>NC_071502.1:40400000-41650000 GCF_028408465.1 Anastrepha ludens
TTGAATTGAGTCGTATCGTTTCATAAAATTCGAATAGATTGAGGTTGAATTCGAATAGTAGATAAAAAATCGGAAGAGTGTTTCTATTCGATTGTCATGAAACGGTCAATAACCATGCATATGAATACTGTCCGAATATTCAGTTAACTGAATAGCCAACTCTACGAGTCATTTTAAGAGCCCTAATATTATACATATGTATATATGTCAACTTCGAGTCACCAAGCTTGAAACTCCTATAAAATAACTGAAGGAGTAGCAGAGGCTGTGTCCTATTACGTTTCCTAATTAACCCCTGCAATACTTCAAAAGCCGGCATCTGCGCTCGATCCAAAGCTGCTGAGAAAACAAGTCTAATGGGCGTTCCCACGACAGTCGGTTCCTTAGAACGACCAGGACTTATATTCGCCCAATTCTGTCACTTTGGCAGCATGTAAGTACAGGGAATGTTTATGTTACAACAGCAACACTAATAATTCTAATGCAAATACCTTCATTGGCAGCCAGGCAGCCATTAAAGCAACAATACCAGCGATTATGAATTCACTTTGTGTACAGAGGCCGCGAAACGAGATAAACAAACTTGCAAAAATATGCTTGCCAAGCATCGGCAAACTTCATCATTTATCGTCTTGCCTAATCGATCTTTGAGAAGTTAAGTTTTAAACTTAATCATATTTAGCGATCAAAATCTTCGAATTTACTTAAATGCATGAAAGTTATTACCCCGGAAAACGAAATGCAACACTACTCTCTCCAGAGCGAATCTAGATTATTTTTGTCGAATTTCGAGAGCATCCCATTCTCCACGTAGAGTTGATATGTATCAACTATTGCATATGAATGCAACCGCTTAACTGAGGTTATATGAGTATTTAACAATCTGGTTACGGTTCCTGCTAAACCACTTCAATCAAATAAAAAAGTCATATAATTCTGCCCATAGCAATCGCCGTAGCCGAATGTATTTATGCGTCACTTACATTCGAGGGTACTGAAAGAACCAAGCGATAGAAAAGGTTTTTATTCTAAATCGATCGCCTTTCGGCTGCACTTCGCGAGTGCATTTCTGTCATGAAGGGGTTTTTCATACAAAACTAGCTGCACTTCAGTGACAGCCTAAAACTGTAGATCCCTGAATTTGGTAGCAGAAGCTCAGCCAAACACCCAACAGAGGCATCCTACCGATACTAATATATGAGCCACAGGAGTTTTGAGAGTCCAGCTCTTGCAATAAGCAACGCCCCTCTCAAAATCGTTGCTCACCGAATTCAATGGGGATGACCAAGCCGGAGAGCAGCCTCTAGTTTCTTATGTGACAAGACAATTCCTCAAAAATGGCTTAAGAAAACCACATATGCTGGTACAGAAATGTAATGAGAGGACCAGTGGACCACACAGCGAGGCAAGTGTTGTAGTTGCAGATAGCGAAAAGAGATCCGGGTAGATCACCAAAACCTGGAAAAACACCATTGAAAACGGCATGCGCTGGAGAAACATCAGACGACACATGACGGCGTAAACTCCATACTTCGCACAAGAGAAGCCGACCCGAAATAGGATAAGGCTAGGTTAAAGAAGTTCATGCAATATTTTCAGAAAATTCGAAAGACAAGGTTTTTCCTCAAAAGTCATTTTGTCACCTTTAAAATTTTGTGGTGTACAAACCATTTTAATCCATGAAAACCCTGAACATTGCTTTTTTTTTACTAAAACCGACGTGATCACTTTACTATTGGTTCATTTGGAGCTCTCTATTTACTCGCCTGATGCCTGGATTGCATGTTGTACTCATTACCGGTACCTTTTTTGCATGAAATTCAGGACGTTTGTGACTAATTTGCAGTAACACGGCATAAGCCCAAATCATTAAATACAATGTCCTGAACGGATCGATACGCCATGTTCAAGTTTTCTGCTAGCTCTCGGATGGTTAATTTGGGATTATTGGTCAACTTTTCTTTCAATTTATTGATGTTTTCATCAGTTTTCGATGTCGACGGCCTGCCACTATGTTCGTCATCCTTGATGAACTCACGATCTCTTCTGAAGCGCCGAAATAGTTTATCCACATTTCCAAGGTTTTCTCACCATTTTATGCATTTTTAACGCAAACTCGTTGTTGAAAGTTCATATCCATTATTTAAACTATAAAAGATCAAAAGCACGTGCAGAAGTCTGATATTATAGATTTACTCAAGGCGACTTAACTTTAACGTAACAAAAAACAAAAAAAAAAAACAGAGCTCGAATGCGTTGACTTAGAACATCACCTGATGCTTGCTCTGGTGAATTATTGGTGCTTACTACACAACGGGCATAAATATGAAGCTCTTATGTGTATACTCTGAGTTTGTTCGGCGAGCTAGAATTAACTTATCGATTATCACCTACCAAGTGTGAGCTAAATTTGCGGATTTAGATTTCTAAATTGGTTACTTAACTAGAGTTAATGTTGATTTCTAAGTCCTCCTTGAAGTACTCAGCTGCATACTTTGTAATTATAATTCTCAAAAGTGGTTCGGTGAGACTGGCCCAAGCAATCGCTTGTCTCAATATATGTTGGTGATTTTCAAACTCATTTTAGCTATTTTTATAAAAAAATGTGTATGAAATAAATATTAAGAAGAACTAGTTAATTATATAGTTATAAATATTAAATTACAATACTTAGCATATCTTTTATAACATATAAACACATATTTATACACTTTTAACGAAGCAACAGAAAATGACTTAGTACTTCTTATCTACCAAGCACAAAATTTTAGGATACTAATTCAGCTCTTAAGCCTTGGATTTTTCATAGCATTGGCTGAAAAGTCACAACTTTGTAAATAGAACTATGTAAATAATATACAGTCCGCGAAAAAATTATAGCTCCTCAACATTTTAATTAGCTTTGAATATTTTTTTTATTTTTTTTTGGTTGAATGATTTTTATTTTTTTACTTTTTTTTAACTCTATATAGAAAAATATTTGATACGCAGCTTAATAGCCTATGAACTTTTTGTATAATAAAGTGCAAGTTTTAAGCGGCCAAAAACTTCCATCAATTTTTTCAAATTTTTTTCTTGATGGTGTTGCGCATTTTTTGCATATAACAGATGCTAAACATTTATTTTATATACGGAGCAAATGAGCAACACCGTCCGGGAAAAAAAAATCTTCTAAAATCAACAAGAAATTTTAGCAAATCCAAGCTTACACTTTTATTATAAAGCGTGTTTTTTTTAGAGGTTAGGTTTTCAAGTTGGCACTACTTTTTCCGTAGATGGTCTTTTTGACAGCTGTCACTTGATTTATGCTCAGTTTGGTTTGCCATTTCATAATGAATAGACTTACACCTGATCAAGCGCGTCGCACGTTCGGTGAATGGGCCCAAAACGAGATGGCCACCGATCCCGATTTTCACAAGAAAATTTGGTTCAGCGATGAAGCTCACTTTTGGTTGAATGGGTATGTCAATAAGCAAAATTGTCGCATTTGGAGTGAACATAATCCACAAGCCATTGCGGAGACGCCGTTACATCCTCAAAAAGTCATTGTTTGGTGGGCTCTATGGGCAGAGGGAATCATTGGTCCATATTTCTTTAAAAATGAAGCCTGCAATAATGTTACAGTCAATGGAGAGCGCTATAGAGCCATGATTAATGACTTTTTCGTGCCTGAATTGGACGATGTTGATGTGGACGACCCTTGGTTCCAACAAGACGGCGCTACATGCCATACAGCTTTATTTACGATTTATTACGATTTATTGAAGGAAACTTTTGGTGAGCGCATTATCTCGCGCCGTGGACCTGTGGCGTGGCCTCCAAAATCGTGCGATATAACACCGCTGGACTATTTCTTGTGGGGCTATGTGAAGTCGCTTGTCTACGCAGATAAGCCCGAGACGATTGACGTCTTGGAAGAGAATATTCGGCGCGTTATTGCTGACATACGGCCCCAATTGCTGCAAAAAGTGGTCGAAAATTGGGCCTCTCGGCTGGAATTTATTCGAGCCAGCCGCGGCGGCCACTTGCCCGAAATCATTTTTAAAACATAATGGCAAACCCTTATCTTTATAATAAAGCTAAATTCTTGGCCATAACATTAAATTATATACGTTTTATTTCATCTTGAAAACCTAACCTCTAAAAAACACCCTTTACATAAAATGGGCTTTAAAATTGTGTAATTCTGATTCAAAAGTATAAAATTTGTATGAAAATTTGTCGAATTCTTACAAATCTTGCACAAGGTCTAAAACTTGGGTAAATATGGTCTTTGTTATAAAAGTAAAGGTTTTTTCCCCTTTGTCTCTACGGGCTTACTGTGTTCCGAGTAGTTTCTTACTTCAATATGTTTAGATTTTTATTTCAGTATAAGTATTTTCAGACAAATGTGCTGTATGGCATTCAGACAGATTACAAATATTTTTCAATTACATATTTTATGTTTAACAAAGCCAACAAGATTAAAGGGTAAGTGCTTAGGTTGACTTGGCTGGCTGAAAGCCATCATATAGACCTATTGGTTCTTAGTGGTACCAGATGGAGCTTAACCTTTACGTTTCTTTGTAGTAAGCTTCTTGTAATAAGCGTCCTTTGCGAATCTAAGTAAGCCATGAAGCCCATATGCCGAGAGACATTCTAATTTCTCATATTGTAGAGCATTTCATTGTGGTTCTGGTCCTGCATTAGCGGACAAGAACATAGAAGGTGTTTTGTAGAACTAAACTAAAAAAAAAATATTTTAAATAAAAAAGAAAATTAAAAGATTTTCCAACCTTGTCAAAATATTGAGGTGTTCTATATTATATATTTTTTGCGGGCTGTAACTTTCGTTTTATAAATTTAGAATTTGTTAATCAATAAAAATAAAAACAAAAAAGCTACTAAAGTCAAATAAGTTGCTTTGTCAAAAGTCGATGGATTTGTATGTACGCGTAGATGTACTACTACAATCATACCATTATATTTAGTTAGCACAACAACAATAAACAACAACAATACTACCATCACCACGAATAGCACCATTGTGAATATGAATGTAGCAACAACAATAACAACAACAACATCATCAACCACACCGGCGAACACCATTAGTACATCAACATCAATCAATCGCATGGCACTGGCACCGGTGCCATCCGTCTGTGTACGCGTGCCCCACAGTCCCACCGGGGACTCGGGCGCTGGCACACCCATTGCTGGAAGGCACCCACCCTATAGTGACAGTGATTTAATGACACTATTCGTGCGTGAGTGTAACAACACAACAACATCTGTATTTTTATATATCTCTAAGTATTTCTAATTCCACTTACCGCTCGCTCGCTCGCTCAATTGCTGGTTCATTGGCTCGTTCGTACGCACGTTTGTTCGCTCCCCCCTAATTTCAAGTGTATTCGAAACTAAATCAATGCCCCGCTCCAAACAATCCGTTATTCTAATTTTGGATACTCACTTCCGCTCACTTCCGCCGCCTATGAATGCCTAACAGTCCATAATATTTTATTTATTTATTTTATTTTTATTTTTTTGTTATTTATTACCTTGTAAGTAGCCCACAATCACCTGCCCAGATATAGTCGACAAACTTGTCCCCACCTCCTTGCCTCTAAATGCCACCACAATCCTAACCGCGTCTAACCGATACGTAAACACACACTAGTCCGACCGCCACATTAACCGCATAACCAAAACAATCAGTTAGCTATGCATTACCGGGCATCCTTCACAACGCCGCCAACATCACCAGTTAACTATCAACAATCACAAAGCCACAACATGTCCCGTTATGTTGCCTCATTTGCTGTTATTTTCACATAGTTGCATGCGCATGCGTATTAGTACACTCGGATGTGATTGCATGCATATGTAGTAGTATAGTGATGTGTGTGTGTGTATTTATAGGCGAATGCATTTAATCGCATGCTCTTGTTCGTCTATCCAGCTATGTTTAGGTGCAATTGCTTTTGTGCATGCGTGTGTGTATGTGTTGGTATTTGATGCCTTAATCACCGTTTCAGCGTCAACGCCTCCATTTACTTTCACTTCCGCTAGATGCCGTTGCATGCAACCACGTGATGCACGTGTCTAAATATCAGCCAACCAACACGCACTTGTACTTTTGCATCTATAGAGAATCACATTGGATATCCGTATGAAATTCACTGAACTGTGCTGCATGTCAACGCTCATTTCATGTTATTCTGTAATTATTTAAAGTTTTGATATTTCGGTTTAAAACTTTCTAATTTTTAAAAATATACCTCCCGCTGATATTTCAATGCATTTGCATTTTTTTAATTTTGGCCTTTTATGAAAAACTCATTCATTTGGCCGTAATTTTGATTAAGGAGATCATGTGAAGTCAGATGGCCAAATGTATGGAAACGGAAAAGTTAGTTATTTGAATGAATCACAGGCTGATAAAATAATATTGATGTAGGTTACATATGTAAATATGTAAGTATGTACATTAAAACGCCATGAAACGTGTATGGAATTTGCAAAAGTGTTCAATTTTTTTTCCACCCAAGCATATTTTCATAGTTTGCTAAGAAATAAATTAAATTAGCGTTTTTATTTCATTTCAAGATTCAGTTTAATTAAAAAATCGAATATGAAATAAGACTACATGAAATAGCCTATTACAAGGTGTGAAACTGGTATAAATCATTATTTTTTAAATATTTTTTTTCGCCGTCAGAAAAACTCAGTTTCGAAAGATTTGGTTTTCACCACTTAAAGTCACAAATATTCGTGAAATATTCACGGTTTGCTTCTATGTGCATAAAAGAGCTAATATTATGACTTTTTCATAAACCTTACTTAGGAGATATTCAAAGCCGTGTATTATGCTGTTAAATAAGTTTTGCGATTCTATAAAAAAAACGCAATTTTATGGTTTGAAATATACTTTATTATTCAATATTCACTAAATATCAATACACTTGTTCCAACGAGATTCCAATTCATGGATTCCATACCTGAAGTGAGAATCTGGAAGAGCTGAAAAATACGATTCCACAGAATGGTGAAGTCACATTTGATGAAAAACGCTTTCCACGGATGAATTTTCTTAGGTCTGGAAACAGATGGAAGTTGGTAGAGGTCTAATCTGTTGAAAACGGGGAATACTCCAATAGTTCGAACCCCGATTCATGAATTTTAACTATTGTCACAATGCTCTTGTGACACGATTCATTGTCCTGATTAAAAATAATTTTGTTCTTTTGCAAACTGGGTCTTTTTCATGATTTTTTTTCCTTCAGCTGGTCTCAAAGATTACAGTAATATTCAGAATTTATTGCTTTACCAATTCGCAACTAATCCACAAGCAAAATTCCTTTCGCATCCCAAAAAACTGATACCAACCACTTTCTTGGCTGATTTGTGAACACGAACTCATTTTAGAGCCGAAGAACCAGCTTCACACCAGTCTTTAGCTTCTTGCTTTTATTTAGAATCATGGTGGCAGACCCAGGGCTTATCCGCGGTGATGAATCGACACACAAAATCTACTTTATAATTTCGAAAACGCACTGAATGTTGATGAAAAAGTCACATTCGAATATGGTTTTGCGCACACCGCTTTCTGAAACCCAATGCTTCAAAATATTAGTTACACTGCCAATGAGATGCCTGGAGGTTCTACTAAATCTCTGCCAGTCACTTGACGAGTTTCCAGTACAATATTCTGTATTTTTTCTACGATTTCTGGTGTTGTTACTGTTTTCGGACGTCCTTGACATGGATCATCTTCAAGAGTGGTAGGGCCTCATTTAAGTTCAGGAACCCATCTTTCTATTGTACTAATTGAAGGCAAAAAGTCCTTATACAAACATTTGTTCATAAATTTTATTTGCTTTTAAAAATATATTTAAATAAAATGGGATACATATAAAAATGATATATTCATATCGGAGTCTGGTTTTTCGCATTAAATAGAATACCCTGTATTATCTGTCGCCTACAAAAAACAACTTAGATTAAATCAATTTAGTAGTTTTTCTAAGAGATATTTCCTTTAACTTTAAAAATTTAATATCTTTCCAATATTACGTACTTATTTCGATACGTAATTTATGGCCTTGACAGACGGCGGCGTTAAGCGGGATTACCGGCGCAATCAAATCTGATTGAATTTGTAATGTGGCAGCGGCTGTTACGCGGATTAGTAAACAGCCGATTTGCTTATTGGATGGCATTGCCACTAAAAGATGGACTTCAGGCAACAAATACGGGTATAAGCTGCCCTAATACTAAGAAAGAATTATTTATTTAAAAAAATCCAAAATTGCAATTTCTGAAACTGCTCCGAAATATCAAAACAATTAAGGGGGGAAGCTGGTCTAGAGCGCAAAAAATGGGCATATTTTATGAATTTATTTTGACTCAACAAAGGAATCAATCGAAAATCTGTGAAATAGGTTTAATAATATAGCTTTCATGGTACAAATACAAAATTTTTCGTCTGAATTAATTTCAAAATGGCCGCTGTCCAGCAGTTCTCCTAAGGCGCCTTTTTTTCTAGTGGGTCCATTGCCGAAGACGTAAACTCCTTAATTTTTGTCCTGGATCAAAAAATAAAATTTTTTTATATTAGTTTCTATATAACAACAGAAAGAGACGTACGTAGGATTTTTTCGATATTTTGTTTTTTCGCGAAATGGTGCACGTTTGAACAAAAAGTTACAATTTTCACTATAAAGAACGACATAAAATTGTTGATTAAAAAAAGAACTATGTAATATAAATAAAAAATCCTACGTACGTCTCCGGAGAAAGGTATTTCGAATGTATTGTCAAAATTTCGTAAGAATCGGTAAAGATTTGTTCGAGTTATGTCTTCGGCCAGTTTAAAAAAAGTGATTTCGAGAAAAACGCGTTTAAAGTTGTAAATAGCGTTCGGGGCATACCTGCGAGGCACTGCCGTCGAATGAAAAATTTGGGCATTTAGACATTTTTGCTGGCATCCCTCATTTGGTATATTATTTCTAAGACCCTAAAGCACCTTTTAAGACAAAAACAAAATGTTTCGATTTTTTCAAAATTCTAGACCAGCTTCCCCCCTTAAGATAATTTCGAAAAAGTTTGTGCAAACAGTCTTTCTTATTCTTCTCTTTAAAAGTTTCATTATTTTTCATTCACAATAGATATAATTGCCATTTTTGGCACTGATTCCATCCAAAATTTCCCTAATCTTCCCTGAAATTGTAAGAATAAAGTATAGTTGTCAATCCGCATTAGTTGCACTTAATTTATGAGATAATTCCGAATTAAGTCGTCAATCCCGATTAACGCCACCGTCTGTCTAGGCTATTAGGTCGCTATCAGAAGATATACGAAATATTTTTAATAAACGATTTAAATGAGTATTCAGAAAAAAATTTGCAAGGCCTTTAATGGTTTTCGAATATTTTGTTTTTTTCTTTGGGAAAAAATTGTTAACCATCTTCTAATTATTGGCGACTAAGAACCAAACCTATTTACATCTTTTACTGAAAACATAATTCACTTACTTATGAAATTCTAATGAAAATAAGATCTTTGTAAAGTTTATACATATGTTTAATATTTTTATATACTAATATATGAAATGACACACAGCTTACATAAATTTCACAGAGGCTACTGAATTGTGAACTAGATTTCCAGTATCTATGAAATATTGCTTCTTCAAATTTAAATCATAAAACTTCTGCATTTAATACCACAAAAAAGTAGTGGACCTAAATTTGTTCCCAAGATTTTTTCTTTTTACTTAATAATTTGAATCTTTTGCATATTATACCTATTTCTACAACTACCGCCATGCATCAAACTTCCCCCTTTTGCATATCTATTTATTATTTTTTTCATCTTTTTCAACGCTTTGCTTCTGCTCAGAATTGTGTAGCTTGCGAAATCTCTGTGTATATTTAAGAGCCTATTTTTGGAATCCGCATTTGTAAATACTGTACATACATACAAATTTGACCTTTTGAACAATGCATTGTAAATAAAATGTAAATAAATGTGTATGTGTATAAAAGAAACCCACACTGTTTGCTCTTCCGCATCCAAAGCCTCGCTATCAAATATGTCAAAGCTCAAAAGCTTTAAAACTCTAATAATCGCAACCATACATGTATTTGAAAATTAAAAAAAAAGAATATTGTTCTCTCTTCTGTCCATTCCGTAAATAGCAACTGATAATCTAACGTCTGTGATAATCTCAGATTCGAAGCAGAATCTCAAGGATACAACGGTGACATCGATGAATGCAACGCAAACACCCTCAGCAACAACAACCACTACAGTCACCACAACGATACCGCCGATGCTGGGTGGCGGTGGCGGCGGAAATGGCATGGGTGGTGGCAGCAGTAGTGGTGGCTGTGGGCTAGGTGGTGGCGGTGGTCTAAGTCTGCCCACTGCCACGCTAACCACCAGCAATCACTTGGATGTGCCGCAAGCGGGGAATCCAAATCTACTAAGTCCCGACGTGCTCAATCAGCGAAGAGGTGAGTTGGGAGTGATGTCCAAATATAGAGTGATGCCCAAGTATAGATAAAGAGAGAAAGAGAGAATGAGAGAGAGAGAGAGAGAGATTAGAGAGAGCGATAGTGAAGAGAGCGTGATTTTAATGAATATTTTGAGATAAATTTACTACTCTAAATGCACAATGCAAAAATTCATTAAACACAGAGCGATGCGAATCTTTCAAATGTTCATTCTATTCATTCCATTCGATTTCATACTATTCAAAACCACTTCATTTGGCGCCAGTCTATTACATTTCTTTACATTCATTTTAAATTCCTCAAACGTTTTATAATATCTTATGTACTAAATATCCATACATCCATTTTTGTCATTCATTGTGAAATAATTTTAATTTGAACTTTCTCAAGGGGCATGACTCATAGAACTCGTAGGTATTAAACCGGCCATAGGTCAGGTTAGGCTAGCCAGATTGCTTGTCTACGTCAAGACACTCGGTGGCTCTAAGGCCCATTGTGGAACCTTCATTTGATCGCCACCCCCAAACTTAGTTATTTAAGCCAGTTAGAAACCCCTTTTAAGAAGGTAACAGTCCCTTCAGTAAGACAGTTTGCGAATTTCCCGGGTTTTCAAAGAAATAATGGCCAGATATTTGACACGGCTTCTTTACAGTGCAGGACATTCACAGAGGAGGTGTTGTACTGACTCAATTCCTTTTTCATCTTCACAACTCCTGCAGACGTCATTAAACGAACGAAATTTCGGCTACCATATCATAGGGGACTCGGCAGTAGAATTTTGCCCGCTCATTTCACACGTATTCACACACTCATCCAATCAGTCGTTGTTCTGACGGCAATGAAGTGATTTGGGCGTAGACTGCGTTGATTTTGTTTGTATATCACCACACAATCTCATGTTTTGCGTAAACAAACACCTGTCATGGCCTCGGTTACGTCAGCCAAACAGTTTATTCCTTCAAAATTGCTGAGAGCCGCTTAACGGTCTGATATTGACAAAACCTCTGAAATCTTTGGAGCCACTGATCCTACACACTCATACACTTTACCCTGTTTCTATTCAGTGGAATGGCTAATCATTATTTCTCTCTAGCAGAATATCCCCAATATTGGTTCTTATCTGTGCTTATAAAAGCTTTTGATGTCGGAATTCTCCTCCAACTCTAACCTCTCTTCCTTACACATAAGGCCTTATTTGGACAGAAAAGGTTGTCTGCCAGCTTAAAACGGTGCAGGTAGTCCTGAAAACAGACATGTCCGCTGAGCAACTGCGAGAGGTGATAGTCAGTGTCTTCATGCTTTCTCATTAACCCTCATCAACACATGGTATGAGTTTGCAGGTCCAATGTCCGCTTTGTGACTAATCGCACCGCTGCTGCCACCGGCCTATTGTCAGCAGTCGTTCAGCTGATTTTTGTACTAGTGTGCGCCGGGCTCCTTGCCCGTTATAGAGTTGATACATTTTATCTGCCAAAAGGTCCAGAGGTATTTTTCTACGTATTACGAAGATTGCATCAGACACCGATCTTTACGCGCAAGCTACACGCAGCGCACCTTGCCTATATGTCTGGATGACTTCTCGTAGGTTAGACTTTTCTTCTCCACCCAGATATGCGCTGCATAAAGAATTATGGAGCCATCAAGCAATTACAGTAGTCGTCTGCGATTTCCCTGGGGTCCTCCTATATTAGGGAGGAGTCGCGTCAATGCACCATTGACAGAAGCCGCCTTGGAACTTACATTTATTAAATGCTGCCTGAAACAAAGTCTTGTGTCGATCCTTGCGCTCTTTGAACTTTTCTTCTAGCAGAGTTTCTGTACTCACGAAGCTTAGCTATTTCATCTGACTTCCAAATATGCTGGCTTTCGGTTTCCCAGTATCTAGATCGTTGTGTCGCAAGCTCCTTCTAACCGCACGGCTAGAATCAGCCTCTGCTGATTTGCGGAAGATGTATGTGTATGTCCTTACTTGTACAAAAGTTACTGCGTTAAAATCTTTTCGCTTCCTTTTTTGTTTTTTGACCGTCTTAGATACAATTCTCGGCATTCCAGCGCTTACGTCCATTACAATGGCCAAGTGATCGCTATGAGTATAAATCGACTCGTCCAATTTTCAATTTGTGCGATTCGCCGTGGTGCGATCGACAAATACTAGGTCTAGTGCAATCAAAAGTATATACCTCGGAGTGTTGAGCAATACGAGGTCCATTGCTGCAAACGTTTATTCTACAATGTTCCCCCTTGAGTTTGTAAACGTGTTGCCCCAACTTCTGGACCATGCGTTGAATCACAAGCAATTAGAATCGGTCGCTTATCCCTAAAGTCTAGTTCTAGTGCCGCCATCATTGAGGTAAAGTTTTCAATTGACTATCTGGGAGGTGCATAACAGCTCACAAAGAGTATGTCGTCCAACTTCATCCACGAGTACCCCTTACAAGGTGTGGACATCCTGCTCTGATGAACTTTGTCGTTTACCACCCAGTTTACTGCTTGCTCTTCAGTGTCTACTATCCAGCTGTCAGAGTTCATCATTTCGAAGGGTTCCGAAAGCATTGAGATGTCTACTTTCTTTTTGACGACTGTTTGGCCGAGTAAGTCCTGAGCAGCTCTGAAGTGGTGGGTGTTGAGTTGCAGGATTCTCATCGCTATAAATATAATATTTATAAATATAACCCATCTGTATAAATAAAATATTGACACCTATGTTCCCTATAACAGCAGCAAAACCTTAACTTTTTTTCATTTTTATTTTTTAAACTCTCGCTCTCTTCTCTATGCTCTGTTTTAGTCCATATGGTGCCATACTTTCCATTGTATTCAGACCATTTGTATACCAGTTTATAGCATTTCTTGCAATTCCACACCATTTTACATCATACAGTTCAATTCACTACAATTTCATTTAATTCTGTAATATTTCATTTCATTACATTCCATTCACTTTAATTCTATGACAATTTGTTTCACTTCACACCAATCAATTCTATTCCACTTTGCTATAATCGACTCTTTTACAATTTATTTCATACGAATTTCTTCCATTTCTATATATCTTTTCTATTTCGCACTATCTCATACCACTACACAGCCACTCTTATAATTCACCGCACTCCCATTTTATTTGTTTTATGCACTTTTGGTTTATATAAAATGTATATAGAATTTCATTTAATTGACTCAAGCTGCTTAAATCCATTCCCATAGACGACGTTCTCATATTCAAACTGCTCTCCATACCTATTTTTCATAAACCAATTAATCGTATTCCAGAAACTCACTCATATTCTGTTTACATGTGGCCCAGCTCACCCTGTTTTTCATAGCTTTCACAACTTTTGTATTTACTCTTTAACGCATATACTTTTCTTATACATGGAGGGAACATCGAATCGTTTATATTCTTCTCAAACTTATAATTATTTAACAGGAAAACATTTTGTTTTTGCTCATTTGTAGGAAGTCGGCGACCATCCATACTACCAGTACCCGATATGTTCACCTCATCTTCATTCAGCATATCAGGCAACGATGACGGCGAAGAAGGCGATGAGAGTGAGGACGAAATCGATGATGATGTGCCCTGGCGTTCGCCTTCCGAAAAAATAGCGTAAGTGGATTTTCGTATTCAATAGTTCGTCGTAAATTCGTATGCATATGTATGTATATTCCCGTTTGCACCCAAATCCATAAACTCACTGAAATCCATGTAATAAGTTTTTCTTTCCTACTTATTATATACTCGTAATAGACTAAATACCTATCTTCTACTTAGTCCTGGCAATCCGTTGGTTATGGCATTTTTTTATTTGAAAATTTCTGTGCAGAATCGAAACCCACTTTTGTCCAATTACAAAGAAACTACGTACATGTCACAATCTATATAAACAAATTGGTTTTTTTGATATTTGAGTTGACATAGTGTGTGTATATGTTTTACTCCCTACTTGTTGTCCAATAATGTATTGTGCGCTCACGTCTACAAGTCCTTGCGCCACAGCTAAGTAAAGCCTCACATACATAAGTTATATTAAATGTAAATAAAAAAAATATCTTGGTGTAAAAGTGTTAGTCAAGTATGATGATGAAAGAAGTCTCTGCCGAAGGTTAGTAAATATTATTAAAAAATAAAATCTCTATAATATTTAAAGGCACCGTCACTTAATCTGCAGCTCGTCTTAAATAGATGTAGATAAATAAAAATATTTAATGTCTGTGCAGCTAAAATAACTTTTGCCTCAAAAGTCTGAAGTCAACTTCGTAGAAAAACTTTCATTTTTAACCAAGCAAAAGAATAAAATGCGCTTCAAAAAGCTTTCCCCATGTTTTTCTCTAGTTTAGGTTACTTAAACCACCCTGTACAGTGTACAACCTACAATACTTGTATAATTCTTCTCCATTATTATCTGCCCATTAACCTTCGCTCTCGCACCTATGTATGTAAGTGCCCTAAGCGGTCACTTTCCACAATCGCGTACCTATTCGCTGATCATGAGCTCTTCGGAGGATTCAAATAATCATTGTTGTTGTGCGAGTCAACCTCAACTACAAAGCGAGTCACGTTATCGCATGCTCGCCAAAAGTTTTAGCTGCGATAGTGATTGTCGTCGCGTACTGCCATGCAATTTGGTGAGGCGCAATCGCGCGCTCACCCAAATCACTGATCACAACATCGATGTCGCCGATACTTTTTGTTCGCTATGTTCGACCAACACTTGGATACCAGGCACAACGGCGGCAACCACCACCTTCTCGACGACTGGCACCCAACGCACTGCTGCCACTTCGAGTAGTTCAACATCGGGTGGCAAGCCAGCACGTCCCATCTGGGCAATGGATTATTTACGGTAAGTATGGCATGCGGCGACATATTGGCCATCTATGGTAATAAACAAAATTCATCTACATACAAACATACTTACCTAAGTACAATAATTCTCGTACCCATCGTTTGTTTGCCGTGTGTCCTGCTGCAGTTTGCGTTTTTGCCATTTCCGGTTTCACTTCTACTTAAAAAAAACAAATATATAAAAATAATAACAGTTGATCCGCTTCTGTTTATGGATGGGGCTATTCAAATGCTGATACTACAGATAAACACAACTACATGGTTACTCAGACAACACACACACACACATGCAAATGAGATACTTGGCTTGCATTGATGTTCGTTGAATTTAAATTACTTTGTGACTAAAAGTGTTTGAGCGTTAATTAACTTATATGCTAGTGTTAATTTTTGTGTTGTGTGCCCTATAATCGTTGTTAGACATACATATACATATAAACATACATATTTGCTTGCATAACTCGAATCATTTTATTTGTGTCAGGTATTTGTAGGAATTTTTGTAAGGTAGATGCCTCAGAACTAGAAATCATACACACCTATAAATATTTGCTATAAGGTAAGACAGCTTGAAAGTACTCATAAGTAGGCTAGAATTTAATTAAGTAACTGAAGTATAAGAGCAAAAAATCTTTAAATCATATCTTAGTAAATCAAAGTTTTTATAAGGAAAATAAACAGTTTTAATAAAGGCAAATATCAACCATCATACAGTGCCGTCCAAAAATCTTTTTTAAATTGGAAAAAAAGAAAAAATTACTAACAGCCAGTTTTGGACTGTTATCAATTTCTGAGTATCTAACTGCTTTTAAGACATCTCGCATAACCCCTCGAGTGCAGAAAAAGCACTCAGCACAACAACGCGCCAACCTCTGGACGACGGCCTCCAGTGCCTGTTCTAGTAAATTAGCGTAATACTGACTATTCATTTTTGTCCCTTTAATTATTATTTCTTATGGGACCAGGGAAGAACAAAGAGTCACAGTTTACTTAAACAAATAATAAATTAATAGAACTCAGTTTGGATTTCAAAAAATGGTAGCCAGCATCTTTCACGCCGACTTATTCGCTTTGAATTTCTTCGGTGGCCTTTCTAAATTTTTTTACTAACTTTATCAATTATTTCTTGCGCTCTGGATCATATTAACAAATTCACCATTCATCAGCGGCCTCAATGTAGTTGGAATTTCAACCAAACCACTCTGATATAACTGGAAACAAATTGTATAACTCTAAAATCTCTACTGAACATTCTTTCATTTTGCATTGAAGACTGTGTACAGAAATGATCCTGTGAAGTCGCCACTGTTTGTCAAGTGTTGTGAACTTTTCCCAGTATCTAACGCGCTCTATTTTTTTCTATGGAAATTTTTATGGGAAAATTTGTATGTAAATCGTTTGAAATTCGTTCTTGCTTGTCTGTAGTATCGGGCAGTATTAGCTTTTTTAGTTTTTGTACACTTTCTACGGTCTACTGACTACCGTCAGTGGACAACAAATAATAAAATAGAATAACATACACAAAAACTGTTTCTGCCGAGTCCAATTTCTTACGTTCTCTTTTAACTTCTTCAAAAGTTTGTTTCGGCTTAAGTGCGAGAATTTCAAATTTTCCTTAATGCCGCTTCCAGAGATAAATCTTAACGAATCCAATAAGAAAATTATGTTGTATATATTGTATATATCGAGGGACTCATTTATAGGTTGTTTTTTTTTTTTTTCAAAGCAAAAAAACAATGGAATTATTAATTTTATTTGATATCTTTTTTATCATACAAAAAAATCATTCTTTACAAATTTTTCAAATGTACGCGGTTAAGATGTTCCAGTTCTCGAAAGGGCATTCTACCATATCGATTGGTATTTGGAGAATGATTCGAGTAATGTTGGTCTCCAAGGCAGTAACAAAATTTTTTTTTGTTTTTTGTCTTGCTAGTGTGTATGGTATGGCCAAAACAATTACATAGGTATACCTAAAACAAACTTCTTGTAATTGTGATGAGTTTTCAAATTCCCTATAAAACAAAATATTTTAAATTTTGAGGAAAACATGATATTTTGAAAATATTATTTTAAACATAATTTCTTAAAAATTTTTTTTTTCTTTTTACTTGGCATATAATTACATTTTTTCATTTTTTTATTATTTTTCTTCTATATTTTTTTAAATTTTTTTTTTTATTTTTTCTTTTTAATTATTTTAAATTTTGATGAGTTTTCCCATTTAAAAACAAATTTGTCCCCCTATTTTTTTAATGAATTGTTTTTTTCCTTTTAATTACTTAATTTTACTTTTGGCGAATTTTCATATTCCAATAGAAAACAAATATTTTTTTAAATACATTTTTTGTTCTTCTTTTTAAATCATTTAGTTTTTTTTTTAATTTTTAATAATAATCATCATTCTTCCAAATTTTGTGGAGTTTTTTCAGATTCCATATAAAAAAATATATTTTTTTTTCTTTATTTTTTTTAAATATTGTTTTAATAATTACTTTTTTCTTTTTAATTATTTTAAATTTTGGCGAGTTTTCAGATTTCAAAAACTAATATTTTTTATTAATAAATATTTTTTACTTCTTTTTATTTTTAAAGATATTTATTTTTTTTTTAATTATAGAAATTATTAGTTTTTAAAATTGTTTTTATTGCGGTGAGTTCCTTAAAAATGTAATTGAATTCCTTACAAAACAAAATATTTTGTAAATATAATAAAAAACAAATGTTGATGAAAAGATAATATGTTTTTAAATACTTTTTTTTTAATAATATAATTTAAAATTTTTTTTTTTTCTTTTTAAGTATTTACCATAAAGTTTTGATGAGCCTCAGATTCCATTTAACAAAACTTAAAGAACGATTTTTTTTTATTTTTAATTTTTTTTCTTCTTAATTATTTTATATTTTGGTGAATTTCCAGATTCCATATAAACAAATATTTTTATACATATTATATTTTATATATATAAAAATATCTTTTATACATATGTACTATATTTTTTTCAATAATTTGTTTTTTTTTTTTTTTTTTTTTTTTGTTTAAAAGAATTATAATTATCCGGTTTTTTATTATAAAATAAAAAAAATATGTGTCTTAATTTTTTTAGCCATAAAACGTATCAAGAACCAAAAATTTTACTCCTAATAATCTTAAATTTTCCAAATTTTTATCAGCCTCTGAAGTTTAATTGGTAGCAACAAGCAAAAGTGTCTTTCTATTTTATCGATATTCCCCTTTAAGTCGATTATTGCAAAATACCTGCTAAATATAATAAAGTATACGCGAATACATATCATCATATATAGATATCTATATATACATTACTATATATATACAATAAATAGAAATTAAAAAATATTTGATATAATTGAGTCACATTAATTATCCTTAGTTTTAAGTACTTGAAAGTATGTATGAATACGAAATACTGCTTATTTATTTGAAAATCAACTGTAAAATCCATCATTTGCCTTTCATATTTTTTTTATGAATGTAAAATTATGCTCATACCGCCTTTCAGATATGACTTGTTGGACACAGCATTACTGTAGTGGGTTGAGAAAATTTAAAAATACAATCATTTTTTTTTTTCATAAATTTGGTTGCCAGCAGTGTTTTTATTGTTTCCTGTTCAATGTGGCTACTTGTATGTATATGGAATTGCTTAAAAATTATGTTGTTCTTACACCAAATCAATCCACTCCCATCCAATCCTTCAAATGCACTCTTGATAATGCATAAGTTTTTTGAAGAAAAGTCAATTAATTACATTTAAATATATAAATAATTGCTACTAATGGGCCTTTTGTGCTAAGTTAAAGTTTGCATTTTTTTTTCAAAATAATTCAAGAAAAAAAATGTATTAAATGTTCTATACGCACAAATCATGCAATGTCAATGTGTGTTTCCATTTCCATGTGCAGCATCGTTAAGGGATTCCCGCCCGTGTCGCCATTCATCGGTGTCAGTCCGACGCTGTGTTATTTGCTCAAAGAGAAAAAGCCATTATGTTGTCTACAATTGGCGCAGGTGAGAAATGAAAATCGATAAATAACTATATATAAATTGTAAATATGTACGTACATACCAGGGTGTCTCACAAAAAAAATTACCTTTTTAAACTTTAGGAAAAATATTAGGATTTCGATGGAAGTCATTTCAAAATATTTCGCTGGAAGTCTTAGAGTATAACAATTTTTCTTATTTACTACTACAATAGTAAAAAATAAAAAATAAAAACATACATAAAAAGCAGACAAGGGTTTCAGTTGACCCATAATAATTATTATTTTATTTAACTTTATAATTCCGATGGAGAGTGTTGTACCCTCGTATGCACATTTGTATTTACCTGCTTATGCTCATTTGTATGTATGTATGTATGTATGTGCTTGCTTACACTCATGCAGGTTTGCGAGCACTGTAGCTATCGCAATGCCAAGGAGTATCAATGGCAAAACAAGACGATTATCCTAGCAGCCGATTATGCATCGAATGGCATTTACAACTTTATCATACCGTTACGTGCACATTTCCGTTCGAAAACGTCATTGAATCCGATTATATTATTGTTGGAACGTCGACCGGATGTGGCCTTTCTTGATGCGCTCTCCTACTTCCCGCTGGTAAGTTGCCCATTGCAAATGAAGTGTCACAGAGTTCGAACGTTTTTTGATGGACGAACGAAAGAGAAACAAAAAAAAATAAAACTTGATATGTGTACATTAGAGCAGGTCATTTTTTTGTTGGCTTCCTTCTTAGCAGATTCTAAATAAATTTTAAAAGATACAATATTTAATTAAAAAATAAGTTAATATGAAAAGTAATATTTACTACAGCATTATTAATGTGATTTTTTAATAAAAACTTCAAGCTTATCCCCCTATCGGAGGATTTATAATTTTTGCAAATGGCATCGTACGTCAGTTTTTATCCCAGAGAGTTTCTCCATTAATAATTTTGGTTTCCCTTAAACACTTTGCCAGAAGCTAATTCAGCAGCTCGACACTCAAAAGTTTTGTACCAAGGTGGCGCAAAACTAATCATCCTATCGGAGGATTTATAATTTTTAAAAATTGTGTCATATGTCGTAGCCAGCTGCAATATGCAAACCGACAAACAATGGAACGCATACAGGTCAAAATAAACATCCATCACTAAAATCATTTTTTTACGTAGTAAAAATGTTATTCAAAAACAAAATTGGATGATTAATTTGGACCACTTTGTATTTTTGAATCTTTTGATATGAAAAGTTAATTTTTGATATCTGGTTTTTTTTATTTGAAGAACTGCAAAATGGCACTAAAAAGAAAATTATAAACAATTTTTTTTAAATTGTAATATAAAAAGGGACTACAGCAAAATGTTAATCAAACTGAAATTTGCAGAAAAAAACCAAAAATACTTCTAAAAGTGATTATTGTATTAAAATATTTTGTTTTATCAACATTCTTATTTTTTACAATCAACATTTTGGCTTTGCATACTTTTTACTTTCATCACTCTTTTTTTTTCTACTTCATATTTTTATAACCAAAACTCTCCCTCCTCGTTCATTATTAACTAACTTCTTTTAAAAATTAATTGCTCGAAATTAACTTCTGACTCATGCTGTAATGGACATTTTTTTAGAATTTTATGTAGAATTGGAAGCTGCTAAGAACGATGTCGAAAAAGTAGACCGCCCTAGTAAAACATTATTATATATTTTCTTTTAATACTTTTCCCCTCTCATGTACCTTTAGGTCTATTGGATGCTCGGTTCGATCGATTGTTTGGATGATTTGCTGCGCGCCGGCATCACATTAGCCGAGAGTGTTGTGGTGGTGAACAAAGAATTGTCCAACTCAGCAGAGGAAGACTCCCTGGCCGATTGCAATACCATAGTTGCGGTGCAAACCATGTTCAAGTGAGTGCCGCAAATTTCTTAAATGCATATATTTGCACTTCTTAAATTTCTTATCGATTTTCCAGATTCTTTCCGAGCATCAAGAGCATCACCGAACTATCGCAAAGCTCCAATATGCGTTTCATGCAGTTTCGCGCACACGACAAATATGCGCTGCATCTGAGCAAAATGGAGAAGGTACGAGTATGAAATGTAAATATTTTAGTAGTAGCTTTCAGAAAAATGTCAAATAAAAATGTATACCATCCTCTTATATGCTCTTCTCGTTCATGCAGCGCGAAAAGGAGCGTGGCTCGCACATCTCTTACATGTTTCGTTTGCCTTTTGCTGCCGGCGCCGTTTTTAGCGCTTCCATGCTGGATACGCTACTCTATCAGGCATTCGTAAAAGATTATGTGATTACATTTGTGCGCTTGCTGTTAGGCATTGATCAGGCGCCGGGTAGTGGCTTTCTGACATCGGTAAGAAAATATTTCATGAATACCCCACGCCTGAATGGATAAAGAGACAAGTTCTAAACTTCAATATTAGTTGAATTTGATGAACTTGTGAAAATTCAGTTATTTTTATTAATTTCAACGTATTTCAAAATATTAAAACAAACAAAAAAATAATAGATATTGTTTGGTTAGCAATATGGAGAGGGGAGAGAGAAAGCGAGACATTTTAGTTGATTACTACTTTGTTGCACTTTTATACATGGAACTTAGCAGTGCGCTCATTCTAGTACAAATAGATTGTAAGCACGCATCAAATTTGCTATGTGTTTCTTACTGCTCATGAGAGAGTTCGTGAGATGAAGGTAGGATAATGAAGCCTTTTGTAACATTTATTAATTGGGTGAGCCTGCTGTTTCAATAGCTCCATAGGAGGAGTGTTTTTTTTTTTCTTGAGATTATGTCCAGATGCAGTGCAATAGGCGTCGCTGTAGTTTGAATAGTGGGTTGTTGAGAGTTTCAGTGGTTTGTTGTAGGCGATTAAAATAATACAGGAAGCTCGTGTTGATTGAAGTACATACTTACGGGGTGAAAAATAAACAGCAAAGATCGATGACATAGCTTGGGTTGCCTCAAACTTTCAATTCTAATTAAGGGGTTATATACCTTGTGAGCTCGAAAAAAAGGGCGATTGTCATACTTTTTTTTAAATATGTTTTACTTTTATTCAAATGAGGCATATACCATACTGAAGGGTTTTTATTTTAAAAAATGTTATTATTTATTTTTGATATCGTCCCTCCCCCGAAACGCCGTTTTTTAGAAGAGGCTTGCGGTGATCACGGTAGCGTATGAGCAGCTCAACTGAAATCAAAAAAGTTAAATGATTGCCGTAGAAAAATGTTTTTAGTGAATCTGAACGATTTATTTACACAAAAAAAATGTTTCTGGATATGAAAACCGCTTTGCACCAAAAAAAACATTTTTTAGAGGTGGAAAAATTAAAAAAAAAGTAATTCCAGCGAACTATGCAAATATTTATAAAAAGTGAACCGTTCCGATTCACGGATTGTAACTTCGAATAATAAAAAAAAAATTTTAATGCAAATCGGCCAAATAGCTTTTGATAAATAAGGATCACCGCGACGGTAATTTTCAAAAAAGACGACTTCGAGATAATCGCGTCCAAAGTTTTGCGTGCACTTCATTTATGGATAAGGTTGCGCGCTTCCACGGTCTGTAACTTTCGTTCTAGTGATCCGATCTTTATGATTTCTGGAATTTATATTTTTAAGATGATGTTGTTTTAGAATATTCCATAAAAAAGGTTTCGAGTTTTAGTCCAATACAAGGTATATAACCCCTTAACAAAAAATAAAAAAAAGACTAAAGTAAAAATGATTTTCATAAAATAAAAACCCGAAATATGGCTTTAAGTAAAATTTTAATTATTTCTTTTATTTAGTTAGTTTCATAATTTTTTATTATTATTAATAATTAATTATAATTAAAAATTAATCTAAAGTAAAATTAGTTAATTAAATTAATATAAAATTGAAAGTTTAATATTATCAATTAAAAATAATATTTAATTAAAAGTAAAATTAATAATTAATTTTATTTTAATTTAATAAGTTAATTTTACTTTTGATTTATATTAATTTAATTGATTCATTTCACTTTTAACGAATAAATTTTTACTATTACCACTGATGAATTAAATATTTTGCTAAAACTAACTTTCAATCAACGCCAAAAAAATTACTGAAATCAAAAGAAAAAATGTCTACATTTTGTGAAATTTTCTTAATTTTTATTTTCATTAGGCTTAAATTAGTATATTTCTTTGTTCAAAGTACATATTTTTTGTAGAAATTTTTTATTCGGTTATCGTCCATAACATTTCAAATATTTTTTAGAATTTTTATATTAAATTACTTCAATTTTTTATAAAGTTATTTAAATTTAATTTGATGTTAATTTGTTCTCATAGTTACAATTAACGGGTGATTTTATAGCTGTTATCTTTTTAAACAGTTGGTTTAAACAGCTGACGCACGTTTAGTGTTTTGTTTCACTGTCAAACATCTTCAGTTTGGTCTATAATTTAAACATGAATCGTCTTACAAACGAACAACACTTGCAAATCACTGAATTTTATTATAAAAATGTGTCTTCTGTTAAGAAAGTTTATCGCCCGCTTCTTCGATTTTATGGTCAGTTTAATAGACCCACTGAAACGGCTATTCGAGCTATTGTGACTAAGTTTAGAACCAAATTTACATTATTGGACAACCACCACCACAACCACCAACACGCTTACGTAAAGTGCGAACTGAAGAAAATATCGCAGCTGTATCGGCCAGTGTTAATGATGGCCATCAATTATCGATTCGTCACCGTTCGCAGCAATTGGGCCTCTGTTACTCAACAACGTGGAAAATTTTGCGAAAGGACTTAGGTGTGAAGCCTTTCAAAATATAGCTGGTGTAAGAATTGAAGCCGAACGACCTACCACAATGCAGAGATTTTGGTGAATGGGCTCTTGGAAAGTTGGCCGAAGATCCACTGTTTTATCGAAAAATTGTGTTCAGCGACGAAGCTCATTTTTGGATCACTGGGTACGTAAATAAGCAGAATTGTCGATTTTGGAGTGAAGATCAGCCAGAAGAATTGTAAGAGCTACCAATGTATCCAGCAAAGGTCACAGTTTGGTGCAGTTTATGGGCAGGAGGTATCATTGGACCGTACTTCTTCAAAGATACTGCGAATTGTTACGTAACTGTGAATGGTGAGCGCTACCGTGAAATGATATCCAAATTTTTTTTGCCCCAAAATGCAAGAGCTTGACGGTTTCAGCAAGACGGTGCCACATGCCACAAAGCACGCGTAACAATGGACTTGTTGAGAGGCGAGTTCGGTGAACATTTTATTTCATGTTCGGGACCTATCAATTGGCCACCCAGATCGTGTGATATAACGACTTTAGATTATTTTTTGTGGGGCTATGTTAAAGCTCGTGTCTATTCAGACAAGCCTGCTTCAATTAACGCATTGGAAGACAACACTAAAGCATTTATATGTGAGATACCGGCCGAAACATTGGAAAGAGTATGCGAAAATTAGACTAAGCGGATGGACCATTTGAAGCGCAGTCGCGGTCAACATTTGCATGAAATGATCTTCAACCATTAAATTATATGGACTGTACTATCGATTTAAATAAAACTTTCATGCATTTTTCTGAATTTCACGTTTTTTTTTTTTTGAAAAACTTTCCTATAGCTCTTAAAAAATCACCCTTTATGTAATTTTTCTTTATTTGTTTTTTTTTTTTTATTCTTTTATTTTTTCATTGTCCATAAAATTTTAAATATTTCTTTAGTATTGTTAAATTAAATTCCACTAATTTTTTAGTCTGATGTTACTTTATTCTTAAATTATTAGTTGAAACTATATATATTTTTGTATTTTTTTCTTTAGATTTTTTTTTTATTTTGTCAGCATCCATCACATTTTAAATATTTTATTGGAATTTTTAACTTAATATATATTCCTCTTATTTTTGTAGAATTTTTTTTTTTAAGTTTTATGTCACTATTATAAACTAAAACTATTATAACTCTTGGTTGAAACCATAAATACCATATTTTTTTCAATTTTTCTTTTTGTATTTTTTTTAGTTTATTATTGTCTATCAACTCGTAGCTGAACCATTAAACTTTTATTTAGAAATGTTGAATTAAATTTTTCTAAGTATTTCATAACTACTTTTTGAAGTTTGTAATTACATTTTGCCTAACTCTTAATTCAAGCTATATAAATGTTAATAGGATCTAAAATTGTTTACAATTAATTTTTTTTTTTATAAATTCAAAAGTAAAGTTTTCCAATCTTTTCTACACTTCAAGTAAAATTTTAGGAAAATCAACTCTTAGTTCAAACTAAATACAAATTATTGAGTATTTACAACTACTTTTTTTACTTATATTTTCGAATTTTTATTTTATTACAACTTCTTTTTACAAGTTTAAACTGAATGAAAATTAATTTAAAAATTTTGTTAATCAATTTTTTTAGAAATGTAATTTTAAATTTAAAATAATTTTGCAAATTTTTCTTTTAGAAATGTAACGTAAAATTATAAAAAAATCATTTTTCATTTTTCAGGCATTTTATATTACTTTTACCAAACATAAAAAAAAAAATCTAAAAGTTTTCTAAATATTACGGGTTTGTCATCAAATTCTTAACTGCCTTCATGTTTTTTAATTAAAGAAATTATTTTATTTATTTATTATTTTAATGAAATATATTTTACGAAAGCTAAATTTAGAAAACAATTACAAAAACAAATAATTGTAAGGAAAAAACAATTTTTTTTTATATTTCTAATTCACTTTTTAATTGTTTTAATAACAACAAAAAATATTCCAATATTCAGTGACTATAATTTCGTCAAATTTACATTTTCATTTATTCAGATGCGCATCACCAAGGATGATATGTGGATACGTACCTACGGTCGGTTGTATCAGAAACTCTGTTCGACAACTTGTGAGATACCGATTGGCATTTATCGTACTCAGGACACATCGAATACGGAAGCATCACATGTGAGTAATTCACCTGTAGAGAGGTGGGGACCTTTTTCCGCTTTTGGAAAGCACTGTGTGCGCTTGCGACCATCGGTGAGTCCATACGAATGTAACTAAAAGCTCAGACCTAAAAGTCAAATTTAAATAAAACAAAGTAAATAATACACTTCTACTACTTACAATTTACTTCCTTACTAACTTACCTCATAAGAACTTGAATGAGTAATGACGAGCACTTTGATTACACTAGCATACACGCATATTTTTACTTGTATTAAAACAATCATCACCTCAACTATATTACATATACCTAGATACGCATAGATTGAGATATCTATGTGTAGTATTTAGTTGAGCACCCTGAATACCTTGCAGAAATCAGTTAGCCATAACTCACACACTTGCAAGGTGACGTTTTTTTTTCAATCACTGAAATATAGTTACTAACATTTAAAAAAAGACAACTTTTTTTTTTTGTAAAATCAAACTATGAAATATTTTGCCAGGTGATACTTCTTCACTGAACACCTATAGAATAGCAAAACAATTTTAGACAGAGTCATTATGAATAGATCGTTGGAACTACAAAGAAGACGCGCTTTAACAGGATTTATTTACACAAGCATGACCAACAAAAAAAAAAAGGGATAACAAAAAAAATTACGGAAAAGTGCATTTTTTCCATGGCAATTCAATAAAAATTTTCAAATTAGCATCGACACGAGGAAATTTCAAATTAAAAAAATAAAAAAGAAATAGAAAAATTATCTTTTTTTTTTTGTCATAGAACAAATTATTGATTGATATTTGATGGGTAGTTCGGAATGGTGAGCAATTCTGTTATAAATCATCCCGATTCATATCTTCAATTTCAGTTCACAAAAAGTCGGTTATAGGAGCTTTGTAAGTTAGTTGGTTCATTAGTCATTGATAAACGGGGATTATTAGTAATTGATCCGGGAACTATACAGGCTACAAAGAACTGTATGTTTATGCATTACGGATGCTATGAGTACAACCTCTGGTGATGCCCTAAATGCTATGCTTCATTTGCTCCCCATGGATCTTAAGATACAACAGGAAGCAATAAAAGCAATGTGTAGACTCCATAAATATGGTTTCTGGCACGAAGAGGGAACTTCGGGACACAGAGAAATCTTTGAGTTGCTATCTGGGCAGTATCCACTGTTTTTGGCACCTAAAGACGACCTGATACCCACAGTTTCATTTGGAAGGAAATTTGATGTCAGATTTCCATTGCGTGAGCAATGGAGCAATCCAGAATGCATGCAGGGAGTTTTGACGGATATTTTCTTTACTGATGGGTCCAAGAATGAAATAGGGTCTGGTACTTAACCGATAGTAATAGTATCACTATGCTATGGGGGAAATGGCAACTGTTTTCCAAACAGAAGTTTTTGCCATCCTGAAAATAGCCGAATGAATAATCGAGAGGAGATGGAGCGGGAAACAGATTGGAGCTTTCAGTGACAGTCAGGCTGCACGGAAGGCCCTGGAGAGCGCGAAGCAAACCTCAAAGATTGTTTAAGAATGTAAGAAGAATATGGGTTCCAGAACACTCCAAGGAAACGAATTGGCCGATGAATTGGCCTACCGTGGTTCAGCGGTGCCCCCACAGGGGCCAGAGGCAATAATCGGAATCAGTTCCGCAGGTATCATGAACTGGATCAGCGATTATGTAGACAATCTACATAAAAAGCGATGGTCCGCTCTAGAGCGTTGCAGAACAGAAACGTTTTTTGTGACAAGTCCGAACAGAAAACTGTAAAACTTTCTACTAAAACTTAGAAGGAAAAACGTTCGGTTGATGGTCGGTATCACTACAGGACACAACCCATGGGGTCAGCATATGACCACCATTTGAACCATTGAAGACCCAGTGTGCCTGTCATGCTTGGAGGAGGCGGATATCACTGAGCACTTTCTCTGTGAGTGTCCTGCCTTTGCTAGAGCACGGCTACGAGTTTTGGGTTCCGATGTCATGAGAATGAGTAATATTCGTTCTCTAAAACTGGAGGATATTTACAGATTTGCCAAAGAATCTGGAAAATTCTCACAAGACGAATTATCTCTATCTCTGTCCCTATTCTTTCCTATATCTTTCTCTGATACTTTTCTCCTTCCCTCCTTGACTATCTACCCCCTTTCCAGAGCTTTAAATACAATGGGCTTTTTGGCCTGAGTGTTTTAGGAGCCACCAAATCTCCTGGTGCTCCTTGGCTCGACCTTTTCAAATTTCAATTTCATTGATAAACGACTGTAATAGAACTAATGACATCCTTCATTTGCTCTGTGCCGTCTATTGCATCACTTCGGTGATGTGCACCTTTGTTTTCACGAGAATATCAAACAGTCGGATGGTAAAACTGTCAAATAAAGGACTAATCTTTTCAAATAACAGATGACTGAAAAGTTGAAGTCCCAGATGCACTTCAAGTATTTTTTATGTGTGCCTTACAAGATACGCCCAAACGCATCAAACCTATGGTTAATTTACTCTGCGGCTTTAAGCCTAAACTAAAGTGGCTTAATTACAGTTGAGCACCACATTTACATGCAGTTCAATTGAAAATTTTGTTGTTGCAAAGCGCATTAACTCAGTTTGTTAACTTGCTTGTGCCAGCCTAACAGAGTTAGTGTAAATGTGGTATGTTACATTAACAGCGGCACTCATGTAAACAATTCTTATGAGATGCTTTCAGGCGCATGCTATGCTGTAGCTATAGAAACAAGAGAGAAGCCATTAATTAAGCTTGGTACAAGTTTATTAGAAAATTGATTTGTGCGGAAAATTACTTTTTCCTTTACTTCTAACATAACTACATAAGTTCTGTAATCAGCGAAGTAATTTCAGCAAGTATTTCTGTTGCTCACCAACCTTAAGTGTAAACAAAAATCAGATGTTTGAGTTAGCTGAAATTGAGTTTTTGGTAGAAATAACCAACTGAAAGTCAATTTCCATCTACTCCTTATTCATACAGTCACTGATTGCATAAGATATTCAAATGCAAATTAAGCCGTGTACTTGCGTTCCAAGATCTAGTCCTAATGATTCAAAACAGAAAGACCAAAGTTTTCAAGTAGTATACTATATTAGAATTATTTTTTTAATTGCATTTTGCCTTAGTTTTACTTATTATATTTTACAATTTTTTTAAAGCCTTTCATTATGTTTTGAAAAAATTTATTAGCTCTTATAGTTGTAATTGCTTAAGTTTTTGAACTATTCTTAGATGACTTAAATAATTTCCAGCCAAAATGCATTTTAATAGCAGCAAGCACAAATAATACCTACAATAATTTTTCTGCTTATACTATACATGGCTGTAAATGGGTTAACAAAAACTTAGCTTCACTATGTTGATGAAGCTCAGTAAGTCCTGGTTCTCATTGTGTCATTCTTCTAACGATAAAATGTTAAACAAAATGCGAATATATTTGGTAGTTCCGGGTAGTTCTGCGATTTGAAATTATTGAAATTGCAAAATCAGCAAAAAGTGGTTCAATGAAAACCAGGCATAATGACTTTTAACTTTAATAAAACTATCAAACTTTTGTCTAATCTAACTTTATCCCAACTTTTAAACTCCTATAGAATAACTTTTAAATGGATTATGATTATGAATTTTGTAATGCTTTTGTATGAAATTCTGCAGAAAATATTAAAAATAATTTACTAATATAAATTAGAAAAATAAGTATTGAATATTTCCAGAAATTTTCTTCAATGCTTTTTTGGAAAAAAGTTAACTTCCTATTCAAGCTGATTTAAAAAATTTTATTAAATTTTGTTTTATATATTTTTAATATTTTTTTTAACTCTCTGGCATTTTCCGACATTCACATGAAATTATTTTGCAGAAAAAATTTAAAAAATATATTGTATATATATTTTAACAACTTTGATCACTGAGAGTAGCTCTCCGTAAAAATATTTCAATACACTTTTTTATTGTAAATATAAACTTTCAATCAAACGCTTCGTTTCTCGGCTAAGCCATTTCATGTGAATTTTAGAATAGCCTTGAATAAAATAATTTAATTTGTTTCTTTAAATGTTTTATAATATTTGTTCAGACATTTAGTTCTTTAATTTTCTTAATTTTAGATTTTTTCAATTATTAAAGTTTTTAATTATTTTTTAGTTTTATCTCGGTAGTTTTGCAGGTGTTTTCTTTACCTACCGTTGCTTATTTTTTCTTACAGATAACAAAATTTAGATTTTGAAATATTAAATTATTTATTTTTAATACATTTTTCACATAATTATCGTCCTGAAATTTTTTTCTCTACAAAGTGTTATATACTTTTTGCCAAAACTTATTATTTAGTATTGCTATTAAAAAAAATTAGTTTTTAAATTTTCCCTTTTTTGAAACGATTATATTACTTACTTTTAAATAATTCTTACTTTTTTTGTATTTATTTCGCCCTTAATTAGATATTTAGATGCTATTAAACATTTCTTTGTTAAAAATATATACATATTTTTAATTTTTGATTTTACCTCCACTCGGAGGTTTGCCATTTCCCGCCGAGGGCGAACGCTATTAAGAAAAATGTTTTCTTAATTTTGGCGTTTCACGGAGATTCGAACCTACTTTTTATCTGAATTTCGAATGATATCGGCTACGGCGGCCGAATTATTTCCACTAAAAAATCACAAACCAACACAATCGGCTACTACGGTCGCCGTTGTTTTGCTTGATTTCGCTCTTTAATATATTTTTTTGTTTAAAGTATATCTTTCTTAATTCATTTTCTTTTGATTTAAGCTCTTAACTATATAAAGAGTTTTTTAAAAGACCGCCCTAGATGTTGTTTTCAAATTTAACTTCAAACATGTTAAACTTTGATTCCTTCGAGTTGCACTATTTTTATTCAAAATATACATAGCTTCTAAGAGTTATGTATGAAAATTGGCATCATTTAAAAGTCCATCATGAGCACATCTACAATATATGTAAAATCCGCTAAACAGTCGCCATCGCTTCCTTAGGCATTCATTGTTGAGAACGTCGAGATATCGATGTTGAGGGTTCTTCAGCAACCTTTTACGCTACAATAGTAATATTCTCAAGAGAACCTCCAGTTTTTGGTCTGCCAGTTCATTTTCTATTCTTGACATTTCTTCACGAACCTTTGAATGGTGAACTCATTGGGACGATTATATATATATATATATGTATATATAAATGGCGCGTACACCCGAGCCCGGCCGAACTCCTCTTCCTATTTGTGGCGTGCGTCTTGATGTTGTTCCACAAATGGAAGGACCTACTATTTCAAGCCGCCTCTGAACGGCAGACATTTTTATGAGGAGCTTTTTTATGGCAGAAATACACTTGGACGTTTGCCATTGCCTGCCGAGGGACGACCGCTATTAGGAAAAACGTTTTCTTCATTTTTGTGTTTCACCTAGACTCGAACCTACGTTCTCTCTGTGAATTCCGAATGGTATCGGCTACGGAGGCCAAATTATTTCCACTAAAAAATCACAAATTGTGCGATATGTTGTTCTTAAAAGTCAATTTTTTTCATAATATGTTTCAAAAATTTCAAGGTAATTACAAATATCGTTTAAAACTGTATATCTATCTCTCTCTAATTAACAAATGTTAAAGATAGCATAACAAATTTACCGTCTAGGAATTATTCTACTGACATCTAGGCGTCGTCTTTGAAAGGCTCTCTATGTACAAACTATTTTTAATTGCGATTTTCGCTACTTACTAATTTTTATAAATACCGTTATATATTTTCAGTTAACTTATTAATTTTTTAAGTTTCTTGAAATTGTTAAATTACTTATCTTTAATAATATTTTACTATCATATTTTTGCTCTTTAGGAATTATTTTTCCTAGATACAAAATTTTTGTTAACAAATTAATTTTATTTTAAAATTAAAATTTTTTATTTTTTTTTCATATTATATTCGATTATTATTAAGATAGCAAACGCGTTTTTGACAGTTTTTTAAATTTTCTTGTTAAAAATATATTTCCAAATTTTTTTTCTTACCATTGAATTATATAATTTTAATTATTATTATTTTTCCTTCAAGTATTTTTTTATTATACGCACATATTTATTTTGTTACAAAATTTCATTATAAAGTTTTCTCTATTATTATTATAGAGTTTCTTCATTTCGATAGGGTTCGTAACTACCGGAGATAACTTGTGTCCCGAATATCGATATCATGGGACAAAGCTCTGTTGTTTTGTACTATGAAGTAGTAATTTTTTATTTCATTATTTTATTATTAATATAATTATAATCCGCGCCACTCTCTTCCTCGCATACCGCGCGAGAGTAGGTCCATTTTCACCCAATAAGACGGCAGTTTCTGGCTGCAAGTCGTGTGGCACTATTTTTACTTTTTTAAAGTTTTTCTAAAATTATTTATTTTGAATTTTTTTCCTTAGCTATAATTTTTTTTTCTTCATTTGCTATAATTTTCTCCTGAAGACGATATTACATATTTTTGTAAACATCTTTTTTAATATTTTCTATACTTAAAACTTGTATCATTATTTATTTTTAATAATTTTGCACTTTTTTCGTGACATATTCGCCCATAACTAGTTTTTTTCTTCAGATACTGTTATCTATTTTGGTTAGAAGTTTTTTAATTTTTTTTTATTAATTTCGCTATCGAAATTATATTTCTAAAATTATGTGCAGCATTTTAAATGCACGCTTCTGGCGTTTCTATCACTCATATACACACACACGAACATTTATTTTCTCTAACCCGCATATGTATGAATGTGTGTACATATGTAAAATATTAACATTTTTATTGCATCTCGCCTTAAATTTGCCAAACTCTATTGCCACACATCAAACAATACAAGTAAATGGCTTTTACAGGAGGAAAAATTTCAAGCAATTGGTTTATGCATTGAAAGAATATTAAAAATAGTTAGATTTTTTTTCATTCTAATTAAAATCAATGAGATAAAATGTAAAATTCGTAAATACAAAACAATTTATAACAAATAAAAAAACTGTAAAATAAAACAAATTCTATACGTTAATATTGGACTTGACCTGATACTAGCGCACACGCACGCAGTGAGTCTCTTTCTCTCTCTCGCTCTCTTACCAAATACGATACCAATGAGTGAACTGTATATAAGCAAGATTCAAAAACAAAAAACAAAACAAAAAAAAAAAAAAAAAGACAATATTTTCGCTTCCGTTAACTAGTCGTTTTCGAAATGGAGTTTTCAATTTGCTAAACTTTAATTTGTTTCTGCATCCAACAACAAAAAAAAATATAAAAACAGTTTTGCTTCATGGCTGCATGTGCTAAAGTTTCCAAAATCGTAGTTTGCATGCTTTTTTGCTCGTTTTCTTCAACAAATTTAATATGATTTTTTTTGTGTTCATAAAATTGCACGACTGTTTCTGGTATTTCCCAAATATTTAAATGTTTTTTTTTTTTTCTTATTGCTTGTCAGCTTTAAATCGCACTTATAAAGAGTTTTCCAATGAGGGCGAATCGATATGCAAATTGAGTAAAGCATCTGTTGCTTTGTATATCCAATGGTGCATTATGAGTGGAATCGTTCAAATATCCGCGCACGGTGGCGCATATCCGACAGATCCAATTACCTATTACTTCAGTCCTGAATTACAGCAATCGCTTATATAGGATTTGAGAGCAACGGTCAATTACAATTCATGGGCATGGAAATGCAGCTTTTAAAAAACATCAAAAAAAAATCTTTATGGAGCGAAATTTCCTAATTTCGGTGGAAAATTCACATCAGCTCCGCAAGATGTACTAACCTATTCAAATGGGTTCATGAAGAGTGTTCATCGCAGCATTCGCTTTGTAGTACATTTCACCATCACTTTTGAACTACATCATGCCCATGCCCAAATCCCTCAGTTTGGGTTAAAAAAAAATGATTATCATTAATATGTAGCGCTCACTTTTGGCGCAATACCTTTTCGGAAAAGTACAAACCAATAGCGACGGCAGCCCAAAATCTGTCCAAAACAGGGATATTTTGTGCATGCATTGCCACCTGTAAATGTCGCTGTAGTCAATATATAATAATTTTGCTTGTTAATAAAGCCATTCTTCCGAAAATACGCCTCGTCGTTGCAGCATACAAGGCTAACGAACATTTTCACTAATGGGAACTCATTTTGATGATACATTTTTCTGACTCCACGTGAATACCGTGGCCGCCACAGCCTCTTAACAATGACGTGTCCTTGTGGAAAACTCCGTACTATCGTTTTGTTTAAACTTAACTTTTAAATTTTTATTTATTTTTATTTTTCTTTTTTTGTTATTCTAAACTTTATGGCCCCATTTTGTACTGGTATTAATTTTTTTTTTTATCAAAAAGTTGAAGCTTTGCTTATTATTTTATCTTACAAAATTAGCCAAAAATTACAAACATTACATTAATTTCGTTTTGTTTCTTTTTTTTTAAGTCTGGTAATTAAATTTCGATATGTATCACCTCATTTTAAGCTTTTTAGATCAAACTTAAATACATAGAATGTACAACCAGTAAAACAATGTAGATACTGTTGTTTAATTAATTGCTTGGCAGTGAAAACATACATAAATATGTATGTATATATGTACATACAAACTACTACAAATAAGTAGTATTTGAGAAAAACATTGAAACTGCAAAAACAAAAAACCAAAACTCATTGCTACCAGTACATTTTCCACTGCACACATAAATTCACATATAACACACACACATACCCGCATACATTTGTACATTATATTGAAAATACTTACATGCATTTATATGGGGAATAAAGGCCCTTTGGGTATACAAGTAAGTTTTAACTCAGCAGCGGGTCACACAGCAGTAAATGCCAGGCATTTATTTTACCCATGAAACCGGAATTTGTTTAATAAGATACGTTGCGGTAAATAAATATAGCACAGGGAATTGCTGAGAATTTATTTATTCCTCATTTAATTTTAATAATTTGTTTTTCCTGAAAATTTAATTCGCTTTCCCTCAAAGAACCGTAAAAATTCAGATTCCAAGCTTTGCGCTTATAGAAAAAATTAAAAAAATTTTCATAAATATTACCTGCTTCTTAAGGGGTTAATACAGTTGGAAGGTCGAAAAAAGTGAATTTTCCAGAATTTTTTCTGAGAAAACAGTTAAATTTATTGATATAAAAATTTGTACACATATTATGTGTTCTTTTAACTGTATTTTAAGACTTCGTAAAAATATTTATTTGGAAAGGAGCTACAGCTGATCTCCGGAAGCACCTCACAAAAAAGACGTTTTGCGGTGATCACTAAATCTCCGAACTGGGTCCTCTGAAATTAAAAATACCAAACAGATTTCGTTAAAGTAATGTTAAATCTAGTAATTAATCCAAGGAATAAGTAAAATGGATCACAAAATGGCGGTTTCTCAAAAGAAAAATCGATTTTTGATGATCAAAATTTCGGCCTTAAATTGTTTATAAAAAAAATATTTATCGGTGAGAAAAGATCTTCAATTAATTACCACTTAATCGCCACTTTGATAAAAACGCGCTACCCTTCCGGCCTTGTACTTTCAAGTACTCTGAAACACCTTTTCAAATTTGCGTGTAACTTCGAAAATATTCACCGGAACGATATTAAATTTTCTGTGTGTATTCTTAAACATATGTACCCTATGATCAAAAAGTACAGGAAATGTTTAGTTGACTGTTTTCTTCGATTGCCAAGGTTGAGTGCACCATTATTACTTTCCATCGGGCCAGACAGTCAATAAAGAATATTATTTATCAGTTTTGAAACGTTTGAGAGATGCTCTACGTCGCAAACGGCCGAAAATGTGGGAAAACAATTGTTGGATTTTGCATGATGATAAGGCGCCATGGCACCGAGCCCTAATTGTGCTGGATTATTTTACCAAAATAAATAAATACCGTCGTGCAAGCGCCGTATTCACCTGATATGGCCCCGTGCGACTTCTTTTTGTTTCCCAAGTTGAGGTTACCACTTCGTGGAAGGAGATTTCAGTCGATAGAGCGCATCAAGCAGAATGCGACGAAGGATCTGAAGGCCATCCCATCGTCGGTCTACCAGGGGTGAATGGAGGACTGGGTTAAACGTTGGCACATGTGCTTCAGATGGGTCATATTTTGAAGGAGATAAAATAAACTTGCCTGAAATTTAACTCTGTTTTGTTTTATTTAAACATTCCCGGTACTTTCTGATCATAGGGTGCATTAAGAGAAAAAAAATAAAAAAATAGATTTTTTGAAAATTCTAACTGTATATAACCGTTTAATGAGACTTTCTAAAAAATCCCCAATCACGCAGTTTTATGAACCAATAAATTTTACTACAATAAAATGCAAGCCTGAAGTCGCGCAAAAATTGCGTTGATTTTTGAAGATTTCTTCTTTTGCTGCCAGTCTTGTGCATTTTCTCCACGCAAACACCCAACGGCGTCAGCCAAAAATCCACGCGATTCTTAAGCCACATCAAACTTGCACCTGTTTATAACAAAATTTAATGCGCAATATAACTACATATCCGACTTCTTTTTTAATCTGCTTGAAAACTGTGAAATTTTGATTGAAATTTGATTTGTTTGTTGTAAATTTCCACAAAGCTTAAAACTTGAATTTTTATGGTGTTTGTAGGGGTATTAGCTTTGTTTGGATAAAAAAATAATGGAAATTTAATAAAAAACAAATAAATGGTCAAAACTTGTCCATAGGTCCCAGTGCTATAGAATTTGTAGAATGGTAGAAAAACTGAAATTTATTCAAAATTATGAGATATTCCAAAACTTCTCACAATTCTCATAAACTTCCACTGCGTTCCTGTTATGACTGATAACTTCACATCAGGTTACATAGACTCCTTCTCTACACACACTCCATCAAGAAAGGAGTGGGCAAAGGTCCGTCCGGTCGAGTGGAAACGAGGTCCGATGAATCTAGTCATGCATAATTCTAAGTTGTTAATAAGAGTTTGAAAGGTTCTTCTGTGAGGAAAATTGAAATTCAAATATGAAAAAAAGGCGAGCCAAGCAGCACCGAGAGATTAATAACTCCTAAAACCCTAGGGCCAATTAACCCATTGTATTCAAAGCAAAATCGTAGATATGCAATATGAAAGGAGAGAAGTAACAAAAAGAAAGAGATGGGTTAGAATATTAGACAGAGGCAGAGCTAGTCCTGTGAGATGAATTATTCTTTGGCCAATCTGAAAATGTCCTCCAGTTTGAGAGAACGTATTTGACTCATTCCCTTGACATCGGAACCAAAAATTCGTAGCCCTGCTCTAGCAAAGGCAGAACGCTGACAGAGAAAATTCTCTGTGCTATTCTGCTTCTCTAAGCAAGTCTATGTGTGCCCCATACTTCTACTCTTTCTGGACTGTCAAATAATCTCACTTAAGCTTATAGGCATTAATCAGTCAATTAAGGCTATATTTTGGGAAAATGACCAAGCCAAATTAGTAACATTTAAATCTGCTTAGTAGGACTCGAGAGGCTGTCTTTTCCAACTAAGCCTCTTCAAATTCTTCGTCATGCTTTGCGCATAGGGATAGATTATCATCTAGGAAAATAATTTTGTCTTCACTTTTTGATAAGGGGCAAGTTTTAGAGCAGATCTCCACTCGAATCCCAAAAGGAAGATTTCCATATTTCAATAAACATTTTGCGAAAATTATATGTTGATGAAAATCATAGAAGCACGCGATTGATGCAATTCGCATTCATATATTTGCCGCTAGCGCCACCTATCTTACATAGAATTCCGGTTTCATAGGTATATAACTGGTATCTGGTAAAATATTTTTTTTTGCCTTAAAAATGGTACTTTAAAGCCTTCCAAAATAGCGTAATTCAAAACTTGACAATTTTATTAATAGATATGTAAAAAAAATTCAAATTATTTTACTTGTTTCTATCTCTGAAAACACTCCGAGAAGTGGCTTCTAGATCCCTCCGAAAACTCTAGGCATGTGTTGGATATTCCAAGCACTCCGCTATCTTTATCTGCTGTCTTGGCTATCCTTCCTTCAATATATTAATAGTAAAATGCGGATTTGCATTTCAACCTTAAGATTTTTTGTGCCCTTCGCTTTAATCAGTCTGAAAGTTTGTTTTAGTTCACGCATTACTTCGATGCTTTCTCTGAGCCAATGCATTGCCAAAAGATTCTAAAAATGATAGCTTACAATTTCTTGTATGTACTTCCAACAATATTTTAGAAGCCGTGAAAAAATTCTGAGCATTTTCCACTAGACTTTCAGCATCACTATGCTGAATAAAGGCCAAATTAAAAAAAGAGTATTTAAAACTTACTTTTACACTTTCTATAATTTTATAGAATAGAGAAGGCTATGGAGCAAAAGTGATTAAGGAATTAAAATCCAAAAACAATTTTTATATATTTTTAAATATTTGGAAACTTGTATAATTTTGTTTGGTTTCCGTCCCTTCTTTTTCTGATAACTTTATTCTCCCTAGCTTAATTGAATTATGTTTCATATTTTTTCAAACCACTTATAATATTCCGTGGCACGTTTCTCTACTCTATCAACTGTACTTCGCTCTGTTTCACCCCATTTAATTTTATTCTAATCTACTCGACTTTATTTCACTCAACTGCTCTCAGTGCGTCACGAATCCGCTCGGCTTCCAGAAATGGAATGCTTTATAACTCACTCTTTCCAACTTTGTTTGGAGCGATGTAAAGCGAAGTTACCCAAGAATAAAATTTATTTATTTATGGGCATGGTTTAGAGGCCAAAAAATTGTACAATTTTTGTGTAAAGGGAAATATTTTCGGTTCCTTTTAACATTTAGAAAGATGTATTTTTCTAATTTTTAAGTATAAAATTTTCTTCTAAAGAAAAGTTTTTGAGAAAAAATTCTTTTTCTTTTTCAATTTTGGGGAAGATATTTCGGAAAAATATTTATAATTTTAAGGTTCCTTTAATTTTCGTATGAAGTTTTTTAAAGTGAAATATTTGTGGTTTTTTCCAAGATTTAAAAATTTTTTTATACTGTGCTTTTAACGAAAAATTTTAGTTTTATTCAAAATTTTAGAAAAAGAAATTTCACATATTTTTATAAAATTTTTTTCCTTTTAAAAAGAATTTTTTATTTCTATTAATTTTGGAAAAGTTATTTTGGAACTAACTTTATAATTTTGAGATTTATTCAAGGTTGAAAATTTTAGTGTAAAGTTTTTTAAAAGAAAATATCTTCGGTTCTTTTAAATATTAAAAAAACAATGTTTTTTGTTTTTTAAGTTTTAAGTAGAAAATTTCCTTTAAAAGGAACATTTTTTTGGGAAAAAATTTCTTTAACTTTTTATTAATTTTTTAAACTAAATTTTAACTAGAAAATTTTTGATTTTGAAAAAAGTCTTTCCATAATTTTTGTAATATTTTTCCCTTTAAAAAAAGACTTTCACCAAAGGTATTGGGAAAAAAGTTTGTAACTTTTCTTTTAAAGAAAATTTTTTGGGAAAAAATGGTGTTTTTTTAATTTTGGGGAAGTTATTTTGGAACAATTTTTATAATTTTGAGATTTATTTAATGTTGACTGTTTTAGTGTAATCTTTTTTAAAGGAAAATGTCTTCGGTTCTCTTAAATAATTACAAAATTTTCTTTTAAACAAACGTTTTTTGGATTTTTTTGACTTTCAACTTGAAATTTTCTGAAAATTGTTTGCTCTTTATAACAGTTTTCCCCAAAGGTATTGTGGAAAAAGTTCATAATTTTATACAAAATTTTCTTTTAAAGAAAAATTTTCCCAAAAAATTCTGTTTTTTTTTATTTTGGGAAAAACATGTTTTTGAAAATATTTCTTTTTTTTAATTTTGGGAAAAATTTTTTAATTTTGAGATTTATTTTTGTATAAACTCTTTAAAGTGAAATATCTCGAGTTCTTTTTAACATTTGAAAAATTTTGTTAATTAATTTTTAAGGATAATATTTTCTTTTAAGAAAAGTTTCCTTTTAAAGAAAAATGTTTGGGAAAAAATTTATTTTCTTTTAATTTTTGGAGAAGAAATTTTTTTTATTAAAAAATTCCGGGAAAAAATTTATATTTTTCGCTTCAAATATTTTTGGAAAGATAAATTTTTCTATCACTTTTGAAAAACAACCGGATTCAAAATTTATTTAATAATAAATCTCAGACTATGATTAGTAATCTCTGTAAGTTTCCTAATGGGACCTACAAAACTTTTCGAGTTATATTCAAACTTCAATATATTTGCAAACGGGCATAACGTACGAGTGGAATCGCTCTTTAATCTCATTTATGAATTTTTTTTAATCAACTCGATTTTAGTCAATTCATCCATTCTTCCTTCCTTATTTTATAATGTTCCAGTTATCCTGGTTCTTCTCATTTTCTAATTTCGGTTACATGTCTTAGAACTTCTCCCTCATTTGGTTTTGATATTTTGCTCCAAATTCTATCTTATAGAGAGTAGAAAGATTGCAGGTGTCGTCATAATATTTCAGTGTCCTCATAATATTTCAGTGTCCTGAGCTTACTGTAGAATGACGAGAGCGTTTAAACTAATCTCATTCTGTGGGAATGTCATAAAATTCATTAAAAATATAAATGTTTTTTTTCTATCTTTTTACTGAATGTTTCCAATAACTAATCACTTTTTTTCGTAATACATTTTAATGAAATGCGAAACTGAACGTCTAGAAAATTTATTTTATACCCCACTAACCCATAATGCATGTCGTATATATTGTACGTATGTGTGTGTGCATATGTATGTAATATTCAACACAGAACTCCATTATTTTTTTCTTTTTTTTCACTTAATAAATCCACTTTTTTTCAAAAGCAAGACCAAAAATTATATGAAAATTTAATTCAAACTCAATTAAAAATACATTTTGTATCTAACATTTGCATTACTGCTACAAAACTACATTTACCAAAACAAAAATAAAACACACGCTCATGTGTAACTACTTGCCACCACTACTTATCAACTAATCGACAAATCGACCGATTGCCCAAATTTATGTGGTTGCCGGTACAGTATGACGAAGAAGCGGGTACACCCGATTCGACGAAGGGCAGCAGCGAGGTCCTTCGTGGCGTTACATACCGACCGCCTTCGGCATCTGGTCATCATCATCAAAGCCATCCATCACAACACAAATCGACCACCTGTCTGGGTGGCTGTTCGGAACGGAAAGGCTCATCAGTAAGTAGACGAAAAAAAAACGTAAAATGTAGACAAAAAGAATTCACAAGTTTAGTAAATGCACATTTTGCCACGTCCGCTGAACGCCTAAATGTATGCTTGCAGGTACTTGTATGTGCTTAAATGTTTCATATGTGAAAAACAAAAAATATTGTCAAAAAATTTTTACATTTAAATTCACTTCTAGTTTATATTTTTGAATATTGGTTAGACTTATCAAACCTTTAAGATGCATATTTGAAGACTGGAATTGAACTAACAATATATAATTTTAGAGAGTCAATTTATTAAATTTAAACCATATTTATAAAATTCTTACTGGATTTCCTAGCGTACTTATTTAAAACTTTGAAATAAAAAGATGGATGTAGGCAATTGTTCCCCCAGCTCAAGCGTTTGTCGTCATAAACACCCACCTTATGACTCAAGTATCATATTTAAACCTGTGAAATCGGAATTTTTCATGATCAAAAAACACATTTATTATTAAAAAGTTATAGAAAATATTTTATTTAAAGTAATTTCTAAATACACATTTTTTCCACTTAAAGCAGTTAATGAATACTGTGCCAAAAAAACAAAATCGTCTTTTGAGTTTAACTAGTCATAGGACAATTTTTCTTACATTTGCATAATAAACGAAGAGCTGCTCTTCAATTGCATGCCCCATCAATGAAATCAATTATAACCAATTCAGCAGATTAAGCTGCTTTAGGCGTTGCTCCACAACTAAGCGTTTCTTCCATTCTCGTTTGCATCTAGTACTTGGTTGATGGGCAGTGCAGCCGTTGTTCGACTAAATTATTAATTTTGGGAGAGATATTTTTAAAAGTCTATCTTCTTTGCCTCAGCACTTAAGAATAGGTGCGTTTTTCCCCCGAAATATTTTATGTATCTATAGTTTAGCAATTCCTCCTTCTCATATGTGAGTAATTTTCGTAGCTTAAAATTCTCCAAAATACACGTAAAAACGTGCCACTCTTCTAAAGAATTAATCGATATTGTAATGTACATTTATACACAAGACTGAGTTATTGTCTGAGACGTGCGCAAAAGCACTAGAAAATTATTCTGCTGTTGTTGTAGCAGCATAAACATTCCTCATACATATACGGGGAATGCTGCTGATGTGATAGTCCTCGGCCGGATATAAATCCGGGTCGTTCCGGTATGAAGAACGTAGTGTCGTGGGAACGAGAAAATTACTCCAAAGGGATTTTTCTATCTGTCTAAATATAAGCTAGTAAATATTTCAGTGAAATCTAAAACTTGAGTACTAATTTTTTCATCTACATTCCCAAAGTTAAATTAGCTAGACCTATATTTTACACTGCGCTTGAAAACAGAGCCTTGCGACACTCGGTCGACATACTAAAAAAATATATTTATGCTGAATACGATGCTGATATTAATTTTTCTAGATTGGCTGTAATAGGAAAGATTCTGGCCTTTGAAATTGTCACAGAATACAAATTGCGTAGATGCAATTATGTGATCATATGAGTGTATCATATGATGAGATCTTAAGGTGAGATTGTAGGTTGAAGTCATATGATAAGATCGTATGGTGAGATACAATTATGTGATCGTGTGAGTGGATCATATGAGGAAAACTGAAGAGAGATGTGAGATGTAAGTGAGATGCAATAATGTGAGACATGTGAGGGTATCATATGATGAAATTTGAAGGTCAGATTGTGAGATGCAATAAAATGATAATGTGAGTGTAACATATGATAAAAGCATATAATGTGATCTAAAGTTCATAACAAAAACACTTCAAAGCCAAATACTTTTATCATTTGAGTCAATCTAAAAATTAAATATCACCGTCGTACCCATTTATGCCGAATGTTGGGTTTTTAAACTAGCGCAGTGTTATTAAACATTAAATTTATTGTGACTGGATATCAGATTATCTCCAAATAAAATAATATTTTTTATTTATTTTGAAACTAGGTTGTAGCCTTTAAAGTCGAATGGCATATTATTGGGGATATAAAAGTGCGGTCCATGGGTGGTTTGAAAATAAATAAAAACTATTTTTTTTTTTGCTTTTGAAACTAGGGTGTATGTAGCCTTTAAGGTCGAAAGGTATATTATTCGTGATATAAAGGGTCGACTAACGGGTGATTTTCTTTAAAAGAAAAAAATGCAACACTTTTCCTTTTTGCTTTTGAAAATAGGGTGTAGTATTTAGAGACGAATGGCATATTTTTGTGATATAAAGGGTTGGCCAATGGATGGTTTCCTTTTAAAAATGCTCTGCGAAATAGTATTATTTATATTATTAATGATTTTTTCTTTATTATATATATGTATATTCCCATAGTTTGTAGATGAAATATAGGGCCTCACTTTTTTTATTTTATTGGCACATATTTACTATACAAAGCGCCGTGGATACATAAACATGATCCAGAACAAAATCCAGACAAACTCAAAAGAAGTAAAAAAAATGTTAATAAAAAAATCACACCTTTTTTCAGATTAAAAACAAAAAAAATTTAGTATGCAGGAGTATAGCCTGTTGAACTCTGGTATAATAAAGTGCAAGTTTCAAGTGGCTCAAAAATCGCATTGAGTTTTGACAATTTTTTTTTTTTGCTGTTGGAAAATTTCTTCCATATAAAACAAACAAGTTTTGAACATTCCTTAAAACCATTTCTAGTTTGCAGATATATGAATTTTGGTAATATAAACTCAAAAGTCGCATTGATTTTTGATTTTTTGTTTTTGTTTTGCTGTTGGGAGATTTCTTCCATATAAAAATTGAAGAAAATGTCGTGCGTTCGTTAGGTGGAGAAAATTCGAAAGACTGCCAGCAAAAAAAAAAACAACTAAATGTTTAAAATGAATTCGATTTTTGCGCAACTTCAAATTTACACTTTATTATATCAAAATTCAATGGACTAAAAACGTGTGAAATTTTGATGAAAAGTCTCAAATATGATTTATATGGTTTTTGTATGAGAATTAAAATATATTTTCATAAACAAATTACTGAAATTAAATACAAATTTTCAAAACTAGCCAGTAATTGTTAGTGCTACAGTTATGTAGCGCAGTGAATGTAGTACTTAGATTAGGTCACCAGCATAGCCTGTACGACCAACTCACTTAGAACTTACAGGTCCGTTGTTACCACTGTGCGACACGGGAGCCTCATTTATTTTTCTTCGTGAAACCATTTTGTCGCTCTCATGAAGTGCAGGATTGGTTCAATTTCCACGCAGTTCCGTAAGAGAATTGAAAAAATATCTACTTAAAAAACCTGCTTATAGCTTAGGTTAGAGAATTGGAAAAAAGCGCTCAACTTGTTTTCCACTTCCCCATATGTACAACTTCTACAATATTCATGGAAGAAAGCTTTCAATCTCAAAGAAAGCCTGCCAAATAGCCAATGACCGGTTATACAAGTCACGACCTACGAGAAATCATCTCTTGAACGGTTAAGCAGTTCATTTGTCTTTTTCTTATTTATTTGCACACACAGTATTCTAGCTGCTGCACATATGCCTTCATCTCTCCACAAGGGCTGCCCAGCCTTCTTGTACAACCTTTGAACTTAATATAACCGCATTCATTAATTTAATAGCCGGCTGGCTATCCGAGAATATCTTTATTGCAGTTTTGTCACGGCATGCGTATTTACATAAGTAGCCACTTCTCGCTAGAACTTCTGCCTGATAAACGCTGCGATAGTCTGGTTGTCGAGCGGATAGTTCAAGTCCTAATTCCTTCGCAAATACTCCATAGCCAACCCTATCGTCCAGCTTGGAACCATCTAAAATAAAAAAAAAATAAATAATTGGCGCGTACACTTCTGTTAGGTGTTTGGCCGAGCTCCTCCTCCTATTTGTGGTGTGCGTCTTGATGTTGTTCCACAAATGGAGGGACCTACAGTTTCAAGCCGACTCCGAACGGCAGATATTTTTATGAGGAGCTTTTTTCATGGCAGAAATACACTCGGAGGTTTGCCATTGCCTGCCGAGGGGCGACCGCTATTAGAAAAATGTTTTTATTAATTTTGCTTTCACCGAGATTCGAACCAACGACCTCTCTGTGAATTCCGAATGGTAATCACGCACCAACCCATTCGGCTACGGCGGCCGCCTGGAACCATCTGCATAGAAAATTAATTATCCCCTCTCCATGGCCTCTTCTTGACGTCTGTGTGCATGAGTCTGCAAATCATTGGGCCATTTGGTCATACCGAGTGTTGCTTTTTTTTTGGGCGCAAAATAACAGCCAATGTAATTCCAAAAAAAACCATCCCACAGCACGACCTTTGAAAATATAAACTACTTCATAACTTAATACTAATATTTATAAATTAAGAGCAATATTTACCGAATATATAAATAATTATTTTAAGTAAGAAAATATTTTAACCCCCCCTAACAGGTACGTATTGAATTCTATTGTGAATATACTTAGTTGCATACTTAGTGCTTGTAAATAACTAGAATACAACAAAAGAAATCTTGAATGAGTTACAGCACATTGCTTTGAATCCAGAAAATGTTGAGGATCTACACTTAGTAGTTATCTCGATACAGTTTATATGCATAAAAAAGTATCATAAAAAATAATACTTATTAGAAATATTGCTCGATTTATACTGCTCGAATGTTCAGCTTCCTAGAAAATAACGAAAAAAAAGTATTTGGAATCAAGTTTTCTGCTCTGCAATGTTCCGTAGAACAACAAACAACACCTCATCGAAATGTTTTACAACACTCCTCACAATGCGATGCAATAGATGCTCTTTGTAGTGATTATACTTCTTTTGCAATAAACTGTGTGTGTGCCTATACAAATGTGTACAAACTAAGCCAAACGTAGTGCTAGTATTTGTCCGTACCGAACTAAGTAGACTAATCGTAAAGCAGTCTTCTATGTTTTTTCAGTATTCGATCAATTTGGCCGATGAGGCGCGCAACAATCATGCACAGCAAATCGAACGCGCCGAAATAGCGAATCTGGTGCGCAGCCGCATGGACTCATTGAATTTGCCAACAAATGACTACGATGACGTGAGCGAGAAGCGAAATCATCTCTCATATGTGATAATCAATCCGAGCTGTGATCTCAAATTGGAAGAGGGTGATGTCATGTAGGTGGATGCGTGAATAATGATGATTGATGCATTTTAAAGTTTTAATTTTATTTATTACTTTCCTGTGATTTTCTATACATTTCTTCTCTATTCATTTTGCTTTGCTCTTTGCAGCTACTTGGTGCGCCCATCACCATTTTCAGCGCAAAAAACGTTCGAACGTCACAATTCGCGCCGCAAATCAAACATATCCTTCTGTTCGAATATCAATTTGGGTGCAGCTTGCGGTCCAAATGTGAATGCGAATACTGGCGCTGGCTCGCGTCGTGGTTCCGGCATAGCCGGTCTTAATCCGATGCAAATGCAAAGCGTTCAGACGTTGGCCGGGTATGGTTCGCCACGCTGCTCGCCGCCCATACAACAAATTAAATCCAATTCTCTTTCTCTACCCGACAGTCCGACGGTTGTTGGCTCGCAGCGCGGCCGGAGCAATTCATTGCGGGTTGGCTACTATTTATCCATTTATCCATTGCCGTTAACACTTTTCATTTGTATCTGATTTACATACATATTTACTCGTACTCGTATATTGCGTAGCGTTTTGTTTTATTCTTGAATTATTGTTTTCACTTCACTTTGCACTTCTATCTATCTCACCCAATGTACAGCAATAACACTTTCATGTTTTCACACCATTTGTTTTATTTCCTCTTTGTATCTAACCTTTAGAAAATTAATTGGGCTCGAGATTACAATTCGGTTAATTAAAATGCTGTGAGTAGAATATTTTTGTCGAAGAGCGCCATCCGTTCTAAACGGCTGAAACGGTTGAATCGGTATATAGTAAACTGATTTTTTTTTTTAATAAAAAAACCAAACTGTAATTTTCCAGCTTTGAATTTTAAAATATTTGATTTGCAGTGCCCACTGAAATGGGCGCCATCACAAACTTGCGTAAATAGCCAGGGGAAATCTGTAAAATATCCTCTCGTTGGGCCTTTATATTTTCTCTTGTTAATAATAGTACGAGTAATAAAACTAAACTGGTGCGTTTTCTGAGAAAATAATAATACAATTTTATTTAAATATCTTTAATGGGTTGCCACCTAATTTTCTAAAGTAGAAGGCTCAATCAATGAGTTAGTGAAAAATTAATTTTAATTCGAGAAAAGTCAAACTAGTTTTTAAATCCAAATAATTTTTACTTCCCAAAAATGTGCATAGAATAGACATTTCATTGCAATATGCAACTATTTAAAAAAAAAAAATTATAGTTTAAAAAAAAAATCCAACAAAATAGTTTTTATTTCGAAAAAGGGCACAGAATTGGCATTGCGATATGTAACTATTTAAAAAAAAAAATAAACGGAATTTTTGAATCGAAGAAAAATTCAAACTGAATTGCCAATAGTTTTTAAAAATAGATTTTTTTAATCAAAACAATTTTGAATTCAAAAAAGTGTGCGGACAATTAACAACGATGGTTTAGCAAAAATTCGATTTTTTTCTTTACGGCGTACTAAAGTTTTCAATTTCACGCCTAAGTAGTTTTCAAAAAAGTAGTTCAAATATATATATGAGTTCAACAAAGCTTCCCGGGAAATATTTTAGTAAAATATTTTGACCCATTAGCTCCCAATTAAAAGCATTGTTTTAGCCCTAACTTCAAGAGCATTAGAAAGTTGTTAGAGGATTAATATGTGGTGGGAAATTATTCTTCAGAAAACTTGAATAGGGGTACTCCCGAACAAAACTCACATATCACCAAAAATCACTAGAGAAGCTAAACTCGCTCTATCGAAAATTTAAATCCCAGAAGCAAGAGTTTAACTTTTGCACTTGCATAGGTTCAAATTCAAGAAATATAAAAAGTGTTTGTTAAAAGAATCTAAATAGGGTTGCCATATAGCTAAATGTGTATTTCCATATAGGTTTCAAAACCAAATGTGGACATGAAATAGGAAATGCAGTCGAAAAAGTAGTTTCTAACTAAGGCTGCTTCTCAGCAAGCACTAACAAGTCTCTCAGTATATTTCTGACATCAGATTTTTTATAAAGAAAAACATCTGCTGTTAGCAAGCAACATGAAACTGTAGATTCAATATCAACGCTTCAAGACCACCTCTGACTCAGAGGTCCCACAGTCCGAAAGCGGTCTTATTTAGAAGTATTCATTTGTTATACAGACTCCAGGATCTGCTGGCTGCTGAGCTCCTGTGTTTAGAGCAGAAATCGTTTTGAGTCTCGAGTCCAAAAAGTTTAACCCTTATTTGATTTTTTGTTCCTTTCACTTGTTTCGCAAAATACTTTTTTTCTATTTTCTCCTAACAAAGAAATAACGTAGAATGTTGAAAAGAGTAAATATATAAAATTGTAAATTTGGAAATTTTGTGTCAAAATAGAAATTATTTAATTTCCATCTCAATAGCAATAAAAATAGGGGAAAGTAGATGAATTACTAATAACAACCTACATTTTTAGTACTCCTAAATAACCTTTACGTAAAACTAAATATCAATTCATAATAGTTTTTAAATTAAATTTTCGCTCCGCATTTCTGGTTTAGTTAAGAAATTATTTTGAAATTCATTGAAATTATTACTGGTGTATTAAAAATAATTAAAGATTTAGTACTAAAATTGTACGACTTCAATATTTTTGTTACTGTCTCGCTTTTTTGCTCGAAAGAAACTGCTTTCTAAATGAGGAAAAGAGTTTACTATATTTTAATGCTCGAACCATATAAGCGCGCGAAAAAAGCACTTCATCATTTTGACCAACTTGCAATATTTATTAAATTATTTTTTAATTTAAATGACTTTTTTTATCGAAATATAATTCATTCTATATTATAACAAATACGATATCAATACGAGTGCAAGATTTAAAAAAAATTCTAATAGGACTATGAATAAGTTCGTGCGGTTTTTTTTCGAAATTTGAAACTTTATTGACGTAAAATGGTTACAAATTTAATATTCAAAATATTGTCCATCGCTTACTACTACTTTTTCCCATCTTTCTGGCAATTCACGGATTCCCTTTGTGAAAAATTCGGTCGGTTTTGCCGCAATCCACGAATCGATCCATTTTTTGACTTCATCGTAATTACGGAAGTGCTGGTCAGCCAGGCCATGTTGCATCGATCGGAAGAGATAGTAATCGGATGGCGCAAGGTCTGGACTATACGGCGGGTGGGGTAGGACATCCCATTTGAGCGTTTCTAAGTATGTTTTGACCACTTGTGCAACATGTGGCCGAGCATTGTCATGTTGCAAAATAACTTTGTCGTGTCTATCGGCGTATTGCGGCCGTTTTTCTCGCAGTGCTCGGCTCAAACGCATCAATTGTCGTCGGTAGACATCCCCCGTAATCGTTTCATTCGGTTTCAGTAGCTCATAATACACAACACCCAGCTGGTCCCACCAGATACACAGCATAACCTTCAGGCCATGAATATTCTGCGCCGACGTCGATGTTGAAGCATGGCCAGGGTATCCATACGTTGCCCGACGTTTTGGATTGTCGTAATGGACCCACTTTTCATCGCCAGTCACAATTCGATGCAAAAAACCCTTTCTTTTGTGCCGTTGAAGCAGTTGTTCGCATGCCATAAAACGGCGTTCAACGTCTCTTGGCTTCAATTCATACGGCACCCAATGGCCTACCTTTCGGATCATTCCCATGGCTTTTAAACGTTTAGAAATGGTTGATTGATCAACTCCCAAAGTTTTTGCAACCTCTTCTTGCGTTTGAGCCGGATCTTGATCGAGCAATTCCTCCAATTCGGTATCCATGAACTTTGGCGGCGCACCCTCGCGTTCTTCGTCTTCCAAGCCAAAATCACCACTTTTAAAGCGTGCAAACCACTTCTGGCACGTTCGCTCAGATAGAGCATGCTCACCATAAACTTCCACCAAGATACGATGACTTTCGGCTGCTTTTTTCTTCATATTAAAATAATGAAGAAGAATTCCCCGCAAAAACACATTATTTGGCACGAAATTCGACATTTTCAAGTGTGGTAAAAATATTGTTGTTTACGCTTCAAATAAAAAACTTATACTGACGTTTGTGCCTTACGACAGTAGCTCTCCAATGAATGTTTGGAAATGTGGATCGATGGAATAATAATCAAGTTACGCCATCTGTTGTAAAACCGCACGAACTTATAAATAGACCTATTACATGTTTTCATCAAAATTTTTAATCAGAATTAGAAATTAAAATTTGGATATGCACTTTTACAGGCCATACAGTTTTAAATTTTTAATTTAATTTAATTTTTTTTATGAAAAAGTACAAGTTTGAGGTCACAAAATTTGTTTTTTTTTCATTTTTGATCATTTACCCCTTCACTATATTATATTTACGTATTTTCTCTGTTTAAAAAAAGTCGTGGTTTTGTTATATGGAGAATTTGCGCAACATCGTCAAGAAAAAAAATTACAAAGAATCGACGGTATTTTCTGCAACCTCAAACTAGCACTTTATTATACTAAAATTTAATAAACAATTAAACTGCATACCCAATTTTGATTTTTTTTTTTAAATTCTGGCTAAACAGTTTGAAAGTATGTGAAAATTTGTCCAATTTTTCTAATTTCTGTATAAAGTGTGAAATTTAGATATTTATAGGTTTCTGTTAGCCAATGAGCTGCATTTTCATACAAAACTAACGAGCATTATACAAAATAAAAATAAAAAAAAGTCAGTACATGCCAAAATGATGAGGTGCTAAATTTTTTGGCCGGCGATACTTGCAAAAACTCAGCAGCTGTCTTAAAAATTATTCACTTCATTTAGCATAGCCTTAGAAAATAAATAGATTTCGCTATTTTTCTACTAACTCAAAGACGCTTTTTTAAAACGTATACTTTTGTTTTGTGTATAAAACTTCAGTTACATGTGTGATTGTCTCAAATACTTCTTTATGTGATACTAAACAACCTACTAATCAGCATATCACCAGCACTGAGACTCTGAACCTCGTCATCGCTAAATAGTCAACGATTAAAAATGCATTTAAGTCAGAGAGCTTATTCCATACGAGTATATGAAAACTTATTTATAAAAAGATAATTATTTGATTCCGTACTACTTTTTAAAACTAGTTTCGAATATTTTTTTTATTGAAAGCGGCCTAAACAGTGACTCATAACTCAGCTGGAATAGCACTCTGATGCTATGCAACACTTACGTAATGCTACACGGCACGCTCTGGATCCCCAAATAGGCTTGGGGAGCCGAAGTAACTTCGTTAAGGCAAATTCAATGAGGTGTCTTTGTTAGAGGCTAATATTGTGATACAGTTGAAAGCAGCTCTTTATGCGAAGGAAAACCAACTTTCTGCAATTTAAGCAAAACCTCCCTAGTGGTCAATCCGGGCTTAGCGATGGTTTGGGCCGGCTCGCCGCTTTTCGACCACGATCTTTTTCGCTTGGTGTTGTCGTACGTGATCCACTTTTCATCGCCAGTCACCATCTGCTTCAAAAATGGGTCAAGTTCGTTCCGTTTTAGCAGAGAATCGCAAGCGTTGATTCGGCCCAAGAGATTTTTTTGCGTCAACACATGTGGCACCCAAACATTCTGCTTTTTTTGGAATCCAATCTTCTGCAAATGGTTCCAAACGGTTTTGTGGTCTACACCTAGTTCCTGACTAATCGAGCGAATGCTCACATGCCGGTCTCTTTGTATAATTTCAACCATTTTATCAGTCTCTACGACGATTGGCCTACCAGTACGGGGTACATCTTCGACATCTACTACACCAGAACGAAATCGATCGAACCAACGCTGTGCTGTGCGAATCGTTACATTATCAGGCCCACAAACTTTACAAATTTTTGCCGCCGCCTTCGTGGCACTTTCACCTCTAAGGTAGTAAAAACGTAAAATACCTATGACGAATTTCTTGATTGCTGGGCTCCACCTTTGACGCGCTATAACTTAAGACTGAAACGTACGATCACAACACTGTCAAAAAGACACTTGTAGTAGTACAGATTGTCGTCTTCAAATCGCCGTTTAGTGTGACCCGATGCAATAAGTACAACGCAAGATATGTTTAAATGTTGCACTCAATTGACAAAATACAACATTACTTTTTCACCAACCCAATATATAATTGGCGCGTACACCTTCTTTGGGTGTTCGGCCGAGCTCCTCCTCCTATTTGTGGTGTGCGTCTTGATGTTGTTCCACAAATGGAGGGATCTACAGTTTCAAGCCGACTCCGAACGGCAGGAGGAGGTTTTTCATGAGGAGGGTTTTCATAACAGAAATAAACTTAGAGGCTTGCCATTGCCTGCCGAGGGGCGACCGCTATTAGAAAAATGTTTTTATTAATTTTGGGGTTTCACCGAGATTCGAACCTACTTTCTCTCTGTAAGTTCCGAATGGTAGTCACGCACCAACCCATTTGGCTACGGCGGCCGCAACTTCTACAATATACTCATACTTAATATAGGGTTTTCCAAACAAAGGGGCTTTTTTGATATTCGAAGAAAAATTCTATTTTTTAAGATAAATCATCGGATGTTTATTTCATTGTGAAGAGGAAATTATGCCCATAATAGTGGAAAATAACATCAGGCAAATGACCACCACGACCACGCTTACAGGACAATATCCTTGCCATGAAATTTTCCATAACGGATTTGCAAAGAAAGCCTCACGAATTCCATCTTTGAGGTCTTGAATCGACCCTGGACTGTTGGCGTAGACCTTCTCCTTCACGTGGCCCCAAAGAAAAAAATCACAAGGTGTTAAATCACAACATCTTGGTGGCCAATTGTGGCCACCTCTTCGAGAGATTACAAGGTCCCGAAACTTTTCCCGTAAAAGATCAATGGTTTCGTTACTTTCGTGGCACATAGCTCCGTATTATTGAAAATAAACGTTGTCCAAATCAATACCAACCAATTCCGGCCATTAAAAATCGTTAATCGTAAACTGATCTCGAGGGTCTTTAATGTACTGAGTCCAAATCTCAATACAGAATAGCCCCAAATTCATATAAAGTGTTCTACAATAAAACTCAAAGTCACAGTACGTAAATTAGTAAGTAAGCATTGTAAAGCCAACAGAGAATATCCAGGGACGAATCAAGATGTCCTAAAGTGAGTTAAAAAGCGCAAGAGTTACACTTTGATCCAAAACAAAGTGCCGTTTAATATCAAATAACCCCCAAAGAAGCCAAAATGGTATTGTAGCTTTTGCACTTTTAACCTAGAAAATCTCGAAAGCATGACGTGTTTGTGTTAATTAATTTCGGATACATCGCGTCGAGAACACTCGGATAATTGTAATCTACTTCCTGATTGTGGAAGTCAATAAAATTTGTTGGCCTTTAGCCGGCTTTTTAGCGTTTAGCTTTAGCGCTGGTAGGGTAATTCAGAATCTCACTGCAGATGTTACACTATCAACACCATTTCTATCACCAAACTCACTCTAATCGTAAGCAAGTGTTCAGTACGTAAGGCACCACCAACCACCAACCACCATCATCACCACCAACTGCAACCACCGTTCACCGATCACCGCTCACCGATCACCGATTGCGATCTACATTTGTATCACTAACACCACTGCTGCGCCGTACACCGATGTGCGAGTACCTACTGCTAGCTGTTGATGGAAAGCAAAAATCAGTGGAGTCGAATCACCGCATTTGTATCTGCATCCGAAATTTTAGCATATCGTATTTGCGAACCATATTAATATAATCACACAAATATTTTGAAAATTTTTCAGTGTTAATTTCATATTATTTGATGATTTGCGTAAGCATTTGGCAAAACTAACCTAAAAATTTTACCAGCAATCAATGTCGTTACATTGTTTTAAATTTTATTTAATCTTTTTTTTTTTAATTTTTAGTAATCACTCAAAAATGACACCCCACTTTCCGTTGTTGTTTTCGAACATTGGTACATTTCCCGTTTTTGAATCGGTTTCGTTCCGCTTACTTTCACTTGCAGATTGACAATGACATATTGCTGCGGCGTTCTTCCTCATTGCGTCAGGGCTTACCCAATGTTGGTGTAAGTCATGGCCGTCGTAAATCTTCGTTGGAGGAGATAGGCATCAGCCACTTTACAACGCTGATGCAGGCAACAAATCATACGAATCCCATAAAAATTGCACTCAATGGCAGTATAGGATTGGAGGTGAGTTTCCGTGTTTGCTTTGGTCAAAAGCTTTTTCCTATCATTTCACACAAATTTATATGTATAACAAAAATCAATCTTTATTTTCGCTAATAAGGTCACGCCACCCGAAGAGCCTACACCAATACTAGGTGTACCCTGCATAGTTGCCGGTGGCCCCGGCGGTGGCATCAATCCCTCGGCACTGGGTGGCTCCACTCTTGGTGGTGGTTCATCGCTCGCCATCAATACAGCCGACCTTGGTGCATCACCCACATCGAGTAACACAAATTCACCGCTACAAGTGCCACAACAGGATTCACAACAATCCGGACAAATGCAATCACCGCAACATTTACAAGGGACAATTGTATGATACAACCTTATGTGGGGTCGCAGACTCCGCTCGTCGATATCGAAGAAAAACAAATGGATATAATATAAGTAGAAATCGGAGCGGTGCTAAGGCGGAGTAACTGCAGCGTAGACAAAAACAGCAATACCCGAGTAGTTACATAGGACATTAGAGTTCACACTCATACATACTTTCATATGGTATATACTCGTATGTGTAGATGATACGTACGAGTAGTTAAGTTAACAGCAAACGAAATAGGAAGAAAATAAATGTACGTATGCATGCGCACACATAGCATATATATGTACATATATGTATACTCATATCACCAGGCACGCCATTGGAAGAATGAGTGCAGTGATAGCGCGAAAGGTTATGGGTGAAAGGAGGCGTACTTTGGAATTGGTCATGTAGGTGTGGGTGAATGTCGTCGAAGCGGTGCTTGTTCACATGCAACGATCTGAAAACTGCTGTATAATTGTATTTGAGCGATATTTCGTTAAAGCTTCTTAGAGATTAACTAAATTTATGTACATAAAGTGATGCGTTCAATTGTAGTTGTAGTTAATGCGTAAAGTTAAACATGAACTTGTAGATGTTAAGGTATGCAAAAAATTATTTATGAAATATTATTTCATTATATGTATGTATAGAACATGCATATGTATATATGTAGATACTATTAGAACAGATTTTTCATCTGTAATTTTTTTTTCTTGCAATAAAAATTTCTTTAGCCACATTTTTTGTACACTTTTTATTTCTTTCAGTTTCATAAACATTCAGCTATGTAGTCATCTCAAGTTATAATTTTTAATGTAAAACAATTTCACTACATAAATAAAATGACACAGAAAATTTAGTAAACATAAAAGCTTAAAAAAAAATACATTAAAACAGTTCTCAAGTCTACAGTGGTCGCGCCTTTGCGTGATACGTGACGGATAGCGTGGTGAACATTTCAAACAATTTTTGTTTTACAATAAAAAGTTAGTTATCCTAATCATAACTTATTATACAAAGAAAGAATTAAACAATTAAACGAAAAAAGTTAAATATTTTGAACTTTTGAGATTTTAAGCAAAAGTAATGCTTTGGCGGAACTTATGGAAATAAGCTGCCATTTTAATCAACTTCTCGTGGACGGAAAAATGCTCATAGCACGAACTCTCTAGAGTTAAGTGCAAATGACCCGACATAATGGAATTTGTTAGTTACCATGGCGAGTTGTCTTACTTATAATTTTCAAATTAAAAAATTATCAAAATTATATTTTCAAATCTTAACGCCCCAGCTTCTTCACGCCCTTGACAACATACGTCGACGTTTCGTTGATTTTTATATAAATTACCATCAACATAAAAGAGAATAAACATTTCTTAAAACTTTTGCCAATAAAGAATTCCTGAACAAGAAAAGTTAAGTAAAAAAGAATACGATTGGCTCTACTGATTGTGTTATTTTCAAGGTGATATACAGAAATCCATAAAATATCGTTTATGAATAGTTAACCTACAAAGTAAACAATGTACAAATATATTTTTATAGACGGACGTGAGATTACAACTGGAACCTGAGCAGGAAAATTAACATCATATAAACTTGAAATAACATGCCGCGCTGGCACAGAGTAGAGTAACATAACAGAGCAGAGCAGTTAACATCGCCTAAATACGAATAATCTACTCTAAATACGAATAACATAACAGATCAGAGCAGTAACATCACCTGTACTCTCAATATGAGTACATAACAGAACAGAGCAGTTAACACCTCGTCAACTGTGAATAGCATGTCGAAGCTGTTGATCGAAATTTCACGACGCCAGGTTGGCTTTCTTTGGCATTTACAAAAACATTGCTTTTCTGTTAGTTTATTCCGTTGTTTAATACAGCCTTAATTTACATGTAGAATATCTTACATGCTAAGGGGTTAGAGGTAGTCGGAGGCGTATAGTAGTTCTGATAAGTTTTTTGACAGCAATTGAATGTATCTTAAAAAGTTCATAATATAGGGTTATTATTTAATGTTTTAACTTGAATATACTCAACAAAAAAATAATAATAATAAATTTCTACAAAGTCATTGCCATCCTTGTTGGACTTCCATTCAGAAGTAGTGAATTGGGATTGGAACAATAGCTTTGTACTGGTTCATCTAAACTCTATCAAACGAAGAAAAATTTTAAATTTATAGTAAATCTAGCATTAAATTATAAGTTTTTTTTTGTAAATCTAAAACTAAGTCCGTCTTGAGGCATAAAATAAAGACTCAAAAAATATGAAGTAATACGGCTTAAAATACATGAATCGAAGATTTTTTTTTCTTGGATAAAAACCCATAATTTCGGTTTTGAAAAAGTAAAAGCTTCCAACAAAATTTTTTTTTAATAAATAATTAGATATCCCCGAAATTAAACATTTAATTTATTTGAAATCTGCAGAGAGTATTTTCGAAATGCTACAAAATGCTTTCTACAAAAAACTACAAAAAAAATGAGTATATGTTTTAATTCTATCATCCTTAACACCTTACAGGATTCGCAGATTAACTAAAGAATTTTTTAACTATATTTTGAAGTGAAACTTCATAGGCGTCGATGGTCGAGCGAGAATGGAGAGTAAAATTTCAAGGTCATGCAACGTTTTGAGCATTTCGTTACGCGAGAGAGAAAAAAGATATAACCTAAAGGAAAAGGAGAGAGAGAGAGCTATACCTTTTTTTCGTTTTCGTACCATATAATATTCTAAATTGCTCAGCGCGTCTAAAAGAATCATAGCCGCTGCGATGGCGTCTACGAATGTATTTTGTTTTTGTAGTCGCTAGGCTTAGTGTGTTTTTGCCGTCGAATACATAAACTATAAATTGGGTATAACGTCTATTGGCGTAACTGAAACTGTTAATTTCAAAATGTCATAACTTTTTTTTAAAAAATCGTACAATAATTTTTAAAGCTAAAGAGTTGTACTATGCGACCTTTTCGTCGAAAATTGAAAAAAAAAATTTCTATCCCAAAAAAAATTATCAAAAATGGCTAAAATGGCCATTTTTTGACCTTTTAGGCTTCATTTACCAAAAATCCTGACGTGATGGAGCATTTTGAAGGTCAGATTCGTTTTCAGCGCATAAAAAACTACAAGAAACAAGTACAGCCATTCTAGAAACTGAAAAAAGTTAAATTTCGCAGGCCTGTGTAATTGTTCCACAAGTTCGAAGTTTAAATAAATGGCTGGTAAAAGGAAAGTAACGAGTTTCGGTGAAAGGGACATAATCGTTAAGCTTTGGAAAGAAGGCAAAACATTGCGTGAAATCGGGCATACCGTAAGAAAAACTCACTCTTCTATTAAAAGAGTAGTTTCTAATTACAATTCAAGAGGTTCTACCGTTGCTAAGCATCGTTCTAGACGCCCTTCTAAGCTGAGTGACCGAGAAAAGAGGCTCAGTATTAAAGAAGTTCAGAAAAATCCCCGACTTAAATCTTCCCAAATAGCAAAAGATGTTCAAGATAGGTTTAATAAGTTTATTTGTAGTGATACTGTATGCAAAATCCTCAAAAAAACGGATATCATAGTCGAGTTGCTCGAAATAGGCAGGAGCGAATTGCTTTTGCCAATGAGCACATTAATAAGCCAACAGAGTTTTGGGAAAAGGTGATATTTTCTGATGAGAGCAAATTTTGCATATTTGGAATCAAAGGACGTAAATTGGTTCCGAACCCGACTTGAAGAGGGTCATTCTCGAAGAATGGAATAAAATTACCTCAGAAGAGACAACAAGATTAGTTAAATCAATGCCGAAGCGATTAGCAGAAGTTCTAAAACGTAAAGGATACCCGACAAGCTATCATATTAATCATTGGTTTCCTCAATTTTGTGGTAAATATTAGAAAACTCGTTAATTTCTTTGTACGCAAACTTCTTTCTTCTGAAGTGTTTTCTGCTGGTCATAGTCTTTTGTTATTTTTGTTTTTGTTCTAAAACGTAAAGGATACCCGACAAGCTATCATATTAATCATTGGTTCCCTCAATTTTGTGGTAAATATTAGAAAACTCGTTAATTTCTTTGTACGCAAACTTTTTCTGAAGTGTTTTCTGCTGGTCATAGTCTTTTGTTAGTTTTGTTTTTGTTTTTGTATTATTGAATTCAAAACTTTTTTTGTATTAAAACTGGATTTCAATATGTAAATTGAACCTAATTTTCTGATCGAAATAAATTATTTTCAATCTTCGTCTTAAATATTTAGTTTAAAGGCCGCAAACTTTTTCTAACTAGTGTATATAATTCTATAGTTTTCGTAAGTTCAGTTGACTTCTAATACTTGGAATGCAATGAAAAGGATCATCCAAGTTTTTAAAAATAAAAATAAAAGTTAACGAGACTCAATTTATTTTGGAATACTGCAGTATTCTCTGCTACAGTAACAGAAGTATATTCTGTTAGCGCGTAACAGCGCTGTAAACCAACACCTTATAATCAAATGTTAACGTCGTCAGATCACAGCTATAAGGCGGTCATTGGCATAGCTAAGACACTTAGCACGATTATCGAGCTATTAAATGGACTGTGTGACACAGATTACTGTTCTAGAAGTCCATTTTCAGTTTTTCCCCCTTTTTTTTTTTTTGAAAGTAATTTCTACTTATTTCAAAATTGTGGATGCGCATAAGCTACTTACAAATTTAAGACCTACAAAAAATTGCTTCGTATCATTATAATATGATAAGTTTTTAATAGTTTTGAGAAAAAAAGTAGAAAAAGTCACAAAATGTATATAAAAACTAATCTTAGCGTAGAATTAAGAAAAATGCGTTATTTTTATTGCAATCTTATAAAACTAAGAAACTTGTAGGGTAGCGTATAAATGAATAATCAATGCAAAAACCATTAAATTAAATTGTACAAATGAATGGTGAACTTAAAATAGCCAAAGCACAAAACAATTTTAAAAGTAATTTAGTTTTAAGTATAGTTCGTATGTAAGTGAAACACGAAATTCTCGAGGGACTGCATGTATAATAGTATCAGCAGTCATTATTATTATTATTTACTACTTTAGTATATAACTAGAATTAAAATTATAGCAAAACATATAGGGAAGTACTAGCTAACGGAGGTTCGATATGTGTGGAACGTAATTGTACGACTTACTCTATCGCTTAGGTTAAAATAAAAATGAAGCTGACCCTGAACACAACCTGCTCCATGATTATTAGCAGTCGTTCATGTTGAGTATCATTTTCGTAAAAATTTTGCACTGCGTTATCCCAAAAACTATTTTTGTTTCTTGTTTAGGAACTCGACGAGTTGAGTTTTTATTCATTGAATCTGCAAATGACAAATTACTACTGTCACTACCAAGTGTTTGTTCTGATAATTTTCTAAGTACTATAAAGATATTCCAAATACGTTAAGCTCCACTGCGAGTAAACAAGACGTAACAGGTATTTTATATGGATAATCCATTTCTATCGATTTACTACGTTACTTATCGATTTTTCATAGATTTTTCAGAAAATTAATGATTCATTTAAATTAGTCGCCGTTTTTCATAGCAATATTACAAAAGTATTAAATTAAAAAAAAATTCAAATTTTGTTTCAATTATTTACTTCCAAAAAGGGTATTACATTAATTATCGATTTTTCATAGATTTTTCAGAAAATTAATTATTCCTTTAAATTAGTAGCGGCTTTTTATAGCAATACTACAAAAGTATTAAATTTTTACCTAAAAACTGTTTGACTTTTTTCGATTATTTAGTTCTAAAAATTGTATTACATTAATTTTTCATAAATTTTTCAGAAAATTAATGATTCGTTTAAATTAGTACCAACTTTTCATAGCATAACAATTTTACAAACGTAATAAATTTTATCATAAAAAATATTTACTTTTTCGATTATTTCGATTATTTACTTTTAGAAATCGTTTACCAATGCATTACCTTAATTATCGATTCTTAATCGGTTTTTCAGAAAATCAAAGATTCCGTTTCATTAGTATATACATAGGTAAATAAAAAAATAAATAATTGGCGCGTACACTTCTGTTAGGTGTTTGGCCGAGCTCCTCCTCCTATTTGTGGTGTGCGTCTTGATGTTGTTCCACGAAATGGAGGGACCTACAGTTTCAAGCCGACTCCGAACGGCAGATATTTTTATGAGGAGCTTTTTCATGGCACAAATACACTCGGAGGTTTGCCATTGCCTGCCGAGGGGCGACCGCTATTAGAAAAATGTTTTTTATTAATTTTGCCTTCACCGAGATTCGAACCAACGACCTCTCTGTGAATTCCGAATGGTAATCACGCACCAACCCATTCGGCTACGGCGGCCGTAGATATGAGAGAATAAGCACGCTTGGGTATTATTTTCAGTCGATTATCCATTTCTATTATTTTTTTTATCAATTTATTTCATTCGTTGTCGATCTTTAATCAATTTTTCAGAACTAATGTTACTTTACGTCGTATAAAAGTATCGACTGAAATTTTAGCATAAAAATTAATTTTAATCCGTGGTAAATTTTTTGTCGATTTATTATTTTTACGATCCATTTATTACTATTTTTATCGGCTTCCTCGATTTTTCGATATTAAGATTGCTTTCATCACTTTACCACTTTAGTACTTCCAACAAACATTTCCTGTATTTCGTAGTCTACTATTCGCAGTCCTAACTATTCAACTATTAAAACTTACTAAAATATTCAAATTTCGCAAATATTAAAACCAGTATTCAAAAAATGGCACTTAAATAGCCAAAGCATCAAGTTTGAATTATAAAAGGAATTTTTTGCTTGTACCTCACATCAAATTGCTGCAGCTAACTATCTCTTACCAAATTTATTGAGCTTAGGAACTCTTGTAAGGAGTCGCTCTTAAAGACAAAAAGTTTAAGCAATGTAGACTGCAGGCAGTGTAACATTTTCATCAACTTTTGAGAGATGTTATAAATTTCTTGTTGTTTTTATTTTTTTAATGTTTTAAGTTCTTACAAAACCAGAAGGAAGCCAAAAACATGTTCAACTAATTTTTTTGTGAATCAGATTTCACAGGTAAAAACTTTTGTTAATATTAAAAGAATAAAATTAAATTTTATTTTTATTTTTACAAAACCAAAGTCGAAAAACTACCAAATTTTAATTATTATAATTTTTTTTTAAGTTTTTACAAAACCAGAAGAAAGTGTTAAAAATATTCAATTAACTTTTTTTCATTGAAAATGAAAATTATCAAAAGAGCCACATATTTGCATATACAGTAAAGTCGTATCTGCATATAGTGAACACTCCATATACTGAACACTTCGATATACTGAGCACCGAAATTTTTATATGGGGCACTCTAAAGAGTAAACAAAATTTTAAGAGCAACTCCTAACAGAGAGAAAAACACACAAAGATATTCAGAAATGATGCAGGTTATCCCCTAAACTGTAATTTTGCTGTTGATTGCTGGAAAAACCAGCAGTTCACACAAACATTAGCTTTTGATTAATTTTTTACCGAGTGGAATCAGTTGCAATCAAAGGTAACAGAGATATGTAAGAAACCTATATTAGAATGCATCAATGCAGCAGAACCAAATCTGAGCGAGGATGAAGGCAATGAATTCTACTGGACTTACCTCAACCAGAACATGGCATGATAAATACAGGGAAGTCCACGACGTAAAGAGTTCACTGCAAGTTGTTTCCTGGAGGTAACTTGACTCACCTTTTTTCGTCAACCTGTTTATTTAGTTGTGCCAAATTTCAATATTTCATGCATGTCTGTGTTTTATATCATCACACTTATTTGCATGAATATTGATCATGGAAATCGATTCAGCTGTACAGGAGTTTATAAAAGGTGAAGGAGTATTAGTTTGTATATACTAAACAAATTTCTGTATGTATGCATAAAAAGGTGTTTAATAGACTTACAAGTATACCAACATTCCGCACGAAATAAAAATAATCTAAGCCATTTGGCTTTAAACTTCTATTCACTGAAAACTGACGGTTTCATTAATTTTATGAAATGCATGCAAAATACTACTAATACATATACAAAATAAAAGTATTACTCTTAGAAAACTGACGATAAAATTTTCAAACTATTTAAAAAAAATTGAAATTTTGTTTTTATGTGTTCAAAAAAATCAAATAAATGTATTGGAAGAACTCTCTGGTTAGGCCCATTACAGTAGCTGCAATATGCCAGAACTAGGCAATGAGTCATGATTAGTCTATAGAGAAGAAAATAAAAAGTTTGAAACTATAATTTTAACAAAGATTTAAATTTTCAACTCAGTTACATATATAGTCATAAAAAAATAGCTGCCCAAGCCGAAAAACAAGTATTCAAGAAAATGCGCTACGTATATAAATCAATATTACACATAAGCCAATGGGTCCAGCAAATACTCATTTTTTACAACTTAAAATAAGCACTGTAGCATACAAACACGCATATAAAGTATCCTTTAATAGGTGTTTAGCCGAGCTCATCTCATCTAATTTTTGTCTGCACCTTAATGTTGTAGCGAGATATCTACGAGCCGACTTCAAAGTGAACAGAAGGCAAATATGCACTCAGAGGTTAAATATTGCTTGTTATAACGTAATTATTTCTCAAATATACTTAGATGGCTATTTACTTGTGACTGGCTATAGATAAAAAGTCATACGAGTATGCCATTCGACCGGGCGTATAAGTAATGTGCACAGTACCGTCGGAAGCATTTTATTCTCCACACAGACGTGGTATAAAGGAGTATCTGCTTTTATAAATTTATATTATAAAAAGTATAGCATTTTATTTCCTTTTTCTGTTCTCTTAATATCAGCTCATCGTTCTATTATTTCTAGCATTTTTCTGCTTATTATTTTTACTCTTTTATGTGACAATATTCCTTTATATATCGGCAAAAATGTCACCTCTAAGCACAAAAATACAGCGCTGCTGGCAGATATACAAACAAGATTTTTTTATTTTATTCTGTCTATAAAAACTGTGCCCTTTCTTGTACAAAATCAAGGCATTGAAACGACCAATGGGTAACCGCACTACCAAAGCAAGTGACATTTTTATAGAATCAAGCGTATAGTCGCTACTTGCAACGTTACTTCTCACCTTTTCGGTATTGCTAAAGGATTTGATATACTTATATTTTCGATTTCAATTTTGAAAACACCAACTTCAAGTTTTAACATGAAGCAGGAGGCCCTTGACAGTTCAGGTAGTTACTGGAATAAAGCATCTCGTCCCAATGTGTTAGAGTGTTTTGGTCATCGCCAATCAAATCATATAGTCGAATAATGGCTTAAATGCTTTATCCGTGACTTTTCTCAAAACCATTTCGTTTTTCTTCAACTCATGGACCAGTTAACGTCGATAAGGTTTGAGTGTTAAGCGTATCAGATAACGAAAAGGCAAACAAGCATGCAAAATAAATAAGATTTTCGTTGACCTGAACGAAGTTAGGTATACCTTGTGCTTTCTAAAAGCTCAGAATTACTGCATTCTTCTTCAAAAACGTATATACGGAATAGAAGCACGGACAGAGCAAAGCATACAAAGCTATGAAGTGTAAGTAGCCATATTTAAATGCGATAAAAGGCACGCAAAACGGCAATGGCAAATGGGAACCCCAACAGAAGGAACATAAAAATGGCTTTAACTGCAAGATGGCGCAAAATTAATGTTTCCAAATGGCGTCGTACGTCAATCATATTTGACACTTGTAAACTAAACAGCTGCAGTATACAAAAGGACAAGTAATGGAGTGCGTGAAGATGAAAATAAAGATTTCCATCACTCAAAATCATTTTTTAATTTCGTAAAAGAATTGAAATTTGATGATTAATTCTGCGCCACCTTGTATGTTAGTAATCATGAAAGTGTAAGCAAGTGGTCACACTCATTTTACAAGACTTTCTTTTTCAGCCTTAAAAGGCGTTCCCTGCTAGTGGCTGATTTTTTTCGTAAGTTTCAAGTGCAGAAAGATAAAGTATCTAAGCTAGGTAAATATTTTATATCATTTACTTGAATTACCTACCGCCCAAAAGGTAGCAAAGTGCCACTAAAATTTACTCTAAGTTTTAGTACGGCAAGAGAGCAAACGAGTAGCAAATTTGCCCCTAATTCCTTTTGTTGCTGTTCGGTGATAGTCTGGCTTAATGGCAGCAATGCTCTCCAAGATTAAGCATTGCACTCGATAACTTCAACAACTTTCTGTTCTACGTATTCTGTAATTAGTTTTGAACAATAAAAACTTTTTTTTTATTTACTTATAGCATCTGTTATGGCAAAAACTAATAAGAATCGTTAGCAAAAAATAAACAAGTTTTGGAAAACACAGCCAATTTCTAATTTTTAAAAAGAAACTAATAGCCTAATTTCCTCAGCAATTTAGCTGCAATAAAATGCTCGCTCTTTTAAAGTGGAGAAATATCAAACGTTTCTATTAAAAAGGCTTATTTTGTTTATATTCGAGGCTTGCTCTATTTTTATTTAAATAAATCGTCTGCAAGTTCCATGTTTTCGGTTGTATGGCATTTTTATATTTCCTAATAATAATAAGATTTTTGACTTTCTTTATATCAGAAAATATATTAACATTCATTTATGAGCAAATATATATATTTTTTTTAATTTTATTTTATATATTTTTGCTAAAATAAATAAAAACGTCATTCATGTTCTGCATGCGAACTTTACCACACAAATTTTAAATAACAATTCCGCTTTTGTTTGCCCCTGAGAGTATGCATCTTATAAAATTTGTTTACATTCGTAAAACGGCAATCACTGCTAGCACAACATTTTCTGTTAAGCCGGCAATGTTAAGTTAACATTCCTTTGAAAAAGAGTTGCGTTACAACAATTGAATAGGAATTTAAGCATTTAAATGCGTTTTTAACTGTGTTACACATAAACCGCACTTAGGGCTAGGTGCAAATAGACTATAAATTAAGAAATAGAATAATGTAGTGCGCATATATACTAATTATATATAAAAAAATCGCTGTAGATATTCAAAGGAATAAATATTTGTAGAGGCACCAATGGTATTACACATACTAGCGTAGCAGTAATCCATACGCTTAAGTGCAATAAATAATACTTAGCTTAAGCACGCTACTATTTTTATGCATAAATATATAGGCATGTGTGCATGTATGTAGGTATGTGCATACGAGTAGGTACATAGAGTGTGTATTGAATGGATTAGAGAATTATGCTAAGAGAGAATTGAAACATTTTGGTAAAACTGATAAACGCTTTGGTATACTATAATTGCTTTACATGAAACGAAAGTAGTAAATTAGGTATGAAATGATCAGAAGAAGAAATTGTAAAAATACGAAGATCTACATGTGTACGTAAAATGATGTTACAACAACAAAATTAGCGAAAAGTAAAAACATAAACTGTGTTTAGTTATAATTCTTTTTTGTTTAAGAACTGTAAGTATAGAGTTTAGAAACGAAACTTCAGAGAATGAATTTTATTAGCAATAAGCGGTGTTGAAGTGTTGAGGTTAAACTGTTAAAGGACTGTTAAACCCATTGGTTGAGGAAACTGCAAATCGATGTGTTAGTAGATGCTCCTATCTGTGTATGCTATAAGGCCTTTCACGGTGTTAAACAAACTTGTAGGATTAAGTACGCATAGAGCTAGTGAAATTACGTTAATTCAATACATGTACATATAAATATGTATTTGTATTATGTATATATTGTATATGCACCTAAAAAACCTTACATGGAAATTTGATACACCTGCACTTAACATACACACATACATATACAAGTTATATAGGCATCATATTGTAAATATATAAAACGGAAAAGAAATATATAAATGTAAATAAATATAATACAGTAGATTTATACGAGTACTACTAAGAGAAAGTAAGGCATACATACACACTCATATATATATATATATATATATATATATACATCTATTACCATTAGTATACGCAAGAAACCCACAAAGTCAATGCGTAGCGCTTTGAAGTAAAATTAAAACTATTTTTTAAATACCAAGTATCAATTCACAATCACGTTTAGAGATATTTATTTGAATGAAAAAAAAAAATGTTAGTTTATAGCACCTAGAATTTTAAATTAATATGAAATTTTATTTAAATTGCGAAAAAAATTAATTTAAGTGCAAGAGGAACAACCTAAATTGAAATTAACAAGAGCATATTGGCGCATAGTTTGTAGGCAAAAAAAGATACAAAATTACATTTGAACAAAATTTAGATAACAATTAGGAAAACGTGCAATTATAAGATTTAAAAAGTCGTTTCAAGTTTCTTTGTGTCCTATTTTCAGTGCATTTTTTGCATTAAATACATACGAATTTTAACTGTACGCCTTTCTGATTTGTTTTTTTTTTTATTTATATGTAAATGCAGCACATTAGGTCACCTGTACACTTAGCAAGTTAAAACAAAATGTAAATAACTATTAGAAACTATAGAATATATATATTTATTTATTGTATATGCATAAGTAAAGAAAAAATAAATAACTGATAAGTAAAGTAAAAAATATATGGAAAGATATTAAATGCAATTTCTAAAATAATAAAAAAGTAGTTATAATAAATTAAATAAGAAAATAATAAAGAAATAATAAATAAATAAAAAACAATCAATTATTATTATGTAATAAATAAGTATATAAAAATAAAATATGTATATATATATATATGTATATTATATAAATGTGCATATATTTGCATGTACTCATATTTAAAAGAAAGAAAGAAAGTATATCACAAAAAATCTAAACCAATTAAATTCTAGAGATACGAAGTAGCGAATTAGGAACAAAATCATTCAATAAATAAAAAGTAACTGTAATTGTTGCAGCTATAACAGAAAAATTGTAAGTAGTTCAACTTGAAAAAAAAGTTTAATTAAAAACACAACACGTTAACGTTGTAAATGTATCTATAAAATGCAATTTAAAATGAAATTTGGTGCAACAAAAAAAAAATAATAAAAATTTTAATTGGTAGTGAAAAACAATGTAATTTGGAGAAAATATGAAAAAATTAAATAAATAAAGAAGTATTCATTGAAGTTTCCTAATTTTATGCAAATTTTATTATGAAAGAAAGGTGTTGGTGCCTTTGTTATTGTAACGGCATAAAAAATTTTCTCCGGTAACGCAGAACTGACAGTCTGTGGAACGTCAAGGGCGCCAACGTCATTTGTGGTGAGTTTACAGTCGATGGCAAGCATGAAGTGACGATACTAAATTTATATGTGACACATAACCTCACTTTTTCAACAGGCATGGTGGTGGTGATGGTAGGGCAGGTGTTGTCTGAGTGGCATAGCCTAAATCCAAGTAGCACCACTTTAATACACCACTTGTAGAACCACTACTTTTTATTAGTCGAACCATTTCCATTTCAATGTGAATCTATTCGTCTATTTTTTTCTCCAATTTTTTTTCAAGTTAATTATCGAGAACTCCCCAAGCATTCTACGTCATAAAGCACTCAGACTTGAGTACTCACACAGATAGGGGAGACTGTTTCTTTAGATTCTTCTCCGTCTACGGTTGTTCGGCCACCCCATCTTCGTGGCATTGTCTCTCACAGGCCAGTAGGCGACGTAATTCTGAATATATTTGCTTATGGCTTTCTTAACAGCTCGTCAGTTCTCAATTTTTTTAAATTAAGCCACGTTTGTTTAGTTATTTTGCGGGTATTCGTGTTAGTCCATCTGTCAACGGCCTGCTTCAGGAATAGCGAAAAGATCTCCCTTTTGTGCACGCCTTGCGGGCAGACAATTTCTACCGCTTCGGATTCGTTAGAAGATGTCCCCTGTCTTGTCAGTTTATCAGCTTTCACATTTCCTTCTATGTTCCAATGGCCAGGTACCCAGAGGAGAGTGACGTCTGTTGTATGCGCTGCAGCATTAAGTTTTCTGTTGGTTGTAGTTGATATTAAAGCTAAGATAGCTGTTTGACTATTTCAAAAAATACATATTTGTGTTAATTGTTGTGGATGGTTTCAAATTATCCTGCAAGCTTCTCTTATCCTAAGAACTTCTGCTTGAAAGACACTTTTACGATTCCTTAGGTAAAAAAGACTTGGAAATTTCGAGGCCTTTCGAATATACATGGGTGCCGACGCCACTAGCTATCTTGGATCCGTCAGTGTAAAGTGCACTTGTATTCTCTTTGACTACTGAATTAAAATCTCATTCGCGTGAGGAACTTTGCGTTTAACTTTATTTTAAAGTCTGAAGTAGCAGTAGTAAAATCTGATGAGTTGCTACTAAACCTTTGAGTGTCTAAAACAACACTACGACCAAAAATCCAAGCATTCCAAAAACCACCTTCTTTTATCCAGAAGGCGCAATTCGTAGCTATTTTTCATAGTTGTAAGTCTATTGGTAACAGGTAGAATCTGACATTAAGTGCCTCTGCTGGACTAGATTCTATAGCTCCAGTTATTCCTGCGTGGGCTGCTTGTTGTACGCTTGTTAGCCACCTAACGTTGTACTCTTTGTTTAATGCAGGCCACCGTATTAATGCTCTGTGTGACATCATCGGTCTTACGGTATACATCCATAGTGCAAGTTTAGTCTTTAAGCCCCAGCTTCTACTGATAATACTTTAGCAAATGTAATAAGCATACTTCGATCATGCATTGCAAGGTATTAAAAAGGGGATCCAAAACGGGAAAAGAAAATTGAAGGCACTGCCTACTACTTTTACTTTAGTACTGTTTTCGTGCATATTTAGATATATATGTATACTTATAAGTTAGTTAAATAAAAGTACAGGTTGATTGAAAAGTCACACATATCAAAGGTCAGAGTTGCAAATATTATCAGATAAGTTAATGCGCAAATAGTTCGCTGGTATTCTGCGAATGAGCAACGATAAAACTGTAAAAAAGATCTTCCACACGGCGAGAGAAGAAGAGATCAGCTGGAAAAAAATGGAGAAATGACACAGAAGGAGACCTAAGAACTATGGACAAATCTGATATCAAACGAAAAGCTGATGACCAAGTGACGTGGAGGGAAATTATAACGGAAGCAGTGGTTCGCTCCGAACTGTGATGCTATGATGATGATGCTGGTTGATTGAAAAGTAAGAGAGCAAAAAGAAGAGAACGTAATTTTTGAAGGCTACGGTTTTTTTTTTTTTTTTTGTTCTAGTTAGTATTCTTATTCCAATGATCCTGCAATATCTTAATACCATCTTTCTCTACAAAGTACTTGGTAAGTAGGTAGGAGAAATGGGTGAAGTACCAGTCTGGCACTCCTCAAGTAGCACAGAAGCGCCGTTTTGATACCATTATGAGACCTCCAACAGGCAGATACCTACCGCCATCCAGAGCTGTTGGTATAATGGAGGAGATTGATTGGATTGAGGTTGGCGCACTACCCTAGGCTGTCGAAGAAAGGAGCACCCGCACAGCAACCTTAGTCATCTAACTGCCAAACCCGGATATTTGCAGAGAAAGTGCTCTACAGTCTCTTTGAAAGGTCCCCACAGCTTCTGCAATGGGGGTTAAATGGTAACCCTAGCTTTTCCGCGTGTGTGCCGATCGTCCAGTAACCGGTAAACACAGCTACAAGTTTGAAAATATAATGACTTTCTGAGTCCTTCGTATATCGTATTGCGGCCAAAGGGTTTTCGAAATACCACATGAATAAATGGAGCTCCATATTTTCTGCGCTTTCCTGAGAAATAATTTGTGCAGTTCCCCTTTAACAACTGTTAAGGGTGATGCCGATGATCCGGTAGATTGATGAAGTGAAGAAAATGGTTTTGGCCAATTCTCAAATCACCATTAGAGAAGTTGCTAAGGACCTAAACATATCGATTGGCCCCTGCCATTCGTTTTTTTTCAATGACTTCGGCATAAGACGGGTCGCCCCACAATTCGTACCAAAACTGCTCAATTTCAACCAAAAGCAGCATCGCATGAATGTTGCTAATGAAATGTTGGCATCTGAACTCTGTCCGCGACAACCTAAATTTGCTCCAGAGGGTCATAACTGGTGACAAATCGTAGGTTTATGGTTATGACGTGGAAACCAAAGCTCAATCATCTCAATAGAAGCTGCCGCACGAACCAAGACCGAAAAAGCGCGCCAAGTTCGGTTGAATGTAAAAGTTTTGCTTACCGTTTTCTTCGATTTCAGGGGTTTTGGTTTTTACGTTTTACAGCGAGATATAATTTTTTCTACAATATACTTAAAGTGCTTTGAAACCGTGGAAAGTTTGGAAATCGGCCTATAGTTCGCGTGTCTTCTGGAAGGCACAAAAGGCCTCTTTGTTTCGTTAATCTATGAACTTTAAGATGGGTACGGGATTGGCCTTCCGCATCCCAGCAAGATTCCGGGGCTACCAGCTTTGCCCTCAAGCTGGCGCGAGCATTTCCTTATCGCAATTCGTAAGGTTATGCTGCATATGCTTGGTCGCTAGAGCCTCGTTCGTTTTGGGTAGGTAGTACCATATGAAATTGGGGTTAGCAGTTGGGAGGGATAGGCTTTATATTCGCGTCACCAATCCTATAAACCCACATAAGATAGTGTTTAGTGCTCACAAAACTCATTGTTCCATTGCCGGCGTGCAAAAGCTCACAAATCTGCCGCAACATATTTCTCTCAAACACTCCAAGGGACGCCTCAGCGGTTATTGTCATCGTTCAAGCTTCTATACCATACGTTCGGACGGGCATAATGAGGGACTTAAAAAGTGTTAGCTATATTCGACGAGAACCGACTTTACTACACAATTGCCTCCATTGTCCAAAGCAGCACTCGTTGCCAAGAGATATTCTCCGTTCGATTTCAAGGCTGGAGATATTCTCCACTAGATTTCAAGGCTCGGTGTTGATGCTGCTTCCTAAATAAACGAAGTCTTCAAAATCATAACTCCACCACAGTTTGCTGATTCTTGCGGTCCGTGCTGGAACTGCGTTGTTCGCACAAGCCGGTTAGTTTCTGTGTGGTGGCATGGTTTTCTTCTCTCTGCTCAATTGCTCTATAGGAGGATTTTTGAGTATCTTATTTTTATCTGCACAATTTGTCGCAGATCACTCTCCAAGCAATCACTGTCTAGCAATGGTCGATTAAACTGCCTAAAGCAATTCGGTTAGTTTGTTACTCTCTCAGTGAATGCCTTCTTGGATATGAACATTGGTCGAGCCGTGAAATTGTACACTGTCTTTCATAAATATTAAAAATAAACTCATAGTTTTCCAAAAATTGTAGATATGTATTTCGCTCTATTTCTTAGATTTACCAAAAAATATATAAATATATTTTCGAACACATTTCTATGGACTATTACGCACTCACACGTATTTATAAAAAATTACAAAAAAAAATAAATCATTGGTGTTTTAGCTTACATTTATAAATAATTTTTTGTTTCATCTTCCATGTGTGTGTATATAATTTACGTGAATACAAAAAATCGCTTTATTAAAAACAAAAAAACATCTTTTAGTTATGAAGTTTGTGCCATAAATTTAAGTTGCTGTTGTGTGTAATAAAAATGTTTGCATTAAGGGCGAAAATTCGAATAAATTAAGTTTTTAAGTGTTTGGATTTATTAAATATATAAGAAAGAAATCGTCGCTGCTCTAAAATGGCACACCATATTGCGGCACATTGCAGGTCTTCGACTTAGTGGTGCACTTGCAGCTCTTGCCCGAAGGCGCTTTGCTGTTCACCAAGCAAATTCGGGCATCAACACAGCCACCATTGCTGATCTGGCAGGCGCTGGTAAGTTGAGGGCAGCTATCCTCGATGGCAGTCATGCCGTACATTTTGTGGCTGCCGAAGAAAGGCGTCTGAATGCCCTTTTGGCGGTTGCCGAAAGTGTCGACGCTTTCCAACTTTTTGCTAAAATATAAATGAAAAATAAGTATGGGGGATTATTGACCGGTTGACCGGTTATAGAATATAGGTTAAGGGTTATGAACTATAGGTTAAAAATTATAGGTTATAATTTATAGATTATAGGTTGCAGCTTATAAATTGTAGTTGAGAAATTATAGTTTCTAGATTTGCGATAATGAATTATAGATTGTAGATTAAAATAAAAATGTTAGCCGCTTACGTTGTCCAATCAGTCCAGTAGAATTGATTGTGTGTGAACGTCAAGCCGAATGGATAGGTTAGGTCATTGGAAATCGTGCGCAATTGCTTCGAGTAGGAATCGATGCACTCCACCTTCTTCGTGCCAGCGTCAGCATAGCAAAGCTCACCGCTGCTTTCGAGTATGACCAGTGAATTGGGTAGATTGACAGCATCACTCCCCAACAACAATTCACGTCCGGTGCCATCAAGATCAGCCATTTCGATTTTTGGCGATTCGCGATTCCAATCGGACCAATAGAGTTTTCTAAAAGATTTTTAAAGATTTTTTTCAATCAGTTTCTTATTTAACTTTTAAAATCTATGTCACTGCGCTTACTCTCTGTACGGATCGACGGCAATGCCACGAGGATTTACCAAATTCTTATTTACCAACACTGCGCGCAATGTGGGATCTTCCAAACTGGCCACCTCAATGGTGTCTTTCACTGAATCCGTCCAATAGATGCGTCGAGAAATGCAATCGATAGCAATACCTTCTGGTGATTCAATATCTGTTAAAGAAACGAAAGTGAGGATTTAAAGTTTAAAACCTTAATTTGCAAGAAGTTTTTAAACCCTCTTTCACATTTTACTCACCCTCTTCTAAGAATGTCTTGGCATCTGTTCCATCATACTTGGCACTGATGATTTTCTTTGATGAAATATCACCCCAGTAAATGCGTCCCTCGACACAATCCTTATCAAGTCCAATAGCCATTGAAGCAACCGAAATTGGTTTCACATTTTTACCACTCAGCGGTACGCGCACAATAACTACACCTTGACTCACGAGCAGAAAACCCGATTCGTGCTGCTGGCGTTCCAAACAAATAGAGCCATTGCCATAGAAGCCTGAAATGAAGGAGAACACGTGACTAGAATTGAATTTAGAATAATTGTCGAAAGTTTTTCGAAACAAAGTTTTCAACTGGATATAATAAAAAAAGTTACGTGGACTAGTTTCTTACACAGAAATGCCCAAAAATATTACAGCGTAAATTTGTTCAAGCTTTAAACGAACTAAGACATATACTCCTAGTCATTTGAAAGCAAAAATTCGATCGCAGTTAAATTCGCTTGATAATTCAAGTATTTGGAAGCTCTTCGTTGTAAGCCCTAAAAAAGCTAATCAAAAATAAAAAAGCTAATAAAGCTAAACAAAAATATAAATGTTGGGATGTTTCCACAGCTAATTTCCTTCTATAACCGCAATCGTAACCTCAAAAAATTCCTCGAATCGCTAGCCGGCAACACTTGGAAACAAAATAACGATACCTTGTTGAGAAAATATAAAGCGTTTGTCTGGCAAGTACTTAATCCAATATGGGCACTGGGGACTGGAGGGAAGTAATGAACGAAGCTATGAAACTGACAAAGTGCACAAACCACAAGACGGCCATGGTATGCCAGCTGATGTCGCCTCATTTTAGCTCACGAGATTCAGCAACCCATAAATAGTCGAACTATTATTCGACATTCATTGCACGTCAATTTAACGCATGTTAGATTGGGTGGCTGCCAACGCAATGTATGGAGGATACACTTGCTATGTCTAGGGCCGCTAAGCATCTGGAAAATTACTTTCGGAAGCATCAGTGTCGCGTCTTGGCAAGCTAAAACTGAGACAGAAATCGTTAGGTAGGAAACCCACCTTCGTGCCATGTAGACTCATTAGACGGTATTCTGCATTATGCCCACTGTTAAGCTGACGTAGGAACCAGGAAAACGTGTTAGCAACTTGTACCCACTTCATAGGCTTTATGCCACATTTAGGTACTTTGTTAATGTACTCATTTTCTCGACGAAATTTGGTCTAAGCTGGCACTTCCAAGTAGATAGTGGAATATTTAGCCTTTGCGCTGAGTTTGTCATATAAATAGTCGAAAACACTAGTACCAACAAAAATGAGTCACAAAGATTTCAACGCAACGCAATTCGCTCTAATCTTTCTCAGAATACTTGAAACCTCTTCTATTTGCTTTGCATACAAAAAATTCTATTTTCACTGAGCTTTAGCTTTCACTCAAAATATCTTTCAGTGTCTGTTCAACATTTTCGATATAAGCAGTTTTTCCATATTTGAAAAAATGTTTTCTCAAAATTTGATGTGTAAAATTCATTATTTGGCAAAACTAACTACAATACACGGTCTCTCACCGAAGAAATTGCCAACCCCGCAACCGGCGAAGCTTAAACGAAACTTCTCAACACCATCGACGCTGAAAGTAAAGGGGCCGCAAATAAAAGGTGGGCTCCCTCCGAAAAAGCCAGAAATGACAACAATGGGTGGCCTACGTGAATTTCTACTGCATCCGCTCACTTGGGATCGCAATAATGGTTACTTCAATATATTGCTGGGTTTGGCCATTTTCGGTTACTGCTTTTGCACGCATTGTAAAAGCGAAGGACCGCGTACAGTTTCATATGAGCAAAAAGGAAAAAATAAAAATTAACTGAATAACGTTTGAATGACCTCACCTACAAAAACAACAATAGAGAAAATGTATTTGATTTGAAGGGGGTATGCTGACGCGCATGGAAACGCAGCGCACGCATTTTCTAACTTGCGTCGAATAGTTTATATTTTCGTTCTTCTCACTTACCCTGGTTGCAGACACAGACCAAACCATTGTTGGTGGACAAACATTTGGCGTTCATGTCGCACATTTGTGGCGTATTCAGACAGTTCTTATCCTCCACACAAACATAGCCATCACCGTGGAAACCGGCATTGCACTGGCACTCATACCTGGCAGGATCGCTGCAGAAAAATTTTAATATTTTTTAAAACTATTTTAGAAAACAACCAAAACTTTTCGTCACTCTTAAATGCACTCACTCGGTAGGCTCACAGGTCGCGTGTACACCACAATTATTTCGCACATTGCACGGCGGCGGTATACTGCGGCAACCTTCCAACGCATCACCCGCATAACCCTCAATGCAGTCGCAATATTGCACCCCTTGTATGGAGTCCCACTTGCAGATCGCATTTGCACCACAGAAGACTGGGCCACAACGACCAGCTGGCACGCAAATATCCGATACATCACGCTCATACCCGGCTAGACACTGACAGACGCCAGCGTCACAGAAAGCATTCTGACCACAGGTAGAATTGTCACGGCAATCGGGTGCCAGTTGGCAGCGGTATCCATCCCCTTCATAGCCATCCTCGCAGATGCAACGGGACTCATTGTATTCGCAATAGGCGTGTGGATCACAAACATCAGCATTCTAGTTGCGGAAGATTAATTTATTTATTGTTTATGTATAGTCTCGCTTTTGTTGTGATTTGATAAAACTTACATAGGCACAGGAATTGTCAATGATTTCGCAGTTGTAGCCATCGCCTTGGAAGCCGTGATTGCAGGTGCAAGCATGACGCATTTCATTTTCGTACCACTCGCAGGTGGCGTTTATGTGGCAGTTGGCATCCACATCACAGGGTACTGAAATCGAAAATTTGAAATGAGAACTTTTTTAGACACTTATTAACTGAAAGAATATGAAAAAATATAATAATAAAGCAGAGGTGCAGACAGGGCCGTAGAGAGCATATCCGGGCCCGGGGGAAAATCCGGGCCCCGGGGGAAAATTGCAAATGCGGGCCCTTTCAAATGATATCTAATTCATATCAATACGTATAATCTCGAGTCCGGGCCCCTCTGAAAACTCCGGGCCCGGGGGAAAAAGTACCCGATCCCCCCCCCTCTCGTCGGGCCTGGGTGCAGAGCTACTCTAGAGAAAGTGATCTATACATAAATTAATTGCGGGCCGCTTAGTAACATTTTTTACCAAAGCTACTAAATTTTTCACAATAAATCTCCGCAAACTTACATGGCATCTAAACAACTTAAGTACCTCGATAAAGTGCTGAGTGTTAGATTTATCTTAAAAATGATTTTACAATGATTATAACTCTACTAGGATAATTTGATGATCTTGTAGTCATCCAAAAACCAGTAGAGAAAAGTTATGTAGGGCTTAAATGGCAATTGCTGAAACAAACGCCTCGCCTCGGGTGAAATTGGGTGCGTTGTGATGCTACATCTCTTCAACCATCGAGCGTCTCCGATTAATCCCATCAGTCCCTTGGAATAAATATCCATCAACAGATTTCTTTTGATTGGCGCGATCACCGCTTAAGCGATTCTGGCCGAGTTTAACAAGACGCGGGTAGTTTCTTTCTCGTGCTTCGATACTCCCCATCGCTAATGTGCATAGGTCCAAAAATCTTCCGTAAAATATTTTTCTCAAACATTCCAAGAGGCGCGTCATGGAATGTTGTCATCGTCCTTGAAGATGATTCCATGTGTAGAAGTACACGCAAGTGGGGACAGTCCCTGATTTCCATTCACTTGGAAGTGGCCAGGACGATTCTTGTGCATACGGTCCATACTGCTCTGAACAAGTATTCTCTAGGTGACTCCTGAACATCCGTTTGAGAGCCAGCTGTTCCATCATACTTGTCGCTTCTTTATGCTTGCCTATTAAGCAAAGCCACTCCGATAACAGTATATGTGTTATCTAATGCTCATTTCCAGTCAATTTTCACCATATCTGCCTTGTACTCATTTTTCCCCAGCTTCCTTACTAAAACATTTCCCTAAGCAGCATTTTGCAAGTGGAAAAAGCAACTTCGTACCCTTGCACCTTGCCTTGTAGACTCATCTGTCTTACAGTCTGCCTTTAGACCTCTATAACTCGAGAGGTAAATATGGTGAAATCTGCCTTAATTGGGTATCTCCCGCAAAAATCCGTGATAGTTCAGCACAAGTTTAGAATTGAAAGGAACAGAGCCCTTAGAGCTCAAGGTTCTGCCTGATTGTCACTAGATATACAGATAAAATATCTTCCTGGACATTCATTCTTGAATACATCCTCCATAATGACTGAAATTTCGGCTTGGAAACTGCTGTTAGTAATCGAGTATAAATATACGGGGTGCTTTCAGGCTGGCCTCTGGAAAAGGCACCACCTCATCGTACTGATGATTACACTATAGGGTGCAGGATTTCCGATGAACTTTAATGCTCTCGTACATAAAATTCCATTTAGAATGGAATTGTGGATGGGCGGACATTTTTGGATTTTTGGTCCAAGCATTAAGTCAATATTTCCCTTCAACTTAATGCAAAGAAATGATGTTTAAAGAAAAGGTAGTTGCAGGTAGGGTCTGGATTTATTACTGCTATGCAAATAACCAAGATTTCTTTATAAATCTCAGCAGTTAGTCGAAGGAAAGATAATGTAGTTCATAGAGCCCCTTACTGCGGGCTTCAAGATATATGATTATAAAGCGTAATGCGTAATTGTGTTTGGCAGCTAATTTGAATATGCTCTACGATCGATTTAAGTTGATCTAATTAATAGTGATGTTTTTTAACCCAAGACCTTAAATTAATTTTCAATATTACCAAAGACAAATTAGTCAGAAAAACTCGTCGAGCTCACTGGTTGAAAGCGAAAAATGAGATGATTTCTTCTAAGTTGTCATTTGAACTATATAATTTAAAAATGGAAGTTCAACTGAATTGGACTCGAAATCCCCGGAGAGAAGCTTAAAATCTTACTGATATCCGAAGAGCTTTAGCAGCAGGCAGTGGCTTAAAAACAGATAGTAAAGAGCAAAGTAATGTAGTTGGTTATTTTCTGGAATTAAGAAGAAGGTAGATTAGGTTATGGTGTTTGCCCCTCTCCGTGGAGATGTGACTTTGTCGGTTACTAAAATTCACTAGATGTGGCAGCTAAACTAAGTACTACCTACTACATTCGGCACCCGAAGCTCGTGTGAACAATTCAATTACTCACGTAATTCATCTGACTTAAAGTCAGTGTTGTATTGCGACGAGTAGCGGCACATTTGGGAATCCTCGCTCAACTCGTAACCATCTGGGCACATACAATCGCCTAAAAAGTTGCACTGCGGTTCAATTTGATGTTCATCGGGCATAATCCGTACACAGCGGCCATTTTCCAAAACTTGATCGTGACCGCATATTTGATTGCATTCATAGCCATTGCCCTCAAAACCACTGCGACACTGGCAACGACTCTCAACGCAGTCGGCGTCATGAGAACAGCGCTAGAGGGAGATAGGTGAATAAGAAAGAGGGAGAGAAACAGAAGTACCAAGACACATTAGTTAAATTTGATCACTTATTACTCTACTAACTCGCATTGCTTCGATGCTCCAACTCACCTGGCACTCATCCTGGTAATTACCACTAATGATGTAATCTGGTGTGTATTCCTGTTGCTCCTCAAGCACGGAGTCATTTCTCAAACAGCGATAACCATTTCCCTCGAACCCATCAAAACATACACAAGTGAAACCGCCCTCGTTGTTGGTGCACAAAGCATTTCCATCACAGACATGTGTTTGCAACAAACACTCATCAATATCCAAACACACCTCCAAGCCATCCTCCTGCAACTGAGGTCCATAGCCATGGCGGCAGTCGCAGCGGTAGGTATCCTCATACGGCACACACACTGTGTTCTCGCCACAACTAGCACTACCGTCGGTGCAAGCATTCGATTCGGCATCAACACCAATCTTAGTCAACACACTGGTACGCAAAGCCTGATCACGCTCGAAATAATCCAAAACAATCTTCAAAGCTTTTTGCAACACACTTTTGCCTGTCGGCGACTCTTCGTGATCGAGTCGACAGCTGTGAAAGAAAATGGACTGCTCAAGTTGCAAGTTGATGACACGGTTCTCTTCGGGAATTTCAATAATATGCGCATGCGCGGAATACAACTCATTTGCCGACACAAACTTGTACTCGTCCACGTAATCAGCCATATGCAATTTAGCATTGCCACTCACGCGCGGCACATCACCGAAAAGTTCGAGCTTCACGGACAGCTGATCCCAATAATTGAGTCCCTCGAATGTCTGATTAACAATCAAAATCTCGCCAGTATCGAAACGTACCTTCGACATATGCACACAATGACCACCGGTCAAATGATAGCCATTCGCTACACCATTCAATGACTTGGCGAAAAGCCAACCAATGGCGCTAAAAACGGGTACGGCTAGACGCAATTGGGCGCCCAACTCCGCGCTAACCGGATTGATGGCAGTGTAACTGCGTGCATCGGCAGTTACCACATAAGACTGCAACTTGGCGCGTTCATCTATCAATTGTCCATTTATTTCACCAGCCAAAGTGCCAGTGACACGTATGGGATAATCGGTTTTCAGACAAGCGTTACCATTGCCATAGTAGCCATCACGGCAGACGCAACAAAAGCCATCTAATTTATCGTAACAGTCAGAATTGAAACTACATGTTTTATGGCCACTTTCTGCGCAGGTGGGCATTTGTGGAGCTACATTGAGACCCTCCTGATCAGTGGGCGTTTGCACATTTGTTGTTTCATCCAAAGCGCCAACGTGGAACAACCAAACACCAGGTACGCCAATATTCGAGTTTTCGGTAAAGCCAAAACGAGCCTGCAGATATACAAAAGCACATTGAATATGACATAAATATGCACATACTTAATAGGACTATCAATAAGTTCGTGCGGTTTTTTTTCGAAATTTGAAACTTTATTGACGTAAAATGGTTACAAATTTAATATTCAAAATATTGTCCATCGCTTACTACTACTTTTTCCCATCTTTCTGGCAATTCACGGATTCCCTTTGTGAAAAATTCGGTCGGTTTTGCCGCAATCCACGAATCGATCCATTTTTTGACTTCATCGTAATTACGGAAGTGCTGGTGAGCCAGGCCATGTTGCATCGATCGGAAGAGATAGTAATCGGATGGCGCAAGGTCTGGACTATACGGCGGGTGGGGTAGGACATCCCATTTGAGCGTTTCTAAGTATGTTTTGACCACTTGTGCAACATGTGGCCGAGCATTGTCATGTTGCAAAATAACTTTGTCGTGTCTATCGGCGTATTGCGGCCGTTTTTCTCGCAGTGCTCGGCTCAAACGCATCAATTGTCGTCGGTAGACATCCCCCGTAATCGTTTCATTCGGTTTCAGTAGCTCATAATACACAACACCCAGCTGGTCCCACCAGATACACAGCATAACCTTCAGGCCATGAATATTCTGCGCCGACGTCGATGTTGAAGCATGGCCAGGGTATCCATACGTTGCCCGACGTTTTGGATTGTCGTAATGGACCCACTTTTCATCGCCAGTCACAATTCGATGCAAAAAACCCTTTCTTTTGTGCCGTTGAAGCAGTTGTTCGCATGCCATAAAACGGCGTTCAACGTCTCTTGGCTTCAATTCATACGGCACCCAATGGCCTACCTTTCGGATCATTCCCATGGCTTTTAAACGTTTGGAAATGGTTGATTGATCAACTCCCAAAGTTTTTGCAACCTCTTCTTGCGTTTGAGCCGGATCTTGATCGAGCAATTCCTCCAATTCGGTATCCATGAACTTTGGCGGCGCACCCTCGCGTTCTTCGTCTTCCAAGCCAAAATCACCACTTTTAAAGCGTGCAAACCACTTCTGGCACGTTCGCTCAGATAGAGCATGCTCACCATAAACTTCCACCAAGATACGATGACTTTCGGCTGCTTTTTTCTTCATATTAAAATAATGAAGAAGAATTCCCCGCAAAAACACATTATTTGGCACGAAATTCGACATTTTCAAGTGTGGTAAAAATATTGTTGTTTACGCTTCAAATAAAAAACTTATACTGACGTTTGTGCCTTACGACAGTAGCTCTCCAATGAATGTTTGGAAATGTGGATCGATGGAATAATAATCAAGTTACGCCATCTGTTGTAAAACCGCACGAACTTATTGATAGTCCTATTATAATTTGACAATTTATTTACATATTTCTTTTTTTCATTTTAATAATGTTTTTATTAAAATATAGTTGACTCTCCTACGAAAACCATACAAATTTGTGCAAATTTAAATTTCCTTTACAAATTGCAACAAATTCCTATACAAATTTCAATGTTTTAATCAAAATTTTTAGAAAAACTTGAAGTATGCAGCTTTATAGCTCATTCAATTTTGGTTCAACGAAGAGTAAGTTTTAAGTGGCTCAAGAATCGTGTTGCATTTTGACAATTTTTTTTAACTGGCAGTCTTATTTTCTGCACTAACAAATGTGCGCCATTTTTTATATGGAAAGAAATGCTCAACACCTCAGCGAAATAAAACTTGTAAAAAATCAACGCAATTTTTGAGCCACTTAAAATATGCACTTTGTAATACTGGAATTGAATGGGCTATAAAATTACATACCCCGAATTTTCCTCAAAACTCTGTTTAAAAAGTTGGAAGTGTTGATGTTTTTAAATTTTTAGTTGTTCACTTTTTCTGCATTTTATACAAAGTATAAAGCGCTGAGTTATATGGTTTTCGTTGTAGAATGCACTATATTTTTATAAAAATATAAAAAACCAACTACAAACAAAATCGTCAAATTTTGGTAACTCGTCGCGCTTCTATTATTTTGAACACAGGTGTAAGGAGTTTGGTGCGCAAACCAACGCAGTACTCACACTGTCAGTGCCGGAACCGTCGATGTAATAGTAACGTCCATCTTCAGCGATAAAGCCAGCCTGTGCGCGTATGTCTGGCAAGCCCAAAGCACCCGTCTCACCTTGTAGCCAATTAATGCCGTTATGCTCATAAATGAATTGCACAAAAGTATCCTCCGCATTGGCGATCAACACCACCTAAAATCATAAATCATCATAAAATCATTTCGAAAATTTTATTATAATAAAAATTGTTGGTTTTACCCACCTGAAAGGTATTGAGTTTATCATTCTTAGCACTAAAGTGTCCCACATTTTTCCAAGTGGCCACAATCAGTTTATCTGCCACGAATTCTGATTTTTCTGGAAATGCATATTTCACCAAGTCGCTCGCTCTTTGTAGTTGGGGCGCTTCCGCCGATTCAAAGACTGATATGGATGTTATATTATAAGCGAGCGTGGTATCAACATTGGCGTAGAAGGGTGCAATGGATGGATACTCCAGCGGGAATGGTTGGTTGATATACTCGGGAAATTCGATGTTGAATGTCAATATGCCGTTAGTGTTGATCTGAAATATAAATGTTTTAAATTGTTGAGAATTCTGTGACAGAGCCAAAAATGAAGAATACGAGATTTGGGGCTAATATTCTTGGTAAATTCATAAATTACTGATAAAGAAATTTAACAGATAAAAACACACGAATTTCATATCTAATTGGACCACATTAAAAACCAAGGTTAAAAGAAACTATAAGAATGACCTGCATAATACTGGGCAAAGTACAGTGAATGTACTATAAAAAAATTATAAATAAATAATTTGCGCGTATACGGTTAGGTGTTAGGTGTTTGGCCGAGCTTCTCCTTCTATTCGTGGCGTGCGTTTTGATGTTATTTCACAAATAGATGGACCTACAGTTTTAAGCTGAATCCGAACGGCAAATGGTTTTTCATGAGGAGCTTTTTCATGGCAGAATTACGCGGAGGTTTTTCATTGTCTGCTGAAGGGGGGCCGCTATTAGAAAAATTGTTTTCTATCATTTTATTTCATGCACGGAGATTCGAACCTACGCACCCCCGAATGGTAGTTACGCACCATCCCATTCGTCTACAGGGGCCGAGTACCAATTACCAATCAGCTTCGTCATACTAGTGGGCCAGGCACGGCCAAAAGTTTCTGTAGGTAGCTTCTAATTCAGATATGGCTCGAAGTTAAATGTAACGGTTGGTGGAGAAGTATTATCCGCAGAACTCCCTATCAAACACAAGTTCAGGCTCCCGGACCACTGTTTGACTTCTTGGCTTTCGAGGGAGCCACAACCAAGGAAGCAACTGATTGGCTTCCTACTTGTGTAACAAATACAAGGCAAGTGGAAATCTATTCCTACAGCCAAGTGGCAACTAGAGCCCTGGGTTCGATAATGATGCGAATCGAAACTAATGTGGGAATGTCTGGCTTACCCTTTGACCGCATCTGCATTCTTCGAAATTCTGCTCATTTGGCTACCTGCTTACAAGGGCATTGCAGTGCGCATGAGCTAGCTAAACAGTGAACCCGCTTTTTCTGCGAAATAAGAGGATTGTGATCACCCTGCTCCGGGAAAGGTGAACTTCGCATTACCTCGTCGAACGCTGAATGGATCAAAGGCGTTCAGGGACCTTCTAATATTAGCAAAGCCACAGCTCTCAAACTTTGGGGTTGTCTTTACCATTAGTACCGTTTTGCGGCAGCTGTTTGAGGGATGGCGTGAAATCATCTCGGTACCTTCTCCGTAGCTGTCCTGCGCTCGTGGTGCTAATATTCAGACTTTTTGGCTCTTACTTATTTGCTACGCCTGATAATATAGCAGTAGCATGATGAATTTCATTAGTGACAAACGGTGACGGTTAACCAAACCACATTAGTCATCGTTTGGTATTTTTTGTTTGCTTCTCACCACCTAAATATCTTATATCACCACCTAATATAATATATCTATCCGTACTGTTATGTTATTCCTCTCCGTTTTCCACTGCAATGGTGCAACCACTAAACTTAACTTAACCTAAACTGCTTTCTAATTGAGATATTTAATTGATTCCCATAGAGGAATCTGATCTTTGACCCCTGTGCGTCACACCTTAACTGTATCCAATCGTGACCAAAAATTATTTGTGATATTTGTGATTATTTTTAAGGACCACCCCAATATTCCTATAAAAACGGACAAAATTTCTTGAGCAGAGCATCACTCAAAAGCAAAAGCACTGATTTCAAAAGTTTTTTACGTTGTTAGAAAAAGTATATGGGTGCTAATGTGAATGATTTGTGTATCACTGATTTAGCTTGGTGTTGCCATTTTTTGTGTTGAAAAAATAACTTATCAAAAAATAGATGAAAGTATTACAGCAAGTATCATATATGTTTAGCTGGTGTTGCCACCTGTTTTTTTGTTTGTTTTGCAATTAGAAATTGATTACATATTTATTGTAATATTGTAAAATTGTATATGCATATATCTACGTAAAGGTAATGATAGGCTTAATACAATGATATTTAAATTAATAGTATTAAATTTTAATTATTAAATAGCGTTGCCAACTAATATTCAAAGAAAATTAATAACAAAAATTCAATTAGCGTTAAGATATGGGTATCAATTAAATTGTTTTCATAAAGCTTTAATTCAAATGGTTTGTGTACCTAACTCTTAATACGCAAATGTCAACTAATAGTACAAATGAATTAAGGGGTTATATACCTTGTGTTTTTCAAAAAAATCAAAATAAATTTTATTTCTTTATCGTAAAGTACAATCCCTTGAGAACATTTTCCAAAAATTTCATAGAGATCTGAGCAATAGATCAAAAGTTACAGCGTTTTAAATTGTGCGTCGTCACGTCCTGAGCGTACGGCCTCATGCGGCGCTTGAAACTTTAAACGCGATTATCTCAAAAACGTGTTTTTCCAAAAATGCTTTTGCGGTGGACGCGATTGCAAAAAAAGTATTCAACCGATTTTTATAATTTTTTTTTAAATTGTTCGTAATTGATGTCGCCTCTTAGTGAACGATCAACTTTTTATGTACATTTTTATTTTGCAGATATGAATTTTTTAATGCCAATTTTAGGACTGTAGAAGTGGAGTTTTTTAAAAACATGTTCCTATTTTCACAAAAATCAAAATATTTAATATATTGATCGTTCACTAAGAAGATATAACCCTATACTAATGAAATCTTTTCGATTTTTTGATTTCAGTTGACTTGGTGGACTTGAATCGCGTCCACCGCAAGCCTCTTCCAAAAAAAGGGTCTTGGGGGAAAACGCCATAACTCCGTCATTTTTAAATATTTTTACACAAACAAAGCCTTTTTTTTTTCTTTAAACATTGTAATATCCAATAATAAAAACTTTTATACAATAAAATTATTGCTACATATCTTTAAAAAAAACCCAACTTTCGCTAATTTCACCGGACCACAAGGTATATAACCCCTTAAGTAATGGGTTTCAGATATCAGGTAAATTATTTGTCTAAGAACGTTTTCATTAAAAAAGTATTTTTTAACGGTGCTGCCAGTTATTTTTTAATTCAAAAAGTATTGGGATTACCTTATAATATAAAGTATGTATATTGAGTGAAAAAAATGTCGACTATAAACAGAAATTAATTGCCTTTCACATTCAAAAACTAAATTTTTCTAAGGGTTTTATAAGTATTAAATGTATTAAGTAATTCACTGTATATTCAAGTGAAGCCGAGGACAACGGCTAATTTAATCACAAAATTAATAAAATAAATTTCAAATTTTGAAAAAAATACAATATATATTTTATTTTTAAACTGTATTGCAATGCGACATGTGTCACAAATGAATAATTAAAAAAATCTTAGTGTGGGGCAAAATAAATCCATTATTTTCTCGGTAGATGGCTGTAGTGATCGATATCTCGCAAAGTATCGATCAACCAATTTAAAAGGTGTTAACAATGGAAGTCATCAAAGAGAAAATTCGGTACATTTTACAGTTTTTCTTTGATAAAGGCGAAAATGCAAGCTAGGCCGCTGAAATGGTGAATGGTGTTTATGGTGCAAAATTTACGCAAAAATAATGGATTTCTTTTCCTCCAAACTCATATATTCCTACGATTTCTTCTCATATACTATACACCGCGGTGTTAGGCATTTTCTTCTACAAGGTGGCGCAAAATTAATCACCCAATCATATTTGACACTTATGAGCTAGACAGCTGCAGAGTACACAAGAAATGGAGCGCTATATTCAAAAGGAACGTGAAATAATCGTGTAGTCTATTTTGAAATATTTCCTGGTCGCGTATTTTCACATTTTGGTTTCGGTGATTTGGCATTGTCAGCAAGATCGCTCGACCTAACCACCATAGACTTCTTTCTGTGGGGCTACTAAAAGTCGCACGTTTACTGGCTCAATGCAGACCAGCTTTGCTTGCTGTATTTGCTTTGCTTGGCTTTTAAAACTTATAGAGCAAATGGGCGCTTGGAACGGTGTCATAATAATCAGATGATTGGTAAAAGGAAAAAGAAAACAGAGATGTTAGCCATATTCAATAATGCATAATGAATTTTGGAATCATGATGTTAATTAGAAGTTGTAAAAACATATTGCGAACTTTTCTTTTAATAGTAAAAATGTACAAAATAAGACGCCAATCACACCAACGACGAATGTTTGAAATTTCCTCAAACATTTTTGAAAAACAAACGTAAATAAAAAATATGTATCTTTAATCTGCCAAAAACTCGCAAATGAAGCTAAGCCAAATCAAATCAAATGAATGAAGGGTTCAATTCGTAATGTCAAAAGCGCTGCAAATAGAACATTGAGGTATTTGAAACTTCGTCGTACTTTAAGAAACAAAGCCCAATTTGGTCTCATTACATTTTTTGACAGTTATCGAAGCCAAGCAAGCAAAGCCAGCCTGCATTGGGCCAACACCTCGACAGGAATGCAAACAGTTCCGAGGGAAAGTCGTGGAAAATGCGATAAAACGGGCACATTGTTTATCTACTCTAATGGCGGCCACTTGGCGTCTATCATATTTTCCAATTAACTGAACAAATTTTAAAGGTCCAGACAAAGATTTCTATCACTCAAATTATTTGTTTTTGATGAAAATTCGAACGTGTACTTTCGATGGAAGAAACGGTGTGACACCTCAGCAAAAAAATTGTCAAAACTCACTTGAAACTTGCACTTTGTTGGACTACAATTCAATGGGTTATGCAAATACATACCAAGGCGAATCTATTATGGTCTAGTGCCATAAATAAATGCGCCTTGATACATATCTACCCAGAAAAATTGTAAAAATTCTGATTAAAAAGTTGTAGGTTTTGATGAAAGTTTGAAAAATGTTATACAGAGTTTAAAAATTCGTAACGCATTGGTGTTTGTTGTAGTATGAATTATATGAATTATGTTACAATCTGATGCTATGTAGAGTATGTTAATAATTAAAGATGATGAAATATAGGGTTATTCAATAGGTGCGCTCCAACTTTTTTCCGATAGGGAGGGCGAACGACGCAATATTTTTTATTTTTCGCTTGTCATTTGTAAACTTCATTAGTATACATTTCATCATGGAACGCTACACACTTGAGCAATGATTGCAAATCGTGCAAATTTTTTATGCAAATAATCGTTCTGTTGCTGCTACTTTAAGAGCATTACGGCCATTTTAGGGTCCATTTAACAAGCCGTCCCGTTTTGGGGTTATGTGAAGTCATTGGTCTACAGTAACAAGCCGGCGACGATTTGTGAGCTCAGAGCCAATATTGAACGCGAAATTGCTGGAATTTCGGCCGATTTATGCAAAAGAGTGGTCGAAAATTGTGTTCAACGATTGGTCTTCGTAAAACGTGCACGCGGTGGTCATGCAAAAGAAATCGAATTTCATACTTAAATGTATATGTTCAAACTCGATAATAAAAAAAATTAGTTAAAAAAGGCAAACCGTTTGTGTTTTATTCAAAAAAGTTCAAAAGTTGAAGCGCTCTTACTGAAAAACCCTATATGTGACTTTGTTGATGACCTGATCCTCCTCGCGAGAAATATGAATGTTCTAGAAGAACAATTCCAAGCACTCCAAATATCGGAAAATTCTTCAGATTAAAGATCAGTGAAAGCAAAACAAAATACCTTGCAAGACTTAACACGTTGAGAAAAAGAAAGCGTGGGTCAAGTTAAATATCTACGACTGCTTCTCGGTAGAACCGACCATATAACAATGGCTTTACAATACCGCGTGCAGGCTGCAAACAGAGCATATTTTGCTCACGTTAAAGTGTTAAAAATCAAGCTCTTGTGTAGAAGAACGAAAATTAAAATATATAAAACATTTATTCGATCAGAGGCAAGATGGGTAGATGACGTTGAGGGCGATCTAAGAAGCATGGGAGCGGCCAACTACCGTAATATGCCTATGGGCCGAAATGCATGGAGAAAAATTGTGAAGGAAGCTAAGGCTCACACTGAGCTGTAGTGCTATGCATGATGATGATGATGAGAGTATTTGTACACAAATTAAGTATACGTCAGAGTATAACATTTGCAACGCTAAGCATTCAATTCCGCTATAAAAATAATGCATTTTGAAACACCTGTGCCCCAAAAACTACTCCTGTGCAACGCAAAATCTAAATACACCCCCATAATTTCATTTGTTTATGTTCTACTTAGGAATACTGCTGCTGCTGCTGTTGTTGTTTTTCCTGATACACATTGAAAATGAAAAGGTGTAGTGTAAAATGCGCATTACGAGGAAAGAATAGAAATGTTTTATATGCACATATGTATGTATGTATGAGTGTGTGAGTGCACGCATATCTTTAAGCTGTGGCAAACAAATTCCCACAAGCAACCGCGCAATGCAACAAAAACACAAAAGTAACCACAAATGGCTGCAGCAACGGAAAACATGTGTGGCATATGCCACATGCATATGTGTGGCAGCTACTGTTGCAACACATTGGTCCCTGCTGTGTGCTGATTGTACTCCTCTATTTGCGTGTGCTTGTGTGGGTGCGTTGAGGTAAGAAACACACAAAAAAACCAAAAGCATTTAATAGGAAAAATCAACAACACGCCAAATAAATGGCATGCAGAACAATAACAACAACAAGAGAAATAACACTAACTTTTAATTACAACTTCATGCACACAAGCAAACGCTGGAACACCACAACACTTGGCAAATGCAAAAGCAAGTAAAATCAACACAAACAGCCGACGCAACTAAATTTAGACCTTAAGCGAAACATTGTTGTTGGCACTGCTGGTTGGTTCTCCTAAGTACTTTTGCATTGCAAACCATCTGAGTAGTGTAAGCGGTGCGCACAGCATTCTCAGCATGCACCAAGTACTGCGAGTATTCCATCGCTGCTGCAGCATCTTGTGTTTATTTGTGAAGTGAACCGTAGCCGAGTTGGTTCAACGCTTGATGGAATGCGTGCGATCGATGCATGATTTGTTGAAAGATGAGCATCATTAGTTGGCGGTCGCTTAATAATCGCCGATCACAGACACAGCAAGACCATGATGGAATGCAGCACTAATGATAACCATAATCTTCAACTGAATCATTGTGTGTTGGTGCTGTTGCGCCGCTGCTATGGCTGAAGGCAACATCTCATTCATTTGGACGCACACACATTAATGCACGCACAGAAGTGTTGTGTGATACGCGTATTGCTGCTGCTCCGACGATTAGTCACACCAGCTGCAGGGTGGCGATGCGATGCAAGTCAATTAACAAACCCATTAGATGGGCCACTTTGAAGCATGTGCGTATGTATGTATGCATGTACACATTTATGTCTTCTCCATATACGCACCAACTCAAACACACACGCCAGCCAATGCAAATACGCATACAAATATGCAACTATGTATGTAGATTGTCATCAATGAAGTGGTTTGCTTTTCTTACGCGTATGCGGCTCATTTGTTTGCCTTTTCACATCTTATTTTTCTTCCGACACTTCTCTGCACGAGGATCCCACAAATGCTCTCTTAACTACATAGGTGTGTGTGTATCATCTAAGTTGTTCGTGTCATGTGCTTAAATGCATGCATATTTGTTGATGTATGTGTGTATGGGTGTTCTGTTTGATGCAGCGCCTAAGTATTGCTAGGCCTAATACTTAAGTACTTACATGTACTACTTATAGGCACTCACTGCATTAACACATATCCCATCCAAATGACAACAATGTAAGTGCGAAATATGGCATTTTCAGTGCTGTAATTTTTGTTGCTGTTCTTGCTGCTACAACATAATTAATGCTGCAATGTGCCGATAAGTTATTGAGCTAATAGGCGCTTTAATGATCGACAATTTGCCGCCTCGTAAATTTATTATGCGCTCAAAGCACTACTAGATTCACGCTTGCATGCGCACACACTTGCGTACATACGAGTACATGTACGTGTTCGGATATGCATATGGAAAGAATGCAATTTTAGTATACGAGTGAGCTATTCTAGTTAATTTATTAAGAGTAGTAAAATATTTCCAAGTATAAACTTCACAGGCCGATGCCGCAATGGATTTTTTGGCAATAACTAATAAATAGTTAGAAATATTTTAATTTGACACTTAAATTGACCTGTATTTAGCTCTTGCAGACGGTTGGACCCACACAGCTGCAGTGGGTTTTTTTTCCAGAAATCTAATAATTCCTTATCGATGTTCCTGTCGGGCACGTTGTGAATGGATATAAAATATACGCTAAGCGTAGTTTTCTCATCTTACCAATAGAGTACGATTTATAAACCTCGAGACAATAAAATGTTCCTCACTTTAAAGTGCCATTTAACTCTTTTCGTTTTCTCAACAGTCAGTCAAACAAACATTTGTCAATTACGAGCTTCAACTCTTTGATTTTACATATGTAGCTATAAAATTTTAAAGAGTACATATATGAATAATAATTGAAAAAATATAGTTCATGCTACAATGAAAATCATTTAACGCAAAACTCCGAACAGTATACACAATTTAAAAAAAAGAATTCAAAATGTCATCAAAGCTTTTCACTTTTTCTGGGTATGCATTTTAATAGTCCATTGAATTTTAGTACAAACGAAAAGTTTCAAGTGACTATAAAATACCACTGATTTTTTACAATTTTTTTCCATTACACAAAAAGGCTCGAATTTTTTCTAAGTACTTATACATTCTGTCAAAAAAATATCGGGAATTGTTCATTTAAAAAGCGCGCATATATCTAAATTTGCTTTGCTGGAATGTTGGTACAACTGTCCTCCTCATCTTCAGTGATGAGGCACATTTTCACCTCAGTGGGTTCGTCAATAAGCAGAATGCACTCACAAAGAATGACTGTTTGGAGCGGTTTATGGGCCGGCGGCATCATTGGGCCGTTTTTTTCCAAAATGAGGCCGGTCAGGCAGTTATTGTGAATAGTATTCGCTACCGTGAGATGATAACGAACTTTTTATGGCCCGAATTGGAAGATATGGATGTGGACGATATGTGGCTTCAACAGGACGGTGCCACTTGTCACACAGCTAACGAAACAATGGCTCTTTTGCGCGAAAAATTTGATGACCGAATAATCTCACGTCGCGGCGATGTCAATTGGTTGCCAATATCATGTGATTTGACACCGTTGGACCTCTTCCTTTGAGGTTATGTGAAAGAAAGGTGTACTTCGATAAACCAGCAACAATTCAGGAGGTAAAGGATGAGATAATTCGGCACATTAACGGCATAGAACCGCAATTATGCCTCAGCATCATCGAAAATTTGGACCATCGGATGGAGGTGTGCCGCCGAGGCCACGGCGGCTATTTGGCCGATATTTTGTTTCATACGCAATTAAGCAATACCAATATTATCATAATAAAGACAAATGACAATAATTTCATAAAAAAATTGTATTTTATTCAAAATCGACATCGGGCCTTGAAACTTAACCACCCTTTATAAGGCTTTTGCAGTGGTCGGGAAGTCGGTTCTGAACATAGCTGAACTAGCGCAAAGATTCGTGATATTTGTAGAGAAATTGTAAACAATATACATTAAATTCAATTATTCTTACATAGTTTTTCTAATAGCGATTACGCCTTGGAGGGCTATGGAAGAGTTTGATCACTACTGATCACTGTGTATGTGTGTGTAGCAGTATTTAAAATATTTATCTTGCCTTTAACACACCTCGTGGACTAAATACATGAAGATTAAATGTGGAAGAAAAATCAAAGAAAGCCTCTTATGCCATATTCGCGTTCAGAAGACTCCTCGGTACGATTTGGAACTTTTCTCCTTGACTCACACATTGAATATATGTATGTGCATGGCGGTCATTACACCAATAATGGAGAAGCAGCGGCTGTCCTTTGTCCGCAATGTCTTTCAGACTCCCTAATTACTGTGGTATATTTCAAGCTGAAATCTACGCCGATACAAAAGCAGCTGAGTTAGCTCTGGAATTAAGTCCTCTTAATACTCGAACACACATTTCCATCTATAGCCAAGCGGCTATTAAAGCACATATTCGACTTAAAATGCATAGCATAGAGATATTTTCATAGATCAGCCAGTACTACCGAGCCGAGCTATTTGGCCGAACTCTTCCTTCTATTTGTGGTGTGCGCCTTGATGTAGTTCCACAAATGCAGGGACCTACAGTTTTAAGCCAACTACGAACGACAGACGGTTATACCTAACCTATCTCAAAACTTAAGTAGCAACCGTCTTATCAGTCTTCTGCGCATCAGGTTTATGGCGCGACAGCTCCTGGCCAAATGGGCTTGTGCATGACTACCTTTGGGTACGGCCACAGATTCAAAACCCATTGTGAGCACGAAGCACCAAATGATAGATAAAAGGTAATTTCTAATTGCGGTCGCCCCTCAACATGACAGAAATATAATCGGAGATTTGCCATTGCCTGCCGAGGGGTGACCGCTATTAGAAAAAACTTTTTCTAGCATTTGGTGTTTCATGCACAGCGATTTGAAGTTTTTTTTTTAAGAATTCCAAATAGAGCTTGAGTTTGATAGATCCGTATCCACTATGCGTCGCCAGGAAGCCTTTGATCTTCCATGGTTCCTTGCATCTTGCGGATTCTACCACCAAGCAGCCTGGAAAACTTCGCCAGCATCTTTGCGCAAAGTGTGGCCTATCCAGCCAAATCGCCTGCGTTTGATGACGAGCTCGATTGGGCGTTCATTGGTCGAAATAAGCAAATCCTGGTTTGAAATAACAAGAGGTCTCCAGATTCCCAAAATTTTGCGTAAGCACGCGTTGACGAAAGATTGCAGTCTTTGGATGAGCACGAATGTAAATAATTAGGGTTCACAGCCATATAGCAACACCGATTTTATGTTGGAGTTGAAGTTTCGTAGCTTAGTTTTGACTGATATGAAATTTGAAACCCATATGTTGTACAACTGTGAAAATGCTGCACGAGCTTTGATGATACGGATTATTATTTACTTTGAAGGGGATTTGGAAGATTAAAAAATATTGTTAAGTATGTAATCAATATTGTAAGGTATTGATCAACGCCTGTAATAGTATACTTTAAAATAATTGGCGCGTGCATGCTTCCAGGACTGTTTGCACTTGCCACTTCGCGGACTTGGGATATGCGTCTTTATACAGGGTTGCCCATATTCGACGGACCCGACGGAATTCGATGACTCTTTGGGCCCATTCCAATCAACGAGGCTTGTCCGCAGGCAACAATCTTTGCGTCAATTGAATCTTATACGGGAATAAATGCAAATCAATGCGGATAATTCGTTGTAAAGTGGTCCGAGCAATGCCCCACTGCTGAGAACGGCGATTTTGGGATGTCCTTCGGATGGTCGGTTTTGATTTAGCCTCTTTGGTTTAGAAATAGCATCACCAGTCGAAAACCTTTCGTACAAACGTTTAATGGTGTTCTTAGAAGGCGCACTTTTCACATTATTTAATTTTTTATACGCACGTTGAGTTTTCACAATTGACTTCTTTTGTTGAATGTAAATTTCAACAATTTGGAAGCGCTCGCGTGGCGTGTACTGTTCCATGGTAAAAATCTGCTTGGACTGACGCTTCCAACGCGGTATATCATTAAGCAATCTGACGTCTCTGTCAAAAGATACAGGGTTGCCAGATGGGTCCGTCGAATATTGGCTACCCTGTATTGTCCTACAAACGGTGGGACTTACCAATTCCAAATCGTAAGAAACTTTTCATGTCACTAAAGCACGCAGAAGGTTAACATTGTCTGCCGACTGCTTTTAGAAAAAAATATTTCTATAATTTGATAAGTTGTTTAAAAAAAGGGGAATTACACTCGAGAATGGCCTACGTAATGAATTCTTCCTGATAACAATACTTTTTGACTTACAAAACGTCTGATATTAAAATGCAGTCTATAAACTACAGACGATCGCGTAAATTCAAAGTATTCTCATAAGTATATATGTCTATGTATGTGTACAAAAAGATTTCGATTTCAAATTGCACCAATGTATGTACAAGTCACAAGTAGTTACAAGCGAGAGCATAGAAAATGAAAACAAATCGAGCACATCTGTAAACATTTGACATGATAACACAATTTCGGCCGATCAGCTTTGTAACCAAAGCAAACTAACACACGAGCACATAAAATAGAGCGTAGACCCAGATGAGACAAAGCAGCTGTTGTTGCACTTTGCAAGCAAAGTCCACAATACTCTTCGAACACCTTCCACTAAGCACACACTCACGCTGTGATTGATCGAAAATCTGTATACAGAGTCAAAAATATTGTAAATACAAGTCTGTAAGCAGAGCATCGAGAAGTCAGCACGAGAGCCAATCAAGTTTATTTACACTGCTGCGACCTGCTGCCTACAAATGTACATACACACATAAATTTATATTAAATGAGTGCTATTTTGTTGACGTTGATAATATTTGATGCTATACAGACTGCTGCGCTGAGGTTGCAATTTCTTCCCCAATAAATCAATCTGTATCAAAAGAGAATTCAATGAACCCAAATTCGTTGACACCTTGGACGGAATACGAACGTAAGGAACGTGTAAGCATGTCAAAAATGTATGTATATATGTACAGAAAAGCGCTGGACTGTATGGAGAAACTTTTTTCCAGCCTAGAGGAGTTTAAACAGGCATCCCACCAGAATGTCAAGGTAAGAGAAAGTTTATCAACAATAACTCTAATTGCCTCTTAACTAACCCCTTTGTTTAGCAAGCAACGGCGGACCTACCTAGATTGTGTAAATCCGCCGTAAAGTATTGAGTATGGCAATTAGTTTCCGCCCTCGTAAAAGAGGTGTCGCTGCGGGTAGTATTTATTTTTGTGTTTGCTTTAGTAATATACTGGTGATTTGAAGGTGTATATGTGAAGTCTCGATCGTTTGAGGCGTAAAGATAATCTTTTATCTGACGTCAAAAAAACAGCATTTGAGGGAAGTCATGCTTCATTATTACCTTTTAAAGAAAAGTGCAGCTGAAACGTGTTTTATTGATTGAATATTTACGGTAATCACGCTCCATCAAATACAACTTGTAAAGAGTGGTTTCGACCCTTCCAAAGTGCCAATTTCGACGTGAGTGACAAAGATCGCGAAGGGACATCGAAAAAATTCGAAGATACTCAACTACAACAACTATTGGATGAATGTGCATATCCAACCCTTGATGATATGTCTAAAGATTGGATGTTGACAGATCAACTGTCGGTAAACGTTTGTACGCGATGGGAATGGTCCAGAAAGCAGGTTACTGGATGCCACAACAATTGAAGGAAAAGGATATCGAGACACGCTTGGTGACGTGTGAGATGCTTCTTGCACGGCTGAAAAGAAAAGGTTTTATGCATCCCCTAATCATTGGCGATGAAATATGGAACTATTATGATAACCCTAAGCGTCCTAACCCTAGAGATTGCCAGGTGAACCAGGTCCATCGGCAGCAAAAAAAATATTCATGCTTCGAAGGATATGTTGTGCATCTGGTGGGATCTGAAGGATGTCATCTATTACGAACTCTTTAAACCACCTGAAACCATCACTGACGATCGTTACCTACTACAGGTAATGCGTTTGAATCGAGCTCTCAAAGAAAAGCGGCCGGAATGGACGGTAGACATGACAAATTGATTTTGTTGCATGACAACGCCAGGCCACACGTTGCTTAATCGGTCCAGAAATATTTACAGGGACTGAAGGTTCTAGTAGCCAGTGTACTCATTAAGTTAGGGTTATATTGTATATATGTATCCCCTATTAATAATAATAAAAATTTACTTGTTTAAATAATTCGTAACTTGGGCTAAGAAAGGACGGAAACTTATTCCCATACTCAATAGAATATATAGACTTTTGCAGCACAAAAATCAGCGTGTTCCATTATACGTCGATGTCTCTGCAGTGGGTACCTAATCTTGCACTTTCTCCCTTTTCTGAATATCCAACTAATATGTATTGGAAATACTACATTATTTGAATGTTTCGAATGGTAGCTATTATTAGGTTCTATGTCAAAAAATTTCGGGCAATATGTTCTGTATCCTCTTTTCTGAAAAATATACCGTAGATTCTAGATGAAATATAATAGTCATCATCAAGATAAGTTTTAAGTTGGTTTACGTCGATCTTAGGGACTTGGCTTACTTAAGATGTAAAGATACGTTACTCTTTGTTCTGAAAAAGGTTAAGGAGCCATCAAAGCCTTTCAACATCTCTCAAGCAAAATGAATGAAATCGAGATATCTTTTACAAGTATGAGACAACCTTGTAGACGGCAAGTTTGCCGATACATAGAACAATACAATGTCTAATCGGCGCCTTGGGTGCTACGGTTTTTCATATATTTCACGTCAAGCGTTGAGTGGAGTGTTCGTCTTGTCATTAGGAAATCGAAGTATTACCGCTACACTTGAACCAAAGACACTTGGGCAAAAAACAAAAACTTGGTATGAATCTACATATTTCACCCATAAGCACGCATCATTGATAAAAGTGAGTTTTAAGGTCACATAAAGCACAACTTTTGGAGAATGCTGATTAATTGACAGCGTCCGCGATGCTTTAGGTAGATACTAGCCAACGTCGGCTTTCCTTCCTTCCAGCGAGGAGTAGCTCAGAGAGCTAGTACAATCCTAAATGCATTTTCGATATCAATAAGCAATGCAGAATAGATACAAAAACACATTCGGCAATCATCTAGACACAACTAATACTTCCAACTCTACATCGAGGCTAAACTTTACCTGCAACTAGATATTAACCCACAATCACCACGATCCTTTTCAAAAGCTGGGTTCCAGAAACAGACTACGGCGAACTTCAATGGTGTTGTAAAAGTATTCCTCTCAACTAAGTAGGCAAAATCGTTAAGCGATTATTGCGCCAATTAAGAAGAAAAAAGTTATAAAAAAGCAAAATTGGATGATTAATTTTGCGCCACCTTGTACACGCTGTACACGCAGACAATGCATGTGCTCAATCCTCTAATATCTGCTCTGCAAGCGCAGCGCTTACTGAAAGGACACTCCTTGGCCGGATATAAATTAGGATGATCCGTTCATGTAGACAATACTCAAAACGGAATGCCAAAGCATAGCTCGCTGGTATCGCTGACTAACTTTTTAGCAATTTAGTTCTACCATATGCAGGTACATTAGGGTAGTCGACAAAAAGTTGAATTAATGAATATTTTTTAAGACACCTTCAGAAATTTTTTCAGCCATCAGGAAAAACACAAGTGTGTGTTTTTTTTAAATTTCCAAATCAATTAGTATTTCATGGTATCGAAATCCTATAAGCTTCTAATCTATTTTATTTAAAATTGCTATAAAATTTATTTTTTCAATGGGCAAGCTATATTTATAATCAGTAATTATCAAATTATGAATTTTTGGTCTTGATTTTAAGTCTCACTTTTTGAAACTGTAATTATAATTGACAAATTCAACTTTTTATGGACTTTAATCATTTTTTAAACATTTTTAGTTTTTACGGATTTTATAAGAAACTTGCAAAAATAGCTTCAAAGGCTTTGCTGAACTTTTAGTATTAAACGATTTTAAAATAGAAAATTTACTCGTAAAACAATTTTGAGGTTATCCCAACACTAATTCAATACTTCGGCTTTCTTTGGTCCACCCTAAAATATCATACATTTATGCGTTCATAAAAAACTGTACCTATTCTCAGAGCGTGCAGATATTTTAGCTGACGTATCTATGCCAATTTCAGCTTTTTTCACACCCGTGCAAATGTGTAATTTGACGAACGCTTCGTGGCGCAAACTTACTATGTCTAAGTCATACGACTTATGGCGCCCAATTTAGCGCCACATTTTGCTAAACAGTCATTGACAACATATCTTTGCATGCGGCAATTGCGGTAGTACTAGCGATTTCAATAGAGAACATAGGCACATATTGGCTTTTTAGCTGCACAGCGACACACTTATCAACGCCCATTTTTCTCATTTTGTCAATTCTATTAGCCGCGCAGTTGCCTGCGGCTAATGGCCTGGTCGGCATTTTTTCAGCTTTTTTTCTCAACGCAGGACATTTGCCATTATCTTGTTAATGGACACATGTGGACACACACACTGAAGCATACAAATAATTCGAAACAAAAAAACAAATGGTATCGCTGGCTGCCGGCCAAAAATTTGCTACTTGTCCACTTTAGAAAATTATGATGTCTTTTATAAATACTTTCGCAGTTTAATTTTGTGACAAATTTCACGCGAACCAGCTATTTTTCCGCACGTAGTGCTAACCGTGATGTGGCGCGAAAACACACAAAATTCTCTTGTTGACTTTCTCACTTCAATTAAGACATTTTTTACCAACCAATAGCACTAAATTTTGTGATTAATCATGTCGTACGACACACATGGGTGCTTTTCCATAGACGACTACCGATGTACATACATACATAAGTGGAATAATAAAGGCGCCGAAGACGTCGAACATGGCAGCCGACTTTTAAATAACCGCGCTTAATTTTGATGTATTTCATAAAATGTCCTATTAAATTCTTAAAAAATGTCTTTGAAGAAATCTCTCAGCTAAGCATAAATACATGCACAGTAGGGCGGGTCAATTTTCATGAAACTATTGTTCGACATCCCTGCTCATAGATTCGGATTCCACATGAAATTATAGGGGAAAAAATTCCGCTAAAGCATAGCGCTTAAGTCAATTTCGAGCTTCCCAAATTTTAAGAGAAGCTCTCACATAATTAAGTCATTTAGCTTTTCAAAATATTCACGTTTTCATGCTAAATTTTTTTCATTAATTTTTTTATAAAAATATAGCTCATTGCATAACAAACACCTTGCAAAACAAAGTTCCAAACTTCGTACAAAATTCACAAAAATTTAAAGGATTAGGGGTAATCAGAATTTTCAAAAAAGTGGGATTTTTTCGCATTTTCTTAAAGCATAATATCTTAAAAATATTGTGTGAAAATTTTAAGCGAATCTGACAAATACTTTTCGACAATTAACAAAGGGCGCTCGGGCGACCCAAAGCATTCGGTTCTTTCTCGAAAATCTGAAACATATTTCGTGAGGCCGCCATATTGTTAATTTTGAAAAAAAAAAGTTTCGATCAGGCACTAGATTATCTATTAATAAAACTAATTTCTCTTGTCCGATGGATTTGAGATGAATCTCCAAGATAGCGATAACTTTTACAATTATTATAATTTTTTCTTTTTTTTAAATTTTGCTAAAGTCAAGTCAAAACATGATGTATTAATGCTATGTTTTTATTTTTGTAAAGTAAAGCAATTGACTAGCAAAAAAAATTATTAAAAATCATGATTTTTTCAGGCCTCTGACTACCCCTGACCCCTTAACAAATTTCAAAAAATTACCATGTGGAGAATTTTTTTCCATATAAGGCACACTTTCTGCAACCTTTTTAATATGGAAGAAAATGCCCAACGAGATGCAAAAAAAAAATATTTTTGATATTTATTTTTTATTTAAAGAGTCGCAAGTTGACGCTACGAAGCAAATTATTATATAACTATATAATTTGTTTAATATTGATGGACTACAAGTAATTATTTTACATATAAATCGCATTAGGTTAGGTTAGCTTGACCTGGCTGGCTGAAAGCCATCACATAGACCTATTGGTCCTTAGTGGTGCCAGATGGAGCTTGACCTTCACGTTTCTTTGTAGTAAGCTTCTTGTAATAAGTGTCCTTTGCGAATCTAAGTAAGCTCTGAAGCTCTATACAAAATTAATTTTTCGTACTGAAAAAGTACCAAGTACAAATTGGTATTAAAAAAAATACAGTCATAGTATTTAAGTAAATATTCATCTTAACTTCGTATTACTAAAAGAAAGCTTCTTTCCAAATATGGTGAGCTCAAAAATGATTTTAGAGCTATGTTTTAGTAGACATTTTTTCTGTACTTTTATACAGGATCCGAATCTTCTAGAAAGGAAGTCGAAAAGAAACTTTACCCACCCTAATACGCAGACATGCATATCTTCACTTAAATATAATATACATTCTGTTAAAATAGTACCAGGAATGAATCGTTTAAAATGCCTGTGTAAAGGTATTGTCAAAATTCACAAGAAATAAATAAATAAAGAAAATTATTTGGACGTTATGCGGCGTTTGAGAGAACCAATTTATTAAAAATTGGATAAAAAAAATCATACCGATACTGTAGATTTGAAGGAATAACAAATATTTTGCTTTATTAACCAATTTCCGGCTCTTTTTTGACCGAATATGCACTTTGAAGGGGCAATATATTATTTCTTCGAACATATTACCTCGAAGGTTTTGATGTTTAAACTATGTTCCCAAATATCTTAGTAGAAAGCGAATAAAATATAATAGAATAAATATAGTGCCTGACAATCGGGCTGTCAGTAGACTTTTGGATACTTTAGAATGAAAATCAATGCTGGACTAAAGGCATTTCTGAATCTGCCATGTGGATCTGCCGGCTGGATCTATAAAAATGTTAAGCCATACGGTGACAGCTTGATTCAGAATTTTTTTGCAAGGCGTCTAGTAAAATCTCACAGGCATGCCTTTGCCTGCTTTCTGTTTAAATGACAAGTTATCTCGATACTGGCAGCAATTTCACGCTTCAAAAGCTGGCAGGAACTTAGTAACTCCGGTGGATCATTTCCCACTTTAATAACAATTTGAGGTATTCAAAAGTTATTTTCAAAGTGGTTTGTTGTAATGCCGAAACAATGAAAATTTTAGAAGCAAACCTCGACTCCTCTTCTTACGTAAAATTTCCGAGAAATTTCGAGAGACTATCATGCTAATTTAGAATGGAAGCTATTCTTGTATATATTTGTATGGTCCGCCCAACCGAAAATGTTCTTTGTACTATCAATAGTGTGCGCGCGAGCTCGAGAACATCAAATTACTTTAGCAGAATTCTTCTTAAAGATCTCAGCCTTTTCTCTTAAAATGTTCAGTTAAATGAGAAATTGCTAGCAAATGTTTGCTTTTTTCCTATATGCGCTTTGGAGTAACAGGCGAATGACAACGATTTTGGACATAATGGACATATATTTTACAGGATCTTTCAGAAGTAGCGCCTAGGTGCAGTGGAGAATAATTCCTAGACAGTATCTTTCTTCATGTCATCTTTGATATTCGTTAAGTAAAAAATGGCCGATTATTAAGAACAATTGGTAATTCCTATACGTGGAAATATTCGACCGAATGAGTCGACAATTTAAAGCTCAGTGAAAAAATATCAAGAAACTATTTCTGTAAAGAATAGAAAAATGACTGGCAGACCAAAAACTGGACGTTCTGTTGAGAATATTGCTGCTGTAGTGCAAAGTGTTACTAAACAACCGAAAGTCAACATCGATGTCCCGACGTTCTCAACAATTAGGCATTCATAAATCGGCTGTTTGGCGGATTTTTCCTGTAGACGTGCTTTTGGTGGACATTTAAATAAAGCGATTTTTCACATGTAATTGCAAAGAGCTATATTTTTACCAAAAAAATAGTGGAACCTCAAATAATCTAAATTGTTTTATTCTTTTATTTTAAAACAACATCTACATATTCTCTATTACTCCTGTCTCTATTAGTCCTATAAGTACATTTAGTAAAGTGTAAATGAGATAGATGATATTGACCAATCGAGCATAAAAGAGTTTCAAAGGCACTTTTATAGTAATATTTTCAGATAACTAAGTAGCCATCAGAGCCGCTTTCAGATGATTGAATGATCCAAAAACAATGCTCTACTAGGCACATGATCAACATGCTGGATGAGGAGCATCCGAAAGTAATGTACATGCCTAAAACTCAAAGTGAAGTGCCTCTGAGGACGAGTTGCAAAATCGACAAGAGTCATTAGACTATACTTCGAGTCTGCGCAGATAGTTTCCCAATTTGCAGTGACCAGTCGGAATACCTTTTCTTTTTTGGGAGGTTAATGAGTTGTTTAAAACTTTTAAGACTATACCCTCCCAGTTAGGAGTTGGCCTAGCATAGTCCCATTGCTTGTTGTCCACTTAATTTCCTAAGCCTTAGAGCTCTTTTTTGATAATGTTTTGCCCCACAGCCGAGAGGGGATCATGTCTTATTAGCTTAGATTCTGCAGCCCCCCTGACTTCACAGTGTCCGTAGAAGCTGAATGCGATTGCACGCCCTTAAAGAGTTTTGAGAGATTCCAAGTGTTCCACGTATTTTGGTCAATCGTTGTAAATTTTAGCTTGTTTATACTCGTACATTTGTAGTCTTGAGTATAATCAGAGAGGGTTTGGAAAAATTTTAATTTAGAAATTTATTGAATGTTGAACAATTTTTCTAAAGAGTTTTTTAAAGTTAAATACATGCGTTTATTTTTTAAAATTGCATAATCATTTTTCGATTTTCGATGAAATATTCTTAAAAATTTTTTTTTTTTAAATTAAAAAAAAAAATTTCTTTTTCAAAAATTAAAAAAAGTTAATATTTTTTTTTTTTGGAAAATTGGAAATTAGAAAATTTTTAAAGCAAATTAAGTTTTTGTTTTTTGTTCAAATTTTGGAGAAATTTGTTTTTTTGTTTTCAATTTTTTTAGTATTTGAATATATAGTTCGAAGTGCAACTTTCACGGATTATTGTGCGTAGTCTCAGTTATTAATCAAAAAATAAAAAAAAAAATCTGAGAGGAGACATTTAAAAAAAAATTAAAACATTTCTTTCCTTTTTCAAATATTTTTGTAAAAGGGACATATTTTTTATCCTAAAAAAATAAGAAACATTTTTTTAAATGTTTACCTTCTATTTTTAACTTTATATCAAAATTTTCAGCATTGAATAAATCTCTAATTTATAACATTTTTTCAAATTTTTTTCAGTTTATTAAAAATAAATAAATCTAATAATGCAATTTCAAAAAAATTTACGACAATTTCCAAATTACTTGAATCACTTCACATGGATTCGCTCTTCAGTCTCTCCATACACTCCGGACCTATTGAGGATTTAAACTCAAAGGACTATAAAGCTTTGAGTGCACCTTGACTTTTGCGTAGAATGGTTAACCATTTAACAAATGATACACCAATTATATGTATATCCATATAATCCATAAATATCTGTATATATACGACGCTATTTGCTTTTCTGTTAGGACAAAATGCGCTGCAGAAAAAAAGGTGCTGATTTGTATTTATCGAAGAAGGTAAACTAGGTGGAATGAAAAAAAATTTAAAAACTGTTTTGAATGCTTTTAATTAAACACTCAGTGTCATATCGTTTTCGAATATGTCATAAATACTAAAAAATTTGAATACATATGTATGTACGTATGTAAGTATATAAGTGTGCACTTACAAAGAGTTTATCATATTTTTCACTGTAAAAATTCATGGGTCTATCCAAATCCAAAGCTACATATTCGCTATCACCATCATTCAAATAATGAATCGGTGCCACTGATCCCTCCAGATGCTCATAGAATACATCAGCACTCAACGTATCCACGTAGTGTTGTTGTTGCGCACTTGCGGTGGCGGCCACGCACAGTAGCAGCGCCAGGCACAAAAATTGTGCAATATCCTTGGATTTTTTAGACATATTCTCGAAGCACACTTTTGCGCGCCTTTAATTTCGAACTTTCAATGTTAAATCTTTTCTCACACAAACAAATTTTGCTTCCAGAAATTTCACAATTTTCAATTTTTTTTAATTTAGACACTAATGAAGAAACGAAAACACTTTTAAATATTCAAAACTTTTTCTCGCACTTCTTCAACATGATTGCAAGCGGCACCGCGGCCATCGAGAAAGAAATTAAAATTCCAAAAATATATTTTTTAAAAATAACTTTCCAACTGAAATCAGAGTTTTCACTTTTCAGCCTTTAGTTTTTTTGTTTTTTTTTTTTATTTTTCTTATATTTTCTGTCTAGTCTAGGCGCTTGGCTGTTGAGACCAAGAACTTAAGATCGCACGACTAGAATACACCGAAGTAGAAGCAGAGAACTCGATTGGCGAACTATACGCCACTGCCACACTTTTACAACTGATACGAATTTGAATAGCATGAATCCTCCTGAGCCGCGAGATAGCAAAACAGCCAGACAGGGCGAACGATGAGCAACAGTGCCGATCAGCGATGATAGGCTGCGTGTGACGCTTTATTGGTGTGATCGTGGACGCAGCAGTGGCATAGGTAAGTATATGCGAGTATGAAAGTATGACTGTATAAATGTTTGACTGCGGGACTGTGCGCTTTATTTAGTGCCGCGTTAGTGTTTATGCTTGCGTAGACGTTAGCTTCGGCGTCGGCGTTGGCAGCATTCGTAGTGCATGGGAAATAACACGATCCCAAGGAAGTTGTTGATGCGTACTCGCACTTATAAATATGTATGTGTGCATTTGTATGTATGATTCTGCCAACACAAATACACTCTCATTCAAGCATATGTATATGCACGCTTGCTGGAGGTAATCTGTGAGTATTTGCATATTTTTGATGGTGGAGTGCACCCTAATAAACCTCTCCCATTATTCGAATTTCACTTCACTTCCTAGACCTATACGCGAGAGTTTATTTGACAAAGAGTTCGCCGCGAAAGTCATTATCTATCACCCACTCAGAAATCAAAGATTATCTTAATGGTTATGACAAAAAGGAATGTTGGGAATGCGCAAATGAAAGCCTACTAAAATACACTTTTCCTTTCATGTAGCTCCGCGTTTACATGCATAATGTCTGTATATATGTAGGTACATTTACATACATACATTGCGTTATACAAATATAGCACAGGGTCTTGTTGACAAGTTTTCACAATTTATTCCTTTCTCATCAAGTTTCAAACTTTATTTCAATTAAAAAAACAGTCGAACTTTGTTGGAAGAATTTTTCGAAAAATTTAGAGCAGTCAGTTTTGTAGTTAGTTGAATTTTGTTATAAAAAAGTGCATCTTTGAATCGCTCAAAAATCGCGAAGATTTTAGGCAATATTTTTCTCTAGAGGTTTTGTGCATTTCTCGATATTAGTTTTTCTATAGGAGAAAACACCCAACACTGTCAGCAAAAAAATTAACAAAAATCCACCTAGAACTTGCACTGTATTATACCAAAATTCAAAGGGCTCTAAAACTGTATACCCGAAATAATACTAAAATTAAAGGGAATCAGTTCTTAAAATTCTTCAATAACTCCTAGTGCTATCGTGATTTTACGCAGTGTATATTTAAGTATGAATGCATGTGTATGCAAGTATTTACATTCCTTTGTGCTAAACAAAATTATTGCTTGCTTTTTTTGATTTTTTAGCGCGCGCTTTTGCGGCCTCTTACTAAATATTTTCTTAATGTCGCAAAGGCTAATTTTAAATTTAGTTGCTTGGTGATATATTTTATGTTTTATGCGGCGACGCTGTTGTTTGCGTCACAGGGGGACAAGTAGCTTACAATCAGTTACCAATCTGCAGAATATGTTTTCCAAAGTATTATTTTTATTTCTATTTCTTTTTTTTACTTTTTAGTATTGCAGGTTTCTTGTTTTATACCACACTAGTTTACAATAATTTTCGCCTATGCTATTTGAGTAAATTTTTATTTGTTGGTTTTCATTGGAAAAACAGCTAATACCACCAATCAACTGTAGAAAAATCTAAATAGAGCAGTTTTGGATGTTTTAAATAGAAATTTAGCGAAGACGTTGAATGTAACTCGGAAAGAAATCGTAAGCTCTCGTAAAATTTCTATTTTATATTTTTACCTGAATGCTTATAATTTGAACGCTTCTAATTCAATTTTGATCAACAAATTGTAATTTTATTTAAAAAAAGACCATCCTTCGACGTACAAAAAATTACCAGATGTTAAAATATTTTTCTATCAATTTTTTTATTAAAAACACTATTATAAATAATTATTCTGCGTTGCGAAAAGTCTCTAGTAACTAAGAATATCGGCCGAAGTTTATTTTATTGATAAGAAATTTACAGAAAAAACTATTTGTTTGATAAATGGTGCTGGAGCCTCCCACTCTCTCGTGGGAGTCAGGAGGACCTTATCGAGACTATAACGCACTGTGGCCATCTGTTGCACTGGAGCTTTTCCGATTACTTCAGACCCGGCAGTAGATGCTCTGATTGGTTTGCCACTACTTGACACATTCATCCAAGGAGAGGCCTTGAAGGCCATCTGCAGGCTGAAACACAATGAGAACTGGTACGGCCCCTGTCCGGCATTGGAAAACAGAGAGGGCATGGACTTCGATGCAACGGTCCTTGCCATGCCCCTTGACTCCATGCCATCAAGAGTCGTACTTGAAAAGAGATACAGTGTAATGCTGCCAGAGGCTCAGTTGTGGTCAAACTTTTAAATGAGCCCGGCAAGCACTGTTTTCGCATTTTCCCGGATGGCTCTAGGACCGAGCATGGCTCCGGCTCTGGGGTCTACGTGGAATCCAGCGGGACAAAACTGCACTTTGCTCTTGGAATGCAAGCATCTGTGTTACAAACGGAGGTGTTTGCAGTTCAAGAAGCGATGAACTTTGTTGTGGAAAACCGATGGAGAGGCAGATCTATATGTGTCTGCAGCGACAACCAAGCTGCGCTCATGGCCATAGACAGCCCCCCAATCACATCAGGGGTAGTCGAATCCTGTAAATCTAGGCTGAACTATGTCGGTAGACATAATAGCCTGATGGTAACATGGGTCCCGGGACACCTGGGTATCGTGGGAAACGAGACCTCTGACTCCTTAGCTAAGATGGGCTCTGAGACCAACTTCTTTGGCCCAGAACTCGTTTTGCCACTCCCTTCTGCGGTCATCAAAGCCACGATTAGCAAATGGGTTACTACAACCCACAAGCGAGCTTGGCAGGCTGAGAGAGGCTGCAACGGACTAAACTGATATTACCTGTCATGTCCGATCGACTGTCGCAAACCCTCCTGTCATTGAGCAGAAGTGACAGCTGGTTGGTCTGATGACGGGGCACTTTCTGTGGGCGAAGCACTTGGAAAGGGTGGGCATCTCAGACAGTATACTCTGCCCAGCTTGTGAAGGGGAGGATGAGACGGCGGACCACTTCCTATGCGTCTGCCCCGCCTTCGCTCGAAACAGGTTTGAGGTCTTTGGCACTGATGTGTTAAGAAGCGACCACCTTGGCTCCTTGGCACCACAAGATCTACTCAGATTTCTTTGGAGATCGGGTAGATTTAAAGAAAATTAAAAGGGAATCCATGTGTAGAACAATGGACTTAATTAATGTCTGAGTGCTGCACTTGCTAGTTGTCCCGACAAAAAAAAAAAAAAACAAAAAAAAAAAAGAAAGAAAATTTTTTTGTAAAATTTTATTTAGAATTATATCAAATTCTCGAGAAAATTATATATAGCGGCTAAATTACCCGTCTGTTTGAAAAATGTTGCGTTTACTTTGAATAAAAATGTAACTGTAAGGCCTCTTTTATTCGTCACTTCCCCGCTCGCTATCTCTATGCTCGATTAACTTGACGAAATGTCGAGTAAGATTCGACGCTAGCGAGTATGGCTATAGCTCATTAGGCCGCACTGCCTTACCAGCACATGAAATTTAAGGCAGTTCTCTTCCCGCGTTGCCGGCATATGTTCATTTGCTTCATCTATTCGCCACTTGCAAGTCTTGTTGAAAAACAGAGACCTATTATTAAATCCATAAGAAGAACATAGAATCGTTCAAGTTAGGGATGGACAACGGTGTGAGAATTAGCACATACGGACCCCAATAAGGGGCATTGCATACTCTTAGGCGCAAAAAATTTCTTCCAAGTAATTTATATGGCATTGCGCATTATTAAATTGAAATATTGAAATTATAAATTAAATTAGATTTGTTTTTTACGATCTGGCAATGTAAACGTGTCGTTTGAGATTTACGTTTTATCATTACTGAAGAAATTTTGCATTCACATTCCCGATCGTGAAAATCGTCACACTAAACAGGCTATATGTGCTAATAATGTCTTTTTTGAATTCCGAAAATCCCGGGACTAGTCGCTTAAATCTAGCGATTGTTGAGTATAATTTTTTTTCATCAGATGCATCTTACAAAACAAATCCAAAAACCTCTTAATTTCGGGACATTTTCGGGATAACGAAATGACAAAATAAAATCCCGACTTTTGTGGGATTTGTAAAATGAAGAAATTTGTATCGCTTGTGTGGTATATTATATATATATATATGGCGCGTACACCCTTTTTGGGTGTTTGGCCGAGCTCCTCCTCCTATTTGTGGTGTCCGTCTTGATGTTGTTCCACAAATGGAGGGACCTACAGTTTCAAGCCGACTGCGAACGGTAGATAATTTTCATGGCAGAAATACACTCGGAGGTTTGCCATTGACTGCCTAATAAATAGAAAAAACTTTTTCGACTACGGCGATCGAATTGTTATATATATATATGTATATATAACATAAAACGAGCAAGCACTTCAAGCGTCCTGCTTCTGTTTTACTGAGGCCAACATGTTTTTGAGATAGCACACGATAAGATAGAACTCCATCTGTCTGACGTTTTTTTTAAGAAATAAATTGTGCAGTTTCCCTTTAACAACGCCCAAGAGGCACCGATGTCTGAGATGAGGACAATTTCACCCAATTTACATTAGTCTGTGCTTGGCAATCGTTTGTGCCGGTTCACTGCGATTTGGCCGCGATCTTTTTCGGTGGTTGTTCTAGCTTGTGATCAATTTTTCATCAAGATTTAGCCTCTTTATATGTAATGATGTTTGTTTCAATACTCGAATACTAATTCGAGAAATGGTCATAATTAAGCATAATATATGAATAAAAATTATATTCATATATATACATATGTACATATATGTAAGAAAATGAATTTTCTTCCCTCTTCTCGAATGGGCTATAAATGCATTCATCCATGAAAGGAAAAAAAACCAGCCTAGTACTCAACTCCCGCGTCCGACAACCGACAAATGTTTCGCTTTATTTGCCACACGTGCCCAAAAATTCTGCCACACGACAAAAACAAAAGCAAAACCAAAAACAAAATCAAAGGCAATAAAAATAGCAACAACAATTATAACCAGGGCTAAGGAGTGGAGCTGGGTATGGGTTTGTTTAACAAGCGATTATGCTGTAGGAACATTTATCTTGGTTTTTCAGTTAATTACACACACAGAAGGCGCACTGCCACACAGATGTGCGGCCAAGAACTGTTGCATATGGAAATGAAATTTCGTAGAAATTTTCATTAGCTACCGAAATGACACTCAAAAAAAGTGTATAATTATGCGTCTGCGAGTGGTTGGTGAAGAAAATTATTGCTTTTACCTTTTTTTTTTTAATTTTTCTTTTTTTAACCCAAAACCGGAAGCCGCGTTGGCGCGAACAACGAAAGAGGCTCTAATGAAGCGAACAGAGTTGTAGGGAGGAGTTGCTATGAACGAGTTGCCTTCACCAGCAATTGAGGAATGGGGCAAAGGCGATAAAGACGATTTTGAATGACAGTTTGGAAATATGAAATAAATTTAATTAAACATTACGTTAATGAGGCCATACGGATGAACACATGTATGTATGAGTGTGCATAATGCAAGTATATAGGATCAAGTCCTTATGTAAGTGCATACGTACATATGTGGAATTAATTAAATTGAAGTGCGTTTTTAGTTGTGGGTCAGTGTAAGTAAGGAGAGATATTTTAATTTAAGGCACGAAAAATAATAAATAAATAATTTGTATGCAGCAATTTGATTTAAGGAGCTAATAAGCCACCACAGTGGCGCATAAAATTAGCATAAACTTTTGGAATTTTTTTTTTCTTTAAACAAATTTTTACGAAAATTTAAAGTTTACGAACAGAATTTTTCTGGGTATGATGTGGGACTATTTTTTTAAATTTTTTTTTTTCGTTAACGGCGCTAGGCTTTTTCTTCCATATAAAATGTTGTTCATGTGTGAACCTCAACCATGATCCAATTATTATACAGGGTCCGCCACTCGAAGTGTAACCGACTTCAGACCGCTCGCGCAGCTGAAGATAGCTGATCTGTTAGTTGGTTAAATGACAGTCCAGAGTATTGTTTACAAGCGTGCGGAAGCATTTTGCCGAAAGTAAGCGCGAAAAAGGAAAATCGGTAATGGATTTCAAACGTAGTAGTGTGATAGCATTATATTTGGCTGGAAAATCACAACCAGCGATTGTTCGTGAGCTCAAGCATCTTAAAGTAAATAAAATTTTTGTTTATCGCACCATTACTCGTTATAATGATACTGGTAGCATCGCGAAACGTCATGAAGGTGGTCATCAACAGACTGCAATGTCACGTGAAATGGCTCAAAATGTGAAGAAGCGACTTGAGCGAAATCCCTAACGAAGTGCCAGTCAAATGGCGAAAAAACTGAAAATATCTGACCGTAACATTCGCCGCAAACTGAAAAATGATCTCAAAGTCAAGCCTTACAAGGTCCAAAAGGCGCATGATCTCACACCAAAGCAGCCACAAGTCAGACTTGAGAGAGCGAAGGAGTTGCTTCGCTTGGCCGAATGCGGTCAATTTCCGAACATTGTGTTTTCTGACGAGAGAATTTTTCAAATTGAGCAACTCGTAAACTCTCAAAACGATAGAGTTTATACGACCGACCATTCATACGAGAATTTGAGTCATCGATTGGCCACCAGCACCAGGAAGCAGCTCCCGCCACAGGTAATGATTTAGACCGCTGTAACCAATCGCTTTCATCGATCCTGGCGTCAAGGTAAATACGAAATATTATTGGAAAAGTATTCTGGAGGTTGCTTTGAAGCCGTGAGCAGACAAACATTTCGGTGGCAGACCATGGACGTTTCAACAGGACTCGGCATCATCTCCCAAAGTTTGAGTGAGCCAAGAATATCTAAAAAACAACGTTCCGAACTTCATAACGTCCACACAATGGCTCGCAAGTTCCCCAGACAACAAGTCATATTCGGGCAGCTTGCGATTCGTTTCTGGACCATCTCAAGGCCATAGTCAAGGCAAAAGGTGGTCATACCGAGCAAAAGTGTATTATTTTCACACATTTTTTACTTTGAATTGAATAAAAGTAATTTTCCAAACTAAATTTATGGCATTTTTAAATGGTTACACTCATAAATTTAGCTGACTCAAAACAAACTTTCAAAATATTTACACCTTACTTCACGTAAGCTTGGAGTTTTGACCCTCAAGTCACGATTATTCTTATATTCCTACTACTACTTGACAAGCTAACTGTACTTATTTAAATTATTTATTATTATACCGACGGCGGCCGCCGTAGCCGGACGGATTGGTGCATGACTACTATTCGGAAGTACACGAGCTCGAAACCAACCGAAAGAAAATGTTGTTTGCAATAACGGCCGCTAAATGAACTCTTGTTGGTAAGTTATGTATTTTTAAAGCAACGTTAAAGCACTTCCGCAACTTATATAAGAAAGGCATCGGACTCATATTGTCAAAATGGCCATCATTCACGAACATTGCCCCAAAAAATGATCTATGATATCCGATTCAAGCGGTATGTCAGGATGTATTCTATATCATTTGGTCATGGTCAAGTTCTTGCTCAAAACCACACCATTTTTAAAAAGAAATGTTTTTCCTACAAATTTTACTTTTCCTCTACTTTTGGTTGGTTGGTTGGTTTAAGGGTGACCCCGCATCGGAGTACCACATAGACCGCAAGTTGGGTCCGTTGTGTTGCCCTAGAGCTCATTATTTTGAATGATTTCCCCACCTAACCGAGATTTTTATTGTAGATTTTGATCAAAGATATTAATTCGTTTCTACTTTTACTTAAAATGTCTTGAGTTAGCAATCCAGTGTCTTTCTACGAGACCCGATTTGCCAAAAGGGAACGAGAAATCTGCTTACCGAGTAAATCTTTTATTATTAAATCATGAAACGACCTAAAAATACAAAAATTGTCAAAACCATTTTTATTGAATATTTTGAGATATTTTAGAAAATAGTAGTAGCCTGATTTACATGTACACTTAACCACTTTCCCAGCTTAATTTGAATATGTAATTTTCAAGTGCGGCCGCCGTAGCCGAATGGATTGGTGCGTGACTACCATTCGGAATTCGGAGAACGCAGATTCGAATCTTCGCGAAACACCAAAATTAAGGAAATATTTTTTCTAATAGCGGTCTCCCCTCGGCAGGCAATGGCAAACCTCCGAGTGCATTTCTTCCATGAGTCGGCTTGAAACTATAGGCCGACCCATTTGTGGAACAACATCAAGACGCACGCCACAAATAGGAGGAGGAGCTCGGCCAAACACCCAAAAAGAGTATCAACGCCAATTATATACATGTATGTATATGTATACAAGGGGAAGTCCGAAACAATCAAGACTGGCGTCATAAAAATGTTGTTGATGGCGCCATCTTTTTAATGAGTTAGTGCGTTGGGAATTGCATCTCGAACTGACTTCCAGTGAAAGCTTGGTGACATTCGGTTCAGTGGAAGCGAAGTTATTGCACCTAAAGTGCCAGTATGTTTGTGTCATCGTCAGAAAAATTAGTTTCGAACAAAGAGCTAATATCAAAAATTGTTTAAAATCGATAAAACCTTTACCGACACATTTGAATTGATGATTAAAGTTTATGGCGATAATTGCTTATCTCGTGCCAGAGCCCATAAGTGGTTTACACTTTTCAGAGATGATTGTGAGGATATAAATGGTAATGAACATACGGGCCGCCCAAAATTAGTAATCACCGAAAACTCCATCAAAAATGTTCGTAAATTTATCAAAAATGAACCGAAATCATCGTTGAAATTCATGGAATTGGAGTTGAATATCTACAAAACATCGATTTATCGCATTTTAACTGACCATTTGGGCTTACGAAAGGTTTGAACACGTTTCATTCCGCACAAGTTAACTGAGGACCCTAAATTGCTCAGAATTCAACATTCGAAGTCCCAGACGAGCCAGCACCCAAAAAATCGCATTTGGAAAAGTCGATGCTCATTTGTTTTTATGATTCCAAGGGAATGGCTCACAAGGAGTTCATGCCAATGGGTCAAACCGCTTGGCGTTTTTGAAGCGTTTGTTGCATCGGTTTCGTCGCATTCGCCCTGAACACCGCGAAGGAGTAAGCTGGCGCTTATTACATGGTAATCCCTCATCTCATCGATCCACTCTTGTGACTGATTTTTTGACTAGAAATGGCATTTTAACCATCAATCACTCGTCGTATTTGCCTGATATGGCTCTCTGTCACTTCTACGTATTCGGAAAATTGCATTTGGCCTTGAAAGGAAAACGTTTTGCGCCCGTAAAGGCTATCCATTCCGGTGAATGACCTGAAACACTCTTTCGAAAAACTTTTAGATCGCGCAAAACAGTGTATCGAGACCAAAGGAGACTGTTTTGAATAAATAAACTCGAGTTATCAGAACAAAGCTCCTGTCGTTCCTATTTCCGCTCAGTCTTGATTATATTAGACTTCACCTTGTATTACTGGGGGTTGTTGTTGGACGGTGTTGGCTCAGATCGCCTAATGAAACTCCGCGTACTATCTGACTCTCTTGAAAACTTTTATTTTTGCACGGTTATGAATATTTGTTTGTTCGTAAGGTTCACATACGAGGTGTGTTCAAAAATAAGGTGTATGTTTCAAATTTCTCCGGGCTACGTACATTCGACTTTCGATTATTATTTTTTTCATGTTGGTATACTCGTCTCGAAGACAAGTTCACGGTTTTAGCAAGATAGCTGGTTTAGTTGGCTTGTGAGAGGCATAAATAAGACAAGTATTTTGCGTGTTCGGCGATTTTCTGCTATCGAACAAAATGGATCAAAGAAGTTGTGTAAAAAATGGAATGAAGTGTTCAAAAACACTTGAAAAGTTGGCAGTGGCATGGGGTGAGAGTACTCTGAGTGAAAAAAATGCTTACAAAGGGTGAAAAATGCTTACAAAGAGTGCAAGCTTTTCACAGAACGTCGAGAAAACGTGAATGACGACGCTCGCTCTGGACGCTCCAGCACAACCGATGAAAAGTGAAGAAGTTGAGAAAGTGAAGAAAATTGTTATGGAGAATCATCGAAGCACAATTAGAGAAGTTTCTGAGAATATCAACGTATCAGTTGTCTCATGCCATTCAAGTTTTTTGGAAATTTTGGGCACAAAGCGTGTGGCAGTGAACTTCGTTCCAAAATTGCTTAATTTTGACCAAAAACATCTGAGCATCGCTCAGGAATTGTTGAATGACCTTCTAGGATGATCCAGATTTATTTGAAAGGGTCATAACTGGTGACGAATCATGTGTTTATGGTTATGACTATGGTTAAGGAAGAATCCAGGAGAGCCAAAACCAAACAAAGCCCGCCAAGTTCGAACAAATATCAAGGTTTTACTCACTGTTTTCTTCGATTACCATGGCGTAGTGCATCAGGAGCTCCTCAGCTGCCCAGATCTCGCGGGACTAAGATTCAATCATCTTGGTTCTCATTTCTTTTCTGCGCCTGCTGATATAGCAGGTATTGAAGACAAAATCTGATGAACCTCATCAGCAGCATAAAGAGGTTAACACAACCGCAGACTAGGCACCGTTCGTAGTCCACAAACACTCAACCTTCCCCATCCCTTTCCCTTTCGTCCTCTTTTTTCCTTCACCTCTTTTCCCCCTCTTGCAATAGTATCACAAAGGCTGAACCAAACTTCTTCGTCCAAGTGGGCCCACTCTCTGGGAAACCATCACTACTTAACCTAACCTAATCTAGCTGGCCTTGCTACCTAATTAATTTAATATTTTAATAGCATTGAAGACTTAATCTATCTTTCTGCTTCTACTGCTGATGCCGCTGTTGTTGCTGCTGTAGTTTCTGGGCTTTCCTTTCCCAGTCAATGCGGTTGAGCCTCGTCACGACAGTAGGCGCGAACGTTTTTGTGACGTCCCATTTAGTGTTGGTCGCGCACATATCCTAGACAAATCTTGCGTCGGATGGCGGGTGTTCGAATGCCTTCGCCAGCATTGCTCGTTCTTCACTGAAACGTTTGCAGTGAAAGGCCACATGTTCTGCGCTCTCGCCTGTATTCGAGCAACTCGGGCAGCAATACTAAACCCGTCAGTGTAATGTATTGTAAATCACCGGTCATCTTCGTCTAGCTCATCTAATGGTAGGCCCAGGAAACTTGCTGTTTAGACAGGTTGGGTCCAGAGCGAGAGGAGTGTTAGATGAGTGGGTGAAAAGGTGGTTAGTGCAGCGCGGGGTGCCGTCACATGCTGGACATATCTTTGGTTCATTACCAGCAGTTGGGCGCCAGTCAATATCAAGTCGCATCCTTGAGCATATTTTGCTTGCAACTTAATTTTAGGTTGTTAAGGGATTAGGGGTAATCAGAGGCCCGAAAAAATGATGATTTTCAATAATTTGTTTTTTTCTCGTCAATTGCTTTCAAAAGAAAATGAATAATTGTAAAAGTTATCGCTGTTTGTGTGAAGCCCGTTTCTCTAGAAGTCCCTTGCGGTGATCATCACAAGTCCTCGAAAATGCATCTAAAATCAATCGGACAAGAGTTATTAGTTTCACTAATAGATCATCTTGTGTCTGATCGAAATATTTTTTTTTCAAAATTAACAATATGACGGCTTCAGGAAATATTTTTCAGATTTTCGAGAAAAAACCTGGAATTAATTGTTTAAACAAATCGAAATTTTTGAAAAAAAAATCCTTCGATCAGGCACGAGTTTTTATGTTTTTCAGAAGCAGTATAAATTTTATTGAAATCTATCAATCGGTTTTTAAGTTACAGTGATACCAGTTCAAAAAACATAGTTAAGAGAAAAACGCATTTAAAATTTTGCTATCGTTCCGGAGCGCCCGAGCGCCCTTTATTAATTGTTGAAATACTCGAAAATTATTATTCGGATTCACTTCAAATGTTCACGCAATTTATACTTATATTATACTTTAAGAAAATGCAAAAGAAAAATCATTTCTTTTTTTATTCTGACTAGCCACTAACCCCTTAAATTAAACTGCTTTTTTTATGCGCCCGCGATTTGCCTCGTGAACTTTTCACAATGTTAGTTTTGTTGTGCTTTCCGTTAATTTTTTGAAGCCTTGCATGGCGTCTGCACTATTTTTAATCCGCTTAAACTTTGCTTCTGGCCGAAGGGAATGCTGGGATTAATTTTTCAGTTCTTTAATACTCAGCCCGATGCATTCGACGTTCTAAGCGCGCTGTACTCTCCAACCTCTTGGGTCCTTCAGGTAGTCTTTGTCACTATCTGATTTAGTTTGCTTGGGTCCAGCCAGCATAGGTTTTATAATTGCCTTTGTATTTAAGGTAGTAGTCCGGTGTAACGACCGAAATTTCGACGTTTTTTCATGAATCTTTTTTAAAAAGAAAATAAAATGCGATCGTTTTAAAGTTTTTACATAGTGTTTTGAAGTATATAAAAAAAAATTTTTAAGTTAATTTTATTTTATTATTTGTTACCAATTTTTGACGTCAAAGCGGAGTCCTTAAAACAAGATGAGTTGATTCGGGGAAACACACAGCCTTCCAAAGTCATCTGAAGTAAAAAATTCGAAGAGATTATTATTCTGTAGACTTTATTTTAGGTCCTGAACCTAAAATATACATAAAAATAAAATAAAAAACAAAAACAAAATGGCGGACTTGTGAAAAAAGTTCTCAAAATCTAATTTTTTTTCTTCATAAATTGTTTAAGTTAAATAGTTTATTACGAGGGGTGCCTTCTATATTTTGGGATTTGGCAACCCTGGTGTTGCGATCTGGCAACTGACAGCTGTATCGCAAAGTTTGACATTTTTTGGCTTTTACGTACTCAGACCGTTTTGAAATACCAGCGCTATTTGTGTTGTTTACAGTAACTTAAAAGATTCATCTCGGTCCAAAAATAGACCGATAGATGAACTTAATTCATTTTTTGGCGATGAAGCTCCATCAAGGACCAGTGTTTATCGATGGAATGGTGAATTCAATCGTGGCCGTAGTTCACTCCAAGACGAATTTCGTGAAGGTCGTCCAAAATCAGTTATTGTTCCGAAAGCCATTGTTGCTGTGCGCGAACTGATATTGCAAGATCGTCATGTGACCTATCGTGAGATTGAGACAATCTTAGGCATTAGTGGGACCAGCATACATACAATATTGCATAAACATTTGACTGTCAAAAAAAATTGTTCGCGTTGGATCCCACACAATTTGTCAATCGCTCAAAAAAAGGCTCGAGTCGATTGGTCGAAGGAAATGCTCAAAAAATACAATCGCGAGGCTTCGAAACACGTCTATGACATGGTGACAGGTGATGAATCATGGATTTACGCGTATGAGCCCGAAAGTAAACAGCAGTCGACTGTATGAGTGTTTCAAGATGAGCCAAATCCAACAAAAGTTGTTCGCGCTCGAAGCACTTCCAAGCAAATGGTCGCCTGTTTTTTCGGAAAAACTGGACATGTCGCAAGCGTACCACTAGAACAACGCAGAACAGTAAATTCTGAGTGGTTCACAACCATTTGTTTGCCAGTTGTCTTCCAAGAAATTAGAAAAACCAATCACCAAAGACGGATCACTCTTTACCAGGACAATGCGAGCTCTCACACATCGGCTCAAACATCTGCATTTTCGAGCACCCAAAACATCGAATTAATGGGTCATCCGCCGTATAGTCCTGACTTGGCACCGAATGACTTCTTTTTATTCCCGTACGTAAAACACAAACTGAGAGGTCAACGTTTTTTGACACCTGAAGAAGCGGTTGCGGCATTCAGAATGCATGTTTTGGAGGTACCTCATTCAGAGTGGCAAAAGTGCTTCGACAATTGGTTCAAACGCATGCAAAAGTGTATAGATCATCATGGAGAATATTTTGAAAAACAATAAAGGGATTTTCGATGATTAAAATTTGTTTTTGTTTTCGAATCCCGAAACATAAAAGGCACCCCTCGTATTAAAAAATTAAATGTTTTAAAAGATCCGGGATCTAGATATGTGCGTCTAGAATAACGGGTTACATTTTTAGCCAAATCGGTTGAATAGTTTTGAGTCAGTGATTCGCCGAAATTTCGAAAACATGGTTTTGAGAAAAACGCGCTTAAAGTTTCGACAACAGCTACTGCTGGCGTGTCACACGCTTTCATACACACTACGGCGTGCTCTCTTAATTTAGCTATAACTTTAAAAATAATTAAAATTTCTGTCTGAAATTTTTATAGTATATTTTTAAGATGTTTTTCTTCCGAAAAATGTAAAAACAAATTCGATTTTTTGAACCCGTCACACCGGGCTACTACCTTAAGTCGATGACATGGCTTTGATTTCATTTTCTTAAACCTTTATAACCACACCAAAAGTAGCCCTAACCACTAGTTAAACCTCTGGACTTTTATATGTTCCTCAGAGCAATTTAAAAACAGGGCCTATTTCCTGATGCAGTCATTTATACAGACGCCTAAGCTTGATTGTAGGGTAGGAAGTGATGTATTAGCGCCTTAAATCTCTCTTTCGGTTGTCCGATCGTTGTAAAATTCTACGAGCTGAAGTTGCAGCTGCATCGAAGGCTGCGGAACTGCTCAGTACTAATCTCTACATGGAGAAGCCTTCATTTTAATTATATATATGTGGCGAGTACATGCGATGTTAGAAATTTCGCTGAGCTTCTTCCCCAATTTGTGGTGTGGGTCGTGATATTGTGCCACAAATGGAGGACCTACACTTTCATCTCGCCTCCGCACAGCGGATGGTTTTTAAGAGTTTCTTAATGGCTGTAATACACTCGAAAGGTTGCCATTGTCTGCCGCAAGGCGACCACTTTAGAAAAAACCTGGTAGTCACGCGCAAAGCATTCGGTTATGGCGGCCGCTATTTTAATTATATCCAGGCTGTAATTAAAACACACGACTGCGTACATCTACATAACGAGGCACAAATGCTCCCAGTAGCGGAGCACAACAAACTGCTCAGCAAGCAGTTCCTGCTGGGATGTTACCGCAGGTTTCACCCCTGCAGACACCTGCTTGAGCCTGAGCCGCCTCGCAGACACGTCAGGAGACACCTCTTAGACTACGCTGACGAAATTCAGGACAAAACTGACCGCAACCTACTGGACCGGACAGTATTTAGACAGTCAATAAACGACATTCACCGGGAGACCGTTACCACTTTCATGAACTCCCATCCTGTGAATGCCGTAATCGGAGTCCAACCACCACCTATTGCAGATGAAGAGCTCCAGCTTCCCCTTGAGACTCATGTAACATTGGCACAATTACGTTCTGGATACTGTAGCAGGTTAAACTCCTCCTCCGGCATGTGAAGGTACCCCGCACGACACTAACCACCTCTTCGACAACCTGTCGAAACAGCATGTTTCCTGGGCCTATCCCTAGATGAGCTAGACGAAGACGACCGATGATATGCCTATACAGACAGGGCTACCTATGCTGTTAAAACAACAACAACAACAACAACTGCGTAATAAAAAGTTGTTTAATTTTACTTTTTGTTTCAATTGCTGAGGTGTTTACAACTTCATGGGGTAATTTCACGATTACAATACAAGTGCTGAAGAACAATTTAAACATAAAAACTTAATACACGCTTTCTTAAGAAAGATAATCTTACATACATATATAGATGGAAACAAATGGACTATATGTACTAAGTAGATAATTTATAAATCTTTTTGTTTTGTTTTGTTTTTTAGATCTTTGCTTATAATGTGCGCACACTTCGTTCTGGCTATTAGTTGTTTCTTCATAGTTTTGTGCCAATTATTTAGAATACACGATAGCTATGTGGATATGCGGTTACAGTCATACGTTGTATGACCTTCTGTACATGCCCGAATTCTAAAGCACCTGCTAGCGAGCTAAACTCTTCGAGTATATCCCGCGACCTTTTCTCCTCGTACATTTTTTGCAGTATTTTGTACATGCGGCCATATTGAGCATTCGCGTAAGCATGCCAGAGCGTAAATTGGATAACCTGTAAACAAGGAGAGAGAGAGAGAGAGAGAGATATATATAAAGAGTAATAAACTTGTTGTTTTTTTATTTAACCTTTGAGTCAGTTGGGTCAGCCAACTTGGAAATTTCGACATAGATTTCGTCTAACTCGGGCAAGATTCTTTTCATTTTGCCATCGATAATGCCTATCTTGATTTTTGCCACACCACTTCGGGCTAGCGCTTCCAAGAAATTGGCTTTTTTCTTATCCATATTGCTGTTTTTGGAAATTTCAAATTTATATAACTTTTGCAACTTCTACAGGAAAAAATCCAATTGACTTACGTCTTAATTTTATTGGCATCTGGACGGGTGTCGTTCTTCATACCATAATATGCCATTAACGCGTCATATTCCTCACTCATGTCGGTTATGACGAAGCCACCCAGCTGTGCTACACGCAGCAATGCAGTGCGAATTCTCACCATTTCCTCTTTATGGTTGTCGTCATCCACATTTGTGTTTACCATTGTACTGAATGCGAATGGCAACAGTTGCTTATATTCAGTTGCCTCGATATTTTGCATGTACAAAACATGGGCTACCGAATGTTTGGGATGCGCAGCAATTACCTCATCGTAAATGTCCTCAGCCTTGCCGATTTCTGGTAGCGTAAAAATGCATTAACAAATAAATTCAAATCAATGCATTTCAAAAGCACTCACCACATTTGGAGATCATCATGCATTGGAAGTCACGCAAGCCCTCTGCATACTCGTCGGGCGTCGTTTTCTTTGGCGAGGCAGCGCCATCTCCAGAGGCAGCGGAATTTCCGCCAGCTGTAGCTGTGTTTGTCGTAGGGGTAGATGTTGTTGTTGTGCTTGCAATCGACATATTAGTTTTAGATTTGGAAGAATTTGTCGTTCCACTGCCACCCCCTGAATTAGCTCCAGAACCTCCATTGCCGTTCTTCTTGTCTGGCGGGTTCAGTAAGTATTTAAAATCGTGTGCATCAACACGCCGTACTGCCTCATCCTTGGCCACTGTAAGGGCGCCGGCCAACCAAGCGCAGTTCGCCGGCAAGTTAGCTTTTGTTAGCTTTTCTTGTGGCAGCGGCGCAACGTATAATACTTTGGGTGGACTACTTTTCACTATGCAGGTGGTAAACTTACGCCTACCAGTCAAACAATTATTGAAATGGTCGAAAAAGTCAAGGCTAATGGCGTTGGTCAACCTAAACAGCGCTACCATATTGGCCTCCGAGACTTTCTCTAGCAGTTCACGCTTTTCGTGGCGTACTTGTAATTTAATCGTATACTCGCCCTTTTCAAATTTCGTATAAACTTTGTGCGAATGTGAATCGCCGCAGGTAAGAAATCCCTTATTACCATCGAACGCCATCCAAAGCTGTGACTCGAATTCGGACTCGTAGAGCAATGCATTGAAAAGAGGCGCATACAATGAGATTTCTTGTGCTTTGGATACTTGGAGCGTATAGGTGAGGAGATTTTGATAAATTTGGCGACCTTCGGGTATAACATCGCGCGTTGCGCTTAGAGGAGTAATGCGCGAATCGTTGGGTCGCAGCACAACGGCGGCAGCCTTTAGTTGAATTTGCGGTTGCAATTCTTCGCGGTTCAAGGCGACAAAGTCTAATTTGTGAATGCCACGTGCCGCTTGCATTATATCTAAAGGCGGGTGGGAAAACACATACATAAATGTATGTAGTTTAAAATTCACAAAGCACTTCAAATTTTATTTGGCTACAGGCTTTACTTACATGGGCTCGAACTGATCGCTTGGATGCCATGAAATTCTAAACTGTATTTGATATGCGTTGTGCCGTAGTTGGACCAATATTTAGCAACGCAAAGTTCCAGAATATTGTCTTCCTGTTGAAATCAAAAATATATTTATGTTAATTGATAAAGAAATTAGTAATAAAAATGCATAACAGTAACTCCTTACCTCGCAGATGAAGTGAAGTGTAGAGTCAGTGTCGGAATTCACAGCCAAAATCTTCATATTCTCCAATACGCGACATGACGTTTTTGGCAGAATTTGCATTGTGTGCACAAAGAATTTGCCAATATCTTTTTCGCGATCTTTTTCAGTCGAACGCATGCGCAGAACTGCGAAAAGTATAACAAAAGTCGTTTTCATAAATATATGGACAATCGTGAGTATTCTGATTTTAAGTATTTAGCGAGACAAAATTGAAACAAATTGGCTCCGACTTAAGAAATTTTCGCATTAAAACAAGTCCGGTTATTTTTTCACATGTAAAGCCGCAAACTCACCGGCCCATGTGGCACGATTTGGCACCAAAATGAAGTCCCTACGTATAGTGTTTGGCTGGAATTCTATGCTACCATCGCTCTTAGCAGATGAACATTCAAAGATGTGTGTTTCGCTGCAATTGATGGTATGAGGTTGCACCACCGTGACCGGTATTTCGAATAGCACGCCTTTTTGTATGCAGTTTGAGTCATACGCAGATATACTGCAATAACAAATTTGAATATTAGCTTGAATTCAAATCTTTCTCAAAAATAATAACATCTACAAAAACGATCAAATTATTTGGGGGGAATATCCTCACTCACATTGCCGTATGCACACCGGGATGCAGTGCGGAAGGATCAATCTTGACTGTCAACGAACGCGACGAATAGCTTAAATCCAAGTAAGCGCCACATTGCACAAACGGGTGCGAGGACACCAGATTCAAGCGCAAATTAAAAGTGAACTTTTGTTGTGGTTCTAAGAAAAGGAGTAAAAAATTATTCATACACTACAACAAATTTTAAAAGTTTTTATGTTTAACTACTAACCAGTTTCTAAATCGTTAAAGAAAATTGGCTCAATGGAAACATCATATTCTATTGGTTTCTTTAACACTCCTGTCCGTATGTGTATTCCTTTGGCATTTTGCGTACCACAACGCACGGAAAATCTGTTATTATTGCAAAAACTGTAAACTGTAAAATACCAATAATTACATTCTCCCACCTCATCATATTTTCTGGGGCATTCTCATGTTGTGTCAAATACTCGAACGCCTTCTCCACGTTTAGTAAACCATTGCCTTGTGCGAATGGGTCTACATAGCTCAGCTTAGTGGCAGTGTTAGCGATTGCGCGTTTGATGCTGTAAGGTGAATATTTAATGCCCTTTTGCTTGAGACCGGATATTAGCAGGGCTGTAAAAATAGGAGTTCAGATATGAGTATTGAAAAACTAGCAGCCATTTGGTTACATACCAATAGCGCCAGCAACATGTGGAGCAGCCATACTGGTGCCATTCATCAATTGCGATTTGCTCATGGTAAATTGCGGCACTGAAGTGATGGCCCCACCGGGCGCACAAACGGTTACACCTTGACCGCCATCAATGCAGGGATCGCGCGATGTCCATGTGTACACATTACCCGGCAGCTTTTCACGCATCACATATTCCGCTTCCATCATTTGTGGAGAGACATAAGCGCCGACACCTATGAATTGATTGACAATTAGTTCGAGTAAATTACAAAATGCAAAGAATGAGGATATTTTGCATACCAATACAACTTGGCTGGCTAATATCTGGTGGCGTGCCGACTGTGCACAAAGCAGGGCCATGATTACCGGCCGACGCCACCCACACAACGCCGTATTTGTTCACTACTTCACTCATTAATTCACCAATGCGACTGAAAATCATAATAAAATAAGTTTACAAATCATTTTAAATAAATAAATCAATTTATATTCTTCTAAATAAAGAATACAGAAAATATTTCAACTCAGCAACTGAATTTACTTTGAATTTTTTTTTTTAATATTTTATAGGTGCGTGCAAACGCATTGTTATTCACAAATGAACAAGCGTTAATAAAAAGTGTACTAATTCACGACTAACAATCAAACAAACGGGTGTAGAATATTACCTCATGTAAGCTCTCCGTTTCTTTTTACGTTTCTTATCAACGACCAAAGGACTTTCATAGTCAATTCATTTCATTTTTTAATTATTTTATCGCATTATAATTTCAAAGTAGATTCATCGTTAGACATTTTAAAATTAAATAATTTTTAAATTTAATAAAATAAACAATTTTAGCTCATTAAAATCATTCTACAATAAACTTACCCAGAATTCGACCAATGTGCATGTTCGCCATAGCTCATATTGATCACATCGATTTTGGGGCCTGATCGACAAAATTCCATAACTTTTATCATTGCGCGCACTAGTGCTGTGCCTGTCTCCATTGACCCCAAACGCCCATCACCAATCGTAAGCGAAATAATACGCGCGTTAGGTGCTACACCATCAACATCTTTGGAAGCATGATTACCACTGGCAATGGAAGCGACATGAGTGCCATGCGATGCTGAAATCGTTTATAGACAGTAGTTATGCATTTTCACTTTCAAAACTAAATAAATGTCTTAACTTACAACACATGCCCACAACCTCTAGCATATCACCATTGTCATGAACATTGATGGAAAGGGACAAGAAATCATCAACATTTTTTATTTCACGAGTCTTCGAGTACTCGCCAATATACAGCGCATTTTCAAGATCGCCCTATGCATTTGAAATATATGCAATATGAAGTTTGATATTTTGTATTTTTTATCTCAATTGTTAAGTACCTTCTCTGTAGTGTCAATCACTGTTTGCCAACCATCTGCAGTTTGATATAAAATAATATCGTAGGTAGTTTTGACATCTTTATAGGCTTTTTCATAATTGTTTAACATTTCTAAAGTATTTTCTAAATCCTCCTTAACCAACTTCTTGCTCCAGGATAACTTCGATACGTCTGCAAACAATTCGTTATTTTCTTTTTAATGAAGGCAATATATTTTAGTGCACACACCAGGATTTAGAGCTTCGAATTCATTAATTTTACGGGATTGCGCCGCAATGGAAAGCTTACTAGGGCCGTCCCACTCTTTGACTTTGTAGTAGTTTGATATGGTTTCCCTCACCTTGAATGGGCATAACTCATCGAAATTTTTCAAACCAATGCGGTACTGACCATTGGCAGTGTTGGAAGCAGTCATTTGAGGTGCCAACTACAATACAGTGAGTGATAAGATTAAACAAATACAATTGTGCATTGCACATACATATGTACATATATATTTATAAGCAAAACAAACATAATTGTTAATTATCCACAGATAGAAAAGATATCTGTCCTAAAGATACAATGCATTTATGTAAGTAAATATTTAGCAATGCTCGCAAATCGCGTTTAAATGCCGAATTTATTTCAAGTTTTTTTCTAACTGTATTCCAAATTCTCGTACATCCCAAGCCAATGATTTTCGATAACTATTGTTTGATTTACTTGTAGGTACATATGTTTACCACCTTGAATTAAGTGCATATGAATTCAATGTTTTTAGTAAAATTATTAGTAAATTGTAACCAAGTAATGAAGTGCGTGTAGAATTGTTATTTATTTAGCATGTGTTTTGAGGTCATATTTACCTTTAAAATATATGTACGTTAAGCCCAGAATTCTTTTTGCTTACCTTAAGTTGACGACCCGAAAGGCCGGTGATGAAACCTTTTTCAGAACCAGTTACTTTTTTTGACATGTCCACGTCACCGCAGCCTGTGCAGTCAAAGCGTTCAATCACCTTAACTGTTTTACCATCACAGAGCTTCTACCAAGCGGTAAAAAAAAAAAACAAGTATTTACACAATATACCAACAATATGGACCGTATTGTACAATAATCTTACCTCCAAACCTGAGGCACGTGGATCCACACCGGAATCGAATATGGCGATTACAATGTCACGCCCATCATAATCTGGATATTTTTGTAAAAAGTTTAAAACACCAGTTTCAGCTTTAGGCACCAAAGCACCGGTTGGAAAAGTAGCCTCAACAATTCCACTGCTATTGCTAGCCGCCATTATTGTTTGCGCCTGTTTTTACTTCGCCCTTATAATTTTTATTGGCTTACAACGGTACTAATCGTTACGTATCCTCTGGACGTACTCAGACTCTCTACAAATTTGCTCGTGCTGATAATTCCTTTTATCGCGCCTCTGCGTTAGACTTTGTGGGGAAAAACCACACAAGATTTATATTTACTAAATTAAAGCTAATTGCGAAAAATTTCCTCTCTAAAAAACCTAATCAACGCTTTTTTCTGCCGTCTTTGGAAGGAACGATGAAATGCAATTGTCACCGTTTGCTTGCTGTCAATTTGGTTGGTGTTGTACTTTTTGTTGTTCTTGCCGTTTGCGATTAGCGGTGAGTGACAGGTGAAATTGGAGAGTCACGCAAATTACTTACTATAGATGTCGCGTTAAAAACTAATTATTTCTAATTCAATTGCACTTAAAAAAAATACTTCAATTATTTATTTATACATCATTTCAACTGAAAATTTTCAATAAATCACATAAACGTGTTAAACAATACTAAATTTTTTAAATCAAAATCATATCGCTAATGGATAAAATGTGGTCCTTATATTATTATTTTTTACACTGTGAACATCTTAAAGAAAAAATGTATATTAGCCACAGAATGTTTTCAGACCCATTACTATGTTGCTTAAATTTGACGCCGTCACATTTCACTAGAGCTTAGCGCTTCCATTTCTTTCTGACAGTCAACAGCTGATTTAGTTGTCACATCTATTACTAACAGTATAGGGATTTGTGAAAAAAAATCGCATTTGTATAGTTGCGAGGATTGCAAAGAGATTTACTTTAAAAGTCCAAATCTACTAAACGAATACAATATGTGGTACGAAATTTTACCTACAGCTGGTATTATCGCTAGCCTGCTTGCGGTGCCCGTATACGCTATGTGGGGTATTAACAAGTTGACACTGGACAATGTAAGTAAAAGTTGATTGGGACACACACCGGACAATACGGCCAACTTATATAATCTTGTGAATATAAATCGAATGAATATTAAAATATATACTCTGCAACACTTGATGACAACAATTTCCTGACACGATATATTTTTGTAATTATTCTGTGTTTTTTTTTTTGTACTCTATACAGTCCTACCGCCGTGATATGGATGAACGTTTTTCGAGAGTATTGTATCTACGCGACACTAGATTAACCAATAATCCGTACATTCAGAATGTGAGTATCGACTAGTTGGAAGTTAGAAATAATACTTTATTATAAGTGTTGTTCTATTAAGTTATTGAGGTATAATTTAACTTGATTAATTATATGCAGAGTTTTTATTTGTCGCCTATAATTAAAAAAGTTTTTTGTGCTGAAACTATTACCCAAAACTAATAATTTCAAAAGTGCACACATTCGGTGCTCCATTGTTCCTAATAACTATATCACTTAATATAGCTTACATTTGAATCATTTCTGGCTACAATTCCTATTGCTGATAGAAAATATTGGTTCTTTCGTACCGATAGCCCCATCAGCAACCAATGACACCACTGAGTAAGAACAATCATAAAGTATTAGGTCGCTTCCAAGATATACAATTTAATTCTCGGTTAGGAATGTTTGAGTGGTATTGCTGCAGTAAACTTGAAACGGCTAAAAACATATTTAGTTAATTGACAAGGAACCTTACAAGTAATTTAAAACTTCACTGGTTTCATGTCCTCTAAATATTTATTTAACCGTTGAAGATTTTGCAACATAAGTAATACTACAGCGTTGCCACAGCAGTCGGTTCTATCTTGCCGAAACACCCAGATTTATAACCGACCAAGAGCTGTCACTCCTCGTACATGTATGGAGAATATTTATGCTGTTGCAACAGCACTTAGGACACTTTGTGAAACACCTAATTATTTATTTTAACACCTTAAGTACTTGATTAATTTTGTTGTAGCAGCATGAAACATATCTTAAAAAGGCTTTTCCTTGTTACAAATATACGCATAAATGTAAATAAAGAAAATCCCTGTTTTGTTTATAAATTTAATAGTTTGAAAAGTGTCCAAAAAAAGGTCGAGCCAGCGAAATTATTTAAAAACTTACTTTCGAACATTTTGCACTAAACGTGTAATTAAATAAGTGAAATATATTTTTTATACTTCCACAGGGCTTGGAATCCATTCCAGATGAAGAAAACTAAGTGTGGTGTATACATTTTGCAATTTAATCACATTTGTAGTGTAACGTTAATGATGATTATTTAATAAAATATGTAAAACTCGCATACCTTCTTTCCTTTATCACGTAAGATGTTAGTCAGCTGTTGCCGTAAACGGTTTTCGTCCTCTTTGTGTAATCCTTTAAATGCAGTGAAACATCCCTGTACTGGTGCCAAAACCACCCCTAGCAATGCCTACTATCCATTATCCTACCAATTGTCAGTCACGGTTCGTAAGGCGTCTTCAAAAGGCAGAAAAAATAATTTAACTACATTTAAATTGCAAAATATCAATAAAAAATTGCAAAAGTATGGTAAAAAATATCTGTATCTCTATACTAAAGTAAAGTAGTATATTTTTTACCATAAAAATGTTAAAAAATCATAATAAAACACAGTGAAAAACAAGATTTTTTACAAGGATGAAGTGCACGAGCATTGTGAAAAAGGGTGTGCAACGAAAAGCAATCACCAAAAGCAACTCTATATTTGGAGTGGGGAGTGTTGGCGTCAAATTTAAGTGGAAATGTTGCAAAGGCGGCAATTTTACTCTAGGCCACTTTATCGGCGGTTGTTTTTGTTGTACTCGGACTTTTGTTTTGCTCGCGGTGGCTGCGGTATTTTTGTTTACAAGCGGCAGCGCCAATGCTTCTGATGCTGGGTTACTGAAGGCGTCATTGGAGGAAAACAGTGGGGCAGCAGGAGGGCGCCACCAGCATCATCACCATCAATACAGCGCTCAGGGTGCTGAACGGTGGCGCGAGCATGAATACGAAGAGAAGGGCTATTGTGCACCATACAATGGTAAAATTTGTAAGCAATATATAAGCGGGCAGGTGTGGTATAGTCGTGAAGATCCAACGGGCGGCTGGAAAAATGAGCAGATAACAACCGCATTATGGGAGGAATTAATTGCAGACCTGTCGGGATTATGTCGTGTAGCCGCAGAGGTAAGTGATCCTTTATGCTGAAGTTGTGGTAATAAACTTAAAACGTCTCATTACAGAAAATGCTATGCGCCTATGCATTTCCGCATTGTCAAACTGAAAATGGACGCACAATTAAGGTACCGCTTTGTTATGAGGATTGTACAGCCACTCATCTACAATTCTGCTATAATGATTGGGTATTGATTGAAGAGAAGAATGAGCGTAACATATTTTTGAAGAGTCGTGGACATTTTCGACTGCCCAACTGTGGTGTATTGCCAAGATATAACGCCACAGCAAAGAAGCCGAATTGCTCCTATATTGGGCTCACAGAAATCAAAGAAGATGAAATTAGCTGTAAGTAGGGCGGAAAAAAAATCATAAACTTTTAACAAAAGTATTTAATTTTTTTTTACTAATTTCCTTTTTTTTTGTACAGACGATTGTCGCAACGGCAATGGCCGCTACTACGTTGGCACCGTAAATTTTACAAAATCGGGTTTACCTTGTCAACGCTGGGATGTACAACATCCACATAAACATATCCAACCACCACAAGTGTTTCCGCAAATAGCAGAAGGGGAAAATTACTGCCGCAATGCTGGTGGAGAAGAACCTTTTCCCTGGTGTTATACACTCGATGAGTCTGTGCGTTGGCAGCATTGTGATATAGCTCTCTGCCGTAAGCTCTTTAAAAAAAAGCCACTTTTTATTAATTTTATATATTTAAATATATATATAATTATTGCTTGCAGCCGATTACATTGATCTCACCGCCAAAGATCTCAATACACCTATAATAATGGAAACTTTCTTCACCCCATCAATGATCTTCCTACTCGCAGGCATTGGTTTCGTTGGCATAGTGGCGCTGCATTTGATTATTTTGCTAGTGCATAAAATTTCAAAACACAAGGAGTTTTCGGTGCAACAGCAAAGGCAACAGGTGCCAACGTCCGAGTGCAATATATCCGTGCGTGGCAGTGGTGACTGTAATTTAACAGAAAGCAGGGAAACTTTGGGTTCGAATAATGCAGTTGCTATGATGATCAACAAGTGTGGCACCATTAAAAGTACAGCAACAGTGCATAGCTCAGCAGAACCGAAAACCAATTTAAATACCAAGTTGGAGAAGCTAGAATATCCGCGGGGCGATATCGTGTATGTGCGCTCGTTGGGGCAAGGCGCTTTCGGTCGAGTGTTTCAGGTAATCTGGTGAAAAGTATACCAAATTCGATTTATATTTACTTCAGCATATTGTTGATTTTGTAACATTAAAAACCGCTCAGCAGAATTTGAGGAATGTAGTTACTAGAGTGACAGTCCAGATATTTGAATTTAGGTATCACATGGAAATTTCGTTAGATAAAACTGAAATAGACGTTAGCCTTTCGAAGCATGGCAAAATTCTAAGAGTTGAAAAAAAAAATGTTTCACGGTGGAAATATATTAGCTTTATTTAATTATCAATAAGGCATATTATATTAAAAGAAAAATAATGAAAAAGTTGTATATATATATATATTTTTTTTTACGGAACCATACCTAAGAAATAGTTGTGGAATATAGAAGACAATTGAAAATCGCAAAAGTTACTATCCGTCGAGAAGGATGAGTATATCGACTCCATGAGAGTATTTTTTCACAAAAAGTACTTACAGTTGCGGTCAGAATCTTATTAGGGCTCATGGCTCATTATATTTAAGTGACCACGTTTTTTTATCACAACAATTTTTCGCCATCCACTGTAAAATCCGTTAGATTAAGAAGTCGGCTTGAAGTTATGCAATCAGTAAACTTAACCTGGTTTTGTTAATTTTGCATGAAATTTTAGTTGCACCGGCTTCTTAGTCAGTCAAAATCTTAGTAGTGCGCGAAAGAGTGTGTGAAAAATTAATATTATCGCGACTATCTTTGTGAAAATAAAAAAAAAACGGTGAGATAAGTTTATTTAATTGATATTCTGTAGCTAATGGCCAAATTTTTATTATTCTTCATTCAGTAATGTCTAGAAGGAAAAATTGCACATCCGAGAAACGCGCCCGCATTAAAAAATTGATTGCTGATGGAAAAACTTATGTGGAAGTGCAAAATATCATTGAGTGCTCACTAACAATAGTGCGTAATGCCATCAAGTACAAATCAAGTGGCAAAAAGCGTGGAAGAAAGCTAGCAATGTCGGCAAGAGAAGTTAAGTCTATCGTCAGATACTCATAGCAATTTCCGTTTGCGGCTGTTACTGAGTGAAAAGATGCCTTAAAAGTGTCTTCGAGCGTTGAGACTGTTCGTCGGCGTTTGCGTGAGCACGACCTGGGTGTCCACAGTGCAAGAAAAGTACCGTTGTTGACAAAACCGCATATAGAAAAGAGTTTTTCAAGAATTTTTTTTTCAACGCCAAAATTTTTTATCGACATAATCCTACGTCAGACGAGAGTCAATACTATGTATATGATAACAATATTTTGTTTTTTTGTTTTAGATCACCGAAACGTAAGATTTCATGTACACCGTTTAGGCACCTAAGAAAAGCGGGCCTGCGCTTGCAGAAGTGCCACAGCGGCCATTTTGAATATTTTGACTTAAAATTTTTTTTCAAAAACTTAAATATATAATAAAGATAAGAGTTTAAATAGATTTTATGTACGAGCAATATTTTGTTAGAAATAAAATCCGGAAAATAAGCCTGTTTTTTCCCTTGTCACAGTAGACTTCCCCCTTAACTAAAGGGCTTTCCCATAAGAGGTGTTATTTTGATATTCAAAGAAATATGCTGTTTTTAATATAAATGATCGGATATTTATTTCATTATAAAGAGGAAGGTATTCCGTTAATAGTGGAAAATAACATCAGGCAAATGACCACCACGACCACGCTTACAGGACAATATCCTTTTCTTGAAATTTTCCATAACCGAATTGCAAAGTGGCTACCCTATGTCCTCGATAGCCTCACGAATTCTTAATCGACCCTGGGCTGTTGGCGTAGACCTTCTCTTTCACGTGGCCCCAAAGAAATAAGTCTCAAGGTGTTAAATCACAAGATCTCGGTGGCCAATTGCGATTACCTCTTCGAGAGATAACACGGTCCGGAAACTTTTCCCGTAAAGATCGTTGCTTGTGTGGCACGTAGCGCCGTCTTGTTGAAAATAAACGTTGTCCAGATCAATACCATCCAATTCCGGCCATAAAAAATCGTTAATCATCTATCGATAGCCTTTTATATATTTAAATAACACCTGTTATTGGAAAACCCTTTACATACAAGGTGACTTTTGTGACCTAGACAGAGTAATTTAAAAAATATAATATAGTAGTATATAATCAAACTCATTTTTTATACTCAGTAAAAAAGTTAGTCAAAAATAAAATTGGATGATACATTTTTCGCAAAAAAAATTGTACGAAAAAGAAACATTTTTATAATTTTTAAAGATTTTTTTTTTAATTTTTCTCAATAGTACAACAAATCAAAGAAAGAGTGTATTTGACAAATATTAAAAAAAAAATGTTTGCCAAAAATTTTTAATATAATATTAAATTTTAAAAGAAAAAAAATTGTTTTTATATTTTTTCTAAAAACTAAAGAACATATACAAATACAACGTACGTGATCTATCACTCAACAAGTTTTTATTTAATAAAAAACAGATTAATTTTTCGCCATCTTGTATAAATTCAAAACATAACCTCAAAACCTGTTTGCATAGTGATACTAGAAACATCCCTAACTGCAGCTGGAAGATTATGAATAAGTTAAGTTATCAGTTTCTCAAGATTTGCTTTTTTCAGTTTCGAAAATACTTTTTTTCGGTAAGATAAATACTAACCTTGGACTAATATGTAGATGTGATATTAAAAATTAAAAACTTATTGAAACATTTGTGTTATGTAAACAGATTTGAGTGCTAATTTTTTACACTACAATTAATAAAATCAATTCCATCGTCTTCTTGCAGGCCAAAGCACCTGGCCTCGTCTCTGGCAATGACGACTATTTAGTCGCCGTGAAAATGTTGAAGGACGACGCCAGCGATCAAATGCAAATGGATTTCGAGCGTGAAGCGTGCCTTCTTGCCGAATTCGATCATCCCAATATTGTTAAACTTCTCGGCGTTTGCGCACTGGGTCGTCCCATGTGCTTGCTCTTCGAATTCATGTCACCCGGTGATTTGAGTGAATTTCTACGCGCCTGTTCACCCTACGCTACACACCAAATACAACAACGCAATCGGCAGGAATTAAATGAGGGACATTTACTGCAGATTGCAGCACAAATTGCCGCCGGTATGGTCTATTTGTCCGAACGTAAATTTGTACACCGCGATTTAGCTACACGCAATTGCTTAATCAACGAAAAAATGGAAGTGAAAATCGCCGATTTTGGTTTGTCACATAAAATTTATCTGCAGGACTACTATAAGGGCGATGAGAACGATGTTATACCAATACGTTGGATGCCGCTCGAAAGTATATTGTATAACAAATTCTCTATTGAATCGGATGTGTGGGCTTACGGCATATGTTTGTGGGAGATTTTCTCTTTCGCTTTGCAGCCCTACTTTGGGCTAACACATGAAGAGGTGATTAAGTTTATCAAAGAGGGAAATGTACTAATTTGTCCGGATAATACGCCACTATCGGTGTACGCATTGATGCGACGTTGCTGGAATCGTAAACCCAACGAACGTCCAAGTTTTGCGGAAATCAATCATTGCATACAGCATAGTCTGGTGGAATACGAATGCAAGACAATGATGTAGAGCGTGAAGAAGAAAGACGAGAAGAAAATGAAGTGGAAAATATATAAAGAAACTTTCAACTGGCCATACTTACAAATATTGTGTAAGTGAAAACATTTCCGTTCGAAAACACTCAGCAGTGGTTAGTTTGCGAAAAGTACATACATATATGTATGTACATATGTATTTGAAATATTACTACAATAAACACAAGCACAAATTATACAACTATATTTATTAAAAAAAGTACTTACTAATGATATCTCAGAAAAGTTGTGTTCTAACAATAATTTTTGTTGTTGTATGCGTAGTTGTGTCATAAAAGTCTCCAATATTTTTTGTATAATTTTAATCGGTACTCAATAAGGTATTATAAGTCAAGTGTGTATCGGAAACTAGTAATCACAAAATTCTTACTGAAAACAGCGTAACAAAAAGGAAACCAACCTCTACTTCCGCAAAGACATTCCAATCATCGAGCAGCACTAACCTGCACTATTCTTCTCAACGAATTATACAGGCAATTTTTATATACTCGTGCGAGCATGCATACTTACGAACATACGTATTTACATACAGATGTGTGTGTATGTGACCATCATATCTACTAAAACAAACTTTGAAAATAAAAATGTGAATTGATTTACTTACATATATTATGCAATAAAAAATATAATTTAGTTACTCTAAGTACATGCGTACAATATTTTGTCGTTAATAATTCATAATAAAATATAATTTGAATTTTGAAAATACTTACACTGTAAATAATATACAGGCGAACATACTATATACACACACTACCACATATTGTGTAACAAATAACCAACGTTTGTGTAATAAATAAAAAAAAAAGATACAAATTTTCGTACTAAGTTTTAAGTAACGTGTATCAAGTTTAAATATACTATGTAGTTTCTTATTAAATAAAAAAGAACACTGAAAGAAATTATAAAATCTTCAAAGGTATTTTTTCATCATTTGAATACTTCCCTTTTGATACTTGTCGGTATATTCTCGTATGTATAATACATAACCATATCCACAATTTGATGCTACTTCCTATTTAGTTATATTTTTTATAGACAACTTTATTGAATTAATTGCTTCAGTAGTAGCACGGCCAAAGATAGTAGGGGCAATATGGTCGTTCATACGTTATGACATCAACTCCGCCAAAGACCGGACCGAAACCACGCCCAGGCCCAAAGCCTCTACCGAAACCGCGCCCAGGTCCAAAGCCCCTACCAAATCCAGGACCAAAACCTCGCCCAGGTCCGAAGCCGCGTCCAGGACCGAAACCTCTGCCAAAACCGCCTCGCCCACCGCCAAATCCGCCTCGCCCACCGCCAAATCCGCCTCGTCCACCTCCAAATCCGCCTCGTCCACCGCCAAATCCACCTCCATGTCCACCGCCGTGCCCTCCACCTCCCCTAGCGATTGCCGATTTGAAGATGCCAAACACCAACAAAATAACGATGAGTAATATTACAACCTGCTTTGACATCTTGAAATTCCAACAACTCGTTTAAAACTGATAGTATTAGCTCTAATATGCGGCCTTTTAACTTAAAACTTTTTTGTGATCCGTTAATTAGAGCAAACATTCTAATTAAATGATGAGTTGTAATTTTTTCGATGCATTCTTGCCATTTTCTTTGCTTTCTTTTTATTCCATTTCATCATAAATATGTATTTATTCTATATACGTGTCAATTACATTAACTGAGTGTGAAATGGAACCATTCTGGCGGTATTCCCCGTTTAACTTTTTAAATATGTATGAATTGTAGTCTCAGGGGCTTTAAACTTATTATGTTGGCAGTCTGTTTAAGTCAGTTGAAGTGCCGTTTCGAAACCATGAAATTAACGAAAGCAGTTAGTACAGTGCGGCCGCCGTAGATCTAAATTTAGTCTTAATACTTAAAATGTAGGCGTGGTTTTATCCGATCTCAATAATATTTATGTCAAATCTAAATGAGGTGGGGAGCAATACTCCATTTGTGAAACAACATCGAGACGTACAACGCAAATAGGAGAAAGAGCTCAGCCAAACACTTAAAATTATTTAAATTAAATTTTATTTTAAAATCGGGAGAACATTTACCGAAACATTTGAATTGATGAATAAAGTTGATGGCGATGATTGTCTATCTCGTGCCAGAATTCATGAAAGGTTTACACGTTTCAGAGACGGTTGTTGGGACATAAATGGCAATGAACATACGGGCCGCCCAAAATCAGTAATCACTTAAAAATTCCTCGAAATTGTTCGTAAATTTATCAAAAATGAACCGAAATCATCGTTGAAATTCATGTAATCGGAGTTGAAAGGTCTGTGCTCGTTTCATTCCTCACAAGTTAACTGAGGACCAAAAATTGCTCAGAATTCAACATTCGAAGACCTCATTGAGGAGGCGAGAAAAAACGAGAACTTTCTTTACAACATTGTAACTGGCGATGAAACGTGGTATTTCCAACATTAATCTGAAACTAAGCGTCAAAGTCCCGAATGAAATCGGGTTTGGAGAAGTCAAAAATCAAGTCGATGCTCATTTATCTTTACGATTCCAAAGGAATTGTTTTAAACCGTTTGTTGCATCACATTCGTTGAATTCGACTTGAATACCATCAATCACTCACCGTATTCGCCTGATATGGATCCCGTTGACTTCTCCCTATTCGGAAAATTGCCTTTGGCCATGAAAAGAAAAAGTTTTGCGTCCGTAGAGGCCATCCAAAAGGCTTGTTCCGATATCCTGAAAGACATTCATTACAGTACCCCATCCAGACCCAATTCCCTTATTAAACTTAATATAAAGCTGTGTTGGATAGAGCGTATTTGTCTTTCTGCTGGCGAGATGTCTCAACCTTCTCCCCGATATAGCGCTGCATTCAAGGAGAAGGTGCGTAGGAGTCTCTTGGGATTGGTCGCAGAAACGACAAACATCAGAGGGGCATATCCCAATCATGTGCGGATGACTGCGCAGTCTGCAATGGCCTGTGACCATTCTCAGTTTATCCCTGTGGTAGGGTTATGAGTTTTCTAAACCTGTTTTGGTTGTACCACCCCCCACATATGCTCTAATTATCAAGGTGCTTCAATAACCTTTGTTTTGAAATGCCTATTTTTATTCTTTTCCTCTTATGTGGTAGTAAAAGGTGGCGCAAAGTTAATCAACCTATCGGGAGATGTATAATTTTTGCAAATGGCGTCGTACGTCAATCATATTTGATACTTGTGAAGTAGACAGCTGCAGTGCACAAATAGACAAGCAATCGAGCTGCAGGTCCAACTAAAGATTTTCATCACTCAAAATCATTTTTTTATTTAGTAAAAAAGTTATTCAAAAACAAAATTGGATGATTAATTAAATTAATTATTCAACTTTGGCTGATCTCGACCCTTATTTAAAAAACGTATTCTTCTTCTTAGTCTTCATTATCCGCATACTCGTACATACATACCGTTTTGCTGAAAATCATAAAAATTTGGTTTTTAAGCCTTGTAGTATATAATTAGCTTTTTATATTTTTCTTCATTTATTTTTCCTTTAATATACAAAAAAAAAATAATAATAAAAAAATCAGGGTTATCACTTAACTACTCAGTATAAAATATAAAATTTCTTTGCATTTTTTTATTATCACAGCGACCTAATCTTAGGTATTGTACAAAATAAAAATAAACATACTACGACGTAAAGGTAGACCAAGCAGGTATAATATAAAGGGTCCTTTAAAAGTGACGCCTAGATGTCAGGGGTAAATAATTCCTAGACGGTACCTTTTTTATTTAAAGAGCATTTAAATAGACAGTTGTACAAATTTACCCTTAAATCATTGAAACTTTAATATGATTTTTGAGAACAGCATAACGCAAAATTCATGATTTTTGTTTTTGTGAAAATAATCGTCCGAATGAGTAGACAATTCAAAGGTTGGTGAAAAAATTTCAAGAAACTGGTTTTATTGAGTATATAAAAAGGGCTGGCAAATCAAAGACTGGATGTTCTGTGGTGAATATTGTTGTTGTAGCGCAAAGTGTTGCTAAAAAACATTCCCCATCGATATCCCGAAATTCAATTCAACAATTAGGCCCGCATGAATCGACTAATGGTGGACATTTAAATAAGCCGTAAGAACTGTATTGACACCTGAAAGAATCTAAATTTGTACATGCTTTACTTCAAAACAACATCTGGGCGCACCTTTTTAAAGACCCTAAGACATCACAAAAAATTTCCAAATATGTCTGCGTAAGAAATCCAAAATTAGCTTTTAAACTCAGCAATTATTTAAATACATTTACATTTTCTAAAATTTTTGGTGACGATATTTCAGCTATAGGATAGGAAATAAATTTGTAGCTTGATCTACTTTCAGGCGCTGTGTTCTCAGTCATCTACATCGCACTGCTCATGACTTCAAAAACTTTCAAATTGTACATAATATACTCTAAAACCTGAAAAAAATATTTTTTCACCATAAAAATATATGTAGTAATCGTCAATTTTTTCCTATACATTAATTCGATTTATATTTAATAGTTAAATAATTTCTTCTTTTCTTTTTGTTTTTGTTTAGAGTTTACTTGGCAAAGCTATAAAGTTTGTGGACAATTTTTGTTTTTACTCAACACTAATCGCTCCGGATCGAGCCCCAACTTCTTGAGTGCATCGTAGATTTTCGTTCGTACCTCTACGGGGAAGTCACGATCGCGTCCGAATACCCATATTTGATCGGAATAGCCGATAGATGCAAGACTTCCGCACGACCAGAGTATCGCAAAATTATCATAGTCCGTGTAGAGCACCTGATATTTGCCGGAGCCAGGTAGTAGGCGCGCAATTACATCCGGAAAACGTGTGTTGAACTACGGGTGTGAAAACGAAAAAGAATTAGTTTTGTATATACCAAAAACAGGATTGAATTCGTATAGGAACAAAAACTTTTACTCGAAAAATGTGAACTGTAAATTGCTCTGTTAAAACAGACTCTAAGAATTTGTTCGTCATATTTTGTACATATATATGTCTGCAATATACTGGTATGTGCAAGGGTATTTTTCAATATGAAAAATAAAAAAATTCAGAAAAAATACTAATAATTGCTCAGGCAAAAAGTACTTAAAACCACTGTTTTTCATTGTTTTTATGCCTTTTAACAATTTTAACAACAAACTTATTTATTTATTTTATTGTGTTTTTTTTTTTTGTGCTTGAAGCAGGAAAATTCAAGTCGCCAGCTTTCCGTCAAAGCATATAATACAGAAATAATTGGAAAATTTTATATTACATTTGATTCATTTAAAATTTACCTTGAAATCCATAATTGAAGACTTTCGGTTTTCTGGCGTCGCATAGCCTAGATTCACTGAGGGATTTCCGGTGCTAAAAGTACAAGTTTTTTTATAAAATTTAAAGTAATGATATTATATTTATTACAATAATAAACAAAAAATTTTACAAAAACCGCTACTTACAGTCTGTTTATTGTTTTAATTGCCACCTCGAGCTCGAAATTATTGAATTTGGATAGCTTCTCCTTATGCAATGGTTGAAATTCCAGTAGAGTGCAGCCAGAAGCGATTTCGGGTAGATAAAAGGATCGTTCTACCTCATACCATTGGCCAAGTACCTAAAAAAAATTAAAAATAAAAATGTTAGTACAAATTAAATTATGAAAACTAATTAGAATTTAGTGAAGAAAAGTTAATACAAAAAACAATCAAAAACTTTTTTTAAATTATTTTTTTTGTTTGTTTTAGATTTAATTAAATTTATTGGGAAAATTATAGGTCGGCTCAAGAATTTAATGTTGAATATATGAGAGTACAGGGTTGGCCATATTAAACTGACCCATGTGATTATTAAAAAAATATGGAAAAAGAAACATTTTTTTGTGTTTCATTGTGAAAAACATTTAATTTAGTTCAAGGAGATTCGTTTACATCACTTTTTGAATATGATATCGCGCAAGTGGTCGCCCTTAGCTCGTATAGCGTAATGTGCCCGTTTTTCGGCGTTTTCCATAGTTTTGGCCAGCGTCTCGGCCGATATGGCGGCTATTTCCCGTCGGATATTGGCCTTAAGTGCGCCTAGTGTCTTTGGCTTGTTGACGTAAACCTTAGATTTCAAATAGCCCCAAAGAAAAAAGTCCGGTGGCGTCAAATCCGGTGATCGTGGCGGCCAGTCAAAATCGCCGCTTTTTGATATCAAACGGCCAGGGAACAAAGTCTTCAATAAGTTGTCGGTGGCTCGTGCTGTGTGTGGTGGTGCGCCATCTTGCTGAAACCAGAAGTGCTCCATACCATTTTCACGAACAATCGGCATCACAAAATCGGTTATCATGGCCCGATAACGCTCTTGATTGACGGTCAATGGTTGGTGTTGACCATTTTCAAAGAAGAACGGCCCAATGACCATATCAGCGCAAATGCCACACCAGACTGTAACTTTTTGGTCGTGGAGAGGTACCTCTTCAATAATTTGAGGGTTTTCAGTGGCGTAGAAACGGCAATTTTGCTTATTTACGGTTCCGTTCAAGGAGAAATGGGCCTCATCACTCATAATGATTTGATGACGTTGCGTTTTTACAATCGAGAAGGAATTTTGAATGTACAACTGAACAATTTCAGCGCGTTCTATTGGGGTGTACTGTTTCATGGTATAAATCTCCTTCGACTGACGCTTCCAACGCGGTATGTCATTAGCTGATCTTAAATTACAGTAAAAAGTTATAGGGTTACTCAATGGGTCAGTTTAATATGGCCAACCCTGATGAGTTTGACTTGCAAATCAGTCAACAGGCGGCTGAATGGCGCTATCCACATGAGTCGAAAAGTGCCACTCCGCGGACGGCTATTAAGGAGAGTTCCCTGAAGGAGCTGAAGAAGATCTCTTCAAACTCGTTTAAAAGGTGCTTTGATGACTGGACTAAGCGTTGACATATGTGTTTTGCGTCGAATGGAGCCTATTTTGAAGGCGACAAAATAAATTTTGATGATTAAACAATAATATTTGCGTTTTATTGAACAATTATCGGTACTTTTTTGACAGGATGTATGTATGTTTTACGAGATTATAAGAAGCCAGGGGTTTTCAAAGGATATTATGCAACTTTAAAAAAAATTTTCTCAAGATGTCGTGTCTACTTGTAAAATGTCTCGGAACATGAGTTAGGCGTTTTTGAAAATGAGGTTTTTCCGATAGCCTACCGAAGATAGCGTATTGTATCTTCAAAAAATATTATTTTAATTTGAAAATAAAACAAATATATAAATTGTGAAATTAATAAATTAAAGTCTAAAAGAACTTGAAAAAACCGACCTCCGATGGCGTATGGCCCCTTAAAACTTAAATGGAATAGGTCGAAATTACTCTAATAGAAAACTACATTCGGAAAAACAAACTCTCTCTGAACTTGAACAAAGGCTCCAAAGACACGACTTGGTTAATCGAGTTTAATGAAGTCGTGCTTAGGCTGCTCTGGGTAAGCGACTGTAGATTGGACGAGTGCTGGAATTAGGTGTAGTAGTCTATTGGATGTACGTACGATCTGAGGACCCAACATCGACTCGGCTCATTACCTTGTTGCAGTCAACCTGCGCACACGCCTCTCTGCAGCAAAAAACGTACATCTACCTACGCAAAGAATGTTCAACATCGAAAAGCTGCAATCGCAACAAACAGCCAGAAGATTCGCCACTCAACTTTCACTCCTGCTCTCAGAGGGTGCTGCCCAACAAACCCGCATGCACGAGCAATTAGCAACATTTCTCGTTCCTTAAGTACCGCCGCCGAAGAAGAAATCGGATTCCGGCTAACCCGAAAAAACAGTTGGTACGACGGGGAATGTCATGCTGCCGCAGAAAGAAAGGGTGCCGCCTATAGAGCCACACTGCGATAGGGCGCAACGCGAGCCATGTGGGATCGCTACAGAGAGCTAAAAAAGGAAGAGGGACGTATTATCCGAAAGAAGAAACGAGAGGCCGAAATACGTGAGTGCGAGGAGATTGAGATGCTGGCCAATAGAAGCCACGCCCGAAAGTTCTACGGCCAAAATCGCGTAAGCGGTTATCGCGCCAATTAAGAAGTCCAATTGTAATCACTTCCACTATAAGGACTGCTAAAGTCTTTAAATGAAGTTGAAAATTGGGAGGATATTTATTTGGTAGGTATGAGACATTTAAAAACTGAAATATTTACAAAAAATATTTAAATCTGCCTCGATGCTTGCTGTGAATGTGTAACATTGAAGAGTTTTTTCTAATAGGGGTAGTCGCTGGGGAAGGTGTGACAAATCTCCATTTCACCCAAGATGAATCCATATAAGGCTATTTCGATAAAGCAGTTGATTTGTTTTATTTTTGTTCTAGAGATTTGCTGGTTTGAATGTCAATGTGCCCTGCTTTTTTATTGTTGTCTTATTTAATTGTTTAGTTTCTCGTTGAAATTTGGACAATCAAACTACACAATTACAAACACAGAATACCTGTAAATGCTGTTCCACGGTAAAAAGAATATAGAAAATTGTGCTTATCGCGATACCCTTACTAGGTTCACTTAAAGCTCACAAAAAATCTGTGTTAAAACAAATATCAGGTGGGGAATGCGAATTTGACTGTCATATCTGACATACTATAACTGTCTTACCGAATGTCTTGCCATTCCGTATTTTGATAACTCACTTTTTATTTTACCGCGACATTTGTTTGTGCGAATACAACGATCCGATTTGCTTGATGCCATTTTGAAAACTAATGTTAAGGGGTTATATACAGTTAGGATTTTCAAAACATAATTTTTTTTTAATTTTATTTTCTTAATTTACATATATTATATTTAAGAATACACACAGAAAATTTAACATCGTTCCGGTGAGTATTTTCGAAGTTACACGCAAATTTGAAAAGGCGTTTCAGACTGCTTGAAAGCTATGTAAAGTGCTTTTCAAACTTTAAACACGTTTTTCTCAAAATGGTGCTTTCAAAGTCGGTAACCAACATTACTCGAAAACGGCTAAACCGATTAGTCTCAAATTTTAACACGAGCTTCTTAAATATATTTTTTACTTTTATAATTCATTAAAGATTTTTTGTCCGTATAAATATACATTTTTTAATACCACCCCTTAGTATAACAATAGCCTATGTGCTCATAGGCTATTATTTTTTTATTGAATTTTTGGATTCTCCATCGTCGATTTCATATGTGGTCAAAATTTTGTCAAATTCTAGTTCCACAAAGTGGGTCAAAACGTCAGTCAAAAAATAATAAATATTTACAGACATAACGAGATTTGAGTGAGAGCTACTTTCGACAAAAAGTTTGAAATTCAATTTCTCAAAACATCAAAAAATGTATAGGCTATTTTAATACTAAGGGGACGAATAAACAATTTAAAGCCGAAATTTTGGTAAAAAATCGATTTTTTTTTTGAGAAACCGCCATTTTGTCAAAAAAATGTATTTTGCTTATTCCTTCGATTAATTACTAGGTTTACCATTACTTTACGAAATCTGTTTGGTTTTTTAATTTCAGAGGATTCAGTTCAGAGATGTAGAGGTCACCGCAAACCGTCTTTATTGAGAGGAGCTCCCGGAGATCAGCTATAGCTCCTTTCCAAATAACAATTTTTAATAATACTAAGTCATAAAATACAGTTAGGAGATAACATAATATGTGTACAAATATTTAGATCACTAAATTTAAAAGTTTTCTCAGAAATAATTCGAGAAAATTCGTTTTTTTCGGCCTTCTAACTGTATACAAGACAGCAAGAGAAAACAGGACAAAGTCAAAACAGAAATTTGGCACAGGTTGAGACTGACTTTATTGCAGAGATTTGTTTATATTTTTGAGTTTAAAAACAATTTTTTTCATTCTCCGCTATTTTCTTTATCTTCCTCGTTCACAGCAGTCAATAAATAATAAGTATTGAAATTATGAATCTAACCTAACTTTTCATTATTCTTACATTTTGCGCTTTTATGATATTCTCTTTGCGGTTCTCTCACACATCTCATCTACATTTTCTGTCTCGGTAGGATTACGCACGTGTTTTCACTTCAATCTGCACGAGCTCAGCGGCACCAGTTACTGATCACTTATCGTTTAACAAATTTTGGAAATACAGTGCACTCGCGATAACTCGAACTAATTAAAACAGGCGCTGTTCGATTTATCGAATTTGTTCGACTTATCAATTGAGTGTGCTATGTTAAAAAAACAGTCATCGGTATCGATTTTTCGATCGATTGTTGAAAATGGAAGCCAGTAGAAAATTTCTGTAGTATAGTTTCGTTATACGAATTACATTTTGGTCCATTGGCTGGATCAATGGTGTCACATTCGGCGGCATAAACATAGTTAAAATTAAACCATCCTCGGACTTTAATTCGATTTCGTTGGGATGTGATGGGGCAATATCAATTAGAAGAAGAGCCTTCTCAGGTAGTCCCCCATCTTTCAAATATTTTCTTACCTAAATATTAAAGTCATTTAACTTGGTTAAAAAAATTGTTTTAATGAATCTGGAATTTACCTGCGGCACGAACGAATTATGAAACCAGTCTTTGAAAATCGCCGAAGTCATCCAGGCTGATTTGGAATTTTTGTACTCCACCGGACAGTTAAAATTTTTGAAAACACGAGGATTTCTTGCTTTGTCAATAACGAGAAGTTTAAGCTTATGGTTGCCGGTAGCGTTAGTGCAAGCCATAAATTGCCTTATCTTTCTTTTTTATAAGACTTATGGTGGACTTGGCTACCCCATATTCCTTCGCTAGAGAAGTAACACTACGTCCACGTTTAATTTTGTTACGGACTTCAGCCCTCTCTTTTAATGTTAAACACTTCAACCTTTTACGATCCATTACTCACGTGCACTGATATACTACAAATGACAAATTTAAAGCAATTTGGTCAATGCAAGATGTTGTTCCCAGAAAACTAACGGGATATTAACGCCGAAATATTCATATGGACAATACACTAGTATACATATAATTTATATACATATACTATTACATATGTATCTATGTCCAAATTGTATATGTTTGAAAAGAATGTGTGTACAAATAAATTTGTTTTTTTGTTCGAGTTATAGCGCTTTTTTATTGTTCGAGTTACAAAGAAGTCAATAGGGGAAAAAATGTGTTCGAGTTAGCACGTCGTTCGACTTAGCGGCTATTCGAGTTACCGCGAGTGCACTGTAATTCGTTTTTTTTTGTTTGAGGAATAAAGTTTATACTTATCACAAAAACAAAATTATCAAAAAATTAGTGCTTGACAGGTTTGGATACGTTGATCTGATAAGCTTTGCACCGTCAATTTATTTTGGTTTGAATAGAATAAAAGAACTTTTACAGTATTGTGTTTAGCTAAACGGTCTTTTCGCTTAGCATTTCACATTTTGGAGGAATGCTCATCAACAACTTTGAGTGATATTTTACTTATCAATACTCAGTTGAGTGGCTTTCGCTAATCAAGTTGGTGAAACATATACAAGTAGTAAAGTTGTGAAACTTTGATAATTTGCCAAAATGCTAATGATAAGTCATTGGTGCAATAGGACCCTGCTGCTATTCGTAAAACTCTAAGGTTCCTCTATCTGTAAGACAACAAAAAGACGCATACGAGTACCACAAATTATAAGTACAAAAGAGGCTGAAGTTATTGAACAAGACTTATTGAATACAAACATACAAAGCAGGACGTAAACAATGGCACATCAATAACAACTTATTAAGCACAAAAGGAAGAAACCGGCGAGGTAAAATTTTGCACAAAAGTATTTTTGAAAAGAAAAACAAAGTAGCCTAAACAAAATTACGAGCTGAGCGCGAAGCGGGCAAGCGCAAAGTATTCGCATATTCGCGTAAGCTTCAAAGCGTGAATTATTATTCAAAAGGAAACTGGTTTTCATAAAGTCATAGAAACATATATATTTACACATACACAAATATGTGACATACGCACACGTAAATAGATATTCGTAAACATAAATCGGTGTTAAAATTAGTTCAAAGCCATAACTAAGCAGGGAGCGACGAAAAATGATCAGCTCAGTGTCAACAATTTGAAAGCACCTCACTGAATTGTTGTTTGGTTTTTTATGTTTTTTTATTTTAATGATATGGCATGGCATGCTATTATGAATAATTTTTTATACACATACATGCATGCATATGTAAGTAATATTTAGTAAATAGTAATGTTAGAAAAGTTAAAGACAAGTGGAATACTACAGAACAATAAATAAAGGACTTTGAGCTCGTTTCTCCTGCACTACACTCGTATACATACATACACACATACATATATTCGCACTTGTGTAAGCATTATTAAATTAATTTAAATCAAATTAAATTGTTTGAATTAAATCCGCTTGAGAAAAAAACAGATTTATTACGTATTTCCAGCTGTGCCACATTCCTATCAGAATATGTCTGTACGAAGTGCAAAAAATGCTATTGTGTGGGAATGCCCCAATCGACCAGATCTTCACACTACGCCAAATTTTGGAAAAACCCATGAAAAAGATAACGATATAACTCATCAGCTCTTTGTCGATTATTAGGCTGCTATCGATAGCCCGATAAGGAATCGCCTCTATGCCAAAATGTCTGAGTTCGGTATTCCCGCAAAACTGATTCAACATTGAGCAACACGTTCAGCTCTGGCAACAGCGAGCTAGGTTTCAGACAAGACAATCCACTATCGTATGGCCTCTTTAACTTGCTCATGAAAGGGGTACTGTGGAGAGCCAGTGTTCACCGTAATGGAACTATTTTCACCAAAAGTGTCCATAGGGAATTGCAAGTGAGATGTTACCGCAGCATTTTCCGCTATCGAAAGAGAGTCAAATAGAGTGGGTCTGGCGGTTAATGAGGGCAAGACGAAGTAGATGAAAACGCTCATCTTGCCCGTGCTACTCTATGGCGTTGAAAGTCGTTGGGTCGTGCCGAAGACTGATGCATCAGCTCTTGGGGTATTCGAGAGAAAGATGCTTCGGAAAATCTTCGGTCCTCTTCGTGTTGGCGATCACTACTATCGCCGAATAAACCACGAGCTGCATGAGCTCTACGACGAGGTGGACATAGTGAAGCGCATCAATATTCAGCGCTTGCGCTGGCTGGGCCACATCCAGCGTATGGATGCAGAAGCTCCAGCAAAGAAAGGAGCCGGATGGCAAGTTAGAGGACAACCGACGTAGGAGAAGACCATGCCTCCGATGGAAGGACCAAGTTGAGGAAGCCCTATTATCGCTTGGTATAACAAATTGGAGGAGGCGCGCGCAAAGCAGAGATGCCTGGCGAGACTTGTTACAGTTGGCTTTAAACCGGTAGCGGGTTATGATCCTTGATCAGGCCATATAGTAAGTCAGTAAGTGGTGAGTGCCATAAAATATTTTTATAAGTAATACAAAAGTAATACAAAAAATACAATTTTCTTTTTAAAACTAAAATTTATGTAAACAAATAAACGTCTTCGATTTTTAAAGCTTCTTAGAAAACACAACTCTCTCCATTATTTATAGAAAACACCTCTTTCTTCAAGTAGCTACCTCGATTAGAGTTGTATAAGCCTAGTACGAGTAATGGACTAGGCAGACAGTACCTTTAATCGGGATTAACGACTCAATATGGAATTTTTCACAAGTTAAGTGCAACTAATGCGGATTAAAAACTAAACTTAATTCTCGTAATTTAAGCGGATTAGGGGAATTTCCGATGGCAATATTGCCAAAGACCGACAGCTAATATCTATTATGAAAAAACAACAATGAAACTTTTAAGGAGAAGAATAAGAAAGACTGGATGCAATGCTAGTTTGAACTAACACTTTCGAGATTACTTTAATTATTTTGATATTTCGGAGAGTTTGAGAAATTCCAAGTTAATATTTTTTTTAATAAATAATTATTTCTTAGTATCAGGGCAGCTAATACCTGTATTTGTTGCATACAGTCCGTCTTTTACTGACAAAACTATCCAGCTGTTGTTTATGCTGTCATCCAGACGGCTGCAGAATGAGGTGAGAATGCATGAAAATTAAAATTTCCCGTACAGCGAATAAAGTAAAAATTTCTAAGGTCTTTGATTTAACAACAACAACGACAGACCAAACAAAAAAAAAACCAAGTCATTACTGCTCGTAAACATTTACAAATATTTAACATTTTCTTCAGAAGATATTCTTGATTTCAAATTCTGCACTTTGAAGACACTGAAATGTAAGTAAATATGACATAATTGCAAAAATGTTTTGGTATTAGTAAATTTGAGGTATTTAGAGAAAATTCCCCTCCCGTTTTTTGTTTTTTGTTAATGCGAGCATCAACTGTTTTCGATTTTGACCGCACTCGCAGGAGTGCGATAGAGGGTCCTTTCCATATTTTCAATGTTTAGATTGAAAAATACGTTACTATCGGTTATCGAAAATCGCAATTCTCACTCACCTTAATGTGTATATGAGTGTGTGTGTATGCATGTAAAAAATATTTTTGTAGTAATATGAACTTATTAATCGAGCGGGAGTGTGTCCTATGCAATCAGCCTTATGGGATTGGAATGTTGATTTTACGTCAATTTACCATGCGCTCATTTCATTTAATTATAAATATATTCAAACACACTTATAGCATATTATTTTGTTCCCTGTCATTCAAATTGACAGGCTGATACTTTGACCCCGTTCATCTGCAGTAAGTCGGCATTTCGTTTAAGCTACTTTTCACTTGGAATGCAACTTGATGAAAAACATACATACTTATGTATATATTATTTGGATTATTCTATTTTAAGTTTAAATAATTAGAACAGCAAGTAAATCATTTTTGTTTTATTTAAATAAGCCGACATTGTCAATAAAAATAAAAGCCTCAAAAGCTGTTAACTCAATACAGACAAATAGAGGAAAAACTTAATTTCCATAAAGCACTATACCGCTTGAAAATGATAATCATTGTTGAGCTACTGATCACCGGTAACCGATCAATAATCTGATGTAATGTGCTTGTTATACGAGTATAATTGCATGGCTTGATGATTATATTCATTTGAAGAGCATGACCTTGTCTACTAATCCGCTGCATCTTTATTAGCTCTTCCACATTTATGTCGGCGTAAAGAATAAAGATCACCGCTCCATCGCCCTTGATCTAGAAACCACTCATTGATTATTTCTCTTGAACACTCCAAGAGTCGACTTATCGGATACTGTCATCGTCCGAGTTTCTGATTTATGATTCATGATTTATGAAATATCTCTTTTTTTCGGCACGAGAGGACTTGACTCGCAAGTTGACAAGTTGAATTTCTAAACTAATATTATTAAGGCGTGGATGCCGAGAAATGCGTGCGGTGAGCGTTTGTTTGGGGACAGGAGATCTTGCTTACGAATATCCTCGTAAGTGGAGAAAGTTTTTGATAGCCATTGTATGCGGTTCAAGCAGTTCATAAATTCCAACGTTGGTCAAGTATTCTTTGAGGCCACTTGGCTTTAGGACACCTTGTCAGGAAGATAGGTTGGTCGTACAACGAAAGATGAAGCTGCAATCAAGAAGACTTAGAAAGAGTTTTTCACTATCTGTGTGAGTGCCCAAGTCTAGGCGCTCCACAATATAGGATGCTGAGGGAATTGTCGATGGTTAACATGAAAGAAATTGCGGAAAAGAAATGGACGATATAGGCAGATTCATAGACAAATCAAGATGGTTCGACTAATAAAAAGCAGTGGTTCTATAACTGGTGTATCAAATGGTATCTTTTCTGCTAATTGGGTGTGAGCGGGTAAATAAAAAAAAATCGATTTTTTGTTTTTTTATTATTTTGAAAGTATAGTATCTTAAGAATATACTGTGAAATTTTCATGCGGAAATTCCGAATATTATAGCTTCTACAGCCCATTAACTAGGTAGAGAGACCGCTACTGTACCTCAAACTGTAAGCTCATTTACCTCGAAACTTTTTTTTTCGTCCTGGTATTGTCAAAAAAAAAAACAATTCAACCGAATCGTCTGAAATTTTAATATGTTGTTCATCAATGGCTATCGCCCGTACTAGAATCATGATAAAAACTCATTTTTAGAGTGTCAAATTCAAAACCGCGCCATTTTGTCAATTTTGTTTTTTCATTCTAGTACGGGACATAGCTACAGTCATACTGATTAATAATTTTTTAGGTTTTTGTGTTTCAGATAAATAGAAGAGCCAAAATGGACCGTCCAGGACCAATTTTTCAGGACGGTTAACTTCAGCGCCATTTTTAAAATTTGTAAAATTAAAAAAAAAATTTTCATTTTTGCATTTAAAATGAGTAAAATAAAAAGCCTAAACAATTTAAATATCGTTTTTAATTTTTTATTGTAAAAATACAAAAAATTCCTGAAAATACCCAACATTTTCGAGCTCTAGACCACGGGACCTCTTACTTTGCATTAAATAATTATAGCATAGGGTCTAATTGAGTGGCTTTGACAATTTTTTTCTTTCTTATTTCAAATTAATAATTTTGTTATAAAAATATAAATAGTTTAATCGCATACAATAACCAAGAATATCCAAGTTCCTAACTTCAAATTAAAAAACAAATTCAATAAATTTTTCACCAACATTTTGAACTTTTTAATCAGATTTTTAAGAAAATTTAGAGTATGCAGTTTTAGAACTAATTGAAATTTAGTAAAAAAAACGCAAGTTGGAAGTGTCGCAAAAATCGGGTTTATTTTGTACAGCTTTCTTTTTGCTGATAGTGTTGGGTGCTTTGTTCCACGTAAACCAAAGATTAAAAAGTAGTTTTTCCGAGTCTCGAATTTAGGCAACAGTTTCGAGATATGAGCCGTCGAAATTCGAAATAGATGCTTTAGTAAAAAATTATTTAAAATTAATGTGTGCAAACAACTAGAAAAGGAAAAATATTATCATGATCCGCTTATTCCGTACTTTTAAATAGCAAATAGGGTCAAATATCGGATTTTCGAAGAATTAGAAACCTTATATTTAAAAACATGTTTGACCAGTAAATCGGTCAGCCCCTATTTCGACTTAATTTAAAAAAAATGGTTTGGTCCAATATCCAGTCGAATGCTGTACAGTACCATGATTACAAGATTTGAAATTTTGATCAAGCATTTTTCTAATATTTTTTTTTAATTTTATTTCTATTTTTCCTTTTTGGTTATTGCTGTTTGCTTTAAGATCAAAGAGAAATATTCTTAGCAACTAATGTAATATGTTTTGTTTGCTATTTTAAGTAACAGTTATATAAAAAGCGTACGCGGTTAGTTGCTTATTTTTGAAATACCAATCTCTCGGCAAACGCTGTAGCTGAATGGCGTAGATTCGAACTCCGTGCATGAAACACCAATGACAGAAAATGTTTTTTCTAATAGCTGCCCCTCTTCGGCAGGCAATGGCAAAGTATATTTCTGCCATGAAAAAGTTTCTCAAAAAAACCATCTGAAGTTCGAAGTCATTGTCTAACAGAAACTAAATAAGTTGCAAATTTTGTATAAACATTAGAAATGTTCAACAAACTATGTATATATGGTTAAATGAAAGAAATAATCTGTATGGAAAAAGTGCGCAACCCCGCCATGGAAAAAATATTATAAACATTCAGCGAGATTTTTTAGCAACTTAAGAAGCTTTACCAAATATACCAAAAATTTTCGTAAAATTATAATTAAAAACCAAAGAATTGTGATGAGCAATTTTTAATTTGAGAATTTCAAACTTGAGTTTATATCGTTTTTTTCATTCGTAGAAAATGAGAAAATGAGCTGTACTTAAAAAAAAAGTAATATTCAAAAAAAGAAAAAATATTTAGTAAAAATTTGTCAAAATGCTGATGGATGAATGTTATCTTTGGAATTTCTCTATATTAACATGGCTTCATAGATTTCTCGGATTATTCTGAGCGAACTCCACCAAGTCTATGTGCATATACATACATACATACATATGTATATATGAATTATGTATTTGGTTCAATTGAATACAGTTACCTTTTAATTTATTTAAATTCATATGTACACACATACATATATAGGTATGCATGTTTACTTGGATATGTGCTTCAAGTATGAGCATACAGCTTTATAGCATACATGAATAAGTCTATATATGTATGAAAGTATGCCATGAACTGCTCGAAAAGCCTTAACACACAAACCCCTATAATTCTACTTCAAAGAAAAAGTTAAAATACTGCTATAATTGTGATCTTATTTTCCTGAGGTCATCATGACTGGTACGAGATCAATTAAGGCTCAACACTATCAATTAAAGTTTGTATTTGTTTATAGTAATTAGAACACGTGTGAAACATGTAGCTTCTTAGTAATGCTTCACTTTCTGTTTTTTCTTTTTGTGTTTGTCTAATCATCTTGTTAAAAGTAGTCCAAAGTTTTGAGAATCAACATCAAAATTTAACCAGTCAAAAGGTCAGCACTCGCAAGCTGCACAACGCAGAATGTATATAAGTATGAATGTATGTATGGTTTATGTGTGCTTGCATGTCTACACTCGGCCATCAATTAGTACGCATGTGCCCTTCTGGGAAATTTTCTACTTCTGAATTAACTGGCACATAATAATTTATATGTACTTGTTTTTGGTTACATTTCTGTAGCCGAATCACTGTATGAATGCATCACCACAGCCGTTTTTTTTCACAGCCCAGTAATACCAAAATGTTAAGAAAAAATGCAGAAAAAAAGAAAATTTCAATAACAAAGAAAAAGGGATTTTTATCAGCTGGTAGAGCAAAAAGTGGGAATTTTGAAAATGCATACTTTTTTGCAGCGCAGTTGAATAAAGTACAATATTTGACACTTCAAGGAGTCTGATTACTTAAATATTTATAACTAAAACAAACAAAAAATCCAATCCTGCTACTTTGCTATCCTTTGAGTATAAAAACATAGCAGCAAATTTTCCATTGATAAATTGTGATATGAATTTTACAATACAAAAACTTTAATGAGCAAGTATGATGAGTAGGTATAATGTGAGAAATGTATTGACATCTATCATTTGCATACACCAAAATGTGTTTTCCATTTCAACCGACATTAAATGTAAGAAAAAAGTAATTGGTTAGGGTCACATACAGCATAGAAAAAGTAGTAACCTATTTTGTTTCGAAAAATATCAGTTGAACAAATTTAGAGGTTGCGAAAATCATTTGAAGCTGTATAACGAAAAATGTATTAAGTGATTGAAAAAAATAGTAACTTCTAAATGATATAAATTTGTCTTGCTAAAAGAGATTCTCTTTTCCTCTCCGTAAATAAGGTAAAACACGAAAATTAGTACTTTTTGAGCTATTTTTTCAACATTTCCCTGTTGTCGCCACACGAATATCAAAACATAGTAAGAAATAAAATAAAAATTCATTATAAAGTGTGCTTCATAAGACGCGCATAGATGTTGTTTTAAAATAAAACATGTACAATTTGACTACTTTTATACAAAATACAGCTTTTAATAATTATACATATGTGAAAAATGACATCATTTAAATATCCACTTTTGCAGGTGAAATCCGCCAAACAGTCGATTCATGAATCCCAAATTGTTGCGAACGACGAGATATCGATGTTGAAAGTTGTTCAGCAACACTTTGCGCTACAACAGCAATATTCTCAACAGAATGCCCAGTGTTTGGTCTGCCAATCCTTTTTTTAGACTCGGCAGAACCTGTTTGTTCGACTTTTTTCACCAACCTTTGAAGTGTCGACTCATTCGGACGATTATTTTCATCAAAAAATTACGAATTTTACAATGTGTTGCTATTAATGATCAACCATTTTCATAATAAATTTCAATGATTTTAACGCGATGCGCGTCAAATGACAAAAACATCTTGAAATTCACTGAAACTCCTTTTCGAGAGTTTTGTACTACTTCTTTTAATGGGAAATAAGAAAAAGTATCGTCCAACCTTTACAAAGGCACCAACACAGTTTTGGAAAAAAAATTTAAATTATGTGTATAAGGATTTAAAATGATTTAAGTTCAAATGCTATGCATTTTTTTTAAATTTATATAGTTTTAGGCGTCAAAAAGTCTATAAAATTAAAAATTAAGCTTAATATTTGATATCCAAAATTTAAATTTGGTACTTGGATTTATTAAACAAAAAGATCGCTACCCCTTTCAAGTTTAATTAATTCTAACAGATTTCCATTCCTTTTTAAATAAATAATGAAGCATTCACTTCTGTTAGATGTTTGCCCAAACTCCTCTTGCTATTTGTGGCGTGTGTTGATGCTTTGCCACAAATAGAGAAACCTCCAACCCAATTCTGAGCGCCGAATCGTTTTTATGAGGGAACCTTTTTCACGGCAGAAATATACTCGGAGGTTTGACATTGCTTGGCGTGGGGCGACCGCTATTAGAAAAACTTTTTCTATTGTTTGATATTCATGCTCGGTAATTCAAACCGGCGCACTCCCGAATGGTAGTCAAGCACCAATCCATTCGGCTACGGCAGCCATCAACTCTTTTCCTTTGATATCGATAAAAAAAAAACCAGTCGCAACCCAGCTTATACATACATAAACTAGCTCATTAGTTCACATTTTCCCTGCAGGGTATACCATTTGGCTCTTTGTAGCATGGTCATATATCTTTAAGTACGTAAGTACTCAGCATTCCATAGAAGAGGTACTTAATTGTTAAAAAAGCTGCCTGACCACTTTATATAAACTATAAATTGGAAGATAAGAAAACAAGAAAAAACCTCGAGTGCAATAAAGTTTGATCAATTATGTATATACGCTCAAGTAAGCTTTTGCTGCAGTATAATGACCTCAAAGTAGTGCAACGTAAGTGAGCAAGCAACAAAGTCTGTTACAATTATTTTCCAGAATATTATTATTAAGTCAAAATAGATTTTAGAAAGGCAGCTCACTGAACACTAACGGTAACAGTCATTACCTACAATAAGTGTATCTGAGACACTGCCTAAACTATCCGAAATTTTGTACAAAAATGCATTTTAAGTAACAAAAATTGTGCAAATTTTTGCTAAATATTTGTATCCCAAAAAAAATCTGAAAAAAGGTGAAGCTGTGTAAGAGCATACAGGATATGCATGATGTGGAGGGTTCTAGGACAGTTTATAAAATAAATAAAATTTTCAATCGAGTTCGACTTTTCGATGAGGAACTGGTTTTGTTAACAGATCATTTATTTTGTTTTTTATTGACCAAACAAAAGAAAATGGTTCTAAAAGTATTTCTCTATATGAGGAATTAAAATGACAAAAGGAAAAAATGCCAATTCATATAATCTAGGCACATTTATTTTGCATTCTTAACACTTTCCCGCCAAAATCGCAATTCAAGAAAATGAACATTTTGCTTTTCAAGTACCAACTCTACCAAGACTTACTAACGGTACCTATAAAAAATACTTAATTTGTGATTTAGAGTAAGCAAATTTCGGATTTTTATATCCATTGAACGATTTTTATTGATGGCAAATATATTATATTAATTCTCCGAAAATATACATATTCATTTACAATCCTAGCGGACATTTGTGCAATAACTTTTTTGACTATTCGGGAAAAACATTTTAAATCTTTTTATTTAACTAAACGATTTTAAATGAACAAGTGAGGATTAAGTTTTAATATTTTCCATTTTTTTATGAAGAAACGTTTTCCTGTATGGTTTTTCTTGCACACAATTACTGCCACTTGCTCCACGAGCAGAATCTGAAAAAATAACTGTTTGCCGTGCAAAAGTATGGTCTTTATTGCCAAATTTATGCAAGAGCTTATTTTATTATCATATTTTGTAGCTTATGGAAAATAACGCTATTATTGTTAAAGGGAAGCTGCCATAGTTACGCAATTTCGAATTCTACATTCATGGCGTACAAATCTCCGGGAAGGATTAATTGCTAGTAGCTCTTATCCCCTTCCACGTATTTAGCCACCACGTATTTAGCAAAGGTGGTGATTGTCCCACGGCATGTATTTTGTTATCTACTCTGAGGCTGCAGACCGCGTGCAAGCGAAGACGTTGTGCAAGCGGCCAGCTTGAAACCGTGCGGTACTGTTTTCAAAAACGAATCGTTTGGCATAGTGAATTGTTTACATTTCATTTAATTGATTGCGACTGTGAAATAAACGCGAACTACTAAAAAATGTATTAATGGCAATGACTTAGATTAAAAAATACGGCGAGTGGGTTTGCGTCTCATTTTTAAATGGGTCGCCAGGGGAAGGGCTACTTTTCTTAAAGTTTTGAGTGTGCTTTTATATGCTTTACCTCCGCCAACTATCACAAAAACATGACCGGACATTATCGGGATCTTATTGAAATTTTCTCATTGTTTTTCAATAAATTCCCCAATTTTTGGGAAAATGTAATTAAATATACGAGTATTAATTGACTTATATGAATATTCAAACAATTTCTGTTCGTCTAGCCGTAATTCTTTATATAAGTGGTAAAATTCTCTAGAAAAATTTATTTCGATAATTGATTTTATTCCATTAGTTTTACCCCTAAAAAAAGGTTTTCATTTAGATTCAGATGAGTTCCCTTGTATCAGGATGGTTTAAAACGATTTTTTTTTGTTACCCCTAAATTTGACGTCTGCGACTTGACATGACACCCCATGTGAAAAAATACACTTTTCCAAAAATTTGTTTAAAAATGTTTAAAGATCGATATTATTTCAGCTAATCTTTTAATTTCTCTTCCCAAATGGCCAACAAATTACATTAAAAAACCAGATGATGCACATTATCGTTTTTGTAGTTTTTTTAATTTGTGGAGGTTTTCAGGATTCCTCTACAAAATAGTAATTATTATTATTATCTATTTTTTTACAAATAAAGCATAGCGTATAATTTTTTGGACATTTGTGAACGAAAACTAAAAGCAACATTCGATAATATGGATCTGTAAACATTCTATAAAAAATTTACGAAAAAATGCATTTTTCAAATGGGAATTCAATAGCAATTTTCATAGCGTTGGTGGAATGGGTGGGTTAGGTTAGTTTGAGTGGCTGTCATCCGACACACTTGGGCATGAATAGTCCCATTGTGATACTACTGGAGCTCATCCTTTTCACTTCTGAGTCTTCACTGAACCAAGCTCGGGATTTAATGAATTTTGTTAATTTCGGTAATCTTATTTGTGAGACCTCTTCAATGCTGTAACGAAAGGGGAATACCTGATCGTGGATCTGTATAGAGCAATGCATGCACGCAGGAGGTATTCCACGCCTTCCTTTTCTGCAATATCTTGACAGCTTCGACAAAAGGCATTATGTATTATCCCCAGTCTATTTGCATGCTTTACAATTAAACAATGCTCTGTTAGTACCCCTAGCGTGTTTTTCAAATTCTGTCTCCTAAGATTCAGGAGCGATTTTGTGCGGCCGTGGTTCCACTCTGGCCAAGTTTGCCTGCTTATTTGGCAAAGTGGTGATTGCTGGCAGAATTAATTAAAAAAGCAATACAAAAATAGGTATCTCATAACCATAAAACGAATTTAAAGGATAGCATCAAATAATTAATTTGTTTTGACATCTTATTGCACATATATAGTAACTACATATACAGGATTTATAGTTGACTGAAGGCAGGAAAATAAGGCCGAAATGCCTTTCAACCAAGTCTGAGTCATTCAATATTTTTTCCTGTTGCTATAAAAAAAATTGTCATGTGCTAATTTTTTTTCCACAATCACTGCAGGCAATAATAAAATATTAAAGCAGAAATTGAAAAGGAAATATATACATATATATGTACATATATGTAGGTATATAATTCCACGAAAATCTCAAAATGCATTTTATTGCATTCGTTGTGTAAGCATATTGGCATGCCTTAAAAGAGTCTGCTTAATGGCGTAACTATACAGGGTGAGTAGTTGAGCTCAGCGCAAAAGGAATGTGCTGACTCCTCTGGAGTCTAGACGACAGAATGCTGAGGTTGTGATATAAATGCCCAGTGAGGCACTTTTGGTAATCAGAATTGGCGCTGTGGGATGAACCAAAGTTATGTTACGGTGCTCCCACTTTTGCAAAGCGATATCATTGAAAATGTGATTAGGTAGCCTTACTAAGTAAATACTATTGGGAGGTTGAATTAGTTTTAAAGGTTTTTTTCGAAGATTTGGGGCTTTATTGTGAAAAAACGGTACAAAATATTTTATTTGAAGTATTGGCCATCGCTAGCTACAACTTTCGCCCATCTTTCGGGCAATTTTCGGATGCCGTTTCTCCAAAATTCTGGCCGCTGCTTGGCTATCCATGACTCAACCCATATTTTGGTAGCCTCGTACGAGGAGAACCGCTGGTCCGCCAAATCGAGACTCATATGCCGGAACAAATGATAATCGGAGGGAGCTATGTCTGGACTATACGGCGGGTGGGGTAACACTTCCCAGCCAAGCGTTCCAAGGTATTTTTTGACAGGTTGAGCAACATGCGGCCGAGCGTTGTCATGTTGCAAAATAACCTTGTCGTGCCTTTTTACCGTTTCCGGCCGTTTTTCTTTCAATGCCCGGCTTAAACGCATCAATTGCAGTCGGTAACGATCCCCCGTGATTGTTTCGCCCGGTTGGAGCAGCTCAAAATATACGACGCCGACCTGACCCCACCAAATGCAGAGCATGATTTTCTTGCCGTGAATATTCTGCTTGGCCGTCGACGTTGATGCGTGGCCGGGCAAACCCCATGATTTTTTGCATTTTGGGTTATCGTAGTGGATCCATTTTTCGTCGCCAGTCACCACCCGATGCAAAAAACCCTTCCGATTTTGTCGCTCGATCAGCAATTCGCACGTAAAAAATCGCCGTTCGACGTCGCGCAGTTTCAACTCGTACGGGACCCAATGTCCTTGCTTTTGGATCATTCCCATCGTTTTTAGACGCTTGCAAACGGTTGATTTATCAACGCCCAATGATTCAGCAAGCTCTTCTTGGGTTTGGCACGAGTCCTCGTTTACCAATTCCCCCAATTCCGCGTCCTCGAACTTTTTGGGCTGGCCAAGACGCTCCTTGTCTTCGGTGTGAAAATCACCACTTTTGAATCGTCGAAACCAGTACTCACATGTTGAAATCGACGGAGTATGGTCTGGGTAGGCCTCCTGCAGCAATTCACGGGCTTGGACTGTATTTTTTTTCAAATTGAAGCAGAAAAGCAAAGCTTCCCGCCAATTGCGTTTCGACGGCATGAAAGTTGACATACTCGGAGCACGAAAACACTGCGTTGTTTATACTTCAGCGAAATGACAGATACTGATAAACAAAGCCTAGGGATGAGGCTTTGTCATGAATATATATTCAGTATTGCCAACGCGATAAAGTGATAAATAGCGCCATCTGTGTGTCACCTTTAAAACTAATTCAACCTCCCAATATAAATATACTAACGATTGTAGCTACACTCTGCTTTACAAATATATTTTACAAAAGCTTTAATTGATAATTATTATTTACCGACAAACTTAAGCAACAAATCTATTAAAAAAGTAATAAGAAAAAATAAATATGTAAATGAATTTACTTTTTATTGCACAACCAATTGTCGCTTTGTCTTAATTGCAGCTGCCGGGCATTATGCAAATATGTACATACTTATAATATCTGCTACGTAAATGGGTCAAGGAATTTAATTCGTAAAATTGATAGCAGTATTTATATTAAAAAAAATTAAATAAGCTTATAAACAGGAATATTAAAAAAAATCGGAAATAAGTTTTACAATAGGAGTTGCTATATAACAATAATAACAATAGAATGAAATATTATTGTCCTCGTGCACTCGGTCGAGCTTTTGAAAGCGGAAAGACTTTTATGAAAGTTGTTTTATGGCAGGAGTTCACTCGGTGTTGCTGCTTAAACTTTTGCTGACTTCTTCCAACCGTAGTCATACAAATATATTTATCTCTTTGCCGTCTCTTCGTTTAACAGTATAACAATAGACGAATTAAAGTCCATGTAACCTCAGTTACCAGCTTCCAAATTGATTTGCCGAGTTTTTCAATTATCAACGCCGGTCAGTAGGTGTCATCCTCTTGCCAGGAGAAGACCTTATATCTCATATAATCTAAGTATGAGGATGTAGAAGCATTCAAAAATGTGTTAAGCATGTGGCGTATAAAAATTAATACTAATACAGAATTTTGTAAAAAGGTTTAAAAAAATTCAAGGGTTCTAAACATGCTTTTCAGTAACATTGAATTTTCTCTAGGCACATAAATACGCGGAATTTCGACAAACCGACATATTTGGACTAAGCTTTTTCTACCTGTAAGGCACTAAATTGTTGACTTCTAATCCAAATTCAAAATATTAAGTACTCATAGCTGCAGTCGAGGATAAATCTCCGTCATAGTTGAAATATAAAAAAATATAAAATTTGTCTAGGCTGTTTCAAATAGGCTGTTTTGTTAAAAGTCGATAGATACGAGTATATGTATTTTCTTTTCTTACCCTGCTCATATTGAATTTTGGCATCGATGGGTATTTCGGACACCTGCCAAAGCCATAACTCTCTGCGCCATCGACGAGTAGCAATAGCGTCAGCAATGCAGTCGCGCATACGCAGCAAAAAGAATGTGAGTATTTGTTGTTCAACCAAATTGGCGTAAACATTTGGAGCAATTTTTGGACGTTATTTAGAAGTCACAACAACAAGATATAATTTATGTATTTTGGCACTTTTTTCACTGTTTGTTTTTATTACTTTCTGCCGTCTTTTTTTGTTTTTTTATTTTTTTTTGCTTTACGTTAACTTTCTGCTTTGCGAACGGAGATAATTTTCACTTTTGTACTTTCAGCTGAAATATATACGAATTATATTTATGAAAAAAAACATTTGTCTTGTTGTTAAGTGCGAAGTAAATATTTTTAGAAATTCAAGAAATATTTTTAACTGTTTTTCACATAACAGATGAGTAAAATTTTTGATAGCTGCGGTATTAATGTTCGAATGTTTTATTTAAAATCGCTACAGAATTTTATTAATACGTCGTGCATCTGGTATGAATTAATTTTTTGTTATTTATTTTTGATTAAATTTTTTAATAATCTTAAATATTTACAAATATATATGTTTTTATAATTTTTTTTTAATGTTTTAATTGTTTTACTCAATACTTTAGTACTTATCCTTTAAACAGTACTTGAATGATCTATGCGCTGTAGATTACTTCAAATTCTAATTGAATTTAATTTTGGTAAACTAATTTTAATTTATTAATTTAAGTTTTAAATATTTTTTATATATTTTTAATCTTTTAATATTTTTTTTTTAATTAATTTTAACCTCAAATTTATGTTTTTAATACAATATATTTTATTCTTTTTATTTTTCTTTTATTTTAAATAAATATTATTTTTTAATTCACTAATATTTTATTTATTTTTATATTATCGTTCAATATTATTAAGTTCTTTTTAAGCACCTAAAGTTTAAAATATTTATTATGTTAAAACTTTATAGTTTTTAATGTTTTAATACTTATGGCTTAATACAACTAATACATTTTTTAATATTATTTTTTATTTATTAATTTATTTGCATGAGAACTGATTATGAATAATTAATCCACTAAAGATAAGCGTTGGCTACTATGGCCATTGATGATACCGTTTAATAATTAAATACTTTTTTAAGCAATTAAAATTTAAAATTTTTATTTTTTTAATGATTTCATATATCTTTTGATATTTTGGGACTCTCCATACGTTTTTTAATGCATGCCATCTTTTTTAATTATTTATTTATATGCACTTTTCCTCTGTTAGATGCTTTTCTCCAACAAATTTCAGTCCATAAAACTTGCTCAGTCTGAAACTAATTTTGTTTCTAGCCCCAAATAATTTTAATTGTTTTCTTAAAAAAAAAGGGTCAAAGCCATTAAATAATAGTCTTCAGCAAAGGTATTTATATAAACTCGCAATTATTTTTGCATGGTTGTTTTAACTAAGTTTTTTACTCAGTGACTCCTTCCTCGTGCACCTGATTGACTTTTTGTTTTCATACCAAGGTATAAAATATAAAACATTAGATATAAAGGCAATACGTTTTTTTTACTCAGTGATAAAGATTCTGAGAACAGTTTTTAGACTCGATAATAAATTTTTAAACCAAAAATTATTTAGGAGCCATACGTTTGCTCTCAACCAAAAAATATTCAGAGTTTGCGAACTCCTTCTACGCCCATCTGATTGACTTTTTGTTTTTAACCCAATCCGTAAAATAGAAAACATCAAAAATATAGACCATGAATGTTTTTCTGGGATAACTGACGAAGAAACCTGCATATTTTAATTTGTTTGCTTTAATTATTTCAAACTCTACTTCCTTGTAAATAGCGGCTAGTAAAAATGTTCCATCAGAAATTAGCAGCTCTCTTCAAAACAAACGCTTTCAGTTTTCGCTCCCATGCAAGTTTTTCGGCTACGCGCTGTTAGCTTGGGATATTTATGTATCAAAAAATTATCAGTTGCGCTAACAATATTTGATAATAGTGACTAGTAACCGTTTTTGGCACACCGGCATAAGTCAATCTACATTATTTGTATTTACTTTTCATGTTTATTGCCTGATTTTTTCGCTGCCACTAAAATGCAAATATCGAGTAATAAAGCTTTTCCCTTCATTGACTATGCAAAACGGCAAAAATCGCGCAATTTCTTTGACCGCTTTTCGGGTTTTTACCAGCCTGCATCCATGGTTTTTTATTACATATTTTTTGTCACTGATTTTTTGTTTCTTTTTCGTAATAAAGGTACTGTTTTTCGTTTTTGTTGTAGTTTTACTAGTAAAAATATTTTTCTATCGCAACCACGTCTTGGGGGTGTCCACTTGAGTGGCTCAGTGAAACGTAAATATTGACCGGCAAAGCCCACAAGTGCTTTGCTCAACCAAAGTTGGCGGTAACGGCGCAACACACAAAAGACAGCAGACGACAGCCCACAGCCAACAGACGCTGGCCGATGGGTGGCCGGTGGATGGGCATTATGTAATGGGCAGTAGTGGAAATGCGCGCAGACAAGCACTTGCGATAAAAAATTTAATAAAAGAAAAGAGAAAGAGAAGCAGACAAAATATCGTTGTACAACGAAATCCGTTAATCCATATAAAAACAAAGTCATTGTGGGGTGAGGCCGAGTAAAACTCACTTGATTGCAACCTCTTTTGAGAGCGCACTGTGTTTTTCGCTTAGCGCGTTGTAAACAAAACCACAAAGGCACTTGTTGCAAAGCCACAAGCATCAGCTGGAATTATAACAACAACGAAATGTGCAAAAATATACAATACTAAATTTATGTATATAAAATTGCGGCACATTGCGGAAAAAGCAAAGTTGAAAATCGTGAATTTCCACTTAACGCACAAATATGAAATTGAAAGGAAAAAAGAAACATCGAAGAGCTGTTGTAGTAAACCGTGGCAGAAATTGGGTGTAGAAATCAAGGCAAAAATGTTGTGAGTTGCTCCATTTATGCGATGATCAAAAGGAAGGAAGTGCTTGTGCACAATTATGACATTTCCAGTTAAGTGAACGTGACGTTAAGTGGTCGTTATCCTGCTTGCGTCAACTATTACGATAATACATACTAACATATATTACATACATACATATAAAGTGTGATTAGCCACAATTATTTCTTTCCTCGCCCCCTTCATATTGACCCAGTGAGGGAACTTACTAAGTTGCAATTCGGTTACATTTTAAGTAGTTTTATTGGTTATTTTTTAACGGCAAATGGCGATAAGCACCTGCGTTGTAAATGACAGCGAAAAGTGAAGGGTGAAGTCAGTTAATAATTAACAGTTCACACAACCAACAGAATGTTTAGTTTTGCGTATGATTTCGCGAAATAGAAACAAGTCAGCATCGAGAACCTTGAACACGGTTTTGTATTCTAGTTCCGATTGCTTCTCGGCGGGCATAGCACGCCTATTTAAAAAAATTTGAGATATTATAACGTACCAGCATTAACACATTTGTAAAAGAAAAAAATTGTACTAGCTTTTGATTATTTAGCCTTGCTTCTTAGACGGAAATCTTCTATTTAGGCACTGAAAAAATTAGTGTATAAATTCTCTTGGTTTGTTGAGTAATGCAGCCTTCACGATGCGAGTGTTTCTTATTACGTGGAGAGCAACTAAATTTAAGATTACTTCCTATATTCTCTCAATCACAATTTTGGCTATAATAGAGGTTTTCAACAAAAAATTTTATTTTATTTTCAAAACAAAATAAAACAAGTTAGTTAGATGAAAGTTATAAAAAAATGTATTGTAACATATGCTTGTGAAATAACTAACTGCTGCTCACCGTGGGAAGTTAGTATTAAAAATACACAAAATGACAAAATAGTAATGATCTTTTTCAGCTCCGATTTCATGAGAGGTTGGAAAGCAAGCTCATTTTGTAGTTAAATTTCGTTAAGGGAGTATTCTGCAGACTGCAATCAGATTCCAAATACAAACATACTAAAATATATTTATGAGGTATAAGGGCAACGATTCCACTAAATTTTTTTTGTATTGAAAATATCTGATTAGTTTTCATTTCGAATAACGTTTCCATTATTTTCAATAAAATGATTTATTCTAAACTCCGAATATTTTTTTTATTTCTTTTTTGATTTCGGAGCTTATTTTGTATGTAGGTTTATTTTATATTTTTATTATTTTATTTATTCATTATTACTTTACTTATTTTTCTAATATTGTATTAATTCTATTATTAAATTTTGTTATTGCTATTTTATTTGTGTATTGTTATTCTATTTTTGAATTTAATGAATCTTTTATTTGTATATTATTGAACTTTTTTCTAATATTTATTTTATTCATTACTATTTTAGCTTTTATTTTTTTTGAAGTGGAACTTCTTAGGCGTTGATGGACGGCGAGAATAGAGAGTAAAATTTCAAGGCCATGCAACGTTTTAGGCATTTTCGTTCCGCGAGAGAGAAAAAATATATAACGCAGAGGAAAAGGAGAGAGAGAGCTATACCTTATACTATATACAATATATATATCTTAGATACACTTTAGGCTATTTTTCCTGAGTTTTTCCTTGTGGTTGCTAATTTCTAGTGAGAAATAACACTGCCTACTTTTTGGCGCTTGTTTGTTGGTGCAAACTTGTAGGAAATATATTTTTGGTACCTACTTATTGGCGTTATATTTCCTTGGTGCCTACTGTTTGGGGCGCTTTTTGGTCCCAATTTTTTGGGCGTTTTTTTTTGGAGCCTATTTTTTGGCGCTTATTTCCTTTTCCTGGCTTGTGCGTATTATAAATTGCTATCCATTCCGGCGTCGGATTTATTGGTATTGCCTTGCGGTAATTTGTGCCGTTGCTGCGGTCCTGGAATCGCTGCGTTTGTGCGGGTGATAAATGCTCGGAGTAGTGCGCGCTGTTGCCACGGTTTGTGTCTGGTCGACCCTTCTCGGTTTTTTGTAAATTTTGTCTATTTGTATTCTCTGCAAATGTTGTGAATTTATTTAGATACTTGTATATTCTTTTTTGCTCTCTCTCTCTCTTTCTCTCTCGGGTCTCTCCCTCTTTCTTTGTCTGCCTTGAAAGTTTCACTTCTGTTATGTGTACTACGCTACACGAACTTTTTTTAATTGATTTTTTTACTTTTTTATTATCATGTTATTTATTCCTTATTATTATTTTTTTATTGAAAACATTATTTTATTTTATTTTTATTTTAATCTTTTTTTTTATATATTTTATTGCTACATATTTTAGTTTTGTATTATTAATCTATTTCGCAATTCAATCAATTTTTAAGTGCCTTATTATTATAGCCTTTTTCAGTTACCGTATAATTTTTTCATTAATATTTAACTTCTTTTTAATTTTCTTACAATATTTTATTCATTACTATTTTAGTTTAAACATTTTTTTTAAACTCGTCTCAATCTTAATTTTATTACATATTTCTTTATTTATTATTTTTTTCATTATTATTTTAGTTCTCCGTTATTATTTAATTTTTTTACTGCATACCATTCATCAATATTTTATTTTAAATATTTTATTTCTTTTTTATTTTAATTCTAATAGGACTATGAATAAGTTCGTGCGGTTTTTTTTCGAAATTTGAAACTTTATTGACGTAAAATGGCTACAAATTTAATATTCAAAATATTGTCCATCGCTTACTACTACTTTTTCCCATCTTTCTGGCAATTCACGGATTCCCTTTGTGAAAAATTCGGTCGGTTTTGCCGCAATCCACGAATCGATCCATTTTTTGACTTCATCGTAATTACGGAAGTGCTGGTCAGCCAGGCCATGTTGCATCGATCGGAAGAGATAGTAATCGGATGGCGCAAGGTCTGGACTATACGGCGGGTGGGGTAGGACATCCCATTTGAGCGTTTCTAAGTATGTTTTGACCACTTGTGCAACATGTGGCCGAGCATTGTCATGTTGCAAAATAGCTTTGTCGTGTCTATCGGCGTATTGCGGCCGTTTTTCTCGCAGTGCTCGGCTCAAACGCATCAATTGTCGTCGGTAGACATCCCCCGTAATCGTTTCATTCGGTTTCAGTAGCTCATAATACACAACACCCAGCTGGTCCCACCAGATACACAGCATAACCTTCAGGCCATGAATATTCTGCGCCGACGTCGATGTTGAAGCATGGCCAGGGTATCCATACGTTGCCCGACGTTTTGGATTGTCGTAATGGACCCACTTTTCATCGCCAGTCACAATTCGATGCAAAAAACCCTTTCTTTTGTGCCGTTGAAGCAGTTGTTCGCATGTCATAAAACGGCGTTCAACGTCTCTTGGCTTCAATTCATACGGCACCCAATGGCCTACCTTTCGGATCATTCCCATGGCTTTTAAACGTTTGGAAATGGTTGATTGATCAACTCCCAAAGTTTTTGCAACCTCTTCTTGCGTTTGAGCCGGATCTTGATCGAGCAATTCCTCCAATTCGGTATCCATGAACTTTGGCGGCGCACCCTCGCGTTCTTCGTCTTCCAAGCCAAAATCACCACTTTTAAAGCGTGCAAACCACTTCTGGCACGTTCGCTCAGATAGAGCATGCTCACCATAAACTTCCACCAAGATACGATGACTTTCGGCTGCTTTTTTCTTCATATTAAAATAATGAAGAAGAATTCCCCGCAAAAACACATTATTTGGCACGAAATTCGACATTTTCAAGAGTGGTAAAAATATTGTTGTTTACGCTTCAAATAAAAAACTTATACTGACGTTTGTGCCTTACGACAGTAGCTCTCCAATGAATGTTTGGAAATGTGGATCGATGGAATAATAATCAAGTTACGCCATCTGTTGTAAAACCGCACGAACTTATAAATAGACCTATTATTATTCCATTTATTATTGCTATTTTATTTAATAATATAAATACAGTGCACTCGCGGTAACTCGAATAGCCGCTAAGTCGAACGACGTGCTAACTCGAACACATTTTTTCCCCTATTGACTTCTTTGTAACTCGAACAATAAAAAAGCGCTATAACTCGAACAAAAAAAACAAATTTATTTGTACACACATTCTTTTCAAACATGTACATTTTGTACATAGATACATATGTAATAGTATATGTATATAAATTATATGTATACTAGTTGTTGTAGTGTTTAACATTAAAAGAGAGGGCTGAAGTCCTTAACAAAATTAAACGTGGACGTAGTGTTACTTCTCTAGCGAAGGAATATGGGGTAGCCAAGTCCACCATAAGTCTTATAAAAAAGAAAGATAAGGCAATTTATGGCTTGCACTAACGCTACCGGCAACCATAAGCTTAAACTTCTCGTTATTGACAAAGCAAGAATCATCGTGTTTTCAAAAATTTTAACTGTCCGGTGGAGTACAAAAATTCCAAATCAGCCTGGATGACTTCGGCGATTTTCAAAGACTGGTTTCATAATTCGTTCGTGCCGCAGGTAAAATCCAGATTCATTAAAACAATTTTTTTAACCAAGTTAAATGACTTTAATATTTAGGTAAGAAAATATTTGAAAGATGGGGGACTACCTGAGAAGGCTCTTCTTCTAATTGATATTGCCCCATCACATCCCAACGAAATCGAATTAAAGTCCGAGGATGGTTTAATTTTAACCATGTTTATGGCGCTGAATGTGACACCATTGATCCAGCCAATGGACCAAAATGTAATTCGTATAACGAAACTATACTACAGAAATTTTCTACTGGCTTTCATTTTCAACAATCGATCGAAAAATCGATATCGATGACTGTTTTTTTAACATAGCACACTCAATTGATAAGTCGAACAAATTCGATAAATCGAACAGCGCCTGTTTTAATTAGTTCGAGTTATCGCGAGTGCACTGTAATATAATACATATTTTTAAAATTTTAAATTTAGTGTTTTTTATTGTCATTGAATTGTTTTGTTACCATATAATTTCTAATTTTTTATTTTATCCATCGCAATTTTAGTTTTTAATACTTTTTTTAGTTTTGATTGTTTAACTTTTTTTTTATTATTTAATATTATTTTACTTCTTCATTTAATGAGATTGATTTACTCCAAGCTCCGAATGTTTTCTTTCTTTTGTATGTGTATTTATTTTATATATTTTTTATTTTAATTCTATTACTCTATTTTTTGTTGCTAGTTTGTTTTGGTGTTATTATTCTATATATTATTCATTTTTCTAATAGCGGTCGCCCCTCGGTAGGCAATGGCAAACCTCTGAGTGTATTTCTGCTATGAAAAAGCTCCTCATAAAAGTATCTGCCGTTCGGAGTCGGCTTGAAACTGTAGGTCCCTCCATTTGTGGAACAACATCAAGACGCACACCACAAATAGGAGGAGGAGCTCGGCCAAACACCTAACAGAAGTGTACGCGCCAATTATTTATTTTTTATTTATTATTATTCTATTTTTTATTTTTTTTTTATTATTGCATTTATTTTTGTTTCCAAATTAATTAATTTCTTTTTAATGTTTACATTATTTTAATATTAATTCCTTTTTATAATTTTAATTCTTTTATTCTATTTTTTTTATTGCTATTTGGTTTTTGTATCATTATTCTAATTTTCAAATTAACAATTTTTTTATCATTATTGCTTTTTTTGTCGCTATATAATTTTTTCATATTACCTAATTTTATCTTAATTTTTATTTTCTTCCTTGCTATTTTAGTTTATAATTAATTTTTTGATTATAATTATATTTATTGGTTGGTTGGTTTAAGGGTGACCCCACATCGGAGTGCCACATAGTCCGCAAGTTGGGTCCGTTGTGTTGCCCTAGAGCTCATTATGTTATATGATTTCCCCACATAACCGAGATTTTTATTGTAGATTTTGGTCAAAGATATTAATTCGTTTCGAGAATTTGATGAGAGATTCGATTTTCAGGTTCGAGAGTACTGAAAGATTGTCAATTGTTGGAGAGCCAAGAAGAGCGAGTCGACTTCTGGCTAGACCGGGACAACTGCACAGCAAATGTCTGCTCGATACTTCCTCATCTTCGTCCTCGCAGTATCTGCACAGGTCGTTTTGAGGAACCCCGAGCCGATGTGCGTGAGTGCCCAAAAGGCAGTGGCCGGTGATAAGAGATATTATATGCCTTAGTTCGTGTTTCGAAAGACTTATAAGGGTTTTTGTCTGTTTCAGATTGTAGGATGGCTAGATTTGTCTGGTCGTAATTATATTTATTACTATTTTATTTCTTCGTTATTATTTAATTTTTTTTTTTATTGTAGGCATCATTACTTTTAGGCGGCCGCTGATTAACATTCGGAATTCACAGAGAGAACGTTCGAATCTCGGTGAAAGATCAAAAATTAAGAACAAGTTTTTTTCTAATAGCGGTCGCCCCTCGGCAGGCAATGGCAAACCTCCGAGTGTATTTCTGCCATGAAAAAGCTCCTCATAAAAATATCAGCTGTTCGGAGTCGGCTTGAAACTGTAGGTTCCACCATTTTGTGGAACAACATCAAGACGCACACCACAAATAGAAGGAGGAGTTTGGCCAAACACAAACACACAAAAAGGGTGTAAGCGCCTATTATATTATATATTATGACTTTATTTTATTTTTTTCATTTTAATTCTATTATTCAATCTTTTTATTCCTATGATATTTTTGTATTATGATTCTAGTTTTCAGTTTAATTATTTTTTTTGTATTATTATTCAGTTTTTTATTTTAGTTGATTTTTTTGATTTTTTATTAGTTTTTCATTGTTATTTAATATTTTTGTATTGTGTGCATTATTATTTTATTTATTATTTCAATTTCCTTTAATTATTCATTTTTTTATTAATATACTATATACATTTTTCTTTATTTATAAAAATTGTTAAAACCTTTTGATTTTATTCATATTATTTTAGTTTATTATTTGTTTTATTTTCATTTTGATTTTATTCATTATTAGTTTTGTTTATTATTTGTTTTTTTTTTTCATTTTGATTCCATTTTTTTATTTTCTTATTATTTTATTTTTCCACTACCATATAATGGAATTTTCTAATTATTTAGTAATTTTTCACCCGTTTTCTCTAAGCATCATTTTATTTTTCTAGTTTATTTTCTGATTCTCATTGCACATTTTATATTTCTTCGAATATTTAATCGCATTCCCTCGAATATTCTGCGCTTAGGTCTCGCACCAACTAACAAAGAATTTTCGTTCGCTATTTTCCGCAAAACAGCTGCCCGAAGCACTAACATTTTAATTGACTGCTTCAAATATTAAAAAAAATTAGCAAATGCATATTATTTACAAGTGTTTTCTACAAATAATGATCGCCTTCACTTTTCTTTATAGCCATGTGTAGTCAGTTACTAACCGATACACACCGTATTACACCAGGCGATCCAGGTTTTCGCGTCTTAGCACAAACTTCCAACTAACAATAATAATGCACAGGAACACTTTTAACCACAAGCAAACACACTTTTTTATTATACTACAATATATTTATAGATATTACTTCCTACATGAAGACAAGCGCGACGAACTAATAGACACAACTTAACGCAGCAACGCTCGCAACAGAACTGCTCGCCGCGTTCACTGGGTCGTTTGAACATTGTACAATGGCCCAGAGGCTCAACCATTACAAGCCGCTCTAAGAAACACAAACAAACACTTATGAACACAGTGTGTGCTTGCATATAGCTATGTATGTGTACAGGTGTATGTTTGCGTACATTTGTACATGTGCACATGTATAGGTATGTAAACAACTGCAGACCCCTTAACGCTCGCTAATAGTTATTGTGTGTTAGCTCTGCCAAGTGATTCTTTTGATGGATATCATCAACTCATCAGCTCATCCACTTTCAATTCTACACTTCGTCACTTTGGCGCTTAATTTATGCGTACAAATTTAATAAAACGAAAAAAAAACAACATTAACATATATTTACATACATAAATATCTGCTGCATATTTAGTTAAAGTGATTATTAATAGTACTTTCTTGATTTGGCTTGTCGATCGTTTATTAGTAGGAAGTACTTATTTGGCGTTGAAATGCTGAGAGTGCAGTGAACTTATGTAATTTATTAGTATAGTTAAGCTAAATTAAGTTATTACTAGTATCATACATACTTAGCTACTTACCGTATAAAGGGCTTAAGCATTGTTTTCGATGCATTATGCAGTAGACAAGGTGACTTGCAAATAGCGAAGGTTGTAGCGAAACATCTATAATTTGCATTCTATTTACGTTTTACTAAAACTGTAATACATATATATGTGTATATACACATATACTATTTATATATTATTTATACGAGGGTTGATATTTATATTTACGGCCTTGGGCACTTCTAGTGTAGCCAGGTGCCATCTGACAATTCTATTGAGAAGTTTGACATATTCTAGCGTAAACGTACTCAGAACGTTTTGATGTGTGAGCCATAGTAGTGTTGTTTACAGTGGCTTTAAAATGCATCGCGATAAAAGAATAGGATTAAATCGTGAATATTTGCGTGCGATTATGCAAATATATCACAATTTGAGACGTGGAACTAAACTTATTTAATTGCGAGTACTCACCATCTTTCAGCACCGTAAGAAACTGGTGCAGTAATCTTTTTCCTGTCCGCTGTTCGCACGCCAACGAATTCCGTGAAAGTCGTCCAAAATCATTTGCTGTGTCAAAAAATATCGAAGCGATTTAGCAAGGTAGTCATGCCACATACCACGTGATTGAGACATCCTTGGATATTAATAACACAGGTGTGCTCACGTTGAGTCGTACAAAATTTAAAACATGTCCTGGAAACACGACTGGGCAAAGTGCTGCGAAAATTGATTCAAACGAATGCAAAAGTGTAGTGATTATCATGGAAAATATTTTGAAAAATAAAGAAACCATTTTCAACCACCAATGTCCGGCTTTCCACGTTTAGGCCAGAGTTGTAAACAGCAACCCTCGTACATACTTATATAGTTTCTAATTGGTGTGCGCGCACTTTCTGAAATTTTTGGCCAAACTTCTGCTCTATAGATTAAATAAATTATATTTTTTGGTGATTGGTGAACATGCCGATGCTTTCCTACAAATGAAGAAAACTACATTTTTATGCCATGTCCAACCAGCAGATAAGTTTCATTACAAAATTGTAATTAGAGATTTGCCCTTACATGCGTAGAGGTGACCGCGCTCGCTTGCTCTATCATTTGATTTTTCATATCCCAAGTGGGCATCGAACCCACTCAGTGACAGTCACAGAGAAATCCACTAGGCTATACGACCGCAAGTGTTAGTATGCAGAGGTATTAATAGAATTTTTGTACTTTCATTTTATTGAATTTTCATGAACTCATTTAAAAAGACAAAACCCGCATTTGATACAAAAGTGCTGTAATAACTAGAAGTGGCAGCAGTATATTTATGCAGTATACGAGTATATATGCATATATGTATGTATGTATGTGTGTGCGAATGGATGCATGCGTGCATAATGTAAAAAGTCTTGGAATGCAGTAACCTCATGACGAATGTAAATAATATATGGTAATAGGCTGCAGGGAAAATATGCACTAGTGAAATAAAATTGTGGTCGAGAACTAAAACAACCAGTCAGAACAAGGGGCCGGTCACGCATTCACGAATCATCAACCACTTGGTGTCTACCAGTAGTTCCGATCTACGCATATTTAACATTTACATATTTTAAGCAGTAATCCATCGCCACCGTGGCATTACAATGAAGATGGCCAAATGCATTCAGGTAAAGAAATATAATGCAGTGGTGGCGATTGTTCCCAGCTATTTACGGTAAGACCACCACTATCGTACGTACCGATTGAAAGGAACTCGGCTGCTCATTTCTTCAATAGAGATATCTCCCGAAAGCGAAAAGATAAAAAATCGCTTTTCTCGCATATTAGACCCTGTATTTCGCAAGTTTTTCTTCTTATTAATATAATTTTTCGAAATTAACACCGGTCAACAACTTTCAAAAAGAAATTCGGAGTTAGAAAAGCTCTCCTTTTATCGTTAGTAGAACCCGTTTTGTGAATACTTCCAAAAACTTAAAATACGTGAATTCTGCAGAAGCTGTTAGGTGTCCTACTAAAAAATATTCCACCGGTATTATAAAATTTATTATATTTTAAGACTTCCGCCAACATATTTCGGTGAAATAATGAAAGTTACGTGAGTTTTTTAAAAAAAATGTTGCCAAAAAATTACGGTAATTTTCTTAATTAGCGACCTAAAAACCCTCTTATATGAAGATTAAGTTATTGAGTTATCGATTAAATTAGTTTTTAAAAATATTTTTGCCAAAAAATTACCGTAATTAGCGACCTAAAAACCCTCCTATATGAGGATTCAGTTATCGATTAAATTAGTTCTTAAAAGTATTTTTGCCAAAAATTACCATAATTTTCGTACTAAGCCGAAATCGAGTTATCGATTATTATTAAAAATATTTTGGCGTAAAATTACCGTAATTAGCGACCTAAAACCCTACTATAAGAGGATTAAGTTATCGAACTATCGTCTAAATTAGCGTTGAAATCTATAAAAGATCTAAAGTTATCGATTTATCGGATAAATTAGTTTTTAAAAGTATTTTTGCCAAAAAATTACCGCAGTATTAAACATATTTTGGCGTTAAATTACCGTAATTAGCGACCTAGAACCCTCCTACCTGAGGATTAAATTATCGAATTATCGATTAAATTAGCGTTGAAATATATAAAACATCTAAAGTTATCGATTTATTGGATAAATTAGTTTTAACAGTTTTTTTTTCAAAAAATTACCGTAATTAGCGACCTAACACCCTCCTGTATGGGGACTAAGTTATCGAGTTATCGATTAAATTTGGGTTTAAATATATTTTGCCAAAAAACCAAAGTAATTTTCGTAATAAAAGAGCTAAAGTCATAGAGTTATCGATTAAATTAGTTTTCAAAAATATTTTTGTCAAAAAATTACCATAATTTGTGTCCTAGAAACTCTCCCATACGAGGATTAAGTTATCGATTAATATATTTGTTTCAAAAAAACTGTCAAAAAACTATCGTAATTTTCGTAACGAGTGCTCGAAAATATTTAAATACTTTTTATTTATTCGTTTTTTTATGCATTTTTAATAAATTTTTTTTAAATTACTAAGTTTTTTTTAACATGATTTTATTTATTACTTTTTTTATTTTTTTTAGAAATTCAGTATCGTATTCAGCGTTGCCAAAATTTCATTAAAACGTTATACGAAATTTCACTAAAAGCGGTTAATTATTTTCAAAAGCTCGTCCGCAATATTGGATGTGCCATTTTGGATTTTGAAAAACTCTCTTCAAATTCGTAATCAGCGCTCTCTAAAACTTCTCTATGAGAAATATCATTAAAATGGACAATAACTTGGCATTTTCACCACTTTCGAGGGACTTCTAAGCCATAGTGCGTCGGGCAAAACTTCCCTAATATGGGAAAGAGACGCGAACATGACGCGTATAATATTCTAGGAACATACTACATAGTTCGAAACTGCTAAGTTCCTGTGCAGCATTGGTTCTCATACAGAGAAAATTATATTACTGGCATGGCCAAAACACACTAATTTATTATAAGCCGATCGAAATTCCAGAGTTTGTTATCCAAGGTATTTGGGCATTCACTTAGTGTCCTTGATAAACTTCGTACCAAAAATATATTTGTTTGTAACTCTTTATAATTGGTTATGAATCCCAACCAACCATCCAAATCGAATTCATTGAGATCGTCAATACCGGCTGCTCTGTGTACGCGTTTCGTTTGATGCTTAAATTAAACTCGTTCGTAATTTAAATGAATTCAATGTCTTGCATTTACATGGAAAAGAAATGAGGTCGACAATCAGTGCAAGGCTTTATGGTAAACTACGTTTATCGTTTTTTTTACCGGCGCGTAAACAAATCTATGATCGCTAAGATCTATATATAGGTAGAAATAAACCATATATAAGTAGATAGGAGACCAACTGAAGGACTAAGATTTCCTTCAGCTAGTGATATATCATTTTTGTTTGGCCAGCAGGCTTAATCGTTCATGCGGGCTATAATGTTTTCGGGAGTTAGAAATAACATAGTTAAAGAGAATTAACAAAGTTGTTAGAGTAACAGAATGTAACTCACGCGTAATCAATCCGGAAACTAATGAAATATTTTTAACTCAAATTATGACATTGGCCGTGAAAGTCTGAAAAAAAAATTCAAACCTATTTAATCTTCGGTGGACACACCTATTTTTCTTTTACGTAAACGACACACTAAGGTAAATTTCACCCCAATTCATATACTTTTTTCACAAACAGAGTTAAGGTTTGTATATATGTATATCTTTTTGTTATAAGTATTCAGATAAAATAAATTTAAAATGAATTGGTAAATTTAATTTATTCAAAGATGCCACAGAGGAGGAGCTCGTCCAAATACCCAAAAAGGGTGTACGCGCCAAGTATACAAGTAAAAGTGTTTTGTAGTAGTATAAACTATGGTAGGTAGGTAGGTAAAATGGCAAAGGGACCCTATGTCTGAGAGGGGGACAGCTGAAACCGGTTCTGTCGACCCCATCCTAGCAAGCTCGTCGGCAATTATATTTCCCTATATATTCCTGTGCCCAGGAACCCAGATAAGGGAGATGTTTCCTGCTCGATCGAGATGTTTGAGTTCCTCCTTACAGGATTTCACCAGAAGAGAGCTGCAATACGGCGACGACAGGGCCTTGATCGCAGCTTGGCTATCGGAAAAAATATTAATGTCTCCCACCAAACAGTGATCCCGAAGCATTTTGCATGCCTGCAGGATCGCGAAGACCTCTGCTTGAAAAACACTGCTCGTTTCCGGCAGTTTAAAGGGGACCGAAATTCTGGCAGGTTTAGTGAAAACCCCCGCTGCCACTCTAGATTCCATCTTGGATCCGTCAGTGAAAACAGAGGTAACTATATCCGTGCCGACTCTCCCCTCCTTCCAGTCTTGCCTGCTTGGAAAGATAGCCCTAGTACAACCCTCAAATCCCAGTTTGCGAATGGAGAGATCAGTGCGAAGAACAGAGAAGGAAGGGGAGATCTGCTTCAAGATGCTACTATGTCCTACAGGAACTATATTTTTGTACAAAAATTTATTAAAAAAAAAAATGGTCAAAACTTATCAAAATGTGGTGTACAGTTTCCTTTGACACTGATAGCATGTACGTATATACATACATATATTAAGCTTAGTTTTGTCAAGGTTTTTTAATTCCATTTCTGTAAAGAGTGATTTTCTTTTAGAGCACTAATGGTAATGTGGTTTGTTTAAAAGAACGTGAACTGGAAACATTTTTATCTCATTTTGATGATGAAATAATTGATTTTGATGAGAATGGTTGTGTCAATATAAAGTGTACACTTTCTTTTGACGTTGATCGTACATGCAAAAAAAAGTACAAGAACTCTTACACTGATGTAAATTCCACCCAATCGCTGTTTTAGATCTGCATAAATTCGGTGCACATCAACTACTCAGGACTTACTGCATGAATTCAAATAATTAAACCGGTGTTGCTAAAATACAGCTAACGGTGTATTTCCAGATGTTAGAAATAAATAAACCATAATCCAGCAAACATTTTGTGGCGCCACTTACACCCCAGTGTATCTTCCGAAGGCCAATCGCACGGAGTGAATATGACAACTATGGAAATCGCAACGACTTCCCCAAAATAAAACTCCCCACGGCATATTTAGTATAGTAGTACAACAAACTCTATATTTTATTTCTAATTAAAAAGCTGTATTTGTGGCGTTAATGTAACGGCTGATAACAACCATTTGTTTCATCAACGCTGACCAGAAAGGGGGAATTCTGGACAGCTCTCGTGCTGACGCTCTGAAGTTAGAGTCCTACAGTTGATGACGGGAGAGTATCTAAAGTGGCTATACGAAACGCAAATTTACACCTTTTCGATTTTTGCTTTGGGGCTTCACAAATTTTCTTTTTTTTTCCTAGATCACATCATTATTGAATCAAAAATAAATAAAACGATATACAAATCGGTCATGGCGTTTTAGAAATTTTCATAGTCTAATAGTGCAGATACTATTGATGCAAATTTCCATTTTCCTCCTTTTTTATAGAATGCAAAGTTCTCATCTTCCAGATATATGTATTTACTCTATACACTATTTAATATATTTCCTATGATTTCTTCTCATATACCCCCCAATTTTTATAAAAATATAGTTCATACTACTCGTACAACAAAAACCATTTAAGCCAAAGCTTCAAACAAACTTTTTCGAAATTACATCTCAACTTTCCAACCAGAATTTTTAGCATTTTTTGAGTATGACGCACTATAGCCCAATGAACTCCAAATTTTTAAAGTGACTACAAAATACCTCTGATTTTTGGGAATTTTTTTCGCTGCGGTTTCACGCTTTTTATTCTATACAAAGTACATGCTCGAATTTTTTATATGAAAAAAAGGAGCCTAACACCGTCAACAAAAAGAAAAAACCCAAAAATCAGCGGTACTTTTACTTAAGCAATCTCGTAATGAGCATCCCAGTTATTTCTTCACAACTCTCATTCTTGTCAACTTTCAACGAAATAGTTCAGTGCTGCAAAATGCAAATGCAGCAAGCGACTAATCATTTTGTTCGTTGGCAAATTTAATAATAATAATATTAATTTTCAAAATTTAACAATTAAATAAAATTTTTGAATGAAAAATTAGTATTTTCAAGCCTCAACCATTACAGCCCAATCTAGGAAATTTTCAGGTGTGCTACGCTATCACTTTTGCATGCGCTATCGGCATGCCGCGACCCTCCGGACGAGTTCAGTGGTATATTCCAAATAATTAATACCTATCCGCTATATGTACATCCGAAATAAAATATTAAAACATAGTGGTTTGATTATTAAACGTCATTTTGCATAATTTGGCTCTATGGCCACAGAGAAAAGCAAAGCTACAAGAAGCCAATAGATATGTACACATTTTGTCATAATGCTGGCACGAGACTGTTCACTGTACACTATTGATAGCTTTTTGACGGGAAATCTGACAGAGATGGCGCCGCTAGCGTAGCCTATGCACAAACCAAGCACAGTAGTCTATAGATACATTGTGTGCTGGTTTTCTATGGCCGAAATTTGATAGCACACGTTTCGGTATCGAAATAAGGGAAAGGCGTACATTTAAATTTTATTTATGTTCCCTTTCTAACTTTTTTGGGCAAAAAGTTATTTCTGTCAATAAGAACATTTTGTACCGGAAGTTTTTCATTTTAATACTTCTAATAGAGATATTACAGTTTAATGCCATCTCAATTATCTCATCCCATCAGATTTTTCTTGGATTACATTCTTAGTGGGTTATATACACTTGTAAGGCTGAAAAATCACGTTTTTTTGAGAATTTTTTACAAAGAACGATTTTTTTAAACAAATACAATTTTTAATGATTCAAATAGTGTCGACTTTAAAGTTAATTATAGCTCGAAAAGTTAATGAAAATATTGAAGTGCACGGCTCCTGCAGATGATCTCCCAAGCGTCCAGTTTGGATTATCTGAAATCAAAAAACCAATTAGATTATTAATCGTTAAAATTTTTAGACGATCGGTTCAGCCGTTTTTGAGAAATCGTGTCCACCGACTTCGAAAACACGGTTTTGAGAAAAACGCGTTTAAAGTTTGAAAAGCACTTTACATAGGGTAAAAATTCTCTGAAACGCCTTTTCAAATTTGCGTGTAACTTCGAAAATATTCACCGGAACGATAATAAATTTTCTGTGTGCATTAAGAAAATAAAATAAAAACAAAATCGATTTTTTGAAAATTCTAACTGTATATAACCTCATAATAAACACGTACTTCAACACATCATTGTAAAAGGGGGCATACATACATTTAAATGTATAAGGAGGCGCAAAATTAATCATCCAATTTTGAAACGAGAATTTTAATTTTGACCTTTACACGCTCCATTGCTTGTCTTTTTGTATACATCAGCTAGTTCTCAAATGTCGAATGTTAATCATCATCCGACACCATTTACAAAAATTATAAATCTTCAGATAGAGTGATTAATTTTGTGCCACCTTGATACAAAACTTTTGAGTGTCGACCTGCTCCAACTACTGAATTAGCTTCCGGCAAAGTGTTTAAGGGAAACCGAAATTAGGAATCGAAAAACTCAGCGCGCAATGCCCTCCAAATCTTAAAAGTGCCACAACCAAGGCGAATCAATGCTAGATGTTGTTACCAGAGCAGTGTCAAGGTGAGACCTCCTCTTTTGTTGCAGTTTTGTTTGTTTGCTAACATTCTGATTGAAATCTTTGCATTCAAACCACCAAATTGCAAAGATAATACACAAGTAAACATTGTTGATGCTGTAATAACTTCACTTTACATAGATTCGCCGTGGTCACAAATCCGTAGAACATTTTATATAATTTGAGAAAATTCAATTAAACGCTTACTTTATTGTTTTTCATAGCAGTCAGTTTTCATTTGTGGCCTGTTCAAATGGTGTTCACAGTTTTTCTCTGAATTGAGATAAATTGAGCTTCATAAGAATGCCAGAACATGCCAATTGCGATAAAAATCTCACATACATATGACCGAGTAATAAATAATAGAAGTAGCTCGAAGTTTATATCGGAGTAAAAGCCTTGCACCGTTATTAAAAAAAAAAGAAAAAATTGTGAAAAATCAATGGGCAAAAAATTAGTATGATTATCAATAATTTCTATTTTCCGACTTTTTGCACTTTATGTAATTTTTCAGTGGGTGTGGAAAAAATTGCCAAAAATTAATGTTTAAAAATCGCTATGATTATTAATAATTTTTTTACTGACTTTTTGCACTTTATTTAATTTTTTCGATAGGTGTCAGGTTTTTTTTTTTCTTACAAACCAACGAATTTTTTTGAATGGAAGAAAAAGCACCATTAACAAAAAAACAAAACAAAAATTGCCAAAAATCAATAGTCAAAAAATCATGGTTATTAATAATTTTTTTAATGTCTTTTCGCATTTTATTTCATATAAAAATGAGTTTCTTGCGGAAGAGAATGCGCAAAACCATTTGCAAAAAGAAAAAATTAGAAGAACCAACGCCAGTTTTTATAAATGGCATTTGTTATATGTGCCCATAATTATGAAAGTGGGCTAAGTCATATGTTTTTGTTTGGAGAAATTTAATGAACTTCACTTGAATAAATTAAAAAATATTTCTACATTTTGCGACCCTTTAATTTAAAATTTAATTAACCTTGATTAACCAAAATTTATTATGATTATGAAATTTTGTGTGATTTTCGTACGAAAATTTGTATTTAAAGCACCAATTAAACCATTTTCTACAATAAATTAACTGAATATCCTATAAATGACTTAAAGCCCTAAAGAACTATGAGTTTTATTTGAAATAATAACTTTAATGACGTAATTCGTGAACATTTATTAATTATTTTAAAAAAGTAATCCACATCTCCAAAGATTCTTAAAATGTTCCTGAAAAACTGGAGGGATGTAGGTAGTAAGCATCGAACTAATATAGTTACGTTTTTCTTCCATTACTTGTCTAGTGGTGGTGTATAATGAAAGTAGCTTAGCATTTCCCTGTTTTTCTTTTAGGTGAAAGATCCGAAACGTGGCATTTAGAATTATGTAAAGAAGTTTTGTGGCGCATTTTATAAGGTTCATTTTTCAAGAATCTCATCCATTGTACTTGCAGCTAAGAGACAGATTCGCACTCGGTATTTTTACTCTTCTTGTCGTTAACTCTTCTAGTGATTTCATTGAAATAAAATGCGGCTGCGACACACGTTTTATCGAAAATATATTTCTTTTCTGCACTTTTCTATCAACTCCTTATAATGCTCAAGATAGTATTAATAATTTGCTTTTTTTATTTTAATTTTTATCACCGCAAAATCACAGTCATTCGGTAGAAAGGAATGACCCGATACCAGAAATTTGTGGTATCTTATTTTGATATTATTATTTGATGGCTGAGCAGTTTTCCCCCATGTCAATGCTACTTTAATAATCACTGTAAGCTATTGCGTATTTTTGAGTAGTTACTGTATATACTCCACATGCACTAAAATGCATGATGCTACTTCCTGTGCACCTCCTGAAGCTGTCGTTTGATCCCGTGCACACATCTTGACATTGTCATCACGGAAATTATGGAAGCCCAAGTTGCTGACGTAAATATTTCACTTTTAATATGCAAACTAAAGTTACGTCCCCATATGCATTAATTAGCAATAAATCCACAAAATTAATCTACCCGTTCACATATGGCAGATTGAAAACTTACAATAAGCTGCCACGACTGTTTCGAAAGATTTTTCTTCATAGAAATTGCTTTGGTGGAATATTTTGGAGTTTTTGGTTTGTTTAATTATTATTAATGATATGCAGAGAAGTCAAGGAGAAAGAATAGCTAATTTAATTCGTAAACGACGTTTATTGAGATTTTAAAAAATTGTGGCAGCAATACGAATGCGAAATTCGATATAACATTTTATAATAAGTAGTAAGAGTACAAAGTATCTATGGACACACGCTTTTTCTGTAATATGAATGCATATTGTTAACTAAAATTTAACAAAAATTTTATTAGAATTATGTTCACAAACCTGTTTTCGTTGCCGGGGACAATTTCATTTAGGTTTCTCTTTGAGGTTTCTCTTTACATTCGTAAAAATAATTATCGATAGCACAGCGTTGTATTTAGAAAAGTGTGGTAATAATCTAGGAATATTTTATAATCTCAGATTTCGGAATAGAAATTTTGTATGGGTAATCTCGCTTTTTAATTACGGATTGGGAGTTAAGCACGAAAAAGTATATTAGATAATCTGTAAATGTATTATAACGAAGCAGAAAGTTCAGGTGATTTTTGAAAATGAATTAGAATTCATAAATTTCCTGCAATTTTCTATTGCATTTTTCTGTTTCTCTGCAAGAGAGTTCCTGGTTCGTTCAGCATTTTGTAAATGCACATCATGACTTCGTCTAAGATGTAATTTTTCTTCTCTTAACATGATTTTTTGGATAACTTATAATATAAAGTAAATGGCCAAATTGATGCTATAAAGAAAAGTGAAGAACAGAAAATAAGAACGTTCAGAATAATATCTGTATTAAAACACGACTTATTACGAAGTTTGACCGTAATATTATTTATAGATTTATATGTCAAAAATTTGCCATCTTTGACCCTATTTAAAAAAATTGAGACATGCTTTATTATACAAAAATGGTCCACGTCTACGCAGCAAATACTTTCAGTAGTCATAAACCCGCTTTTCTGTTCCAATCTCAATTTGTTGTTGTGCTATAATAAGCCTATGAACACATTCCGCAAAAATTGATAAACCATATTTTACATTTAAATTACAAAAGGGACTTTTATTTTTATTGGTATTCAATTGAAATATTTTCATGTATTTATATATTGCTTAGATTAATGTATAAGTATGTATGTATGTATGTTTTAGCAGTTTTAGCAGCACACAGCAGGATGCATGCATGCTATTATGCTTTTATTATAATAAATGTATCTGAATATAGTCATATAAAAACAAAAACAAAAAAAGAAACACTTCAACTACTTTTATGACTTAAAATTTAATGATTTTTGGAATTTTCATAAAACACAATTTTTAATTTAATTTAACTTTTACATATGTATGCATATAGTATTTTCTGTTTTCTTGCTCCGAGGGAGCTTTGCCAATATTTTTGCTTTGTTTTATTTATAATAATCGTTGTGGACGACATGTCGTATGAGTACTGCAAATACTGGGCTACTTAGCGATACGATGCTTTTCGTTTTAATTACATATGTATGTACGTGTGTATTTATTTATGATAAATATTTGATTCTCAATTTGAATTTTGACTACTAATTTTTGATTATTTTTTATGAAATTGTTGATTATTTCAAATTTTGATTTTCATTTTTTTTTTTAATTGCAATAATTTGTGCTTCATTGTGGTATATTTTGGTATTTGTTTTTTTATTCTTATTTTATGCATTTATCCGCGCCTGCATTGCATTTTTCGCATTTGGCCTTTGGGTGGGTTTTCACTGATTACTGTTTGTTTGTCTATAGAAAAAAAATAATCATTGACGATTTGGCAGGTTTTTGCTGTAAAAATTAAATTTTAGAATATATTTAGATAAGGAGTGGAATTTTTTCGAAATTCATTAAATATTTCGGTTTTTTGCTCTAAGTAGTTCACTTATGCATAAACATTAGAAAATAAATTTGATTTCCATTGCTTTTGCTCAACAGAAATCTTATCCATTTATTTTTTTATTAAATTTTTTTTTTCAAGTTTAGTCGCATTAACAGCTTTCCAAAGAAAAAAACAAAATGATTTCTAATTAAATTTATAAATGTATTCAGCAACGTTCGGTGACGTAGACTTTGGCAGTGGCTGGTGCATTCGATCGTCGCACAGCGACCGAGACAATGATACCAATGGCAACCAAGACGATACCCAGTGAGTTCATAATGTAGTGCTCGATTTCGGAGTTGCGTGAGCTGTGAAGAACAAGAATTGGGAAAGAAAGAAAGAAATTTGTATATGCGCTATAAATATTTAGTAGTTTTGAATTTTCAAGAACCAAAAAATCTTGTTATTTAACTTCATATTTAATTTTTTTTTTTCATAATCTTGTAGGCAAGAAATACTTTTTTATTTATTTCACAAATTTCCTCAAATATGTGTGCAAAACGTGTAGTTTACAGAAATCAAACATATAAGTTAGAAAAAAATATTGTGATTTGAGTCATCGTTGATCGTTTATTACTTAAAACTATTTATAATAAAGCATCATAAAATTAATTAACATTAAGTTTTGAAAAGGCTGACATTTAAGAAAAAGAAAGAATATCGATTGAGGAGAATAAAAAATTAAGAAAAATCTTTTCTTTTCTATTTTTTTGAAAAATATGATAATAGAAATTAAAATGTTTTATAGGTACGCAATTTTGTTAAATTTTTAGAAGTAGGAAATCTAACAAATGTAAGATTTGGAGCCATGAAAATTTAAAGATAATAAAAATATATTGCTAGAAACTTAAAAAAAAGTTAAAAAATTTCAAAATTTTAACAAGAGTGACAAATATTCAATTACTAATGGACTATGAATAAGTTCGTGCGGTTTTTTTTCGAAATTTGAAACTTTATTGACGTAAAATGGTTACAAATTTAATATTCAAAATATTGTCCATCGCTTACTACTACTTTTTCCCATCTTTCTGGCAATTCACGGATTCCCTTTGTGAAAAATTCGGTCGGTTTTGCCGCAATCCACGAATCGATCCATTTTTTGACTTCATCGTAATTACGGAAGTGCTGGTCAGCCAGGCCATGTTGCATCGATCGGAAGAGATAGTAATCGGATGGCGCAAGGTCTGGACTATACGGCGGGTGGGGTAGGACATCCCATTTGAGCGTTTCTAAGTATGTTTTGACCACTTGTGCAACATGTGGCCGAGCATTGTCATGTTGCAAAATAACTTTGTCGTGTCTATCGGCGTATTGCGGCCGTTTTTCTCGCAGTGCTCGGCTCAAACGCATCAATTGTCGTCGGTAGACATCCCCCGTAATCGTTTCATTCGGTTTCAGTAGCTCATAATACACAACACCCAGCTGGTCCCACCAGATACACAGCATAACCTTCAGGCCATGAATATTCTGCGCCGACGTCGATGTTGAAGCATGGCCAGGGTATCCATACGTTGCCCGACGTTTTGGATTGTCGTAATGGACCCACTTTTCATCGCCAGTCACAATTCGATGCAAAAAACCCTTTCTTTTGTGCCGTTGAAGCAGTTGTTCGCATGCCATAAAACGGCGTTCAACGTCTCTTGGCTTCAATTCATACGGCACCCAATGGCCTACCTTTCGGATCATTCCCATGGCTTTTAAACGTTTGGAAATGGTTGATTGATCAACTCCCAAAGTTTTTGCAACCTCTTCTTGCGTTTGAGCCGGATCTTGATCGAGCAATTCCTCCAATTCGGTATCCATGAACTTTGGCGGCGCACCCTCGCGTTCTTCGTCTTCCAAGCCAAAATCACCACTTTTAAAGCGTGCAAACCACTTCTGGCACGTTCGCTCAGATAGAGCATGCTCACCATAAACTTCCACCAAGATACGATGACTTTCGGCTGCTTTTTTCTTCATATTAAAATAATGAAGAAGAATTCCCCGCAAAAACACATTATTTGGCACGAAATTCGAATTTTTCAAGTGTGGTAAAAATATTGTTGTTTACGCTTCAAATAAAAAACTTATACTGACGTTTGTGCCTTACGACAGTAGCTCTCCAATGAATGTTTGGAAATGTGGATCGATGGAATAATAATCAAGTTACGCCATCTGTTGTAAAACCGAAACGAACTTATTCATAGTCCTATTAAATATTACGCGGTGCCCCGCTGCCGCAGAAAAACTAATTGGCCTAAATGGCCTAGTGAAGAACATGGATTTTCCAAATTCGATCCAAACTCAAATTTTTTTTAATCCAAGATATGTGACCTGGTCTATGAAAAGGTACCTTACGTGTCAAAAAATCTTTTTTCACTTTTTTGTTGATTCGAATAGTGTGTGAAAGGCTCTTTAAAATGGTGAAAACCAGAAAGTCATAATTTGTTTAAAAGTTTGTTAAAAGTAAAAAAAAAAGAAAAGTACAAATACGAAAAAGACTGATTTTTTTGTCATGATACAAATTAGAATAACGAAGACAATAATTTGTGCAAATTAAAAACTGAACCATTCCTGGACAGGCTGAGGTGTAATGAATATGATACTGAAGTCTGTTTTCAAAAAATTTTTGTCACCGGGTCTTATAAGTTTTTTTTGGCATGGATGTCGGTACAAAAGCTAACTTATTTTTTAAAACGATTTCTGCGATTTGCATTAACTTTTTCTTATTTATTTACATATAAAAAAATGTTTTTCACTGCTTCTGTAACTTTATTGATACTGTGATCTATGCTGAATAAAATAACCCAAACCGGATTGAAAAATATTTATATTTAAAAAAGTTACAAGGGTTTTTAGAAGTTTAAACTTTAACTGCTGTTTTCTCGAAAACTTGTTTTCGCACGTAAGGTACCTTTTCGTAGACCAGGTCACATATATTTTTTTTATTATGGATAGGAGCAATAAAAAAATTTCAAATGCGAAAGTAAAATTTAATTTAATATTTTGAAAAGTGTAAGATCCAAGGAAATTCAATTTGCAGTAACGCAGTGGAAGTGACTTTTTAATTTCCTCTTTTATTGAAACTTTTTAATTTATGTTAATCTCTGGTTAAACATGGCCTTTTTGAAGAATATTTTCCCCTTCTGTGTGCTCTTTTGACGAACTCGCAAGTTCAAACTGGGGATTAAAATTGTTCCACCAAAGAAGTGTACACTAAGTTTTAGCCTTTTAGAAAGGAAAAGTTTAAAGCTATTTGTGCATATTTCTAGTAAAATAAATGAGTTTTTAACAACAGAGGTTCAACTAAAACCCTAGTAAACATTGTCATAAGATAGAGATCAGCTTGAGATTTGACTATAACGTAAGAACTTTAATGTTTGGAATTAGTTCAAGGTCCGGATGTGTAACAAAACATATTTATGCGATGAAGGGAGAGGGATGGAGGAGGAAGTATTAAATAACTATTCGTAATTTAATTTAATACTTCCTCCTCCACCCCCCCTCCTTTCATCGCATAAATATGTTTTGTTACACATCAGGACCTTAATAATGTAACATTGCATGAAGTTTAAACATTTGTTGAACGCAAAAAAATTTTTTCTTATATTTCGATGGCGAAATAGATATAAATTTAGCTACAAAGAAAATACAGAAACAAAGTTGCAATTTTCCGAATTTCGAACAAAAAGCTCGAAACTAAAGAAAATTAACTAAAAAGTGGACAGCTTCCATTAACTATAAGATATTTTGGGAAACTACGCATGCTAGATATCAATTGATTGCAAAAAAAAAAATCAAAGACAAATAAAAAAAAATGAAAATAAAATTAAATTGATTTATTATTTAAAAAGAAAATTTTTTTTAATGTTTTTTTAAAGGAAATAATTTCTTGATAAGAAAATAACAATTTCTTTATTTCCTTAAAAAATTGAAATAAAATTAAATAGTATATACAAAGAAAATATAGAAACAAAGTTATATTTTTCGAAATTACAAAAAAAATTCGAAAATAAAGTAAATTTTTTAAAAAGTAGGCAGCATCCTGAACATTTTGTAATGACTACACCTTAAGTGTACTGCTACAACAACAACAACTACACATTTTGAAAATCTAAGCTATTAGACAATAATTGATTGCAAAAAAAAAATGATATCGGCAACTGTTTTTAACTGAATGAGAACTATCGATAACGATAACTATGGGTGAGAATAGAAAACTGTGCTGACATTTCTCTTCAGTAAGGGTCAACAAGTCATCATGAATCGTTTAACGTCGGACAATGCTTCCATATTGAGGAAATTCGCTTTGAAAATACTAATCTGTCTGCGAAGTTCATAGAACGAAGAGTTGAAGAAGATTGCCGATTTGTCATCGTTCTCAACTTGTTGGCCGCTGTCCTTGAACTGCGCGTAAAACTTTACGTAAGGGTCTTGGATTACGTGAGAAAAAAAATGCAGCTCGTGCAAAAATTGAAGCCAAATGATCATCGTTTGTGTCGAACTTTTGCTCATTGGGCTCATTAAGATTTATTATTAAAATTTATTGGAAAAAGTGGTCAAAACTTGGACTGATCGATAGGGCCATGTAACCTGTAGCTGCGGATATCATATTGAAAAAAATAAATGGCATGAAATTATCTATCAGATTTTAATAAAAAAATAATACTCGTAATTGCAACAATATTTCTGTTTTGTAGCATCATTTTAAGTTCTCAAATTTTGTTCTAAAAAAAAAATTAATTAAGTTATTGTATATAAACTTGTTCTTCAAAAATAAAATGTTTTTTCAAAAAAAAAAAAAAAATTAAGGGTCTTTATTCTTCAGAAATCAAATATTTTTCTAATTTTTTTCTATTTAAAAGCAATTCAAATGAAGAATTTAGTCATAACTTTTTGTCTTCACGCCTTGAAAACTCGTATTTACTTATACTCGTATATTTCTCAAAAAACTGTTTACCTTAAAACAGCATCACCCGCATTCTGACGCTCGTATTCCACCAGGCCAGTGATGCAAGTGGCGATTGCCAACATAAAATTCGCTAGACCGAAACTGGCGTGCACCGGAACCATAATGCTGCGACACTTATAGGTGCGATTCTCACAGCATAGCAATACCAAGAAACTGCAAGAAAAAACAGATACCAGAGATAAAACAAATTGAAGCAATAATCAACTGCGCAAAGAAAAATAGGAAAAAATCCCCACAGCAAATTAGGCAGATGTTGAAAAATTTTATGCGAGCATTGCTGCAACTGCCAGTGGAGTAAAAATATAGATGCATGTGTCTATGTATATGTACTTGCAGTTATATTAGTTGCGCATGTATGTGTTCATACCTGAAGAATCCAACAACGAATTGCAGCACGAACATTCCCATGGTGACAAAACCCAACCACGAATGCAAACTGTAGAAATTCACTTTAGGCGGCTCCGACAAATTGTGCGAATCGAAGACGGACAGAAATCCCAAAGCCACACACGGTATGGCGCAGGCGTGAAAGAACATATGAATCAGCTTAACATAAATGTGTTTCAAACAGCGGCATAGACGATAGAGCAAAATTGCTGCAAGCACAAACAAATGAATAGTGAATTATTAATATAAAATTCATAATTACAAAGAAAAAAGTAACGCATTGTCTTGGTTTTTACTTACAAAATCCCGATAGCGTTATGAAGCCCGCCATCATTAGGGTGGGATGCAAATTGAATTGCAACGTTGGATTGTCCGACCATGCAAAGCCGCCGCGATAGAAGAGTATCCAGAAGAGAGTGAGCACTAATACGCCCACCAACAAAATGGTCGAGAGTATGACAATGAGCAAGTACTCGAACCACGAGCCACAGTTCCAGGCATTCTCCGAATCCTCCTCATAGCGTCTGAAAAGGGTAAACCGATGTTTATTATGTACAAAAATGCATTAAAAAACAAATTAGTGTAGTTTCTAGTTTTGAAATTTTCACGTATTTTTTTATAGCTACAATGAACGTCTGTCATTGCGATACAACCGTCTGTACTTAGCATCCGCCTCGGGTCGCCGCTTTATTTGGCGATTCAATTCTTTCATAAACTCCTCGTTTACCGTCATCGTCATCGAATTCTGTTCTGTAACTTTTCTCCGCTTCAATCTCTTACAAAAATTATTTTAAATGTCTGTAAAGCGAGAAAATGTCAATAATTTTGAAATTTTGGCAACGAAATTGCTTTCGCTGTCTACTGAAGTTACTTTTAATTGTTTACTATACTAATGGCATTAACTGTAAGAAATGTCTAACTCCATATATTATTTTGTGAAAGTTTTTGTTACTAGCTCTGATAATAAGTTGACTTATTTTTATAGATTGTCTGCTATAATATTATTAAAATTAAAATTATACAATAGGGGTATTCATACAAATAAACATTACGTTTTCGTGAAACTGTCTTTTTATTGGCTTACTGAGTAGGTTAGGTTAGCCACGTCGCTTGCCTAAAACAAGACACTCGGTAGCCTTAAGGCCCATTGTGATACCTGCATTTGATTTCCATTTCCTGGCTTACTTAGAAAATAATTTATAAATAATGTGGTGGAAAGCTTGATAATTTTTGTGTCTGCACCAGATAGCTGATATTCATTAATATTGCTTTTTATTTCCAGTCAAAAACCGTACCACATTTGAGTTAATATATTTTGTTTTAATATTCCAAATTTACTCTCATATATTCTTTGTTTAGTGGCAGTGCAAAGGAAAATGTGGGAGTGTGAAGAAAGCCATGAATCAGCTGTTGCTAAATATCAATTGTCGGTTATCAAAAGCAAACGTTAAGAATTAAACAAAAATTCCGCATTTTAACCCGTAAATAGTGACTTCGAGTCGACCAGACTTCTCTGAAGTTTTCTACAGCTATATTTTTTAAGGGGTTACGTGGGTTTCGTCGGGTAAAAAAAGGTCTATTTTCAATATTTTTTTTTTCTATGTAAAAAATTATTTATTTAACTCAAACTTTTTTCTGTCTTATATTACATGTTTAAAGAATAATTTCTGAAATTTTCAAAAAAAAAAAAAAACTTAAAACTCCTCCATTGTGACGTCATTTCCGGTGACCCCTCGAAAAAAAGGTGCGTCCGCGTTGTCAGCATAACTCCTGAAAGGCTCATCAAAAATGAAAAAACAAAAATAAGTGTTTTAGTTAAGACCATAAACTCGTGCTTGAACGAAGGAAAGAAAAAAAGTAAAAATTGGAATTTTGGCAGACATTTTTCCAAAAAAATGAAAATTTCGGTCAAATTTGCCTGCCAGTTTTTTTTTTTAAATAGTTGTAATTGAAAAAAAAAAAACAAAATCCTTCGTTCAAGCCCGAGTAAATTGTATTTCGAACACCTGTGTAAAATTTCCTCAAGATCGGTTGAGTAGTTTTCGAGAACATTTGACAACCGACTTTGAAAACACAGTTCCGAGAAAAACGCCTTTAAAGTTTGAGTAACAATAAAAGTGGCTTGGAGCGCACTCATTCCAAAGGCTGTATCTCCGAATTTATTATTCGGATCGACTTGAAAATTTAAGATCACATTCCTGAGATATTGCTGAAATTAATTAGCAAAAAAAAAAAATAAATCGATTTTTTGAACCAACGAAACCCATGTAACCCTTCAAAAGAGATTTTTGAGATTTTAAGTACCTTCAAATATATACGTTGGATGTATTTTAGCTCAAAACAAACTTGAATTAGCATACGTGCAAGTAATCAATTCCGTTAAAAAGAAAAGAAATCATGGAGTTAGACCGTTATGATTGTCAATAGCAAAATAACTTTATTATTTTTAACACATGAATCCTAACATCTATCGATTGTACATAAATTCTGGAGTTAGTATGACCCCCAGTTTCTATACAAATATTAAATGTCGGCTAGAAACAATAAAAGAAAGTTCTTTGAAAATCTTGATTGTAATGCCAAAGCGACAGCTGGGGTAAACAATATGAGACAGCTGTACCACATAGTATTGGCCGGTGATCTAATCAGCAGTGTAGTAGTAATCAGCCGATCAGAAATATGAATAGTGCTTTACTGACCTACAATGATGACCAGATCCGTAGATGGAAAGAAGACTTTGAAGCTAAGAGTAATGTTAGCAGTGAATCTAGCTTTGAAGTGGGCAGCACAACAACCAGCAACAAAATAACAACATCCTGCCCTAGTCTAGCGAAGATTAAGAATGCAATTAAAAACGCAACAAAGCTGCGGGCGAAGATAGCATGCAGCCAGAACTATTGATCGTCGACCCGATCATCGAGAGGAGATATGAGATATTTCTGTTCACTTAGTTCGATAGCTCATTGCCTCTGCGCTTAAATAGGCCGCAAATCAGACTATGTCGAATTAAAAAATTTATGAGAATTTTTGAAAGAAAAGCATTGAACTCTTAGGACTGAAATCTCAGAGATCTTAAATGAATTTTTACAATGTAAGTGTGAAATAGCCAGAGAAAGTCTCTTTTGACAGACCTTGTGTGATAGTTTGGTAATACAAATCACGATTTAGTTTATTATGAAATAGAACAAACTAAGTCTACTGTGTTTATCAGTCCACGTCAGTAGCTCGAAAATGTGAGATTTCAATCAGTTGATTAAGGCTCTGGCTCTAACCAGGCTTTCTTATGATCGCATTTAGGCATCACTTTCACACTTTTAAGCCACCAATCATTACTAGCCAATGCTGTAGATGGGCTTAAACTGTGGTGGTTTCAAGTTCAGACGGTCGAATAAGGTATGTGGTCCAACTAAAAAGATGCCATTTCATTCAATTATGCCATCACTGAAAGGATATTTTGCATACTATGAACACATTAAGGTGTTGTGTAAAGCATGTTTTTGATTGCCTATTTTGGATTTTTTTACAGAAAGATTGGGGTACAATTTTCCCAAAATCACTTTCCCAAAAAAATTTTTTCCCAAATTTTTTTTTCCCAAAAAATAATTTTCCCAATGCCATTTTTCCCAAACTAAAAATTTCCCAATAAATTTTCCCATAAAATATTTTTCCCAAAATATCGTTCGTCTGTAAAATATCGCATATACATTTGCAATGAATGGGCGAGTACTTTTTTTATTATTTGAAAAGAAATGATTTTTTGCATTCAATTAATTCCGCCATAATTAGAAATTTTGACTTTAGGCAGCAAATTTTGGCTCATGAAATTTTGACACGAAAAGAATGACGTGAAAAAACTTGTTTATATGAGTGAAGTTGGATACATTCGTTACCTTGTCTTTTTATCCGAATTGAAAAATGTATATTGAAAAACTTTTTCGAATCTTTTTCGATTACTTAAGTATATGATTTTTGATTATTATATACACTCATATTGTCGGAATCGTCGAAAAATGTGAAATAGTAGAATAATAAAAATTAATTTCAGTAGTATTTGTTCGGGAAAGCTATCTATTGGAAAAAAGTTATTTTGGGAAAACATGCATTCGGGAAAAAACAATAAAGCGGGAAAAAATATTTTTGGGAAAAAAAAATATTGGGAAAATTATTTTTTGGGAAAAAAAAATTTGGGAAAAAATTTTTTTGGGAAAGTGATTTTGGGAAAAATGACCCCCCACCTTACAGAAAGTTTACCTATATTTGAACGCAAAAAAAGAAAATTAATAACGAACATTCAAAAAATAAGTAAACGAATGAAATATAGTCAAAATTGCTCAAAATGTAGATGTGCTATCATTTTGTCGCCGGGTGTATAAGTAGAGATTATGCCATATAACATTTTATCGATATCGGGTTTTAATAGCAGCCGTTTTAGAAAATTCTGTTTCGAGAAAAACGCCTTTAAATGTTTTTAACCAGTGCGAAATTATTTAACTTGCAGTTTATTGTGACTCCTTTTATGTGATCCGCACAAAAGAAAACTCTATTTATCCTGCCTTTCTTCTAGACGACGAAGCCACGTAAGCCCTCTTGTACTTAATCTAATTTTGTCTGGCTCAACTAGACAGCACATTTTACTAACATTAATTTGTGTCATGTTTTTCAATTTTCTCTACAAATCTAATTTAATTGTTGTTCCGACAATCGTCAGCATTCTTATGCTCGTAAGCTCCTGCTCTCCAATTGGTTGTAAAAAGTAAACTCTTCATTGAATAATTGTTCATTAAAGTCATTCAAATGACTTATAATTACAAGACAATTTCATTTGCAACATTTGCAATACAACTACAACAACTGCCTTTAAATTTCAGTAAATCTCATAGCAGACAAGCCGCAAATCAAATATTTATCAAAATGCCCATCCACTTATTACAATGTCTAGCGCCCATACACAAACACACACACACACACAATCACATTCGTACATATATTTGAGAAATATCTGTATGCAACAGTGGTCTATCAACTAGTGGTCCATCAACTCAAGTTTCACAAGCTTGGGGCTTTTGTGAATTGCATACATCTGCGTCTTTTGTGATTTGTTTGGAAGATAAGTCGAGCAGATATTAGAATTGCTAATTGACAGCTGAAAGAACGTCTTCTGGCATGCATACATAACGGACATATATTCACACATGCATATATACACATTTAGAATACATCTGTTCTCAAATATGTTTATCATTAAAAAGATGCTCCAGCCAGCAGAAATCGCCTAGTCAGTGCTGTGTATGGAGCTATTCATGGCGGCCGAACGCTTAATCTAGCTCAATTGACTGCGTCGAGCCGTACTTACTGAGTGATGGATGTGAGTAGGAGTGTTGATGGTGTATGGAATGCACATTAGTATGAGTGGTTTGGTTTTATGCATATAAGTTAGTATTCTAATAGCAAGTCACCCCACAGGAAATCGGTAGCACATAAATATTTAGACCAGCTTCGGTCATTGAATTGATGGAATATTTTTTAAAGATTTTTTTTGTTTTATTACCAGAATTAGGGTTTTAGTAAATCGGGTAATCTTTCCAAATTATCTTTAATATTACAACGCATCTTTTTCATATCGATAAACTATCCTTATACATTCAAATGTTTGTTGAACTGTTGGTTAGTTGATGTATCCATTAAAATTTGTAATCAGGTTTAAAGTCAAGTAAAGTAGAAGTAGACAGCTTGATGTAAATGAAGAATAGCTGGCTTTACTCGCAAACTTTACCAGTCGTTTATTATTACTGCGCCCAAACTGGTTTTCTAGCAGTATCCTTTTTTACTGACCAATAAACGCTGTTGTCGAACAATGCGCAGAGTTCAGAGCCGACCTTAATTTGATGTTCATAGATTTTGAAAAAGCTTAGGCACACTGTATGTGGGTTGCCCTGCGCCGTTCTCGAAGAAATAATTTCAATAATTAAAATAATTTATTATGGCGCTAGGGTAAGCTATCGGAGCCAATCGTAGTTCGAAGCGGAGTTCGTCAGAGATCTATTCTGTCACCCGTGTTATTCCTCTTAGTAATAGGAGACGCTCGATCTCGAACCGGATAAGGTGCTGATACCCATGCCTATAGCCACTTGTAAATTACTTATAGACAGGGAAACCATCAAAAAGGTAAATACAATCTGGCAAAACCTCACAACATGCGAACTAAGCAGACAGACATGGCCGAACTGGAACAGCGGTCGATCGAAGATCTTGCTAAGATTCAACAGGGAATCTATAAGAAAAATGATAGGTGTATTAACAGGTCATTGTGTAATAGGCAGCCACGCTAGAAGGTTAGGACTACCTTACTTCGATTTCTGTAGAAGCTGTCTAAATACAGAAGAAGAGGAAACAGTCAGACACCTTTTATGTGAGTGTGAAAGCCTAGCTAGGAGAAGGTTGCGCACCCTCGATACAGCATTTCTAACCGATGTAGCGGATATAGCCCATCTAAAACTAACGAAGCTCTGCTCGTTTATTAAAGCAACCGGATGGTTTGAAAGGGAACACGTAGAGTAAGGATAAACTCCAGTGGTATCACAATGGACCTGCCGAAGGTCTAAGTGTGTCTTACGACAACCACCCTACCTACCTACCTAATAGGAAACGTCCCCGAAGCAGCCTTAAGCCCTCTTTACAACTGTGGTCTTAAATGGACGATGTCTAGCACGCTACAATACATCGATTACGCTGACGACATATACCCTTGGCAAATCGCCTAACCGAACTTAAGAAAATGGGTTCCCGGCTTCATAGGGAAGGTAGGTCTGCCGGCCATAAAATTAATTTTGACACGACGAAGGTGATGAGTCTGGCAAATAAGATGTATGGAGATTGTAGATAACCCTATCGAAACAATAGAGAAATTGACTTACCTCGACAGCAAAATTGCCCCGGGCGGTGGCACGGATGTAGACATACGCTCCCAAATCAAAAAAGCCGGAGGAACATTCGGGATATTGTAGTCTGTATAGTGAAACAACAACTTAAATTCCACTTCAAAGGTTAGGCTCTTCAAGTTAAATGTGCTGTCGGTACTGCTATATAGTAGATCTACTTCTATAATCATCGCTTACAAGTTTTTGTCAACCGCTGTCTAATTATATTCCGAATTTTCTGGCCAAAAATAATGCAAAACAAGGAATTGCTCGAAAAAGCAAACATGTAGCCGCTAGACACTTGGATTATAAGATATAAATGGAAGTGGATTGGTGACACTTTACGCGAGGAAAGCTGCAATATAACGTAGAAGGCAATGGAATAGAACCCACTCACAACGAAAGGAAGAAAGCTTGGCAGGTCAAGAGAAATCTGGAAAATAACTGTAGATCGCGAGAAGGCTCAACTCAGGTTCAGCTGGAAGCAGGTGACGGAGTTATCCCGTAATTGAAAGAGATGGCCCGTAGGTGTTATTGGTGCCCTAGGTCCCGCTAGGGATTGAATGAAACAATGATGATGATGGATTTTTACTGTTTTGCAGTGCTTTCAGAAATAGAAGTTTTAAAGAATAGTCTATCGGCTCAGTAGGTAAATCTCACTTTATTTCTTAAATAAAAATCGGGTGTTAGGTAACTTTTCTCAATTGAATTAAAAAGCACTTAAAAGCTAAGAATATCCTATCGGCTCGATTACTAAGGCGCATTTTATGCGTTAAAAGAGTACACTGGCTCTAAACCACTTTCTCAATTCCTATTAAAACTTATCCGCTTTTTAAAATGACCATATGATATGTTTCTTAACTACTAATCTTTAAAAATTTGTCATCTCTGCAAACACATTTTTGTTTTCTCAACTAATTTTTATGTCTATGTCATCACGCACGTGCTAATATTTCTCCATTCGACAGCTCAAACTGCTTCGTTAGTAATCACAAAACAGTTGATTGATAAGTTTGGATTTTTCGTTGCAGAATTTTAATCGTTGTATTGTGATGGAAAAACAGGTGTTTTTGAGTTGCGGCACTGCCACGTAATCACAACTTTTAGGTAACTATTTAACGGAATGTGGAAAAAGCTGGAATCGAATTTATTATTTTGCCAAATGGATTTGCTGGTTGCGTAATGTTTGCATTGCAGAAAAAACGAAAAATTGCTCATTTAGGACTCTAAAAAGAGGTAATTTATGAAGAAAAAGCTCCATTATAGGAAGGTTTATACCTCATAAAAGAGTATTTTATGATTCCTTTGCTTAGCTGGGGTGATTGTTTAAAGGACGTTTATATTTATATTTCCTTCCCATACTCCTTTATTTAACATAAGGGGTTGACTTTTAACTTGAGTCGAAAACGAAAGAACTGAGAACTGAAACATCAAAACCATAGGTTTCCTTTATTTTTGCTTTTTCATTTTACACAAAATTCTATTTGATTTATTTTATATCTACTTTGATCAGCCGATTTGAGACTTAGTTTGAAAATCACATACATTTTAGCCTGAGTAAAGATTTCCATCAATGTATCGCGTTGTATCGGGAGTTTTTTAGCTGCATGAGAACTATAGTTATCTATAACTATAGTTTGAGTGCTGAAAACGACAAACTCTGTTGACATTTCTGTTCAGTACAGGGTTTGATTGAAAAGTAATGAGCCTTCCCGCGCGGAGCGTCTGCCAAGCGATCAACCGAATCGGCTGGTGGGGGAAAATGATCGTTGGACCTTCCCCTTCCACTAAAAACCGGCCCCAGTTCGCTGGCAACAGCGGCGCAGTCAACATAGCTCCGCGCGTGAAAGCTGTTTTAAAAGTGTGTTAGGAGTTTGCAGTGGTGAAAATGCAGCGATCGTTGGAGCAACGTTACTCGATCAATCTTTTTCGACTCTCGAGGCATCGTCCACAAGGAGTTTGTACCTCCAGGAAGCACTGTAAACGCGGCATTTTACAAAAAAGTGCTCCTTCGGCTGAAAAACCACGTCGCCCGGGTTCGGCCCGACCTCGTCAACAATTGGACCCTTCATCACGACAATGCGCCAGCGCACACCGCCTTCCTCTGCACCTCTGCATTGGCTAAGATGGGGGTTCCGGTGCTTTCCCACCCTCTCTACAGCCCAGACCTGTCCCCTCCGGACTTCTTCTTGTTCCCGCGCCTGAAAAGAAAGCTGAAGGGGAGGCCTTTCAACTCCATCGAGGCGATCCAAAAAACTGTGACAGCCGAATTGAACACGATTCCGGCGGATGAGTTTAAAAAATGTTTCCTGCACCGCTAGCAGTGGTGTATTGACGCTCAAGGGTCCTATTTTGAAGAATATTAGTTATATAAGCCAAAAGGTTTAATAAAACTGCTTAAAAAAATAAGGCTCATTACTTTTCAATCAAACCCTGTAAGGCTTGGCAAGTCATCATGAATCGTTTAACTCCAGAACAACGCTTCCAAATTGTGGAAATTTAATTTGAAGAAAAAAACCAAACCTATTTGTAAAGTTCATAGAGCACTGATGGCAGCATTAGTCCACATATGAGGACTGAGCTGTCGTTACGGTGAATGCCGAGCACTATGGAGCCATGCTGACTGTTTATGGGGATACGCTAAGTCATGCAACCTGCAACTCTTTAAGCCTTGCAAGTCAATATTCAAGCCACCATTGACGCCATACGACCAGGTTTATTGAAATGCATAAGAAGAAGAAGTCCAGCACAAACATAGTAATAAACTTTACAGCTGACTCAAGTAAGCAACTTCCAGCTGGGAAAGTGTGTATGCACATACATTTGTACTAAACAAGTAACTGTAAGTAACTTTTGTGTTTGCGAATCTATTCCATTGAGATGAAAGTTCAACGTGAAATTGTGATTTTCTAATTGAATTTAAATTGTAAATTTACGTAGCAACAACTTAACGCCCATAACAGCCACAGACAATGCATAGCTTTTTATATTTTTATTTACTTTGATAGTTACTAATTTGCAGTTAATAGGATGAGGAATGAGAGAAATGCCACTTTATGGGAAGCTTAAGAAAATTATAGATAATTGTTGCTCTTGTAAAGATTTTTTTATTTTATTTTGAAAAGTGCGACAAAACTACTATTATTCTAGGCATAAACACAAATTACCATTTTATTGTTGGTATGTAAATTAAAAGCGTCGAAGCAGACGAAACATGTGCATAAATTGTCAACTGCCGTTCGCTGGCGAAGATTATGACAGTTAATTAAAAAAATAGATTAAACAAAACAAAAAACAGCAAACCAGAAAGAAAAAGCTTCGTGTAGGCGCAACAAAGCAATTAAGCAAATTAAGTTGTTCTTTAAGTGAACTTAAATGGAAATAAGGCGGCTGGTATATGTAAATCCAAAAAAATAAAAATAATAAAAATAGAAAATGTTAATGCCCGGCTTAATATATTCTAATTTCGTGCAATGTAATAAAATGAAGTCATGGTAATTTAAGGTTATAAAACACATGTTAATTTTAGAAGTGTATTTAGATAGCCGAAGGAATTATCTTTCACTGATTAACTTATTAAAAATATTTAAGATAACTCCGCATTAGAGTAGATAACGCGCAGAAATGAATAATAGTTATTTTTTGTCAAATAGTCAGCATCTTTATAGAACCACAGAGTAGGTAGTGAAAGTAGAGAGAGAGAACAGCTTATAAGTAGGCGTACAATACCGCACAACCCTTAATGAGTTGACTGAGTCACAGAAAGGAATTATGAGGTTAATGCGATAAGCAGTGTTAAATTTGATGTACTTAAAGTGGTTTTTTGAACTTCCTGTTAAAATTTATCTGCTCTTTACACGCTTACACTTTCGTTTTCTTCACTGCTTGTATGTGCATAAATGTTATCGGGAAATGTTAACAGCCTGTCCCTGCACCGATTAGTATTTCTCTTTACAGTAGCGCCTTCTGTTTAGTTTATCAACACGCTCGGCCAATAAATAATAGGAATAATTAGTAAGTATTTTTGTACCGAGTTTTGATGGAATTGCTGTTTGCCACTTCTTCTTCTATTTCGTAGCCTAACCAAGTAGTCCACAAGAATAGCCTTCTCCATGGCAATGAAGTTTTTAGTTGCCTTTTTTTTTGTTTTTCACAAACTATATGTATTTGTTTTTTTTTTATTAGCTGATTTTAACTATTTTATTAAGTGTGCACTGCTCCGCTGCCACATATTCGCTACTTCTAAATATGTATAATACATTATTTGCACGCTGGATGCAAATTTCGAGCATCTACTTTGTTTAGAAGAAAAGACGTGACACCTCAGCGCAAAAAAATTGTCAAAAATTAACGATATTTTGCAGTCATTTCAAACTTGTACACTGTTATACTACAATTCAATGTGCTATAAAACTGAATGCCCAGAAAAATACTAAAAATCCTGGTTAAAAAGTTGAAAGTTTTGAGGAAATTTGAAAAATTTGAAACATTTTGTACAAAATTTTAAGTTTTACGTGATATTGGTTTTGGGGTGATATGAAGTGTATTCTTATAAAAAAATAGTTTATAATTTTGCAACGTAGTGTATATCAGAAGAATCGTATATTGGTTAATGTAAGAAAACTGTAGTCGATTTGCTGCAGTAGAGAAGGCAGTGTAGCCTTCGACAATGGCAAACCCCTAAATACATTTCTATTATGAAAAAGCTCCTCATAAAAACCAACTGCTATTCGGAAGTGGCATAAAAAATGCTTAGGACAACATCAAGACAAACAGCACAAATTGAAGGAGAAGGTTGGTTAAGCGTTGGAAGTATATAGTAGATGCGCACACCATAATACATATATGTACATACATATTTTTGGTATTTATTTGTTGATTACTTTTGCGAATAAAAATATTCTATAATCTTAACAATCAATACAAAAAAAAAAATTATATATCGTTTAAATAAAAAAGATCCACCTTCTCCACGTCCATATTTTTACATTTTTCAGTTATTTATATGCAAGAGTTAAAAATATTCTTTTACCAAAGGTCTAATTTTGAACATTGAAAATTGAAACCAAATTTACAGAAACCCATCGGAAAAAAAATTCCCCAAAAAAAAATTTCCTATTATTTTTTCCTAAAACAGCTGAACGCGTCATACAGGGTGGGCCAAATAAGACCTACTAATTTTAAGCACAAATAACTTTTTTATTTTTTGACATATTTATTTTTCTCTTTTTGTACGTTATAATTGAATTGTTGAAAATTTATTATGAAACCTTACAGTACAACACAACGCGTTAAAATTATAGAGTTTTTCTATTCTTGTCATCGATCAACTGTTTTAACGCAGCGTAAATATCGGCATATGTCGGATGAAGCGCATTTCCATTTAAATGGTTATGTCAACAAACAAAACTGTAGGTTGTGGGGCTCTGAAAACCCAAGGGTAACACACCAACATCAGTTGCACCCATCTAAATGTACTGTTTGGTGCGGTGTTATGACCACTAGAGTTATCGGTCCATATTTCTTCGAAAATGAAGATGAAACGCCGGAATCGATTTCAGGAGCTTCTTACAGAACATTGATTGACAGCTTTTTGCAGCCAATGGCAGAATAGTATCCTAATTTGTGGTTTCAACAAGATGGAGCAACTACGCATACTGCTAGGCAAACTATGGACCTGCTGCGTAAACGTTTTGGCGAACGTCTGATTTCCAAAAATTCAGATTTCCCTTGGCCACCTCGTTTGCCAGATTTGACTGCGCCCGACTTCTTTTTACGGGGATATTTAAAACACAAAGTGTATCTTAATAAACCCGAGACTATTAGACAGCTAAAGCAAAATATTCGAGACGAAATACTGAGCCTTCAACCAGAAACATTATGTGGTGTAATGGAAACCGCGTTAAAAAGAGCCAATCTTTGTATCGAGGAAAGTGGTGGACATTTGTCTGATGTAATATTTCATACATAATTTCCATTAAATATATTCAATGTATTAAAACAATTAACCAAAATAAATGATTATTTCAAAAGTTATTTGTGCTTTACATTAGTAGGTCTTATTTGGCCCACCCTGTACTATATCTAAACCGTGAGGATTAGATGGACTCCTGTGCCAATTTACCATACGAATAAATAATACAAAAGAGAGAAAACTTTGACAAATTTAATTAAATTAAAATTAAATCCAGATAAACTTTCAAATCGCCGATCCACGTAAATTTTCATTTTGGTCTTCTCTACCAGAATTCGTTGTCCGATCATATAGTTTTCTGTGCCTATTGTATTTCCCATTGCATTTTTTTTTTATTTATTGAAAAAAGTTACTCCAAAACAAAATTAGTTGATTAATTTCGCAGCACCTTGTATTTCTGCATGACTTTCATAAAAAGGATAATTAGTTTTCATTTGAAAGTTATAAAAGTCACTATAAATTTATCTGCATGGAATTAAATGCATGTCTGATGAGCAAATATGTATATATGAGTTTGTATATTATTAGGATGGCCCAAAAAAATATTTTTTTTGATGCTACTTCCAAAATGTTACTTATTTTTTGATGTTTACTCATTTGTTTAATATTTATTTTATTTTTAAGAAAGTATTAATAACATAATATATGTATTAGTATTAGTATATTATGCATTTCTTTTTAAAGGTTTTAAATTGCGTAAACCATTTATCATTGAGATTTAAAAACTTTCTTTAAGCTTAGTTTCTGGGTAACTATAGACATTAAATTATTATTTTTTTTAACAAAGCATAGAGTATAATTTTTTTCCATATTTATTTTTCCATATTTTTCCATATTTTCCATAAATATGCAAAAAAAATTAAAAGAGAATACTAATAATTTCATTTTATACCAAATTTAAGGAAAACTTATTTTGCCCTATGGCTACGTAAATATTAAATAAAAAACAAATATTAAACAAAACAAAAAAATAAAAAAAAGTTTTTTGTTCATGGAACAAATTTAAGGGGTACTATTAGGAAAAAATGTTGTCTAAACCTCCCTGATATATATTCTACCGGTAAATATTAAATAAAAAATAAAAAAAAATAATATTTTTGGTCATAGAAAAAATTTAGGAGGTAGTATCAGGAAAAATATTTTTTTTTGTGGGTTACCCTAATGTATATATATATATATAAATATATATATAATTGGCATGTACACACTTTTTGCTTGTTTGCAGGAGTTCCTCCTCCTATTTGCGGCGTGCGTCTTGGTGTTGTTCCACCAATGGAGGGACCTACAGTTTTAAGCCGACTCCGAACGGCAGATATTTTTATGAGGAGCTTTTTGATCGCAGAAATATACTCGGAGGTTTGCCATTGCCTGCCGAGGGGCGACCGCTATTAGAAAAATGTTTTTCTTAATTTTGGTGTTTCACCGAGATTCGAACCTATGTTCTCTCTGTGAATTCCGAATTGTAGTTAAGCACCAACCCATTTGGCTCCGGCGGCCGCCTAATGTACTATATATACTACGGGTCAATATTGAATAAAAAAAAAAATAAACTGTACAGCAAATAAGTAATCAGTAAAGTAGTAGTATCAGGAAAAAGCAACATATTTTGGACCACCCTAATGTATTTACATAAAATACATGTATACATATGCAAGAAAGTGTGTTTCTTTGAGCAGATGTTCAAAATTTGTGTAGGAAAGTGAATTAAAGTATCCCAACAACAAGTGTGGTTTCGAATTAAAAAGCGCTTGCATTTTTGTTTTTGTGTGTATGTAAATTGTTGCATGCGTGAGATCACTGCTTGCGTGTGACAACAGCTTCAATTCAAATATTAGCATTTATGAATATGCATACACACACATATATCTACTTGTGCATATAATATGAATGTAAAGTATATATGTAATATATATACATACATTTGCCTCTGTCGGCTGCGGTCCGCACGCATGCTTAAAACTTTATTGGACTGCGAGAGCGCCGCATAAGGGATGGCCATAAATGTGTGCCAACATATAAGTGATTTGCATTCACACATACATACATATACATATCTTCTTTGCATGTTATTCAGAATCAGGAATAAAGCTGGAGCGCATAGAAAAGTAATACTTTGCCCTATATTGTCTGTATTAATGATATATATGGCTTGAAATCGAGCCAACGAACCAGCGTTCTGGCGATTCCATTTCATTGTGAACTAAACTCAACAACAACTCAACTCAAGCCAACTTAACTGAAATGAACTGAATTGAATTGAATTAAATTGGAAGCATGCAAAAGGAATAGAATACAACTTTTGTAATGATCGCATATTCGCATGCACGATATCCATCGCATAGTGTCGCACAAAAGTATGTATGCCTGTTTGCTTTTTATAAATATTATAAATATATCCTCATATGCTTAGGTGTTGGAGGTACTCTTATACAATATAAACATATATATGTATGCGCTTGCGTATGCATTAGCTAAGCACTTTGTGTCATCGGAGAAAATGAAATATGAACACATTTTTTTATTAATTATTTTTGTGAATATTTGTGCTATTTATTATCTACAGAGTTTTGCAACGAATATCGTTTGGGTGCAGCGATGTGATAATCAAATTCATATAACACTTTAAATGGAGAGTAAACGACTTTGTACTAATAATAGATATTAATAAAATGCAATTCCTACTAAATTAACCTTAAAGCTTTAGGCAACTTTAGTCACTTATCTCATGCAGGTAACCAAAGGTGACGTCAATTTGACTGACTTGACATTTTTGCCGTTTTCGACTCTAACAAAGATGCTCTCAATAATTTTAGGAACATGTACTTTACTAGAATTCTTAGAAAATGAGTCAAATAATAAATTTTTAATAAATACAATTGATGTAATCTTTGTGTAGTGGAGATTTCGGCCTTCAACCGTTATTGAATGAAAGTTTGTTCACAACAAGCATCAACGCTTGTAAGCTTAAATGTCACTTTTATTCTTCTTCTTAATTGACGCGACAACCTCTTAAGTTTAGCAAAACGTGCCAGTCTGATCTTTCTCGTGCTAACTGGCGCCAGTTAGATCCGTCAAGTGAAGACAAGTCCTCTCCACCTGATCTTTCCAACGCAAAGGAGGCCCTGCTCTTCCTCTGCTACAACCAGGAGATACAGCATAGAATATTTTCAGAGCCGAAGCGTTTGTCTCCATCCCGACGACATGACCTAGCCAACGGAGCCGCTGTATTTTTATTCGCTGCACTATGCCCATATAGCCATTAAGCTCATACAGCTCAGTGTTCCATCGCCTACGATACTCGCAGCCACCAACGTGCAAAGGTCCAAAAATCTTTAGTAGAATCTTTTTCTCAAACACTCCAAGGAACACCTCATCGGATATTGCCATCGTCCAAGCTTCTGTGAGAGAAACTTGAAGTCTCGACGGAGACTTAATTAAGTTCATCGAGAAAGTAATCTACTACTCAATTACATACTTAGTCCAAAGTTACGCTTGTTGGCATTGTTGGCAAGAGAGATTCTCTGTTGATTTTCAAGGCTGACATTATTATCGGTATTAATGCTAGTTCCTAAATAAACGAAGTCTCTTACTACAACAAAATCATAACTGTCGATATCATCGGCATACACCTGCAGTTGTAAGTTCTTATAATAACTTATAAAAAATTGTACTTGTGCGGCTCACACGGCAGCGAGTTACCCTATCTGAGTATTCGTTTCGTATCAAACGGCTCGAGAGGTCTTTTTATGGGGAGCTTTTTCATGTCAGAAATACACTCGGAGGCTTGCCATTGACTGCCGAGGGGCGACCGCTATTAGAAAAATGTTTTTATTAATTTTGGTTTCACCGAGATTCGAACCCACGTTCTCTCTATGAATTCCGAATGGTAATCACGCACCAACCCATTCGGCTACGGTGGCCTACTTTAGGCATTATTTAAAATACTTACAAACTACCTGAGAGACAAATATGAAAACTTAATGTGACCACTAAAAGAAAAATGGGCCTCCATGAATCGAGGGGGCTTTGGGGCTTTTTACTCCTACACAATACCATCATTCTGCGTGGGGATGCTTTGACCTTCAATTTGTCGAACGGTGTTACTTATCTACTTTAAACATGAAGCCGTAGGCCCTGACAGTTACTTAGAGCTCCAGCTGTTTTTTTTACACATGATTTTAGTGCTGAATATAATAAATTCTAATAATCAAATAAATAATAACTTTATGCATACATATATTTCACAGGCGCGTATATAACACAAGCGTAGTTGCTTGCTCACCGATTTTTCTTATTAATAAATATGCATTGACTTGATTAAAATATATGACGAATTTTATTAAATTATTGCAACCGAAATCATGTGATCAGAGCTCAGTTCAATCAGTCAGTCCACTAATTATAAAAAGTATACATATTTATATAAATATCTCATGATAACTGTTTATGTGTGTATATGTTTATAAACAACGAAAATTAAATTGCAATGGTTAAAAAAACGAGGATTTCTTATTTCACGGCATTTTTTTCTTGGTCACTACAAATTCCACTTAATTTTCCTTTTCTGTTTCTTTAATAACATACGAAATTTCTTACGAATATTTGTTTTTAATTTTTAATATCATTTTTTGTAATATATTGTTTTATTGAAGCTATATAACGGGAAGACATATCTTTACAACATTTATGAAAATAATGGCTTTTCTCATATTTTAAGTCATAGCTGCATATAAAATAGCAATATTTTGAAAATAATTGCAAAAAAAGCTGGATATAAAATTACAATATTTTGAAAATAATTGTAAAAAAGTTCAATCCAATTTCTAATTAGTTCCCATTAAGTTTTGTTGTAAAAGTGCATTGTAGCTTCAAATTCGATATACAACCACAGCAGCTCTATTAAATAAATACCTAATTATTATGAGCATTTGTTGTGGGTCACTTAAGTGGTGGTGAGTAGTGTCGGTGCTGCTCTTGTGTTGAGGTCAATGCGCTTTACTCCAGTGGTCAATGACGCATTTTTTTTTATTTTATTTTGTTTCATTTAATAAAATACTCTGATTTAAAGTTGCTGCGATTAAATTCGCGTGTGAATGTCAAGTTAATAAATATTCCACAATTGGGTGCCTCACCGAAAAAAATTGCATTTTTTCACCGGAATTATATAATTTATTTATTTAAATATGTTTCCAAAATATTTTGGCTGCAGTCTTAAAATGTATTATAAAACATTTTATAATTCCAATAATTCCGAAAATACCCGTGATAATAACGCATGGAGAACCAGTCCTGAACTTTCCTAAAACCGATTTGAATCTCTCAGAAACTATAGAAGATCCCTGATTTTCATATTGCTGAGATCTGCCAATTCATTAAAGAAGTATCTACCTAAAGTGGTGAATCTTCATCTGGTTAGAGGTGTGTAGCATTTCACGGCTACCTTGGAGGTTGTCGACTATTTTGTGAGGGATTTTATCGCCGTCTGGCTGGCATTGAAAATGTAGGGAACATCTCCAGTTATCGCATGAGAACTAAAGGATATCCCCAGATGCTGGCGTGTACATGTACATCTGTACTTAAAGGCCTGTTGACAACAAACGAAGTAGCTCTCCGGAATCCAGTCCAATTTAAGCTAAAAGGGATCAAAACATTACGAAGCACGTACTGTCAGAAAAGAAACTGCTTTTGGAGATTGATTGGAAAAATAGCTCGCAGAAGGTTAGGAGAGGCTTTTCTTCGATGCTGCAGAAACTACATGGAAATGAGAAGGAAAGTATTTGAAGCAGCATATGCTGGTAGTGACAGCGAAGGAAGAAGACGTGTTTTGTGTTAGGAAGATCAAGGAAAATGAAACGAAGAAGAATAAGGCGAATAGTTCTTTATTTATTGTTACAGTATAACGGAATTGGGATAGGTATACACATTAATATAGATATATATATATATATATTTTATTAAAAACCTATACCTTTAAAGTATGATGAGAAGACTATCTGTCCGCCCGTACGCACAACAACTTAAGCAAAAGTTAAAAGGAAAAAACGGGATATCTCTAATTTGAATGAATCAAAATAACTCATATTTGGTACAAATAATAAAAAGTTTATGTAAGCTAAAAGTAATTTTCTATGAAGAATTACCGAAATCGGTCAAGAACCAAAAACCTCCCACATAACAGCAATACCTAGGCTTGGTATTCGCAGGAGAAATGAAAAATCGTTTCCTTTTTCTCTGGTTGCTTACAACTGTGACAGTGAGTGTTGTTAGGGATGCCCATTTTGGCTACTTGTTCCCCGATAGACCAAAAGCCAGTTATGACTACCGTGAGTCGCCAGGCGTCCCAATGCTTCATGTTTATCAAAGTTGACGTTTGTTTGAGTTTGTAGCTGGGCCATAACGTTCTGCTAATTTTGCATGTCGTTTGGTCTCTCCATTTTCAACACGTGATTCGGAGGTATTTTGAGGAAATTGTTTTTCACACACTCAGTGGTATGAATATCGCTTCTGCAAGAGCGTTATTTATGGCAAATCTCCCTCTAGCTAGTTCATCTGCTTTTTCATTTCCTTGAATGTTCCGATGTCTCGGGGCCCAAATTAAGGTAACGTTAAGATTTTCACTCAAGATGGTAAGGCTTTTCCTATTATGTTTCACCAGTTTAGAGGTTATTGTAGCCGAATCCAGTGCGTAGCGATATTGCCCTTAAAAGAGAAATCTGCAATTAGTCACTTACAAGCCAATTGCCAATACTTCCGCCTGAAAGACACTACAGGCATCAGGAAGACGTACAGATTTTTCAATTCTAAGTCCCTGAGTACCTGCTACAACACCACAAACCATTTTAAAGTCTTCTGTATAGACAATATTGTCGAATTTGTTTAGTGAGAATCACTTACTCCATTCCTCCGGAGATGGATAGAGAGTGGAAAAATTCCTATTGACTGTTACCATCGGGCGTTCAAAAGATATGATGGATATATACGTATATTCACATACACAATTACATTTTTAACTAATTTTCACAAGTTCATTAACTTCACTGACACTTTCATTGGATTAAAATTTTCCCATTGTAAAGAGATATGCAACCAGATGTACAGCACATGAACTTTCGTATGCGGTGCAAGTGTCACACCGTTTCAAAGCTGAAGGCGGTGAAAAGTTAAGTCAAAAAATATAAAAAATAACAAACAAAAAATAAATTGAAAATATTAAAAAACTCTAACTTAAAGCCATAGGTGGTTGAGAGGCTCCCGAAATGCAAGACAAATGTGCTGGCGGTTTGGCTTTCTGGCTTGCTGGCAGTGGCACGATAACTCTCAGGTGCATCAAAGCGCACGATTGCATGCCTTGTCTATATTTAAGCTATTATGTCTATATATATAGATATATATATAATATATGTGTGCGCATTTGTTCATGTGAAAAAGAAAGTACTTACTACTAACATTATTATTAATGTTCACCAGCCTCTTGCAGCCATGTACAGCCGCTCCTACATTAGCTACGGTCGTCAATTGCGCTCTGCTACAACTGCGCGCTTGCAACCGAAACCAGCAAAATACTGTGACTTAATAATCAACTTTGCTGCTTCATTTATTTATGACAGACGATCATAATTTGAATTGGTGGTAAGGTGAAACGTGCTTAGGTCGTGGCAACAATTGTTTTCATACCGCAGAGAATTGCTAAAGGAAGCCGCGGTTTGTTGGTTGCTGTTTTGCTGTTTTGCAGCAGAAGCACTGCCTTGCTTGCGCTGAGGCGAGCACAGTCGACAGGCATCGACCGACAGCGGCAATCACTTGCGCATGCGTCTAATAAGTAATTGACGCTTTTAAGTAAAAAGTGAAAATCCAATGTATAATGTATCACAACAACAACAATAACAACAAAAGTAACTGCAACTACTAGTTAACTGACAGCAAATGTTAAAGAGCCAACGTAATCACCATTAACAGCTTCATTATCAAAGTAAATTTTTAATTTTGTACAATAACAACTTCGTGAATCTTCTTCATGTTACAAGTACTATGGATGCGGAAAATGAGATAGCACCGTTAACAGAGTACACAAAATAGCAGTAGTTGGAGTGGAGGTAGGTGAGTTCATGCCTTGGTTGCTGAGGCACATGCAGTAAGGTGAGTTTTGTATTGTACAATCGAGTGAAACTTGGCGCATTATATGCAGCACATTAGGGTGGCTCTTTTATATTGTAAGTATAAGTAAAAGTATAAAATAAGGATTAATGTTTTTCTTTGCAAGAGATTTTCGAAATAGAATTTGATTATTTGGTATAGGAAGGGAGCATTTTTTAGTTGAAGTGTTGCAAACGAATTCCTAGTTTTATATGCCAAAAATTTCCGAAACAGTGTTTGATTATTTAGTACATAAGAGAAGCTGCTTTATAAAGGGTTAATCATCAGGTTATGATATATCATACAGGCTGCCCATTTATGAAGAATTCAATTAGTGGCTCCGGAGGTCCTCTGTGATACTCAGGTGAAGAATTATCACGACGTTTTCTGGAGCAATCCCGATTTTCGTGCGGATTTAATCTGCCTCTCCGACGAAACCGTTGGTAAATCGCCCATGTTATCGAAGACATGGTAATATAGAAATATGATAAATGCATTCTACGAAGTGCGTGGCATTCGCACAAGTGCTGATCTCTTCCTCTAGTACTCCCCAGTAGTAAGGTCACCTACTTTGGCATTGGAAAAAACGGTAATTTTATTCATATTATTTAAATTCGAAGCTATTGGTGCTTAAAAAATATCTCGAGCAATTTAGAAGTTCAATTCTCGCCCAATTTTCGAGTATCGTAAGCAAATGTCGATAACAGAGTGGCGAATGTTGGCCTCCAGATGGTCGAACGTCGTTAAATAAGCGAGTTCACGACGTATACCCAAAAAAACGTTCTTAGCAACGGATTTAAGCACGCAGACGTCTGCAAAGTAAGCGACAGTTAAGCAGACGATATTTGACAAAGAAACAAACTCTTAAGTCGACGTGGATTGGTTTTCTTCATATAATAATAAACACAACTGGGGAGAATTAAAGTACATCCAAGAGTAACTAACGTAGAGCCTAGTGCTCAACCACCTCCTAACGATTTACTTAACGGTAGTACCGTGAGGGGATCGGCAAGGTGGAGAGAAGACATGATAATTGGCACTTACCGTTTCGAGGGCGTACAATCGTTTCAGTATCTGAGCGTCATGATACAAAAGGACAATAGCTCACAAGAAACATTACAAAACAGGATTGCTTTCATCCAGAGATGAGTTGTGTCTAAGAGTATTCGAGCGCAAAGTCCTGCGAAGGGGTTTGGTTCGCTACGACTGCAAGATGGTATCTACCGGTTACACTACAACAAAGAATTACTGTACCTATGTAATGGCGAGGACATCGTGAAATACGTCAAGTCCCAAAGACTGCGATGGTTGAATCATATTATGCGTCTAAGAAATGACCACCCTCAGAAATCAATCATGTGATACAACCCCGAAGAGCCTAAAACACGCGGACGTCCACTACTAACATGGTTTCAACCAGTCATAGTAGACCTGAGGACACTGGTTGTTAGAAACTGGAGAACGTTTGCCGAGGATCGAGATGCATGGAAACGAATCGTGAACGAAGCTAAAGCCCACCCCGAGCTGTGAAGCTGCGCGATGATGGTAATGATACATATTTTTTTTAATTATCTAATAGTACAAATTATAGTTTATTAAATATTCCCGATTTGAAGAAATAAATTATGATACCTTTAATTTTTCTTTTTCTTTTCGGAATAACAATAAAAAATCTACATTTTCCCGCTTAAAAATTTTACCGCAACTTTGATATTGTAAGGCAACCCTTTATTCGATACGCCAGTTTGTTTGTCGCGTATTTTTTTACATTTATTTTCGCTCATTTAAGTAATATATAATTCAAATTGTTTTTTATTTTACTTTAACCGAATTTTTTTTGTTTTTCATGTCTAATAAAATTAATAAACATTCGTTTTTTTATTTTTATTTTCCTTAGTTTCAAGATTCTGGTCGAAAAAATGAATTTAGCTCATGACTACATAATATTTTGAGCGGATCAAAAAATAAGTTTTCAATCTTTAATGGTTTCTTAGTCATGATTGCTTGATGTGCTGCATTCCAATATAGAAATTTTGCTTATTTACATGGCCATTAAGTCAAAGTTTAGCCTCATTGCTAAACGATGAAGCGCATAATACACCTGTGTTCAAAATAATAAACGGTGGTTAAATTTCAAGAGCCGATGTTGAATGTGAACCACACCTAAACGTCAACGACGCCGTTGGATTTCTTTCTTTGGGGTTATTTGAAAGAAAAGGTGTACGTCGATAAGCCAGCAACAATTCAAGAGCTAAAGATGAGATAATTCGGCACATTAACGACATAGAACCTCAATTATGTCTCAGCGTCATCGAAAATTTGGACCATCGGATGGAGGTGTGCCGCCGAGGCCGCGGCCGGCATTTGGCCGATATTTTGTTTTGTACGTAATTGAGCTACACAAATATTATCATAAAATGAGAAATGATAATAATTTACTAAAAAAATTGTATTTTATTCGAAATCAACACCGGCCTTTGAAACTTTACCACCCTTTAGATAAGGAACTATTTGCATTTGGTGGTCTTTCGAGGTGTGTCGCCGAGGCCGATAATCAACACCGGCCTTCAAAACTTAATCACCCTTTATGAACGCGGTGAATTAACAAGTTTACTTTTTATATTTAATTTTTATTTTGTGTTTTCTATATTTTTTTATAAAAATATAGAGCTTTCCACACAAAAAACCATAGAATTCAAATTTTCGAACTTTGCGCAAAATTCACAAAAATTAAAAAAAATAATAGGAAAAATATATCACAATTTCCAACTTTTTATTCAGAATTTTTACAAAAATTTTTGGTATGCAGTTTTATAGACCATTAAATTTTAATGCAACGTTCAAGTGGCTCAAAATTCTCTTTGAGTTTTGAATTTTTTTTTTTTTGCATACGATGTTGAACCTTCATTTTATGGAAGGAAATGATCAACACCTCAGTGCAAAAATTGTTAAAAATCGAAGAGAGTTCTGAACTATGATACTTGAAACTTGCACTTTTTGTACTAAAACTGTACTTTTGTACCAAAATATTATATACTCGTATATTGGGCTATAAAACTGCATACCCAGAACTTTTCTAAAAATTGTAATTTGTAAAAATTTTTTAGTTTTTTTTTAATTTTCGGAATTTTGTTCAAAGTTTGGAGAACTTCTGAATAAGTAGTTGGACATTTTAAAGTATTTTTTTTTTTAATTTTTTTTTTAAATTTTTGTGAATTTTGTACAATGATTTTTATTGAAGAATGCAATTTATTTTCCAGAAAAACAAAAGAAAAAAGAGGCAAATAGAAACAAAAACTTGTTGATTGCACGCGCTAATATTATATTATTTTGAACTCAAGTGTGAGTATCGTGAACTGAACCACAATTTCCGATATGAGCTAATCACCCGAGCTGTAGAACTCCATATTCGTCGAATTTTTACACACTAATAAGAACGACCCTAATGTACCTACGTACTTATAAATATTTGTGTTCGCACGTGTTTTCTCGGGTAAACTAAACATGTCTGCTTACCTACAAAGTTAAACAAAACAAAAGCGTTGCTGCAACATTACCGGCATGTTGCAAGTTGCAGGTTGCTACTTTGTGGCAGCGAAGGTGAAATGCTTCCATGCATCCGCATGCCATGACATACCTACATATACCAGTATACGAAAAATGCGTAACTCTGTACAAGTATGTGTATGTGTGGGGATGTGTGACCAAATGCGATGCAGCAGTGATGCTTCTTTTATGCTGCTACTTTACCATTTATGCCGTTGACTGTCTATCAGTTTATCTGACTGACTCTGCCTTGCACACTTCCATGCATACATACACACATGTGTAAGTACATACTAAACGATTTGCCGTAGGCCAAACCATTTCCATGCCAAAGTAAAAAAAAAGTAAAAGCAACTTCAGTGATAACAAAAGGCGCAAAGAGAAAATACTTATGTAAGTATGTAAGTGCATACAAATATACACTCATACATAAATACGAATAGACGACTGCATTATTGTTCAGTATACAAATAATAAGGAACGTGAAAGTAAGCAATGTGCCGGCTGCATGCTAGCATTTTATTTATTTTTAAATGCTCCTATTTTGCATAGCTTCAACAATCTTTTAGAAATTGAAAGGAAAATAGTACTCTGATAAATTCTCAAAAGCCTATATTAAGTCACTCCCATGTAATGTTTTAATTATGAAGTTTTCATGTAGAAATTATTGCTTTATGAGTTGCATCGCAGGCTTGAAGTGAAGGCGACAGTAAAGTTAGCAGTGTGTGTAATACTTATACATACTCTACGTACATTCATACGAGCATACATCATGGATGTAGGCATTTGCATGCTGGAACTTCAACTTTTCAATCACAAAAGTTAATTACTTTTTTCATCTGTTAACCATTTGAACAGTCTTTCCTTGGGTATACGTATGTGTGAGTATCTTACAACTTCCTTCAACAAAAAAGCAATACAGATTTTCCACTGAATTATAATATTCTCACTCAATCATCTTCACCACAAACATTGAAGAAAAGAAGTAGGTAAACAATAACTATATTTCTATATATTGCAAGCATCGATTGACTTAAAAGAACTGATGGTGAAATACCATCCCGGGGGTAAAAGTGTGCGGCAAATCGCGGAAATTTTAATTGGAAAAACCCAAGTTGAAAGTACTTAATATATTGAAAAAATACAATGAAACCCATTTTTTTCTTAGTTAGTTTCCAATTTTAACTCAAATGTGTCCACCATTTTACTTTGATATTAATTTTTGCAAAAAATAATCGTAATGGGAAAGCGATCTTGTTTTCTTTCTAACAGATATTAATTTATCTTTATATTTTACTGCAAAATATACCCTAATATAATCGTTTTCGCCTAATAATATAGAATAACTGAGACCACCTTAAAAGTTGATGAAAAGAAAAATGGTGGGTAATGTGGGTATTCGAGTAAAGCAAGCCACTAGATAAAGTCACCAAAAACAATTGTAAGAGTTAATAATAAGCCAATGAATTTATTCATATATATATTTTTTTATTTTAATTAATGACCTTCTTGGTTGAATATTTGGAAAAAAAAAATTGTTCAACTTAGGTAAATATAAATCCACATTCTGTATAGCAGATGGTGGAAATTTGAGTTCTCATACTCTTGCTTAAGTAAATCTAGAAACATTTTTACATTTTCTTTTGTGAAACCCGTTGCTATATTAAAAGACGATCCCGTTTGAGAGCGAAAACTATACTCATTTTTTGTGCCTGCACAGGAATCCAACCTTTCCCTGCACATTGCTTGAGCACCGAAAATTGTTTGGCACTTTATTTCTTTCCACCAATTGAAACGCCAGGAAGGAATATCGCGTCCTGTGAGCCCGCAAAGTCTTGATTCTATTTCTAATGTATATTTCACAAGGTCTTTTTCTGTGGCTTCGTTCAGTATTGGCAGGCTAAGGAATGCATTACTCCTTGTCATTCTTTGCAATGTAAAACGCGGCACATAAAAAGTCTTTGATGCAAAAAGTATGCCCATCTCCTCATTCATAATATTACACGCCACTGAAAAACAAAGCGACTGCACTTCACAAAATATTTTGATCAACTGCTCATCAGTAAAGAGTCCAATTCAAAAGCCGAGCAGCGTAAAACATCCGTATTATGAATTTTGAAGTTCATAAGCAATCTTTCTAGTGCATGTTCGTTATTATGAAAAATACAGACTTTGACCGCATTACCCGATTAGCCCACTTACTTTACATTATACCTTTTTGCAGTTAATATTGCCAAATAACTTAAAAATTCGTCAATCGTGGACGTACAGCTACAAACTATCAGAAATTTTCTGCACAGGCGGCCACCGTAACCGAATGGGTTGGTGCATGACTATCATTCGGAGAACCTAGGTTCAAATATCCGTGAAACACCAAAATGAAGAACAATTTTTTGTAATAGTGGTCGCTCCTCGGCAGGCAATGGCAAACCCTCGAGTGTATTTCTGACATGAAAAAGCTCCTCATAAAAAATATCTGGCGTTTGGAGTCGGCTTCAAACTGTAAGTCCCTCCATTTGTGAAACAACAGTAAGACGCACACACCAAATAAAAGGAGGAGCTCGGCCAAATACCCAAAAAAGGTGTAGGCGCCAATTATATATATATATACATAACGAATACAGAGCGTACACTCCAAGAAAAAGTCACCTTATTTCAAGGATTAATGTGAATAAAAGGTTGAACTATCATAAAGAAGACGTTAGCAAGCCGAGAAAAAATGTACAGCAAAATAATTTTCACGACAAGTGGAAATTCAACATATTCAGATCGAACCTTCATGCACGACAACGACCCAACGCATACTGCGCTGATTGTAAGGGAATAATTGCTTTAGAATGTATAAAAAAAGTATTACCCCATCCTCCTCAGAGCCCAGATATCAATCCCAGTGGGCACTTGTGGCCCCACATTGAAAAATAGATGCGCCAGCGGCAGATTAGTGGTAAAAACTATCTAAAATCAGCCATTGAAAAGATATGGGTAAATGTTCCAAGAGATAATACCGAACCTCTCGTAGACTTCGAGCAAAGACGTATGTAAGCGTTAATTAGTGCAAGGAGATACTGTACAAAATATTAGTTCATAAATTTTCCTTTATTTCCATATTTTCAATACTGCCCCACATTAGGTTTGAATCGTAAAAGTAAGGTATTGTTTTGTTTACTGAAAAATTTCCAAATAATTTGTATATTAAATTATTTTCATTCTTTTATAATAAAATACTGAATTGAACACTTTATATTGGATTTTGCCTTTTGCAAATTGGTTGAACCGTTCTGAAGTTATAAAGGATTGAAGTCGTTGCAAACAAGTGTCCCAGTTTATTTTTGGTTCACTGTACATTTTTATGATGGGGTACGCATAGTTTTCTGAATGATTGTAAGTACATAAGTATGATTTATTCTGCAGCATCATCAAGTGTCTACAAATATTTAATAATAATTGTTTTATCAGCTGCTGCTCCTAAAAAGCTCATTTGCCACATCTCATTACGCTAGAAGCAACCCCAAGTCAATGAAAACTAACAGAACATAAAGTCAAGTTCAATTACCAGCACACAAAAACAAAAACAATCAACTGATAACTAAAAAATAAAAAACACCAAAAACGATCAGGGGAAAAATGAAAATAACGTCTGCAGTGTCTATACAAGATCAGCGATAAGCCAAGCAAATCGACAATAGAAATGTTACACTTGAACGCAGACAACTTGACATTACTGATGAGAGTTTCGAAGAATTCATTGCAAATGTGTTAGTGAACAAATTTTTTTTTTTTTTATTGCATTTTATTTATGGGCTGCAAGTGTTGCTGGGAAAGCATGAAAATAATTATGATTTCTTACTCCTCCCATTTCTCGCATGTGCGTACATACACATACCATACATAAATACTAACCAGCAGACAATAAATAAATTTGTTCCCTAGAATATGCACCACATAGAGCAAATTGCAATCGCCCCTCTAAAGTTTGTTTGTTGGTGATTCGGACGATCACATGTACGAATATATACATACATAGGTATATGCACGTATATAAATTTATACATATCTACATACATATGACTGGAGTAGTGTTCATCGCATGAAAATAGAAATCCTGCGGGTGAGCAGTGGTCTGCCACAAAAAGATCGCTCCTCGATTAAAGAAAGCGACAATATGTATAATAATCATTTTATCGTACACACACATACACATGGACACACATTTAAAGTAGTGTGCACAAATTAGTTGGCATCAGATATAACGCGTAAGTGTATATTTTATGTGTACGTTAAGGTGGTCCACCAAAAATATTTATTGCTTTGGGCAGCGAATTATAAAATTTTACTTTTATATTTTACATTTTCCACAGAAGCAAGTTTGTTCAACAGATAGTTATTGTTGAGCTGGACTTTGATGGAAAAAAATCTGAATGTCTAATTATGTATTATTTTTGTCGGCAGATTTTTTTAAAAACTTAAATATACAATTTTGTATGCAATATAAATATAATATATACAAATTTATAATATAATTTTTTTCCGTTAAATGATTTTTAGAGGTTCACTTGTGCGCACATAATTAAGGCGCTTTATTTTTTTACAATATTTTTCGGGTTTTTTCATTAATTAAAAAAAAAATAGCTCTTTCTTTAACAAAAACTTTAACAAACTTTATGCAAAACTCACAAGAATTTAACAAGTTCAGAAAAATTTCGTCAAGATTTTCAACTTTTTAATCAGAATCTATAGAAAACTTAAATAAAATATGAACCAAATGGTTCTCGTTTGCCACAACTAAATATTTTAATTTCCCAATGTTATCTAAATCTCACTGAAGAAATTCGAGTGCAACTTGAATTAACTAACCATGTTTTTATTATTCTTAATTACGAGTATTATTAAACCCAACTGCCACCCTGTTCCTGTCCAAGAGACACAAACAAAGTGCACAGTTCGCATGATAGGCCTGTACTGTTCGACACTTTTCTACTTGTTACCTCTCTGCTTGGCTCACTTAACGAAAAATTTGCATGTGAAAGCAACAACAAAGTTATCGATCAAGATTCGTCGCTAGCGAGTACGGTTATATCTCATAAAATTGGTATAACTCAATATTTTCACAAAGAAATGTAATTTTAAGCAGCTCTAATCCAGGCTCGGCGAAAAGAAGAGGCCTAGTTTGCCAAGAAAGGCAGGAGTTTGTTAAGAATCTAAAAATGTTTAGCTACAGAAAAAAAAGTCAATCAGTTGAATAAAAAGCTGCGTCAATAATTTACTGAGAGAATGTAGTATAGTTTTTTGATGGTGAAATATAAAAATGCTTTTTCGCTAAGAGACCATACTGCACACACAACCATAGAACCTTTATGAACCTGTGGTTCCATGTCACGCAGATTGTTCGTCTCCGATAGTTCTATTATCTGCGAACATTGAACATCAAACTATTTTTCTAATAGAAATCATTGCCTTTCAGAGGCGAGATAAAATGGTGAAACCTTCGATCTGTTGGATATAAGAACAGACTTCTCTTAAAGAGAAAAAGCCTGGACAACTTTCTACGATATGGTACAAGTATTTGCTTATCATTATTCTTTATTAATTTATTACCTAATAGACAGGTACGCCCAGAGGTTGAGTGAGCAAACACATGACTTCTGCAGAAGTTGTCTATGTAGATGAGGAAGAAACGATCTCGTACCTTCTGTGCTATGGTCCTGCTCTATCCAAACGTAGAATTACCATTTTAGGTAGACAATTCTAGGATGAATTGGAAGATCTCAGTACTGTAGAAATCGGAGATTTTCTAAAATTTTTCAAAAGTACATGCAGGTTTTAAGAGAGATAAGGACAAGTTCCCCATGCGGCATCACAATGGGCTAAGAGACGGAGTAGGCAAATGCTTCAATCTAACCTACTATTTATTATTATTCTATTCTAAGATTTCTAACTCAACTCAGAAATCAATGATTGCTTGTAAAAATTGGCAGTATATAAATAAATATTCTCCTTTTAAGCTGATGCATATTTAAAAGTGAAATGAAAGCCCACTTTTTTATTGCATTCTAAAGGAGAAAACTTCATCTAAACGTATTTCGACACTGTTTCCACATTCAATTTAAAATTTAATAAATACAATTTTTTTCTCTTCAAGTTTGCTGCAAATGAATTACGTCTATCTCTGTTTGCTTGGCCACTATAAATTCGAGCCCCTACTATTTCTTCTTTCTTTTTTTAAATAAAATTATAGTTTATACCACAATGAAAACCATACAATGCAAAGTTTCAAACTTTCAACACAATTAAAAAAAAAATTACAAAATGTCATCAAAACCTTCAACATTTTAATAAAAAGTTTTAGAGCTGTACTAAGTATGCAGTTTTATAGCTCATTGAGTTTTAATGTAACAAAAAGTAAGTTTCAAGTGAGTGCAAAATACCGTTGATTTTTGAAATTTTTTTTTGACGGTGCTAGGCTTTTTCTTCAATATAAAACCTTCGAACATGGAAGAGATGGCGTGATACCCCAGCGAAAAAAATTGCCAAAAATCAACGGTAGATTTCAGTCTCTGAAACTTGCACTCTATTGCACTAAAATTCAATGGACTATAACACTGTATACGAGAGAAATCGAGAAAATCTAGTAAAGGGTTTAATTTTTTTACGAAATTTTGAAAAAATTCTGCACAAATTTCGAAACTTTGCGATATATGATTTTTGCTGTACTGTGAACTATGTATATTTAAAAAAAACAAAAAAGTGGTGCGCTTATAATTTTGCATTAGGGTAAATAAGAGAAAAAATCATATGGATACACAATAAATAACCGAATGCAATAACAAAACTGAAGTACTAACGATTCTGTTCTGATAATATGGGCGTCGAAGATGTGGCGCGCCATTCGCAAATGACGACAAAACAGCTAGTCAGACTAGCATGTAAACAATAATTCTACTGACCAGGAACTGAATAATAGCCAGAAAAAAATTATCTAAATCGGACAACCTTTATATGGCGAAAATAAAACGAAAAAGTTTATTTTCTATATCACATAAAATCGCATATATATCACGTTTTGGGATGCATATAAAGAATTAAAACTAGCATTATAACATGTCTATGCAACAGTATTCGTAATTTAAAACTTTTTACTAAAACTCACGCTGTTGTTGTACCACCACGTGGCATTTTGTTCAAATGTCGCTCGCGCATGTAAAAATCCAGGATCGGTGTATAACTTTTAGACTACAATTTGTATTACGTAGTTGGAAAACAGTAGCACAAAACGCAAATACAAATGTCGAACAGCACTTAGATCGTTAAGTTAGACTGAGGCGAATTAATGGTTTGTTTTTTGTTTTTAGTTTTTTATTACAACTCTACTAATTACAAAAATTTTCACTTTCAATGTCACTCTATTCAAAAAAGCGTGTGGGTGCAGCTTCGTACACACGAATAGCCTATTGAGAATTCGTTTTTGTTTTTTTTTGTTTATAGATATATATTTGCTGGTATATATAACTTGCATGTTTGCATGTGGATAGCTCCAGCAATGATGAATGTTTGCACTTGACAGTGCAAAATAAACGGGGCACACACGCATACACATACATTCATTGAGGAGTGTAAACACACGCAAACAAACACTAATATAGAAGAAGCTTATATAAATATTTGCATGCACTGAAGTTCTAAATATTCGTTAATTGTCCAAAGGGTAATTGAAATAAATAGAACAAATAGAAATTTGTGTTTTTTAGACACCGAAAGTGATCCCAAATGAGCCAGTTGCTGCTGCATGGCAATAATCTGAGAGATAACTACTCAATATTCATACTTATATGAAAACATACATACATATGTATGTACGTATATATGTCTGTTTACGCTCTTTCCCTCAAAAAGTGTCTTTTAGATTATTTATAAAAAATACGATCTATTAATAAATGCGATATGATTTTCAAGAAAACGAAAGTGAAGCAAATCACCCACAAATGCTCCACAATAAAAATAAATTCACCGAAGCACAAAATTTGCAACAATTCTTTCTTTTCAAATGTGTATTTCCGATTGATTGTATCTTTTGTTTTTGATTTTTTTTGGTTTTTGTTTTTTTAACGTTTTATTTTGGCGGCCTGTGTTTAGCCTCACCGAAATAAATAGCATCACCGGCCCATTTTCCGCTCACTTTCAATACTTTTATACAATTTAGCTAATCCGCAGGTTGTTTATTTTTTAATTTTATTTCAACGCAATTTTTATTTTTAGTTAGACGCAAACATGTGCTAAGTACATACATACATATGTATGTATATTAGGTTCGAAATTTGTACTCGCATTGAAGCACAGATGTAAATATGTATGTACATTCACATCACTTTACAACAAAACTCTAAGTAAATAATTTCCCATATGCTCATATTGTTGTTGTTTTTTACTTTTATTATTATTTTTTTATATTTTTATTTGCTGTTATTTGTATTCCACTAATTTTCCAATTTGTAACCTTTTATTTACACTCTAACAAAACAGCCTCCAAATCTTCCCTTAATCGCCTACAAGCCAAAAGAAAAACCACCGCACACAGATTGTCGATCACTAACAACCGATCAGCGCAAATATCAAACGTCGACTAATATTGAGTGTCGCCTCAACAATTCACAAGTCTCGTTATTCATTGGCAATTGTTTTCATTTTACGATTTTGGTGATGCTACTGATGCCGGCTACAATTGTGATGTGTGCAGTTGGGCACAGCAATCTGCTTACAGTTGTTTTTGTTATTATTGCTCAAGTACTTATCAGTTGCATGAGTTTTTGGTATGCGGTGAGCGCGAAGCAGCGCTTTTTATCTATTCATTTATGTGTTGCTTACCGTTTGCTCTCAATCACTGTTACTGTACGCTGTTAATACGATGTTATGTTAAGTACAGAGTGTGCACGCAAAATCTATTGTGTGTTAGTAAGTTCTGTTAATGCACAGTTCAGCTCAACTGCTGCACGATCAACCCTTCTTTCGGTGGTTTCAGTAAGGCTCTTATTGAGCCCTTTATCGAATAATCGTAATGCAGATTCCGATACTGGCGAACTTACTGAAAGATTCGTATATTTGTATGTGTTTGCCACATAGGTATATATATAATATATATATTATAATATATATATTATATTATATATATATATATATATATATATAATTGGCGCGTACACCCTTTTTGTGTGTTTGGCCGAGCTCCTCCTCCTATTTATGGTGTGCGTCTTGATGTTGTTTCATAAATGGAGGGACCTACAGTTTCAAGCCGATTCCGGACGGCAGATATTTTTTTGAGGTACTTTTTCATAGCAGAAATACACTCGTAGGTTTGCCATTGCCTGCCGAGGGGCAACTGCTATTAGAAACAACTGCATTTTGGTCTTTCAACTGCATTTTGGTCTTTCACCTGCATTTTTGGTCTTTCACCGAGATTCCAACCAACGATCTCTGTCTGAAATCCGAATGGTAGTCACGCACCAACCCATTCGGCTACAGCGGCCGCCAGATAGGTATACCTTATATAAAAAATATTGTATATGGGTTATTTGGCAAGCAAAAACCAAATTACCAGATACAACTTTTAATTGTACTGTCAGTACTTAGTCCACTTATTTGAATACACGTGTCGAAGATTAAGTTAAGAAAAGAGACTTTGGTTAGATGCGAATATGAATATGACCTGATCGAATCTCTTTACTTTCCCCTTCTGTTCTTCCAAATCAAATCGCATTTCTCGTGTACTTTAACTCCTAGGTAATTTCCCTTCGTGATCTTCGCAACAAGTATTTGTGCCAAATAGAAGGGCATATTTCGTCCCCTTAGTATTAAAATAGCCTATAAATTTTTTGATGTTTTGAGAAAATGAATTTCAAACATTTTGTCGAAAGTAGCTCTCACTCAAATCTCGTTATGTCTGTAAATATTTATTATTTTTGACTGACGTTTTGACCCACTTTGTGGAACTAGAATTTGACCAAATTTTGACCACATATAAAATCGACGATGGAGAATCCAAAAATTCAATAAAAAAATAATAGCCTATGAGCACATAGGCTATTGTTATACTAAGGGGACGATTTGTGGTATTTTTCTTGATACAATCAACCAAATGAGAGACCACAAAAATGTATGCCATATGAAGGTTTTTCTATAGTTTTAATTTTTAATGCCCACAGTGCGATTTTGAATTCTGTACTGTACTTGAATCAAGTACTTAAAACAAGCACCATCACACTTATCTATGTACAGTCAGCTGACCAATTAACAGACCCTTAAGAGACTAATGCCGCCGCATAGTCGGCATGGTTATGTTCCTTACTGGATTCAAAACCTCGTATATGACGGGGAAAATAATTTTAGTATTCTTATCATTCTTTCCAAATAAAACGTTAAGCATTTTTCTGTATACGTCACTGTAATCCTTTACCATCTTGTTTGCCTCAGATGAGCGCAAATGTTGAATAAGGTTTGCAACGACTAGTTAAAAACCTCACATCATTCGTAGTGGAACTAAAAACCGCGGCATGTCCTGCTTGAAAAGTTCGGTGTGGAAGACGAGGCGCAAAATTTGATTGCCATATATACAATCGCAAACCACGATTAGGGAAGTGCCACACCCTAAAAAAATTTAATGATCCGTTATTCTATTAACCTATTACTATTTTTTTAGTACAATTTTCATTAAAGCATTAATATTTTATTCTCAAGACTTGTATAGAAATATTCAGTACTCCGTTTCTCTTCGTATGAAAAATAGCTTGAATCCGGTGTAAAGAAATATTTCCAGATCATTAAGTATTAATAAGGCCACCACTTCCGAATCTTTGGATTTGATATACGAATTTTTTAGTTCTTTGAAATATTTTTTATTTTTATATTTTAATTATTGTTCTGGAGTGGATAATCGCGAAGAAGACATCGCATGAAATTTTAAAATACTGTTGCTACTTGTGTGTGGAGCTATGAGATCTGGATGCTGTAAATAAAAAGTAAACGTATAGAAAAATCTAAAAGAAAACCGTTTTATTTATACTTCTTTATTTGCAAATTATTAATACAGAATATAAGCGGTCACAGCAATAAATTGTTCATTAATTTTAATACAAATATGATAAATAATTTTTTCTTATTTTTTGCATTTAACAAAACTATAAAAAATTAGATACAATATTTTGGTAATTTTCTCGACTTCGCGCTACTTCAACTTAGCGCCCAATGGATCTTGATCATGTTCACTTTCTTATGTTACTTAACTAAAACTTAAGCTTCCTTCCAAATTTGCCCTCGACATTCATTACCTTGCACATTCCGTTGCAACAACTCATATTTAGGACCAAGCATAATATGACCAAAATATACGATTTGGCGGCGCTTTGTCGTTAGTAACAGCTCAGTTTCGTTAAGACTTCTTTGTTACTATCTTTTTCTGTCCACGATATTTTCATCATCCACCGATAGCGCCACATCTCAAACGCCTTTAATTTGTTCATACTCGTAACATTTAGTGCGCATGCCTCCACGCCGTACAACAAAACAGATCAAACGTAGCATTTAAGGTACCGAAGACGTAATTTCATGTTCAAGCTTTTATTGGAAAGAGCTTTCCAGTAATTGAAGAAAGTTTCCCTCGCTGTTTTAATCCGACAGCAAATTTCTCTGTCATTTCTCCATGTTTCGCTAAGCCAACATCCTAGGCAATTAAATCGCGATACTTTTCGGATCGAATTGTCGTAGTTTTTATACCTACACCGCTTTTTTATTATTTACAACTTATTAAGAAATAAAAAATGATATTGAGTGCCTCAAGGCAAATATAATATTAAGCCAATGACTGTTAAACAAAGATTTGTAGCAAAATTAAGCATGAAATATCGTAATTATTTAATTCATTGAAGTAATTAATTGAAAATGCTGGGTATATTACAATGCAATTTATGAACAACAGATTGCAACTATGATAGAAAATGTTTACGATGCTTGCGAAAAGTCAATTAATTGCTTACCAGAGCTGTAAAATGTTTCAATCAATGGTGATTTGATGGGTGCATTTCAAAAATGGTAGTGCTTAATTGCAAATAACTATAAAATCCACTTTTAAGAAGGATTTTAATTGAAAACATTTTTGTTGAGTTATTACATGGCTAATCGATTGAATATAAAAGTACTCAAAGCAATGCTTGCATCTTAACGCTCATTCGATGTCACAAATGTTTATTTCAACATCCTTTTTTATTCCTTCATTAAAGACGTTGCCGTGTAAATTCATATTTTCTTTGTAAGTCCAGAATAAAGAAATTACAAATCAACCGATGAAAAGAGTAAAATCTTAATGGCACATAATTAGTGACTTCGATCCTGTAGTGAAAAGCCAAGCTACGCAGCAAAGCATTACTGTTTATTAGCTGGTATGTAATGGGGGATGTTATACGAGGTATGTTCAAAAGGTAGTGCGAATTTTGAATTTTCGCAGGTTATGTATATTCGAATTTCGATTTTTTTGTGGCGATATGTTGGTACTCACGTCTCTCACTCATGCCGACGAGTTCGGCCATTTTGAATGTTCAATTAATTGTTGACAGCTGCTCTGCTTGCACGTGTTTCGGCTAGTCTTCGATTTTTACCTATTCAAAAAATGGATCAAAGAACCTGTATCAAATTTGTGTGAAAAACGAAATTGAGTGCACGGATGCATTCCGAATGTTGACTGTGTCATACGGAAAAGCTACTTTGGACCAAAGCAACGATTATCGGTGATTCAAAATGTTCTCAGAAGGCCGAGAAGATGTGAACGACGAAAAGCGTGCCGGACGCCCGAGCACTTCAACAACAGACGAAAAAATTGATGAAGTGAAGAAAATGGTATTGGCAAATCGTCGAATCCCCATTAGAGAAATTGCTGAGGACCTAGACATATCGATTGGCTCATGCCATTCGATTTTTTTCAATGATTTGGGTATGAGACGGGTCGCCGCGAAATTCGTACCAAAACTGCTCAATTTCGACCAAAAGCAACATCGCATGAACATTGCTAATGAGATGTTGGACTCTGTCCGCGACGACCCATATTTGCTCCAGAGGGTCATAACTGGTGACGAATCGTGGGTTTATGGTTATGACGTGGAAATCAAAGCTCAATCATCTCAATGGAAGCTGGCGCACGAACCAAGACCGAAAAAAGCGCGCCAAGTTCGGTCGAATGTAAAAGTTTTGCTTACCGTTTTCTTCGTTTGCAGCGGCGTTGTGCATCATGAGTTCTTGCCACAGGATAAAACGGTCAATAAGGAATATTACCTGCAAGTTATGCGCAATTTGCGCGAAGCAATCCGCTAGGAACGACCGTATTTGTGGAAGAACAAAAATTGGTTATTGTATCACGATAACGCCCTTGCTCGTACATCGTTGCTTGGCCGCGACTTTTTGGCCAAAAACAACACACTAATGATGCCACCCCCTGTGACTTTTTCTTGTTCCTGGAACTGAAGAGGCCCATGAAAAGACGACGCTATGCTACGATTGACGAGATAAAGAAGGCATCGAAGAAGGAGCTGAACAAGATTCAAAAAAAGAATATTTTTTGAAGTGCTTCGAAGATTGGAAAAAACGTTAGCACAAGTGCATAATATCGCATGGGGACTACTTTGAAGGGGACAAAATAGATATTAATGAATAAATAAATATTTTTGAAAAAAACACAAAATTCGCGATACTTTTTGAACACACCTCGTATACCATACTAGTTACAGGGTGACTAGAATCTTTCTATTTTTTTCTAGTTGGAAAATGATCTATTAAAGCTGATTCAGGTCATTGACCTCGGTACAAACCTTTTGGATGGCCTCTACGGACGCAAAACGTTTTCCTTTCATGGTCAAAGGCAATTTTACGAATAGATAGAAGTCGCATGGAACCATATCAGGCGAATACGGTGAGTGATTGATGGTTAAAATGCAATTTCCAGTCAAAAAATCAGTCAAAGAGTGGATTGATGAGATGGTGTATTATCATACAATAAGCGCCAGCTTCCTCCTTCGCGGTATTCAGGGCGAACCCGACGAATGCGATGCAGCACACGCTTCAAAACGCCAAGACAGAAAATTGCATTGACGGTTTGACCCATTGGCCCGAATTAATTGTGAGCAATTCCCTTGGAATCGTAAAAACAAATGAGGCTTGACTTGATTTTTGACTTCTTCGAACGCGATTTTTTGGGTGGTGGCTCGTATGGGCCCTTTCATTCGACACTTTGACGAGGTTCATGCTGGAAACACCACGTCTCATCACCAGTTATAAAGTTGTAAAGGAAGTTTTCGTCTTTTCTCGTCTTTTTAGTGAGGTCTTTCAAATGTTGAATTCTGATCAATTTTTGGTTCTCAGTTAACTTGTGCGGAATGAAACGTGCACACACCTTTCGTAATCCCAAAAGATCAGTTAAAATGTGATAAGTCGATGCTTTGGAGGTACTCAAGTCCGATTCCATGAATTTCAACGATGATTTCGATTCATTTTTAATAAATTTACGAACAATTTCAATAGAGTTTTCGGTTATTACTGATGTATTCACCCGTATGTTCATTGTGATTTATGTCTTCAAAACCATCTCTGAAACGTGTAAACCACTCATCAACTCTAGCACGAGATAGACAATCATCGCTATAAACTTTTTTCATCAAACAATTGAAAAATAAAACAAAATTGGATATGAGTTCTTTGTTCGAAACTCTCTCGGAGGCGGCATAAAATTGTAGGTATCTCCGTTTGTAGAAGGACAAACAAAATTGGATATGAGTTCTTTGTTCGAAACTCTCTCGGAGGCGGCATAAAATTGTAGGTATCTCCGTTTATGGAAGGAACATTAAGATGCACAATTGACGATGTTGGGTGTTTTCTTCCGAATAAAAGAGAAAATGCAAAAGACCGCCAGCAAAAACACAGTTGCAAAATGAAAATTCTGTTGTCGAGCTGCTTGAAATTTACACTTTACCTGATTCAAGTGACTATAAAGCTGCATAAATGATTTTTTCTATAAATGCTAATTTAAAAGTGTGAAAATTTGTTGAATTTTTCTTTAATTTGCATAAAGTGTGAAATTTGGATTTGTATGGTTTTTGTAGGAGAATGGGCTATATTTTCATAAAAAAAATATTAAAATGAAATAAGAAATAAGTTTATAGTGCATACACGTCTTATTGTTTCGCCAAAATAGATGGACCCTACAATTGTAAGCTACCTCCAACCAGAAATTGATTTTAATGCGATGCTTTTTCGTGGAAGAAATGCACTCGGTGGTTTGCTATAAAGAAAGACTTCACATATCATTTGATATTTCCCGTCCCCAGTGAACAGCACGCCGTGTGTCATCTGAGTGACAGTCACGCAAAATACACGTAACTCCGACAGTTGTACGTACAGTACTACATATATTGGTAAGTGGTTTAAGAGGGTATTTTCGGCACTTGCTGTAGCTCCTACAAACGAAGAACACCTGCTAGATGACACATGTTTTTGGATTATGGACAATAAAAGTAATTTTTCAACTAATTTCATAAACTAAAAATGTCTAATTAGTTTTGGTTTATCACTTTCACCTCACTATGATTGATAACGCACAAGTGTCTGTACTTACAGTATCAACAGAGTATATATTAAATATTCTCAACAGCAACTTGAATCAAGAAACTTTTCAATAATATCCCACCACTTCACTATTATTACTTGAAGGTAGCTGTGCACAGCTGTTTGTGCTCAAAGCGAGCAAGACAAAAAATTAAGAGCACGAACGAAATCACTACAAAAGCTGCTACGAAAGAAGCGCCAATGAACAGGACTGACCCAAGTGGTGAAAAGCATGGTCAACTCAGCACGCAAACAACTGTTGAATCTCCCTCGAGCAGGTTAGTGAGACACCAATGCGCGGTCATCATGCCCTCATCACCGCTGCGTTGATTACCGATGTGTATGCGTGCCATAATCAAGGCTAGCCAGCATAGTAAATAGGATGTGTCTCCTCCTTATGTGGGGTGGCCAGTCACATAAACAAGAACTACACTACGAGTTGAATAAAATATGTACACTGAAGTAGAAAGTAAAAATAACTATTAAAGCGTGCCAAGTTTAGTATTTCAGTGTCAGTTGCGCAGCCCAGCGCGGAGCAGAGTCCCAAACTAGGTGTGTATTAAAATTAGTTCGACTGGGTTGGCACGCAGCAAGGCGCACATTCGATTTAACGATTCTTTTTGCTCGACAAACTTGCCACTAAACATTAGGCGTTACTTACCGCCAGCTTATTTAGCTTATTTATTTATTTATGTACACAGTGTACATATACACATGTATGTGTGTATGTTTATTCCTTTTGATATTAACTCGAGCGACAATTTCACGCGCACCTATCTTGATGCATATTTGATTTAATTAAAAATAATAAATTGAATATAAATGCGTGAGTGAGTAGCCGACCAGAGCGTATAGGTATATAAACTTACATAGATATTAATGCACATACATATACATACACAAGTACGGCCGAGGAATTCGCGGTATGTCACTCATACGCCATGGCATGCAAATTACAGCATAATAAAATGATAGCAAATTTTTGGCGTAAATGAATAGATGGGCGGAAAATGTGTGCGATAACGTTGTCAGCGTGAAGTGGTTTTTACGACTAAGAGCATAAATTATTTTTAAAGCGCTTTTAAAAGTACGGAAAAGTCCTTAAATAAGTGTGAAATTGCATTAAGAATTTTAAAGGTGTTGAAATATTTGTTAAAGATGTTTATTTAAACAATTATTTATTTAAATTTATTTAAAAAAGAAAAGTTCTACGAATATAAGGTAATGAATTTTGCAGTTAGAGGAAATACACCATGCCACAAAAAATAACTTTTTGTTTGTTATCCAAGAAAGTTACATATAGTAAGCACGGATGCATCCGCACAAGAAATTCATTGCTTTCTCGGTAGATGGCTGTAGTGATTGATATCTCATAAATTATCGATCAAAGAATTTAAAGTTTATGCTCGTCGTCAAGATGACATTTCAGTTTCATTCAGAGTTACAAGGTGCTAACAATGGTGTTTCTTTTTTTTTTTGCTTTTTAAATACTTATAGATGCTTTCCATTTCAATTCAACCGGGCTATTCGGGTCATGTTCTTCGATTTCGATGTAACTTAAATATGTTGCTCTCTGGTCAAAATAATGAGACACGTATTTTTTTGTTCGCCCGAAAAAAATTTTTTTCAAGAGTTATCGGCAATTTTGTTTTTCGCCTCAAACTCAATTTTTTTTAATTATATATTATAAGAAAATTTTTTTTTTTAATTCCCATAACATAGTCAAAAATGAACCGATTTTAATAATTCTGGGTTCAAAATGATCGTAATTACTTACACAAGCGACTTCATGTAGAAACAATTGCAAAAAAGTAGTTGAACATTTTTTATTTAGTTTATTTGTTTACGACCTTATATTGCTTCTCACCTTGCGGACTTCGGTAAGAAATAATGCCTCCCCCTCTCGGGGATAACCGGTTTGCCTTGCTTTCGGCAAGCCCTCAACGCAAAAGAAAGAAAGCACAAACAATTACTAAGGAGTTGTTCCCAGCACTGCCGGCAGTGATAAAAGAAAACCCCAAATACTTAATTGCAAGTGCACTTGATACATCCAAGCCCCTTAGCAAATACTCTTGCTTTGCTGTTCACAAGGCACTTAAAAATGTAAGTACCGACATTTTAAACATTTCAGAGCTAAGAGACGGAAATTTACTTCTGTTTGTTAAAAATATGAATATAGCTAACAAATTTCTGCAAACTAAAGCCCTTCTTGGCGTCTGCCCAGTTAAGTTTGAACTTCATAACAACCTTAACTCTACTAAAGGCACAATATTTGCACCGTGTTTAAATAACGTCTCTGAAAATGAAATAGTTGACAATCTAAAGGATCAAGGAGTTACTTCTGTATACAAGTTTCTAAAATTCGTTGACGGCAAATCCGCGCCTTCTGGAGTCATTCTATTAACCTTTGATCTCTACCACTTGCCTGAGAAAATTGAAGTGTCATGGTATACAACAAAAGTAAAACAGTTCTATCCTAACCCCATGCGGTGCAAGAGTTGTCAACTACTTGGCCACACACTCAAACGATGCAAAAAAACGCCTGTATGTGCAAATTGCTCACTTCCCCCTCACGGCGATTTGTCATGCTCCCGCACCTTTTGTGCTAACTGTTCGGGTGCTCACTCATCCTCAAGCAGAGATTGCCCAAAATTCATCCAAATGAAACAAATCATCTCAATTAAAACTGATAAAAAATGCACTATGCGCGAAGCCATAGCTCTACACAAACAACAAGTTCCACCCCAATTAAATGAGAATTCGACTCCTTTCTCCAATCTAATAAAGCAATCCGCAACCAACCAACAACAAAACATTATTTCAAACCAAACCAATTTCTCCAAACCAAATCAAATCAACAATAACAATAACGAAAATCCAACAAATAATTCTAGTACTCCCACAACAAACAACAAAATATCAACAAATAGCCCAAGCACTATCGCTTCAGGCAACAACTCACTTGAAATGAACTCAGATGATAATCAAACACAACAAAGAATGCTAATCGATAACTTTCTCGCCCAAATGATTTCTATTCCACACGAATTCACCTCTTCTCTTTCTTCTCTTCCAACAAACTCTTCAAATCTCTCTCTTAATCCTGACTCTTCAAATTTCGCTCTTAATCCTGACTCTCAAGCTACTACCTCAGAAACAAACACTCTTAAGGAGAATTAAATCATGAAGATAGTACAATGGAATATTAATGGTCTTCTCAACAACTATGTTGACCTTGATTTAATTTTACATGAGTACTCGCCTGAAATAGTTTGCCTACAAGAAACACACATTCCACATAGTAAAACAGCTTACGCTCCAAACAAATACCTTAGTTACTTTAGCAATAACCCCAACAACAAAACATGCAAACAAGGTGTGGCTATGTTTGTAAAAAAATCTCTCAGCCATAAATTTATCCCAATAGCTTCTAATATTCAGTCTGTTGCTGTAGAAGTAGATATAGGTTTTAAAATTACAATTATTACATGTTACATTCCACCTGAGCAACCATTTAGTAGTACAGAAATCCTAAATTTAATAAACCCCTTTTTGGATCCTATCATCCTTCTGGGTGATTTTAATGGGTGGAGTCCTCTTTGGGGGTCACCTACAACAAATAACAGAGGCAAAATAATCGAGGATGTCATCCTTGCAAAAAATTTAGTTATTCTTAACGATGGTTTCCCTACACATTTTTCGACACATAGGAGCTTTTCGCACCCAGATATTTCTATTTCCTCTTCCTCTATAGCCCCAAAACTAGAATCCAAAACGTTGAGTGATCTTCACAATAGTGATCACTACCCTATTGTTACATCTCTCTCCATGCCACAATTTTACAGAGTTAAACCTAAACCTAAATTTATAACAGAAAGAGCTGATTGGGAAACTTTCTGTACTAACATAATACACCTATCAAGTAAAAAACCTGAATCACATAATGTAAACAAAGAAGCTTTTACCATCAAGTCCCTCATACGTTCAGCGGCGAATATTTCTATCCCACAGACTTGCACCAAAAAGTTCTCTGCGAAACTTCCATATTGGTCAAACTTGCTCTCCATTCTGAGGAGAACTAAACAATCTTCTTGGGCGGAGTACAAGCGAACTAGGTCTAACGAGAATCTTGTAAAATACAAAAAAAAAACGCATGCTTCAGGCGCGAATTAAAAGCGTCGAAAAGGCAAGCTCTAGAAACTCTTACCGCCAGCATAACACCTTCCTCTAGCCCAAAAAAGATCTGGTCAGATATAAAATATCTTACTTCTTCATGTCAGCGTAACCACATCCCTTTTATACACTCGCCAGAAGGCCCAATATATTCTCCCAAGGAAATCGCCGACAAATTTGCAAAACTTGGTAAAACTATTCACATAGTTCAAACTTTCATCCAGATTTTAGCTGTAAAAAGTCAAATATAGTACCAAATGTTATCACAATTCCTCACCCTCTTACGAAGCTCTCTGTTTAGATTCTCGCATAACATTAGAAGAATTTAACTTAACTCTTTCTTCGTTGTCAGGCAAAACACCAGGTTCTGATAGAATAACGTACAATATCTTAAAAAATTTGCCATTCGCCTTAAAATCGCGCGTTGTTAATTTGTACAATTCGATATTAGAACAAGGAACATTTCCACAATCATGGAAAATTGCTGCAATAATCCCGATTGCCAAACCAAAAAAACCAAACTCCCTCATTTCCAATTTCAGGCCTATATCCCTTGCATCTCGAAAGTTTTGGAGAAGATCATTGCTCGACGTCTTGCATGGTTTGCCCAGCAAAATAACCTCCTAAGTCCAAATCAGTTTGCATTCCAGAAAAACTTAGGCGTTATAGATCCACTACTTATCTTTGAAAACTTTGCCTCAACAGCCTTAGCAAACAGAAACCATGTTTCAGTACTTAGTATAGACTTTGAAAAGGCGTATGATAGAATTGGCTCGCACGTTGTCTTGGAAGAGCTTAGTCGCTGGAAATTCGGAGAAAAAATATACAAAGTCATAAGATCATACTTATGTAATCGCAAATTCTTCGTGCGTGTAAACAACAATGATTCTAACATTCTCCCACTTTTCAACGGAATACCCCAAGGGTATCCTCTTTCTGTAATCTTGTTCATAATAGCGTTCAAAGAAGTCAGCTCTATCATATCCTTAAACTCAAATATCGAACACTTTGCTTATGCAGACGACGTGCTGATCTTCTCCAAAACGTCCGATTTAACAACGGTCAAAAACTCATTCACTGACATCCTCTCTAAACTCGAGCTTTGGTCGAAATCATCAGGAGCAAGTATGTCTATTAACAAAAGCTCCACTTTCGCAGTGGCATCAAAGGTAACGAACAGGCCGATAGTAGAGCTAAGGAGGCAACCAAAGAGCCATTGTACATGTTCGAATACACTCATCCAGAAGATATAAAAAAGTTGGTAAGGCGTACCAATTATGAAAGTTCCCTGAACAAATGGAACCAGTACCAACATCACTACAAATCCTTCAATCTCTCGAGATCGAAAAACCAATACCCGTCAAATTCTTCATGCCGGAATATTAAGACCGTTGTTCGTCTGAGAATTGGCCATACAATTTCAACCCATTTGTATTTGCTAAATGGTTTGCCGAAACCCCCGTGCCCGTTTTGTGGATTTAGCGAATTCACCGTATCGCACTTCATGGATATATGTTCAGGAATCCAAAATATTAGATCATCGGTGTTTAGAAATATCAAACCATCTGAACTTCTGAAGCATACAACGGACTATAATATTAGTATCATAAACCAATTCGTTTCTTGCTGTAAATTAAAAATTTAACTTCATAGGCTTCTAAGTTATCTGGTGTGTTATAGTGGTTAACTCCACATACCTTCTATTGTAATATACTATCTTCATCTTCTCCAGTGTAGATATAATATATTTTTATCTCGAATCTAGCGTATAATAAACCTAGTATAATATAATTATTTCATTTTCTCGTCTTGATATATAGTATTAACCATTTAAAACAATAGCCGAAGGCCTTAGCAGCCAGTGCTTGTTCCTTTTTTTTCTTACCTTTAAGTGGAATAATTATTTATAATTATTACTCTTTTAAATAAATAAATAAAAATAAGATATCCATATTAGCGTCATAGATTGAGTGTAAGTAAAGGATTTTCCAATAAGAGGTGTTATTTTGATATTCAAAGAAAAATGCCATTTTTTTAATATAAATGATCGAATGTATTTCTTTATAAAGAGGAAGGTATGCCGTTAATAGTGGAAAATAACATCAGGCAAATGACGACCACGACCACGCTTACAGGACAATATCCTTTTCATGAAATTTTCCATAACCGAATTGCAAAATGGCTGCCTGTTGCAGTCCTCGATAGCCTCACGAATTCCATCTTTGAGGTCTTGAATCGACCCTGGGCTGTTGGCGTAGACTTTCCCTTTCACGTGGCCCCAAAGAAAAAAATCACAAGATCTCGGTGGTAAATTGTGATCACCTCTTCGAGAGATAACACGGTCCGGAAACTCTTCCGCAAAAGATTTCGTTGCTTGTGCGGCACGTAGCGGCGTCTAGTTGTCCAGATCAATACCATCCAATTCCGGCTATAAAAAATCGTGAATTATCTCTCGATAGCGCAATCCTATTCAAATAACACCTGTTATTGGAAAACTCTTTATTTAGAACTATTTATTGAAAATTTTGTCTTTTGAAACATAAAAGTCCGTTAAAACTTTAAACTGATGAGAAAATGGGAAACTGAGTCTGCAGCATTACCTTAAAAAATCTATAGTTTCACTTGCATATGAAATTATTGTCATGTAACTTTTACTAATACACCATAAGAAAATTTTTAAAATAAACTTTAATGGAGAGGGAAAAATGTTAAAAAAACTACATTTTTGTTTTTTCGTTTTTTTTTTTTAGGTTTTTCCTTTTTTTTGTTTTGTTTTGGTTTTATGTGTCTTGGCTCCATTCAATTGGCAATCAAACAAAATCAGAAGTTATTTATACTTAGGAAGGAGCAGACTGCCCAGTTGGTTTTGAAAAATGACTCCGCTAATTGATACTTTTGTTGCACTTTGTATTGAAGTGTGTCTGTATATTTGTGCGTATGTGTATTTACATTCGTATTTATATAAAGTATGCATACATTTATAAACACCGGTATACATACTTGCATATATATTTTCGTATTTCTATGTAACATTACTTACGTTCTTCTACGCCAACGCTGTACATTTTTTAAGCCGCATGTAAACATTTTCTGTAAGATCTTCAGTGAGTCACTTTTTCAATTAATTTTCAGTCGCAAAGAATTCGTTAGGAGATTGAAGAACTATGTCTTCCAGTTTTAATTTGTTTGAATAACTTTTAAATGGCAAGGTTTTAATAGCGCTGAGAGGCAGTGCTTAAAAATGCTACTACTAAATTTTTCTAAAATGAATTTATTTAAATATATTAAACTTATATCGTAAGGGTTTTCTCATGTTAAGTTACCTTGTTTTATTAAAACAAAATGTTATGGTGGCACTGAATTTAAAACCGAAAAAAAAATTATTTGCGAAAATTATTGAATATGGATATTTATGAAATTTTTCTATATATCATTAAATTCGAAGGCCATTTTGAATGCTTTCAATGGCTTTCTTGTCGATCTCGTTAAAACTGCCTGTTTTAAATAGTACTTCATTGAAGATTAATAGTCAGCTCTTACGTATGTATGTATGCAGATCGGTTCTGTAAGTTATTTGGAATTTATACTTTACACCAATTAGCTAATAATTATTATTATTTACTTTATAATTTTAATAATTCTTTATTTAAAAAAAACCACCACTAAGCAATACACAAATGAAGGTCGAAAAAATGTTACTTTAAATTTTATTCCACGTAAACTGAATTTCATTGCACAAGCAATTTATTAAATTTATCACTCATAAGATTGTCTCTCCTTTATATTCACTTGAAACAAAAAAATCTACACATTAAGTACTTTCCGAATTAAGCGCTAGCTGAACGCTTTTGATTATTTTGACTTTTTATTGCATACTTTTTTTTTAATAGCAAGCATTTCTCTTGACTTTTTGCTTTCCCAACAGCTTCACATACACTACATTCACTTACTAACTGGTCAGCTGGTGGAGCTATCAATGAACAGATAATTGATAAAAGTGCATCTACAGAGCATTCAATGAGAGTTTAGCAGCAAACCTCACATACATTCAAATGCACAGCCATGCATACACACATATGAATGCGCATGTAAACTCCCTGCAAATACAATACCAAAAGTATTTACATAGCAGTGGTAGGAGCAGAGAACGACGATCGCTTTTAATTGCAGTCGTGCGAAGTTTCCTGTTAAATAACATTAAGCACATTCAATGCTGTCAACTCACTGTAAATTGTTGATTAGCTTTTGCAGCCTATTCAAAGTACGCTGGAAAGTGGTTGGTGTCTACACTAAAGATATGGCAATGTTGTGTATGTATGTATATGAGAAAGTATAGAAGTAAATTAGCACATAAAAGCTTTTTATATCCACCATAATCCAGTGCTTGCTCCCCTTCTTTGAACAGAGGATCTTAGAAATGATATTATGTAAAAATGATCAGCTTATCTTTACAACAGATACTCAGATTTAGGGGGTCAACCAGGTGTTGCAAGTGACGTATTGCCTTATGTCGTTAAGTTTTTAACGGTTGAATAAATGTTAAATGGCTTGAAACCACTAACAACTATTTTACAATATGACCTGTGTGGTACAGCTGAGTTTACAGTCATATCTAATGTAATCTGCAGGCCATAATTATTTAATAAAAAAACAGCAACAGTAAAAATATTGGTTCTTTAATTGATGCTTAAAGTCGACACATTAGATTTAGGAAAGGTAACATTTAGTTGCCGCCGTAACTTCGCAACACCCAACTGTTATAGAAATTGAGACTGCTATTCGAAGTTTGAAATCAGTACAGATGCTATCCCGGCTGTTACAAACCATCTGGGAAAAGGAAGTGCTACTTCTTTATTATATGCAGCGCATATTGGTGAAGGATCCGTGCGCTACCTCCGTGTATGGCAATTGGAGGCGGATCATATCGCTATGTGTACCTCTGAAAGTCACGTCGTAGACAGTAGGCTGGATTTAGGCCGAGAAAATCGTACTTCATTATCAATGTATCTGGACTGGACTCCGTCAGAAAGGAGTCTCAGATAAACTGGTTTATATCATACAATCCAATCCCAATATACTAATTTCCAATGTAGAGTGCTACACAATGGTGCTCAAGCCAGTCGCGTGAGTGGGGCAAGAATGTATCCTGTCGCCACTTCTGTTCCTATAGTGTTTGATGGCGTATTGAGCAACGCTCTTGACGCCCAACCTAGCTAAGGTGTTCTCTGGAACCCAATCAGCATGGAATATTTGGATGATCTCGACTATGCTGACGACATTGCCGTGTTAGCGCCAATAATGATACTCATCCTGACACTTTCACGCTATACGGTAAATCTATCGAAAATGTTAATAAATGTACCTACTTAGATAGCCAACTCAATGCGAATATTAAACACAGGATTTCGAAAGCCAGGTGGTCTTTCGCCGCATTTAAGAGCATAATGTACTCTAAGATGGATTCGACGGCAGGTACACGTCTAGCCTATTCTGATATACCCGCAAAATATCGAGTGACCTTGTACTGCCTGCAAGTTAAATGCAACATCTACGAAAGCGTTAAATACTAGGGTAGAATATATCTGCAGGGGCGCCCTTGTTCTAATAAATGCAACTGAATAAAAGAATACTCTGCATACGTCCTTAGATTGGTCGTTTTGCATAAATATATGAATGTATTTGTGCTAGCATGCCAGAGCGATATTTATGGGTACTTCTTGATGAAAAAAAGATAAGGCATAGCGCCGACTGATGGCAGCGAGTGATCTTCTCATACATGACAATGCCAACTATGCATCATACATTAAAGTGTCGATAAATTGTCTATAACACATTATCCTTACCAATTGCTTTCAATTTCGATTAAAAGGACAATTTCGATATGATATCATGGCACATAAAATTCCAAATGTCAAATAAGAACTAATCCACAAAGTTCACGCAACATTGTAGCTACAAGTCATTTTTTAAATTCGCTACAAATATCAGCCCCACACTCTCCGCTCCACAAATCGGGTCATAGTCATAAAAACTGCTAAAAAGCACAAAATTATAGAAAAATAGGAAAAGCCAGTTTAACACGCAATCAACTGTTGAATATATTGCGCAATGGGTGTGTACGGGCGGTATGATTGTGTCAGCTTAACTCGGCGTATAAGCGAATCTGAGTGCGTTGGTTTAGAGACCGACCGCCAGTTCTAACTACCTAACCCGGCGTGTAAATACCATTAACTTTGTACTCGTATTTTCTACTTTAGATGAATTCCATATACATTTTTTTCTCCCAATTACCAACTTTCGTTAAGTGTAGGCGGTCAGTTGGTCATAGCGTAGAGCAACATAGTAACAAAAAGGATGTCGAAGAAAGTTTAAGTATTGTAAGCTGAAAAGTAGGTGGCTCAGCGCACAACTATAAACCAAATTCAGACACTTACGTTTGTACGCATGTATGTGTGGGTGCATGTATGTGTGTTGATATCCGCAACAATGTACGCATTTCATTTGACATTTTGCGGATCCTATGCGTTGGCGCCATTAACGAGTATTCGATATAAGTACATACATGCATATACATACATACATATCTAGAATTGCAGGCATCCATAAAATAAATTGTTAAATTCTACTAAAAAGAAATCCATATGTCTGTATTTCTAATTAAGTATGTAAGAAAGTAGCAAATAAAGTGAACCCAGTTTGATTAAACTTTTTGCAATGAAAATTAAATTAGGGTCTTGAATTTAGTTTATATTCTAATGAGCGAAAAAATCAATCCAGCCCATTAAATATACTGTAGAATGATGTGATAAAAGTGAAACATATTAAAAAATTTGCAATTTGAGTTACCAATGGGTTGAGCTAGACGGCGGAGTGGTTCGATGCCAAGTGCTACATGTATTTTGTATTTGTATTTTCAATTTTAATGAGAATGGGTTCATTTGTAGGCTTGAATGTTATAATATAATAAATAAAAAGAACAAATTTTATAATTTTGAGATTTTTTTATTAAAGATATTATTAAAGGCACACATTTTGGTAATTTTTAACATGTTTGTATGTTGTGGTTTTCTTTAGTTAGAGAAAATTATAAAGAAACAAATTTAATTTAAAAAAAAAAATACAGAAAAAATTTAATTGCGATTTTCTTAGTTTTGGAAAATTTGGTATGGAGACTATTAAAGTCGCATATTTTTGATATTTTGATGAAGTTTGTATTTTACTAGTTTTCTTTAGTTTTTAGAGAAAATTTTAAATTTTGTAAATTTTTCTAATTTTTCTAAAAAAATTTAATTTTTGTTTTTTTGTCATTTGTGAAATACACACTTTCTTAGATTTTATTTTTTCCGTTTCAGTTACTAATGAAAAACAAAAAAAAATTTTAAAAAAAATTTCCTAAACAAACAAAAAATTGTTCCCAAAACAAAATTTTTTTAGTGGAAAATTAAACATTCAATTTGGTTTTTGGATAACTTTTTCACTAAAAATTGGTTAATTTGTAGGTTTGAATGTTATACGAAGTAAACGAAATTTTTTTTTCAATTTTAAGATATTTTTAATGCTGAAAATTTCAGTATGGAATTTTTTAAATTCATATATCGCACCCTAAATACAAAAGGGTCACAACTCAAAATGTACCTTGTGCTCAAATATGAGCGAGGCGTTATCAATAAAACGGTCCGCGGATGACATATGGCAAAAATAATTTTTTTTGTTTTTTGGCAGGACTGTTATAAGCTTACATGGCAAATTTCAGCGTGATATGTCACATAGTTTGTTTTCTGTGCTAATGTAAACAAGTCAAGCTCAAGTGTGGAAAATTTTGAGTTGTGCCCCTTTTGTATTTAGGGTGCGATATATGGGGCGGCCGCCGTAGCCGAATGGGTTGGTGCCCGACTACCATTCGGAATTCACAGAGACAACGTTGGTTCGAATCTCGGTGAAAACACCAAATTAAGAAAAACATTTTTCTAATAGCTGTCGCCCTTCGGCAGGCAATGGCAAACCTCCGAGTGTATTTCTGCCATGAAAAAGCTCCTCATAAAAATATCTGCTGTTCGGAGTCGGCTTGAAACTGTAGGTCCCTCCATTTGTGGAACAACATCAAGGCGCACACCACAAATACGCGTCAAATAAAAAAAAAAAAATATTGGTTTTTTTAACATTTTCGGAAAAAAGCCGAATTCTTTTATTAAACATTTTTGGACAAAAAATTTTGTTTGCCATTGAAACATACACTCGCTCAGAATTTGTTTATTATTTTTTTCCTTTCAGTTATTAATGAGAAAAATAAAAAGATCTAAGGGTTGTGTTTCCAAAATGATAAAGAAGAATTTTTTTCCAAAATTTGTTTTCAGAAAAAGCAAACTCTTTTGGCGCAAAGTTGGTCAACCAAATTGGTTTTTGGATAACTTTTATACTAAATAAAAGAAATTATTTTAGTGAAGGAAATCTTTATTTTTATCTTTACGCACTCCATTGCTTGTCTGTTTGCATACTGCAACGGTGTAGTTGCCAAGTATCAAATACAAATCTTGCGATAGGGTGATTAATATTGCGCCACCTTGTATTTTTACAAAATAGAAAAATAAAATTAATATATAAAAGTGTTAAAAATAATCAAAAACATTAGGCTTTAAAAAACTAGATACTACAATTTTCAACTTAGCATAAATTTTCTTACTATACTCAAGCTTTCAAAAAAACAATTTCCAAAAAAAATTAAAGCCATGATATTTAGAGGGCTTGACATGGAATGGCTCCCGTGTCGTTTTTTCATATATTAAAAAGCGGGTTACCAGCATCGGTACAGATTTTCCCCTCGTTACGATATTGCCTACTTGGAAAGATTGCCCAGGCACGACCCTCAAATTCCAGTTTAAAGATAGAGAGATCTCTACGAAGTTCAGAGAAATGTGGTGTTAACTACCTAAATATGCTACCATGTCCTTTGAGAAATTCCCTACAGAGGCCAACATTAAGACAGCAATGGGATGAATTCTACATGCTCCGGTGATGCCAATACAAGTAATCAAACCTTTGCACTCACCCCAGTTTAGTGATATAACAGTCTTCCGAAAAGCTTCCCAATAAACAAGCCACTACGTTCGACATCCAAAGAACGACTTGTAGCTTGAGTCTCAATTTTTTGCCGAGCATAGATTTACAGGAGTAGAAAGCTATGTTGGCCTTCTCTACCCGATTTTCAATGTGTAACTTCCAATTGAGTTTAGAGTCAAGTATCAATTGTACCGTTTACTAGGAGAAGGAACATAAATCTCAAATGTCCCACCCTTAATAGAACAACACTTGAACTCTCGACAGAAGTGAACTATCTTGGCATTAGTCTTGACAAAACGCTTACGTGGAACTCCCATATTGAGAGAGTTACTTCAAAAGCCACAAGGGCATTCTTTGCCTGTACAAGGCTTTTTGGTAAGACATGGGGACTAAGCCCTAGAATGACCTTCTGGACATTCACCACAGTTGTAAAACCCATAGCCACTTATGCATCCTTAGCATGGTGGCCCAAGGTCAAGCAAAGAAAGGCGGCAAACGAATTAAGCAAACTGCATCGCCTGGTATGTGTTGGTATTACAGGGGCTATGAAAACGTGTCCCACGGATGCATTGGGTGTGCTCCTGAACATACCACCGCTTCCAATTCTAATTGAAAGGGAAGCTCGCTCGAGTGCCTTAAGACTAAAAGGTATATCTGAACTTAAAAGTGGGGATATGAAAGGACATTTAAAGGTCTTAGAAGACTTCCTACATAGTCCCATTCTTCATAGGGATGATATATAGGGTGTTTTTTTAGAGGTTAGGTTTTCAAGTTGGCACTACTTTTTTCGTAGATGGTCTTTTTGACAGCTGTCACTTGATTTATGCTCAGTTTGGTTTGCCATTTCATAATGAATAGACTTACACCTGATCAACGTTTGCAAATCGTGCAACTTTGGGCCCAAAACGAGATGGCCACCGATCCCGATTTTCACAAGAAAATTTTGTTCAGCGATGAAGCTCACTTTTGGTTGAATGGGTATGTCAATAAGCAAAATTGTTGAATTTGGAGTGAACATAATCCACAAGCCATTGCTGAGACGCCGTTACATCCTCAAAAAGTCACTGTTTGGTGTGCTCTATGGGCAGAGGGAATCATTGGTCCATATTTCTTTAAAAATGAAGCCGGCCAAAATGTTACAGTCAATGGAGAGCGCTATAGAGCCATGATTAATGACTTTTTCGCGCCTGAATTGGACGATGTTGATGTGGACGACCTTTGGTTCCAACAAGACGGCACTACATGCCATACAGCCAACGCAACAATCGATTTATTGAAGGAAACTTTTGGTGAGCGCATTATCTCGCGCCGTGGCCTCCAAGATCGAGCGATATAACACTGCTGGACTATTTCTTGTGAGGCTATGTGAAGTCGCTTGTCTACACAGATAAGCCCGAGACGATTGACGTCTTGGAAGAGAATATTCGGCGCGTTATTGCTGACATACGGCCCCAATTGCTGCAAAAAGTGGTCGAAAATTGAGCCTCTCGGCTGGAATTTATTCGAGCCAGCCGCGGCGGCCACTTGCCCGAAATCATTTTTAAAACATAATGGCAAACCCTTATCTTTATAATAAAGCTAAATTCTTGGCCATAACATTAAATTATATGCGTTTTATTTCATCTTGAAAACCTAACCTCTAAAAAAAACACCCTTTACTATCACCCAAACCAATACTCTTCAGGAACTTCCAAGTTATAATCAATGAACGAACAGACTGGAGAACTAATTCTATCACTTTCAAACCTGGCTCCCAGCTATGGTTTACTGATGGGTCCAAATTGGAAAATGGTAGAACAGTGGCAGGAATCAATGGGCCCAAATTCAAAAAATCGATTCCGATGGGATCCTACCCAACAATATTCCAGGCAGAAATACATGCCATTGAAATATGTGTGAGAGAATGCCTTAGAAGGAAAATGAGAGGTACTCACATCTATATACTTTCAGATAGCCTAGCGGCTTTAAAAGCCCTTCTATCAACAACCATCACCTCTAAATTGGCAAACGATTGCCTAAACCTCCTAAACACGTTAGGAAACCTCAACACAGTAACACTATGTTGGATTCCGGGACATGAAGGACATGAGGGAAATGAAATGGCTGACGACCTTGCAAAACAAGGAGCAAATATGCAACTTACTGGTCCTGAGCCTTTCTGTGGACTGACAAAAGGCCACATCAATGAATTCCTTAGGAAATGGGAGGAAAGAAAACTTGCCGCACACTGGCTAAACTGTGCCGGTCAGCGTCAAGTCAAACTATTCCTAAGTCCCAACAAAGGAATATCTGACAAACTTGTCTCACTAAACAGAGTAGATCTGCGTCTTTTAACCGGATACTTTACAGGTCACTGCAGCCTGAGGTACCATCTAAACAATATTGGCCTATCCGAGACCAATGTCTGCCGCTTCTGCGAAATGGACATAGAAAGCTCAGAACATGTGCTTTGTGAATGTCCTGCGTTGGGCAGACAAAGACTTCACCACCTTGGTGGTATCGTAGTATCTCCATGCAATCTTTGGAATAACAAACCCAAAACTGTGCTAAAATTTCTAAAAAGCCTAACACTCTAGGGTTACAAAATAGGCCTTTCACAATAGATCAGCTCTGGTCGCAGTGCGTAATGGCCTTCTAATAATAATAATAATCACTTCAAGGTACCTAACTTCCAATGAAAACGGTGAAGTTCAATCTGGGAAGTTTACAGTGTGGTGGTTTATATTTTCGGATAAATAGCATCAGCTTCATTTTATCAGACACTGGTTGACACTGAGGCCGCAACTGGCGGTCCAGCGACTAAGTACAGCCAATGTCACTTCTAGGATCTCAGCTATGACTGAGACAAACGGTCGCGAAAGCATTAGAGCCCTTATATTTTACTATAAAAAAATTGACAATGCATAGGTATGGTATTTTGGAAAGAAATTGAAGAACGGTTGAGTAAACTGTTTTAATTTAATGTGTATTTTCATCCTGTTGGTGTATGGTGAGGAAAAGGGTGAAATGTCATAACTACCCCACATAATGGTGAAAAGAATTTTAAAAGTGTGCTGTTTAACAGGCCGTTACTCGGCTCTGAGCGAATTTGAGAGAATCAGCTGATGAGCTGACGTCACTTGAGATGGGTTTACAAAAAAATTGAAATTGTGTTGGTCATATAGGAAAAAAATGAACCAATGGCACTACGATGTCTCATCAACGTCTGATTGGAGGAGAAGTTTGAATATGTGTGAAATGATTGTGCAAATTTCGGCTGGCTAGTGCTAGTGATTTAGGAAAGAAAATCAGCACAGTATTTGTTCATGTTACTTCGTTTTTATTGATTTGACGAGTGTGTGAATATAAATGAAATGATCATGCAGAATTCGCCTGAGTCCCCCAAGTGACGTGGCAGCCGAAGTTCCGATCACAATTTTCTTTTTCACCATACTTAAAGAGCAAACCTTGTAAAACTATCATCATTAGTTCACTAACAATGTCACACGACAATCTACAAAAGGTTGGATAGAACAAGCAAGTTCAAGCAACTAAAAAAAAAATTTGCTTGTTGATAATTGAAGTAAGATTTCTTCAGCTTATATTTTCGAAATTGATTGCTTCGCTTTTTTTGCAAGAAAATTTGTTGAAAAACATATTTTTTGCAATGTCTGAACGCACCTTAAGGTTCCGGGAATGTTTAATTTAAACGAACCGCGCTCGTGGGAACCGGTCCATATTTTTATCTTATGTTGGTAGGCCAGACAGTCAATAGAGAATATTATTATCCGTTTTAAAGAGTTTGAGAGATGTTGTACGTAGCAAACGGCCGGAAATGTGGGCAAACAATTCTTGGTTTTTGCATGATGGTAACGCGGCATCACACCGAGCCCAAATTGTGCTGGATTATTCGACCAAACACCAAGTAAATACCATCGTTCAAGCACCGTATTCACCTGATATGGCTTCATTTTATTTCCCAAGCTGAAGTTACCACTTCGCGGAAGGAGATTTCAGTCGATAGAGGAGATGAAAGAGAATGCGACGAAGGAGCTGAAGGCCATTCCTTTGTCGGCCTACCAGGGGTGCACGGAGGACTGGGTCATATTTTGAAGGTGATAAAATAAATTTGCCTGTTTGTTTCATTTAAACATTCCCGGTACTTTCTGATCATAGGGTATGATTATACTCGCTGCATTAGTAGTAAGTAGCTGTTGTTAGTGCAACATTTTATGCAGATGAGAGATTCTTAAATCTAAAAAAAATAAGTACATAATAGCAGCTGCACAGCGAACAATAAAAAATACATAACATGACTAATTCAGCTTTGGCTGAGTAACCAGACAGCTATGAAGGATCATATTCACAAATACACATACATATGTAAATACAATTATACAACATCACAGAAATGCTTATAAACACTATATACTAAATGTAGGTGGATATATGTACGTGATGTATACTAGCAGCTATTTGTCTAGATTAAAACAAATTATCTGATATCGCTCTTCAGATAGCGAACATTTTGTTTATCATCCAAATAACTACTACATAGTTAAAATTGCATATATACACATACACATGTAAATTAGTTAATAGATAGATGGATACGAATTAACGAATAAGTGAGCAATACAATGTGAGCACTGATTGCCTAAAAGCGGTTGACTATCAACAACAATAATCTTCTAGTGTTGCTGTGACACTTTGCAGGTCCATATTGTCTCGAGGCAGACGTACCTACTTAATTAAATTTGAGTGTACTTGCGCTCAAGTGCACAAAATACATTAGAAGTATAAAAATCTGCAAAAGTAAATGTGTATGTATGTATGTATGTATATGAGTGCGAGCAAGTGATGTATTGCTTGGTCGTGTGAAATTCCGCACGATAATAAAACTACCTTAATTCAGCTCAGGAAATGAGTGGTTACCGGCTGGCTGAACTAAATTCTTAAGTACACGAACTAAGGCGTACCCATACATGCATACATAAGTACAGAGTTGTAGATGAGTACCAAAATAAATGGCACGCTAAGTGTATATTTGGCGGAGAAAAACAAACAAACAGACATGCAATATTTTATGTTGATTCGCAAAGTTAATTCCAAAATCTTCTAATGGACCTTGACGACTTCCACTTTCACGTAAAAAACTCTTTATATGCAAAAATTTTAAATCCATGCCCCAGTAGCATGAAAAATCCGAGTGTAATTTTTTTCCGAGCTGTGTATTCTTAAATCAAAATTTTTACTCTACGAATTTTTTGTTGTTGTCACATTTCAATTCCCACTTCCTCTCGGGTATTCGTTTATTTTCCCCACAACTGTCGCAGTCATCTTATTTTATTAGCTTCAAGTAGATAATTGATTAATTCTACTTACTTTTCTTCATCCGGTGGTGGTGGCATATCGTTTGTTGTTGGTGTCCCAGGTGGCGTTTTTTCAACTTCCATCATAGCCAGTGGTGCTTCCGGTGGTGGCAGTGGACTTACAGAATTTGTATCCATACTACAGCAAGGAATTTTGAAAGTTTTTTACTGACACTACCAAGGAATGAAGAAACTGTCGATTGCTGCAGAAAGAGGGAGAAGAATTCTTATTTTATTACTAAATAAATTATTAAATATTTATGCTATAGAGAATACCATTGAAGGAGTGGAATTTGTGAGATTATAAAAGACTTTAAGTAAAATGGTAAATCTAAGGAAGTATCTATTACTTTACCACAGTACCAGCTATATTTAGTTTCTGAACACATTTTCGTAGTTAAAAATGAATTGCCAGTTTTGAAAATATTTATTAAATATAACAACCACTGCCAAACTAACCAGATAACCAGATCACTTCAAGACTCAACTGAGCAACAAAAAAGGTTTCCAAGTATAAGGGATCGGGAAAATGGATCGTTTTTTTTAACATTCATAGTGTTTGGTCGAAAACTTCTTAATTCCAATAAATTGGAAAAGCAGAAAGGTAACAGATCGCAAAATCGGGAAATCGATATATTGACCACATAGAGACTTTCGAATCGCCAAATTGCCAAAAATATTCGTCGAAGCCCAAACGCTGTGGATCATTCCATGAAATAGGGTGCCTCCTATGGTAAAAACTACAAAGATAGAACCGCGATGACTTTGATATCGAGGGAAATCCATAAAATTCTTAGAACTCCATCAAATTACGCCTCTTTGACAGCAAAAATTACGGAAATGGCAAATATTGCAGCCAGCAAATCCGGCGTTCGAAGAGTCATTTTAAAATCGCCAGCACTGAAGCATAAATTGTTAAAAAAACCACCTTTGAATAAATTTCACAAAGAACGCCGCCTCGGCTTTGCGAGGAACCACATGGATTGGAGTTCTGTTAATAGGAAAAAGTATCATAGTATTTAGTGACGAAAATAAATTGAATCTGGATCCATTCCTTGACTTGAGAAAGGAATCTCGGGCGATTAGATGATGCGTGACACAAAACTTGAATTGAAGACCTAAAAACTCGGTCAAAGTGCAATAAACAGTTACTTGAAGAATTTTCATTCCATTTCAATGGACGATCTCTTATTACTTTTAACGAAAGCACTCAGTTTTTCTATATTTTTCGGGATAACATGGCGTGATTACTTACATAAATTAAATTTTTACCAAAGATATCTCTTCATCGCGTAAACCGAAATTAGTCCTTAAACAAATTAGCCTTTTTGACTTATTTCTGGCGATTAAGTAGAATGTTGCGCTTTGATGTATTAATAAGAGACTTACAGTGGAATTTCGTGGAAAATATTTTTGTAGTATATTTCAACTCATTATAACCCTCTGTTATCAGTATTTTTTGGCCCTTCTTACAAAAGAGACAAAAAAGCCCATTAATTGAGTAGTTAGAGAGTTAAAATATTCCATAGAAATATTCCCCGCTAGTTTTTCCTAGAACTGCTGAACACATTATATATGTATATATGATATCTAAAATGTGAAGATTACATAGTTTTTATGCCAATTTACCATATAAATGTGTAAACGAGAGAAAACTTTTACCCACCTTAACCCTTTATCGCATAAGAGCCCATATATGGTATTGTAATTTTAATTCCATTTTATTTCTAAATAACCTCACTTTTGTGCAAGTGGGGAAAAAGCAGAATTGAAGTGGGAGTGATTCATATTAGAAAAACGTCAGCAGAGTACTTTTTGACAAAAAAAAGAAATATTTTCATGGATGAATAATAATTTTTCCGCTTTTCAACTATTTTCTATACTTTACAACTATTTCCGCGAAAAAAAACCAAAATATACATTTTTTCATTATTTTTCTTTCCACCGTGAAACAAGTTTTTTCAACGCTTCATTAATTCCTACAATAAAGGGTTAAAATTCAGACGTAAGCTTTCAAATCGGCAATCCACATCAATTTTTATTTTGCTCCCCTTTGCCGGGGACCAAAAGGACTATGCGTGGCTTAATGCCAACCAGGCTAACCTAACCTAACCAACCAGAATCCTTTGCCTGTACCTAATATCTCTACAAGGTAGCGCAAAATTAAGCACTCTATCAGAAGATTTATAATTTTTGCAATTGACGTCGCATGAAAGTCATATTTGCCACTTGTTAATTGGAGAGTTGCTGTGTACAAGCAAGACAGTGGTGCGCGTAAAAGTCAAAGTACAAATGACCATCACCCAAAATCGTATAAATCATATTTTTTTATTTTGTGAAAAGTTATTCAAAAGCAAAATTAAGTAATTAATTTTGTTCCACCTTGTATTACTTATTTAAAAATATTTCGAATATAACCCCAGTTCGGAATGAACACCTACATGCCTTTCGATACCAGCAATTGCTCGATGAGCACTGCTTCTCAGACTGCTTTGCTTTAATGTTTTATTGCTGGGAAGAGGATTGGTTATTCCTTCATAAAGAATTTATACTGAAACGTTACCCTCTTCCACCCTCTTGGGGAACTATACAAACCTACATAAATTATGTAGAGCCTTCCATTTATACGAAAAATCACTACGCTCACCGTTATCTTGAGAGCTTCGGCCCCAGCTTGCCAATAGGACAAACACATACGATTATTTCAAACTCAATAACAAAATTACCCAACTCACAATATTTCTGCCTATTCGTATAAATAAATTTCTAACTATATTTTCCTAACACTTCCGAGCATTTACTGCAATTCACAAACACATCTGAGCTCCGTTCCCGAACTCTTTCTCCTCCTTCTGCACACCCACCCAACATCAATGATTAGCTGCGAACGCAGACGCCGCCATTGTATCGTGAGGCACTTCAGTTTACAAATATAAGGGCACTCGTTCGCAGCAGCATCAAGTAGAGTACGAAGTGTGTAGTTGGAAGCGCCGCTATTCCATAAATTCTGCAGCAAAGTACACAATGGCATAAACACTAACTAACACACTTGCACAGTTTGGGCGATTTATGAATGCAATTTTATTTGCTGAAGGGGGATTTTTCTTTTATTTTCATATGACTGTGTGCAGATGGAAAGCCAATAAAGAATAAAGTGCGTAAAAAAAGAAAAGTGTAGGGGTGTGAAAGTGTAGATAGCACAATTTTGGGAACGACACGTAGTAACTAAGTACATAATAGTATGAAGAGTTTTTTCCAAGCACAAAAAAAATCGACATACACGGCATATGGCAGGATGGAAGTGCATTTGGAAGCATACTTTGAAGTTAAAGAAACTTAACATCAACTTTTCTATAAAGAGTGAACTAGTTTCAAACTGCTCCAAATATAACTAGTTAGTAGTAGAAGCATCCTGCAGTGGAGCTAAAAGTTATCACCGCTACTTGAGCTTGAGGCGAGCGGAGGTCATTAATGTAATGAAGAAAAGTGTGTTCGCTCTAACACGAGTGCTGTTGTGATGTGTGTGCACTGCAATATTTACGTGTTGTATTGGATGAGTTCTGATGCTGCGCCTGTATGCAGCTGGAGTGAGGCACAAAATGTGGTAGCCATAAAAGAGAGAAAAATGTTATGGCCAGAAAATGCAGGTTGCAGGCAAAGCATTTCGTTTGCACAAAAATAAATTTCCTAAAATTTTTAGCGCAACAAGCGGCCACATTACTTTAATTTTAATATCACTTACGAAACCATATGTAGCTACGTCTACATGCATGGGCTTTGAATAGCTCTGTGCACATATATGTATATATGTATACCTATACCTGAATACCTAACCCCAATCAAGCTAATCTCCCTAAAGTACCGCATACGAATCATCACTTCTCCACCCTCTTCCTGAAATAAAAAAAATTTAACCTACGGCATCCATCTGTCAAAACAATACCAAGGCGGGAGCAATGCACTGCTGCAAATGCAAATAACAACAACATTTCCACAAAATTTCATTTCTATTTTCAATTCAATTTTCCGTAGTTCGTAATTCTTTGTTTTGCTCGCGCTGCTAAAGGGCGTAGGTGTGAGCACACACATTACTGAATATTGGCAACTGATAGTATTTTTATGCCTCGCAGTTGTTCTTGTTTACTTGTAATTATAGCTGACAGGCAACGCCAGTGCCAGACGCTTCAACTGATGTATCCGAAAGGCGGTTTTAATTTCAGTTAGACAACTGCACATGCATTAATCTGGGGGATTGTGGTTTTACAAAAGCAAAAAATTTACGAAATTGAGTAAAAATAATAAAAATGTTTTCTTAAATAGTGAAATGTATTTCTTCAAGAGGCAGCTGAAACGTTTTACTTTTTCTCGAATGCAAATGGTTTTTATGCTAAACTTTTTTATGAGAAAAGTGTTCTTATGTGCTTCCTCTGGTGGACTACCTTTCCGATTTTTATACCAGCAGAAACAGTTCGATAGAGCTGTTATAGGTACAGGTAATCTGAAGAAGATTCTCTGATTAGAAACGTATAAAACTTTTAGTAAAACTGGCTTCGGCAGAACACTCCAGGTCAAAACCATGTATCGAGAAGTTTGGGAAGACCACTAACATATCATACCAAAGTAAACAATGTAAATATAAATCCCGAAAATCTGATGACGACCTTCAGCATGAAATATGGATCACGAATAGGCACATGGAATGTTCGCACACTGTTAGAAACATCCAAACTAGCGCAACTTTGTAAAGAGTTCCAGCGTTACCAACTCTTAGTACTCGGTCTCTGTGAGATCAGATGGGCCGACTCTGGTGAAATCACAACAGCGACGGGGCAGAAGCTTATCTTCTCTGGCAACTCACCCGACAAGCGGAGAGAAAATGGGGTCGGATTCCTTCTTTCCAAATCTGCCTCCGCGGCTCTCATAGAATGGAAAGCGCACTCCGATAGAATTATCTCACTGAGACTGTGTACGAGAGTGAGGAAATTGACAATCATTCAGTGCTATGCACCAACGAACCTGGCGGACACGGAGTCTAAAGAGGCTTTTTACAGCCGCCTCACGAGTGTAATCAGTATGGTTAAAAAAGGAGACATCACCATCCTGATGGGTGACCTAAACGCACAAATTGGCCAATGCAATCTGGGCCGCGAAGAGATAATGGGTCGACATGGGTTAGGTGTACTCTCAGAGAATGGTGAACTATTCACTGAGTTATGCGCAAGTAATAACCTTGTTATTGGCGGCACATTATTCAATCACAAACGCATTCACAAAGTAACGTGGACGTCACCTGTCCATACTACCGAAAACCAAATCGATCACATTGCCATAAGTCGTAAATGGCGCGGCTCCCTCACGGATGTTCGCAACAAGAGGGGAGCGGACATATCAAGCGACCACCATCTCCTCATCGCTGTAGTCCGGCTAAAAGTTGCGGCAATAACCCAACAAAAGTCGCAACGCCGCTTCAATGTGGAAAAATTGAAGGGCGAGAGGGCCTCCACTAGGTTCGTCGAAGCACTAACCTCGACCACTGCCCCAACTACCCCACACGAAAATGAGTGGCAGCGAACCAAGCAAGTTTTCCTGAACTCAGCAGAGACCCATTTAGGCTTTAAGGCAATCAAGCGCAAGTGCTGGATATCAGACAGAACCTGGAACCTAATTAACGATCGCAGAGACATCAAAAACCAACTAAACTGTGCTAAAACAAGGCTATCTAAGACAGTCCTGCAGCAGCGATACAGCGACATGGACAAGCAGGTTAAAAAAGTGCAAGAACGGACAAAAGGATCTGGAACGACAACATAGCCAGCAACGCGCAGTCCGCGGCGGAGACGCATCGCTCCCGTGATCTTTTCCTCGCCATACGCAATTTAACCAACAAGTCACAGAAGTCCAGTAAGCCGCTTAAGGGTGAGCATGGCGAAATTACGACGTCCAAAACTAAACAAGTACGCATTTGGGAAAAATACTACGAGAAGCTCCTTGCGCCAACACCATCCGTAGCAATACAGCCATGTGAATGTCCACGTCACTTGGTAAGACGCGATATCCCCACCACCTCGCCTGATGAGATCGAAGTTATGAACTCAATTAAAGCCCTAAAGGCCAATAAAGCGCCAGGACCAGACAACATCAATCCTGAACTACTTAAGGCTGACCCTCAGGTGAGCGCTCGAAGGCTACTCCCTCTACTGCAAAACATTTGGATGTCCGGGAAGATCCCGAATGACATTAAGGAGGGTGTCATCACGCTCATACCGAAAAAGGGCAACTTATCCGATTGCAAGAATTGGAGAGGCATAACACTATTAAGCATGGTCAATAAAGTAATAGCGCATATAATTAATAAAAGGCTTTCCGACGCACTGCAAAGTGGCCTACGGAATGAACAAGCGGGATTCCGACCACGCTGTTCTTGCGTCGATCAAATCAACACCCTGAGAGTGCAACACCCTTGTCGAGCAATCGGTCGAGTGGCGTTCGCCACTTTATCTCTGCTTCATCGACTTTGAAAAAGCTTTTGATACTCTTAACCACGAGGCAATCTGGGGAGCACTTTACTGCAAAGGAGTACCTGAAAAAATCATTTCACTTGTCAAAGAACTGTACAGTGAAGCAAGCTGCCGTGTGAGACATGAGGGCATCCTGAGCAACGCTATTCGAGTTCGAACAGGAGTAAGACAGGGATGCGTGCTATCTCCGCTCTTATTTAATCTGGTACTGGACTTAGTGATGCGACAAGCCTCAGCCGCGAACAGAGGCATATCCTGGGGCCTGAGCGGCAACCTTGAGGACTTAGACTACGCTGACGATATTTGCCTGCTATCACACAAGCACTCACATATGCAAGCAAAAATAGAGGCGGTGAGCGAATTCGCAGCGAGGGCTGGACTGAAAATAAACATTGCGAAGACAAAGATAATGCGCATCAACACCACCGATTCACATATCTTTCAGATACGCGGCACTAACATCGAAGCTGTAGATGAATTCTGCTACCTAGGCAGTGTAATAAATAAAAACGGCGGTTCAGCGGCTGACATACGTAACCGGATATCGAAAGCTCGCGTAGTGTTTGGCATGCTTGATAAAGTTTGGAGAGCAACGCATATAACGAGGCGCACGAAACTGAGAATCTTCGAGTCCAATGTGAAATCTGTCCTCTTGTATGCATGCGAAACGTGGAACGCGTCAACACGCGACATACAAGCAATGCAAGTATTCATCAACCGCAGCCTTCGCAAGATCACGCACATTTTTTGGCCTAACGTCATATCAAACTCCGATCTGTGGACTATAACGAAACAGATACCAGTTTATCTCGAAATTCGACGCCGCAAATGGAAATGGATCGGTCACACACTTCGAAAGCCATATGGTGATATCACTAGAGCAGCCCTGGATTGGAACCCCCAAGGCAGCCGCAGACCTGGCAGACCATCTAACACGTGGAGGCGACTAGTAGAAACAGAAGTGCAACAAGCAGGCCGCTCCTGGCGGCAAATAAAATTCCTAGCTTCTCATAGATTTAACTTTAACTTGTTTATTGAGGCCCTTTGTTCCACCTAGGAACCACGGGAAAATATATATATATATATACTAACATATCTTGATTTCAGTTACATATACATATGCATAGGTTCGTGGACAGGCTAAAAGTGGATTAGGGAATAAGAGCTCATTTGTAATGGACCGCACGAAACTTTCCGTTTCCATGGAAAAATAACCCACCATGCTTTAGGCTGAGATGACAAGTAGTAAATTTGGTATTTAAATGTGCCACTGCAGATAGCAAGCGGCCCTCAAGGTTCTCTACAATTGAAGGTTGAAATTGGTAAGGAATGCAGCGGTAACTCTCAGTTTCAGAAGCAAACTACGCAATTCTGTTGTTTTGGGCACCTGGCGACAAAGAAGAAATCGAAAATAATGAAGTGGCCGATGAGCAAAAGGAGGAGAAACAAACGACTTTATGGGATAGGGAACAACATGTAACTTCAGCTGTTTGTTTTGAGTATTAGGCTGAGCTCCTCGTCTCTGCGTCTTGATGTTGTTTCACAAATGGTTTTGAGCCGACTCCGAACGGTAGATATTTTTTATGAGGATTTTTTAATGGCGGAAATATTCTCAGAGGTTTGACTTTGCCTGTCGCGGGGCAATCGCTCTTAGAGACTTCTACAAACATTTGGTGTTTTGTGCACGAAGGCTCGAACCTGTGCAATTTCGCATGGTAGTCACCACCAAGCCACTTGATTACGGCGACCACCTGGCAGTCTTGCCAAAATGCAGCTAATAAATGGATAAATTCAGAGCAAGGAAACCTTGACGAGCAATACTTAAAGACTTTTACAAAATCCGTTGATGTAATTTTTCATGGGTTCAGGCTGTCATTAAACTAAGCACAAGTTACCTAAACGTTAGACAGTATTCTCCCATACAGCGGTTAGCTCCATCTATTAGGATGGGAATGTGAATGAGAACGACTCCACGTCTGGGCAAATTATCAGTTGCAGAGCCGGCCAGATAGTGATTGAAATACTTCAACTACTATGCAGAGTGGGTACACGATTAAATTTATTTGAATGCCTCGCCTTGCATCATATTCACTTAGTTTTCTAATGCATTCCTGACGGTTTCTAGCTCTATCTCACGAATGACTTGATCGATATTTATCTGAAGGGCTTGAATCGTAAACATAAAACAAGTCTAACAACGTCAAATCACAGCTCCGAGGTTCACAATTTACATAACCGAGACGGCTAATACCAAGATTGATGTGGAAAATATTGATTTTGGTGTTGCACTATACTGCTGAAACTAAATTTAGCTTAAGTCCATGCCTTAAATTTCCAACCACAAAAATTCGTTTATCACGCCACTGTACAGCTCACTGTTGACCGAAATGGTATTTCCAGCAACATTTTGAAAGGACAATGAGCCTAAGATGTCCCCGCGTCAAAATTCGCACCCTCTCTGGATGTATTGGCTTCTCGACAGTCATGTGCGTGTTTTTCGATTCCCAGATATGGCAGTTTAACCTGCTAACATAGCCCGCGGAGAAAAATGCGTTGAAATCCCTAAGTGTTAGTTAGAATTCATCTATCAAAGACTTTCTATCATTCATTAGGAAGATTCTTTCTTTAGATTCAGATTTAATGGCGTATTATGGAATTTGAAGGAGTTTTTATGACGTGGTGTTTCTTCAAATTTCAACTACATCGAATTTCTTTATCTCCAATTTATCTATCTATCCTTGAAATTATGATCAAACTTACTGCATTTAGTCTAATAACACGAATCTAGTGCGCAAATGATGGCTGCATCATTCCAAAAGTTCATCTTAAGCTACTCCCTACGGTAGCATTGTATAAAATTTCTCTAAAAATTGTCACTGCACGCAATCAATATTTTGCGGAATTGCACAACCGTTGCCTACACTATACGTAAGTTTTCTAAGCAATTAACTAAGCGTCACTTACTTAAGCACATGTAAATAGAAAAAAAACATTTCTTCATCATTATATGTCCACTATTTTCGTTAATCAATCGCAAATGACGATGAAAGTGCATGAAAAGCAAATAAAAAACTGCCATGCATTCACACTGATTGCCACGTAACCGATGCTTTGAAAAGAGGTGTTGGTGATCTTTTTGAAACCATCACGTCCACCATTACGAATGTAACAACAACTCCTTCATCATCAATTCAGTTTTGTTATGCTATGGAAAAATGCATATATTTACATTAAAAACATATATGCATATGAGAGCATAGGTATATTACACCACTTTAGAAGACGTAATCCACCTCTGACCGTTGAAGCAGATTTTGCTTACGCATGCTGATACTCTAAGTCCATAAGTTCGCACCCCAGTTATTTTGCATTTTTTATTTTGCATTTGTCTATACGCGATGACAAATTTTTAGAGATATTTATTCCCATGCAAGGCTTTCTCCACTCCGTACAAGATAAATTACGAATGCGGTTAACTGCTGGTTCGCTAAAGCATCTACTAAAACGCTAATTACAAGAAATGATTTTGAGTGATGAAAATCTTTTTTTGACCTCTACGCGCTCCAATGTTTGTCCGCTTATATACTGCAGCTGTCTAGTTCATAAGTCTCAAATATGATTGACGGACGACGCCATTTGCAAAATTATAAATCTTCCCATAAGGTTATTAATTTTGTATATGCTGGAGTTTCCCCCCACAGATTTAAAGCTCAAAAAGTGAACAGAAATCGATTAAATTATTTATCGTTCTGTAACTCTTAAACTTAACAACCGCGCTGTTAGTTCTTCCTTCCCCAAACTGGATAAAGAGGCAAAGCGAATGGGTCTGGTGGTGAACGAGGACAAAACGAAGTACCTCCTGTCATCAAACATACAGTCGGCGCACTTGCGTATCTTTTTTTTTTTTTTTTTTTTTTTTTTTTTTTTTTTTCTGTCGGGACAACTAGCAAGTGCAGCACTCAGACATTAATTGAGTCCATTGTACTACACTTGGATTCCCTTTTAATTTTCTTTAAATCTACCCGATCTCCGAAGAAATCTGAGTAGATCTTGTGGTGCCAAGGAGCCAAGATGGTCGCTTCTTAACACATCAGTGCCACAGACCTCAAACCTGATTCGGGCGAAGGCGGGGCAGACACACAGGAAGTGGTCCGCCGTCTCATCCTCCTCTTCACAAGCTGGGCAGAGTACACTGTCTGAGATGCCCAACCTTTCCATGTGCTTTGCCCACCGAAAGTGGCCCGTCATCAGTCCAACCAGCCGTCTGCACTCCCCTCTGCTTAATGACAGAAGGGTTTGCGACAGTCGATCGAACATGACAGGTAACATCAGTTTTGTCCATCTGCAGCCTCTCTCAGCCTGCCAAGCTCGCTTGTGGGTAGTAGTTACCCATTTGCTAATCGTGGCCGTGATGGCCGCAGAGGGGAGTGGCAAAGCGGGCTCTGGGCCGAAGAAGTTGGCTTCAGAGCCCATCTTAGCTAAGGAGTCAGAGGTCTCGTTACCCGCGATACCCACGTGTCCCGGGACCAATGTTAGCATCAGGCTATTATGTCTGCCGACATAGTTCAGCCTGGATTTACAGGACTTCACTACCCCTGATGTGGTTTGAGGGCTGTCTAAAGCCATAAGCGCTGCTTGGCTGTCGCTGCAGACACATATAGATCTGCCTCTCCATAGGTTTTCCACAACAAAGTTCATCGCTTCTTGAACTGCATACACCTCCGCTTGAAACACAGATGCATGCATTCCAAGAGCAAAGTGCAGTTTTGTCCCGCTGGATTCCACGTAGACCCCAGAGCCGGAGCCATGCTCGGTCCTGGAGCCATCCGTAAAAATGCGAAAACAGTGTTTGCCGGGCTCATTTTCTGAGTCTCCCCACAACTGAGCCTCTGGTAGCACTACACTGTATCTCTTTTCAAGTACGACTCTTGATGGCATTGAGTCAAGGGGCATGGAGAGAATCGTTGGATCGATGTCCATGCCTTCTCTGTGTTCCAATGCCGGACAAGGGCCGTACCAGTTCCCACTGTGTTTCAGTCTGCAGATGGCCTTCAGGGCCTCTCCTCGGATGAAAGCATCAAGTGGTGGTAAACCAATCAGAGCATCTAGTGCCGGGCCTGAAGTAGTCGGAAAAGCTCCGGTGCAACAGATGGCCACAGTGCGCTGTAGTCTCGATAAGGTCCTCCTGACTCCCACTAGGGATAGTCTACTCATCCAGACCACTGATGCATAGGTGATAATGGGTCTTGTCATAGCCGTGTAGATCCATAGGACCTTGCTAGGAGAGAGACCCCACGTTTTCCCAAAGACACCTTTGCACTGCCAGAAAGATGTCAGCGCTTTGGATGCCTTTGTCTCAACGTGTGATTTCCATAGGAGCTTACTATCGAGGATTACTCCTAGATATTTAATTTCCTTGGATAGATGGGTTGTGACTCCTTTTAGCCTTGGCAGAACGAGTCCGTCAAGCTTCCTCCTTCTGGTAAAGAGGACAATACCAGTCTTGGCGGGATTTGCCGACAGCCCGCTCGCACAGCACCAAGTGTCAATCCGATCCAGAGTTTTCTGCACTTTCCTGCAGATGTTCATAAGCGAATAGGCTGTTACCAAATAAGCAACATCGTCCGCATATGCTTGTGCGTAGACTCCCGACTCGTTTAAGGTGGTGAGTAGAGGATCGATTACCATGCACCAGAGTAATGGAGACAGCACACCGCCTTGGGGGCAGCCTCTGTTAACCCCAGATGACACCTGCAGATCTTCCTCTGCTCGCACCGAAACGATTCTTTGGGCCAGCATCGAACGAATCCAATTTACTAGCACCCGGTCTACGCCGTGCCTACTAGCAGAGTTACACATACTATCAAAAGTGGCATTATCAAACGCCCCCTCTATGTCTAAAAAGATACCCATAGCGTAGTCCCTCCTGTCGATGGCCAGCTCTACCCAGCAACAAGGTTTTGCAGTGCCGACTCGCAGGATTTTCCACTCTGATAGGCATGCTGAAATAGAGACAGAGGGTGAGCCTTCATCGACTTCTGACGTATGCGCAGTTCCACCAGTCGTTCGAGACTTTTCAGCATGAAAGAGGTCATGCTGATTGGTCTAAAGCTTTTTTGGCTGGTGTAGTCGTCTTTTCCAACCCTTGGGATGAAAGCGACCCTCACCATCCTCCAAGAGCGTGGTATGTAAGCCAGTGCCAGGCATGCCGAGAAGATTTTCTTCAAGGCTGCTGTCACGAACTCTGCACCCTCCTTCAGCATGGCAGGAAATATGCCATCTGGTCCGGGCGACTTGCAGTCGTCAAAAGATTTGATGGCAAATCGAATGGCGGCCTCATTCACCACAGATCTGGCAACGAACCAGTCATGCCGAGAAGGTGTAGCGTATCGGCACCCACAGTTATAATTTCGAAGTTGTAAAAGACTTCGTCTATTTAGGAACCAGCATTAACACCGATAACAATGTCAGCCTTGAAATCCAACGTAGAATCTCTCTTGACAACAAGTGCTACTTTGAACTAAGTAGGCAACTGAGCAGTAAAGTCCTCTCTCGACGAACAAAACTAACACTCTACAAGACTCTCATCATGCCCGTCCCAACGTATGGCGTGCACGATGAGAACATCCGATGAAGCGACGCTTGGAGTGTTTGAGAGAAAGATTCTGCGTAAGATTTTTGGACCTTTGCTCGTTGACAACGGCGAATATCGCCGGCGATAGAACGATGAGCTGTATGAGCTTGACGACGACACAGACATCGCGCAGCGAATAAAGATCCAGCGGCTACGTTGGCTGGGTCATGTCGTCCGAATGGATACAAACGCTCCGGCTCTGGAAGAGGAAGGCCTCCTCTGCGTTGGATAGATCAGGTGGAGAAGGACTTGGCTTCACTTGGTGTGTCCAACTGGCGCCGGTTAGCACGAGAAAGGAACGACTTTGTTAAACTCGGGCAAACTCGCGTAAGCGGTATCGCGCCAATGAAGAAGAAGAAGAGGAGAACTCTTAAACTAACATTTTTTGGATGACTAATGTAAATATATATTTTTGTTTGGAATAGTGTGAGAAATATTTCTTTCACGCAGATTTTTGACGTCTCTGTGAGTTATAATTCTGTTTGAAGCGCTAAAAGTTGGAATTTTTCGAAAATTTTGGTGTTAAAATTGTTTTCAGCTTTTTAACCACTTAAATTTAATAAAATAAAATTTAGTAAAATAAAATTCAAGTGACTAAAAAGTACTGTTGATTTTTGGCAATTTTTCGTTGTTAGCTGCCGAGCTATACGAGTACTTTGTCACCCAGCGAAAAAATTCCAAAAATCAAAGATATTTTCTATTTACTTGAAACTTACACTGTGTTACACTAAAATTTAACGAGCTGTAAAACTGCATACTCAGCCAAATTTTGAAAATTATGGTGTAGGCTTCTGCATAACATATTGAGTGTAATCAGATTTGTATGAAAATGACTGAAAACCTTTTCTAATAGCGACCGCCCTTCGACAGACAATATCAAACAACCAAGTGCATTACAGCAATGAAAAGGTTGTTCAGTAAAACTGGAATTTTCTTCGAAAGTAGCTTTAAATGTTTCGTCCTCCAACTGGCAGCACACATCAAACATATCATAAATTGGAGAAGAGGCGAGATATAATAGAGAATATGCGACCAAGTATTTTATCATAGCTGAAGTCAATTCATTGAATGTTTCTTTAAGCTGTGAAACCTTTTTGAAACGACAAGCGCAATATCTCTTACCTTGCAGTTCGAAAAGAGTTCTACCAACATGGGTAAGCTATATGGTGCCAAGCGTTGTATATTTGAAAAAAGTATAGAGAAACCTATACTTAACCTAAGGATTTCAGACCAATTAGCCTATCCTCCTTTCCTTTCTGCTAAAAACATTAGAAAGAATTTTAGAAGAGCATATTAAGGCTAACATCAGCCCTAATAAGCTCAGCATCTCACAACATGCGTACTGTAAAGGGAAATCAACTGAAACAGCACTTAACTCACTTGTTACAGAAATCGAGAAGTCAATGGATAATAAAGAATTCACACTGGTAGCCTTTCTAGATATCGAGGGTGCATTCAACAACATCCTACCGGATACTATAATAAAGGCACTGACGGATTTCGGGATCTCTGGCGGTCTGGTTGAGTTCATCAAAAACATGCTCTTGAGCAGATTTGTGATCGCAACCCTAGGGGCCTCAGAGATCAAGAAAAAAGTTAGCAGAGGAACACCTCAAGGCGGTGTGCTGTCCCCTCTCCTATGGGTGCTGGCACTAAACTCATTGCTAAAGAGCCTAGAGGAGAGAGGACAACACGTCGTAGCATATGCGGACGATGTTGCAATGGTAGTAAGAGAGAAATTTCCCAATACACTTAGAGAAGTCATGCAAGATTTACTAAACATGGTTGAAAACTGGTCAAAAGCAAATGGGCTAAGAGTCAACCCCAATAAAACTGAGCTCATCCTATTTACCAGGAAACACAAAATTCCAAATATAGCTCCTCCGTCTCCGACCGAAAGCTAACTTGGAGGGCAAATGTCGAAGATAGAGTAAAAAGGGCGACAATAGCACTATACTCTTGTAAACAGGTGATAGGACTAAGTTGGGGTCTCTCCCCATCGATCGTATACTGGCTTTACACGGCAATTGTCAGACCAATCCTAACATACGGCATATTAGTATGGTGGCCAGCTCTAGATAAATTGTACATTAAAAGAACCATGGCACACGTACAAAGAATGGTCAGTCTTTGCATCTGCGGGGCCCTCAGAACCACAGCCACAGATGCACTAAATATTATGCTTAACATTTTACCAATAGAGCAATACGGTAAGCAAACAGCTGCCAAAGCAACTCTCAGACTAAGAGAAATCGGCCTACTCAGAACGAACCAAAGAGGACACTCCTCAATTTTAGAACAATTCCCCTGCATTCCCAGCACAACGGATTTCTGTAGGACCAAGGACATCAAATTTAATAAACCCTTTGTCACAGTATTTCCTTCCAAAGAGGAATGGGATAACGGGCTCATTGTTAAGATAAATGACTTCAACATCTACACAGATGGCTCAAAACTGGACAACAATGTAGGTGGAGAGGTATACTCCGATAAACTCGGAGTATGCCAATCATTTCGCTTACCTGATTATTGCAGTGTATTTCAGGTGGAAGTCACTGCCATAAAAGAGGGGCTTAAAGAAATAAAAACGAGAGTATTATCCACAAATGAAGTCTTCATTTACTCGGACAGTCAAGCAGCAATAAAAGCGCTGGAATCAAAAACGCACTCGTCAAAAACAGTTCTAGAATGTTTTAAACTACTAGATGACGTATCTAAGTGCTACAAGGTGCACTTTATCTGGGTACCAGGCCACAGGAACATTGCAGGAAACTGTAAGGCGGATGAACTAGCAAGAACCGGTACAACGCTCGATTTCGAACCGGATAAGGCGCTGATACCCATGTCCATAGCCACTTGTAAATTACTTATAGACAGGGAAACCATCGAAAAGGTAAATACAATCTGGCAAAACCTCACAACATGCGAACTAAGCAGACAGACATGGCCGAATTGGAACAGCGGTCGATCGAAGATCTTGCTAAGATTCAACAGAGAATCTATAAGAAAAATGATAGGTGTATTAATTGGTCATTGTTTAATAGGCAGGCACGCTAGAAGGTTAGGACTCCCGTACTTCGATTTCTGTAGAAGCTGTCTTAATACAGAAGAAGAGGAAACAGTCAGACACTTTTATGTGAGTGTGAAGGCCTAGCTATGAGACGGCTGCGCACTCTTGATACAGCATTTCTAACCGATGTAGCGGATATAGCCCATCTAAAACTAACGAAGCTCTGCTCGTTTATTAAAGCAACCGGATGGTTTGAAAAGGAACACGTAGAGTAAGGATAAGCTCCAGTGGTATCACAATGGACCTGCGGAAGGTCTAAGTGTGTCTTACGACAACCACCCTACCTACCTACACGCCCACTATTACTTTGACCATAAATTACAAAATTCTATTTGAATCCTGTTTTCTTTGAGATAATATTTAATAAGAGTTTCACTTTCTTCTCAATTACTGTTTTACTTTTATCTCGCTTGTCTGGTGAGGCGTCTTAGTATTTTTCCAAACCATTGTGAAACGAATAAGGAAATTGCTTTCACATATGTAGGAAATTGCTTTCACATACATACATACATATGTTTGAGTTTTCCATTTACCACAGTCAAATGTGCTTTTTATTGCTTTCTTGATTTACGTATTTCTCAGTTTTCATATCAAAGATGAATATGTTTTTTCTACTTTTCCGTACCATCATAAAAACTCCAAACATTTCTTTGCCTCGTCAAAAATCACGAACAAATCGTAAAAAAGACAAAGTTTGCAATGCTGCATTTAAAATTTTTTCTTTTAGTTTAGGAAGCGGCGTTGAATGTTGGCGTTTTGTGTTTATTGAAGTTGGAAACGTTATGCGTTATTGCTGATTTGAGTTTTGTGTTTTGTGTTCGGGAGTGCATTGCTCTGTAAGACATGAGCAGTCTTGCATTGACCGCATGGCTAGTATCTTTAGCGCCAGGCGCATGTGAACGGGCAAATGGACAAACGGGGTTGTTAGCATATGTATGTATGTATGTATGTATGCAAATAAAAGTGTTTGCGCTCGTGCACAGCCAGTTTGTGGCCTAAGAGTTTTGCCGGTTAACTGGTTATCTGGCAATTGGTCAATTATTTTTGGCATCTCACTTTTGGACACGCGTTTTGTTGGCACCTCAATCACTTTGGCATGCATAGGTGCTTGGGTGCACAGGCGCATACAATTGGAGTGCAATAATGCAATTTTCTTAATAGAGTGCCAAAATGTAGACTTATTTGTATGATCCCATTGCGGTTTTATACAAATCAAATACTCTTTACGGCAGTCGATCGGTTATGTAATTTATTTGGTAATTTACCTTAAGTATTTGTACATGCTTACATGCATATACGCGTACATTCATATTTACTAGCTGATGTCAGGGGCTTCGAATGTGTCTAAAATTAAATACTAGTACTTATGAAATATTTTACAATATTACATTTTTGAGAAACATTTTTGTTTTTTAAGAAATGTTTTTAGTTTACATTTTTTAAATTTTAATGTATATATTTTTTGAGACAATTCCAATACTAAAAATAAGTAGCAACATTATTAAGATAATATTTTTTTATTAAAATTTTCACAATTAATTTCAATGTACATATTTTATAAGGCATTTCTAGAACTTTTTGAATTAAAAAAGTGGCAACGCCATAAAAAATATTTCTTAATTACAATTTTTCCAGTAATGTGTATACATATTTTATAAAGCAATTCCAATACTTTTTTAATTAAAAAATTAGTGGCAACACCATGAAAATAGTGTTAATTAAAATGTTTACAATTAATTTAATGTACATACTTTACAAAGCAATTCCAACACATTTTAAATTTCAAAATAAGTGGCAACGCCATTAAAAAGTATTTTTTAATAAAAATGTTCTTAATTATCTTTAAAGTGATACTTTATATAGCAATTCCAATACTTTTTGAATTTCGCGGATTTCAGTTTTTTCAACAAGCATCACTGCCCTTGTTGTGAAAACCATCACCGACAATCAGCCTGGCTGCTCCGTGAGCACCAACGAGTGGAATGTTCCGTCGAATATACCACTAGCCGATCCTGGGTTCAACTTACCACAGCGTATTGATCTGCTCATCGGAGCAGGACTGTTCTTCGATCTATTTTGTGTGGGTCAGATACGCTTAGGATCTGGTTTACCACTACTTCAGAAAACTCGTCTCGGATGGGTGCTATCTGGAGGTGGGCAACAAACTCCAAACCTGTCATCATTCGTCGTGAGGCAGAAATCCTCCAGTGGTCTCATTCCCAGCACTCGGCTGGACTATTTAGTACGTCGGTTTTGGGAGATCGAGTACATTTTCGAACCGATCTCTAAGGCCTCCCAAGAAGATCTTGACTGCGAAGCCCACTTTCAGGGAAACTATTTTCGATTGCCATCAGGTGAATACTCTCTTCGTCTGCCCATAAAACGCAGCATGAATTTCCTAGGAGACTCCTATTTACAAGTTCGTCAACGCTTTCAAGGTTTGGAACGAAAATTCGCCCGTAACCCTGATCTAAAGGCAGAATACAGTAGGTTTATTAAGGAATATCTGGACCTCAACCACATGTCGCTGGTTTCCAACGAGGTTGCACAACAATGCAAGTACTCCCTGCCACATCATTGCGTTATCAAGGATGACAGTAGTACAACAAAATTGAGGGTGGTTTTTGATGGATCTGCAACCACTACCTCAGCTCTTACTGCAGACATCTGTAAGATGTATAGGTGTGTTCGCTTCACTCCACCGGACAACATGCTCCAATGTATTTTGTGGCGAGAATCTCCACAAGAAGACTTTCGCATCTATAAGCTCGACCCGGTGACGTATGAACTAAGCCTGCAGCGTTTCTAGCCATCCGAGCCATGCACCAACTCGCAGCAGACGAATCCGCGACTTACCCCATTGGAGCAGAAGCGGTACTTCGGGACTTCTATGTAGATGACCTGATAACTGGGGGCGATACAATGGCAGAAGTACTCAACATTAAACTCCAAACAACTAGCTTTCTTACCCGAGGAAGCTTCAAGTTACGCAAATGGTGCTCTAATAGTCCTGAGATCCTTCGTGATATTCCTGACGCAGACAAGGAAAAGTTTCTTAAGTTTGACGATGGCAGTGACATCACCAAAGCACTGGGGCTTGTCTGGGACCCGCACAAGGACAAATTGCTATTTTCATTTGTACCACAAAGAGAATTCGGAAAAAACTCCAGACGCTCTGCTTTGTCTACACTAGCTCGATGTTACGATCCCCTTGGACTAATGGGGCCCACGCTGACCAAGGCGAAGATTCTTCTGCAACGAATGTGGAGAGATAAGCTCGAGTGGGATGAGAGTCTGCCACAATCGTTAGACACTGCTTGGTCTGCTTTTTGCACTGGATTTGCAGACATGCAGTATCTATCATTTCCTCGTTACGTTTTTCAGTCTGAAGCTATTAGAGAAATCCATGCATTTTGCGATGCAAGCCTTGAAGCTTATGGGACTTGTGTTTACACGCGATCAACCAAGGACAACAACATACAAGTTCACCTATTATGTTCAAAGGCCCGTGTCTCTCCACTAAAGACCGTCACCATACCCAAGCTGGAACTCTGTGCAGCAACATTGCTCGCACAGCTAATGGATTCCTCCACTGTCCTTTCGTGGCTGCGAGAAGAACCGTCAAGGTTTAACGTTTTTGTCGCCAATCGGGTTTCCACCATACATCAACTGACAGAGGGTATGCAATGGCACTATGTTCCTACAGCAATGAACCCGGCTGACATTTTATCGAAGGGAGCTACACCCCGGAAACTTCTAGGATCGAAACTTTGGATGCACGGCCCACCCTTTTTGCTAGAAGCAGGCAGGTCCTCAAGCTTTACTCGCCTTTATGCGTATGCAGTTTTGGCCAATAAGTGGCAGGAAAACAACAGCTCGCGTTCTACAAAAATGCATTATCTGCCTCAAATCAAGACCGAGACTCGTCGAGCACATAATGGCTGATCTGCCCAAGGAACGCATTCAGGCTTCGCGGCCCTTCATAGTCACCGGTGTAGATTACTGCGGCCCGTTTTATTACAAGCCTGAAGTGCGCAACAAATCGCCACAAAAATGTTATGTTAGCGTGTTCATATGCTTCGCTACAAAAGCTGTTTGGATGGAGTTGGTAAGAGACCTTTCAACGGGTGCATTTATTGACGCATTAAAAAGATTCATAGCCACGCGTGGAATACCAAGATGTATCTGGTCTGACAATGCCACGAATTTTGTAGGCGCTAGGAACGAGCTTAAGGAACTACGAGACTTAGTTCTCAGTGAAAAACACCGCAGCAAACTTTACAACTTTTGCCTCAGTAATGGTTTCGTTTGGCGCTTCATTCCCCCTCGCTCCCCGCACTTTGGCGGTTTCTGGGAAGCAGCCGTAAAGACAGCCAAGCAACATTTCTATCGTTCCGCTAGCTCATCAATTCTTGGGTTTGATGAATTGCGTACATTGGTATGTGAAATCTCTGCTGTGATTAATTCGCGTCCTCTTACCCCTCTTTCAGAAAATCCAGAGGATTTGGATGTCCTAACTCCAGGGCATTTTTTGATTGCTGGTCCTCTGACAGCTCTTCCTGAATCGGATCTCACGGCGCTAAATTACTCGCGACTTGATCGATGGCAACGTGTAACATATATACAACAAGTCTTTTGGAGGCGGTGGACTCAAGAGTATCTCACTCTTCTCCAGCAACGCGCAAAATGGCTTACGCCTCAAGCCAATATTCAAGTCAATGATGTTGTGTGCATAAAGCAAGAAAATTCACCGCCCTTGAAGTGGCCTCTAGCACGAGTAATTGAAGTTATCCCTGGAGCAGATGATGTCGTACGAGTGACACTTTTGCGAACATCTAGTGGCATAAAGCGTCGAGCCGTAAACAAATTGTGTGTTCTCCCGGGGTAAAGGTTTCTGTTGAAAGCCGTGACCTTTCAACGGGGGGGAGGATGTTCGGAGCCGCGGATGATCTGCCCTAATGCACCTGCAAATAAACATTAGCATGCAAGCACATATGTACGTACATACAGATGTGTGCACATACATATTTTTCTTATGTATCACTATGTTGTGCCGGTACATAGAAATGCATGTAATTATCATGTTTTTTATTTCTGTTATTCCTTGGAAATTCGTTCTTCGTTGTTCTGCATAAATATGTCACACAGCAAGTAAGTTAGGCAGTCTTGTACAAACATTTGAGAATAAATAGTCGAATAAAAAGGCAAAGGAATCGTTTTCTTTTAACATAACGCTACTAAAAAGGCTTAGCTAGCTCTAACCATGGATGTTCCCAACTAATTTAATCTACATACTTAATAAGGCAGTTCCGATACTTTTTTAATTAATAAATAGATGGCAACGCCCTTAAAAAATATTTTTATTTAAAATTATTTCAGTCAATTTTACTCTACATACTTAATAGGGCAATTACAATACTTTTTGAATTGAAAAATAGGTGGTAACTCCATTTAAAGAATATTATTTATTCAACTGTTCCCAATTACATTAGCGTTAGCAAATGTTTAATTCATTTGCCCCTTACACAAATTTGTTTGTGTATTTTCAAATTTTTCCTCAAATATTTATTATCGCACTAAGGCTATCTTTACCTTTGCACTCATATAAATTTGTATGAATTTTTGCAATTAATATATTTATGAAATTGATTTCTTAACTTTCCGAAGAAAAGTGGCAAAACCAGCTAAAGGTATTTTTTTATTAAAGCTTGTTACCTTTCATTTGATACTTACATTTATCTTAATATTCAAGTGAAATTTGTGGAAAGTTGCAATTTCTGTAATAAAATTCAGTTGGCTGTGCTGCCAAAAAAAATGTTTTCGGAATACATTTTTTTTAAACCTTTGCCTTGATTCCCTTGCTGTAATATTTATGCCTAGTTTTTAATAAACGACTTTTTTGTTAAATACAGAGAAATGGTGGCACCCTGTTAAAATTAATGCTGCACCCGAACCACCAAGACCTATAGGCTTCCCAAATGTTTTCACATTTAATTTTTTATTTAAATTTAGTTAATTTTCAATAAAAATGAAGTTATGGTCTTTAACAAAGTCCAAAGGAAGCAAAGTTACAAACTTTGTACGAAATTTAGGAAAATGCATCAAATTTTCATCAAAATTTTCAATTTTTTAATCAGAATTTTTAAAAGAATAAGAAAATTTCTAAATTATAGCGTCCTCTTCAGTAACGGCCTGCATTAAAAGAGAAGAGTTTGCTCGATAGCAATTTTAAAGGATAGAAGTGTCTGTCTTTTAAACTCGTGAAATGAGCAAGTTCTGGGATTTAAAAAAACCACTGCCATCTTCATAACTAATCATCACTGATATGGAGAAATAGAGTTTCTATCTGATCGTCGATTTTACATGACATTCGCAGCTTTCTTGCGGAAGTTTACTATAGTTGGACATCTCGTTGATCTCCAAACTTATAATGTAAATTGAACAAAACGAGGTGCATCTAATGGGAAGCCAGGGCCCCGTCTGTACTAATTAGACCTCTTGAATTCTCATCACAACTTCACAGACGCCAACTCTTACGTAGCACTCAATTTGTAGATACTTATTTGTACTACAATACATTAATACGAAAATAGCTGCCAACTATTTCTTATTGCTTTACTTTTGTGGTAAATTGCTATAATTTTTCTCTGAAGCAAATTGGGACATGTGTACATATGCTTACTTCGGGCCTACATTTCTCTTTCAATCAATCACTTAATGACCCGTCTGAGTTTATGCTCAAGTATGCCCTACGAATATACAAGCACATATGAATGTATGTATTTATGTAAGCAAGCACGGTGAAAGTGCATCGACCCAGCCAGAGGGAGTACCTCAGCATTTTTTAGCATTTGGGGCAGTCACTCTTATTAATTTAATTCATATGTGCCAACAAATATAGTTCGTATACATACATATTAGCATATGTATAACTGTTATTGCAGGTATATATACATACGGCTTTATATGAGTATTTTTAATATCAAATGTCAGCAATGTCAATTGCCTATGGAGAATTGGAGGTGACACAGCCAAGCAAAGCAAGTAATCGTAAATAAATATTGTGTAAGCGTGTCTGCATATGTTTATATCTGCCTATGTATGTGTGAACTACCTGGAAAATTTATTTACATTACGAAGCTTCACATACAATGTCTGAAGACGCATAATTTGGACACAATTTGCAACTTTGTAAGCTTCTGCAAACTTTGACTATAAGGCCGTTATAATAAAACAAAGAGTTTATGGAAGTCGTAAAGATATTGAAGATAACGGTCTTTCAACTTAAGTTATGAGAAAAATCGATAGAAAAAAGATCTCATTAAGCGCCATTTTAAGTGAGTTAAACATTCTCCGTACATTGGCTATTTACTACGCGTATAAATTGAGAATAAAAATCATTTGAATTGACATCTGAGTGACACAATGCGGAGAATTACAAAAACTTTTTAACTCACTTAATGTGTACCATTTGCCGTATTAAGTGTGCTTTAGTATAGAATTTTTGTATGAAATGAAATAAATTTAAGTGATGTTGTTTGTTTTTCATATGCATTCGACTACATTACACTGCGTCAAAACACTGTAGCACTCAGTTTGATTGACAAGTTTTGACGATTTATTTGTTTCTTATTTAATATTGATAAGTTGTTTGTGAAAAAATCGGTAATTCTTCTACAAAAACCTTATAAATCCAAAGCTCAAACTTTGTGCACATTAAAAAACATTACACAAATTTTTACAAAAACTGCACATTTCTTAATCAGAATTTATAGAAAAATTTCGAGTATGCAGTTTTATGTTTCATAAAATTTTGAAGTAATAAAGTGCAAGTTTTACGTAACTGAAAAATTGAGTTGATTTTTGAAAATTTTTTTGCCGATGGTGTGTTTTCTTACATCTAAAAAAGTGTCAAGCATTCGTTATATGGAAAAAATGCAGGAGACCGCAGTGAAACATTTTTTTTCGAGACAAAGCAATTTTTTGGTAATTTTAAACTTAGTTACACTTAAATAAAATTCAATGGGCTATAAAACTGCATATGCGAAAGTTTTGTAAAAATTCTGATAAATTTAGATGCAATTTTTTTTAATTTTTTTCTAGTTTTTATGAAGTTTGATAATTGGATTTGTATGGCTTTTGTAGGAAAATTAACTATTTTTCATAAAAAATTATTTAGCTTAAATAAGAAATAAATAAATTGTCAAAAATTGTTAATAAATTCTATTCCAACGCATAAGCGAAATTTTTCTAAAAATTGTGATTAATTAGAACAAATTTTTTTAAATTTTCTTCTAGTTTTTATAAAATTTGTTAACTTGATTTGTATGGTTTTTGTAGGAAAATTAACTAATTTTTAAAAAAAGTCTTATCAAACTTAAATAAGAAACAAATAAATTGTCAAAAATTTTTAATAAATCCTAGTGCTATTATTATTAGAGGCAGTGCTTATGTGTCTATCTTACCGCTGCACAGAAGTTCACCCCAAGCAGCAACTTTTTCGGAGTGCAGTGACATCTAATGAATCTCTTGTTGCCGTTCGTCATTCCGAATTCGGTAATTTTAATCGAATATGAGCCTCATCACAAAAGTTGATTTTCTTCTCGAATTTAGCGCATGCAACGTTTGGCGAACAGTGCACTGATTTCAATAAATAATTAAATAATAAAAACAATTTAAACAATTTTTTTTTTCAAGGCTTTATTTCGTAAGTGTGTGTACAAAGTAGTTTTTGTAAAATTTCATTCCAATACCATACGATTTCTCAGTACATTACCATACATATTTACCGTTTTAACTGGCGTTTTTCTGGCGATTAAATTGAATTTTGAGTTTTGGTGTATTAAAAGATTTACAGCAGAATTTTTTTGCAAATATTTTTGTCGTACATTTTCATCTGTTATATACTTTACTATCAGTAGTTTTTGCCCTTTCTTATAAAACACACAAATGCACATCTATTAAGGAGTTAGAGGGTTCAAGTGCTCATCAAAAGAATTCCGCGTGGTTTTTTACATGGAACTGCTGAAGACATCAAACATCAAAAATTTACGAATCAAATAGTTTACCATAATAATGGGTAAAACTTTGACTCTCTCTAAAATAAGATTCAAATCATATTGTCCTCTGTCCATTACCGTGACCAAGATTATTTTGGAAAAAATTTAGTTTCGTCTATTTGAAGCTCATTTCTGTCCACAAAAGTGTGAAATGGTACCGTTTTAGTCATTGTCCACCTTCTAAGCGCTAATTCACTATACACATCTGTATTTAAGCAAGTACTAGGCGATAGTAGAGCCTTTATAGCCGACTGTATGCAAATTTATGGATTTGCATATCTACTAGGAGCATTTTTTCTGTAAGCAATATTCGATTCTATCTCTTTCTCACAGCTAAAACCTCGCTTGAATGATACTGCCAATATTCATTTGTTCAGAGCAGAATATTTCAGCCTCTAATCATTAAAACAAAAAAACAAAAAAAAACGGCGGCCGCCTTAGCCGAATGAGTTGGTACGTGACTACCATTCGGAATTCAGAGTGAACGTATAGTAGATTCGAATCTCGGTGAAATACCAAAATGAACAAAAAGTTTTTTCTAATAGCGGCCGCTCCTCGGCAGGCAATGGCAAGCCTCCGAAAGTATTTCTGCCATGAAAAAGTTCCTCATAAAAAAAAAAAAATATATCTGTATATATTTGATCCTTTTATTCCTATATGGAGCATAGGGCAAATTGTTTCCACTGGTCCCGATTTTGCGCCAGTAATTTAATTTCGTTCCATATCTTATTCGTCTTCTCTATCTCCACTTCTATCATCTGTCTCCATGTGTTTGACGGTCTGTTTCTGCGGAGGCTGCCCTGCGGGTTCCACTCAACTGCATTTCAGCCAGTTCCACTTACGTTTAGTGATTTCAATTCTAATCATTTTCTGCTTTGTGTCTAGCCAGAGCGCGGTGTTTCGGATTGTATTTTAACAGAGTACGTGCAGGATTTTGCGCAACAAGTTCCAGGTTTCGCAGGCGTAAAGAGGACCAACTTTATGTTGGCCCACTGAACGCTGTTGCTTTCCTTATTCACTCTTTAATATCTCCACTGGATTCTCTGTTCGCCACAATAACACTGCCGAGGTAAGTGAAGTAATTAACTTGCTCTATCGCAATCCCGTTTATGATGAAGTTACGCATCCCTGGCGTACGCCTTTTTAAGTTAGGATTCGTTATATATATGTTTATAATCATTTTATATTTTAAAACCATTTTCTTCTATGTATGTGAGTCGTGTCTCTTACTGTTTTTAAATCTTTGTGTCACCATCTATCGAGCTCCTTGGTACCTCCAAGAAACCTTTCGAAATGTAAGACAGTGTGAACGCCCTGTCAAATTTGTCTTAAACGACTGTGACTGAACACTCTGAATTTCGCCACAGTTATGTATCTTATACTCTTAGCCACTAAGCCTGCTGTTAGTTGGCTGGTCGGTATGGTATCCAGCGTTACTTTAGTGTGATCACTTGTAGGTACAAGATGGGAATTTCATGTACGTGTTCCTGTTTGTGGCCCTGTGCTTCATGAAAAGGTAGTGAGCTAACACTGAAAATCCAATGTGATCGCGCGAGCGATACGTAGCTGAGAAATTCTTTATAGGATCCCTCCCGATCAGCTTCTGCGACAGTTTGCCTAGCATCAGAATCTCTAGGTACTTCACACTTACTTTAAGGGTTAGGCGTCTAGAGTCGTTTATAAAAATCGATGATTTTTGGTTTCTTTTTCCTTAAAATGTGTGCGTATACCTTAAAAATTACAAACTCAGGGGATAAAGGTATACAAAATTTCTTTCTCTCTTGAATTAGGGATCGGCACCTCTCTCGTACCAAAAATCTTGAACGATTGACTTCAAATTTTAAGCGTATATCCACAATTAGGTAAAATCTGTGTATGGGCACGAATCAGTTTTTTCTTTATGTTTTTCTTTAGGAATTATATTATAATATTTTTTAATGCTAAATTTACGAAAACTTTTTGAAGTTATTGCATTTTTTTAATTAATTTTGTATTTGAATTTTTTGTCCCCCCTTTTTTTGCAAAAATTACAATAGTAAAAAATATACTGTATTTCTACAATAACTCACATGTATAATTACAGGTGCAGTTGACCCTGTCGTACAATGAAGTTAGGTGGAAAAAAGTCAAAAATTGAAAAACATTTTGCTTTTCCTCTATTAGAGAATACCCGTTAAAATTGAATTAGGTGGAAAAATGTCTTTATTGGCTACAGTTGGATAAAAACAAATGTAATATGGCTTTTCAGCTTCTGCTTTCGGTTATCAGAAAACCAAAGTTTATACATGAAAATTTCATATGTATGTATATAGGTGTAAATATTTTCATATCTCACATTTTTTGAGTGATTTTTTCATTATTCAGGAAGATACTGAAAATTGAAAAATTAGGAAAGTCAAGAATTTTTAACTAAATATGTTATTATATACATGTATTCGAAAACACCAAGAAATTATCTGAAACGTCTCTCTAATTTTAAGAGCTGACACATTTTTACTCAAATTTACTTTTCTAATAATCTTAAGCATAACCATGATTTTCCAAATGTACTTTTGAAAAATTCAAGACTCTTTATTTATTTATTCTGAAACAAATAAACAATTGTTCTTACTGACTAATTTCTACAAAAGTATATTTTATCTTACTCACTGCATATTACACTTACAGAATTAAGTACAGTTGAAAACAAAACACTTCGTACTTTATGGTTAGATTAGATTCGATTCTTTATGAGGCTTGCACTTCGATCTCACAGTCTTTTGTGGCCTCTACTCACCACAGTACCTCATCCAGGCCCAGTTCCCTTATTAAACTCAGGATGGAGCTGGGTTGGATTGAGCGTATGTGCCTTTGTTCTGGCTGCAATTGGCCGACATGTCTCAACCTTCTCAGCGCTTTAGTACTGCATTCCAGGAGGAAGTGCATTGGAGTCTCCTGAGATTGGTCGCAGGAACGACAATTGTCCGTAGACTTTGTGCATATGATTTCGCAGTCTGCAGTGGCTTGTGAGTTTATCCTTGGGGAGGGTTACGAGTTTTTTAAACCCTACCAGTAGGGATTTCGCCTGGCGTAGCCCCATAGTTAGTTTCCAGCAAACCTCCCTTAGCAATAGCTTTTCACTCCTGAGCTTCTCCTTGATGGGGCGTTGTGCTATAGCAAGGAAAGGCTCGGGTCCTATTAAATGCGAGACCGCAGCCTCTCTCGCCAATGCGTCCTCTATTTCGTTCCAGTTATACCCTGTATCCTGGGACCCAAATTAGTCAGATGCAATTGTGCGTTCCTAGTAGATTAACTTTCTCGATACACTCAAGAACCAGTGAGGATTTGATCTTACAGGACGATAGGTCCACGCCTCACTTTACCTTACCAGGCCCACGTTAGGCAAGGCAAAGATTGGCATGCCAGAACAATACCAAATTTGGTTGTGGTCACGAAAATCTGTGGCAGTGTCTCACTTAGGCATAAATTGGAATCCCTAACTGATTTGTAGAAGGGCATCCGGAGCATTACCGAAGTTCGGTTTTTCGAACCTGCGCCTAATGAGGCAGGTGTGTGGCGATACCTTTCGGGACTTGGGCCTAGTTTGGCTGCCTTATGAGGCGCAAATTTGGAATGCGGTCTGCCTTATTTGCGCCTAATCACGGCCTTACCAAAATTTCTAGTCGGGCATTAGATGAATAGCGCAGATACTCTCGTTCTTTGGAAATCTACTATTCGTTGAGAGTAAATGCAAGTAAATGATGTGCACTTTTGCATTTACGACTTTTGCATTTCTTTCCTTGCGCTAAGCAGTTTTTTCTAGTAACTGTCACCATGACTTTTTCTAATTTCTTCCTTATAAGAAAATAACGTATGCTGCCTATAAATATAAGCTAATAAAAAATAAAATAAAAATAAATAATTGGCGCGTACACTTCTGTTAGGTGTTTGGCCGAGCTCCTCCTCCTATTTGTGGTGTGCGTCTTGATGTTGTTCCACAAATGGAGATAAGCTAATATCATAATAAAATACCTGTTTCAGAGTTTTGATTTATTTCATTGTCCAGTTAAATGAAATTCATAGCCATTGCTACAGTGGCATAACCCCTTAAAATTATACAAAAAAATTTCCGGCTTATGTTAACCAAACTGAGAATATTAGAATACCTCTCTCTATATTTACGGCATTTAATGATATTTGGAACAGAATATAATGTGTTAATTAATCATTTTAATGTAAGCGATTTTGTTTTGGACATAAAGGAAGTAGAGGAGGCAAATGTGTATTTTAGAGGGGAAAATGTTGTCAACCCGTGTATGTGTAGATTTTTACATAACTTTTGTGTGTACATTTATTTATAATCTATCGTTCAGTTCATAAAAATACAAATAATCACACTCGTCAATATGAACCTGTTGTAATTGTCATTAGATGTGGTGCGTCCTCGCACTCGAAACGCCTACCATCTCACCTGCTTACCTGCTCACTCTCAACTGGCTGTAAATACACAGGCATGCATGTGGTCAGTTCTCACGTTTAATTCTTGTAATTACCGCACAAGTGACAAACTTACTAGAGTGCAAACAAACATAAATGCGCATTTAAACATACATAAATACATGCATACGAGTAGAGACCCTCACATACATGCATATGACGATGATTTGCTTGCAGGCTGGCATATAAAAATGTGAGCTTTATGATATGCTTGCTTCTTCAAGTTTTTGTTTACATGCATTACTTGCATATGCATATTTTACGAGTATTTGTGGGACTTGCATTCATATAATATATGTATGTATATATACGTATTTGTATGTGTATATACACACTTATTTTTCTGTAGAATTTATTTATTCTAAGCGTTGCAATTTTGATTAACTTTTGCTTTCACATTAATTTCTGTAATATAATTATTTTATATTTCTTATAAGAGTCATAATTACTTTACCACTAATGAGTATGAGTTTAACATATGTACATATGTGTGTATGTATATTTATTTACCCATGTTTTAATAACCTCTTTCGGTCGACCATGCGACACTCTACTCGGCTGAAATCTCTAGGGACTTGATAGAGGAAATCAAGAAGACGAATAATAAATATTGTAACATTTCTTATTAAGAGCGTTGTTGTTTTCAAATATTCAAAGATAATTAATCTGTCATCTATCATACTACTATTTTTTTGTACTAATGAATATTGTGGTTTTATTCTTCAGTTATTAGCGACAGACAGTTTAACGAAAGGACAACAAACTTTGCGTGCACACTATGCATGTATGTGTGTGTATGTTATTGATGTAGGAAATCATTCACAAATAGGCTTTATGACACCAAAGAAAATTGCTGTTTTATCAACCCAATCATAAAATTTGTCATGTATCCAGGGCCGGATTATCCATAAAACAGTGCAGGCAATTGCCTAAAAGCCGCGAAAGGAAGCATTTGAAAATGCGTGATTGAGTGAAAATTCAATTTGAAGATTTTTATCTTCAATGACAATATTATTGTTCTTTTATATTATAATGCATATAAAATTACTACAGGAAAATGTTAAAGGTGCCTCGAAAATTATATTGCCCACGGGTCGCAGTATAGTCGATTCGATATTGCATATGTTTTGAGTTCCACCAACACTTTTCGGTTTAAAAATCCCTCTAAAAATGTTTCAATATTGAAAATTGATCGGCAGATTTATGAAAAAATAGTTTTTTAATCTAACATTTTCGCATCACCTCAGGCTATTTATTAAGGAGAAATGTGCCACTTATGTACTGTCACTCTCACCTTCTTTGATACAGATACGATTTGTTTGTGAAGTGTTCTATATTTCACAATATTTGGCGAAAATAGAAAAAGAGAGTATGCAGATATTTTATTTTTACCAAAATATATTGGTAAAAGTCAAAGCATATACCAAATTGCATGGATAAGAACATAATTATATTTATATGCAGGGAGCGGCATTTTAAGGGCACCGGGTCCCCTTAGTCTCCCCTGAAATTTAAAAAAATCGATTTTTTTTATTTTTTCGATATTTCGAAAGTATGGTGTCTTAAGAATATACTGTGAAATTTGTATGCGGAAACTCTCAATATTATAGCTTGTAAAGTCCCTTTACTCCCGTTAATTCGGTAGAGAGCGGTCCGCGCGCTACTGTACCTCAAACTTTAAACTCATTTATCTCTACTTTTTTCGGCATGGTGTTGTCAGAAACAAACTATTCAACCGAATCGTCTGAAATTTTAGAATGTTGTTCACAACATCAATGGCTTTGGTTTGTAAGATACTAGAATCATATTAATATATTATTTCAATTATTTCGCATGTTTTTGAACAAAAAACGATTTTTAGAGTGTCAAATTCAAAACCGCGCCATTTTATAAAAGAAAATTTTTTTTTATTCTAGTAGTGGGGCATGGGTACAGTTCATACAGATTAATATTTTTTTTGGTTTTTGTGTTTCAGGTAAATAGGAGAGCCAAAATGGACAACACCGTCCACTGGACTAATTTTTCAGTAGGATCAATTTCAGACCCATTTTTAAAATTAAAATTTTTTGTATTTTTTTGTATGTAAAAAAAGTTAAATAAAAAGCCTGAAAAATTTACTTTTTTATTGTAAAAAAAATTCCTGAAAATACCCTACATTTTCGAGCTCTAGACTATCGGGACCCCTTAATGTACGTACACTTGTGTTCTCAATAATAGCAGTGCGATGTATTGCAAAGTTTTAACTATTTATTTTTCATAACTTAAAACTTGTGCTTTTGGCATTTCTACGTACTTGAATAGTACTTTGTATTATACATTTTTGTATAATAAAGTGCAAGTTTGAATTGGCTCAAGACTCTCCTTGATTTTTGAAAAAAAAGTTCTATATAACGAATGTTTGACAAATAATTATAGAAAAAACACCCAGCACCATCAGCAAAAACAAAAATTTAATCCAGAAGTCAATCGATTTGTAACAAATTTAGCCAGACCTTTTTTTCCAGAAAAAATGTTTGCCAGAAAAGGCCTCAATTTAAAAGTCACAATTTAATCGTTATAATTTGACTGAGGAAATAAAAGTAAACTCCCTACAGTTTATATTGAACTTTTTTCTAAAAAGCTGAAGGATTCATGTAGGAGAGATCCTGGGAACTTCAAGGACATGGACGATTTTTATCTAAAACATTTTGTCCTTGACTTTTTTTTGTCTTTGAAAAAATGTGTTTACTCTTATTTTGGGTACCTTGAAGCTCGGCTAAACACACAACACAGAATATACGCGCGAATTATACGAGGGTTGCTATTTATATTTTTGGATTTACCATGGAAAAATGAACATTAGTGTTCGAAACTAGATTTTTATTTTTCAAAATATTCTCCGTGTTGTCAATACACTTTTCGATCGTGTGTACAAATTTTCGAAGCATTTTAACAAGTCGCGTTTCCTGGGCGTATTTTAAATTTTGTGGGATTCAACGTGACCACACCTTTTTTATAAGTACACAAGCACGTCTCAATCGTACAGTATTTTATGTGCAGAATTTGCCTTGATAACTGTTTGACCGTCCATATTTGTTTTCCTTTGAGTTTTTATTTAGCTAAGCCCAAACATTTTCAATAGAGTTGGCGTCATGCGACTATGAAGGCCAATCCAACATTTCAATCCCATTTTGCTGTTTTCACTCTACACACCTTCGTCTTCGATGGTTAAGATCGTTGTAAAATCCAAGGCAGGCTAGTTATTCCAAACATCTTCGCAGCTGTCGGTAGTAATGCTTTTGGGTAAATTTTATTCATCAAAAACTGCATTAAAATAAACAGAGAGGCAACTACAAATGTAAACCTTAACTGGATGCTAAACAGTTCCTTGTAGTTGTCGATTATCAGCAGTACACCAGGACCACCAGTGCAACAATTCGCTTAAATGAAAGATTCGTCCATGAATATTACGTTTGCCAAATTCGGTTTTGAATTTTTCTTCGCCCATTGAAGTCTCTTTTCTATGTGTGATAATGAAAGCAGCGTTTTTTTCAATGTGCTCCGGAATTTGAGGTCTTCTGCACGTAAACGATCTCGAATCGTGCCTTAAAACTGCTTTCCTTAAAACTACTTCAGCTTCGTGCAACGATATGCTCGGCTTTAATTTATATTCAAAAATTCAATAAACTGCAAAGGGTTTACTGACTAAAGCGATAACTTAGATCTAAGTACAGAAAGCACTAAAATTGAATCGAATTTAGTAGTTTAGGTTTTGTTCTCGCAGAAATGTGGAATTAGATAGCATGCAGTAATGCTGGACAATCAATTACACCACTTACCACACCATGCCCAAAAAAATGTCCTCCTGCTTTCGAGGGACTTAAGGTTAATCAAAAGGGAGCGAAAATTTGAAGTCGAGAAGTTCAGGGAATGTTTAAGGAAAACTTTTTGAATGCGCTCAATTCTATTACTAGCAAATTTGTGATAAGATCTCCAGATGAATGCAACATATTCAAGCTTTGGACGAACAAAAGATGTTGTTGAACCAAGGATTATTTTCCAAGGCAGCACAAAACTTAGGTAGTGGGGGTGCACAAATATTGACCAGTGAAGCGACAATTCTGCGATAAGGAAGCCACAATCCTGCTGTTGAACCAAAATCCTGTTTTTTGCGACGAAATGACGACAAAATTTTGTAGTCTGAGACGAAAGGAGTACAAAGCCAAAATCCTTAAAGAAACCAAAATCCTGCAGCTACAGACAATTTTGACCAACCATTTACAAAAATGTTCCCCTTTATATACAAAAAATCTTTCAATCAAAGCCTACTTATTTCTACAGAAAAATAAATGCTGATAAACCTTAAAGTGTATTACTCACAAATGCCAGGGTTGCCCATATTCGACGGACCCGACGAATTTCGATGACTCTTTGGGCCCATTGCAATCGACGAGCCTTGTCCGCAGGCAACAATCTTTGCGTCAATTGAATCTTATACGGGAATAAATGCAAATCAATGCGGATAATTCGTTGTAAAGTGGTACGAGTAATGCCCAACTGCTGACAACGGCGATTTTGGGATGTCCTTGGCGACGCCTTGGTCGGTTTTGATTTGGCCTCTTTGGATTAGAAAGAGCATCACCAGTCGAAAACCTTTCGTACAAACGTTTAATGGTGTTCTTAGAAGACGCACTTCTCACATTATTCAATTTTTTATGCTGTTTCAGTTACATTATGAGTGAATATTTGAATATTCGTTGCGAATCCCATTATGGTGACTCCACAGATGTGTAAAATGACTTCAGAGTGCAGGGATCTGTGAAACTAACTATTTCGACGAACAAAGCTCAACGCAGCATATGATTTAGATATGATTCCTGAATGAAAAAGTGGAATCAAAGATTACATCAAGGTCTTTGATCTCGTCAACAAACTGAAGGCGAGTGTGAGAGTTACTATGTATATGAAGATCATACTAGATAAAGTAATTTGGAAAACGTAACGTGATAACACTTATTGATATGGAGGTGAGGTTTAGGTGAGACCAATAACATCAAAAGTGCAATCTTCTGATCTCTTTTTGATTCCTAGAAACATCTTCAGACCTCCTAATCGAAGAGAAAACTTTTAGGTTGTCCACGTAAAGTAAGTATTTAGAAAACGAAAAGTAGCTGTCTATATCATTAAATAAAAGGAGTAGAAGTCTAAAGATACTTACCTGAGGCAGGCCAGAAGATGCAATAAAGAAAATAGAAGAAACCCCTGGATTGAGACCACACAGCTCCTATTACTTAAATAGGAATTGAGTCACTATAGAAATATAGAGTGGAATCCAAATATGGCTAGCTTACGCAATAGAATACAATGGGATACTTTGTCGAATGCTTTAGAAAAATCACAAATAAATCATCATGATCTTGTGATCTTGCGTCGGAAAGCTATTTTATTTCTTGTCCCATGCTTGAGGAAGTCGTCAACGTTTTTAACTTCGGTATACCGTTCCACCCATTTATTGATGAACGTCTGCGACTTCTTCAAATATTTTGTGTACATAGGAACACTACTTCAAACCGTTTTTCATACGCGGAATTCATTGTGTAAAAACAATGAACGTTTTTTAAATCTCTCACAAAACTAGCAAATCGCAGATAAATTGGCCAACTGCGGATCTGCAGTTACACCACAAGCACCAAAGCCAATAGTAATGAATCAATTCTGAAGGATCATTAAGTGGATCAGCGATTATGTATGCGGTTTACGTAAACAGCGATGACCCACTCTAGAACGCTGCAGAGCGGCAAAGTGATTTGTGACAAGCCCGAACAGAAAACTGCAGTATTATTACAGGACACAACCCATGGGGTCAGCGTATGGCAACCATTGAAATCATTGAGTACCCGATTTGCCTGCCTTGCTTAGAGCAGCCGGATAGCACTGAATATTTTCTCTGTGAGTTTTGCGATTACTAGAGCAAGGCTACAAATTTTGGGTTCCGATATCATGAGTATGAGAACAATTCGTTCTCTCAAACTGGAGGAAATTTTCAGATTTGCGAAAGAATCTAGAGAATTCTCAAAATAACAGCTGTCTCTGTCTCTATTCTATCCTATCTCTTTCTCTCTGACACTTCTCTGCTTTCCTCATTGACTATCAAGAGCTTTGAATTCAATAGGCTTTGTAGCCTGAGTGTTTAGGAGTGCCTCTCGGTGCTTCTTGGCTCGCCTTTTTCAAATTTCATTTCAACAAATTCTGCAACGCGTAGTGCGAAAGGTATACGCCTATTTAACAGCAATACAGGCTTTTTTATAACGGAAATCTAAGTTTGAATTTTGCTGGCAACGCTTCCATTAGACACACTTTATATATATATACACTGCTTGTATCTGTAAAACAGCTCATGACATCAACGTCAAAATTGTTCTAATGACAATTTAATGTATTGTTTATAAGCCATCAAAAGCATTTACGTCTCAGTTTTGTTGAATTTTTTTTTTTCTGTAATGGACATCCAACGTAATAGTGTGATTGCGTTATATTTGGCTGGATAATCACAACCAGCCATTGTTCGTGAGCTCAGTCACCTCAAAGTGAACAAAATGTTTGTGTATCGCACTATAAAATGTTAGAATGATACTGGTAGCATTGCAAAACGCTATGGAGGTGGACCAAAAACACCGCAACAACGCCAGAAATGGTTCGGAAAGTGAAGGCTCGACTTGAACGAAATCCACGTCGAAGTGGAAGAAAAATGGCCAAATAACTGAAAATATCGCAAGACAGCATTCGACGCATATTGAAAAATGAGCTCAAAGTCAAGGCTTCCAAGTTCCAAAAAGCATACGATCTTTCACCCTAGCAAAAAAGTTCGCTGCGAAAGAGCAAAGGAGTTGTTGTGCTTGCACGAACGTTTCGAATTTCCTAACATTGTGTTTTCTGATGAAAAAAATTTCCCAATTGAGCAGTTCATAAACACTCAAAACGACCGTGTTTAGTTGACCGAACGCTCATACGAGAATTTGAGCCTACGTATGGGCACTCGAAGCAATTTCCCATCGCAAGTAATGGTTTGGGCCGCAGTGACCGCTGATGGACGTTCTCCAATCGTTTTTATCGAGCCTGGTGTCAAAGTGAATGCGACTTATTATCGGGAAAATGTTTTAGAAGCTGCTTTAAAGCCGTGAACACGCAAACATTTCGGTCGTAGAACATGGACGTTCCAAGATGACTCGGCACCGTCTCAAAAAGCTCGTGTGAACCAAGAATGGTTAAAATATATGTTTCACACTTCATTTCGTCCACACAATGGCTTTCGAATTCGCCAGATGCAAATCCGATGGACTATTCCATCGCTTGGAGTAGCTCTATAATAGTGAAATTTGCTTACATACAATCAAGGCAGACTCCACCTACTACGTGCGATCCTATACAAATATATTAATTCAAATGTCTAATAATATACAAACGCACATGTGAAAGCCACATATCTGATTGCGTGCTCATATGTATGTACTCGTACATATGACTATGGTGAAGTACCATATGTGCACATAACTACAGTTTAGATTTGCTTGTATTGCAGTTTAAAGTCAACGATTGGCAAAACAACACACGAGGGCATGCCAACATTGATGTGGACACTTGATTGGCATCATTTTTGAACAGTTTTGTCTTTGAAATCAATAAAAACTAATTTCACACAAAAAAGTTATGGTGTTTTGAATAGGTAACACTTCATATCGCTTACCCTGTACTTACATACAACGTATCATAAAAGGAAAAATACTCCTTTGAGTGAAAACTAATCAGACTTTATTATCAAAATTTTAATTAACAACCTATTCTATTATTTATGTATATGTTGCACCGAATTACGTACCAAATTTTTGCTTTGAGTTGCATATGTGAGTGGATGTGCAGGCAACTATTAGATATAATACGCATTTTTGTGCACCTACAGACCCATAGGGATAAGAAAATTTGTAGTTTATTATTTTACACACTTCTAACGCATTCAAAGCTATCCTTAAAACACAGAGTTCGTGCCAGAAACTGAAGAAGCAACGCTTGGAGTAGCTCTATAATAGTGAAATTTGCTTACATACAATCAAGGCAGACTCCACCTACTACGTGCCATCCTATACAAATATATTAATTCAAATGTCTAATAATATACAAACGCACATGTGAAAGCCACATATCTGATTGCGTGCTCATATGTATGTACTCGTACATATGACTATGGTGAAGTACCATATGTGCACATAACTACAGTTTAGATTTGCTTGTATTGCAGTTTAAAGTCAACGATTGGCAAAACAACACACGAGGACATGCCAACATTGATGTGGACACTTGATTGGCATACATTGTTTGCGATTACGATTATATGCCAACTTTGTAGTTTTTCAAGTGGCCTGTATCTGTGGTAAAGCTAACGACGTGCATACATACAAGAAGACTATTTGAATAGTTTGCCATCAAGGAGACTATTAGGAAAGTAGAATTTGAAACCCCTTTTAACATAAAATTGTAATCGACTTTAAACTTCCGTTAGGGGTTGCTGATCTAGTTGATACAGGCTATGAATTTTCGACTATAATGATTTATATATAAATATATACTTATATATAAATATAAAAAAAAATATACAGGTATATATATAATTGGCGCTTACACCCTTTTTGGGTTTTTGGTCGAGCTCCTCCTCTTATTTGTGTCGTATGCCTTGATGTTGTTCCACAACTGGAGGGACCTACAGTTTTAAGCAGACTTCGAACGGCAAATGTTTTTAATGAAGTATTTTTTCTCGGCAGAAATACACTCGGAGGCTTATCATTGCCTCTCAAGGGGAGACCGCTATTAGAAAAGCTTTCTATTACTTTGGTGTTTCATGCACGGAGATTTGAACTTACGCACTCCCGAATGATAGTCACGCACCAACCCATTCGGCTACCGCGACCGCATGTCGCATATCATAAAAATAGCACTGATTTCGAGATATTTCAAAAATTTCAGGTTTTTGAGCTTTAAAATAAAGTACGGCTATTCAATTTTAAAAATCTTTGCTTTTATTTTATTATTCTTTTCAACGATTTCGCATATCTTCCCTCCCTTTTTATGTTTGTATAATTGAGTAATGCCATTTTCCAATTTTTGTGTAAAAATTTGAAAAAATCTGCAAACCTCATTAGATAGTTTCAAACTTTGTAATTAGAACTCAATTTTTTAGAATTTTTTCCCGTTACGATGTTGCTCCTTTTCTTCATATAAACAAAAGGATCGTGCACTCGTTATATGAAGAAAATTTAAACGGGAAAAATTATAAACAATTAATGGGAATTTTCAGCAACTTTGAACTTGCACTTTGTTACACTAAAATTTAATAAACATTGGAATTGCTCTTCCTAGAATCTCGGATTAGAAACCATAATTTGTGAAATGAGCCATGTTTTTGAATAAAAATAATGAGCATTAAAAAAGAAGAGAAGTAGTCAATACCTTAACATAGTAAAATTTTCCATTAAATATTAAATTTTGATCCACCATACCCTGGCATTTCTCAGCCGATGTGCATATTATGTACTTACTTTCCTGGAAAACCTAGTTTATTCTCTATAACAAAAGCTAATACCTTCTTGGCCAATTTATGGACACGAACACGCTTCGGAGCCAAAGAACCATGTTCACAGTACTCTTAAGCCTCTTATTTTGTTTTAGGATCATGGCGATAGACCCAAATTTTATCCATAGTGATGAATCGATGAGCAAAATCCACTTTATCCTTTCAAAAACGCTCTGAATGATGCTGAAAACGTCATATTCGAATGTGTTTTTGTTCCATTGTTAGGGATTGCGACATCCATTGTGCACACAGCTTTCTGAAACCCAATGAGATGCTTAGGGCTTCTAATAAATCTTTTTCAGTCACTCGACGATTTCCAATACGATATCATGTATTTTTTCTTAAATTTCTGGTGTTGTTGCTGTTATGGTTTTTGGACGTCCTTGACGTAGATTGTCTTCAAGGCTTGTACGATCACGTTTAAATGCAACAACCCATGTTACTATTGTGCTAATTGATGGCGAAAAGTCCTTATACACTATCAACATTCGTTCATAAATTTTCTTTACCTTTAAACCTTCCAAAAATAAAAATTCAAACACCGCACGATACTTGCTTTTTCCATTGTAGAAAATACTGTGGCACGTCGATATTAAATGGGTTGTAATCAAAGAACGAATTGACGGATTGAAATGAAACTTCACGTACATTCATATGAAGACTGTATCAACATAACAAAAAAAAAAAAGTTGGCTAGTAGTAACGCCCGCAAAACTTATTGGTTGTTCAATAAGTACATTGACAATTTTGTGGTATTACCTTTTTTAAAGGTCAAAAACCAAAATTTTGAAAAATAATTAATATGCGCTTGTCATACATATTTGGTTTCAGTGTAAAATTTTATATAAAATTTATTTGTCAAATGTTTTTATTTTTAGTTTTTTTTTTTTTTTTTTTTTGTCGGGGAGTGGCCTTGCTGGGGTTTACTGTCTCCACACTCAATAACAACAGGCATCCGGTTTGACAGTTGCCGCCAGCTGTATAGTTCAAAACACTTGATTCAAGCAATACTTCTCGTTCTTGTAAAAAATATAGTATAGCCATTGCATTCGTTCGCATTAGAATTGCTTGTTTTTATTTGTTTCAGCGGAAAAAAGGCAAATGTAACAATAGAGCGTCACATTAAACTATTAAAACTAAACCTGGCGGTCAAAATATTAATTAGCACTATTACCTTTGCGTTCGTGCCGAACTCCGTGAAAGAATAAGCAACGAACGTATCAGACTTGGAGAAGAACAAATTATACGGAAAAGGAATTTATGAGGTTTATTAGGAGGTTACTATCAGCTATATATTATATAAATATATGTTCTACAGCATCAGTCTCGCTATTTAATAGACACATAAATCGTATCCTTTCGAATATGTGAAAGTTATACGTATTCAATACCTTGTCAAAAATCTAGAAAGAAAATTTTACACCGACTACAGAAGTCTGCATTTTTTTATGATAAGGGATGCGCAGCAAGTCATGATTTAGAAAAAATCGGGGTAAGAGCCCATAAAAACGTGTCATGTTTGTTTCTACACCTACTTTTCTCAAAACTTCTCTGGCTGGAGGCTTCCACTTATACTCAAATGAAAACTTGAATCTTATACTACGGTAACCATATCTGCAAATTAAAAGCGAAAAATTTTGATAAAATGGTGTTTCGAATAAAATAACATGTAAATTTTTCAAACTAAAATGGCAACTTCTAACGCAAAATCAAAAATTATGCAGTTATAATCATCATTTGCTCAAAGCCATGCCGTGAAAGACACTTTTGGAGCCCGTACTCATATTCAGCGTACAAAAATAGCTCGAGAATCAGTCTTATATGAAGAAAAAATAATTTTGTAGACCTGTGCTATCTGACCGATAGAATCAATAAAAAAAATCTGATTCTGCATATATTGAAAATACTGAGACCTTAAAAATACAGGCTCACTTTACCACTCTTTTTATATTGCAGACGCCAAAACTATTTATTGATATAAACCCCAAGCACACCTCTCCTTCACACTTCTTCTTTAATTACATTTGAAACGTCAATCTGTCAGTCTTAATTGGTAATATTTTTCCACACATACAAAGAAATACTAATTTTTCACTTCTTAATTTTTTATTTCTTCTCCACTTTTACTTTAATGATTTCTCCTTAGGAAGTCTTCTTTGATATTCCAAAAATAATTTGATGGCGATGTGCAGCAAATAAAGGCCCTTGTACTTCCGCTTCCAAGGCTAAATAGAAATATCAGTGTAGGTATTTATTAGAATGACAATATTGAAATCCCACACACACACTTGAGTATGAAATTGTTATTTGCTTCAATATGCAACGGCACGGCATTAAACAAAAACATTATACTCGCTCACACATACATATTTACACATTAAGGCCTCAGCATCACAATTGAATTAAATTTGCTGACAGAGGGAGAGAAGTTTTGGACAACAAAAAAACTATATATAAAGTAGTTGTTGAGCATCAAAGAAAAAATCACACTTACATGCAAATGCTTCGCCGATGTTCCTGCTGTTGCTGTTGCTGTTGCTGTTACTGCACGCCTGAGTTAAAACGTTATGACGTGTGATGATATCTGCTATTGAAAAGCTGCTATTGATAGATGGATGGGTGGGAAATGGCTGCGCGTGAAGTGAATGACTGGATGATGCCGATGAGTGAGTGACTGGTGCCTATTTGTAGTCGTCACTGAAAACAGTTGGTCAGGCTAGTATGTTACTGATGCTCGATAGGTTTAATTTTTTACTTCCACGGTTTTTCACTTTTCTTTGCTTGGAAATGATTTTGTGCGTTTATTGGAATTCCCGCCAACTAGTTATGACTTGTTATTGTATAGAAAAGCACTCGAAGACTGCTGTGAATTGAGCTAAAGGAGTAGCACACGCACATACATACAATGATACACTAGCGGAAGCACCTACAAACACAAATACCTGTGTATATGTGTGTGTGTTTGTATATGAATAGAGCACAAAAAGATAACTCCCTTTTTCGGAGTAATTAGGAGCGTAACTGTAGCAGGCTTTTGGGCGTTGGAGCACACTCTTTTCGGAATTCACTGCTAAAACTTGTTTTTATGCATTAAAAGAGATTTCGTGCGATATTGCAAAGTACTCAGTTTTTAGGTTACTCAGTTTTTTGGTTATATTAAAAAAAAATGTTAATATTTTTCACGAAAATTTTTTTACCAGTATATTGTCACGTACCTAAATACTAGGTATCTATTTAATTGCCACGACACGCCCACTTTAATGCCAACGCTTGCTCACTGCTCACCACACAAAAAAGCACATATGCGTGTATGCATGTATGTTTGTATGTATAAATATTTGCTACAAACAGCATCAATAGCCGCAAAGTGAGTAGTGAGTACACCGGAAACGGACGCGCCACCAAATGCCTCCAAACCAAGCAAACAGAACGACTGCTCTAGTGAACTGTTAGTGCTGTGGCCTCAAATTTGCTAACTTTACGAAGTTTTGCGCGCGCCTGCAGTCGCTACTCCCACTGCTGGCTTGCTTGCTTGTGTTGCTTTCGGAAGCTGCGTGTGTATACTACAACAAAACACAAACTGCAACTAGGCACTGCATGGACCTATCCCAAGCGTATCTTTAGTGCAGCGTTTGCTCTCTATATTTGCTGCATGTACTTTATGTTTTGAGTCCTGTGCGGCGTAATTAACTTTTCACTTCACTGGTAGCATCAAATTAAGCGCAACGCTGCAGTGGCTTTAGTAAAACTTTTTCTTTTGTTTTTGCAAACTCCACGCACGGAATAAAATACACCGAAAAACAACTGATCACCAGCAATCGCAATGGGTATGCCCAACCGTGTGTTGGAATGCAAAGGAATTTTAATTTAATTCCGAAAATTTTGAAATGCGACCAACGTTACCATACACGCACAAACAAACATTCGAATAGACACTTCGTTTTCGTCACCAACGTTCGCTCTGGAATTTTTCCGCCACCATGAAACGCGCACCACAATTGTTTTCCTTCGACTGAAGCGTTCATTCGGCCATTCGTCCATTCGTATGAACGTTCGCTACCTGCTTGTGCTTTAGATCTGTATCTGTAGCTGTACAATTATGTAGCAGCAACAGCAAAAGCATTGATAACAGTGGCAATTTATGTTAATGTACAGCAAAGCGGAAGTTAGAAGTTCATATTGACGCCATGGTAGTTGGTGAGGTGTGCGTTGAGCAACAGCAACATTTTTGCTTTTAATATATTATTGGCTTTCTTATTTATGTATGTATGTATGTATGTGCAATAACCCGCTGCACCATACCTTTAATTCTCTAATCAGCAACAACACACGCGAATCATGAATTCTTTTATCATTACCTCACTCAAATTGTTCGCATCGCTGTGACAGACTCTGCTACTTTAACAGCATTTCAGATTTAAAATAGCACTTCATTTACAGAGTTTCTTGCTATCGTAGGCTTTTCTATAGACAAAAGCAAACGGTGCTTTTTAGTGGTTTCTGACTTAGATAGTTTTTCTTGCTTAATACAACACGGTAAAAAATTACACGCTTATGAAAAGGGTACAGAGAAAAATGTTAACATCAAGAGAAGCGTAAATATTTTGTTACAGCGATTTTCTTAATGATGGAGTTATATACGATGGGTGCTCAACGAATTTGCGGAATAGAGAAATTGGAGAGAAAAAGGAAGACATTTTTTGCACTAAGCACTACTAATACATACCCACCTGTGTTCAAAAGAATATGAGCCTGTCGAATTACACAGTTTTACCTTTTTTGTAGTAATTTTTTTATGTTTTTATATAAGTATAGTGCATTTACAAGAAAAACTAAATAACCCAAATTTCTAAACTTTGCACACAACTCCCAAAAATGTAACAAATTTCGAAAAAACACACATAATTTCTCACTTCTTATTCAAAGCTGTCAGAAAAATTCTGGGTATGCATTTTTATAGCCCATTTAATACTAGTGAATTGAAAATTTCAAGTGTCTAAATATTCTCGTTGATTTTTGACAATTTTTTTGACGTACTACTTGGTTGTTTTACCGAACTCCTCATCCAAACCGTGGTGAGCCGCTTGCTGTTGTTCTAAAGGTAAAATTCAGAAAAATGCATGCAATTTTTATTTAAATCGATAGTGCAGTCCATATAATTGAATGTTTGAAGATTATTTCATGCAAATGTTGACCGCGACTGCGCTTCAAATGGTCCATCCGCTTAGTCCAATTTTGGCATACTCCTTCCAATGTTTCGGCCGGTATCTCACATATAAATGCTTTAATGTTGTCTTCCAATGCGTTAATTGAAGCAGGCTTGTCTGAATAGACATGAGCTTTAACATAGCCCCACAAAAAATAATCTAAAGGCGTTATATCGCACGATCTGGGTGGCCAATTGACAGGTCCCGAACGTGAAATAAAATATTCACCGAACTCGCCTCTCAACAAGTCCATTGTTACGCATGCTGTGTGTCATGTGGCACCGTCTTGCTGAAACCACATGTCATGCAAGTCAAGTTCTTGCATTTTGGGCAAAAAAAGTTGGATATCATTTAACGGTAGCGCTCACCATTCACAGCTACGTTACGATTCGCAGCATCTTTGAAAAAGTACGGTCCAATGATACCTCCAGCCCATAAACCGCACCAAACTGTGCCCTGTTGTGGATACATTGGTAGCTCTTGCAATTCTTCTGGCTGATCTTCACTCCAGAATCGACAATTCTGCTTCGACGCTAAACACAATTTTTCGATAAAAAAGTGGATCTTCGGCCAACTTTCCAAACGCCCATTCACCAAAAATTCTGCGTTGCGGTAGGTCGTTCAGCTCCAATTCTTGCACCAGCTATATTTTGAAAGGTTTCACACCTAAATCCTTTCGCAAAATTTTCCACGTTGTTGAGTAACAGAGGCCCAATTGCTGCGAACGGTGACGAATCGATAATTGATGGTCATCATTAACACTGGTCGATACAGCTGCGATATTTTCTTCAGTTCGCTCTCTACGTAAGCGTGTTGGTGGTTTGATGTCCAATAATGTAAATTTGGTTCTAAATTTAATCACAATAGCTCGAATAGCCGCTTCAGTGGGTCGATTAAACTGACCATAAAATTGATAAACTTTCTTAACAGAACACGCATTTTTATTATTTCAATGATTTGCAAGCGTTGTTCGTTTGTAAGACGATTCATGGTTAAATTATAGACCAAACTGAAGATGTTTTACAGTGAAACAAAACACGAAACGTGCGTCAGCTGTTTAAACCAACTGTTTAAAAAGATAATAGCTAAAAAATCACCCGTTATAAATGGAGGGACACCTGCGAATGGCAGATTGGGTTTTCGAAGAAGTTTCCAGCCCGGGCACTATTGTATGGCAGCACTACTTGCGAATTCAATAATAATAAACCCAGAGGCTACCCTGCTTCCACGCAGCCTATACAAGATACGCGGACCGCTCTCATGTCGCATAGATCATGTTTGTTTTGTTTTTTGATCTAAAAAAAGGGCACCTACAGAAAGAATTCAGATATACGAGACTCCTGCCACTAAAATCCAAAATCTATACGTGGTACTGTCTATTCTGGAATGGTAGAAAATCAGTAAAATACGGTCAGCGCTCACGCCGCGGTCGATTGAGTGACGTCCTCAGACAATGTTGAGAAGCCATTAACGTTATTATTTATTATATTAAAAAAGCTTTGAGAAAAACATTCTACTGATGGCAATAAATTGGAGTCGGCTCCTTCTGCCTAGACAAAACATTTTGAGTGATGGAAGAATAAACTTTAAGAAATATCTGAGACGGTTTTTCTTCCGTATTAGTGTTCGTATTGTTGAAGCTGTAAGAATAGGATCATTTTGTCACAGTACTTTGACCAAAGAAACGATTTCGTTTTCAAATTATGGTAAACCCATATTTAAAGTACAATCGACAACTTGGTTCTAGTCGCATACAGATATACTTAAAATCGGGATAATAATTAGAAGAGTCAATTTAGTCATGTCTGTCCGACTGTGCGACCGATGATGTAAACATATATTTATATATAAATCTATCTTATATGTAAAGCCTCTGGTATAAATGAAGCAAAATTACTTAAGTTTGTTGCAAATATTAAACCCAAAAATTAGAATATGACACGGTGGACTTGAACATGAGATGGGTTTGACATATATGTCATACTAAACGGCCAACGGAGATTTGTTACTCGCTACTCCTATAAGTGAAATCAGTTCAGTTTGAAATTCCACTTCGAAAATTTCAAAATTGAAAATAATTTATATTGACAGAATTTTGAAAGAATAATAATAGTTTACGCTTATCATTACTTCTTTTATCATAAGAGACGATATATTTACCCATTTTATTATTATTGTTTAAATTTAATGAGCAAATGCAGCATCAGACAATGAGTCACCGTTACGCATAAATGAGATCACGAAGCGAATAGATTAAACGTGTGCGCTTCACATGGCAAAAAAATTAAGTTTTGCAACAAAAATCGCAATTTATTACTACTGACAATCTTGAAAATATAATTAAGGAGCTTATCAATACAAATTTCTGTACTACAAATTCCCAATTTCCATTGGGTATACGTAGATCATGTCGACTAACTTCTCTTGACCATGAAAAGAAATTTTTTAATAGACCTGTACAGACTATGCCAAACTACGAACAAATTCTTCTAGGAAAACAAACTCGAACAAATTCTCATATCTATAATTACTATATTAGGGGGTTTAATAAGTACCCGAGTTAGAATTGAAAACACCATTTAAATTTTTTTTTTTTTTTTTTCAACATAGTCACCTTTTAGAAAGATAAATTTCTCCCAACACTCCAGCCATTTTTTTAACCCCTCCCAAAAATAGAATTTATCGAACTCTACTAAATACCTCTCTGTCTCAGCGATGACTTCCTCGTTTGAACTAATTTTTTCCCCGAGAGCCATTTCTTCACGTTAGGGAACAAGAAAAAGTCGTAGGGGGCGTGGCAGCAAATCACAACGCAATCAATGCAATTTGGGGGCGACAACTCCGGATGATAATACTGGTGCGCTATTGTGGTAAACTATTATCTCCTTGATTTTTTTGTGAAAGCGGTAACTCTCTGTATTATTGTCCAGTAATCGTTCTTCCTTTTTCTAAAAACCCAATAAGGATGACGCCGTTCGAATCCCAAAAAATCGTCGCCATGACCTTTCCGGCAGATGGGACTGTCTTTGCCTTAATTTGAAGCACCACCAACTGCCTTCAAAAACTCCCTCTGTCATCAAATACGGGTACTTATTTAACCGCCCTCGTATATGTCGAACAGGCCGGTCCAACAATTACCCTAAACTGAAGAAAGGAAGAGGAAACGTGCACCATCAATCTTTTGTAATTGATTCTACAAACGGTATCCATGCCATAGCACCAGATTCGCCACTTCCGAGAGAAAAAAAAAATGCAGACAAATCCACAGTAAAAATGAAAATGTGTACTAAGTGCTTTCAAAAAATAGCCAGAGGTATTTAACATCACTGTACCATTCGTCGCCATGTATGAAATAGTTCTGAAAATTTGGTTAAATTGTTGAAGAAATTACCCGAAAAGCAGCAAGATCAAGTCATAACCTCTACTTTGAAAAGGAAACTTAGATCACAAAAGTCAGGAAAATAATGAGATTAATTAGAGTACAGGTGGTTCTTAATTAACTGTTATTTCAAACCCAAAAAGTCGAGCTCAATTCAGTTTACAGCTAAAGGATTAGATAATTTCGGAGTGACCGATCACGCATCTTTAAACCTCATAAAAAAGATGACCAATTTCATCAAGACGGAGGCAAATATACTAATAAATATTCGATATTTTCCGTTTAACAAAAATGAAATATTTTGACTTGAGATGCGCTTATAATTCCCAACTAAACTGATATCACATAAATGAGTAGCCAGTAACGAATCCCCGTTGGCCGTTTTGTATGGTATTTTTGTTAAACCTATCTCATAGAACAATATAAAGACGCATACCACAAATAGGAAACGGAGCTCAGCCAAGCACCTAACAGAAATGTGCGCGCCAATTATTTATTTTTGCTCTTATCTCATGTTGGGGGCCACACCCATTTAATAAAACTCGTCAAACTTGGTACACCACCTCATTTAAATCCGATATAAATATTATTGAGATCGGATAAAACCTCGTCTACATTTTATGCGTTCAGACTAAATCTCCATTTGATCCTGTATTGTCCACCTTTTTGTTTGTTTAATTTTAAAAATAAACAGCAGTCTAAATTAAATTTTATAAAAATGTTTGCAGGTGTATAAATCTCGATCCGGTTGGTATTTATCCTCTCTTACCTGTTTGTATTGCGTATTTTGCTAGTGATAAGCCACAGATGGTCAACATTTTATTGATAGTATCTCATAAGAAAAAAACATTTTGCAATTATAGAAGACCAAACATATCTGTCGTCTCCCAGCGAGTCGGGTAAAAGAATGCATGCCCTGTCGTAAGAAGCGACTAAAATCCGGCAGGAGAGGAAGGTGGCTTGGCTCGAAAGGCCTCATATACCACGAGAAAGTTCATCAAGATCGAAACCAATAAGGTCCTGATTACGGCATACTGGAAAATATAAAAATGGTGTTGCTCTGAGGGAGAAGATTCGAGGCATCGCGCCGACCAACGTAATCCGCAAGGTGCTTGAAAAAAGATGGACCTCGATAGGGGCACAAGAAGGCGAGCCTATAGCATGAAAGCTGGCTACAAATATAGTGGATCCAGTGAATAGCATTGGTCCTTTATGGATGCCGTTCTGGGCCTTCCCGAAGTAATGCAGAAAGTAGTCGCGGGCAGGGTGTCTCCGCAGAAGGAGAGAAGTACGTTGGTCACAATAAACCGTTGAAGTCGCAGTGTTAAATAGCCTCATACAAATAATAATAACACATCGGTTACATCATATCGCAAACCCAATCGAAATGGGTTTCAAGAAATGGGTTGGCAGAAAAAAATCATTTTTAATTTTATGAAGATATTTGTTATGATTATGAATCCATTGGAAAAAGAGATACACTTTATTTTGTCACTGTAGTATGTGCATTTTACACTGTAAGTATTTTATTTAATATATATTTGTAAATATTTTGAGTGATATTCAAAGCATAAGTACAGTACATTTATATAGTTCTACATAGAAATATATTTTTTATTACTTATGCAAACAGCCAAATACAGCCGGAGACCACATCAGCAATCGCTATAAACTTTCATAAACGACAATAAAATCTCGAAAAAACAGTTACAAACTGCAAACTTTTTCATAAAACTTTTATAGGTATGTACTTTTGTAATTATCTCTTTATATATAAGTATATTTTAAAGGGCCATTAGGTAGGTATTTCGGTAAGTGATTCATATTTTGAAATTTGCATAAATGAATGATTTCTAACAATATTTGTGTAAACGAGTACAAAGTAATTATTTATTTTTATTTTTTCTGTTTAAGTAAATGCCACAACATTATTGATTACAATATCAGAAACAGGGACAAAATTAATGAAAATAATTTTTGTTCTATATAAAATGTGTATGCATAAAATAAATACATAAATGTAAGTAAGTCACTATTTTCTACATAGAAGTCGAATGTTATTGAAGTCTACCAGAACAGAACAAACTAATCACAGCTAAAATATGGTAGTTGCTAAAAAATTAAATATTTAAGGTTTTTGACTTTTGTGATTTGATGATTTAAAAAACTTACGTCTAAAAGTATACAAACTGAATTCATTGCAAAACATTATTATGAATACAAAGTGCAATAAGTACATTTTTCGATGAATTGTAGAGATTTTTATACTTGGACATTTATTGAATCTATGTACGTAATTGACGAATGCGCAATTTCTTTTAAACTGGCTTGTAATTGCAATCAGTAATTTCATTCATTTCCAATTATTTTGACTGTAAGGTAAAAAGAAAGTTTTCAATAATTTAAATGTTGTAAAACAAGTTGTGCGATCAGATTTTGCGGAAGGCCTTACTAGCAAAGCTTTGTTAATATGGACCATGCAACAATATTTTTCGTTTTTTTTTGTTTTTTATTGGATATTTTCGATAGCTTGCCAAGTGCTGATAACGAGTTCAGCCTCAAAAATTTTATATCACGAAATTATGTTGGGAAAGATTGGATTAAAGGAGTGAAAAAGCCTGGTGAAAAAGCTCAATATGTAGAAAAAATCCGCTAACGAAACAAAATTGTTACGCGTACTAGATTTTCATGAGCTTTCACTGCTCGAAGCCAATGAAAGCTCACTTTATACGCTGGTGCAGTCAAATATATAAAGTTACAATTAAATCAAAGCTTTATGTCCATTGACGCTCGCTATTAAATTTAATGCTGAATATTCAGCACTACAAAAATAAAATAATAATAATAATAAAAAAAATAAGAATTTCAATGCGCTTTTGAAGAAATTTTTTACTCTATAACTTAGTACTAAAATAAGTACTTTGTATTCAATTCACTCACAAATTCCAGTGGCATTTTGTTTACTCTCTAAGAATTGAGAAACTTGAAGGCTAATTTTCTTTCAAACTATTTTTTTTTTTAATTGGGAAATAATACGAAATTTCCTATGCCAGGCGTTCGTGTTAAACTTCGCAAATTTCATCGAATTTAATTGAACTCTTATCAGTGATAAAAATTATGTTGCATAGTGTAATAGTTCTGTATGTATTTGCTTCACATTTCGTTTAGCAAATTTAGGAAATTATACAAAATTTTCAAGACCAGAATTTCGGGTTAAATCACGCAAATTTTATCGAATTTAATTAAACTCTTATCATTAAAAAAAATATGTTGCATAGTGTAATAGTTATTTTTCTGTATGTATTGGTATTTGCTTCAGATTTTGTTTAGTAAAGCTAGGAAATTATACAAAATTTCCTAGACCTGACGTTCGAGTTAAGCATCGCACATTTTATCGAATTTACCTTAACTCTTATCAGTGAAATAAATTATGTTGCATAGTGTAATAGTATTTTTTCACATTTTACTTTGGGTAAAATGCTGCAAGTCAAATATTATTGTCATTTTTTGTCATATGTTTGTGTAGGTTTTCAAACGCAAATTTAAGTACCGTTTTCGATAAATCTGCTTCATTATCCTTATTTTTTTATTAATTTTATTGTTCAATTATGTGCTTAACCAAAATATCATAGTTTTCATTTTATGACAGCCGGATTGCGCGGTAATGAATCGAGTTTATGCCTGCATTAAACCTGTTTTTAGACCCTGTTTAGAGTCACATAATTGAACAAATTTTAATTTTTTTTTCTTTTTTCACAACTATATTTTTTTCTCAACTACAATTTATAGGAAACAATAGCCGGGTTTTCACTAATACATTTTATAATGCATTCAGACAGTCTGTCACAGCGCCCAGTCCGTCATCGAGTGAAAAAATTCACATAAAATCGCTTACATGAACAACTCGTTTGTTTAGCCTTCAAAAAACTCATTGCCATTAAGTTGTCGAAAAATTACATTTCAACGCTTTCATTGATCTATGCAAAAATTTCCACTCTACTCCTGAGCGCCAACACTAATTCTAGTCAAATCTAATGGATTTGGCTCAGTATTCGACTCTTTAACACATTTCACCCGCTAACATCGAGTATATTCAAATAAACAGACAAAAAATACGTATATATAGTACTTAAGTAAATATCCATATGTTTGGCAGCACCTGCACTGCACGAGCACTACGTACATACATAAGTATGTACATAGTCGTTCATTGCACAGCATCTGCTTAAGTATTTAAAAAAAAAAGTTTCACTAGGTATGAGACCTCTAGTATCTAAAATTACTGCTACAGCACTAAACTATAAATAATTTTGTAAATAAATGAAATCAAGTCGTACACTAGTACATATGTATGTATGTATAGTATTATGTTAATATGCATATCGAAGCGAAGAGCTGCTGCATCTTCCGAAACTCGGGAGTGCGTTGCGTTAAGCGAATGAGTTTTTTTAATTTTTTTTTTAATTTTTTGTTTTTTGGTATATGGCGAAATGTGGGAGATTCTCCATGAATCGTTTAAGTCATTGCCTGTGGCATGCGTGATGTGTGTTGATGGGCGTGTATGTCTGTTGTGTGATGACAGTAGGCGTCATGCATGGCGTGGTGAGTTTATAAACCGGGTTTGGTATTATCACCAATACCGCTGGTGCTGCTCGTATCCGAAGGTATTGGACTAGCAGTGGCGCTGCGATCGTATTCAGAGCTTGTGCTATGATTGGAGGTAACAATTTCCTACAAGCAATAAAAAAACATTCAAGTCAAATGCTCTACATACGTAAATATATGCAAAATTTGTAGAAAATAAATTTTAAAAAGTATGCAAATTCAACTCTTTTCCCATATTAATATTTCCATGTCCATAACAGCTCTTCAAACTCACCTCATCCGCCTCGGTATTCTTAACAATCGCCTCTGGTGTGTGTGCTTCCGCTGCTTCAACCTTCTCTGCCCATTCCTTCAAGTACTCAACTATACCGAAATGGCCGAAGTTTTCCGCTTCATCTATAGGTAAATTACCCCAACGATCTTTTGGATTATGTGGCACCTGACAGTGCTCCAACAAAAACTTCACACAGTCCAAATGACCTTCGGAGGCGGCTAAATGTAGCGCCGTTCTGCCATCGTAGTCGGCCAGCGTGATATCCATGCCGGAGAGGCGATGACGCCGTAATGCTGTCACATCACCACTGGCCGCCGAGAATAGCAGATTAACAATTGACAGTCCTTTGGTCTCGTAACGATGCTTGCGCGGATCCTTCTTATCCGACGCATGCTTTAGATTGTCATAGCGATGGAAATTGAAGACGCTCACCAACTCCTCACAGAATTGCACACCACGCACACTATTGCCGAGCTTGTCGAGTGGCGGTGACCATGTGAAAATGCCCATCACATTGGGAATCACTAACATCATGCCACCGGATACACCAGATTTGGCGGGTAGTCCCACTTTGAAGGCGAATTGACCGGAATAGTCATAGGTGCCGCACGAATGCATTATGGAGAGTACATCGCGCACCACTTCGGGACGTAAAATTTTCTCTTCTGTGGTAGGGCAAATGCCACCGTTCGCCAGTGTTGCGGCAATGACGGACATGGCTTCACAGGTTGTCTCCATGGAGCAGCACTATGTGGGGAGAGAAAAAAAAAGAAAATTTGGATTAGTGATGGTAGACGCAAAGTTAGTGAAGAGGTATTGAATTTTTAAGGTATATAAGTAGTCCTTTGTAGGTTTTAATTTATGCGAAATCAATTCTATTAATTTTCTCTTAATAATACTTGCAGTTATAACTTATCAAAAGGAGACTAAAAAAGCAAAACCCTTTGGAGTATGACCATAGGTATAGGGTAAATTCCTCGTATTATAATAATAATAATAAAAATTGGCGCGTACACCCTATTTGGGTGTTGGGCCGAGCTCCTCCTCCTATTTGTGGTGTGCGTCTTGATGTAGTTCCACAAATGGAGGGGCCTACAGTTTCAAGCCGACTCCGAACGGATAATTTTATTATTAGAAAAATGTTTTTTCTTATTTTTGGTGTTTCACCGAGACTCGAACCTACGTTCTCTTTGTGAGTTTCGCATGGTAGTCGCGCACCAACCATTTGGCTACGGCGGCCGCCTCATACACATGCTGAATATATTGTGAAATGGAATGTATGAAACCATACTATGTAGAATGTCGGGATCCCGAAATTATTTATTTTTTTGTACTGAAATTTGCAGAACTCGGGTAAAATTTATTGCTAGAATAAATCCCGATATAGTAATCCCGAAAATTCGGGACAAAATATAAAATATAATTGAAATAAATACAAAAATTTGAAAGTTATTGATACCCTCGCACCTAATAAGAGTTGTTGACGCGCCGGGACCACGAAAATTTAAATTTTGTTTTTATTTTTACTGAAGTTTTGCTGAATTTAGATAAGCTCAGGCGAATTTTAAACCGGATTAAATCCCGGTATGGCAACCCCGAAAATTCGCGACTAGTTCAAAACGTCATTAAAGGAAATAGGAACATTTGAAAGTTACTGATACTCTCGCACCTAAGAAGAACTATTGAATGCATTGGCATGGTGAAGTTACCAGCATTCCGGAATAACGAAAAATATTAATATTTCTTGTTATTTTTACTAAAGTTTTGCTGATTTTAGAAAAGCTCAGGCAAATTTAAAACAGAAATAAATATGGGACTAGTTTTAAAATTTCATTAAAAGAACTGGAAAATATTGAAAGCTATTGCTTCCTTGGAGATGAAGAAGAAATTGAGTCGGTACAACACCTCCTCTGTGCATCTCCTGCACTTCAAAGAAGCCGTGCCGAATATATTGGCGATTATTTCTTTGAAGATCTGGGAAATTTACAAAATGCCTCACTAGAGGGACTAGAGACCTTCTTAAAAAGAGGCAAGTTGTTTAAGCAACTTAGCGAGGGCTTGGACATCAAGTGCAGGTATCAAAATGGTGCTTAGGGCTACCGAGCATCGTGTCTTAGACAAGCCACCTGGCTAAACTAACTTAATGATTTGCACCTTCAAACCTTTTTGTATAATTTGTGAAACAAACTCGGAATCCTAATCTCAATCCTATTGAGAAAATCGATGTGTGCGCGATACTATAACTCAATGGTAGTAAATCTGCATTTTCAATTTTTCACCATCCCCATTTTTTGTTTAAAGGAGCGCAAAGTTTCAGTTCGAACCTAAAATTAAAAAAAATGTTGCTAGTTCTAGACAACTCGATATCAAATAAAGGAAGAATGTCAAGATTCATGTCTAAGTCATACAATTTTATAGAGTTTGAATAATTGTTGTTGTTTGAAGAAAAATTCTGAGCAACTAAAAACGCAGATTTACTGCCATTGAGTTAAAGCGTCGCGCACATATCGATTGTTTTATGTGTGCAAAGTACTGTTACACAATGTAATATAAGGCACTGAATTAATTCTTATATATAGTACATACATATATGTTTAAGTACTTTGTTAAATTATTTTCCTGACTCACCTGGAAGTAAAAGTCCATCACCTCTTTGAGATTCGTACGCTTTGGATAGCATTTATTTTCGCGCATATAAAAGCCCAAAGCATAATTACGATCTGCTGCTTCACGCTCCGACAGGAACACTGCATTATTGAAACTAATATTCTCACCGCCTGACAAGCGCTTGAACCACTGCAATGTATAGTCAAACTTTTCAGCCGCCGTCATATCTGGCTTGATTAACGCCTGCAGCAGTGAACAGGTCAGAATGGCGCCTGCATTGATCATAGGGTTGTGTGGCTTGTCTGAAGTGAAATAAACAAAAACAAATCAATGAAATAAATTTGTATAACATTTCACATTTATAAGTAATTTCGCCACTATGCAAACATTGCAGCTACTATTATGTAATTGTTTTTCAAACTTACTATTGTGATCCAACACCAATTCGTTGAAATTGCGACCACTTGGCTCTTGGCCTACATACGAGTGCACCACCTTCGGTCCCAGCTTCTCCAAAGCAATGGCGTACGTCAACGGCTTGCTGTAATTACAATTTGTGCAGTGATTTAAATCGATTGAAACAATTACGAACCTTTACATTTAGGTTTTTTTTGCAAAGCAAAAAACAAACAAACAACACAAAATGGGTGAAGTAGTAGTCGAAGGTGAGATAGGTGATGCAACGACGATGACGACGACGGCAATAAAGGTAGTGGGGAATCACGAGAGTCTTCAAACCAGTGTCACAAACATTTTTCACTTTACGCCGATCAAATGGAGTTTGTTCGGGCTTGAGACGCGTTTAGATATACGAGTAGTAGTTACAACGAAAACCGTTGTTGTTAAGACAAAGGTAATGTGCATCGAGTTTTCGACTGGGACTCTGGCATTGCTCACAAGCTCACGCCAAGGCGAGCAGCGAACAGCGATTAATGCTCTGAAAGAAGTGTAATTAATTCAGGGAACATTGGCAAGAGAGTAATTATGAGTGTGTACGTAGGTATACATATGTGGCGAGCGCAATGAGCGCTTTCCAACGTCTAGTGCAGAGAAGTGCCGGCCACTCTAAGGCAAACCTGTTCCGATGCGCAATAATGACGACCGCTTGTTGAATTACAGCAGTTGGTATGTAGGTATGAACGGCAATGAACATCACGTGAGTTTGTTAGCATACAATTAGTGATAAACGCTTTCTTTTTGTTGTTTTGTTGACATTTTGCACAGACAGAGAAATTTACCTGCAACTCTGCAAAGTGAACGGTATTTCCACATCGCCAATAGAGTAACGCTGACCATCGATCGTACAGATGCTCACACCCCATGAATCGGAGCTGTGGCGCGCTAATTGAGGTATATAATCGGCTACATTGCCATCGGTATTCGTCTTACACTTCCAGTATATATCTTCGACATCCTTAACGAAGCTCACAAAATCAGGAATGATGAATTGTTGACGAAAAGCTTTGGCAATCAAAACGATGTTTTGGGCAACGACACTACACAATTGGCATAAAAAAGAAGAGAATGAAAGAGATAAATTTTATTGATTGAACGCGAACAAACACATTTCTATTGATTGCAAAAATGTCATTTTTTATAGGTACTTACGCCTTGAAAGTTTCACGATTCAGGTTTTGAGTTTCGGCGGACGAACCAGTTTCATAGTTAGACAATTTGTGCACCTTCTTCAGGTTTTCCATCAATTCACGTATACGTGGGTCGCTGCGCCTGATGCCGGTCGTCTTGAGTGCGGCCAAAAATTTGCCCATCGAAATGAGACCCGTCTCTTCATTGTAGAACATATCAAAGAGCACATCTTCGGCGTTGCGTTGCTCCTGCTCGCGATGACTATTTCGTTTTATTTTTTTGGCAGAATAGAAGAATTTTCAAATCAATATATGAATTAGCAAATTGCAGATAACTAAATGTACTTATATTTATCGGGCATTAGTTAATAACTTAGTGTCGCAAGCTAGCAAAGTGAAATGCTGTTAGTCCCGTTGGCACATTAGCAAGGAGCTTGTGTGTGTAACGCATGCACACCTACAAGCGCATGTTGATGCCGAAACGGGTGCAGATTGTACAATAAATATAATATTTATGCATAGAACCAATAAAATTTCTAAAAATGTTTGTATGTAGTAATTAGCAATAAAATCTAAACAGCTACTGTAAAAACGAACATGGAAACGAGTAACTCAATACATTGCCTATAGGCATAACAAAGTGTTTATGCTTGAGCAGAGACTAGAAGAGATATGCCCAAGAGCATGTATTCATAGATCATTTTTGCATAAGTACTTAACTACCATGAGACGAAGCTACTTATCGTAATGGCCATATGTACTACTACTCACACATACCAATCGTATGGTGAATGTGGGTATGTATGAATGCATGTATGGATGTGTGTATGCTTGTTTTTTTAGGCATGACTAGCACTAATGAAAACTTGCAGCAATTGGTGCAAAGCACCACACAATAATTTGACTAATTTATCTAATGAGTATCTGAATGAAGGTGGTAATAGGCGAGTAAAGATGTTAATCAGAGTTCTACCTGCATTATGCCGCACGTGCGATTATACAGTTATATGTATGTAATGCAATGGAAAATTTGTAAAACATGTATTCATACTTTTTATAACTATTAATAATGCACATACATACATATATCTACGTTAGGGTGGCTCACAAAAAAAAGTTGCGGGTTTTTTATAAATAAAATTATATTTTCCAAAAAATCACCTCATTTTGCTGAAGAGTTGAACCTTGAAAGGTATGGATAAAATTCTTTAAAATTTTATCAAATCAAATTAATGAGATTTTTGAAAGTACTTTCAAATTCGTCTATTCATTCAAATTATATATTAATACTTTTTCGAAATATTATATTTTGGTAAAAGTCTTAATGTAACAGATTTTAAAATTCGCATGTAACACAGTAACGTTGCTTTTTGTTGTTGTATGGAGAGTGATGCACCCTAATAAATATGTATGTATGTATGCACCTCTAAGTACAAATTTCCAAAACAAAAGTGGAGTTTCAAATTTTGTTAGGTTGGGCTAATTGCCTTCGCACAGAGGGAGTGTTTCAAAATGACTGATTGATGAATTCGAAGAAAAATTGTTCCGCTTTGCATTTATTATATTTTTTTATTTATTTCAAGACGCAAAGCTAAATTGACAAATGACAGTAAGAGATATAAATCGTTTTCTTTTAGACAATTAGAACTTTTGAAAAATATATCTTTCAGTAAGCTGAAGGCCATAGCAGCCATAGCAGCCATAGTTTTCCTAACTAGGCTTATAATTGTATTTGTAAGCCTTGTTAGTGGCAATAATAATAATATCTGCAAGCAACTGTCATTTGTCAACACATTTTTTTGACATTTCTGTTGAGTATGCACTGACAATTTGCCACACAAAGACTTACGTCCGAAGTACGTTTACGAATCTCGGAAACTCTTAGGACTACAAAAACTTCCCCCACATTCGTTCACCGAAGTAACTTATTTCTAATCGATGTATGCTAACATAAACTGTTATTGATAGCGTTCATAATATTATGGCGGTATTCTGAAACTGTCCTACATGCTTAGTATGCCTAAGGAGATATGTATTAGTAGAAACGATATTGTAAATCTATGCGGGCATCCTTCATGCTAGAAGTAACTAAAACGATCATTCTGAGAAATATCCAGAAAGCTAAAAAAACTAAAGGCACCATAAAGTAAATTATACATAGTTTATTTACATACGAGTAAATAAGAATATGTAAAAGAAATAAGACTTATAAAATTATTGAATTGAGGGCGCTAGGATAGCGATAATTTTTATTTTTATTTATTTTTACTGAAGTTTTTTTTCTAATTTAAGTAAACTCAGGGAAATTTAGTATCGAAATAAATCCCTATATTATAATACCGAAAACTCGGCACTATTTATAAAATGTCATCAAAAGAAATTCAAACTTTCTCAAGTTAGTAATACCCTCACACCTAAGAAGAATTATCGAGTGCATTGGAAAGTGAGATATATGAAACCGCAATAGTACTCCTATGTCGGGATCCCGACAAAAATTTTATTTTTATTTATTTTTACTCAGGTTTTGCTGAATTTAAGTAAACTCATAAAAATTTACTCTCAAAACAAATCCCGAAATTCGAGACTATTTATAAAACATCATTAAAAGAAATGGTAGCATTTAAAAGTGAGGCATATAAAACCTTAAAAGTATACCGAGATCTGTAAAATGTTTATTATTTTCTGGTTTTTTTGCTAAAGTTTTGCTGAATTTCAATAAATTAAAGGAATGTTAGTATCAAAGCAAGTCCCGGCAGCACTGACCCGAAAATATTTTATTAATATTTTAAAAAGTTATTGATACCCCCACACTAAGAGGATGCCGACACCACTGCATAAGTTATTATAGTCGCGAGCCAAATTTATCAATTCGGCGACGTTTTTAACAACTCGGTCCGTATGACGGGTATGGAAGAAATTGAGGGAAATATCTTGAAATACACCTAGAATCGGGTAGAAATTAAGTAACTGGAATTGAGGGAGTTTTTTTCTACTAAACGTCAACAGAATATCGATATATTCTTATCACTGAGTATGACCTGAAAATAGATTAACTGATCAACAAGTGGGATCTTTTATCCTCATCATTGCCACTTAAATGTAATCCATTATGAAAAACGTTTATATAAAGTTTCGATTATCCAGTTCTTGGTCATTTTAAGTGGCTTTTAGTCGCCAACTCTTTAGATGAGAAGCCCTGTTTTCCGCGAGAATTTTTTAGCTTTAATAAATTCAAACAGTTTGGTAAATTTAGATCTGCCCAAGCCAACTAAAATAAGCAGCTGCAATAGTCAAGTATTTACAGTTTAGTGCGCCTTCTCTCAGAAATTAAGTAGCAATAAAATTTCTATAGTAACTTCTGAATCCTTAATGGTCTATAGTACGTAGGCACGTTAGTGCTAAATAATAAAATGAACAAATTTTAGTACTTCGAACATTTTCAAAGACACATTGATAGCTTCTACATACGGGCTGAAAATAACTTTGAGATACACTGCGTTTAATAACTATAGCACTACGATTTATTTACAAGTTTTGGCAATTTATTTACTTCCTAATTAATTTTAATGGTATTTTTATGGAAATATGGAAATTAAGGAAACTCTTTAACTTGCAAAAACCACACAAATACAATTAATAAACTTTTTTAATACATTTTTTAATAAGAATTTTAAGAAATCTGCCGAATATGCAGTTTCATAGAGCATTAAATTTTGGTCTAGAAAAGTGTAAATCTTACGTGACTTAAAAATCGCGTTGATTTTTTACAATTTTTTTCGTTGACGGCGTTAGGTGTTTTCTTTTAAATAAAAAAGTTTCGAGAAGCAAATGCACAAACTGCTAACAAAAAATAAAATTGTCAAAAATCAACGCAATTCTTCAGCCATTTCAAACTAACATTTCATTTTATCAAAATTTATGGGGCAATAAAACTGCATACTGAGAATTTTTGTTAAGATTCTAATTAAAAAGTGAAATTTAGATACAAATTTAACTTATTTTTTTTCAAATTTTTATAGTTTTAGAAATCCATTTATGTATGGTTTAGTAGGATAATAAATTATGCTTATTTTGACTTGAAATATTAGAATTAAATAACAAACAAATAAATGGTCAAGTCTTGTAAATAAGGCCCTGTACTGTAGTTGTTTAGAGCAATGCATAGAATTACTTCTGCCGCTTAGGTATTAGGCCACGGCATTAATGTTTGCCAATGGTATAGCCAAAGAAACGTGATTATTTCTGTAAATCTGCTGTTAAAACAAATACATACATCTGTATTTTAAACTTGTTTGTGATATATTATTAATTACCAACAACAATGCACTTACTGAAGCAAAATCTATACAGAAAACAAAAACACTTGAAACTAAAAATATGAAGAAATGTTAACATGAACCAACAAACACACTCATCAACATTCGAGGAATAATATATTAAAAAAAAAAATGCAAAACAAATATGAATTCTCAAAACTACATACATAATTAATGCAGCTCGGATTAGCAATCATTACAACAACGAGATATAAAATTTGCAATATTACGCAATGAAGATAAATGATTATTTCTCCGATAATGCATCGGAAATGTATTTTATATATTGTTTTGCGATGTGTGAATATAAACGAAATTACTAAGAAGAAAATTTTCGAAAGTTTTTTTTTTCTGATTTTTTTTTACTCACGGTCGCATGGATAAGAAACGCTTCTGTTGGCTACAGTAGCAAAGCGAATTCGTAGTGGTTGAAAAAGAAACAAAAGAACAGAGTACATACAAATATTGGTGTTATAAACATTTGAGACCAGACAATTTAAATAAATGAAACCAATTTATTGGAATATTACTTTGCTTCCAGTTACATTTGTTTATATGCTGTGGTTTTATGCATTAACATATATGTACATATGTATAGGTTATGTTATATAAATACAAATTTTCAGCTTGTCTGTATGGAGCAAAAAGCCATGTGAACAATTCGATATTGCTTGACAACGACTTAATTAAGCAAACATTTATGAGAAAGAAAAAATAAATTTAAAATGAAAATAAAAGCTAAAAATTTGCAAATTCATGAGACAGATTTCAGAGGAATTAATTTGTGCTGGAGCCCATATACCTACACATATTTGTACGAGTATACGCATTTGTAAATGGCTCGTGCCAAACAATGATTAAAACACCACAATCAGCGAAATGGTTCAAAAGTTCAAATTTTACTCTATAAGTTGTTGTTAAACATCCCACAGTATGTACATATATAATTTTATTACTGTTGCTAGTTAATACTGGTGGAAACAAATTGAGCAGCAATATAATTTGTCCATGCAAATTTTGGTCAGTTTCAAAATGACAAATTTTTTATACGAAAGAAAGACGAAGCATTCCCTCGCCAGTTTCGAGCGCACCATCAACCAGCGCAGGGCCCCAATTACCGCTGGGCTCTTGGTGTAGATATTTACTTTCCTTATAGTTACTACATAAGTAGGTAACTGCTTCCTTGGTTGCGGCCACCTCCGCTTGGAGCATACGTGTGTCTATATTGACCAGTCACCACGAGGATGAACTTAAAGCTTCTGACGATACTTGAATGCCCCTCCCAGTCTGATTGTGGCACGTACAGCGTCAGTTTTGGCCGCCTCGTTCACACGTGCCACATTTAGCATTGATTTAAGTATAAATGTAAGAGTGGTTCGAAACGTCGCATTGACAAATGTGCGTTCTTGGAATAAAGCCTACAGAGCTAGTATTGGATACAGAGCTAGTATTGACCTGACGAGAACAATCGGACAACGAATATAGACTCAGCAACCTCAGAAACGTTTATAAGCATTTTAAGAAAAATATTATTCAAATCAGTCAAAAATTGTCTTCCCTAGGATATTTGAAAAAAATTTGTCGAAAAATCCCTATTGTGCGGCGCCCGCAACAGTATTGGCTTTATAAAATACTACTCTAAGCGAGAGGTCCCATATTTTGCCTATAGGGCCCTTGCATCTATACAAGACAACTATTGTCTTTCTTATTCCTCAATATTGGGCCACTATTAGCCATCTGTCAAGGAATAGAACTAAATATTTCTCCTAGTCAAAAACATTAAAAAGCACATCTACCTATTAAGACAAGCTTAGCTCTGTATACTTTTTGTTTCCTCATGAATAGGACGAGCTCCGTTTTATGAGGATTTACCGATGGTCGCAATCCGCGGCCTAATTACAATTGCATTTAGTAAATCTCATGCAGAGAATCTTAAAATTTGCCTCATGCAGGGATTCTTCAAGTAATATACGATACCTTTTCTTCAGGTAGTTGTTGTGAAAGTATTTTTACACAATCACTTCTGTGTGAGACTTGCTTCTGCGCTGTTCAAAAAAAAATAGGAGTATGAGTTACAAACTATTACAAAAAGTGTTTTATTGAACATTTTGTGTACGAAACTGAAAAGTAAGTATAAAAAACAAATTAGATAATAATGAGTAAAATTTAAGCATTTCGTTTTGCTTTTAATTTCTGTGGGTCGAGCAAAACACTGAAGAGTGTGAAATCATTAAAAATCTTCGAAAATAGATAAAACATATAGAGAAATATTAGAAATACTCGGGTGTTTTGATCAAATGATAGCGAACGCCTTGTCGTCTAAAGATGCACCCAAAAAAACGTGGACTCTAAGGCAAAACAACCAGAGAAGACGATTGACATAGTCTTCAAAAACCAGCATACAGCGCCATCTGCACAAATAAAAAAGCATTTAGATTTTAATTTAAGTGACGTAACAGTTTGTAGATGCTTGTTGGAGCACAAATTAAATGCGCAAAGCCCACGAACAGTTTATTTGTTGACAAAAACGCACGTTGAAGCACACTTCAAATTTGCCAAAGAACACGTGAATTGGCCAAAGCAAAAATGGAAATATTTTGTGGGCGGATGAAACGAATAATAGAAATAGAATCACCTATTTGCAGTAACTAAGTCTAGGCAGTATGTCCGACGTTCGCAAATTGCTGAATACAATCCCCAATATACGGGCAGGACAGGCAAACGTGGCGGTGCGAAAGTGACGATATGGTACTTGTAGTGGCGTAGGACCAATGCATTTGATAAAATAAACAAAAAAATTTGTCAGCAGGTGTATTTTGGAATTTTAGAAAATATATATTGACATACGCTGAATAGAATATGGCTTTGAAGTGGTTGTTCCAGCAAGATAACGACCCAATACTCATAGAATAAATAACATTTTTCAAGTTACTGGAGCTCAAACAGATTTCCAAACAGTCTTGCAGTGGCTACATAATTGTATTTACGTACTCGTACAATCAGATCATTTCGGCGAGCTGATTTTGACGGAATAAAGTAAATAAGTCGAAGACAGTTCCTTGTTTTGATGTATTCGATTATTTCATATTCCAGTAACCACTATTTCCAGCTATATGCTTGCATTTTGTCGGCTCAAATACATAGCGGAAACATGATTAGATACAACATTAAACTTTGTGAGCAGATTGAAAATCCAATATTTTCTAAAAATTTTTTTTTTTACTTTTTTTGGTCTATGACACTCTTGCATCAAATGAGCTTATAAGTTCAAAAATTTGCATATGCAACAATTTTTAGATGTATGTATGAGCGTATGCACCACTATTTTGTATAAAAATATAGTTCATACTACAACAAAGCCCAAATGAGAGAAAGTTTCACACTTTGTGAAAATTTTTTTAAAACTTCATCAGAGCTTAAACTTTTTAGATAGAATTTAAAAAAATTTTCTTCATATGCAGTTTTTATAGCCTTTTGAGTTTTTGTATGATATAAAAAAAGAAAGTTTCAAGTGATTGCGAAATACCGATAGTTTTGGCATTTTTGTTTTGTTTTTTTGGTCACGGTGCTAGGCTTTTTCTTTCATATAAAATAGTTCGAGTAAGTACTCTGTATGAAAAATGTTGCACAAAGTTTGAAACTTTGCGCCAGATGATTTTTGCTGTACTGTGAGACATATTGTTATAAAAGAAAACCAAAAGTTGATTTGTTTATAATTATGAAATGGGGTGTAGATATATGAAAAAACATAGATGTACGAATTAATAGTGGTTAGGTATGTACTATATTAAATATATACGTATTTAAAAACGTTTCTTTTTTTGGTTAAGCCTTGCAAGGAATATTTTGCTACTGCAATAAATGTGGTAATGTTGTGAAAATGAATGCAAGCCAAATACAAATAAGGTGAGCCGGTATCCGGTTGGCACAACAGAAAAAAATTCTAAAATTTAACTAACGATCGCTGAACGATATAACACCCATAGACACCAAATGTGAAATCCTATTCATACATTTTTAATACATAATATTCAGCTTTGTTGTGAAAAATGTAAAAAGTTCAAGGGCGCGTAAAAGTGCTTACTTGTAAAACTAGATGAAAAACGAGCTAATTCAAATTAATCTATTCATGCAAGAAATGCGATATACTCCCATTCCTATCACAATTGAGTGTTGCTCGCTGAATTTGCTCAGCTTAGCAGACAAGCGGAGGTGTTGTCAGCGGCCAAATATCATTTCACTTTTATTCAAATTCTTCTTCATTTTTGTATGAATAACCAATCAAACCCATCGATTTGCACTCTGCGTAAACATTTTTCTATTATTTTACACCCACTACACACTCCTATTCCTTCATTCTTGATTTGCTTACTTATAAGTAATTTGTACCTTATAATTGCCGATATGGTGCGTACAATGGTGCCGCGTCGGTGGTTCAGTGAAATGCCTTCAATGATTTCCTCTATAATTTGTGTGGTTTCTTGTAATTCTTGAGCTTTCTCAGCTTTCATTTCTAATTGATTTTTAGCTTCTTTCTCAGCATTTGTTTCGAATCGTTCTTGAGCCTCATGTGGTCCAGCCTCAGCCTCAGCCTTAGCCTCAGTCTCCCCCAGCTGAACTACTGTATCAACATTTTTAACATTTCTCTCTGTCTCACTATCCACTCTTTCACACACCACCTCCTCCATTGAGGACATTCCCAGTTCTTCATCACTACTACCACTGATTAAACCGCCGTTGTTTGTTTCGTATCGACACACCATGACGTATGAGTAACTTTTAATTTATATCTGCTGTAAAATTTATTTTTAAATTTTTATTTTTTTTACACACACTCAAGTTTCTTTAATATCTAGCTTTAATAATATTTAATATTTGGAATGCTTAGATTGCTTATTTGTGTGATGCCTTTTTCAGATACTTTAACTTGTGCACGGTATGGTTAGGCGCGAGCTAATGAATTGCAGGTCTGCGTTGCTAGTTAATTTATACCCGTAAAGCGGATTTATGGCAACACCTGCCTCCTTACCTGTAAAGCGTAACAGTTCACCGCAAACGTACGCGGTACCCACAAATGGACACAAATACCATCAAGCATGAAATCAGTATTACTCAGTGCCACACGAGTGTGTTAATCTTTAGTATCCCTTTTGTGCTAAATATAAACATTCAAGCTATTAACATTTTCCTTTATTGTTATTAAAAGCTGAATACATATTTATGTAGAAATTAACGTTTTCTAGTACGAGTAGTAGTGCATGTGGAAAAAGGTGCTAATTTCTAAATCATGTTGGAGCTATTAATACAATTAAATGATTAGAAAACAAAAAAAAACAAAAACTCCCTTTCTATGGGCAGTGAAAATCTACATAATATTTGCTTATAAATTTAATATCTTCGGTCTTTCAGACAATCAGACGAAAACATTTGCGATGACCAAACCGGAGTTCTAGAGCGTACAGCGCTCGTGCCACACAAATACATTTTTTTAGCATCTTAGACAGGAGTTCTCAGGAGTTTAATAGCTTCCAAATTCGCATGCAGACTGATGAAGTTTAAATCAAATATTTATACAAAATTTTATTTATGGGCATCACTAAAGAAATGTTAAACGCGGAAAATTACGGTTCAGCGGCACACTTATTGAAATCAGGTGGTCAAAAGCAAATTTGAAGGTTGCACTAAAATGGTTGCGAATTCGGTTTTTTTTTTTTGTGGTTTTGTTACCCAAATAACTTTAGAAACTCTTGCTTAAGCACTTGCTCTACATATTTACTTGTATGCATTTATTTGATGAAATTTTAACTGCGTGCCGTTTCTGTTACCTTTGGATCGGCGCCTTTATCGTTTGCATTTATGCCTAGAAAATAACTCCTAGTTGCCTCGAGACATTTTCTATGAGACGATTTTTAATACAAAAACTTCAGTGAAACAAACAGCGCCGTTTGGGTGGTATTTTTATACCGCTGTTTATCTTTTTTTTAATATATTTTATACATGTCGTATTTATACCAAAAATTATTTTAATTGTTTTACACCATTTTACTCGAACTGGTTATGTTATTATTTTCATATAAAGAACTTGAAAAGCGCACATTTTGTTTGTTTTAATGCCACGCCTTAAGGTTTGGATCGAGGGTGTCTATCAGCACATGTATGTACATAAGGGTGCCTTACTAAAAGAGAAATTATAAAGTTTATTATATTTTAAAACTCTCACAAAAATATTTCGGAAAATATTACTATACAATTTTTCAACTTTTTTATAAAAACTTTTAGTCTTGAACTCTTCTATCACCTGAGACGGTCTTGTGGTAAAAATATTTTTAAGAACTAGTTTTATTCATAAAAAAATAATCGTAAATACCTCCATTTTCATGTCGGTCTAGTCCACGTAAGTCTTAATATTTATCTCAAATATTTTGACAAAAGTTTTAAAATATAAAAACTTGTATAATTCCGATGGAAAAACATTACCAAATTTCTTTGTGAGAAGAGTGATTTGTCTAAATATAATATTTGCATTTTGAATTACCCAAGTACAATTGTGTGCAAAATAAAGCAGTGCGACATACGCGTATTGCAAAATTTTAACGATTATTGCACGTAATTAACTGGTATAGTAACGCCACCATAAACACCTTTCACAATTTCAACGGTCCGCGTGCATTTTCACAGGAAAACTTTAATATGTATTTTCGCTTTTTCTCGCTGACTTCCATCGATAATATCCCGCAATTCACAACTGAATAGAACAAATAAAAAGCAGCAACCGATTTTTTAGTGCGGAATGTCACCTTGGAAATATGCATAAACTTTAAATTGAGATATGTCGATCACTACAGCCATCTACCTAGAAAATAATGTCTTTCCTTTTCGCCAACCTAATATTAATAATTTATTTTATTTATTAAATTTTTGACGTGATAACGTCTTATAATTCGATTTAGCCGGCTGCCCGCACGAAAAAATGTGTCGTTACCTTGCTCATTCGTCGTTACCTTGTTCATTTGTCGTTACCTTGCTCATGGTGTCACCTTGCATGAACTGCAAGCGAGAACGCGGAACGAACGACAAAGAGCACAATGGGCTCTCGCGTTCGGCAACGTTCGACATCTGGCTCTTTCCTACTTGAGTGAGCATATATGCATGTATATGCGCATTTGTATATAAATTCACATACTTGTATTTGCATATGCCTTCTTGCTGTGTGCATGGTAATGAACCATTTCTCTGTTGAGAATAGGACGATGATAGAAAAAGTAGGAAATGAAAGGGAGTGTTTCGAGTGTAAACTGTCTTGAAAAAGGCAAATCGATGATTTTGCCTCTTAGTGTTGTTGACTTATTAACGTCTGATGCACAATCGAAATTGAAGATATCTTTCATGAATTTGATAAATGTTTCGTCATTTTTCACGTTTGTGTAAATGTAACTTGATCAATTCCATTGCGATTCCGTTTACCTCCTCCTCTATATCCATACAAAATATCTATCAAACAAATAAAATTAAAATTTTGTTATGAAAATCGCAACCATTACATCAGTATTTTCTTATGACGTTGTCACGTTAAACTATCGTCAGTAAACCAACTTTATTGACAACCTCTTTTAACAAAGATATAGTTTACACTACAATAAAAACCACAAGGCTTGATATTTAAAACTTAGCGCAAATTAAATTATATTTAAAAATATTCAAACTTTTTAATCAGGATTTTTAGAAAAATTTCGGGCAGAAAGTTTGTAGCGCACTGAATTTTGGAATGATATTATGTCACTTTGAAGTAACTCAAAATTTTCGTTGATTTTTGATTATTTTCTAAGGACAAAATGCACAAGACCGAGAGCAAAGACTAAAGTAATTAAAAAAAGGATTTGTGTACTAGACCGGGTCTGTCGCCATATAAAAATAAAATTGAAGTAAAGTTAAAGCGTTATAACTTTTTTGTTAATGCATTAAGCAAAAGAGTTTAAAAGCAAACTTTTAATGAATTTTAATACGCTTGAGCTTGATGCAACAAAAAATTAATTCTAGGGGTGTACAACTCTTCCTAACTGGCTAACTATATGAAAACGACTTTGGCGCTCATAAGAGCATAAGAACGAAATATAGAACTCCTCAAGCCTAGAATAATAGCATACTGTTTTCGAAAATCAGGTAACAAATAACTAGGATTTAATAAAAAAAGCTATTTCAACGCTTTTTAGAAGGACCAAACAACATTTTTTTTTTTGTGATACTGAAATCCTCTCAGCATAAGCTTTAAATATAAAGGTCGAATTTGCAGCTATTTTCGACCTAGCCTATTTCGTATTTCGTATGCCAAATTTTCACCGAAAATGCGAAAGATATCCGCACTTCAGCACGAGTTTCATTCCAGCATGTGCGGCATAACGATATTTGAACCAAACGTCGTAAAACTCAGCATTGAATATGAAAACTTTGCTAAGGAAAAGTTTCGAATCGAGTTTGTAGAGACTCGAAATATATCTGTATCAAACTAACTATTTCTATTCACCAGTAGCAGAAAAATTCTGAACTTCAACATAGCTCCTTTAAATGGTTAGCCTTTATCTACATATATCCTCCAGCGCCGAATGAATAACGGTCACACGGGTATCTAAGTTTAACTTAGAGATGAATTAAGAAGTACTGCGTAAAAGGAGCTTGTAACAGATAGCTCTATTCTACTTAGATTAGTGTCGGAAAGACATGCAGTTCGCGTTTGGTAATGACGAGCTGAATGTACAAATCGGCAGTATACTCGATTATTTCTTACGGTTCTTGTTGAGGCAAAAATCTGTGAGATCAACTACGAATATATGTGTCTCCAAACTGATGAACAGGTTGCAGCGGCGAAGACAGTCAGACCATGCTTAACATGCGCTTTGTAACGTCATCTGTAATCTGTCGTCTAGCATCTGCCATCAATAGATCTGTTTATCAAAGAAACTACTATCGGAGAACACTGACGCTAAGGATACTAAGATTTTGGAAGGAACCAAAAGTGCCAATTTTTCGGAGAAATCATTACGGTGTAAATTTATATGTGTTCAAAATAATAGAAGCGCGACGAACTAATAAGTTTTAACTATTATTTTCTTGTATATCGTTTTTTATGTTTTTAAATGTATTATTTAAGTATTTGTGCTCTGCAGCAAAAGCCATGTAGTCAAAAGTTCCAAACTTTATACAAATTTCACAAAAATTTAACAAATTTCAAAATAAAAATAAATAAATCAAAATTACAAAATAAAAAAAAAATAAATCAAAATTTCAAAAAAAAAATGTTAATGTTTTTTAGAAAAGGTCTGAATACGCAGTTTTATGCCTTATTGAAATTTAGTGGTGCATGTTTCAACTGCCACAAAATTCTATTTGATTTATGACAATTTTTTTCGCTGTGGCATTGAGCTTTTTCTTCCATATATTTAAAAGACTTCCAAATATGTGGAAGAAATATTATATATGGAACAAAATTCTCAACATCTTATGAAAAACAAATTGTCAAAAATCAACGCGATTTTTATGCGAACTTACACTTTCTCATATTATTATTAAATGGGCTATTAAATTGTTTACCCAAAATTCTACTAAAATTTCTGCATAAAAAGTCGCAAATTTTATGGCAACTTTTTTAAAGTTTCTTAAATTTTTGTAAATTTCGTACAAAGTTTAGAGTTTTGAGTTATATATGGTTTCTAATGTAGAACTATATTTGTATGAGACAAAAATAAAATAAAAATGGACACAAAAAAAGACTCAAAAAAAATTCAAACTTGATAATTCTTCACGCTCCTATTATTATGAACACAGGTGTGTGTATGTCTGTACATATTTCATGAAATTTCTGTGACATTGCCGAACTACATACGTAAGCAAAAAGGGGCACGTATTTCAAAGGTAATTTAGCAATGAAACCGCAACAATATATCATTCATAGATTACGAATTTCATACTTATCTAAATATGGACGTTATATGAAAAAAATAGGCGCAGCCAGTACGTTTATAGATGAAGCGATAAAAGTAAATCTCATGACTAGCCTGACTCATCACTTTTATCTAATCACTGCCACGGGGTAATAATAAAAAATCAAAGTGAAAACCAGCCACTGTATAAGTTCTTGAACAATAAAAGTGAGTGAGCTGCTTAACGGTAATTTATGATTGGCGGGAGGTAATCAAGCAGACTGCGCACGCAAATTAATTTGTGTTATCTTTTAAAGCTAACGTGGGAGAGGAGAAACAACAAACTAAAACCACTGGAAAAATTATTGTTTTTTTTATTTAAAAATTTCTTTCGGTTCTTCTGCTAAAGCAGACCTACGCGAAAATTCAAAAATATTTACATATCAAATAAGAAAATTTCAGCTGCTCCAATAGAGTGCAGATGCTTCCACCTATATATTGTAGTATAACATTTAAGTAAATTTCCATTGCGTCACAGTACTGATATTGCACTACAATTTTTGAAAGGTTGCAAATCGTGGAGTAACATATTTTTTTAGCAGTTGTCTGTGATGAAATTATTTAATATTGATATTTTTGCGTTTATTGTCAGCAGTCCAGCTTCGGGCGTTACAAAATTAAGTTTCCAAGGGACAATTTTTCTTTTGCAATCCATTTAGTGAAGAAGCTGTGTTAGAGAATTGCATTAGTAGCAACACTCACAAGAACTCGTAACCAAATATTAATAATAAAAAAATAATTAAAAAGAACATAAATATTTCTACTTTCTTTGCTGCTAGGATGGGAAAATTTTAAAAAAATTATTTTGGAGCAATAAAAGGCTATAATGGAAATGCCTCAAAATAGCGAAGGGAATCGCCAATTTTTAAAATAAAACGCATATCTCTATTCGGAAAGTTCTGCGGGTGTACAAGAACCAATCGCGCACAAATTCCATGAAATAAACGGGCAGGCCACGCACAAGTTGTGGCTAAAATTAAAATGTCCCAAGTGCAAATGCTTTAATTTCAATGTCTTAAATTCGTGTCTAATTTCAAAGTGAAAGACATGAAGCCCTTTCAACACCAACTATTCACAAAAGGTTATGCAAAGTGGCGCGGAATTATTCATCCAATTTAGTTTTTCAATAACTGACTTACTAAATAAAAAAACATGATTTTGAGTGATGGAATATCAATATTTAGCGCTACTTGAGGAGCCAGACAGGCACTTCAGCCATTTCAATTACCGAGAGTGATGGAAGTCTTTATTTTGACCTGTACGCGCTCCGTTACACACTCCATTGCAAAAATTCCGAATCTTCTAAAAAGGTGATTAATTTTGCGCCACCTCGTATGAAGCTGCCAACAATATGGGCGAGTCGCAAGGAGAATCCTTTACGTTGGCAAGCTCAATATGAAAAAATATGAAAGGAGATTTGGAGATTCACCTAAATCGTGCATAGAAATGAATTCTGAAAAGACAAAAAATATTTCGGAAAAGATGAATCTACAATGAGTTGAAATATACCCTTGACAATCACTGCCTTATAAATGCACTCCACTAAATCCACATTTAAGGTGACTGAAAATGGTAACATGCTTTGAAGATGATTTGCCCATTGGACCAGGGCTTTTAGTAGTGCGAAAAAAGTGAATGCCAAATTTAACTTAAATTTTCTTAAAAATTTTACATTAGCTGAAGGAAGAAGCTATTTGGCAGCAATTTGATACTAAAGGGTGTTTTTTTTTAGAGGTTAGGTTTTCAAGTTGGCACTACTTTTTTCGTAGATGGTCTTTTTGACAGCTGTCACTTGATTTATGCTCAGTTTGGTTTGCCATTTCATAATGAATAGACTTACACGCCTGAACAACGTTTGCAAATCGTGCAAATTTATTACGGAAATAATGGTTCGGTTCGCGCGACGCATCGCGCGCTGCGTCCAATATTCGGTCGACATAATCGTCCATCAGAGTCACTAATTCGATTAACCATGGATCGGTTTCGCACCACGTTTGCTCTAGTGGATAATACGCATCCTCAGAGACGTCGTACAGTGCGCACCGAAGAAGCTATTGCTGCTGTGGAGCAGAGTATCGAAGAAGACCCGAATGAGTCCATCCGCCATCGCGCGCAGCAATTGGAGATGTGCCCATCCACTTTATGGAAAATTTTGCGGAAGGATCTTGGTTTGCGGGCTTACAAAATCCAACTCCTGCAAGAATTGAAGCCGAACCACCATCAAGCGCGTCGCACGTTCGGTGAATGGGCCCAAAACGAGATGGCCACCGATCCCGATTTTCACAAGAAAATTTTGTTCAGCGATGAAGCTCACTTTTGGTTGAATGGGTATGTCAATAAGCAAAATTGTCGCATTTGGAGTGAACATAATCCACAAGCCATTGCTGAGACGCCGTTACATCCTCAAAAAGTCACTGTTTGGTGTGCTCTATGGGCAGAGGGAATCATTGGTCCATATTTCTTTAAAAATGAAGCCGGCCATAATGTTACAGTCAATGGAGAGCGCTATAGAGCCATGATTAATGACTTTTTCGTGCCTGAATTGGACGATGTTGATGTGGACGACCTTTGGTTCCAACAAGACGGCGCTACATGCCATACAGCCAACGCTACAATCGATTTATTGAAGGAAACTTTTGGTGAGCGCATTATCTCGCGCCGTGGACCTGTGGACCCTGGCGTGGCCTCCAAGATCGTGCGATATAACACCGCTGGACTATTTCTTGTGGGGCTATGTGAAGTCGCTTGTCTACGCAGATAAGCCCGAGACGATTGACGTCTTGGAAGAGAATATTCGGCGCGTTATTGCTGACATACGGCCCCAATTGCTGCAAAAAGTGGTCGAAAATTGGGCCTCTCGGCTGGAATTTATTCGAGCCAGCCGCGGCGGCCACTTGCCCGAAATCATTTTTAAAACATAATGGCAAACCCTTATCTTTATAATAAAGCTAAATTCTTGGCCATAACATTAAATTATATACGTTTTATTTCATCTTGAAAACCTAACCTCTAAAAAAAACACCCTTTACAACAGGATAACGATCTAAGCAGGAAAAAAATTTACGAAATAGGAAAAAAAAATATTAGCATTTTGAATTGGCTACCTCGATGCCCGGACCTATGCTCTATTAGTGAGACTAGCAACAATATTGTAATATTGCAACAAACACAACAAAACAGCGGGAAAATGAAAAAATTCATTCAAGAAACAAGAAACGAAATGCCTTGAGATAAAAACGTAAAGCTTGTCGCATTCGTTCACGGCTGTTACTGCGACTACGAGTATTACTGTTAGTCGAAAGTCACCTAAAAAGGTCACAAAAGCTTTTTAGGTGTCTTTCGATTTTATGTAAAAGCCTTAACAATATACTCGTAATTACATTAAGTTTATTTTTTCTTATTTTAGAAAATAAATTTTAAAACCTAATTGATTAATTTGTATAATTAATAATAATTTCTTCACTTTCTTCCGTACAAAGTCATTCGACAACTTTTTTATATGGAAAAAATTGGTAAGCCGTTGTATGTAAGAAAAGGCCTCGCGAAAAAAAATTCTCAAAAATCAACTCTGTTTTGTTCACAATTACAACTTGCACTTTATTATATTAAAATTTAATAGACTTTAAAACTGCATGTCAAGATATATTCTAAAAATTCTAATTAGAAAGTTCGAAATTTTGATGGAAATTTGCAGACACAAGAGAGTCAGAGAGAGTGACTTGATTTTTAAGAATTTTTTTTTTCGCGTGATTTCACGCCTTTTATTCAATACAAAGTACAAAACGAAGTAAATAAAAATAAATTAAATAAATAAATAAAAAACTAAAATAAATAAATAAAAATAAATTGAAATTAAATAAAATAAAACAAAGTCAAATAAAAATTTAAATTGAATAAAATAAAGCAAAGTAATATAAAAAAAAATAATATATAATAAATAAAATTATTCTTAGTAGGTGAGTAATAAGAATTGTTTTTATTTCCCGTGCAAAATTTTGTATGGGCACAAAATGGGTTAATGGCATTGTCGAAATATTATTTAGAATGAATTTTTTTTAAATTACTTTCGACATTCAAAATTGGGCATAAAGGGTCATTAAATTTAAAAATTTACTTTTATCTACGAAATGTATTTGTTTGGTCTTTATTCTCTTCATTTATAAGTATTTTCCATTGAAATTAATATAGAATTTCATTTAAAAACAAAATTTACCAAAAATTCTGATTTTAGTGTACAAATACGAAACCGTTAATTTTCACAAAATTTGAAGCTTTATTGTAGTCAAATGATTTCAAATTTATTTTTGCAAATATTGTCCATTACTCGACACGATCTTTCCACAAATTTCTGGTAGCTCGATGATTCCATATCAATAAAAAACTTTTCGTCTTCTGTAGTGATTTATGTATCGAATAATTTTTTGACTCCACCAAAAGAACGCAAGCGCTGCTCAGCCAGACTCTACTCTATCGATCGAAGCAGGTGGTAGTTGGAAACAAAAATGTTTGAGATATACGACAATTGGAGTAAGAATTCAGATTTCTGTATTGGCAGATGGTGAGGCTGCCATGATTACAGGTATTTGGATTGTCATAGTGCGATAGAGTTTGGATTCACTTGGCATGACACACCATTTGCAGGAATTAAGACAGTAACTCTGTCTGACTATCTCTCTCCTCCTTTCACATTGAAATCACCAATTTTGCAGGTTTGTTGCAGTTGATGTGACTCAGCCTCAAATTATTTGCCAATGTTAGCATCGATACGATCGATTTGAAAAAGATTTATATTAATTTCCAAAAATGACAAAAAAAAACTTCTTCACAAAAAACAACAAATCTCAAACAAGGTGGCGCAAAATTAATCACCCTATAGGAAAATTTATAATTTTCGCTAGTGACGTCGTAGTTCAATCATATTTCACACTTGCGAACTAGACACCTGCACTATTCACATAGACAAGCAATGAAGTCCAAAATAAAGATAAAGATTTGCATTAATTTTGCGTCATACGAATAAGTTTGCTGCTGGTGCTTCGCTGGAGCAGTTTTTTTGCAGTGAGTTCCTACTGGTGAATTTGAATTTGAATACAACTTGAAAAGTTGTGGAAATCCTACTATGAAATTTTAGAGTTTGCTGAGTCTTAGGTAATAATGACAGAATAAGAAAGAAGTCTGCGAGAGCACGTTTTCCAAAAATGACAAAAAAAAATTTCACAAAAATTCCGAACAAAAAAAAATTGTTTTTCCAAAACACATTTTTAAACATTATATGTTATTCTAAAACACTAAAACAAAAACAAATGGTTATAAAAATATTAAGATGAACTGAAAATACTTCATTTTGAAATACTTGATACTAAATTTTCGACGTTGAATAAGTCTCAACATTTTTCTAAACAACATGTTTTATTCTTAAAAATTAAAAAAAATATTTATAAAAGTAGTGAAATGAATCCAAAATATACCACTTTGAAAGATTTGATACCAAATTTTTAACGTTGAATACATCTCAAAATAATTAAGTTTTTCTAAAAATACTATCAATTCATCTTTTATTATACTCAAGCCTACAAATACACCAATTTTCAGAAAATTCCCCGGCAACGTTCAAAATACTTGGATCACTTGACTCACTAAAGCGCTCACATGACTCAATATTTTTACACTCATGTGCATATGTACCTCACGTATGTCGTATTTTTCAATTCCCTCGCACCTTACCTCAAGTACTTGGACACGATTTTGACGAAAGTAGTCTTTTGCTGTTGTGCACAAATGCCTTGCACCAATTCACGCAGCACAGCCTCATCGTTGTGGTCGAATAGTACACCATTTTGCTCCTTTCCACTTTTTTCCTTATCCATTTTTTCACTTTGCATTCTTTCTACTTCGATGAACTTGTCATACTCGTCTAAATTTTTAAGATTCTCACATGATTCTGTGCGTGAATCAATATAATTGCGGTGCATATCACGTCCCGACTCGGATATCTCATCGATTAGGTTTAAGAAATTCATTTTTTTACAAAAATACAGAAATTTTAAATTATTATTATTTTATTGCGATTCTTTGTCCCTTTGTGCACCACACTGCTTTTCTTTCGCTAAACCACTGAGATCTTTCGTATGGAATCTCTGTTTGAAAGCTTAAGTTCAAAATGCTTTGAAATTTAATTTTATAGGCGTTGAAACTGGCATGTGCCAGGTATTTTGTTATTTTATTTCTTATCTTTTTTATAAAATGTGTTAATTGGTATTAACACACTTCCATTCACAGCGACTCAAAAATATTTAATGTGGCCGAAATTTGTTTGTTGTTGAGATATGTAAATTTTGCATTAAGAAGCTTTCCACTCCACTCAAATTTGGTTGGGGTAGCTTCTTTCACTCAACTGGCGATTTTATTTGCATTGTATTAGCTTTTATTAACACAGATTTGCCAAAATCATGTTAAAAGTGTAGGTATTTAAACGTGAATAGAAGATGACTGTTTTTATTCGATATTTTTATAAAGAAAACAGAAGATCAGCAACAGGTTGCCACACGTATGCCAGAGCGTGTGTCTGTGCACGTTTGCAATGCGCAGAGTTCAGCAAGTAATGATTTGAATCGCATGATTTGCCACTTTATGTGATTCTTACTGTTTTAGGGCAGAAAATGCAGTGCCTTGCATGACAGGGGCCAATAAATGTACGTAGATTTCGTTATGTATTTCATTTAGAATTCTGCATCCCGTAGGTAGCGACGAACAACCTGTTCTACAAGCATAAATGTGCATACTCGTACATACATATAGATTTGTTATTTTTTTGTTCTGTCTGACGAGAGTTAGTTTCACATTGATTTTGTGCAACATTATGTGACTCTCATACGGGTGTGTGAAGATATGATGCTTAAAATTGAAAGCCATAGACGAATATGTTCAATTTAAATGAAATACAAAACTACAAAGGGAAGAAAACATAGATAAGGAAATTGCTTTGTTTCTTGAGTGGTCGCTGTTTTAGTTGTGCTATACTTTCTTAGCATGGGCACGGCAGCGGAAGTAGTAAAGAAGTTACTGCATAACGGCTAAAGCCAACGTGAGAACAATGATAAAGCAGCTTCATCGCATAACAACTCATAGTGAAGAATGATCGAGTAAGAATACAATATTGTGCAGTTTGAAATGGGAGATATGGCGCACATTGTAATTTTCCCATGATAGAAAGAATAATGATATGGCTCCTATCGTGGTACCGTTACTTTCCTCTCAACGAATTTGACAATAAGTTACGTCATATTAGCACAATTAGTGACCGGTATGGCCAGATTATCATTTTCGTAACTTGATTTAATATTTGTTTTTTGTTATTTAGTCTCAGAGTTTTTGTTCTTTCTTCATGAAATTTTTGTAATCTGTTCTAATTAAAATGTAGTGTTTATAATTTTGTAAAATATAAATTCTTTCGAAATCAGTTCAATAATTCTCTCAGTTTTATTTAGCTTTACTTCTTTTAACATCTGGTCACATTGCGATTGCGGTTATTCTTGATGTTCTTCTCCTTCCATCAGTCAAATCTGTCTTTCGCTACTGCAGTGTTGCCTAGCTTTGGACATAAAAACGCACTAAAATGCCCATTTAAAGAAAATAAAATACCAAACTTTTATTCAATTACTTAAAGAACTTTGTATGCGTGACAAATTGTCTTTAAAATGTGCGTTTTTTTTTAAATAAATGTGTTATGGTTATGTACAATTTAATTTATGAGTTTTTGCTAAGAAAACAACTGTTTTGCTTTACTTGAGGTTATGTAAAAATGACGTTATGGTTTCCTTAGTTTTTTCTTGTATTTTTTTTTGCTTATTTTTACTATGAACACACCTCTTGATGCCCTATGTCTCACTAAGGATTAAGGACTGGAAGAAACGATTGCACCTCTATGATTTTAATTCGCATTCAGTAAATTCAAACGCTTTTTAAAATGTGTAAAAAGGTTTTCAATGTTAAAAAGAGTTGAGAGAAGAAGATTTAATATTCTGGCATAACCTTAAATTTAAATTAAATGTACACTTTCAAAATATCAAATTTTATAAGAATCAACAAATTTGCATTAGCTCTAAAATCTTCTCAGAGTGACCTTCTTTGAACTTCTTTTGTTTAATAATACAGTTTTTTTTTAACTTACAGTTTCGGTAGCCTTAAATTAAAAAAAACACAAACTTAAAAGCTTTCGCATTTTGGGTATAAAAAAGCACTAAATTTATTGTGAGAAGCAAATGGTTGGCAACACTGCTGAACTCAGCTAATGTGACGTCTTGTTTCTATCATTCTTGTAATTTTCTCGTGACGTATTGCAGATGAGGTACGTGAAAGAAAAAAGGAGAAAGTGCCAAAATAGCAGAGATTTGCAAACAAAGCTAAAAAGTTGATTAACGTCATTAGGGTTAGATTAACGTCATAAAGAAAGATAGGAAAAAGAAGAAAAACAAAATTTTGTAACATAAAAAGATCAACAAATAGCGTAAATGGGGACAGCTCAACACCTGATTATTTTAAATTCACTGAGCTCCTACTAGCGGTTCCCAGGGCATATTCAACAAGATAGAAGTGATTTCGGCATTTCTCTCTTTTAAACAGTGACTGAAATGTCAATTCTTAACCCTTTACAATTCGTTACTTTAATTTAATGAATTCATTTTCAAATAGTGAGCTGTGTGACAGATTTTTAATTTGAAGTAAATCAAATAATAACAACAACAACCATAGCATTAATAGTACTAATAACAATAATATTTTGTGTACAAGGATGTCACATTTCTGATCTTGGTGGCTAAGCGTCATCTCACATTTTCGTTGCAAAATTTTCAAATGAGAATTGCTTATTACCATCCTTTTATATACGAGTATATATATAATTTGTGGAACAACATCAAGACGCGCACCACAATTATATATATATAATTGGCGCATACACCCTTTTTGGAGTGTTTGGCCGAGCTCCTCCTCCTATTAGTAGCGTGATGATGTTGTTCTACCACGTTTACAATCGTACAATCCAGCACCCCTCTCTGCTATTCTCTCACTCTTTTGTTCCCCTCCTTTATTCCTCTCATCACAGTATCACAAGTGACGGACTTGAATTCTCGTCCAGGTGGACGCTCTCACGGCAACCATTTGACCTAAGCTAACAGGCTTTCCTTGTATGTACTTTAAATAAAACAAGGTATAAAACACATATTGGGGATTACTTCAAACGTATTCTCAAATTTGCGGTGTGGGTTGCTCTCAATGGAGCGACTCTACAGTTTCATGTCACCTTCGAACAGCAGATGGTTTCTAATAAAAAATTTCTTTATTGCAGAAATGCAATCAGCGGCTTAGCGCCACAAGGAACAGGACATGATGGTTGAGCTCTTACTAATTAGTACATATACACGTGTGTATGTATAGCGATATTTCACATTAAACAATTGATACTGCAAATACTTTTTTTAGTGAGAAATTTCTATATTTCAATATATGCAAATGGCTTTAGTAATCATATTACATAAAAACTAGTATATGTATATGTATGTGAGAGTATAATTATATGTAAAACAATAATATATTTGCAAAATATTTGAATTTGAAATGATAATAGAATAAATACATATGAATTTTGTACTGATTATCCAAATCTTGCAAGCAAAACATGTTTTTACAACTCACTCGAAATTTCATCCTAATTGCTTTGTTGTTCGTTATTCGCAAAAACAACAAACAAATGCATTGCCTTCGCATCATGCCATACAAAATTCTCTACCGTTTCGACTAAAAACAATTTAATTGCTGTTATTATATAAATAAGTATACTAAATAGTTATATATGTATGTGTGTTTGTGTGTACGTATTTTTAATTCGAGATCGGCTCAAAAGAAATGACTTTGATTAAAAACAAAGTCGCCCCTCTTTATCTCTAACGTTTGCATTTGCACATCACGTACCTATTCAATTATACTAAAGCTAAGTTTTTTTAAATAATAATTAATTGTTCTAATATTAATGACAATTTTATTTCAAATTAAATTTGATGCATTTTTTTTCTTATTACTTATTATTAGTTCACAATCAAAAAAACCAAGAACCAAAAAATCGAAATGTTTTGTCTGTTATGTACACTATGAGAGATTGCTAAATAACGGTTAAGGCTTAAAAAAAACAAGGCAGATCATAAAAATTGTTTAATATCTGGAGAATGCGTTAACCACTCACAATCTCAATGTATATAAATTTACTACCTTTCTTTTATGCCTCATTTTTGTCTAAAATACAACGTTTTTTTAAATATTTACAAAGTAATAAACAAAATAAAATATGAACAAATATGAAAATTTCCGATTTGTATTCTAAGAAATATGTATACGGTATATACCTATGAAATGAGATTTTTTTTTCAATTTTAAACGTTTATTAACAAAAAATGGTTACAAATTTAATCTTCAAAATAATAGCCGTCGCTAGCGACACATTTTTCCCATCTCTCAGGCAATTTGTGGATGCCGCGCCAAAAAAATTGGCCGTCTTTGGCCGCAAACCAGTCATCGAGCCATTTTTTGGCTTCTTCGTGAGAATTGAAGCGCTGCTCGGAAAGTGCGTGGCCCATCGATGCAAACAAATGATAATCGGAAAGCGCCAAGTCTGGAGAGTAAACCGCATGCACCAGCGGTTCCCAGTCGTACGTCTCCACCAATTCCCGGGTCGCTCTTTTTCGATGTTGCGGTGCCTTGTCACATTGTCAGTTCATGCGGCACCCATCTTCCGACTTTTAAAACCATGCCCATGTCTTTCAAACGTTTGGAAATGGTTTTTTGGGTAACTCCCAGCTGCTCTGCCATCATTTCTTGCGTTTGACTATCATCTTCATCCAATAATGCTTTCAATTCGGCGTCCTCAAACTTTTTCGGTGGCCGGTCACGGTCCTCGTTCTCCACGCTAAAATCACCACTTCGAAATTTTTCAAACCACCTGAAGCACTGTGCTCTACTTAGATCATGTCCACCATAAGCATTTGATGAGCTTGAAAAAAGTTTTTCTTCAATTGAGAAGATCAACAATGTCCGCAAATCGTAGTTTGAAGGCACGAAATTCGACATTTTTAAGAGCGACAAAAATGCATTGTTGTATGAAACGTAACAAACAATGAACTGAATATTGTTGACAGATGACAGACGAAAAAACCAGATATTTGGGAAGGTTTAAAAATACTCCTAGCGATATCCATGGACTAATAACTGAAAGTCTCATTTCATAGGTATATACCTTACATATAAGAACACGGTTTTCAATTTTTTTTTTTTATTCGTGTTCTTTACTTTCATTTGAATGCTCGAACTTAGCGACTAATTTTACAGACAAATTCGATGGTGTAGTTCTTGGGTATCTAATAGCTACATATGTGAAGCAAATGTGACAACCAATTTCACCACTAATAATACGGAAATTATGTTTTCGAATTAAATGATGTATATTTTTGTGTAATTACATTAGTTTACAGCCAAAACAAACCCATCAAATTTCGATAAAAAATCGTTGAGTTCAATTTTTCACATTCGTTTTTGTCTTTTATGTACTTTTGCGATATCTCATGCCATGTAACGGTTATAGAAAAATGGTAGATCGTACAATTCTTTAATATCTGGGAGCTATCCTTCAAATATCTGAATGACTTTAGAAAATCTAACATTGCAGACGATAAGCAAAAATATCTACAGGCAAATCAATTTTATATAAACGCACGTGAAAAAGCAAAGAAAGAATATTACTAAAAAATTGAAAAACGAATCAACAAAACTGCAAATGCAAAAGAATGGTGGACTTTAGCGAAGGATATAAGAGGAAAGTCATTTCAAATTGGTACAAATATTACTGCGAACGATTTTAAATACTATTTTCAAAGCCTACTAAAGCAACCGCAATTAACAAAAGACATTTATTACGCAGCTGCTCTATGAAACGATGAATATCTCGATAAGGATATAACTTTTATGGAAGTTGAAAAAACCATGGAAAATGCTAAAATAAATAAAGCGCCAGGAGAAGATGGAATACCTTATGAACTACTAAAGTTTGCTTCGCCAGAATTTCAGTTGGAGTTAACAACATAATTTTTGAGACCCGAAGAATCGATGAAACTTTTGAAAAAACAATAATTTTCCCAATTTAAAATAAAAAGGGAGATGTAAATGCAGCCAGTAACTATCGGGGAATATCTTTTATGAATTCTATCACAAAGGTGTTAATGGGATTGATTAACTCAAGACTTGCAAATTGGGTAGAAAAAACAACGTGCTCACAGAATTCCAAGCCGGCTTTAGAAGAAACTATTCAGCTGTAGATAACATTTATAATCTTGCGCCTTTTGTACATCTAAAGTTTTATGAAAATCAAAAAGTTTGCGCATATTTTGTTGATGTCAAGGCGGCGTTCGACAGGGTGCCGAGGAGACCCTGATTGATTTATAAACTTCGACAGATGGGAATATCTAGTAAAATAACGAAACACATAGAAAATATTTACGAGAATACTAGATCTGTGGTTTGGACGGGAAAAGAAGTATCCGACTATTTTGAAACCTGCACTGGTGTCAAACAAGGATGTCTGTTGTCGCCATTATTGTTCCCTTTATACCTAAATGATTTTTACGACTATTTAGAAGGTGGACTATAACCTGGAGAAATACTGCGCTGAATGATTTATAGAAGTAAACCCAAATAAATCGGAGAGAGGCGGACGACATTCCCAGGCAGAAAAATGGTGGTACCAAGGTGAAGAAATTAAATTGGTGGCAGAATATAAATATCTTGGTGTCATTCTCACACCCAAAATGGCATTCGGCAAGCAACTAGAAGCCAGAAAAAGCTAGTATTACTTGTATATGGAACGATTTTTTAGCGAAGCCATTCATTTCATTAAAATCAAAATGGAAGTTGTTCCAAGCGGTATGCAGAGCGATACAAACCTACGCCGCTCAAGTTTGGTGATATGCCTTATTCGATGAGGTAAATAAACTTCAACGTTACTTCATTAAAAGAAACCTCAAACTACCCGAGTTCACTCCAAATTATGCAATAACTTTAAAAACTAATTTAGAAGATAGCCACATGTATTCTTTAGAACTACACATGAAGTATATCTGGAAAACTATTTATAAATATAATTGCAACAGACTCCCACACAAACTAACACAAGGCATCTTAAGTAAAAATGTGTTTTGGCTTAAGCATCTGAACGCCATGGGAATGGAGTTCGGTCTGAAGTTTGAAGAAAACATCACCGCTACAGACTGGCAAGACCACTGTGTGCAACTTCTTATCAAATAAAAATAAAAGATATCAACATGGCAAGGCAAAAAGCACAGACAAGCGCGGCGCGAATTTATAAATATTTAGACTACTCAAAAGGGGAATCAAATATTAAAGAAGATATGCGGCTAGCTGATATTACGACAATTTTCAAAGCAAGATGTTGTTTACTGAAACTAAATGCCACTAGGTATGAAAATGCTCAGAAAATATGCACCCTCTGCAATTTAAACGAGGAAGAAGATATGAAGCACTTCTTAGGAAGATGTCCGGTACTGAAGGAGATCAGAAGAAAATACCTAAACGCAGCGAAGCTAAAAGAAGCAGAAGTAATAGATATACTTAATGGCCTTAATTGGAAAATACTCACTTGATTATACTCAGCCTTACGCTATAGAAATTTTCTTATTTCAGAGTTTAATTTTTTATTAATTTTTGAGCTGTGACAGACAACATTGTTATTGCCACAAATTTATTATTTCTTTCTTTATGTATTTATATATTTAAACGAATTATTGAAATATTGGGTAGTCGAAAAAGTCTTTTCGTATTTTGTCAATAGATGCCGTTGGAGTCATCTATCTCCAGTGCTACCAGTCACATTGTGTCATATCATATGGTGTTTCAAGCTTCATTTAACCGAAAAAAAATTAAATTCGGAGAAGTTGAAAAAAAGTGATAGCTGGACCGAATTTACATCTGCGATTCTTTGCTGAAACGAAATGAAATCGAACCATTTCTGAAGCGAATGGTAACAGGAGACGAAAAGTGGATCAAATACTACAATAATGTGCGAAAAAGATCATGGTGAAGCTCAACAAGTGGTCGCAAAGCCAGGATTGACGCCTCGAAAGGTTATGCTGTGTGTTTGGTGCGATTGGAAAAGAATAATCCACTATGAGCTGCTCCAGCCTGCTCGAACGATTGATTCTACACTTTACTGTCAACAACTGATGAGATGGAAGCAAGCAAACGAAAAAAACGGCCAGAACTGATCAGACGCAGGGCGTCATCTTTCATCAGGACAACGCTATGCCACACACATCTTTAATGACTCGGCAAAAACTGGTAGAGTTTGGCTGGGATGTTTTGATGCATCCACCATATAGCCCTGGCCTTGCACCATCGGACTACCATTTGTTTCGGTCAATGCAGAACTCCCGTAATGGAGTAAAGTTGGCTTCAAGAGAAGCCTGTGAAAATTACTTGTCGCAGTTTTTCGCCGAGAAACCACAAAAGTTTTACACTGATGGAATAATATCTCTAGAAGAAAAATGGCAAAAGGTGGTCGACCAAAATGGTACATATTTGGTTTAATAAAGTTCATTATAAATATAAAAAAAAATGAGTTGAAGTTTGATTACAAATACGAAAAGACTTTTTCGACTACCCAATATAAGATGAAATATTTATATATTAAATAAATAAATAAATACTACTAAAAAAAAATATATCTGGAAAATGCGTCGATCAGAGGACTGCATTTCTGTTGAGATACCGCTCCTTTGTTGGAATCTGAATGTATGTCCATACATATGTATGGCTATGTGTGTAGCATTTCTTACCAGAATCTATGTATAGTATATTAATCTGCCTGACAATAAGCGGTCCACAATTCACAATCATTAGAAACTATTTTTATGACCCGTTAAATTTCGCACAGAGCAGTTAAGCTAATTTTTGTTTTTAACAAATTAACATATCTGCGAATCGTGCACTCAGTGACACCGCAAAAATATGTATTTGCTTTGGGTGGAGTGATTCATATGCATTTGTATGTGTGTATGGCGAAAACATGTGGTTGCCATAAATATAGAGTAACATTTTCTCAAGTCGCCATGCTATAATTCGCGTGGCTATTTTTAAGCATAGTTTGTTTGTTTAGCTAAATATAACAATAAATCTCGACTCAGTTTAATTTTAGCGCAAAAGTGTATTTTTAAATATTGTTTGCCTATTCAGATGCACGACATCGCAAAATTTAGCTTTGGTCCGCTAAATTTATGTATGTATAAATAAATATGAATCGTCTGCTTTAGATAATGCGAATATATGATATACATATACATACAAATATATTGTATATGTTTGTATGTATGTATGTATGTGGAATATCAGTTGAGTCAGTGAGCGTATTTTAATATAAAAATTTAGATACTTGGAAAACATCATTTTCGTTGACATCTATTGTCTGATTGATTGCCAACTTTGTTCATCAATCAAATTGTGTGTGCTGCTCAATGCAACCAATCAAAATTCAAAATCGCATTGGCTATTATTTGCGCATTTAATGCATTAAAGAGTGTACGAGTATAAGTGTTTACTTAAAGCTAAAATATATCAATAAAAATTGGTAAATGTTGCCTCATTGAAACTGTCACTACAGCTTGTAGCATTGACAGACGGCGGCGTTAATTGGAATTACCGGCGCAGTTAATACTGATTAAAATTGTAAAGTGGCAGCGGCTGTTACGCGGATTAATGAAGAGCAGATTTGTTTATTTATTTTAAAGAAATCTTAAAGTGCATTTTTGGAAAATTCCTCTAAACCGCTTAAATTATGAGAATTATTTCAAGTTGACATGTCGTCTAGGTCCATATGGTTCAATATGGGCCATAAGAAATTGGAAGGGCCACCACGTCTACCGAAAAATGGGCGCAATGCGCGCAACGTTTGCGTTAATGAACACTCATTTTGATAATAAAGTTTTATCATTTGAACGTGCTGTTCAATCGTGTAACTCGCCATGATGATTTGGCATAAACAACTGAATAATAAACAAAAGATTTGACAGATGTCACCAAAACAAAATGGCTGCCACAGGGCGCCAAAATCGACCCGCGCCAATTGAAAAACCCTTTATTAAAACTACACAATGAGTCAACTTTGCAGCAATTTTCTGTTTCAGTTCCGCTCGATACTTGACCTAACTACTATTGATTCGTCTCCTATGATTTTTTTTCATATACACTCTGTTGCAAAATTATAAACAAAATTATAAAAATATGGTTCAATTTTTTTCAAAATTTTATCACAACCTTCAACTCTTTGCCAGAATTTTTCTATGTACGCACTTTTATAGCTGATTCAATTCTAGTATAACAAAGTAAAAGTTTCAAGTGACTACAAATTACCCTTAATTTTTGACAATTTTTCTCGCTGAGGTGTGATGTCGTTTCTTCCATGCAAAGTAAGAGAGTCGTTTGAAAAGTCCGTGCAAAAATAAAAACTACTTAATTGTTTGCGGTAAACCTTTTATTTTTTATTTTTCGACATAGTCGCCTTTTAGGGTTATACGCTTTGTCCAACCTTATTATAGTTTGTTGATCCCTTCCGAGTAATAGGATTTGTCGAAGTCTGAAAAATAACCATTCGTTTCTGCAATCACCTCTTCGTTTGCGTAAAATCTTTTTCCCGCCAGCCATTTCTTCACATTGGGGAACAAATAGTAGGCTGAGGGAACGAAGGAGCCAAGTCTGGAGAATAGTGGGGGTGTGAAACGAGTTGGAACCCCAACTTCTCTTAATTTTGTGATCACCACTACTGAGGGGTAAGCCGGTGCGTTCTTGTGATGAAAAAGAAAATCCTTGGACTTGATGTGACTGATCTTATCGACTGGTCTCTCAAAATTACTGGCGTAACGTTATTTATATAATCCCGCTCGTTTCTGCCAAGAATCTAAGCAAATCTGAGGTATCTCGATTTGCATCACACAAAGTAGAATTTTCATAGCTCCGGTTGCGTTTAATAAGTATGCAACTGGTTGGTTTCTAATTCCAAAGAGGTATGGATATGCCCTTAGAAAGTTGGTTATTTCTTATGAGGCACGCATTTTTGGGTCTAGCAGATGAAAGGGACTTAGATTTATAAATCTTCGCGAGCAATTATTATTTCTCTCTATTAAAAGTGCCTCATGGATGTTTAAAAAAAAAAACATCAGAACTGCATTAACATTAATAAGGAGCTATTTACGTTGGGCCTGCCCTAATCATAAAAATTCGTACGCCTACAATTTCTTCTCAAGTTCACCACGTAGCAAAATTATAAGTGCATAATACTAGTCCTACAGCAAATATCAAGTAACGCAAAGTTCCATACTTTGCCCATAATTTTCCAAGCAGAGTACAGCTTGAACTGGTTTATATGGAAGAAAAAGCCCTAGAGCATCAACGAAAAAAAATTGTCAAAAATCTACGGTATTTTGTAGTCACTTGCAACTTTCACTTTATTGCACTAAAATTCTATGTTCCAAAAACTTGCAAACTCAGAAAAATTCCGAAAATTCTGGTTAAGAAGTTGAAAGTTTTGATAATATTATTTAAAAAAAAATTATAGATATTGTACTAAGTTTGGAACTCTGCGTTATATGGGTTCTGTAGTAGTATGAATTATATTTTTATCACAAAACGATGAATATGCGATGAAATATGCGTGAGCAGGTATCGCAGACGTACGAATTATAAATCAACTTCGGCACCTTATTAGTGTTGTTGTAGCAGCATAAACATTCGCTATGCATGTACAGGAAACGCAGCGACAGTCCTTGGCCGGGTATACGTCCGGGTTGTTCCGTTAACATAGAACCGACTGTCGTGGTATCGACCTTAATATCGTCGTCAGTTATGCTGAAAAAATTGGTACAGTTTTGAAGTGACCGATCGGAGTTGGTTAGGGCTAGTCGGATATTTATTAAAATCTTTGAGTTAGAATATAAATATTCGTTTTCATTCGGTTTTCGTTTATCTACAGGCCAGACTTAGAGCTAATATGAGCTTAAATTACCACAGATAGTTAAATAAAGAAATTAAAAAAAAAGAGCTGAGAAATTCATAAAATTCTTTCTTTGACACCGAAAAGTCAAGCGGAATAGAGCTCGAGTTCTCACTGAATTCTCTTACAGCGCGGAAATTAGTGCACAAATATTAATTAAAGAGAATTATTATATTATAAAACCCTATAAAAAATGTCCATAAAAATCCCAGCCAAACAAATTAAAAGTGTTTAGCATTTAATGTTTTTTATACATTTCATATCAATTAATTAAATCACACGCGCCCAATTAGCGATAAAAACGAGACTGGCTTAGCTCTCTAATAATCAGACAAAAAATAAAAAAAAATTCGTCTAAAGTTTTTTTTTTCCTTAGTTGCAAAAGCGGCAAAAAAGTCTTCATTATCAGCCCAAAAGCAGCTCTGACTGATTAAAATATGTATTAAGTTAAGCTAACAGTATTAATAAAAAACTCATTACTTTTCCAAACCCATCACCGACATAAGAAGCAATATGAAGCACTATGTGTATGTACGTATTAGTATTAGCATTGTATGTATATTTACCGGATGCCGTCATCTCTGCCGGGTGTGTGATTGGTGTCGTAAAAGGACAATTTCCGATTGGCAAACACTAGATTCAGCAATGGTGCGGCCCGCAAGCTCCTCTGCAATGATGACAAGAGAAATAATTAAAGAAGAAAATAATAAATGCAATTTGATGCATAAATACATACAATGTGAAGTATAAAGTGTCAAAGGCAGCTAAAACGTCGGGCTAGCAAATGTGTGTAGGAGTGTATATATGTAAGTATGCGTGGGATGTACCTAATAAAAACTAACGCTGGAGGAAATTTTCTAATGTTTTTCTTTAGTTTTCTTTTTTCTTATTTTTTTTCTTTTCTTATTTTCTTTACTTCACCCTACTTTGTCAAGTCTGTAATTTGCAAAATGAGCAAAAACTATAGAGACGCACCTCCGTCTGAACCGATTAGTATAATTAGCGGAGAGGTTAAATGTCAAATGGGTCGCGTGAAAGCTTTGTAATATGAGACAAATGCATTTCTTAAGTAAATTTGAGCATTTTGTCGCGACAAAGTACACAGAATGAACCTGACAAGACCAACACAAACAAACAAAATCACATAGTAATGAATGGTTGGTTCAGGGGGACTTACAGTAAAAAACTTGCAAAATTGAATACAAGTTGTATGGAATAAAACAAGGGTAGCAAAGCAACTGGTCCTGACGGAATTCCTGCAGAAATTGTAAAACTAATTGACAAAAAACGTTTACAGCTACTTCTACGCATTTTTAATCACATTTATGATACCGAGCAGCTTCCACAGGATTGGCTAAAATCTGTCTTCAGTACATTGCCAAAAAAATTCAACGCAAAGAAGTGCGAGGAATATAGGTATAGGTGCTCACTGAAGGCATGAAAGAGCAAACAGTTCTTCAAATATATTAGTAAAACTCAAAGTAAATTTGGGTCTAGGAAAAGTTATTCATAAAAACTATCTTAAAGTCAGAAATAGCTTAAAACTGGAGGTCCTTCATTCGGACAAACAAGATAAACACAACATGTTATAAAGTCCTGAGGATCATTTCAAAATTGACCCAATTTCTCAAGCATAGCCGACGGCGATAATCAGGCGCTTCCACTTTCCGTGTTACCGGAACGACTCGAATTTGTATAAGGCCAAGGATTGTCACTCCAGCAGCATTTCCCGTATATGTATGTGTGGAGAATGTGTATGCTGCGACAACAACAAGAACAATACTAAAGCACCAAATGTTGATTTTGAAGTCATCAGTCGTAGCTTGTTTTTCAATTATTTGTCAATGACTTGACGAACTGCCATAAAAGATAGTTAAATTTAGTCAATTTGCATCATCTAGGTGACCATCTGACACAACATTTGTTGAGATGATAGTTACTACCAATGAAGTAGGTAATATTTTAGCACTTTTATAATTGGCAAAGTTGACTTCTTTGTCAGTTGTGAAAAAAATATGTACCATGCAGAAAGCTGTTTTTCTGTTTTCTTTACCTGCTTAGCTTTCATTGAAGCCACTGACTTGTTCCTCATGCTAAGTGAACGGTGACAATTAGAAATACCAAGTAATTAACCAAATTACGCTCTTCTTTATCTTTATCACGTAAAATGTGATCTTCAGCGATCTGCGGCCTCGATAACCCTGTCGGTTATCTGGAGCGTTTTTAACCATTCGCGCTACATACATACATGACTTAGACAGCGGAACTTTCAAATCTTTATTATCTGTGCTATGTTTATATCAGCCGATATAGCTCAGCGTTCTATTGTTCACATACGAGTACATATGAGGGTCTACAAATCTTCTGCATTGTCTTTCTCCTGCACACTTCATGTGCCGTCTCAGCAGATGCTGTCGTAATCCAAGCTTATTTGCTATACTCACATCGGGATGAGCACCTCATCAAACATTAGTGAGGTCTCAACAGCCTTATTAGTGAGGTCTCAACAGCCATTCACCGAACATGCAAAGCAAACGTGGACTCAATAGCTCCGATTCCGGCACCAGCTGCATTTTGAAGAGGCATACTCTGAAACCTCTCAGCAAAATCTTCCACACATTTACAAAGGGAGTTGCGAAAAAGAGTGCCAAGCGTTGATGGCTTGATTCGAATGCAAAATATGAACTCTTATTGGATTCTTATTCATTAAAATGATAGAAGATGAATCCATTCACGGTTTTACATCGCTCGCCGGTAAATTGTTAAAAGTGATCTTTAAGTCTGGCGCATAGAACATAAATTTTAGGAATGGGTTATAACATAATTTAATTGACGCTTATGCTATTTTTGGTGTTTGGCCGAGCTCTTCTTCCCATTTGTGGTGTGCGTCTTGATGTTGTTCCAGAAATGGACCTACAGTCATATGCTGCCTCCAAACGGCAGATGGTTTTATTTTTTATGAGAAGCGTTTTAATGGCAGAAATACACTCGAAGATTTGTCATTCTTTCAATTGGTGCATCGTGCCCAGGACTTCGAGCCTATGACCTTTCGAATGGAAGTTATGGACCAACCCATTCGGCTACAGCAGCCGCGATTAGGTTGGTTAAATGATTGCACAGAAAGAGCGCCCATTTGGGTTAAAAATTAAATTCGTCCTTTATGATACCAATGCAAGATTATAAATTTTCACAAATTGTGAATGATTTACATGATAACTTTCCTAAGTACATATGTAGATAGGGTGCATCACTCTTCATACGAACAAAACAAAATTGGTTTTGTTTTTCAATCGGAATTATAAAATGTATTACATTTCAAGATTTCTGCTAAAATATTGGGGAAAAATACTAAGATCTACGTGATTTGAAAGTACCTCCAAGGATTTTTTATAAATAAAATTCGTTTAAAAAATAACAATAATTTTCCAATAATCAGTTTTTTTTATAAATAAAACTACAATAGTTTTTATTTTTTTTTTTTCAAACATTTTTTGTGACTAAAATTAGTTTAAAAAAAATTTTTTTTTTTTCACAAAATTACCTCAGATGAGAGAAAAGTTTAAGCTTAAAAGGTCTGCACAAAAAGGTTTGAAAATTGTATCAACTTTTTTTGAGCGAAATTTATATACAAGCAAAATTTCTAAAACACCAAATACGTGTAAACATAAACAAGTGAATGATAAAAGGATACATAACTTGCTTAGATACATACATATTTATGCCTTTGAAAATCCCTGCAAGGTCATATAGGATTTCTTTCCTATTTTCATTGATTCAATACAAACATAAATCTACGTAGAGATAATAAATACAATAAATTTAGGTAAATAATGCATGCTTCTGTAATTTTGTATAGTTACTAACACACTCACAGACTTTCGCGCTCCATACCATTTCATTTGCTAGCCAACAATTAAGTTAATTTCACTATCATTTTCATCGTTCGCCATAATAGCGCACTAATATTGAATCGATAAAGTCACCGTTTCATATTTTTTATTGTGTACCATTACGACTCAGCAATAATATGATACGATAAATGACAAACTGTCATGGTAAACGCACACCTACATATACAAGCATCTAATACTAATTGTGCCGACAATAGCAAACACACAAACATACATACATATATGCGAGTATATGTATAAAAATTCAAACAACAGCATCAAAATTTGTACACTGATCGATATTGAATTATTAATAATAAAAAAAGCAGTGGCAGAAATTATCTCAGTCCATGAGTCTATGTGTATGTATGTATGTATGTATGTATGTATGTATGTGTGTACAAAAATTTAATAGTATAGTACATATATTTGTATATTAATATGCTTGTGTATATTCCGATATGCTCAAAATATACTTTCAGTGTTGGCATTGACCTTCATTTGTTGGCTTGCTTTGGCGGAAATGAAAATAAATTGCAAGCGAAGGGCGGAATAAATTTTGCACAGATTTTTATTAATATCTATAGCAATCAGAGAAACGTAAATTCAAAAATGTATGCACTTTAAACTATACGAGAATAGACAAAAAATAATAAAAATATTAAAATTAAAAAATAGATAGGAAGAAACTCTAAGGAAAGTAACCCAAGAGTGTCAAATCGCGTGTTTTTTAGATTGTCGCATCCCATATATTGGCATTTTTCAACGGTTAAATACATCAAAGGCACGCAACTGACACAAAAAATTAGGCTCAATTTTAAATAGACGGTCTGAATGAAACACCCAATAGATTTAGCGGAAAATTCACCATAGAAACAATCAAGCGGCGAAAATTAATAGCATTACAATTTTTTATTCTTACTAATTAAATAGATTTGTAAACATTTTTTTTTTAACATTATTCTTTACAGCAAGTACCTTTTATGTATTGCGATGAATGTCTCTACAAATCCAAAGATTACGCTGATAATAGATAAGAGTTTGCAGTGACATTCAAAAATCATTAACGGCCTTGAGTGGGGTCTATACAGTCTTATCAACAATTGTTTAGAAACATAATTTGATGAAATACTCGTAAACTTGAATTTGTAAGGCTATCGCAATACCTTAATGTCCAATGAGTTAGCATCTAAGTATTGCCGAAAGCTTAAACAGCGACTTCTAATTCGATCTAGCGACTTGGGAAAAAGAAAAGAGGATCACTCATGAAATTTCGGGCTTATAGAAGAGCCACGAAAGCCAGGCAAAGAAGTGCTTAGTGAACTATTTTCTAAAACTGATATTGAGCGCAATCTGTGAAGATAACTCAGAGCTGCTCTTACAGACACTCAGCACGCATCTCTCCTATAAAATATTTCACTTCAAAACCACCCAGAACACTTTTTATTAGACTTATTATTAGGAATGTGACATTCAAAGGGGAACTAATCACGGGCGAAAATGTAGTGCATTACATCAAAGTGCAACGAGAATGAGCAGCTCAAAAACCCAGAGAATGGAAATGCATGTAATGAAGGAAATATAAACATCCTTGAACACAACCGCGTAAAATTTATCAGCTGCTTATTATCACAACGAAAGGAGGCCTAACGAACTAGTCATGGCCCGAGAAAAACACCAATGTAGAATAAACGGATTTCACTGCAAGGCACCTAGAGTTCCAAGTATATATGCACATATACATATACATACTTACATATTCATGAATTCTTGTGATTATATTAACTAAGTAAAGGTGTTAAAATCGCGCCACTTGTGAGAATTTTCAAAATAAATAACATCTGTTTTTGCCAAAAATCAGTTTGTGAAAAAGTGTAAACAATTTACAACAATATTCGCATATACAAAGTGAACGTACGTTCCAAAAAAAAATCATATTTGCATATGTATACGTACATCTGTGCGCGTAATAATAGCAGCGCAAGGTTTTGTAGATTTAACCATTCACTTGTTTTGTTTATATTTATTTTTACATAACCATAGGTTATGGGTTGGTGCGCAACTACCATTCAGGAGCGCGTAGGTTTGAGTCTCCGTACATGGAACAGCAAAATGATAGAAAAAGTTTTTTCTAATAGCAGTCCCTCTTGGTAGGCAATGACAAGCCTCCGAGTGTATTTCTGCCATGAAAAAGTTCCTCATAAAAAATATCTACTGTTCGGAGATGACTTCAAACAGTAGGTCCCACCATTTGCGGAATAACATCAAGAAGCACGCCCCAAATGGGAGGAGTAGCTCGGCAGAACACCTATTATAAGTGTACGCACTAATTATTTATTGAAGTAAAACTTCTTAGGCGTCGTTATACGAGCGAGAATGGAGAGTAAAATTGCAAGGCAATGCAACGTTTTGGGCATTTTCGTTCCGCGAGAGAGAAAAAAGATATAACGAGAGAGAGACCTACACCTTACATCTTAGATACACTTTAGGCTATTTTTCCTGAGTTTTTCCTTGTGGTTGCTAATTTCTAGTGAGAAATAACACTGCCTACTTTTTGGCACTTGTTTGTTGGTGCAAACTTGTAGGAAATATATTTTTGGTGCCTACTTTTTGGCGTTATATTTCCTTGGTGCCTACTGTTTGGAGCGTTTTTTGATCCCAATTTTGTTGGTGTTTTTGGTGCCTACTTTTTGGCGCTTATTTCCGTTTCCTGGCTAGTGCTTTTGCTTACTATAAAGTGCTATCCATCCAGGCGTCGGATTTATTGGTATTGCCTTGCGGTAATTTGTGCCGTTGCTGCGGTCCGGGAATCGCTGCGTTTGTGCGGGTGATGAACGCTCGGAGTAGAACGCGTTGTTGCTAGGGTTTGTGTCCGGCGTTTACCTACAGCGGTCGACCTTTCTCCGTTTTTTGTAAATTTTGTCTATTTGTATTCTCGGCAAATGTTGTGAATTTATTTAGATATATATTCTTTCTCTCTCTCTCTCTCATTCTCTCTCGGGTCTCTCCGACTTTCTTTGTCTGCCTTGAAAGTTTCTCTTCTGTTATGTGTACTAAGCTATAGGCACTTTTTATTTATTTTTTTATTTACAGTTTATACACTACAAAAGACCCCAGTAACTAAAAGTTGCAAGCTTTGCACAAAACTTACAAAAATTCAACAAATTTTTCAAAATTTTTAAATACGAATTTCTGGAAACGCAGGGTATGCAGTTTTCTAGCCCATTCAATTTTGGTATAATATTGTACCAGTTTAAACTAGCTCAAAATTCGCGAAAATTGTTGATATTTTTTTTTTTGTTTTTGTTGACGGTTTTAAACCAATATCAATATAACACACAAAAAAAAACATTTTCGGAACTTGTGTTAGGCTTAGCTGACTGTCGCAGAATTTGACACACTTACACATTTGGTGGGTCAGACGTTGCGATAATGTACAATTTGTATTTCTTTGTGCAAAAATGTGTTACATATGTACGTAGATATGTATATACATATCTCGACAAATAGCTCTCATTGTACTCGTGACCAGTGTTTATGAAAAATTTGAAACTTTTTTCTTGCGTATTATTTATTTTAGCATTAGTACGTGGGCATATTTTTGTTTTTGTATGTTTTGTACAATTCCAAAGCACTCACATGTTTTAAAGCAAATATTCAGGTGTGAATAGAAGGCGTGTTTATCACACTTCAAATTGTCATATCGATAATTCGTACTGTTTTGCGTTGTTTTCGAAATTTTTGGCAAATCGCTTAACCATCGTTTGCCCCATTTCCATTTGTATACCTTCAACTTTTTTCACCACTATTCCCAGCATATTTTCGTCCAGTATTTATTCAGTTTTCTTTTGTCGCTGCTTTTGTCATCTGCCGATTGTTATGCTCACGTTTTTGCAATGCGCGCGCTGAGGGTTTGCGACAACCTCACATAACGATTATTTTATTATAGTCTCAACAAAGCGAGATGCGTACAGATATATGTACGAGTATGTATGTATGTATGTGCATTAGACCTTCCGATCTTAAGGCTAGTATTAACTTACCAGCCGTAAAATTTCGCCAGCAACTTATTTGCGGCGAAATATTGCTAGCAAAATTTAGTGTTAAATGGGAAGAAACGTCAGAAGAATTGAAGAAATGTAAGCAAACAAATATGTGAGCATCGCCCCAGAAGCAATTGGCAAATTTCACTTTAAAATGCCATGTATTTGGAGTATTCAAATTCAGGCACTCAGCACTACTTGTCCATGAAATACATATGAAATTTCACGCATATTTCACGGCAATGCAATTTGCATGGATTTTAATGTGAAACGCAAATTTAACACTATGCTTTACAAGAAAATAGTTCGCCGCACATCCCTGAGACTAAAGTATTTTTGAAGAGCAATTTTTGAAAACAAAAATTTTTCCCGAACGTGGAATCGGCATTTCCATTTTTCTTCATATCTTAAGCATTTACAGTCGGATTAAAGTAGGATATATCAATGTCTCTGTACCGTTCTAGTAATTGTCCACGAGATCTCAGTTGTTACCACCCTAACGTCAGTAAATTAAAGCTCACGAAAAATAATTTAACTTTTGCTAAGAAGAAATTCCGATTATTCCAGTAGAACTATTTTAAAAACAATTCTTATTGCCGAATGTAGAGAAAGATCGGTACGGTGAAACTTTTTTTCGGTACAGTCTAATATTTGTTTGTATGTATGTATGTACATAGGTATACCAACCTATCCAGAATGAAGAAAGAAAGATATTTAGTGATGCCTATCTATCTGTTTGTGCAACGGATGGCCCGAGGAAAAAATTATTAAACCCTTGATATCAGGACTGCTTGCATTGAGACTGGTTGAAATCGGTTAATAATCAAGTGCACCATATAGCGACAATTTTGAAAATTGCGAAAAGAGATTTTTCAGTAATCTTTACTACCTATAATTTAATAATAAAAGTTTTATGCCGCCTCCGAAAGGCTTTTCATAGCAGAATGCACTCAGAGGTTGGCATTGCCTGCCAAGGAGCGCCCGCTACTAGAAAAACTTTCTCTATCATTTAGTGTTATAGTTTTGCTATATTTGGTGAAATACTAAATATAATATTTATATAAAACTGATATACAAAATAATCCCAATGAAAGATCATCATTTGACAACATCATTAACATCATTTGAAAATTTGGAAAGCGAGTATCTTCAAGTAAGTATGCATATCTCCAAAACCACATTGTCAAACTCAACCAAACTTCAATAAATAAGGTTTTCATGTGTAAATTTTGTATTAAAAAAAAATGTTTCATTTATTTCAAAAAGTCTAATGACAGTTTTCTCGTCTAACCGATAAAGTCAACTTTACTACAATAACTTAGCCGATATAACTGTTTTTAAGAAAAGAGAAAAATTAAGAAAGTAAATATTAAAGTTAGTGTAAAGTCGATGTTTTAGGCTAATACATTTTATTATAATACTATTTACATATAGAATAATATTTATAGAAAATGCCAAAAATAATGATTAAGTGGATTCGAGACAATGTGTTTTCAACTTCCCAAGTCAGGAGAAGCAAATAATTTTTGTTTAAAAAATTTCCAATTAATGTTTCTTTCAGTGTGGCATCACTAGTTACAGTTATAAAACATGCTCGTCTTGAGTGTGCTCTCACGAGAAAAAGAGTTGCGCATCTATCACGATGTACAGAAAACAGAGGTTAACCGGCTCTTAGCGATTTTGAAGGAACCAGATGATTCGTTGACATAACCGGGATGCTATACAAAAAAAAAAAAACATAAACACAAGCTTCGCTCAGGTTATTATGTTGCCATGTGAGCAACGACTAATTGAAAGAGCATAAGAAGACGTGTGAAATGAGCGGAATGAAATCTCTTGCCGAATAAACTATAGCGGGGAAAAGTTTATCTTACAATTATACTTCGGAGGGTCCAATCTTGTAATCTTTCGTCCATTGACAGCCGAAGGCCACCGTCGCCAGTGCTACAAGTCGTTATTTACAAAATTGTAGAATATTATTATAGAAATAATTTCAAAAATATATTAAATATATGTATAGGAAATGAATATATCTACAGTATATTCTGGCCAAACACCATCAGTAACGACGCACTCTGAAGATTAACGAATGGGGAACCCATCCTTAGGCAAAGCAAACGCAGAAAGTGGCGATGGATAGGACACACATTGAGAAAACCGCCAGATAGCATTACGATAGTGGCACTGGACTGGAACCCGTAAGGGAACAGAGGTCGCGGTCGACCAAACAAACACTTAGAGAAGGTTGATGTTGAGCGAACTAGCAGATGCCGACATCTCATGGGATGGTGCAAAAACAACAGCACAGAACCGTGAATGATGGAAAAGTCTTGTCGAGGCCCTATGCTCCCGGGAGCAGTAAACAAGGAAAAAAACAATATGTTGAAGTTTTTTTATTATATCAGCTCGCAAATTTTACAACAAATCCATACGCCTATAAATAATTCAAAAAAATGCGATTTCGATGATTGCTTCCTCATACTTCAATACGTACTACATAACCATTCCGGAAAAACTCAAGTCTTCTTTTTTTTACTCTAAAAATAAACGGTCAAAGTTAAAGTTCTTTTTAGGCCGCTAGAGTAACAGCTGTTGTGAGAACAAGTTTTTATCGGGCGCGTGAGAGGTAAACGGCCATTAACGAGATATGTAAATGCGAGTTCAAAAAAAAAAACGCTATGACATTTCACCAAAAGCATGCGCTGGGTATACAAATTTTGGTACTTCTCAAGCTTATGTATATGTACATTATTATTACTTTTTTTCTTTTTTGTAAATTCTGCAACTAAATTTTTACTTTGCAAACCACTGGGCGAGTTGCTAAGTGAAGCGTTGAAAATTAAATAGAATGAATGATGAAGAACTTATTTTTTGCTTTTGTCGTTCGGCGGTCGGCAAATGGTTATGAGTAGTCGTGCCTTTGACACATAAAGGCTTATATTGTATGAATATGAGTGCAAAAGTTCTACATACATACATACATACATCTGTACATATTAAAGTGTTTAAGAAAAACTGAGTACGTAAGTATCTACATGGCTACTAAAAAAGTGGCGTACTTATACTATAAGCCGTTACATTCGAGTGCACCGGAAATAGGATAAATTAACAAAATCAAAACAAGAAAATAATTTTTGAGATGTTATTATGGCGAAATTCTAATTGCTTTGCATATCTCTTCCAAATACAAACATATGTATATGTACTTTATGTATGTATGTATAAAAATGTAGTTGCTTTTCCGCGTGTGTTTGTGACTGGTGAACTGAAAAAGTAGCCAGCCGAATAAGTTCGCCCTCAAGCTAATTAGACGAAAATCGCTGGATTTTCCGTTAGGAGGCGCTTTGGTAGAGATATCTCTAAAAGTGGTGTTTATGGTCCGATTGGCCTTAAATTCAAAACATATATTAGTGTAAGTATTAACTACACAAAGGAAAGGATTTATAATTTTTATTTTATTACAACATTTCTCCAAATGTGTCAAGCCGTGGCTGGGCTTACTAGTATTATAAGTACAGTGCACTCGCGGTAACTCGAATAGCCGCTAAGTCGAACGACGTGCTAACTCGAACACATTTTTTTCCCTATTGACTAGTTTGTAACTCGAACAATATTAAAGCGCTATAACTCGAACAAAAAAACAAATTTATTTGTACACACATTCTTTTCAAACATGTACAATTTGGACATAGATACATATGTAATAGTATATGTATATAAATTATATGTATACTAGTGTATTGTCCATATGAATATTTCGGCGTTAACATCCCGTTAGTTTTCTGGGAACAACATCTTGCATTGACCAAATTGCTGTAAATTTGTCATTTGTAGTGTATCAGTGCATGTGAGTAATGGATCGTAAAAGGTTGAAGTGTTTAACATTAAAAGAGAGGGCTGAAGTCCTTAACAAAATTAAACGTGGATGTAGTGTTACTTCTCTAGCGAAGGAATATGGGGTAGCCAAGTCCACCATAAGTCTTATAAAAAAGAAAGACAAGGCAATTTTAAAAGCAGTAAACAACACGTTTTTGGGTCCTGGGAAGAGGAGAACTTTAAAAGCTTCTGAGTTTCCTAAAATGAAAGCCGCTTTATACAAATGGTTTCTGTCCCAAAGAAAAAAGAATTACCCAATAAATGGACTCATCTTGAAGAACATAATTTACAGGTCGAATTTACGCTTTGTGATGTTAACAAATGGAATGATGGTGCCGAATTTACCGACACAGAAGTAATAATTGAATCTAGTGATTCTGAGTCTGAGTTAAACAACACAACTGAGACATGTGAGCGGATATCATCTGAGGAGGCAGTTAGCTCTTTCAATAAGGTAATTCAGTGGGCCACAACTGAACAGGCCACAACTGAACAAGTAAGCCCCGCAAAGGTTAACACTCTTCAATTGCTGCGTGAAAAAGTCATATTCAACATTGCTGCAGGCAAGAAAAGACAAACACACATTACAACTCTCTTTTCGGCCTAACTTTTCTGTTAAAGCTGACTTTTTTTGTGTAACTGACACAAAGACTGCCAAATATTTGATGAAAAATATTGAAACGAATTAATTATTTTAAACATATTCATGTTTATATCCATATGTAAATAAATAAATAAATTTAATTGAAAAAAATCGATATCGATGACTGTTTTTTTAACATAGCACACTCAATTGATAAGTCGAACAAATTCGATAAATCGAACAGCGCCTGTTTTAATTAGTTCGAGTTATCGCGAGTGCACTGTATACACAATTGTTATCCTCATACCATATCAGCTTATGTATGTATGTGTGTGTAGAGTATCATACATTTATTGCTGGGACGAACGTAAAAAGCTGTGTTCACAGTAATAGCAGTGCGGCACATTGCAAAGTTTTGACTATTTATTTGCATTTTATTTAATTTTTTTCTTCATAAAAATATAGTTCACATTTGTATTTAAAATTTATTTTTACTTTTCACTTCTTAATGATAGATTGTCAAATGGTGGTGGATTATTATAATTTTCATTTGACTATTCCCTATGACAAGCTGATCAGCGATTCCACGACTAATGAATGGCTACAAATAAAATTGCTTTTGCGCTTACTGAGGATCGAAATGAAATATGAGATAGACGTTCTTTTACCTCAAGCAATTAGTTCGCACAAAAGAAAATTTCAAAAATATCGATTTTCTAAGATGCGCGAATTCTTATAATAAACATTAGTAGATTTGTGGGGGAAACGTTATTTTGGTAAAACAAGCACGAGTACGGATCAAAATTGCGAAGCTTCTCACACCTTATTTGATGCAGGTACGATTTTTTTATAAAGTGTTCATCATTTTTTCCGAAAATGGAAATACAGAGTAAGCAGATATCTAATTTACTTTACTTTATTTCATTTCTCAACATAAAATACAATACAAAAAGGTATCTCATTGTAATGAAAAAAAAAAAAAAAACAAATCTACAGAAAATTCACGCCATATCTGTTTTAAAAAAGGTTTGAGTGACTGACTGTATGTATGCATCTTTAATGCTCAGAAAACGCATTTCGGTTTACAAAGTAAAGCCTTCTAAACTTTAAAAATGTTTTTTTCGTAGAACCGTTTATTACGACCTCGTGATATGGTTCAGAAAAAGCTATAGGCTCGATCTGACCAAATTTCTTACAGCTTATTCTGCACTTATGCCTTTAGGACATGAACTACGATAATAACTACAAACGAATATTTAAGCCTTTTTGAACAATTTACGATTAAAAAAAATAAATAAAAATTTTCAAGCCCGCCATTTTGAGCTTTTTCGCACGATCTCAACCCTCTCAGTTCATGTCAAAAAGCGATAAGTCTGCTTTTTATTAATAACATCTTTTTTTTGCTACTGTTACTCTAAACTAAAGATATAAAGTCAACTATTTTTTAATAATATCTAATATTGAAAATAAAAATAAAAATTTTCTGTATTAATATTTGACAATAAATTCGTGTGAAAAAAACTGAAATAAGTTGCATATATGTAGTACATTTTAATTTGAAAACAAATCTTGTGAATAGCGTAAAAACTTTTATACGTAGAAGCTCCTTAACAAATATCTAAAAATTCCCAAAATAGAAACAGCGACATGTTATTCAATACTCTCAAATTCCTCTAGTCAATGTCCTTCATTTGATAGGTTTTGCCAACACCGGCAGAATCTTGGAAGGCCAACTAGCGAAATACGTACATAAATTTTTTTGATTTTTTTATCATCTATATTTATTTACACATTGACTAAATTTTTGAGAAATTTTTATTAAACGCACACGTGGCACGTGAACTTTAAGAATTTTATGAACAATGAATCACTCTCTAAATCAGTCGAGTATGCTTTCGTGTGCGAGAGCATTAATGTACATAGATGCCAATGCGCGATGGAGAAAATATTAAGGTGGGGCCGATCGTGGTACCGCTACTTTTCTCGAATTGCGAATTGCATATTTGACAGAATCTCTGTGTGTGGCATCGCTTATGTGCAAATTATTCGCGTGTTGTTAGTGTAATTCATTCTTTTTCTTGTATTCTCGTTCGCATTATCACATCTCCCTCATGCACCTGCAACAATGCGTGACGTCATACTCTCTGTTGGGCGCAATTTTGTTTCTATCATTCTTGGGTGTCAATATAACATAAAAAGTATATTCCATATACATACTTACAAACGAAAATCCACGCTAAGTGCTATCATGAAACAACTTCTGTTATACCCTTTCGCAAGTAGCACCCCAGCAAGTACTAACATAGGAGTCGTACAAGAACGTGCCGTGGCACGCAATGTTTTAAAATTTACCCACAACTCGTTGATATTTTATTTTTATTTAACATTTTTCTTGCGAATCAAAAAAACAAAAAACATCATCTCTCTGTGCGAATGATGGCTATGGGTTGTAGATACTGATTTGTTTACAGATGTGATAGGAACTGCATTCAAAACAGCTGTTTCAGGATTCACGCCAAACTGCTGGCCGTACCTGGCGCTTGGCGCATACGTAATTTGTATACAGCAGCGTCAGTTTCGTTATTTGATAGTTACACCTCGTATTCCATGCAGAACTATACACAAGGTGGCACAAAATAGATCATACAATTTTGTTTTTGAATAGCATTTTTACCAAATAAAAAAATTATTTTGAATAATGTAAATAAATATTTTGACCTTTACGCAATTCATTGCTTATCTAGTTCACAAGTGTCAAATATGATTGAGGTACGGCGCCATTTGCAAAAAAGTATACATCTGCCTATATGGTGATTAATTTTGCGCCACCTTGTACGTCCATTGTTAAGCGTTTGACCGCGTTTTTTACTAAATTTGTGATGTGCGTTTTGATGTTGTACTCCAAATGAAGTGACATACAATTTTTGTATCGCCTACGAAAGGCTTTTCTTAGAAGAAAAAATCCTCTCGTAACCATTATTAGCAACAACTTTTTCTATTTTTATTTTTTTATATGTCATGTTGTGACATTGATCATGCAACTGGGTTTCAATGCGATCATCATTTAGTGAAGGTTTTTGTTTAGTTATCACGCTATTTTGATTGATTATAAATTAAAATTCAAATTTGACACTACCAAAAAACATTCTTGTGAAATTCAGAAATTACTTAGGGACTACGTTTTTTTGTTTTTTCTAATTCTGATTAGTACTTATCAAAAGTGTTTATAATATTTAAAAATAAAATTAGCACTTAATGGAAAATAATGCAATGGAAAATTTATCAAAAACGACATACCACAATTCACTACCACCACCAAAACAAGTGAAACAAAAATTAAAAATAACTTTGAATTGTGTAATAAATAGTGTATTCAAGAGATGTCTAATTGAAATATGAATGTTTCCAAATGCAAATACTCACTGCGAGCCCGAGTTCATTGAACAAATTTAAAAGCGTGCAAAAATGCAATTTTTTAAAGCCGCACATAAATGTAAGTGTGTATTCAGGTATATATGTATGCAAGTATGTATTTATGTATGTATGTATGTATGTATGTACTTAAATGTATAAACGTTTATAAGTAAGCCAGGCAACTAAAATATGAAACGTTTTGCAAATGGGAATGTAAAACAGTTGGAATTTTTGTAGCTCAATTAAGTCAAAAATAGCAAAACCTTAGTGCGGCAACTAATAATTAAAATTTTCCTCAGAAAATGACTAACTTTATTCTAATATAACCTTTAAACCACAACTACACCTTCTATAGATTATGTTAAAAAATATATGTTAAAACAGAAATGTTCGGTAGAGACCGCGAATTTCACTGTAAAAAACATATTTGTCTCACCGAATTTCTTGCCAGCTGTCATTTCGTAGTTTGACAACTTAATTTTCATTTTAATGCGTTATTTCTAATGTTAACAGAGCAAAGTGTCCACATGAAAAAACGGGAGCGGGCATTTACTGCTCAAAATTAGGGATAAAGCAGCGTATCAAGATGCCAGACCACAGCAGTATTTTCCAAACGGAAGTTTTTCCTGTGGGGAAAGCCGCGGAGCTAGCCTACACTAGAACAAGAAAGAACTCAACAATTAATATATATAGGGTTTTTCAGTAAGAGCGCTTCAACTTTTGAACTTTTTTGAATAAAACACAAACGGTTTGACTTTTTTAACTAATTTTTTTTTATTATCGAGTTTGACCATATACATTTAAGTATGAAATTCGATTTCTTTTGCATGACCACCGCGTGCACGTTTTACGAAGTCCAATCGTTGAACCGAATTTTCGACCACTCTTTTGCATAAATCGGCCGAAATTCCACCAATTTCGCGTTCAATATTGGCTCTGAGCTCACAAATCGTCGCCGGCTTGTTACTGTAGACCAATGACTTCACATAACCCCAAAACGGGATGGCTTATTAAATGGACCGTAAAATGGCCGTAATGCTCTTAAAGTAGCAGCAACAGAACGATTATTTTCATAAAAAATTTTCTCGATTTGCAATCGTTGCTCAAGTGTGTAGCGTTCCATGAAGAAATGTATACTAATGAAGTTTACAAATGACAAGCGAAAAATAAAAAATATTGCGTCGTTCGCCCTCCCTATCGGAAAAAAGTTGAAGCGCACCTATTGAATAACCCTATACGTGGGCAGTCAAGCAGCAATAAAAGCAATAAGCTCATACTGTATTAAATCCAAAAATGTTTAACGAAGCAGGGAGTCCATAGAAAGGCTAGCCGCAAACAATAGGCTGCATATCTATTGGGTGCCTGGTCACAAAAGCATTATGGGGAACGAAATAGACTATATAGAAGAGAACGACATACTAAAACCGCTGAATACAATATACCAACGAAATTGACGACTACATGAAAAAACTAGTGGAAACTAGGTGGACTAATCTAACCACATGCAAAACAGCAAAAGTCATGTGTAGAACTAAAGACAAAAAACTTACTCAATTCGTGCTTACGCTCTCGCGAAAGGACTGCAGAACTATCGTAGGTATGCTAACAGCTCATAATCTATTGGTTGCACATGCGTACAAGATAGGGATTGCTAACACGGACAAATGTAGGAAATGCAGAGAGGATGTTGAGGAAACTTTAGAACACCTTCTGTGCGTCTGTCCGGCATTATTAAAGACGCGTTTAAAATGCCTGGGAACCCCATTGTTTGAGCGTCTGAAGGACGTCTCAAAAGCGGATCTCCCAGCTCTGCTTAGATTCGCCAAAAGCGCTGACTTCCTACATGATGTCTACTTTCAGTATTCATAGAGGTCAGTCTCCATCTGGTATCAGGTCTATGCGTGGCTTATTGCCAACTAGGCTAACCTATCCTAAGCCACATTTAGTAGAAGGTGATGTTACTATTCTTTAAAAAAAATTTTGTATTGGTTTAAAAATGTTACATCCTTTTATGAAGTAGAATATGTGCATAACTGACTGAAGATTTTTTTATATTAATTTGGGAAAAAAAATCCATTATTTTCTTAGTATATGGCTGTAGTGATCGATATCTCGTAAAGTATCGATCAAACAATTTAAAATTTGTGTTGGTTGTCAAGGGGACATTTTATACTAAAAAAATTAATTTGATGTTTTGGTATGTTCAATTCAGTTGTGAGTTACAAGGTGTTAACAATGGAAGTCAACAAAGAGAAAATTCGATACATTTTAAAATTTTTCTTTGATAAAGGCGAAAATGCTAGCCAGTTTTAAACCATTTGTGCAAAACTTTTACGCAGACATAATAGATTTCTTTTACCCCAAACAATATTTAAATTTTTTTTCCAGTTACATTTTTTTGTTATTTTTTATTTTCATCTGAAATTTTAACTTTTCGATCGGAATTTTCGGAAACTTTTCGGGTACGTAAGTCATGTTCCTGACTTATGAAATTTTTGTAAAATAAGTGCATGTTTTAAGCGGCTAAAAAAGAGCTTGGGTTTTGAATAATTTTTTTTTAAATTCTTTTTAACCTTTATGGAATAAAAAAAATTCTTTTTTGTGGCAGAAACTGCACAAGACCGTTTGTAAAAAAATAACTTAAAGGATTCAACTCCGTTTTTGTAAACTGCATTAGGAATTTTTTCTAAAACTGAGACTAAAAAGTTCACAAGTTACATGAAAATTTGTTGAATTCTCTATTGTTTTATAAGTTTTGTTAAAAATTTGAAAGGATATGGATAAAGAATGAACAATATTAACAAAAATTTACCACACAAGACATTGTAAGCATATTTATAATAAAAAAAATTTCGTGCAATCAATGCTAAATAAATAAGAGCACGCAATTCTTTCATACATACAGTATTGGCCAAAATTAAAGCACCCCCTTTCAGAATTTCTAATAGTTCCAAGTAATTCAATAAAAACCAGATAAAATATTGCATATTTTGGTACTATGTTTTTCTTATTAATTCGGCATTTTGTTTACACTTAAAACAAAGGAAGCTCTGTTTGAACATATCGCCGAAAGTTGTTATTAACTTAACTTAACTTAACTTAGCTTAACTTGACTTAACTTAATATAACTTAACTTAACTTAACTTAACTTAACTTAACTTAACTTAGCTTAACTTGACTTAACTTAACTTAACTTAACTTAACTTAACTATCTTCTATGCCAAAGAGATATGCTGAAGTCTTCAAAAATAATGAGCTTAGTATAATATACTACACAATAACGTAAATAACTGACTATTAAGGAAGGGGAAAGTACCTAACTTTTGGCCATTTCATTTTTGAGTACTATGGATATTTTCAATTTAAGTTTTTTATATTGAAAGTTTTGAATAATTTTTGTTAATAACGAATTAATAAGAAAAATTTGGTACAAAAATATGCCATATTTCACGTGATTTTTATTGAATTATGTGGTATTATTACAAATCATGTAAGGGGGTGCTTTAGTTTTGGCTAATACTGTATGTATTTCTTCTAACAAAAAGTAGTCCCTACCACCTGTAATTCGGCCGTAACTCTAAACCTGGCATACAGCTCGCCCTATATAACGACAGGTATCAATGTACTGGTGAAGTAGAACAAAAAGAAGCAGGCAACTATGAAACTGTATTGGAAAACCCAAGCGAAAAACTGGAGACCACAGCCAAGGTTAAGAGTGATTTAATAATCAATTTTTGCAAATTTTTTTCATACTAGTAGTAATCGAAGAAAACACACGCCCTAAGTTGATGCGTTACCCTTTCTACCCACTTTCATATTTCTCTGAACTTTACTATCATATAATTAAGTGCGCTACATATGTTTGTTCACGCCAAACGACAGATAGATATTTAGTATATTAAACGATGCCGTATATGCAAACACTCCTGCAAGCCAATCAGCAAAATCAAATTACACACCAAATTCAACAGGTGTGATGCATTAAATAAACAATTAATTATATAGATATGCGAATACATATGTACACACAAGTGTTTGCATACTGAGGAAACTTGGTAATTATTACTTGTTTAGCCGCATATTATAACCCATGGATATAAAGAAAAATAAATTGTAATAAATGTGCATACACTTGTGCTCACATAATTAAGTCGCTTCATCTTTTTGCAATATTCGCTATATTCGATAGTCAAATCGCCGCTATTCAACTGATTTTATTTACTGCGCACAACCACATTTGCAAGCTATTATGATAAACATTTTTCACCGTGAAAATTAAAATCAATATATGTACATGCCACTTTGATCAAAAAGTTCCCGAAATGTATTCAAAAATTTCAAAATACAACTTTATGCCTCAAGAGCGATATTATTGCCTTCAAAGTACTCCCTATCAACGGTAACGCACTTAGGTATATCAGCGTTTGATCCAGCTCTCGAAACATTTCTAGAACTCTATTTTCGGTATGGCCACCAGAGTCGTCTTTGATTTTTCCATCACTTCCTTTCGGCTGTTAAAACGAAGTCCTGCAGTGGTTTTTTGATTCGGAAAAACATCGCAGGGAGCCATAGTATGTGAATTCGATGGCTGTTGATGGGTATTCGTTTCGTTTTTGGGCAAAAAATTCACAGATAATGATGGCAGATGTGCAAAATCCAAGAGTTGTTTCCCACAAATTCTTTCTCATTTCGCGAATTGCTTTGCGTAAACGACAGGACGTCTCACAACACCCAAATAGTAGTTCTTATTAACTGTTTGATCTTCTGGCAAAAATTCGTGGCAATACCGTTGTGTTTCATATAAACCGTAAGCAGCGCTTTCTTTTTTTACAGAAAACGACGTGGTTGTATTGGTATTGATTGGTTGATTCGGCGCTTACTCGCCTGATGCCTGAATTGCATGTCGTACTCATAAACCCACGTCTTGCGAATAGTCTATTAGAGCATAACATCATCATCATCATTGTTGGCTGGACAACCCTGGTTGGGTTTTCGCCTGCTGTAGCATATGCCTCAAATTATCTCGGTTTCGTGCCTGTGTCCTCCATGCCCGAAATCCCAATAAGCCTGCGTCTCCTTCTACACCGTCAATCTATCTAAGCGGCGGGCGTCCCCTTTTTCTCTGTCTGTGGCATTTACCGAAGAGTATTTTTTGAGGTGGGAATCCATCTTAGCCCGCAATGTGTGACCTGCCCATCTCAATCTGTTGATCATGATTGTGGTTATCACAGATGGGTGCGCATATAGTTTTTCGAGTTCATGATTGTAGCGTTTCCGCCACTCGCCTTCATCGTATATCGCACCAATTTTCGCAGAACTCTCCTCTCGAAAATATGCAGCTTCTGTTTATCTGCTTCTCTTAGTGTCCACGTTTCACTACCGCTTAGCGATATGGAAATTATAATTGAGCGATACAGTGAAATCTTCGAAAAATAGCAACGGTTGGCCATAAGGATTCTGTGGCCGATTTCTGCAGAAATTTCGTTGTCATGATTCACAATTACTACAAGGTATTTAAATTCACTCACTACTTCGAAACCATAATCCCCGATTTTTAGTATTTGATCCACATTGTGTCTGACAGAGTCCGATGTTGTTGAAACTAGCGTTTTAGTTTTGGCTTTGTTGATTTCTAAACCCATACATTTTGCTGCTCTCTCAATACTTGCGAAAGCTTCTTTTAAACTCGGCAGCGAGGATGCGATTGTGGCTATGTAGTCCGCGTAAGCCAGCAATTGAACTGTTTTAAACAAAATAATTCCCTTTGTGTTTACGACAGAGTCCCTGATAACCGTTTCAAGGGCAATATGAAAGAGGAGACATGCGAGCTCATCCCCTTGCTGAAGGCCGTTCAAGGTGGTGAATTCTCGCGACGAATTGTTCTGAACTCTTACTACGTTCCTTACATTCTGCATTGTCGAAGGTGTTAAACGTATTAATTTATCGAGAATACCAAATTCTGCCATCGCTAAGAAGAGCTGGTTCCTATGATAATTATGCTGTCGTAAGCTGCTTTGAAGCTTATGAAAAGATGATACGTCGTCATGTCGTTTTCGAGAGACTTTTCTAAAATCTGTGTTAGAACGAAAATTTGGTCAATCGTTGATCTTCCGTCTTGAAAACTAGCCTGGTAGCTACCAATGATGCGTTTAGCATGCGGTTCAAGGCTAACGCTTGGAATATTTGAAAATATTCTGTAGATGCTGTTCAAAAGAGTTATGGGCCGGTGATTTTCACAGATCAGCATGCCTCCTTTTTTATGTAGCGGGCAAATTATTCCAATTTCCCACGTCTTTGGCATGCGTTCTTCATTCCAGATTTTGCAAACCAACTGATATATATAATTTGGCGCGTACACCCTTTTTGGGTGTTTGGCCGAGCTCCTCCTCCTATTTGTGGTGTGCGTCTTGATGTTGTTCCACAAATGGAGAGACCTACAGTTTCAAGCCGATTCCGAACGGCAGATATTTTTATGAGGATCTTTTTCATGGCAGAAATACACTCGGAGGTTTGCCATTACCTGCCGAGGGGCGACCGCTATTAGAAAAAACTTTTCCTGCACTTTGGTCTTTCACCGAGATTCGAACCAACGTTCTCTCTCTAAAATCCGAATGGTAGCCACGCACCAACCCATTCGGCTACGGCGGCCGCCGTTATTATTACTCATGTGTTTAAAGAGCTCTGCTGGGATCTCGCCAAAACCACAAAATTTGTTGTTTTTTTGGGCTTTAAGCCGCCATGAACTCCTGGAAAGTAAGTTTTTCCACCATTTCTGAAGACTTTAACTGTGGGTGTTCGGGTTCAATATCTGCAATGTTTCTGCTAAGAAGTTTATCAAAATATGTTGACCCACCTTTCGAGGATTTGGTTTTTTCCATTTACAGTGAACTATCTTCTTTTTACAGTAGAATGTCACGTCTTTGTTCCTTCACACTTTTGAAAAATCTTCGTGAATTATGGCAGTTGAAGTCTGCTTCCAGTAGGCCGGGTCGATTTGTGGGGAGGCAAAAAAATCGCCCATTGCTCTGTGAAAATCATATTCAAGGGATCAAAATAAGAAACTTTGCCGAAGGAACCATACCTCTAAAACGAATTCTGATGCCCCCCAATTCGGGTCGAACTTTTTAGTTTCTTTTCTATAACTCACTTAAATTAATTTTTTCATTTACATATGTTCTGACTAAATAAATTTCTTAAGAGAAAAAATAGATATTATTATAAATAAATAACAAATGTTATTATAAATAAATAAAAATAAAGAAAAAACATAGCCATTTAGCATTTAGCTGATTTTTTCATGTAAAGGCCAAAAATGGTGATATTTTTAAATTGGGGGACATCAGAATTCGTTTTAGAGGTATGGTTCCTTCGGCAAAGTTTCTTATTTTGATCCCTAGAATACGATTTTCACAGAGCAATGAGCGATTTTTAAATCGACCCGCCCTAGCTTCCAGTCATTTTCGAACCCCCCAAATTTGGAAAGTCTAAACAAAATGTCTTGCATTCGTCATATGGAAGAAAATGCATAATACTGGCAAAAAAAAAAGTATCAAAAATCAGGCTGTACTTTAAGCTACTTTAAGCTTGCACAATATTATATAAGCTACAAAATTACATACCCAGAATTTTTTTAGAAATTCATACGAAAAAATTCCCAATTTTGGGTAAAATGTTTTCAATGTTTTTTTTTAATTTTATAAAAAGCCAGAAATTTTGAGTTGTGTTATAAAAAAATAAAAATAATTTGGTAAAAGACAAATAAATAATCAAAACTTTGCGATATGTCGCGCTGCTGTTATTGCGAACACTGGTGTAGATATAAACTCTATAAATATCTCAGAATAGAGAACTGATTTTCATACATCTGTATAAATCAACAATCATATATGTATGTACGTTCAATAAATTATGCGTTTTGTTTTTTAGAAAAATGTTAGCTTTCGTTCGATAAGATTAGGCACGTTCCGCCAACACGTAGGAAAAACGTGCGTAGTCACTTGACTAATTTTCTGATAGCTTTTACTTTTATTTCGCAGTTTTTTATTGTTTATACTACTACATTACGAAGCAACCTCGAAATAGCCACATGTTTGCATACAAACATACCGACATACAAATTAGATGAATGAATGCGTCAGACCAAATTAGAAGTGTACGTCATCGAAAATGAAAGACGCATTCGAAAACTTTGGAAATGTACACATTTTGGGAGCTAATGCTTTTCCAGTTCTATCTTACTTTTTTTTTTTTGCTTTTGTGTTTTGACAGCTGCTTAAATGCACTCAAAAGCCAAACGAAAACAAATAAATAAAATAAAAATGCAAGCAAATACTTTGCAGGAGAGTGGAAAATAAATTTGTTCGAACATATGCAAGTGGATATGTATGTTATACCATACATATAAACACACATACATATGTTTATCTGAGACAATTTTTGAGCTCTTTTTTATTTATCGCCTGTCATTTTCAACCGCAACATTTCAGTCTCGACAATGGCCCCACATATTCAACCTCATCGTTTTTATCTAACGCTACTCTTTCATTTAAACATTCATAGATGTGAACACATGTAAGTAAATAGGTATGTATGTATATATTTAGCTTGGCATGTATTGCTTTTTAAAAAAAATGTTTTTCTTCTATCAATTTTCTTTGTTTCTGATGTGCACAGCATAAGTTTTAAGAAAGTTTATTTACTGGAAAGCTTTGTTGAGGAGTTTGTGTAGAAAACAAAACAAATAATCACTGTATACATAGCAGAGTTGCTTACGCCGACACTCCGAGCATATGTATGTATGTATATGCGTCAAGTCAAGGATCCTTTTTTTACCGGCTGTCTTTATCTGCTTGAAATGCTCGCTTACCTGATGAAGCAAGCGAAACAGCGATAACATTCTCCATACATGTACGGGGAATGCTGCTGAAATGACTGATATATGTACATACATAGATCTTTGGCCTGATATATGATAGATTGATCCGATTCGTCGATGGTAACATAGAACCAACTGTCGTGGGAGCGTAAAGACCACTAAAAGTAGGAATTATAACTTTTTCGATTATTTCTTGGTAATCGAGATGTTGCTTAATTTCAACTGTAATTTTTGTAGTTTGACAGCCGATTTCATATTGCGTTACAACTTTCATTGTAGCCACGTCGTGTATTGTCGCGTCATTCGTCAAAACTTTAAAATCTCCAGCACAAGCAGACGCCTTTATCCTTCTTCTTTGGAAAGGCTTTCTAATTTGTAGGGAACGATCGATTTTTGAAAACAGAACCGGACCAAACTTTGGGCAATTTCGATTGTAGACGTCGTGCACATTTTCAAGGGCTCAAGTAATAAACTTTCAATGACTTTTTAACAATCCGGTATTTTTTCAAATAATAAAGCAAAAAAGGTACATAAATTTCAACCACATTAATATCAAGCAAGACCGTCTATGGGTATAGAGCCGAAATGCTTGCTGGCCACATTCGCTGGAGGAGCAGATACATAGTCTATTATTGTTGGTATTATGAATAGATTTAGCACAGCGACCTGAAAGATCTATTGAGCTTTCATAGGTTCAGAGTATTTCTATCACCCTAACTTGTTCAATAAATTTCATATTTCTATGTACATATATACCTTCTGCTCAAATATGAACGAGACGTTAGCAATAAAACGGTCCCCGGATGACAAATGGCAAAAATAAATTTTTTGTTTTTTGGTAGGACTGTTAGAAGCTTACACGGCAAATTTCAGCGTGATATGTCGCATAGTTTGTTTTCTGTGCTACTGTAAACAAGTCAAGCTCGAGTGTGTTCTTCGAATTTAACGATGGAAATTCAAGTTGAACAAAGAATTTGTTTGAAATTTTGTTATTCCAACAAAATTTCGGCTTCAGACGCCTTAAAAATGTTGCAGACAACCTATTGGAACTCTGCTCTATTGCGTGCACGTGTTTTCCAGTGGTACAAATCGTTAAAAGAGGGCCGTACATCGTGGAGAAGGACTTGGCTTCACTTGGTGTGTCCAACTGGCGCCGGTTAGCACGAGAAAGAAACGACTGGCGCGATTTGTTAAACTCGGCCAAAATCGCGTAAGCGGTTATAGCGCCAATTAAGAAGAAGAAGAAATCTGGATCATTTGCAATGGAGACTCGGTTGGTGCCGCCTATAAAAGCAGATGAGCAAAAAAACAAAAAAAAAATAAATTAAGAGGAAAGTGCATACATAAACACATAGATTCAAATATTATCCGTACAGCTGATAGCCGAAGCAATAAATAGCCTATTTCCACTATCTTAGCTACAATAACATTTTACAGAAGCAGTAGCTAACGCTGATCTTTGCGATGCAGAACAGTCAACAGCAGTTGTAAAATTTTTATGACCTATAAAGTCACATTACAATAGACTTCAAGCATTCCAGTTTAGCGTATGATCTAAAATTCGGAAGATAAGATGGATGGGAATATTTTCAGCCTATTTTCACCGAGACTTAAGGGGGGAAACCGGTTTAGGAGGCGGAAATTTGTGTGCTTTTCGTGAATTTGTTTAACAAGGAAGGAATAATCAGAAGTTGTTTAAACTTAGAGGGTATTTTATTAATATTTTTAGTACACTTTAAAATTCTTTCAATCCATTTCCGCCGGAAGTAGTGGCATGCTTTTCATAGACGATCGCCATCCAATCACCAGCCAGATGCTGGTGGGCAAGTTGTAATTTTTCTCGGTAACCAACAACAATTTTTTTTTTCATTCACAATATATTTCTTAAGAATATGAACCTAATTTTGATAAAATAATATTGAAAATTGCATGTTTTTGAGGCGCTTGAACACAACGTCATTATTTCATACCATATTTATTTATCTATTTTGCTTAAAAAAATAATTTTAATGATAATATAATCCAATAATTAGATTCATATAAATTATAATTGAATAAAGAACACTGCGAAAAAATTTCATAACGATTGGTCGATAACTTTTTGAGCTAGAGTGCCCACCAGTTGAAAAAAGTCGTTTCGAAAAAGACGCCGTTCTAGGTACCGCGCGCTGCGGTCCCGAACCGACGGGCGGTCACTTAAGTGCTCATAGAATTGGGAATTATGCGAATTTCGCTTTACCGCATATTCTTGAGTAGTTATACTAACAATTTATGCAATAAAAAAATTTCGATTTTTTGATCAGTCTAAATTGGTTTCCCCCCTTAACTGCAGTTTCCATAGCATTGAAATTAAAAAAAAAAAAATCCCTTGAAATTGTTCCTGTGCCACTTTTCTAGCCTTACAGCAAATGTTCGGTTAACAGTGATAGCTATTTACATAGATATTTGCAAGAATAGAGATTAACTTCAATAAACAGACTAAGTACTCTCTGTAGTTGGAAACAGCAAATGCTAAAATAACAAACCAGCAACATGCAACTTGCACGAAATACTCTTTACATCAAAATACAGACAACTTCGTTTCCAGCACAGCTGAAATGCATACTCGTATGAACAATATTTTTACAGATTTATATTAAAAATATAGTGGTGTGCTTCTAATTTTACAACGCGGTATATATGAAAGGGGATGCGATGAATTTAGAGACGATTGTGTGTGTCACTTTCGATGAAAGATTTTCTTGTGCGTAAAAACAATATCGTACTTGATACTAGCTTTTCACTTTTGGCCAGAAGAAGTCATGAAGAGTCTAATACGACTTTCTCATTTTAGGCACGGAAGTAGGATGGCATCTCCCACACGTTATTTTCAGGCAAAGGGATAATAGTGGTTAAGGCAGGTACAACGCGATAAATAATTATAACACCTAGGCTTACTGACAAGTCTTGACAATTTATTTTATTTTTATTTAGTTTTAATAATCTTTTTTTGAAAATACACAAAATTCGTTCCACTAAAACCAATCAAACCAATTTCATTAAAATTTCACGTTTTTTAATCAGAATTTTTAGAAAATTTTGGTGTATGTAGTTTGAATTTTGGTATAATTTTTTTTTCATTTTTTTTTTTTTTTTTTTTTTTTAAATTATTCTATAACATCTTAAGATTATTGTGTGAAAGTTTGAAGTGCATTAGAGTAAAATTGACAAAGACACAAAGGATTAAGTATCTACCTCCCCAACCGGATTTCACGCTGTAAAAATCTTCACAAATCTTTAAATGCGTTTTTCTCACACTTGCCTTTTTTACGGTCGGTGTCCACTGTAGATTCATATCTACTGCACCGATTCTTTTCAAATTTGGTTTTTTTGTTTCTTTACTTTATTCACGAGGTAATGACGTCGAGTTTTTTTTTTTTTAATTTTGTCATATTTTAAAACAACAAAGTTTTCAAGTTTTTTTTATGAAAAATCGGTGTTTTGACTTCAAAGCGCTTTAAAAAATTTAAAAAAAAAAAAAAAAAAAAAAATTCGACGTTGTTACCTGCGAAACTTTATTAGCTGATGAAATCAATTTGGTTTTTTGATTTTAGTTGATCCAGTAATGAGTTCTGACGGACACCGCAATAAAACTTTTTTATGAGACGTCCGCGAAGATTCGCTGCCACCAACTCATTTCTTCATAAAAATCAATGAAAATTTCACACAATATTCTTTAAATATGACTTTATAATGAAGTAATTTTAAAATTTTGAATAAATCAACTGTGTCGACAAAAAAAATTTCGAAAAATATGCTTGTTTTACGCCGAATTAACCATACTACCCCCTTAAAGTGGCGCAAGAATCGCGTTGACAATTTGTTGCTTTCTTTTCTAGCGTCTTGTGCATTTTCATAGCGTCACTTTCTTCATCTAGCGAATGCTCGACTTTTTTTTATATGAAATGAAGTACTCAACGCTGTCAGCCAAAAATTTTCAAAAATCAAAATGAATCACTTAAAATAAGCACTTTATTACACCGAAATTCAGTGAGCTACAAAACAGCATATTGCAATTTGTCCAAAAATTCTGATTAAAAAGGTGGCAATTTTGATGAAATTTTTTTAATTTTGTTTACGTTTGCATAATGCTTGAAGCTTGGATTTATATATTATATTGTAGTTTTTGTAATAAAATGAGCCATATTTTCATTAAAAAAAATATGAAAATTAAATAAGAAACAAATAAATTGTCGAAACTGTAATATTATTTTTGAAAACGCATTTATGAGCTGATAGATAAAAATAAATAAAACAAACACTTCACTAAAACTCATGGTGAAAAGATTTTTAGAAAGTGTGCCCTGAGTGAATTTGATGGGTTAACGTCACTTGGGATGTGTTTGCAAAAAAACTGAGATTGTGTTAGTGATATCAACACAAAAATCAACCAATGACACTTCGTTGCCATCTGAACAACGACTGATTGGACGAGTGTGTAAATATATGTGAAATGATCGTGCAGAATTCGCTCCAATCTTCTAAGTGACGTGGAAGCCGAAGCTCCCCTCACAAGTTTCTTTTGCACCATAGTTAAAGAGCAAACCAGGTAAATCTATCATCTTTGACTAAAACTGCTTACTCATGATCTTTTTGTCCCATATCCCACATAACGGTACTCATTAGAATATTGCAAAATATTTATAAATATAATATGTATTAAGAAAATGTTAGGTATTTTCATGGGGATATTGCTGAACGAACTTAACGGATTTTTATTAAGATGAAATTTATTTCACTTCTGATAATACCGAAGTTACTCACTCAGCTACTCAACTGTATGGACACATATTTGAGTTACTGTATGGGCATTAGGAGGGAGTGAACACTTTTTTTAAATCGCTTTTGGCAGAATGTTTGCTTTCTGTCTTGGAAATAAGAGTGCAAAATAGATTTTCCTCATCATATGTTAAGTTGTGACCACTGATACCATTAATTAAAAAAAAAACATTCAAGTCAAACTTTTAAATTTCGCTTTATACACATATATTTATACAAGATGGCGCAAAATTAATCATCTAATCTGTTTTTGAATACCTTTTAAACTAAATAAAAAGATTATTTTGGGCGATGTTAAGTTTTATTTGGATCTTTACGCGCTCTTTGGTTTGGTTGTTTGTATACCTCAGCTGTACGGTTCACAAGTGTCAACTATGATTGACGTACGACGCAATTTGCAAAAATTATAAATCTTTTGATAGGTTGATTAATTTTGCGCCACTTTGTATTTGGTGGCATCACATGACAAGAGACAACTCTTATTAAAATTATTATTATTTTTATTTAAAATATTAAACATTATTATTAAAAACAAGTTATAAGCACAAAACTTTAAATCTTTCATATATGAAATGTATGCATTAATAGCTGTGTAAAATTTCGTTTATTTTCGCAAATTGAATTATACTGGGGCACCTCAAAGCGTAAAAAAAAAAATTTACCTTCCTCTACCTTAACGTGCATACATAAACACATACGTATGTATGTATGTAGCTCCACTTAAGTCATTTGGATTTTTGTGGTTATTTAGTAAATAGTCAAATATGTGTATGTTTGTTTTTTTCCTACTTTTCTGTGCATACATATACTTATACACATACACACATGTACATATGTATATATTTACATATACTCATAAAAGTTTTAACGATTAATAAATAAATAAAAGAAACCCGCACAAAGCTAAGAAAGTAAACGAAGAAGTGAAGAGTAGTGAAAAATACATGAAAACTGCTATAAAATAGTTTTGCACTCATATGCATGTCTGCATGTATGTATGCGTGTAACAAAATGTTAAAATTTTGTTTTTGTGTTCTCTTATTAAGCTATTTATGAACGTAATAAAATACATTCACGTACATTTGCATACTGAAGTGGTGGTACGCTATTTTATATTTAAAAAAAATTTAAATACTTATATACAGTCCCACAAGAAACTATACGTACCCCCCATAAAAGTGTTAGTTTTAGGCAAACTGTGTAAATCTTAAGGCGAATATTGAGCCTGCCATTCGCGAAATAGGTCCAGAAACCGTCACCAAAGTCTTATTAAACTCGATTAGGAGGAAGCGCTATTGCAAAGTTAGGTGAGGCAGCCACACGATCGGAGTCGTATTTCATAAATAATGGGAGTGTTTGCTTTTTCGAATAAACCAATAATATACAGAGAAATATTTGTTTTTCTTCAGTTTTCTACTACTCCACTATATGGACCACCCTGTATATATTTTTAAAATTATGTAGCTCAAAAGCGTTAATGAATCGGTTTGTCTTATGACTATCTTTTACGCGATCGAAAATTTTTTATATTAGTGTTGGCGTTTTTGTCGCAAAATTAATCACCCTATCGAAAGATTTATAATTTTAGCAAATCGCGTCATACGTCAATCATAGTTCACACTTGTGGAGTAGACAGCTGCAGTATAAGTACAAACAGACAAGCAAAGATTTGCATCACTCAAAATATATTTTTTATTTAGTAAAAAAGATATTCAAAAACAAAATTGGATGATTGATTTTGCGACACGCTGCACAGTGCGGCCGATTCCCAAAAAGCTGGCCAAAAGTCGAAAAAAAAAGTTTCTAGATAGAGTTTTTTTGTCTTTGGGTTGGCTACAGTAATGCCTTGAGTAGCGAAAACCGTTCATAGCAACGTCCTGTACCCTAAGTAAAAATAAATAAATAAATAATTGACGCGTACACTTCTGTTAGGTGTTTGGCCGAGCTCCTCATCCTATTTGTGGTGTGCGTCTTGATGTTGTTCCACAAATGGAGGGACCTACAGTTTCAAGCCGACTCCGAACGGCAGATATTTTTATGAGGAGCTTTTTCATGGCAGAAATACACTCGGAGGTTTGCCATTGCCTGCCGAGGGGCGACCGCTATTAGAAAAATGTTTTTATTAATTTTGCTTTCACCGAGATTCGAACCAACGACCTCTCTGTGAATTCCGAATGGTAATCACGCACCAACCCATTCGGCTACGGCGGCCTGTACCCTAAGTATCCTCTGTATTTTCAGTCGCAACGTGGCCTTCGTTTGAGCATCGTATTACTGTCGATGAATAGTGAAAGTTGTACACATTTGAAAGATTTGTAATGGAGTAAATTGAACAAAACCAAATGGAATCATCTTCGGAAGGTTAGTAAAATACGAGAAATCTTTAGTACATATCAATACCTCGACACAAAATTTTTAGCTGCAGCAATACGTAGATACATTTTTTGCAATTTTTTTTTATAAAATTTGAGTTTTCAAACTGTATAGTAATACAACGCCGTCATATGCTGCTTTGAAACCTATTAAAGGTTACTCAAAAAAGTAATGGTTACTGAATAAAACAAGATTCAGCTGCTACCACTTGCTAATAAGCGACCCCGAAAGCATATAAATTTACATGCATCTTGATTATGTTCTTGAATATACGCTATTTCACGTGAGGGGGTGGCCAATAGGGGTGGAAGGGGGTGGATTTTCAAAATTTTAAGATCAAATTCGTAATCAGCGACCCCGACAACCCCCGAGTAAGAAATTTTGAAACAATTACTTAATTTTTTGAGTTTTGGCCAGCTTTTCGGGAATCGGCCGCACTGTGCGCTGTACCCTATGATCAGAGAGTACCGGTAATTTAATTTAAACGAACCGAAGGCGTAGTGCACAATGAGTACGCTCCATCGGGCCAGACAGTCAATAAAGAATATTATTTATCCGTTTTGAAGCGTTTGAGAGATGTGGGCAAACAATTCTTGGATTTTTCATGATGATAATGCGCCATCACACCGCTCCCAAATTGTGCTGAATTATTTGACCAAACACCAAGTAAATACCATCGTGCAAGCACCGTATTCACCTGATATGGCCCCGTGCGACTTCTTTTTGTCTCCCAAGTTGAAGTTACCACTTCGTGGAAGGAGATTTCAGTCGATAGATAGAGATCAAAGAGATTGCGACGAAGGAGCTGAAGGTCATCCCTTCGTCAGCCTACCAGGGGTGCATGGAGGACTGGGTTAAACTTTGGCACATGTGTGTTATTGTACTTCAGACGGATCATATTTCGAAGAAGATAAAAAAAATTTGCTTGAAATTTAACTCTCTTTTGTTTTATTTAAACATTCCCGGTACTTTCTGATCATAGGGCATACGCTACCACCGTAAGCGAATGAGTTGGTGAATGACTAGCATTCGGTAGTGTTCGGTCATGAAACACCAAAATGATAGAAATAGCGGAAGCCCCTTGATAGGCAATGGCAAACCTTCGAGTGCATTTCTGCCATGAAAAAAAAACTCTCCATAAAAAAGCATCTTTCGTTTGGAGGCGGTATAAATCATAGGTCCCTTCATTTCAGCAAAAACATCAAGACTCTTCTACGAATAGCAGGAACAATGCGGCGAACATTACTGGTTGTTTGGTATGATTATTATTATATTTATTATGCAAAAAAGAAATTAAATATTGTTCCATTTATTTCATTTCTATGTCCGAAAGGAGGAGTTCTTTCTCCACTGCTATGGTCTCTACTAGTTGATGACTTGGTGCAGCACCTAAACAATAAGGGATTTATAACCATTGGTTATGCAGATGACATATCTGTTGTAATAAAAGACAACCATGAAAGGACTCTAACAGACTTAATGCAAAATGCCTTGAACGCAACATGGGATTGGTGTAAAAAGGAGGGGCTGTCGATTAACCCTAACAAAACCACAATAATCCCCTTCACAAGAAAAAGAAAGTTAGAGTATCCTACTTTGAAAATAAATGAAACAGTGATAGAACTAAAGGAAGAGTAGGTTTAACCTTAGATAAAAAACTCACTTGGGAATCACATATAAATAATATAACAAAAAAAGCCACGAAATCCTTGTGGACAACCAAACAATTATTAGGGAGATCCTGGGGCCTCAGCCCTAGTATGGCCCTCTGGATATACACCCAAATGGTTAGACCAATCATACTGTATGGGGCACTAGTATGGTGGAGCAAATCTATCCAACAAACAGCGATAACCAAACTGGGAAAATTACAAAGGCTTGCTTGCCTATGCATCACAGGGGCTATGAGAACTACCCCAACAGCTGGCATGGAAGCACTCCTTAATCTCCCACCACTTCATATAGCAATCCAAGAGGTAGCAGCTACGCAAGCACTCATGCTACACATGAAAGAAAATTTCAAATTAGGCAACCTCACCGGTCACCTAAATATCCTAAATAAAATCAAAAACACCATAAGCATGGCTCAAGTTTCAGACCACATTGACCCAACCCTCTGTCTCACAAAAGGATACACAGTTACCTTTCCTGAGAGGATCGAGTGGAAAACAAACCCGAAATGGAGTAATGATGATTCACAAAAATGGTACCCTGATGGATCAAAAACACCTTATGGTGTAGGAGCAGGAGTAGTGGGGCCCAGAATCCACAAATCATACACTCTCACCAGGGACACCACCATCTTCCAAGCGGAACTATACGCAATAATGGAAGCAGCAAACATCATGCAACGTAGAAACTACAAGAGAGTAAAGATTAGAATACTCTCGGACAGCCAATCAGTTCTAAAAGCTTTAAATAGCTACACCTACAACTCTAAAACCCTCTTAGAATGCCACAAGGCACTCAATAACCTGGCATCCAAAAACAATGTTTCATTTATTTGGGTACCGGGACATGAGGGATATGACGGCAACGAAAAGGCAGACTTTCAAGCCAAAAAAGGGGCAGATGTAAACTTCATCGGACCTAGTCCTATGTTCGGATTCAACAAAAACAACCTGAAACAAAAAGTAAAATACTGGGCCAAAACTCTATTAAATCAGCATTGGAACAACGTAGAGGGTCTTAGACACTCAAAAAAGTTCCTAAGTTTCAACGCTAAAAGAGCTAACATGGCCCTCACATTAAACAAAAAGAGCATTCGCACTCTCACAGGCACCCTCACGGGTCACTTCACCTGCAACAAACACTTACATAAATTAGGCATAACTAACACCAGCACCTGCAGATTTTGCTGCGAAGATGAGGAGTCTATAGAGCATCTCATTATCGAATGTCCGGGGTTGACGCATAGAAGGAAAAGGTTTTTAAACAAGTTCATGCCTACAGATGAAGACCTTCAATCATTCCCTCAGAAGGAGCTGGTACAATTCATAAGCATACTTAACAGTCAACAGACAGCATAGGGTGCACAATAGATCAATATGGTCGCAGTGCTAAAGGGCCATACCTTAACCCTTAACCCTTTACAACCATTAACCATTAACCATTTAATTTCTAAAAAATAAAATCACATTTGGAACACTCTGTATACGGTCTTAATATACGTGGAACCAAACTATTTTTTTTTTCTTTAATGTTGTATTTATGTAACGGGGATCGTAGCCCACTGCTCTTTAATGTACGAGCAATGGCTGGGCGCCTGATAATATGCTCCATTTTAATTAATCATTTAAGTTAGAAATTTTAGGTTCCTTTGGCGTCTCTGATTTGGTTGGCGCATATTTATATAGCATTTTGTGCTTCTTTTAGACCCAAATTCTCAACGGATTGATTTTAATTGTAACTAAATATTTTCTTTCGCTGGATAGTTGGGTAATTTCTTTTATAATTTCTTATCCTTATTCGCCGAATCATCGTCAGTCACCCTCGTGACACCTTGAGAAAAATAACTTTAACTCTTTGAAAAATGGTCACCATTAAAAAAATATTACTCAGCAATATTTATAATATCATATTAGGCTTCTGTCGGCACGTAATCGAAAACATTTAAAAATTTGGACTGTGACAAATTGTTTTAATTATCCTCCATAAATTGTAACAAATCTTAATCTAATACTTTGCTTTACTAATTTCCACAATAAATAATTTTATATGCAATATGTTTCCTTTCTGTTACACTCGTAAACAAAAAATTTCTTAAAGTGTGGTACCTGGTTGACAAAGTGCTTTTTCGATTAATTTGGGCCCGCTGAACATGAAAATAAGTTTCGTTTATTTAAAAAAAAAATCGTTTTCGAAATACAGGAAAGAAAAATGTTTTCTAGGTCGTTTGGCAGTTATTTCCAAAAAAACTCAAATGAAACTAAAAATACTAACTTTTTATGGGTAACGTTCGAAATATCCACCTATTTGCCTTGATATATTTCTGATCGAAATCGTGCTTTTTGAATTGCAAACGCTTAAATTAAAAAACTAATGACGAAAATTTGGATTTTCCCTCTAACTTGAAAAGGCTTTTTTTTCGAAAAATAAATGAAACTCTAATTAGTTAAAAAAAAAAAAAATAAAACTTTTTACGAAATACTTTATTCGTGTAAACTAGTGTTGATTGATTTATTAAAAAATAAGTGCAATAAAATTATTGATAAAATTATTTAATTTTTTTGTTTTTATTTATTAGTCTTATGACAACAGGTGTGTCTTGAGAATGCTTGAGATGTGCCAAAAAAAAGTAAACTCCCCGTGGAAATTTCCAAGGTTTTTGAATATATTATACAATATTAAAAATTTTATAACTATGATACATTAGATTAGATAAAAACTGAATCGGTAAACATTATAAATAAAAAGTTAATCAATGTTTTCCGCTGCAGACAAAAAATAAATTCGGATTACACATTTCGCTTAGCAAAGGGTATCAATAGCCTAAGTAATTTCTCATATTAATCACGAATATATATATACGGGGTGTTGTGCCTCTAAATAGGCTATCCTCGGCGCAACATGCCTTACACTCACTCGTCGGGCTGGTATAAAAAAGTTTATTAGACAAAGAATTTGCATTGGTTGCTTTCGTAGATATAGAAGGCGCCTTCAACAGTATAAATACAAACGCTATAGTAGATTCATTAGAAGAAGAAAAAAAATAAATAATTGGAGCGTACACTTCTGTTAGGTGTTTGGCCGAGCTCCTCCTCCTATTTGTGGTGTGCGTATTGATGTTGTTCCACAAATGGAGGGACCTACAGTTTCAAGCCGACTCCGAACGGCAGATATTTTTATGAGGAGCTTTTTCATGGCAGAAATACACTCGGAGGTTTGCCATTGCCTGCGAAGGGGCGACCGCTATTAGAAAAATGTTTTTATTAATTTTGCTTTCACCGAGATTCGAACCAACGACCTCTCTGTGAATTCCGAATGGTAATCACGCACCAACCCATTCGGTTACGGCGGCCGCGCCTGATAGAAGCTATACTCGTCAAAAGGAAGGTAACGACTAAATTAGGCAGCACTACTCTAAGGCTTAGAATCTAAGCAGACAGGTCTGCTGGGGCACACCGCAAGGCGGAGTCCTCTCCTCTCTTCTTTGGATTTTGGCAGTGAACTCCCTATTGCTGACCCTGGCATTTGCATTATATACTTGCAAAAAAGCGGTCGTTATTAAATGGGGACTAGCACCTCGTGTCACACATTAGCTCTATACTTCTGTAGTTAGGCCAATCTTAATATATGGAATACTTGTATGGTGGCCATCTGCTAAAAAGGCGAGTTACGCAAAAATCATGAGTAAAGTCCAAAGAACAGCTTTTTTATGCATCTCTAGCGCTTTAAGGACTTACCTGCACTAAATCTGGTAGGGGAACACGTGGCCGCCGCCTCGGCGCTCAGACACAAAAGTATGGCGCTATGGAAAGACCGGTGGTTTTGGCCACGCTTCTATTTTGCACTCTCTGAATAGTCACAAACAAGAAATAGACTACTCTACTCCTAGAGTTACCTTCGAAAGGCTCTTCAAGACGAGTATACCGTCAAGAAGGGAGCAGCAGACACCAAGGACATAGAGAAGGGGAGAATTAAATTTTTATACAGATAGTTTCAAGCTAGACGATAAGGTTGGCTATGGAGTTTTCTCGAAGGAACCAGCACTGGAACTAGCCGGTAGACTACCAGACTATTGCAGCGTCTATCAGACAGAGGTTCTACCTATAAAAGAATTGGCTACATATCTAAACTGTAAATATATTTTCGTATAGCTAGGCGGCCATCAAATCAATGTATGCGGCTATACTAAGATTGAAGGTTGTACAGGAATGTCTGGCAGCCCTAAATGATATTAGTGCCGTATTCAAGGTCAGCCATATTTGGGTTCCGGGGCACAGTGATATTGAGGGAAACTGTAAAGCCGATGAGGCCAGAAAAGGTACTACTCTTTAACTGCTCAGTGATACAAGTACCATTGGAATACCTTTGGCCACGAGTAAAATAATAATAAAAAATAACATTATCCAAGAGGCCAATAGGTCATGGAGAGATGAAGATACATGTGTAACAGCTAGGCTACTATGGCCGCAAATAAACAAGAAAAGGACAAAGGAGTTGCTTAGTTTCTCAAGAGATAATATCTGGAAGGTCGTGACTTGTTTAACCGGTCATTTTCTACTTAAGAAACACTTGCGCCCTTCCTTTGCAATTGTCCAGCCTTAGCTAAAATCAGAGCAGGTTGTCTAGGTAAATACTTTTTTAATTCTCTTACAGAGCTGTCTGGCGTGGGATTGAGATCAATTATACGTTTCATAAGAGCCACAAAGTGGTATCACAACGGACTTGTAAGGTCTAAGTGAGTTGGTCGAGTGGACCGACTACCACCATAACCTAACCTAACCTAATAGTATCACAGAGCAGAATTTATTTATTTATTCAATAGCAGATTCCGTACGTTTCGGGCAAAACTTTTTTCATCCGTATTTATTGTATTTTCTTTGTTTTTCATAGCATTCAAAAATAGTTTGTTTTTCTGATTTTGACAACTTTTTTTATTTGAGCGCAATCACTCAAGACTTTGCTTCTTACGTACAGGGTGGCTGATGAAAGCCGCTACCAAAAAAAAATTTAATAACTTTTTTTCTTTTTAAGTTATCTGTTCCATTTTTGTTTTAATTTGCAGATTGATCTTTAAAATTTATTAAAATGGATAACTGGGACACGCAAACAAGAATTTGGATAGTCCGCCGCTATCACGCACTGGGGTCCGTAGTTTTGGTACAGAGAGAGTACAGGCGGATGTTTGGCGGCGATCCCCCGAGCAGATGGACCATAATGAGACTGGTGAATAATTTTGCTGAGCAAGGAACAGTCGCAAGAAGGCCTTATCATCGAAACCCACCAGTTCGGACGGAGGAAACGATCGCTGCTGTAGCTGCAGCTATACAAAGCAATCCAAGGGTTTCAACAAGAAGTTTATCTGCTCAACTTGGTGTCAGCCGACAGTCTTTGCAAACAATAATGCACAAGGATTTAGACTTATTTCCCTACAAAATTCAAATGGTTAACAAACTGAATGCAGCAGACTTGCCGATTCGCTTGGAATTTTGCCAGAAGATCCTGCAAATGGTGGAAGAAGACCAAAACATGTTAAACTGCCTTTTCATGTCTGATGAGGCCCATTTCGATTTAAACGGCAATGTGAACAAACAAAATTGTCGAATATGGAGTACTTCTAACCCACAGATACTCCACGAGACGGAATTGCATCCTCTTCGCGTGACAGTGTGGTGTGCGGTTTCTTCACGCTGTATTGTCGGGCCTTATTTTTTTAAAGAAAATGGTCACACCGTTACGGTTACTGGAGACCGTTATTTGAAAATGCTGAAAGAATTTTTCTATCCAGAACTACGCTGAAAGAGAATTCCTTTCAACTCTGTGTGGTTTCAACAAGATGGGGCAACGTCTCACATAGCCCAGACTGTTATGACAGAGTTGCGACGAAAATTTCCCAATAAACTGATTTCAAGAAACTCCGAATTTCGTTGGCCCCCCAGGTCGCCTGACCTTACTGCACCTGACTTTTTCTTGTGGGGTTTATGTAAACAAGAAGTTTATAAAACAAAGCCAACAAATTTGGATGAACTAAAACAATCCATTCGGGCAACAATTGCGGCTATTCCTGTCGCAACTCTCAAAGCAGCAATGAACAACTTTTTACTAAGATGCCGCACTTGTGTCAACGAGCATAGGGGGTATTTAAATTCAATTATTTTTAAAACTAGTTAGGCTACATTTAATAAAATTTAATGACCTTCAACTTGAAAAAAAAATAAATGAATTCCATACACTAAAAAAAAAGTTATTTGAGTTTCTTAATGTAGCAAAATTCATCAGCCACCCTGTATAAACTGAAGCATATTGTAACCAACAACATAGCGCTCACTTGCAGCAAGAGTGTCCAAAAACCAAAACCAAAAATTCGTTTAAGTATGCAGAAATAACCACAACTTCTTCCTCTTTGCTGTCTGGCGATATCTATTAACAGTAGCTCTTAAAATGAAAATGTGTCGCCACTTTTACTTAGGGCGGCATAGTGAACTGAACACTTTAAAGTCGGTTTTCTCAACATTTTTTTGTTTGTGTTTTTGTGGAATAATGACATTTTTTGACTAATGACACTTTTACAGTAAATGAGCAATAAATAAATATAGAATAGTGCTGGCAGTTTAGGCGAAAATACACAAATCTTATTGACACATATCCTTTGGCATTGTTATTCGCTGAGAATTGTTAACAAAAATTCTGTAGAATTTTTCGGTCACTAAGATAAATGGAGCAGTTCGCCTAAAAATATGCAATATCTATCTGTAATTCAATTAAATTCACCACTTTTAGAGATGTTAATTTCTTAATTCGAAAATGAGTTAAGTCATGGGAACCAAGGATGATAGATTTACAAGGTTTGCTCTTTAATTATGGTGAAAAAAAATTGTGAGGGGAACTTTGACTGCCACGTCACTTGGGAGACTCAGCCGGATTCTGCACGATAATTTCATTTATAGTCACACACTCGTCCTATGTGTCATTGCTCAGATGACAACGAAGCAACATGAGCGAAGGCTGTGTTGATTTTTTTCGTATATCACTAACACAATCTTATCGCCAGCCGAAATTTGCACGAATTTTTCATACATATTCACACACTCGTCCAATCAGGTCGATATTCTAATGATAATGAAGTGACATTGTGTTGATTTTTTTCGTATGTCACCATATTACCACAGTCTCAGTCTTTCAGTCTATCAGCTGATTCTGTCAAATTCGTTCAGAGCCGAATAACGCTCAGAGCTGTTAAAGAGCACACCTCTAAAAATCTTTTCACCATGATAGGTACAACAATCGAAATTGTGGCACATAAATCCAAAAAATATGAGTGGAAAGATTTTCTATCGATAAATTTACATCGTCAAAAGTTAGTTAACCCATGGGAACCGCAATCAAATACTAAAAACTTAAAATTTCTAATTCATTTCTAACTCATAACCCATATGGCCAGCTTACATTCTCTTATGGTTTCAGATTCATCGAAGGAAGTGTGAAGAGGCATGAAAACATTTTTATATTTATATTAAGAAAACTATTTTTTGGAATTAAGATCGGTCACCTCAAAGACACAAAGTATTCGACTTCATTGAGAAAAGAAAATACGCAATTAAATCAACAATTTTGGTCAGCAACATAAAAATTCCTGAATATACCCGTACAACAAAAATAAATACATATATAATAGCATACAAGCAGCCATTTGTTTATTTCATTATGTGCTTATTTACTATGTATGTATATACATACATATATGCATAAGGCAATAAAAGTCTGCGTTCACTTTTTCTTTGAACAAAATTCATAATGTTTGTCATGTTATATCTTTTTCGCTAATTTAAAAAAAATATATAGTTTTTACTATAAAAAACACATGTAAATTTGTTATCTTGCGACGTTATCTTGTTTATCTACACTTTTAAGGCATGCAGTTTTGTAGCCCATTCAATTTCAGTACAATAAAATGCAAGTTTGAAATAGTTAAAATTTGTGTTGGTTTTTGACAATTTTCTTTGCAAATAATGTTGAAGATTTTCTTCCATATAAATAACTACTTGTTTACTAAGCTTAAGAAGAGCCTTGTATTGGATGCTATAAGAATTATTAACATTTAACTTTTCAACTGGCCTTGGAATTGTAATACAATTCACCTTCTTCTAAAACAAAGACTTTAGCCTTGAATTCTCTTTTCGCTAAAGCTATCCACTTTATTTATTTATTCACATCGGATTTATTCGCGTGAAGAATAACGCGGCGCATGTATAAATCAGATGGATTTGTTGGACTTTAGTGACTAACTCAACCCTGGTACTCGAAAATGGCGCTTAAACAATTAACGCGAAGGTGGACAAGCTCCTCTAGATACATATAGTGAAAGTATAGTAAGTATATATTATAATATGTAACGTACAATACATAATGACGTTCTATAGCAGCACTCAAGACTCCAAACGTTATCATTTGGCAGAAGAGACGAGCAAATCCATACGAGACAAATAAAGCCAAATTAAAAATGAATGAAAAAATGAATATAAGGCCATATTTTTTTTTTTTTTTTGACTGGTTTCCACGGAATTTCTCTAAAGTATGCTAATCGGCAAGAGATCTAAAAATAAGTGCATCAGATACCAAAATATATGTAGAAGCGAAAATTTTACATTTCCATACAGATATGCATATTTGTCTGTACTTAGTAGCCTATCCGCATAGTAGCCTATCCAGCATTTAGAATTTAAATACAGTAGATTCTGTTTTTATACGAGTTTTTTTTATGCGGTTTTGAAATAGTTTTAAAAAAAAGTAAAAAATGCATGTCGACCTATCGGGAATTAAACATATAAACAAGATTCTAAACCAGCTAAGCAAAAACTCATCACAGATTATATCAAAAACGCTAACCCTACAAGTATAGAACCGCCTGCATCACCATCCTGATCAGACGTGTACATTTCCTAAAGTGACGGAGTGATTTTACGCCAAATCCTAAACAAATGCGCAACATGCGGGTATTGTCTGATTCTATTTCTGACGATGTAAATTTATTTTTCGATTCTGACGTTTCTTAAATAAAGATATAATTTTCAAAAATACAATTTTTTGTTTATGCGATTTTATTAAATTATTTCAGATTTATGCGGTTCTTAGCACTTTTGAAACGTATCTATAGTTTTACTATAGAACTGGTAGCTTTTTTTATGCTGTTTTTTATTATGCTGTTTTTTGCGGAACGTATATTATATACCGCATAAAAACAGAATCTACTGTAATCGCGCTTTTTTAACTTTCACAGCTAAAATAACATCCCGAATATTTCAGAAATATTGTTTTTGCACTATTACAATTTTAAAGGCGGAATAAAAATCCATAAATCGCCAGGGTATTCCACTTTATTTTTATGTTTTTAGTATATAACTCTACTCCTCTGCTCCGTTATTATGGCAGCTTATTCTAACTGTACTTGTCTGTCCGTTACTACGGCAGCTCCTTCGTAAGCTTATGAATCTTCAAAACGCCGGGTAGGCGCGTACGCCATTCTCAGAAATTTAGCTTTTGGTTGACCTTTCAAACATGCGCCGCTTTTTGCTTGAAACAAGGTGGAAAACTATTAAATTCGAATATCGAAACTCGAATAATTAGCCGAAACGGCGATGTCAATTCGCCTCCTAGAAGCTGCAATCCAACTCCATTACTTTGGGTTTACACAAGGCAATGCTTTGCAGGCAATCGGAAATACGTATTAGAGGGAAAAATTGTTTGCGTAACTTAGGCGTCCAGACAGTTAAAAAGACAATTCATTTTAAAGCAACCGCCGTTAGTATCGCTTCATACAAATTACTTGCTCTGACTTCGATTCTTTCACAAATTACAAGAAACGTCGCCGAATTGGACAATTACACCAGTCATTTGCCAAATTTACTCTTTTCGAAAAATCATAGACATTCGTCCCTGTCAATGAGAGTATAGTGACTGCATTAGTAAAATAGTGTGAGTGCATTGCTATTGTCTTTGCAAAGCTGTCCCTTGTAAGCGCCTGTAAGGTCTAAGTGAGTTCGTCGTACAGACCTAACCTAAGCGCCAAGTTAGACTATTTTTTCTGGAACGGCTAAGTTAAAATTTTTTAAAACATTTAACAAAATGTTACGCCAACCAATCAAAACGATTAAAGACTTGAAGCAATGAAATGCCGAAATGCGCGTTCATTGATAATTTGAACGAAATTGGGATCCATATTTAATGGACAGATTTACTCCTTTCAAATAATAAAAAATTGGAAAATATTCAAGCATATTTTATTTATATCTGGATTAAATTGAATTCTAAATTATTGTGCATGAGCTGACATGCACTTAAGATGTGCACTATAACCCTATGTTAAACTATATCCTTCTCTCCTGCGAATACTTCATCTAGACCTAAATCGCTTAGAAAATTTTTTGGAGCAAGAAGTTATGACGGATTCAAGCTTCAATATTTTTATGGTTGTAGTGCACCGCAATTAACTGCAACTATATTTTATTTTAATTTTCTGTTGTTTACTGAGTAAAGCCATGTCAAGTGATCCTCGAAAATTTCACTAAGTCACGGATTTTAGGGCAAGATGTCTCATTGTGTAGTCAAAGTCATGTTAACGCTGTTCTATAAATATTTCGCACAAATTCCAATTTTAGCAATAGTTATTAACAATCAAAGTTTTAAGCAAGATTAAATTAAAAAATTAATTACTCCGAAACTACAATAGATAATGGCGTGAAATTTTGCATACCGTTCAAGTATTGTCTGTACTATTTTTCAAGTGTTAATAACTCTTTTTATTGTGACAAATAGATAAATAAATAATAGCTTTTTGTAATCAGTTGCATTTTTTTATGTTTTCTTCACGCTGTTAAACAATCGGACTTACGGATAATTGTGCGGAAAACGCTTACCTTCAATAATCTGAAAATAGAATTTTGTACTTTTACTCCATTTCCGAGATATTGGCTGTTTTGTAACTTGATGCGCTCGACGGTGGCATTGCTGCCATCGGCTGATCGGTCGCGCGGTGGCTTGAGGACCGCGCAAACTGAAGCAGCGTGCACGTTTGAACATGGACAGGATTTATTGCCTATTGACTGAATTCGAAATTTTCGCAGACAAACTGTTTTATCAAATCGCCCATATTCTCCTTGAAATTTACTTTACACTTTTTTAATTCTTGCCTGATTTCATAAATTTTCAAAGCCACATTCTGATGCGTTTTACACACGCAAACACTTTGCGTCCCACTTTGCCCAGCGACAATGCATTCGCGAGGTCGAAGTTCTTTGAGTTTTGATAGACCAATTAATGTCTCAAGGTATTCTATTCTAAATTGTTCGTGTAGATCATTCAGATTAAAAAGTAACCTTTTTTTTTTCTTTTGTTTTTTTACCGTTATTAAAAACAGTTTTGCAGTCTTTTATTCCAGGTACCAGTCTACTTGAATAATCAGACAAGTAGAAATTATTTATTTATCTATTTGTCACAATAAAAAGAGTTATTAAAACTTGAAAAATAGTACAGACAATACTTGAACGGTATGCAAAATTTCACGCCATTATCTATTGTAGTTTCGGAGTAATTAATTTTTTAATTTAATCTTGCTTAAAACTTATTGCTAAAATTGGAATTTGTGCGAAATATTTATAGAACAGCGTTAACATGACTTTGACTACACAATGAGACATCTTGCTCTAAAATCCGTGACTTAGTGAAATTTTCGAGGATCACTTGACATGGCTTTACTCTACTTCAAATTTTCAGTATCAGAGGAAAATGTATCTTGGAAACGCAAAGCAAAGCAATCAACCAGCCAACTAATGATGTTTCGCAATATTTATCAAACTAACAGAAATAAGCAAAAGAGAGCAAAAGAGGACAAAAGGTCAATAGGTTCTTGTTAAAAAAAAGTTACTTGATACCAACTAAAAATAAAGTATTAATTTCTGTATATTTCTAGTGTTTTGTAAGAAAATCTGGAAAGTTATTAAGTAGAAAACTTCCTACGCCACTCACAAGCATGAAGCGTCACCTTGTTTGAGAAAGAACCTCTTTAGCCAGATTTTCCAAAGTGGAGCTCTATTATGTCAGTATTACAAACAAAATGGATTGGTACTTATTTAAATGCTTTGGAGGAGGTGGAATTTAGGTGGCAAACTAACATTCAGGGTCTTCCACTGATCCGATTAGTTTGACATTTGATTAAACTGCCATTTAAACCTTTTAACTGTGGACATTCTTTTATTCTGTGTATTCATTAGACTGACTAGTGGCGTCTTACTACAGCTGATTGCTACGAGAATTGCGCATGTTGTCTTCAGAATTATCAGACGCGCCACTTTGTCAGTTCTTTACTTGGCAATTGAGCAGATTTACAAAAACAAAATATGCGTAGGAATGCCAACTAATGAGCTTTGTATGCAGACCCTTATTATGCTCAACTAAATAGTAAACGCATCTAGACGCCACATTGAATCAGCGAAAGAAGTTGGAGGTAGTAAATAGTTTTTTTTTTTATTTTTTTTTAAGCACCCAAAACATCATAAACAAAAAATGTTGATGCGTGCGTGCGTGAAAAGCTTATTACTCGCATAATTTTGTGCTCGGGCGCGTTGAACGGATGGACGAGTTGATTGGGTGGGTGGTTGGTTGAGCTGTTATATCACGCAAGAAAATCGATAGACCTTGCAAAGCTGGTAGGGAAACACGGAAGGGTTTTTAAGTTTGTCGAAAACTAAAATTTTTGTATGTACGTATGTATGTATTTATGTGCATCCGTGACAGCAACAATCACACAGCAGCCGTCTTTTCCCACCTACTCTACTGCATTTACACTCACCTCAGAGGCAATTCTATCCTGTAACTCCTGTCCGGTATGACCATACTTGGAGCGATCATCCAACCAAACATTTTTGTTGTAGTACGTTTGCTGCTTTGCCTCCGTTAAATTGGTGGTACTGTTGTTGGTATAGTTCTTACAATTATTGTTGTTGCCTTTGCTGTTGTTAATTGCTGACGCTTTGCTGTCTTTACTATCTTTGCCCTTACTGCCGTTAATACCGTTGCCATTCGTCGCTTCTTCCAAATTTTCAGCCAAATTTAAAGCAGTCGCCTTACCACGTTTACTCACAAACCCATCAACGAGTAACGCATTTAGATGGGAGTTTTTGAACAACCACAAATTTTTAATTGAAGAAGACCTATTAATCATTATATTTTCACACGACACTTGGGATGCGACAATGGACTTTGAGTAGAGTTTGAGTTTGAGTTTTTATTATTGTTTCCTATACGACAGGAAAACAGTCAAAAAGTGTGCAGAGATATTTTCTATTTTCCGATTTCTACTGTCTTCAGTTTATTGACTTCTCGTAAGTTTTTTTTTTTTCACAAAATCACACGCAAGTTTGTGCAACCTTGCTAGTTGGAGTTGTGTTTTTTTACTTTATGAATTTTAAATATTTCACAAATCTCGTATTTCACTTAAGTTTTTTCCCTTAAAAATTTTTTTTTTTTTTTGCTAAGCGCACGCACTCCTTGTACAATATTTGGCTACTTGGCTGCGTTGAACGACAAACAGTCACGTTGGCTTCTCACGAACTACTGAACGGCCGGGTGAACTCTGCCGCTCTTGTATCTACCGGAAAAAACGTGGGCTGCTTGGCTGTTTGGTATAGTCGAAATGGGCGAATATTGAATGGCTGGTTGGTTGGTTGGTTGCTTGATTGCCGACAGCGGCGAGACATTTTGCAGTCATGAGTAGCGAGCTTAGTTCATACATACACGTATGTATATACGTATATGTATGAATATGTACATATATAGTAGAGCACACCGGGTTGCCTCATTTGGTTTAATGTTTCTGCCTTTCACATTTTTCTCGCCAATTTCACATATATGTATGTATATATATACATATATAGGTATTTATGTGTTGATGTAGTTGCTCTGTTCCTAAAAAGTCTCATGCTCGCTCAAAAGCCAGCTGCTCTTGTCGTTAAAAACCTCTGCGTCTGCGATTTGGTCCTTATTTAATACACCTAAGTGCATATGTACGAGAGTATTTACTAATGTGTGTATGTATGTTCTAAAGGGCGCTCTCTGCAACATAAACATAATCGGATTATGGTACTGAGCGCAATTCTCGACATACCGCAAGTGTGACCGAAAATGACTGCCTTGCAACTCATTCTGAAATCTTATTTAATAGATTTTGCAAAGTAATGACTCACTCGAATTTATTCTGATTGCATGAGTGATTCGGTGGAGACTGAACGATTATGTCTTCTTTGTGGATTCGGAAGGTATTGATAAGATTTAGTACGCATGTGTGCATTCTTAAATAATTGGAAATTTTCGAAGTGCATGCTCGATTTTTTATAAGAAAGAAAAAGCTTAGTTTCTTCAACAAAAACAACTGCCAAAAAATCAATGGTATTTTACAGTCACTTCAAACTTGCGTTTTTATATACACTAATGGGCACTTTTTAAGTGGAAAATTTTAAAAACTTTTCAAAGATTGTGTACAAAGTTTGAAACTTCGCGTTATATGGGCTGAATGGTATTGTAAAGGATAAATAATACTGGGTTGAAGAGTGAACCATTTCCAAAAAGGCTAAGCAGTTTTAGGTAAAGCAAATGTTCTTCCCTTATTGTTGCTATGTTGTTAATTGTATTATAATTTAAAAATTTTAGTTTAAGTTTCTTTCATTAAGTTTCAGAACAAATACAATTTTGAAATACGTAATTTTTAGAATAAAATTGAGAAAAGCTATAGATTTCGAGATAATAAAAAAATGCTGTAATGTTTTCATTCATAATAAAATATTTTTTTTTATCTTATTTTACCAATTTTGTATTTACTTTTCCAACTCTTTCGAAACTGGTGATTTTGGTCACAAATTTGGCTGGAAGTTTTTTGTCTATTATGACGTAGTTCAAAAACTGGAATAAATGAATCAAAATATGAATTGCAAAATAGTAATTTTTTTTAATATAATTAACTCTCTAATTTCCTAACAAAGAAGTACTTATACTCGTTAACAGATATAATGCTGAGGCAAAGGCTGAAAATCGACAAAGGCATGAAAAAAGGTAGAAAAAATAACTGCTAGTAAGGTAGTTCAGAATTAATAGGTTTGATTGAACAGAAATATTCATTGTACCAGGTGGCGCAAAATTAATCTACCTATGGGAAGATTTAAAATTTCTGCAAATGGCGTCGTACGTCAATCACGCAGTTTCCAAACAGACAAGCAATGGAGCGCATAGAGGTCAAAATTAAGATTTCTATCACGTAAAATATTTTTTTTAATTTTTTTATTTAGTAAAAAATGAATTCAAAACCAATAATTGGATGATTAATTTTACCACCTTGTACAATATGTAAAAATATTTCTCGCTTAGAGACACATGTTAAACAGACAAAAGTTATTTTGCCCAGAATGCTGCATTTAAATTTAAGTTCTAATAAAATTCAAAAATTCGGGTTTTAGATTCGTCATCAGCAACGCCAAAAATCTTCAAAACATAGGCATACGTAAATCGAAGCATTTCTTCATTTTCGTTTGCCATTTTTTTAAACATTTCCCATCGCTTTTGTACTCAGTATGCGAAAAACCAAAAACCGGACGACCAAACGAGAAAATTAATTTTACGTAGTGAAAATTATATTCTGCTGAATTTTTTATATGTTAAACAATTTTAAAGGGTGTCTACATATTTTGATTTTTATTTGCAGGTATTAGGTAAAGGCTTTTTCAAAAGACGCGACTAAATGTTGTTTTAAAATAAAACATGTAAAAATTTAGTGTCTTTCAGGTTTTTATTCAAAATATGGCACTTAACAATTATATGTGACAAATGGCATCATTTAAATATCCACATCTTTGCGCACGTCTACAGGTAAAATCCGCCCAACAGTCGATTCATGAATGGCTAATTGTTGAGAACGTCGAGATTTCGATTTTGAAGGTTGTTCAGCTGAACAGCAGCAATATTCTCAACAGAACGCCCAGTTTTTGGTGTGCCATTTCTTTTTCTTTTCTCGACATAACCAGTTTCTTGAAATTTTGAATTGTTGACTCATTCATACGATTATTTCCTCCAAAAAAATCACGAATTTTGCGATATTTTGTTCTTAAAGATCGACCATTTTCATAATAAGTTTCTACAATAATTAACGCGTTGTTCTATCGTGTAAAATTTTACTTCAGTGCGCTTGGCAAATGTCAAAGATGACATTAAAAAAGGTATCGTCGAGAATTGTTCACTTTATTATTCTCATTTATGTATTTCCAATTTCTTATAAATTCATATTTCAATTTATTAAATTATATCAATTTTCACACAAAAATTAGCATTTTCCCTCATTGCACGCCTTCTCAAGACCAGCCAGTTCCATGAAAGTTTACTTAATTCTGTTTTTGTAAATTATAATTGATACATATGTACACATGTACGTTCATAAGAAATTTTTTATTTACTTTAAAGCTTGCTTAAGGTTTTTCTAACGAAAATTCGACACCTGTTCGTGAACTATCAAATGTAAATAGTGGAACAAAGCAAAAAATTTGCAATAAAATGCGAATTAATTCAGTCATACACATACATATGTATTACGTACATACATATTTATTACTAATAATTGAAATGTAATTACTTTAAAAATAAATGATATTTCCGTTATAGATCGGCATTTTAAAATTTTTCTATAACTTCATGTCGCTGTAGCAATTCGAATTAGTTCAACCGCATGCTTTCAACTAGTAATTTCACAATCATTTTAAGGTCAACTCGAACAACTCTTTTTTCTCTAAAAAAATAGATATATGTATACATAAGCACATACATACATATACCACATATACACATATGTACATAAGTATGAAGGTACACAAAAATTTAAGAAATACGCTTTTGCTTTTTTTCTGCCTTACAATAATCTCACCAGCTCACCAAAAACACCTCGTGAGCATATTTTTGTGCTTTCAGAAGACTCGGCATTCACGTACAAGTAGATACTCTTGTCTGTGCTCAGCAGAAATCTATTGTTTGCTCTCCGCATTCAACATTTGCACCGAGGCGTACACGTTTTTATGTATACATAGATACACTCTTTGCATAGCCAGCATAGTCATAGTCACGAACACTAAGTACTACGTATGAACTCGTGATTTCTAACTTCCTCCAAAAGGCAACAGCCTGACCACAGCAGTAACGACTAAAGAACCGCAGCCACGAACACTCAACGCCCATTCGGCATTTTTGGGGGCTCGTTTATGCGCGTCAACAAATCAACGGTGAAGTGGTGATATATATACATACATACATATATTGTACATTTACCCATATATGAGTGTTTATATATACATATGTATGCATGGGCATATGAACGCATGTGTCGGATCAGCTTGTTAACGTACTCGCACGAATTCGGGCAGCTGCCACATGATTTACTTACTTTCGCATACATGAAGATGCATTCGTAAATATATACAGATGTGCACATCGCCGAAATAAAAGTATTTTTGTATGAGTTTCTATGTATATACATACATACATACATACATACATATATTCTTCATCACATGCATCATGCCGCATTTATCTTACCTTACGTTAATGTTGATAGTTAGGTAATAAATCTATATGAATACAATCGTATGCACGCATACACATACATACATAATGAGATGAGAGTTGCACGGCGCGCGAAGTGACGAACTCTGACGTCGATCTGTTATTGTTTAACCCTGCAAACCGAAACTTTCAAAATGCTTTTATCAAAAAAAATAGATTTAAAAGTATGAAACAATTTTTGAGCGCAACAAAACAAGAAATCATAAATATTTAATGAAAATCAATACAAAAAAATACAAGAAAAAATAATAATGGACGCGTACAGGTGTTTGGCCGAGCTCCTCCTATATGTGGCGTGCGTCTTGATATTGTTCCCAAATAGAGGAACCTACAGTTTTAAGTCGACTCCGAACGGAAAATCATCTTTTATGAGGAGCTTTTTTTCATGGCAGAAATACACTCGGGGTTTGCCATTGCCTGCTACTAGAAAAAACTTTTTCTATAATTTTGCTTTTTATTGCGCTACCGAATCATAGTCACGCACCAACCATTCGACCGTCGACGAATACCAATAACTACACTTTTAAACATCATCATCATCATCATCATAGCTTTACAGGTTGGGGTGAACCATTGCTCTCGTTACAATTCACTTCCACGTTACTCAGTTTTCGTTTGGTATCAGATATGCCGGAGCTACAAAGTCGCCTTCGATGTCATCTCTCCATTGTTTTCTCGTCGCCTTGTGAATTTCTTTCGAAAATCTTTTTTTAGAGTTCTATAGTTGCTAATTCGTAAAATGTGACCGTACCATCGAATCCTTTGCGCTTTGACGTATCTGATTACAATTGCACCGCTGATAAATGTGTCTTACTCGGCGTTGCACCGAATGCGGTAAGTACTATCTTCAAGTCGTACAGGTCCATATATTTTTCTCAGAATCTTTCTTTAAAAACATTTTAACTGATCGATTTCACTGGATTTCAGAGCCCAGTTATCGCACCCGTATGTGAGTGTTGGTCTTATAACAGTTTTGTAAATTCGTAGTTTCTGGTTCCTGGAAAGTAATCTCGACTTCATCAACTTTGCATGTGCGAATTAAGAAATATTTGCAGCTTGTATCCTGTCTTGTACGGAAAGAGATGTATCTTTCTGTGCGTTCAGCATAAGTCCAAAGTACTTAAGGGAGGAAACCGGCTTAGGAGGCCGACATTTTGGTGTTCTTCGTGAATTTTTTGAACAATGAAGGAATAATCAGAAATTGCTTAAACTTGGAGGGTATTTTACTCATATTTTTAGGTACATTTTAAAATTCTTTCAAGCCATTTCCGCCGGAAATAGTGACGTTAGAGCGTGTTGTCCATGGACGATCCCCATCCGAGTATCTTGCTGGTGAGCACTCCTGAAGTTGTAATTTTTCTCCGTAACCAACAACAATTTTTTTTTTCGTTAACAACATGTTTCCTAAGAATATGAACCTAATTTTGATCAAATAATATTGAAAATTGCATATCTTTGAGGCGCTTGAAACTAATGTAATTTTTTCAAACCATATTTTTTTTATCTATTTTGCTTAAAAAATATTTTTAATGATAATATAATTCCAGAATTAGGTTAAGGATTGAATAAAGAATACTCCGAAAAAAATGTACAATATAACGATTGGTCGATATCTTTTTGAGCTAGAGTGCCCACCAGTTGAAAAACAGTAGTTTCGAGAAAAACGTGGTTCTAACTAACGCGCGCTACGGTGCTGAACCGACGGGCAGTCACTGAAGTGCTAATAGAATCGGGAATAATGCGAATTTCGCTTTAAAATTTTTACCCCATATTCTTGAGTACTATAAAAAAAAGTCGATTTTTTAATAAATCTAAACTCGTTTTACTTAAACTTTTAATAAAATCTAAATTTAATATCGATCTACCCACCACACAGGGTCCTTATCGCACTGAAAAACGGTTTTCTCATTCAATTTAAATACTACGTTTTTCTTTTGTTCATAGAAAAGTGTATTCTCAAAACTTCTAAAACTATAACTGAGTTGCTGTTGTAACTTTTGAATTCCAAACCTGCATATACTTAATATCGTACTTATAAATAATGTCCGGTCGTTACAAAAGGCTTCTAAAAAACGATGTAATACATCATTCTACACCTCAGCATTCAGCCTTTCAATCACTTTGGCATATGACGGTAAATAGATTGGACATGAAATGCAAGTAATCCTCTTCCACCAGTTGCACGTAGGAGAGCGGCGTGTAGCTTGGCTCTTCAGGTGGGAAATATTGTATTTCCTCAAGTACTTCCACCTCCTCATCTTCCGGATTGCTGGCACATACCGTGCCATAGTTCCGCTTCACTTCACTGCCGGTGTGCGGAGGATCCCCCTGACGCCTCAGCGGCGGACGCGACAATTGTGGTGTGGAAGACACCGCTGCCTGAGTATGACCGTTACCGCCAATTGGGCTGATCACATGCGACATTTCGAATGTATTGTCTGTGGCAGTTGAAGGTGTGCGTTGTTGTTGCCGATTTTGCTCTTGTTGTAGATAAAGACGACGCACTACATTCATGCGCAGATCGTTGGGATGATGTCGGGCAGTGGGCTGCGCGGCTGTTGAACTACGTGCGGTGGTGTTAGTGCCACTTGTTTTGCTACTTGTTGATGCGCTCGTAACTGCGTTTGATGACTCACTCTCGCCCAGTTTCATATACACCAAGCCATGCTTGCGGCGATACCACATTTCACGGTGTTCACGATGTTCGATTAGCACCTTTTTGCGCACAAATTCATGAAAGGTCAGTAGCTCGGTGCTGATTTCACGTCGCACTATTTGCTTTTCACGCGCAGGCAGGTAGGGATTTTTCAAAGCTAACATGCTCTGAGAGGCGGCTAGCATGAGCACATGCTCGAGTGCGAGTAAACAGAGTTCACCATCCAGATTGGATAGTAGCTCATTGGGTGGACAATTGGCTGATGATACCGATGTAATGGAAACGGATTTAGAAAATTGGCGTTGTGTTCTGACGAGTGCAGCTGCGCCGCCTTGTGATATATTTACGGCATCATTGACGGTGGAGGGTATCACATTAAGTGGCACCTCGTGAAAGCAATAGCCTTGCTGAAAGTGGAGAAAGCGGGATGTCAGTTGGTGGGCGTTTACATTTACATTTCATTTACATACCAAATTCAACACTTTTGTGAAAACACCAACAATGCTGAGCACCGTACCGAATGCTAACGTTATGACAGTCTCATTTAATTTGGGAGCGCCAAAATGTATCTCGAAAATCGGTTCGTATTTGCTAACCAAAAGCTCGGGCGCACATATTAAATCCAACAGCTTGGGGCTGAAACGCTGCAGGCATTGCACACTCAAAATGATAATTTCAGTGAGACTAAGGAGAGTTCGATTTTTAGACATTAGCTAATTTGGTGGACTGCAAAGCGAAGCACTTCACTTACTTGTTAAAGGCGCTGATTACTTCATCAGTAAATCCCGGTTGCTCTATGTCCGATAATATATCCAGCTGCAAGTTACGGCCTGCTATCAAACACTTTAAGTTTTTCGGTTGGTGGAACATTGAAATGCAGTGTCCCATGAGGACTTGAACGGAGCGCTGCGAATAGGGTTAAAAGGAAAAACATTATTGTTATTAAAATTATTAAGAAATTTAAAAAGTAAAAATAATTAAAAAAATTCCACTCACCAACATATTAAACAACGATTGCGAGTGTTCCAAACGCCACATCGTCTCGAATTCGACCAAATTCGACACCAACGTAATGGCGCTCTTAATTAGCTCCATAGCCAGCGGTTCCAATGTTTGTTTGGCCAGCAGTAAGGAATCCACCAAATATTCCTCATGAATGCCCACGAATTGCAATGCCTGTTTCACGAAGTAATGTTTGTGTTTTTCAAATAGAATTGTGACCAAGGTGATGCCGCGCGTATAGACGGGCCACCACTTCTGCACAGTCCAGCTATTGTCATCCGTTTTCGTTTGTCCAATTACAGCGAAATTGGTCTGCAACAGGTCTTTTGGCGGCAGCAATTTCAGCCACAGATAATCACCCACATCGCAGTGCAAAAACTCTGCCGAGCAATTGCCCTTCGCAAAGACTATCAACACATCCAACAGCTCGACTGTGAGATTTTGTTTTCTGTATAGGTGCAGTATGGAACTGGCACAGCTTAACAAGCGTTGAAATACTTTGTTTACGATGAAAGGCGTATCCCAGTTACCGGGGCCGGACTCATGAAATATGCCAGCAACAGTCTTTAGTAGGTTGAAACTCAGCACCAGCGAGTTTGACGATGCCTGTTGTAGATTTTCCAGTGCCAACTTCGCCTGTTTCTCATCGCGTGCGCTATTCTCTAAATTTTGCAATTCAGTGCAAATGATGCTTACCACCGAGTAGAGAAAATTGAGCGCCGCATCCGAATCATTTAATAATTCCGGCGCCAGTAAATCGGCGCACTTAATAGTGAATGCGAGGCAAGCTTCCTTGGCGCGCACATGCAAATCCTCGTAGCAAGAGGATAAGCGGCAGAGCAGCTTGATGACCTGTTTCAGCATTTCAACATCTTCTTCAGGCGTATCTGTGTACGATAGCTTGAAACTGAGCAACACAAAGAGATACAATTCACTGAGCACGATGAATGGACGCAGATCTTCGATAAATTCGGCGCGATCTACCAGCGTCAGCAGCGTTTGCTCAGCCAACTTTTTCAATTGCTTAGGCGGCACTTCGATAAAGGATGGCTGCTTCTTCAACAGTATAATAAGAAAGCTTTTGAATGCTGCCAGGCGGCAAAGCCATTCGGGCACGTCTTCGTTGAACACTTCAACAGCACAGTAGGGCTCAGCGGCTGGTATTTTCGGCATATCAAAGACGTAATTGAGCCATTTATTGAAGTTTGCCGTTTCGAAAAAGCGTAAAACAACTTCCTTCAACTCAGTATTGCCGTTCGGCGCTGTTGAAAATATTTCTATGGAAAGTATATTCAATAGTTGGGTGTAGACACGCACATTTGTGCCCAGCGTACTGAAGAGCGGATTGCAAAGTTGTAACCAAAACTTCGGGCGTTTTGTGAGATCCTCCACCAAGCTTTGCATGCCATTCTTCCAGAGCGAATGGAAAATATTCATAATTTTGCTCGGCAGCGTGTGCTCCACAGTTTTCGGATCCTTCGCCACAGCTTCTAGATAATCTTCAAGGAAAGTTAATATGCTATCGGCGATTTGTACACCAGCCTCCTTGCCCAAAAAGCGTTTCTCTTGTGTGGCATTGACTTTGAAGAATGCTTCAGTGACGCCTGGTTGCTTTTCAATGCAGGCCTCTACCAGTTCAAGTATAGCCACCTTTAGTGAATCGCTTTCTAATTCATCCGGTAAACGTTGCAGAAACGTTAGACGTATCTGATCGGGTTCCATGTCCAAACACGCCAGCAGTGACATATTAAATTCAAGCGCAATACGACGTAAAAGCCGGCACGACAGAATGGGCAGCCAGCGGTCGAAAATATTGCTCATATAACTGGTGACAACTGGAATGATGCGGAGAGTATCGCGTTGCTTTGGTTGCGTGTAGATGAGCGCTTCGAGCGGCGATAGCTCAGTTGAATCCTGTGAGGTGGTTTTGAGACGCAGCAGCTGCATGAGTATGCGCATAGCTAAGCGCACCAGCAACACGATGCCATGCGATTGTTGGATCATCCAGTTCAACTCCATCTCCATGACATGCTGCAAATATGCATTGCCCAGAGCTACAAACCTAGTGAGAGTTGGCGTATTAGTTTTAATTTTGAGTGGGAATAAAAAAAAGAAAGAGACGCACCTCAATAGAACCACACCATTTTCCATGTTCGATAAACTATGTATGCATATGTCGCGCAGGAATTGTTTCTCGGAATTAATCTTTTCGTCTTTGTCACCCAGACTTGTTACGGTATCTAAAATATCGCAAACGAATCCCATAATTTCGGTGTAAATTTTGTGGCGCTCCGATTGGCTCTGAAAGCCCCAGGCATGCATATGAGGGAACACTTCACGCAGCAAAAAGATTAGACCTGGTATCTCAATTTTGAAGAATTTATTGCGCTGTAACTATTGACGAAGAAAAATTAAAAAAAAAAAAAAATCAAACATGCGTATTGCTCCTTATTCACCTTTGTGTATGCGCGCAAAAAACCCAAATAGGCTATCAAAAAATCATAGCGCTCCAACTTTTTCTCCACATCAACCAAATAAGTGCCAACCACACGGGAATCAAAGCAAATGCCAACGGCATAATCTTTGTAACTATCCAATGTTTCATTAGTGATCATTGGCAGAATATGAAGATGAATGACCCGAGCGAAAATTTCAGCATCCACTAATGGTAAAAGCATCGTGCAAACATTCAAGCAATTTGCCAACATCTCAACAGGCGGTTGAGGCACCGCCTTAAATTTGTTTAATAAGTCAATGCACATCTCCGTAGGATGCACCATTTCAGCACTTATAGCGCTGAGTGACTTTGTGCGTTGAAGAACACTTTGCAAGTACTCAAGACCCGCATTGATACGCCGTACGCGTTCATTCAGCTGCCAATCGCCTTGATTTTGTATGGTCTCGGCGAGCAAGCAGTTTATTTCGTGGTGCAACACAACAAAGTAGTCAAGCGCAACACGAAAATGTACACAATATCCCATGGGACGCGACATTATCACCGCTGTTGTGTTGGCGGGAATGGTGAAATCCAAGTGAGGGAATGGCTTTATGGCGCTGGTGAGTATGTAGTCTTCTTCGTTGATGGCACGCAAGGCGTATTTACATTCATCATATAAATCGGTGAATATAGGCAATGATTCTAGCTGAGATTTTACCTAAAAAGTAAAAACACAAAATGTTAGTTCTTTAACTCTTAGCTGGTTTTGCTTAAAACTGCCTACAAAAGTGTATGCGCCCGCTTTGGTTAGCGCATTCGCCAGCATTGAAAGGTGTACGAAATCGAAAGGAAATGTTTCCAAGAGCGTATTATACAGAGAACGTATGCCTTTTTCTGAAAAAATGAAAGCATAAGAATAGGTATTTTTAAAAAATAATATTTTTCAGATTTCTTTGTGCTGCAACTTACCTTGCTCCGCACAAAAATCCTTCGCTAATGCCGGCCAAGACAGTAGCTCGCACAACAGTTCATATATATATGGATGACGTGCACAGGAGCCATCGCTATCGAAGTAATCGCACATGTACGTAAGCATGTTGTACACAGTCTTACGTGCGATGCGCGACACCAAGCTGTCATCCTAAAAAATTAACAAAAAATAAATGAAAATTATTATTACTATGATACCAATCATTCCAGATAAGAAAGTGGTACCTTAAACATTGTACAGGTGAGCAAATTATGCAAATACTCAAAACACCTGAGATCAATAGCCCTCTTTCCCATTAACTGGCATGGCAAAAAAGTTTCTGCATCTTCGATCGCTTTTGTGAAACGTATTTTGAGCAACATCCAAGCCAACAAAAGGGGCCCATTTTCTGGACTATGATACATTCGCATTATTTCCTTATCCAACGAATCGATTATATTAAGTGCCAATGTCGTGGCGGTATCGTCTAAATCGATGCATTTCAACAGCAAAATAGTCTCCGAGTACGCTAAGCGTGTGATCAATTCGTTATGCAGTGGTTTTCCAACATCCAAATAACTTTGCTGACGCCCAAATGTATGTTGTCTAAAGCAGTTAAATACTTTTTCTATATGTTTTAATTCAAATGGCAAATGCTCACAAATGAGCATCAAAATGTGTATCACTTCGTTGATTTCGCGTGCGTTTCCTTCTGACCATACAATCAGCCGTGTATGATAATCGAAAAATTCACCATTTGCTAATTGGATAGGCGGATACTCGTTAATAAGTTGCTCCAATTGATTGAGGTAGGAATCGCGCAGTTTCTGTAGTGTAATTTTATTTAAAATCTCTTTGTACTGCGCATGGTAGGGATGGTTAGGAACTTTATAGAAGAGTAGCAAATTTTTTACGATTTTCAACACAATCATGCGTTCGAGTGTATAATAGCCCCATATGTCATCCAGCAATTTGCTCATATTGCTCTCCGATGAAATGTGGCTAGTGAGCGAGCTAGCTGAGCCGCGATATTCGTTGGTGAGATAGTAGCAAAGTATCTCCCAGCATTGTTGAGACTCCAAGTCCTGCCACAGAAAGAGTATGTAATTAATAAGAAATTAAAGAAAAATTGTTATTTTTTGTTTTGTTCATTGCCTACCAACAACTCTTGCAAATTCTGCGTGAATGGCAATAATTTCTCTTGCTTTTTTTCCTTCAGCAAATCTTCTAATTTTATATTCGATGTGGCGCGTTTGCGAAAGTGTAATACACCATCTTGCAACTCTTTCGATACATTTAGCAGTTCCTCACGCACTGTGCTCTCCGGTGTTTCGTGGTGTATGCCAGACACGAGTTGCCAAAGCCGTTTCCAATCGGTACTGCAGTGAGGGAATGTTTAACTATGGTACACTAACAACTTACAAAAGTTATACTTACATTACACTGCCGTTCGCACTCATTGTTAATGTTTAAACCCCCTTTGGCTGATGTTTTTATGTTATTTAACAAGAATTTCACTTAAAATTTACCAAATAACACCACAAAGTGAAACTACACACATTGTTCAACCGCCAAATATTCTAACATAGATGACATTCTAACTAGATGCAGTTGTCAATTGTCAAACACAGCTGATGGCCGTGTGCGGATTGTAGTAGACTTTTCGTGTAATAGAGTGAAAAGAAAAACTAACGGCATACAGTTAACCCTTATGTAAAATTTAAGGTACATCCAATTTTATTAAGGCAGTATGGAATATATAATAGCATCGAAGTCGTATCATGACTCATCGATAATAAGGTCTTGTAGACTGTTAGACCAAAACAAAAGAAAAGATTTATAAAAAGAAATATATGCTATTAATGAGTTAAAAATTAAAACTAAAAAACTGCAATTAATGTTATAAAACAAGTATCTTACATAAGAAATTGGGGAAATATCATCTTTAATATAATATAATATAACAGGCTTTGGAAAAAATGGTTTTAAAAGGGGGATAGAGAGCTGTATCTCCATATTTAAACTGAAAACCGCGCTCTCCGGAGTCCTGTAGTTTTTAAGTAACTAACTGTAAAATTTGTAAAGCCGGTCGCCGTAGCCGAATGGCTTGGTGCGTGACTAACATTCGGAATTCACAGAGAGAACGTTGGTTCGAATATCGGTGAAACACCAAAATTAAGAAAAACACATTTTTCTAATACCGGTCGCCCCTCGGCAGGCAATGGCAAACCGCCGAGTGTATTTCTGCCATGAAAAAGCTCCTCATAAAAAAAATATCTGCCGTTCGGAATCGGCTTGAAACTATAAGTCCCTCTATTTGTGAAACAACATTAAGACGTACTCCACAAATTGGAGGAGGAGCTCGCCCAAACACCCAAAACGGGTGTACACGCCAATTATATATATATATATATATATAACTGTAAAATTTGTGTAATTTAGCGAAAAGTTGGAGTTGCCAGACACCTCAATTAAAAACAAAGTTCGCATGCAGAGCCATTCACTGGAAAGTTGTCTACAAATCTGCAGTATTTTTTCCTTCAGTTTAGAATTGAGAAACATTTTCGAAAATATATACGTATACAACTAAATTCTACAGGAACGTCGACTGGAATTGTTTTTGTAAAGTTGTAGAATTTACGCCATTCGACTACGCCATTCATAATATTTTTGCATAGAAATTATTTTCGCGAGGATGGCCTTTGGCCACGCTTCAAAAAAATAACCTCCAACAGTCCAACTCCGGCTACGCCATCCACAATATTTTTGTGTAGAACTCCTTTTCACGTTAAAACATTAAACCAAAAACTAAAACGACATATGCGTGTGTGCAGGGCCGTAGAGAGCATATCCGGGCCCGGGGGAAAATCCGGGCCCCGGGGGAAAATTGCAAATGCGGGCCCTTTCAAATGATGTCTAATTCATATAAATACGTATAATCTCGAGTCCGGGCCCCTCTGAAAACTCTGGGCCCGGGGGAAAAAGTACCCGATACCCCCCCCTCTCGACGGGCCTGCGTGTGTGTAAGAAAGATGCACAATAAGCTCCATCCCCATCATTAATACGGAACTGGAAAATATTTAATTTTTGTTCGTTCCCACGACAGTCGGTTCTAGGTAACCGGAACGACCCGGATTTATATCCGGCCAAGGACTGTCACTTCAGCAGCATTCCCCGTATATGTATGGGGAATGTTTATGCTGCTATAACAACAACAACAACAACTTCATTTTTGTTCATATTTTTTATTTGCAATTGAAGGCATACGGCAACACTATACTGTTGTCAATTCCAGTGAATTGTTATTCTCGTTTAAATTTGGAAAGTGATGATATTGGTAGTTGCGTTTATATTTAATTTTCACTGAAATAATAATAATAAATAAATATTATATTTCGAATACCAGTATAAAAATAAGTACAAACACGCGTGCGAGTGTATATTTTTTGGATTTAAGTGAATTTTTGAAAAATATATTATTAAAAAAAAATGAAAATTTGAAGTGAAAGTGTTTTTTTTTCATAAGCAAATAAAAACTATATTTTCAGAGTTAATTAATAAAAAAATTTAGGTACTTACAAAGGCCAATATATTAAAGATATCCCTGAAAAAAAAGGAAATTTCAAATTGTTGAAGGAGCTGCCCCCCATAAGGCAAAATGTTATTTTTTTCCTATGAGCAAAATATGCATATTTCGACTGAAAATGTCGATGAAAAAAGGATAAATGGGAGAGCGCTCATATTTTGCACATTTAGTTGGTTTAAATGGTGATTCTTCCAGAATCCAAATAGCGCTTCCGCACCATTTTGTTGCCACATCCTCGTTACCAACTTGTTTACCAGTTGTTTAGAGCATGACTATATCCAGTCTGTGCGGTTCAGGAATCTTATCAGGTTGTCGACATCTAAGCCAGACAGCTGTTCCAGACTCTTGAGCAGCGGTTTACCCAGGCGTAACATTCTGTCCTTCCATAGGGCAGGGCATTCGCAGAGGAAATGGAATATTGTTTCCTTTTTCTCCGGTTGTTTACAACTGTGACAGTATGTGTTGTGAGGGACGCCCATTTTGGCTGCTTGTTCTCCCACAGACCACAAGCCAGTTATGACTGCCGTTAGTCTCCAAGCGTCCCGTCGTTTCATGTTTAACAATATTGACGATTGCTTAAGGTTGTAGGTAGGCCATAACGTTCTGCTAATTTTGCATTTCGTCTGGTCTCTCCATCTACAATAGTGCGATTCAGAGGTATTTTAGGGAAAGTGCACTCTTGACTGCACCTAATGTTGTGAATACCGATTCTGCAAGAGCGTTATTCATGGCAGATCCCCTTCTTGCCAGTTCATCCGCTTTTTCATTACCTTCAATGCTCCGATGTCCCGGGACCCAGATTAACGTAACTTTATGGTTTTCGCTCAAGGTGGTAAGGCTAGTCCTGCTTTGTTTCACTAGTTTAGAGGTTGTTGTAGCTGAACCTATTGCCTGGATTGCAGCTTGGCTATCCGAAAGAATTGCGATGTTGCCCTGAAAAGAGGGATCTAAAAGACACTGCAAGCACTAGGGAGGCGCACAGATCTTTCAATTTTAAGTCTATGAGAATATATGCCAGCTCCAACACCACAATTTATTGTACTGCCATCTGTATAGACTGTAGTGTCGAACTTGTTTAGTGAGAATCCCTTATACCATTCTTTCCGAGATGGAAAGAGAGTAACAAAATTTCTACTGAATGTTACCGTCGGGACGATGTGGTCAGTCCTCTTCGAGGTAAACTGTGTTTGTCGCAGTAATAGACTGGCATGGCCATGAGCTTTTTCCTTCCAGCGACCCGCTTCATTTAACCTGAATGCACTCAATGTTGTCATCTTCTTGATATGTAGATCTACCGGAATAACGTGGGTCAGAGCGTTTAGGGCCTCCAGAAGACATGCTCTGATTGCACCGACTGTTATTGCACAGGCTGATCTTTGTATTCTGCCAAGTAATTTGATGTTGTATTCTCTCTCTAGAGCTTCCCACCAAACTACCGAGCCATATGTTAAAATTGGTCGTATAACCGCCTTATACAACCATAATGTATACTTGGGTTGAATACCACATCTTCTTCCTAGCATACGTTTACAGGCATATAAAGCGATTTGTGTTTTCTTTACTCGTTCTTCAATGTTTAATTTCCAGTTAAGTTTGGAGTCCAGAATTACCCCTACGTATTTTGCACTGGGGAAAGTGAGAGTGTTTGTCCGTTAATGTTCGGTGGAGTAAAAATTGGTACCTTATATCTGGTCGTAAATAGCATGAGTTCTGTTTTACGCGCGTTTAAACTTAGGCCACAGCCTGTAGCCCAAGAGTTAAGCCTGCTTAATGCCCCTGAATGGTCCCACTGATCGTATTGGGACACAGTCCTGATACCATTAACACCACATCATCAGCGTACGCGACCACTTTTAACCCACTTCCATTAAGTTTTATTAAGATTTTACTAATAACACATAACCAGAGGAGTGGAGATAATACTCCTGTGGAGTGCCCCTGTGGACTCTTTTTGTACAATACTATCCCGTGTTTTTTTAAGAGTTTGAGAACTTAATATGATAATACAAAACAGAAATATTTTTGGAATGGTTTTTGAAAAAATGTTTAGTAATATGTTATATAGTATCTCCCAACATCATACAACTTAGTAACAGTAAAATTATATGGATAGTTTTTTACTAAAAGTGCAATTCCAATAAAGTTTACTTGGGAAAAAATTTGCAAGTCTTTTAATCTATTAAATCTAGAACTTGTAACTCCTTCTACTTTTGCATGTTCACTATCAGGATTCGTTGTTTAATAAATTAGTACACGCTTTTCTAAATTTCACGAAACGGCTTGCAAGGCTGTTGAAATTTAATTATTATTTTTTATTTAATTTTTTTTTTTTTGCATTTTATTTAATTTTTTATTTTATTTTATTTTTTTACTTTATTTTATTTTATTATTTTTTAACTTTTTTTATGTGTTTTATAAGATCTTAATATTTGAAGATACATATATATATACGAACACCATATAACTCAAAATTTCAAACTTTGAAAAACTCGACAAATTTTCATCAAAAGCTTGAAGTGGCTCAAACGTGTTTTTTTTTGCTTGGGTGGGCTACAAAACTGCACAATTAAAAATTTGAAAAAAATTTCGAATTTTGTTGTAGTAAGAACTACATTTATATATATAAGTATAAAAAATGCATAGTCAAAACTTAATGACGCGCTGTTATTATTGTGAATACACATATGTATGATAGTATGTAGATTTTGCAACAAAAAAATCCAGTTGTTCCGATAATTCATATATATGTACATGTATAATTGGCATCTACACCCTTTGTTCGGGCGTTTGGCCGAACTCCTCCGCCTAATTAGTATACACGACGGGATGTCTTTCCACAAATGGAGGGACCTACAGTTTTATGTCGCCTCCGAAAGGCAGAGGGCATATTATGAGAAGCCTTTTCATAGAAAAAATGCCCGAGCCCATTTCCTGCCGAGGAGTGACCGCTATTAGAAAAAAGAGACTAATTTATCATTTGGTGTTTCATGCCCGAATGGTGCCCCGTATGCACCCGTTCAGCTACAGTGATCCCATATTCATTCTCTATACATGTCTATAATAATTAATCAACTACTTTTCCATACACACATACATATGCGCAGGTATGTACATTTGAAAATTCTGCTAATTCTCACTACTAAATGGGGTAGTTTTCAAAACTTTGCTTTTGCACTCTATACTCCTCTTCTGATACATTTTGTTTTCACTTTGCTATTTGCTTAGCCATCTCAGTCAGCAGCCCCCACCTTCCGTTTATCGTATGCTGGTACATTAACGAGCGCTTGCTAGATTAGCGGTGTTATTGATGCTAAAGCGAACGAAGTCGACCTACGTAGCCGAACCGAACACAAATATACAAACATACTTATGTGCATACTCTCAGTCTGTAAAAACTCCCCTACCAACAGTCATCCTGCCTTGAAGTCTCCAAGCAAGTACATAACCACGAAAGTAACAAAGCGCCTCCCCGTCAGCGCTTACAGACCCAAGCGAGCACAGTGAGAGCAGATCTAACGACGAGAGCGGCAATAGTCAGTAGCTTATAGTAAATCACAACGCAAATGAATTCAACGAAGCTGTCGAAGTTGCAAGGATTCTCACAGCATCGCAAGGGCGCTTGCGATAGGATGAAATTTAGTAATAGAAAACTATCGCTACGAAGTAGATCTAGTGCTAAGGTAGCGGCTGCAGCTAAATGAAGAAGGACAATTGGAATTGAACAATTGCTATTTCAAACAACAAAATAAAAATAATCAATAATCGCAAGGAGAATAAATCAAGTGAACAGAAAATGGCACAGCTCGTGGGACCAACGGCGCATACTTTGGAAAATGATAACAGTAAGTAGGCAAAAGTGATTTTCCAATATTTTTTCACTTATACTAACAGATGTATGCATGTACGGAGTTGGTGTATGTGCGTCATATAATGATTACGCATTAATTTAATACATCAGTTTTTCTGTATCCTTGCAAGTTACTCTCCTTATTCTACAATTTAGCGTGTTTCGTTCGTTTAGTTGCTAGCCATTGAAGTGCGCTGGTTTCTTTTTATCGGTGAAATTACATACATATAAAATATGTATGCATTCATTTAAAATATAAGTATTTACCCGTGTGTTTGTAGGCGAGTATGGATTTGCACTGCTAGTAGGATGTTCGAAAGCAATTTTAGCATCACTGCAGCTTGCAGGGATAGAATGTGTGGGGTGTAATGGGTGAAATGGGGTGTGCGTGTGTAAGTGCATGTGTGCGCTAGATTTTTATTATCATCTTATCCTTGCTTCTGCTCCTTGTTTACGTTTTGCGTTTTATTTCGTGCTCATTTTCCCACTCACCGCATGCTGTTTTGCTGAAAATATTTAGTTTAGAGCTGATAAGGCTGATGCTGTGAGCGAAAGGCCTTCACTAAGTGGTGGCGTGTGGAGAGTGTATGCATGGTGAGTAAACAGCGGTGTAAATATTTTCACCATAAGTGAGTAAACAACGGTACAAATCGAATCTATAAAAGGTGGTGGCACCAAAGTACTAACAATATTCACATGTATTTTGGTTTTGCAATTTTGTGTTCTGAATGTAAAAATATCAATAAGAATGGAAATGAACAAACAAAGCAAAAACAAAGAAGCAGTCCTTGCAATAGTATCAATTGTGTCCGATAACCGAATTAGCCATCACCAGCACGGTGTACAGATTATAGAAAGTGGCGCCTTCCGAGAACTGCTATTTTATTTTTCGCGATGCCGTCAGTGCTGCGATCAAGCAAACAAAATGAAGATACGTTTTTTGTTTGCGAATATTCAAAGAATTTCTTGGTAATATTGTGATTTTATGATTTGTATTTAATTTTTAAATTAAATTAATTAATTTAAAAGGGCTGCGTGTTAAAATTAAAAAACACAAATTATGCATAAAAATACCTACAAATACAATTTTTCGTTTTTTTAGCAACATTTTTTTTATGTGGAAGCAACAACAACTTCGTGTTGATCAAGCGGCATGCTTAGGCCAGTACTTCCAAGTACAATTAAGGGGTCAGTCTACTTTGGAGACTCGAAAAAAAGGCTATATTCGTGATTTTTTTTTTTAAAAAACTATAAATGATAGTAATATAAAATTTGTTTGATTTATTAAATAAAGTCTTAAAATTCAGAAATAAATTTTTTTTTATTCAATTTTATAGTATTTTTAGTAAAAAAATAGCAGTGAAGCGTAACGTCTCAAACATGGGTTGGTGAGGCAGCTCCATCAGAACTCAAGAACGGCTTGTCTGAAACAAAAAAATCAAAATGTTTCAGATTCAGTAAGATACTGGCTACAAAATGACCCTCGGATATTAGGTTTTAATGAAGACAAAAAAAATGGCTGATAAAAATGGAAAATTTTTGATAGAACGGTTTTTTTTTCGCATATTTAAAAAAAATATATAGTAAAAATTTAAAATTTCAAAACCCCCGAGCGTCAATTTGGTGCAAATTATGTCTAGAATATATGATCCAAATTTTATGAAAATCGGTTGATTAGTTTTTGAGATACAGTGGAGCTAGATTTTGAAAACGTTGTTTTCAGAAAAACGCGTTTAAAGTTCATCGATGCACGCTATACGCGCAGGTAGACGAAATAAGGTACTGATGTTCAGGTAAAAAAAAAATAGTTAGAGTGCTCGGATTTTCTTAAAATTTTTACACAATATTTCTGGATATATATACTTTCAAATTATGCAAAAAAAAAAAAATGAAAAATTTTAAAGTGACAAAGTAGACTAACCCCTTAAGCTAGATGCTTTGAAAAGTAATATAATGACAAGAGGGATTGAGACATGACAGTTTGGTGAGGAGCAGGACACTCGTCTTTTGACCAACCTAAGACGGGAACAAACCATTTTACATAAATATCACCTAAAGATGATATATTGTTCTGTTGTAGCAGCATACTACAGATTCCCAGTTTTGGCCACCCGAAGGAAAATTGTGTCCACTCAATTTACGCGTATTCACATAATCGTCCAATCAGTCGTTGTTCAGACGGTAACGAAGTAGCATGGGCAAAAACTGTTTTGAGTTTTTCCGTAAACAACCCGTCGTCACAACAGCCCATGACGTATGCAAATCAGCTGATTCCTTCAAAATCACTGAGAGTCGGTTAACGGTATGATGCTGTTCGCAGCTCTGCATTCTGTGTATCGTACTGTGTATCTATCATTCATAGGTTTCGAAATTGCGCAGATTAAAATGCAAAAATGAGCATAACTTTGCCAAAACGTAATTTTAAATGAGAAACATGAGAGTATTTAGAGGAGAGTATCAAAATAGCGACACATCAACACTGCAAAACTCACTAAGAGCTGAATAGCGGTATCACTCTATGCGCATGCGCAACCTTCTCTACACTCTCAACTGCGGAACAGAGACTCTGTGGACTCTGTTATACGTGTCTTTTGATAGGCATTTGGTCTACATTTCTCATTTTCGAAGGCATGTCAGGCAAAAGAAGGTAAGAATGAAATTTCCTCCCGCGAGAGCATAAACTGCCTACAAGCAATGGAACAAAAAGCCTCCATTGTATACATTTAATTGGCGCTTACACCCTTTTTGGGTGTTTGGGCGAGCTCCTTTTATTTGTGGCGTGCGTCTTGATGTTGTTACACAAATGGAGGGACCTACAGTTTTACGCCGATTACGAACGGCAGATATTTTTTATGAGGAGCTTTTTCATGGCAGAAATACCATACACTCGGAGGATTGCCATTGCCTGCCGAGGGGCGCCCGCTATTAGAAAAAAATGTTTTCTCCCTTTGGTGTTTCACGGAGATTCGAACCAACGTACTTCGAATTCCGAATGGTAGTCACGTCCCCACCCATTCGGCTACGGCGGCGGAAAACCACCATTTCTTGCCCGAAATAGGATATTGTTAGAGTTTATTGTTATTTTAGCTCCTATTCTTCTTACACAAAACCAGAGAAACAAAACAGTTGACAAATTCAATTTGACAGTTTTCACCAAATCACGACTTTGGACTAGGGAGAAACACAAACTCATTGTTTTTTTTAACACAAAATGCTGGGAAGTTTCGGGTACTCGTGGGATGCTGATAATCAAGTGGTAATCAAGAATGCTTTGCGTCAGGTGACAGTATACCATGTTTTCCCTTTATTAGGCCTAAAAAAAAAATAATAATTATCTGAGCGTTAGGCCATTCGTCAACCAAACTCTGATACCGTACGATCTTCCACTCAACTGACGATCGGTCCAGTAATATCTTCTTCGGATTTGTTCTTCACAGTAACCCTCATGCTGATGATGTTCCATTGCTTAATAGAAATCAAGAATTTCAAACCCTTGGCATCTCTCCTGCTGTTCTTTGTTTTCACTGACTTCTTACCCACCAACTTACTTATTAAATATCTTCTCAAATTTTCTCTTTCATCTTTTAGACTACTATCAAATCAGCGATGAAGATCTCGAAGACTGCGACGATCTCAACGATGACTCTCTACTTGAAGAGGTGGTAGAGGGTGCCAATGGTAATAGTGTCTCAATCGGTGGGCGCGGCCCATATGAACGCGCTTGGACTACAGAAGCAACACGCGCGCTCATACACATCCGCGGTCCAATGCAAGGCATGTTCACCGAAGGCCGACAAAAACGGACTGCTCTTTGGCTGCACTGCACACGACAGCTACAAAAATTGGGCTTTCGCTATAGTGCCGCCAAAGTACAAAAGAAGTGGCATAATATACTCATTACCTATAGTAAAAATCTACCCAAGAAAAAGACAAGTGGGTATGTGCATTGGGAATTCTTTGAGGAAATGCACAAGTACTTGAAGGATAAAAAAGTAGATATGTATGATTTTCAACTAAAATCGATACCATGTCACAAACCGGCGGGGCAGCAACAACCCGCACCGAGTAACTTTCAACATGCGCGGGAAATCAAAGAAACTCCGTCCATGGCAAATGAGATGATGACGCAATATAGCGATGGAAATCAGTTGTCATTATTGGCTAATAATGCCGAAACGCATTTGGATAAATCAAATGATGAATTCGACGAGGATTCGACGGTAATGTCTGAGTTAAAACAACCAAAACTGGAATTTAACGCAGCTGAATTACCGCTGGAGATAACTCATGCGAATGGTTATGAGCGAGGCGGGAACAAATGTGATAAGGCCGAGTTCCCGCTTGAGGGTAATATGGAACAGGAAGAGAGCCAATGGTGGAAGGACTATTTCGAACGGAAATTGGAGGTGGAACGAGAAAAAATTCAGTGCCAGAAAGAGCTGCACCGTGAACAAATGCAATTCCACAAAATGTCGCTGCTACAACAGGAGAAGATCGAACGTCTGAAAATTGATGCAATCAACAGCTTGACGGCGACGCTGCAAAAGCTGGTGGAGGCGAAAAACCGGAAGGCATAGAGAGATGTGGGAATCAAAGCGTGGTTACTTTTTTATTTTTTATTATTGTTTTTGTTTTTTGAAATTGAAATATTTAGAATCGAAATAGTATAAGAACATTTTTTTTGGAATTGTGTACATGTATGTGTATATGAATCTATGTATGTGTATGCATATTATTTGAATATGAAGTGGATAGCATCATTAAATGTAATTATGTTTTAAGATAAGCTGTAAATTGAAAGGTAGATACGTGTAAATATTTGAGTTTCCAATACATTTTAATTAATCTAAAGTTAAGTTTATAACTGCCAATCAATTTCCAAAAGAGTTGCTATCGAAGTGGTTTTGCTTTCCAACGATTCGGTGCCATAGCTGAATATCCACAAATCGGTGGAGAAAACTAAGCATTCGCCAGCGCTCAAGCGTATATTCACCACTGGACATGGCCCTTGACACGGTTGCTTCGGTCGCAGGCGTATATCGAAATACCCAATCATTTGTTGTACGAAGACCAAACCTTGTACGTAAAGTTCACGCAGTTGCTCGCTCGCATAATTCTGTGACATTAACACCCAGCTTGAGTAGAATGGTTCTAGATGTAATGGATAGTAGTAGGGACGTCTGATGAATTGACGAGACGCCTTTACAGCACGCCGCTCACAGTTGCGCAATTGTAGGAACCACTTGTTGGTGGGTGTGCTGTTTTTGATTTTCTGCAAAGCCAATTCCAAATTGAAGAGTTTTTTCAGCATTAAATTTGTTGAGACATCGCAAGGATTGCTTTCTAGAAAATCCACTGGTGCATTGTACATTTCGTCGAGAAACCTATTGAGCGAATGTGGCTGATGTGAATCGGTAACAATAACTGGCCAGCCACGTTCCAAATAAAAAGATTCAAGAAATGAGAAAGTCACATTCGATGTGGTGGGAATGCGTTCTGAAAAGTAGAAAATTTTATCAAAAAATTTATTTAAATATCAATAAACTAATTCGAAATTCTGGGTTTGCTAGTTTGTTATAAAAATGCAGTTCATATTCTTACAAAAACTGTATAAATCAAAGCTGCGCATTGTTTTTTCAAAACGCGCGCAAGTAACTTGAGCCTTTATAGCAACAATGCGTAAGACTACACCGTAGGACAAAAGTCAACTTTGTTTGGTATCCAAAAAAAAATCTATAGAACCTATATTTAGTATATTCCGTCAATTTAATTTCTGAGAGGCACCTGAAGTTTCCAAGGAGAAACGTAAACAGAGGTATGCATTAGGTATTTCCAAGAAGCAAATATTTTATTCTTATTCACTTATTTTATTCATTTCTTACAGATTATTATAGTCCAGGAGCCAGGGGTCATTTTGACCTCATCGTTTTATGCCGACTGATTGTAATACTGAAGGCAGACGCCATCCAATGGATGACGAAACCAACCATCAGCTGGTCCAGTAGCGGTGGGTACGTGCGTGGGATGCTGCGAAACGTGTCGAAAAAAAATTTCTACCAACTCATTTTATACCGGCTGAAATTTTTTTCATGTATTGTTGACATTTATTAGAATAAAAAAAAAGTCAGCTGCGTGGTAGAGGGGGGAAAACACGTCTGTTGAACAGGTGAACTTGTAAAAAAAATTGAAAAGTAAAACAACTTTATGCCGATTGAAATTTGTTTACATAATTTTGGACACATATGAAAATATAATAATGATGGTCAGCTGGATTTATAGCGGTGGCAATGATTTGAAAAAGTCATCAAGAGAAATAAAATTCTAAATTTCGCGAGTGTTGCACCGAAACAAAAAATATCAATTGCTGGAAAAAAGATAGCAATACAAATGCAACGCGATTTATTTGGCCAATTGTTTTCTCTGTTGTTAGAACAAACATTAAATATTGACAAGGTTTTAGCATATCCTCTAACTCCAGTTCCCCTACCTTTGTGTCATATAGATGGAACGATATGCAAAACTGATAAATCGGTATTGTTAAAAGTGCTTCAAAATGAGATTGATAGTAACCCACCAGTAGGTAGGTAGGTAGGTAAGATGGCAAGAGTACCAACCCACCAGTACGGTGCGATGTAATTATTTATGATGGCTTTTTCAATATACATTTGATAAAAGACGTCCCGTCCTCATTTGGGAATGTATCAAAGAAGCTGATGCAAGTATTTACGAACAATAATGCCAACACTGTAATAATTGCCTTCGATAGAAACATATTTCCATCAATCAAAGACAATGAAGACTCACAAAGAAGCAGAATCCAAGGCAGCGTTTCCAAATAAATGGACCTGACCAAGTACGACCATCAAATTTCGCGGAGGCATTGAAAAATAATTCAAGATTGGGCAAATGATCACATGGCACCATTTATTGGCAATAAAATCATTTATGCAAATTATTTGGAATATCATAAATATCAAGTGTATCAAGGCAAAGTACAAAGAGTATCAGATCCATTGTTGGCATGTCTAGGTCACGAAGAAGCTGATACAAAAATAATTTTCCATGTTTGTCTGTTGACTTATGATGCTCATGTAACAGACATTTTAATTATTATGTTAGGGAACATGAATAACATCAAAAGCAATTTAAATGTCTCGATGCACGTTGGGACCGGCAACAATCAGAAATTTATCAACGTCACCAAGTTATATCAAACATTGGGTTCCAATTTTAGCTCTGCATTGCCATAAAACCATATAAAATTCTACGAAACTCACCAACATACATACAGGCACTAACTGACATTTCGAACATTCCAAATTGTGATCTTGATGAAGTCTTTGTAACACTGGATATGTTTGCCGATATATGCTATGACAGCAATTGAAGATATCAATGCTGCTCGTGTCGTAACATTCACGAAAGCATACGGTACGCATAAGGACTCGAACCCGATAAATCTCGAAAGAAGGATTGAAGGCTCATTGTTCCCGCCCTGTAAAACGCCCACCTTTGGAGCCATGCTCATCTTCCCGTGCCAACGGAATTATTACCTACCGAGTATGGATGGGACGAAAGCAATGACAAATATTTCTTCAAATGGTTTATAGGCGATCAATAGCCACCGACCATCACTAGCGTCTCTAATCTCGACACGAGCCCTTCTGGAATGAACATATTTATTCTCCCAATTTCTTTTGACAAATATTGACCTACATGACTTCCTCGATTCATTTGTATTTTACAGACGATGTCGAAACTGAAGAAGATGGTGTTTGTAACATAACATTCGATAACTCCGATGATGACAGTGACGAAAATAGCGACGCTGAGAATTAAAAAAAATTTTATTCTCTTTCATATTTCAATTATATTTTATATAATATTTCAATAATAAATTAAATATCTTATATTTCAATAATATATTAAGAATGTTATATTTTAATAATAAATTAATTTAAATATGATGAAATGAACCGAATATTCTATATTAATATGAAGCATGATATAATTTTGTAAATTTACTTAAACATATCTCTGGTAAATTGATAAAAGACCGCTTGAAATTTTCAAATATTATAGTATTAATAAATGAAAATGGAAAAATCAGCTGATTGTTAGTTGGGGGAAAAGACGTCAGTCGAAGCATTGAAAATTCCGCGCGCCGCCGAGATGTATGAACACAATGATACATTCTTGCTTCGGCTGACGGTCCTCCCACCGCTATAAACGTAGCTGACCATCATTATTATATTTTCATATGTGTCCAAAATGATGTAAACAAATTTCAATCGGTATAAAGTTGTTTTACTTTTCAATTTTTTTACAAGTTCACCTGTTCAACAGACGTGTTTTCCGCCCTCTACCGCGCAGCTGACTTTTTTTTATTCTAATAAATGTCAACAATACAGTAGGTTCTGTTTTTATGCGGCTTTTTTTTATGCGATTTTGAAATAGTGCGGTTTTTTTTTTAAATTACAAAATGCATGTCGACCTATCGGGAATTGTACATATAAACAAGATTCTAAACCAGCTAAGCAAAAACTCATCACAGATTACATCAGAAATGCTAACCCTACAAGTATGGAAGATATATAAAGATATAATTTTCAAAGATACAATATTTTGTTTATGCGATTTTATTTAATTATTTCAGATTCATGCGGTCTATGGAACGTATCTATAGTAATAATATGGGACTAGTAGTGCCCTTTTTTATGCGATTATTTCAGATTTATGCGGTTTTAGCATTTGAAACGTATCTATAGTTTTACTATAGAACTAGTAGCTTTTTTTATGCTGTTTTTTTTTATGCTGTTTCTTGTGGAACGTATCTACCGCATAAAAACAGAACCTACTGTACATGAAAAAAATTTCAGCCGGTATAAAATGAGTTGGTAGAAATTTTTTTCGACACGTTTCGTACCCTCCCACAATCACATCCACCCCAGGTGCGCTAGCTGACGTTCACTTTCCTTATTCATGAAAGCTAAATCACAAGTATAGTCAAGAATTTAGCGGTATAAAAACGCAGTCCAAAATCGACCCCTGGCTCCCAGACTATTAAGTTGTGGTGTTGATGTATGCAAAAAACTTGCAAAGTAGAGAAAAGTGAGAGATCAAAATCTCATTGAATTTTGAGGGAAAGTCGCAAGTTTTTAATGCAAGAATTAGCTGATTGCAAATTGCGATTAGTGTCAAAGTTCTAAATTAAAAAAAAAGGTTATTAAAATGGAGGTGTAAGTAAATATATCTTAGATAAAATTTATAAAATGTATTTCAAGTAATATATTAAATAGGAATCGGCCAATGATATAGAGGAATGTACTTCTGAACAATAGCTTTCAGTCACTGGTGCTGCAGTCTCCGAAAAACAAATGGAAAGCACTGAAGGTATATTTTGTTTTTTTATGCTTGTACTTCTTGGTTATTAACTAATTTGACAATATATTTATATACATACATACATGCAAAGACGGAAGCCAGGAAAATATGAAGAAAGCTGCGTTTGCCACAACAATGCAACTGCTAATGGAATGTTCTTCGGCTGACAGCGTTGATGGAATGGAACAAATTATTGTGGACCAAATAAAATCATGTGATGCTAAGCTCGTTATTTTGAATTTTATTTGCTTTTTTTTAATTAAATATGATAATTTTTTTTTAACTTAATACGAAATATGGTAATTTTTCCCGTCAGCAATTTAATAAGCTTTTGTACTTTTCATGTACTTTTTTTGATATTTTTCTCTTTCAGAGCAAATTCTCGGAAATTAAGATACTGGATAAATTTTACATGAAGAAACAAAAAATTATTGCTCAATTAATTTATTAAATGATAAATTGCAAAACCAAAAAAATAATTGCAATTATTAAGATATTAAACGATCAATTCGAACTTTCAATTTTTTTAATATCAAAATAATGAAGTAACTTATTTTCAATTTTTTTTATATAAAAAATAATTCACTTCAAATTCTTGATTTAAATATATAATTTTACAAAGAAAGTAATTTATTATACCTTTAGCTCTAATTCTTAGTTTCCGAGCACAAAGATAGCGAGCGGGATATGGCGATTCCCGGGATTCTCACAAAACAAATTCGACACCACAGTATACACAGATGGTTCAAAAATAGATAGAGTTGGAGTAGGTATATATGCTCATAGATTTAGAATTGGAAAAATCCTAATGCAATAGGCAAAGCTTGAAGGCTACTAATCCAAGCCCTGGATTCGGCTACAACAACCTCCAAACTGGTGGAACAAAGTAGGAATAGCCTAACTACCTTGAGTGAAAACCATATTGCTACCTTAAACTGGGTCCTGAGACATCGGAACATTGAAGGTAACGAGCAAGCAGATGGAGGGGGATCTGCTATGAATAATTTTCTTGCATAATCGGTATTCACACCACTGGGTGCAATCAAGAATGCAATTTCCTCAAAATATCTACAAAATATCTACGCGGAATGCAGATGGAGAGACTAGACAACATACAGGGTTGCCCATATTCGACGGCCCCATCTGGCAACCCTGTATTTTTTGACAGAGACATCAGATCGCTTAATGACTCACCGCGTTGGAAGCGTCAGTCCAAGCAGATTTTTACCATGGAACAGTACACGCCACGCGAGCGCTCCCAAATTGTTGAAATTTACATTCAACAAAAGAAGTCAAAAGAAGAAGAAGATGAACGCCATTGAAAATCCTCACGCCACTGAAAATCCTCACGAAATTCAAGAGGTACCTCTTTGCGACGAAAAAGTCACTGTTTGGTGCGGCGTTAGTGCCAAAACGATTATTGGGCCGTTTTTCTTCGAAAATGAAGATGGTTAAGCTGTTACCGTCAATCAAGAGCGTTATCGCGATATGATAACCAATTTTGTGATGCCAATTATTCGTCGAAAGCGTATGAGGCAGTTCTGGTTTCAACAAGACGGCGCTCCACCACACACAGCTCGCACCACAATCGATTTTTTGAAGAAATTGTTTCCTCGTCGTTTGATGTCGAAAAATGGCGATTTTGACTGGCCACCGCGTTCGCCCGATTTAACGCCACCTGACTTCTTCTTGTGGGGATATTTTAAATCAAAGGTTTATACTTATAAGCCAAAGACCATAGAAGAGCTGAAGAACAACATCCGTGAGGAAATAGCCGCTATTCCAGTCGAAATGTTAGCTAAAAGTATGGAAAATGCTGCAAAACGGGCACAATACGCCGTACAGGCTCAAGGCGGCCATTTGAGAGATATCATATTCAAAAAGTGATGTCAACAAATCTACTTGAACCAAATAAAATGATTATTATCGTCAACATCAAAAAATTATGTTTTTCTTTGATTTATACAAAAACACATGGGTCCGCCGTTAGCAGAACGTTATGGCCCACCTATAACCATAAACATACGTCAATATTGACAAATATGGAACGACGGGACATCTGGAGACTCGCGGCTGTCGTAACTGGCTTCTGGTCTATCGGGGAACAAGCAGCCAGAATGGGCAGCTCTCACAACACACACTGCCACAGCGATTTTCCATTTCATCTGTGAATGCCCTGCCTTATGGAAGGAGAGAATATCAACCCTTGGCAAACCACTGTTCAGAAGTCTCGAACAACTGTCTGGTTTAGACGCAGCCTAATAAGATTCTTAAACCGCTCATGCTGTAATTAACCGTTAAACAAGTTGGTAGCGAGGGTGTGGCAACAAAATGGTGTGGAAGCGTTAGGTGGATTTTAGAAGAATCACCTCTTTAACGAACCAATTACCGAAAAAATACCAAACATTTTATTTAAATCTTTGAAATTTTTATAAAACTTTGCTGATTTTTGGAACGTTTTTGTTTTAAGTTTGTTCCTACGATTTACTGTTTTTGTCGTTGTATATAAAGAAAAATGTCGCATCTCTAAAATCGTTAGTTATCGGACAGCTGCTTATTCAGACGTTTTTGCTTTTTTTTTATTTTAAAATTCTTTTTAACACCCGTTATATTTATATTAATATGTATATGTTGTATTTGAATTTTCTTCCATGAAGAAATGTAACGTTCGGTTGCAGGAAAAGTGTGATAATCCAAAAAAGCCACTGGTTTAGACCAAAAATATGCACCGGATGTCACAGAAATTTCTATGAAGAATCTCTCGCTGATTCCGAAAATCAATTTAATTGTTTTATAAAATGTTTAATCCGAATAGAAAATTAATCCATTTAGAAATGTTTAATCCAAAAGAAAAGGTTAAACCCCGTGAATCTACTCCAAAGAGGACGATGGGACTGTCCATCGGCTGGAAAGGTCATTGCGATGATTTTTTGGGATACGAACGGCATCATTCTCAATGATTTTTTAAAAAGAGGTAGAACGATCATTGGACGGTACTTAAGTCAGTTATTGGACCGCTTTCACAAAAAATTGAGCGAGACACGACCGCATTTGGAAAAAAAGAAGGTGCTGTTTCACCACGATAACGCACCCTAGTTGCCGCCACCAAACAGCATGAATTGCTGCCGCTTCCTCCGTATTCACCCGATCTGGCTCCCTACGACTTCTTCTTGTTCTTTAACGTGAAGAAATGGCTCGCGGGGAAAAAATTTAGTTCAAGCGAGGAAGTCATCGCCGAGAAATAAAAGATGTTAGCGAGTTTTGCTATCTAGGCAGCATAATTGCCAAGAATGGAGGTACTGAAAGTGACGTATCCGACCGTATAAATAAAGCCAGATCAAGTTTTTAAAAACTTAGAAATATTAGTAGACGTACCAAACAAAGAATTTTTATTACGAGTGTAAACATGGTTCGCTTATGGTATGGTTGTGAAACCTGGAAAGTAAATAACAGAATCTGCAAAAGTCTGTAAATCTTTCGAGGGTCGTTTAAAAAGTCGATAAAAAAAATGTATTTTTTGGAGTAAACCTTTTTATATTTTTCGATATAGTCTTCTTTTAGGCTTATGCACTTTGTCCAAACTTATTCTAGCTTGTTAATCCCTCCCGCATAATAGGATTTGTCGCAGTCTGAAAAATAACCATTCGTTTTTGCTAGCATCTCCTCGTTTGAATGAAATCTTTTTCCCGCCAGCCATTTCTTCAAATTGTGGAATAAATAGTAGTCCGAGGGATGTGAGAGAGCCAAGTTTGGAGAATAGGGGGATGTGAAACGAGTTGGAGTCCTATTGGCAATAATTTTGCGACCATAACTGCTGAGGCATGAGCTGGTGCGTTGTCGTGATGGAAAAGGAAAATCACTCGAGTTCCTCGTTTCGAACGATTGCCAAACACAAAGAAATATACCGAGCTGGCTGAAAGTTGGTGTGTATTCTTCTAAAAACTTTCCATGGACTTTTCAAATGGCCCTCGTACGTGATGAAGTGGGGCCACTTTTGTTTTTAGCTGAATAACGGTAAACTGCAAATATCTCGTATTTACTTGATTCCCAGCATCAGAGAGCGATCCTACATAATCTACCGTTCCCACGATAGTCGGTTCTACGTAACCAGAACGAAACGGATTTATATCCGAACAAGAACTGTCACCTCGTATATGCATGGAGAATGTTTATGCTGCTATAATTACAACAACAACATGATTTAAAGTGGCATTCAGAGCGCAAGAAAAAAATTCGTGAGCCGATGTTATCATCAAAATAGCAAAAATATTTTAAAGTAGAGAAATTACAAAGAAAAAAATCAATCCAAGTCTTCGAAACTATCCTCTTTTACCACTAATATAATGAACGTACAGTTATCAGTCTACTAAATTACAAGGATACATGACAAATTTCATCAAAATCGAACTAACTACTGAAAGTAAAGTGGACTCAATTGCCATCGTAACGATATTGTGTTAAGAAATTAATTTATATTGGCTCATCTCAGCGATTTTCTTAAAACCATCTCGTGATGACATTCTTAAGTATTGTCACTGATATAGGCATTAGTATAAACTGGAATAGGGGACTGCTCCTCTCTAGCTCCGATCTCACCCGAATTGACAAGCTCTAACTAATAACTTTTGGAGACTCATATCTATTTTAATATTTAAATAGCAATAAAAAGGAATTCACTTTAACACCCACACTCACAATCACACGTTTTTACTCACCAAGTGTCTCACAGAGCACACAATTCCCAGGTTCGGTTTCGTATCGACTCAAAGTATTGGTTGTCGGCGATACACTCTGCGCATCAGCTCTATCTGCCGCACGTTCGATCAAGCATCGACTATTATATAACGGTGTCCAATTCCAGTAGGGCAACACCTGCAGCAATATCAGCCTTCCAATGGCGCTCACAAACCAACTAAATTCATCCGACCAGTTGTAGAGTAAATACAAAGCGGCAATCAAAGCCAAAAAGACGCACGTTAACAACAAATATTTGTTGTTGCGACGCTGTAACAGTGGCTGACATATGGCACGCATTTCTGCGGCAGTGAATCCTTGCCTCTTGCACTCACCAAAAAAGTCAGTAAATTCTTTCTCCAATGTCTCCATGATGGCGCGTCTGCACGCGAACGCTCGGCGGTAGCAAATGAGCGTCGGAAGCCCCAAGTGGCGTAAGGTGATGGCGAACATGCAACTCAGCACTGCTGTCGTGGGCTGCCACCACACATGCGCTGTGGTCATATGGCTGGCTGCTGGCGCATTTGGCGATAAGCAAGTTAAGGAGTTTAAATTGAATTTAACACTTCATTGCATGTGAAATTGAAATTGAAAGCGAAATGACTGCGTGGTGCAGAAAAACAGGTTGATGTAGGGGGATATAATAAGAAGTGAAGTAGATAATTTAAACAAGTAGAAATTTGCAACAAAAAAAAAGAAGAGTAAGGAGGGAGTGAGTAAAGGGTGGGGGGAAAATGCAATAAACTCATCGACACAAATTATCAAAAAAGGCAAACATTCTCATAAACTAAAGAATGCCATTTCATTCATGCTCCTTTAGCCAAAGAGCGACCGGTCCTGGTTCTTCAATTTCAGTCCAAAATCCGGTTAATACTCATGATTCTGTAGCACCTATCGGTCCCACCGCTTTACTAATATTTTCGCAGATTCAGTTGCTGGCAATCATCATGAGTGGCTCGAAGTCGAAGGAATATGTTGATGGAGGATCTCCCCATCAAACTCAAGTTCGGGTTACCGAACCACTACAGAGTGTTCGAAGCGGAGGCAGCCGCAACCAGCCACTGTTAGAAAAGTAACCGTTAACTTCAACAGCCAACTAGTTGGATAATATCTCACTTAATTTTTCGCTGCATCTTAATACTTCAAAATAATGCTCATTTTGGCAGCGGGAAGTTGCTTAACGAATGACCTGGCTAGACAGGGGACCAGTGAGGTAATTTTCCCCCGAAATGAGAACGTTGGGTGCTTGTGCATACCTGTGATCTGCTTCTGAAAAAGTGGGATTCGAGCCAATCAAGCGAGTGCTAGATAGAAGACGTTCGAGAGAATTTCGGAGGTTAGTAAAGCTCCAAAATCAAATTATGTGGGCGTCCATTCCGATTATTGCTCGTTAGGTATCCGCGAAGTGAGACTTGGAGCGGAGCTAACTCAGCGCTTTCTCCACAGTTGTTCTGCTCTCGCGGGACTAAGACTTACGCATCTTGGCTCTCTCTGTTTTGCTACGTCTGCGGACATAACAAGTGATGATTTTTTTCCACCCGTCCTATAAAGCGTTCAACTCTACCATAAGTAGTCATCGTTTAGTCTTTATCATAACATTCAATCCCTTCCTCCTCCCTCTTTTCTGCCTTACTCTCTTTTACCGTTGCAGGAGTATCACAAGGAATGAATTTGTTAATCGAGTATTGGCCAAATTAATTGCAATACTGTACAGTTCCCACGACAGTAGGTAACCGGAACGACCCAGATTTATATCCGGCCAACGACTGTAACTTCAGCAGCATTTCCTATATATGTATGAGGAATGTTTATGCTGCTACAACAACAACAACGACAACAGTTTTTCAGATTAATCTATACTAATAGTAGCTGTTAGCAGCTACTTTAGCCTTCTTCTCAACCTGCGAAAACAGGACATCCATTGATGGATAAATGATTAGTTCGCTTTCATCAGCTCTACTTCCACAGATCCTTTACTCTTATATTCCTCATTATTTTCAGATATCCAGTATAGATTGGCAATATGCTGTCGAAGTGATAGAGATCTCCTGTATTCCTGAACATATTTTGAGTTAAATCCTTGGTTACAGTCTGATTGTCTCCAAAGAAGGTCAGTCCAATTCAACAGGAAACTCTTTTCATCATAGTATTCACAACTGTTAAAGTTTTGAATCATTTATCATCTCCTTTGAACTTTACCTTGTTTTTCGTTACAATTTACTGGGTAATTTTCTGGAATAATGCAGCCGGAAAAGCCATGCCGGTTAACAGTAAGCGCTACACAGGCATAGTGAATAATTTTTTGAAGACATGGGGTACGGATGATCAGTACGGCGTGTCATACAGCCAAGCCGCAATTGATCTTTTGGGAGCCAAGTTCAGTAATCATGTTATACCGCCATCTCGTCGATTGTCATTAGCCACCATTAAACAATTTAGGAGTAATCTTAGACAGTTATATTTTATGAAAATACTATGTTGGGCAATGTGACAGTGCCTTTGGAATTGGTTAACTAGAAAATAACTTTATGGATTTATAAGCAAACATCCTCATTCTCAGGCAGATTACAACAGCGTAGTATTGTAAATTAACAGAACATCAGCGTTAAAGGCTTGCAAAGTTTAAAGAAATATTTTTTTTAAGTTTTGAAACAAAAAATTATACTTTAAAGAATTCTGACCCATTGACTCCAGAAATCTAACTCCGCAGTGCATCATTAACAGCTCTTATACGTCTTGAAAATCAATTTAAAGTGGTAAATATATAAGAGCGCATCTAAATGAAAACTTTCCATAGGAGATCCCTATTATTCTTACACCCATTACATCCCATAGAGTATCCCTTTATCGAAAAGCAACTTTTTTTTATAATATTCACCAAATTTTTTTTATTGAACCAACACATTTTTTAAATTAAAATTGGAAGAGCCCAAGCTAACATACGTTAAGTAAGTTCACTCTGTTGCTCGATCTCTTTTGCACTGCTTCATAAAGCTGCGCATGGTAGTACATTCTTCAGTATTATTCCATGCAGATGTCGGGCAATTTTGGAATGTCTCCATTTTGATACAACCCATTACCATGGCGCTGAAGGGTGCGCAGAGCGAATGGAGTCTATGATTTGCCAGTTTTTCAGCAAATTCCGGATCTTTGCTAATTTTGTCGGCAATTTTTGTCTTCATTTCAGTGGCCTTTTCAATACAAGTCTGGAATGATTCCTCCATAACAGCCGCCATCTCCTCATTGTCCTTCACGGCTGTGGCGAGCAGTTCCTTAAATTTATCCTGGTTGAGTTCACCGCTCTCTTCCATGACTTCGGTTTTATTGAAGATGCATTCAATAAGACACTGTGGATGGCAAAGCCATGAGTCAAAGAATTCGAGTTTCATAAAAAAATATAATTTTTTATTTTGTTTTAATCGCTTACCGGATTTGGATGTGGTCCGTGTGGATGTGGTCCGTGTGGGTGTGGTCCGTGTGGATGCGGATGTGGCTGCCTTGGTGGGGCCCCAGGTGGAGGTGTTGGTGGTGGTCCGGCGTATTGATCACATTGCTTCATTAGCTCGTCAGTGCTTAGATCAGGCACGGGGCAGCACATGTGCGGAGGCTATTTGCGCGAGAACGAATATTCAGTAAAAATAATGCAAATAAATATAATCACCTGATATTCTGTTCACTTACAATATGACGTGGAGGTTTAGTGCAATCCACACTTGCATCATCCGCACTGGCGTAGCGCTGAAATTTAATAAAATTTATACACTTTCTATCTTGTTTTCAAAAATTTGCCTACCCCAAACACGCAAATCAGCACGAAAAATATAACGGTTGCCTTCATATTTTGACCACAATAAATGACAAATGACTGATTTTCATCAAATGTGAAATCGGCATTTTATACAAACTTCAGTTATGAATTGCTCTAAAAAAAATAGCCATATGTTAGCACGCTTCAGTTGTGTTGGGCTGAATCACGGCTTGGATGATTTCATTTGATTAGGTGCTAGAAAGCGCGAATATACACAATTATAATAATTGTTATATTCACTCTATAAGTTATCTAAAAATTCAATAAAAACATACAGTGACTTAGACAATTAGCACCACAAATTTTGTCAGAGATAAAAAAAATCGATACCAAATAAAACTAAAATACTAGTTTGGGGAAGAAGAAATCCATTATTTTCTAGGTAGATAGCTGTAGTTAGACCTGTGGTCTCCTACGGGGCTGTAATCCGGGAGAATGACACGACTGAACACGACGAAACATTTGTATGCACTCTATAAAGTAACAAATACACGAGTCCGTATGCATACCAGGAGCCATGCGTAAATGACTCTTGGCGACAATGGAGATTCTTCTAGAACTCGAATCTCTTCACATTTATATCCAATCCCAAGCGATGAGGGTTATCATAAGAGCAACTGGGTTATAAAAAAATTATCTAAAACCAATAAGATAAACTGGAACATGATAACATGGGCCATGGATCAGGAAGGAGAAAAGAACAGGTATCTGCGGAGTGGGTAATCGGAAGCACTGGGCAACAATCCAAGTAATTTGCAAGAGGAACTCGACGCAGTAAAAGGATGGGCTTACTTGAACCTTGAACGCCACTATAACAAAATAAGCAGATCTATCCTTACTGATAGCCACGCAGCAATCAAAACTTTCAACTCTTTCCAGGTTACATCAAAACTGGTGCTTGAATGTCTTGATAATGGGAATATCTTAGGCCACGTATGTATCCTATAGGTTTCAGGGCACTTAGGAATTACTGGAAACGAAATGGCAGATAAATTAGGCAGGAAAGGGCAACCTACTCAGTTATGAGCTCAGAGTCGTTTGGTGGCTTAGGAAAGGCCAGGAAATACGAAGAGACTTATGTAACTTTAACGTAAGCTGATTTAAAGATTGTATGGAATTAAATAAGAATAATTTTAGAATCATCACAGAAATTCCAACAGGGCATTGTGGTTTGAATTATCATCTTACTAATTTGGGAATATACTCCAATGCACCGATTATATATATGTATACATATATATTTGTTACACAGCAGAACATTGTAAAGCAATTAGATTGCCTTGAGCTTAGAGGATTACGAGTAAAACCCACTGACTACTGAAAAAATGTAATATTATAACAGATTGGGGGCGCTGGTTGGTTCTGGAAGAATCACCACTTTAACCAACCAACCAACTGATTAGTTAAAAATTAAAATTCTTGGTTTAAGCCGAAAATCATTTCTTTGGCATACGGCTCCAGTTGTTCCAATGTGCAACACGTTGTAAAGGTTCAGAGGAGGTGGCTCGATGTTATGGGCGCAATAACTCCATTAGGTGCAAATAACTTAGTGTTGATTGATGGACATCTCAGTGAAACATTATTCTTAGATATTTAGGGAAAAAAATAATAACATAATAATAATAAAAAAAAAAATTTAGGCCAAAAATTATATTTTTAGCTTACTTAACATACTTAGCTTACTTTTTTATATACTCACAACTGTTTGACTTTAAAATGTAAAGTATTTGTACTTGAATATTTCAACTTTCATAAACAAGATTTTCCTTTAAACAAAACTTAAAGGAGCCTAAAACGTGAGGAGTTTCCGATCATTTGACAACAAATTGATTTCATTCAAGAAAATATTTATGGAGCTCTTCACTTACTTTGCATAGACTGGTAAGCGTGCGAATATTTATTTGAGTCACTGTGTGCAGGTACATGTACCATAGCTGCAGATGAAACAAATATCTATAATAACTTTGGCAATAATTTACTTTTCGGTTCAGTCACTTCATCGTACTTTTATATACATAGATACAATAAGTTTATATTATATTAGTATACAGTGGCGGATCTGAATCGCTCTGCCTTAGAATGTTTAACTCGTTTCAGTGTTGTTAAACATATATCGGTATAATCATATTGGAGATATATAAGTTAATTTCATATATGTATATGTGCTTTATCTCAGTGACGGGTTGGTGGGAGAATGTCAAGGAAAGCGAAAATGCTTTTCAGAGATTAGATCAGTGTAGGATTTACAAAAATCGATTTCTCCCTCTGTTTTTGCCCGAACGATGCTATAATACCCTAAAAATTATATAAAGTGATGTGAAATTATCCAAGTATTTTGGGCATTATCCTAAGTTTTGCTGAAAATTTGCTAATTTGTAGGCTTGAGTAATAAGAGGCACACCGAAATAATTAAAAAAACATTTATAATTTTGAGATTTATTCTACGTTGAGAATTTCGGTATAGAGTTTTTTAAAGTGGAATATCTTTTGTTCTTTTTAACATTTTAAAAATTTGCTTTTTAATTTTTTACGATGAAATGTAATTTTAAAAAACTGTTTTTTTTTTGATTATTTTCCCCTTTATTATTAAAAAACATTTTTTTGCAAATTTTTTGTTTAATTTCTACAAAAAATTTTTTAATATATATTTTTTTGTCATTTTTGAATAAACAGCCTCCGTTCAGATATGTTTCTTAATTTTTTCATTGATATAGATGAGACTATGCTCCCTGAAAATTTAATAGTGCGATACCCATAATTTTTCGAGTTGTATTCAAATACGAGTTTTTTAAGATTAACTATCTTCGGTTCGTTTTAAAATTTGTCCAATTTTTTTACATTTTAAGTAATAAAAATACATTTAAAAAATTTTTTTTCGGAAATTAACTATTCAAATATGGCAAAACAATTTTTTCTAAAAAAGAAAATAATTCTTGAAAGTATATGGTACCGCTGTGGAACACGGGAACCTTACTATTAGTTTCCATGGAGCCAGTTAGACTCTTTTATGAGGCGTAGGATAGGTTTTATCCCAACACCGAATAGTACCGTAAGAGAGTCAAAATGTTATTTTCCCAACAACCTTGCTCTACTTCTAGCTAAGGCTGGACAATTACAAAGGGAGCGGTCTACTGTTCGTCTCCTTCCTCGTATCTACAACTTCTGCAGTATTCATGCGAAAATATTCCTAGCCTAGAAGAGTGTCTGCGCAACAGCCAACGACCGGTGACACAAGCTTCGCGACCTTCGAGACGTTCTCTCTTGAGAGGTTAAGCAACTCTCCTTATCTTCTCTTATCTATTTGCGGCCAAATTAGTCTAGTTGTAAGACACGCATTTTCTTCTCTCCATGACCTATTGGCCTCCTGGAGAATATTATTTTTTATCCCTAATTTGCAAGTTGCCATAGGGATTCCAATAGTGCCTATGTTTTCAGAAGTGGAATATTAGTGCCCTTTCTGGCTAGCTCATCAGCCCTGCAATTTCCTTCAACATCTCTATGTCCCGGAACCCATATGAGGCTGACCTTGAATACAGTGCTAATATCATTTAGAGCGACCAGGCATTCCTAAGCAACCTTTGATCTTAGTATAACTGCCTCCATTGATTTGATGGCCGCCTGGCTGTCCGAGAAGATATTTATCGTAGTTCTTGTTACGGCGCGCGTGTTAAGGTAGGTACGCAGTTACCTCCTTTATGCCTAAGACCTCTGCCTGATATACCCTACAGCAGTCCGTAAGTCGGATCGATAATTCCAAGCTTAATCCTTTTGAAAAAGTTCTATAGCCTACTTTATTTTCTAGCTTCGATCCATCCGTGTAGAAATTTATTTTCCCTCTTTTCCATGGTCTTTGAGTTTGCCACTCTCTTCTTGCCGGGATGTTAGTCTTGAACAGCCTGTTGAAGGTGGGTTTCGGGAAGGAGTAGTCGATTTCTTGGTTACAACTACTCATAGTTTGTAGTATACCGTAGTACTTACTATTAGGTCGAAGCGTTGAAACGGCGGCCACGTATTTTCCTACCAGATTTGGGTCAGGTATGTTGACTAGCACCTCGAGGGCTTTATTAGGGATGGTCTTTAAAGCACCGGTGACGCATAAAAATGCAGCTCTTTGGGCCTTGCTCAGCAATTTCATATAGCTCGCCTTTTGAGTTGATAGCCACCACACAAGTATTCCACATAGTAAAATAGGCTGAACTACAGAAGTGTAAAGCCAGTGTGTGATACGAGGTGTTAGTCCCCATGTGATTCCTACCGCTTTTTTGCATGAGTTCAGTGCAATGTTGGCCTTCTGAAGCCAGCTTACTTTTAGGGAGATTTGCAACAATGTTTTGTACGTTTGATTGTCAAAGCAAATTATTGGAATATAGGTAAGAATGAGTTAATTCGCTTTGTTTCATTCCGAGCTGACAGCCACATGCACACGGTGAAAGAAAAAAAAAAACAAATCAGCTGATTTACCGATACCAGCTTTAATAGATTCGCCGTGGTCAAAAATACTGATATAATTTTATTTGGAATCGATCTACACTCGAAGCGAAGAGGTGGTGAAAATATCTAAATAAATATATTTATAAAAGTCAAAAGCTATTGCCCTATACTTATAAACATAATCGAAAGAAAGTTTCATCTATCGTCAATCAGAAATTGCAGCTGCAGTTAGCCCAGCCACGCGCCATCAAAAAAGGCTGCATAAAATAAAAGCTGTGCGTCAGTCGTTTTTTTGACACTTAACAAAAAAAAATGAAATTTTTAAACAGTACGAGCATTTCAGAATTTCCATTTATTCTATGGCGTCGTTATTTTAATCTAATTAGCCTGATGGAGCTGAATATTAGAAGCAAATTAATACAATGCAGTTAAAACATTATCAACCGGGAAAAATGACACGCATGGCAAATTCGAAAGATGCCGAACAATGCTAATTCAAGAACTAATTAGTTATGCAGTATGAAATAAAAAAGTACAATGAATATTAATTAATAGATTATTCATCAAGTTTTGGTTTTGAATAACCTTTTTTTTACTAAATAAAAAAATGTTCGAGTGATGGAAATCTATATTTTGACCTTTAGGCATTACTTGTCTGATTGTATACTGCAAGTGCCAAATATGATTGGCGTACGACGCCATTTGCTGAAATTATAAATCTCCTGATAGCGTGATTAATTTTGTATAAGACATAAGAAGGCAATAAACTGTTTTAGTTGAGCAGTCTAACTCTAGCAACCAATTTAAACTAAAGGAAATAAATTACAAATTTACTTAACTTTTAAGCGAATTTAACTTTTGTAATTTTGCGTTGAAATGTTCGTGCTACTAAGCTTTATTTGTCATACGGCTAGGAGGGTGATGAGCTCCCGACACCTCATTTCCCATATAGCCATCTAAGCATGCATACATACATACATTTGTAAATTCCCTGACTACTGGCAAAAACATATAATTGCCTATAACTAATTGCCTCAATTGTTCTTGTGCGTTATTTGTTTGAATTTGCAGGTGGTTAAATATAGATTTGCTGCCACTGATAATCAAAAAAAGCGATTAGACAATCTACGTACGTCATGGTGGCGAGAAAGGCAAATATATTTTGGCAAAACTTTTTGCCGGTTTATGAACTCCTTAAAACTGCTTGTTTAAAATGATTTCAAATTGAGTGCTACTCGTATGAATTAATTTTGTTTTGGTGTCCCAAAAATTGCAAACGTGGTAATTATTTTAGGTTTTTATTCACTTAATTTTAGGTGTACACAGAAATATATTGTTTTTCAGGCACGTTTCCGTAATTACTAAAATATATCCACTTGTTCCAGCAGGCATTCAAAGGACTCGAGTCCTTAGGTGCCTACACTAGCATACGTCTGCAGATGAGCATCATGCCTCATTAGATCTTAAGATCGAATTTTGTGAATTGGCTCCAATAAGCCAGTTAAAAAAATGACATTTAACTCTTTATGTGCTTTTTACCGATTGAATGGCATCCTTTCAAATAATAACTGGGCTGGATTTTTCTAGAATTTGGACATCATTGACTGTTTTTGCATTTATATCTCATGTTTTTGAAATTTGCTTACAAAGTAAGAAGAAAAAATAATGTTCGTAATTACTTTTTTAGCCGCTTAAAACTCATAATATTTATTACACTAAAATTGTGAGGAAATAAGAGAAAATATATGATTTTAACCGAAGTAGTCTAGTTAGGGAAAATTACTCAAAGGAAACTTAGACCAGTTTTATGGATTTATTTTTAAAACGTCGAATTTAGGTTTACTTTTTTTTAAATCATAATACTTCATAAATACTTTGCCAAAATTTCAAGGAAATCGTAGAAAAACTAACGGAGATGTGGCAATTTAAACGAAGTAATATATGTAGTTAAGGAAACCTTGCATGAGTTTTATGGATTTATTTTGTAAATAATAAAAAAATTTGGTTTTCTGCTTTCGAGACCGAGATTATTCGATTCATATGGGTCCCGGGGCATAAGTGCATACCCGGTATGAGGTCTAATGGGTTTTAACCCTTTCTGGCCATAGGACAACATTATTTTAAGGAAAAGCTGAGCCAAAAAGCCGAAGAGCCGGAGAGCTAAGAGTATGAGACGTAAGCCAGCACCAAACTATGAAGCTGTACCAGACAAAGTCCTACTAGAAGAGTACAATCAGAAGAGCTTTAAGGGGGTCTTCTGGTCTCCAGCGAAAAAAAAATCGATTTTTTTTTTTGCATAATTTTTTGGATGTGAATGCGAGAATACGCCACAGAAAGGATTTTTTGAAAATCGCATTTTTTCACATTTTTCTGGGCACCGAAGTGTACTCTCCTCCGGCCGTTTTATCATAAACTTTATCTTTAAACGCGTTTCCCCGAAAATCGTGTTTTTTAAGCATTTTGGTCACACTTTTCATAGTAGTTATACTCCGATTTCAATGGTTTTGGTCTTAAAAGGTTCGGAATACTTACCGCTAAGTTTCCCCGTGTACGATTTTTGAAATTTTTTTTCATTCCATTTTTATAACCTTTTAAAGTTCAAAAAATGAGCAAAAAAAAATTTTTTTTGCAAATTGTTGCATAACTTTTGAAAAAAATTAAAAAAAAAAATCTGTCACGGGAAAACTTAACCAGGGCAACTCTGAAGACAACGCATATCTAATTTTTGCTTTCTGATTACCCAGGTGGAAAAACCGTGACCAAAATGGAGACCTGTTTCGTTTGGAGGTGGACGTCTTCAGCGCCATTTCAAGGTCGCGGGTGTTAATTTTTTTCAAAGTCAAAACCATTTTTTAAAAGCCAAGACATGTACCTTTAAAATAAAAAAAAAAATTTTTTTAAATATTCACAGGATTTGTCACAATCAATCCCCAAAAAAACCCTTCATTTCAGGGCCTCGAGACCAGAAGACCCCCTTAAGCATGTTATGTACCCTTCTGAGGATTCACTGGCTATTGCAGCCCGCGCGCCCATCTGGATATGGTGCAACGACTTCTGTCGATTCTGCGACCTATCTCCAGAAGTACTACTCCCTTTGCTTCACTAATGCGTTGCCAAAGCGAGAAGAAGAACTAAAAATTTAGGTTTGGTACAGACGGAAGATAGGCACATACGGTAAGCCCAGCTCCATCTCCATCCTTAGTTTATTGAGGGAACTGGGTCTGGATGAGGTATTTTGAAGGATAGAAGGTACATCAAATCCTAAGGTCGAAATGCAAATCTCCATTTTACTCATTCATTCGACCATCACTAAAACGACAAGACGTTTCAACTTCCGTTCTTTGACTTGAAACAAATAGTTCCTGCTACGCCCTGTAACGAACCCTGATTAGAATTGCGTTCGTGTGAATTATTTTAACCGCGTTCGTGTGAATTATTTTAACTTTTTTTTATTTTTTTGTTTTGTCGCGACAACTAGCAAGTGCAGCACTCAGACATTAAGTCCATTGTACTACACTTGGATTCCCTTTTAATTTTCTTTAAATCTACCCGATCTCCGAAGAAATCTGAGTAGATCTTGTGGTGCCAAGGAGCCAAGATGGTCGCTTCTTAACACATCAGTGCCAAAGACCTCAAACCTGATTCGACCGAAGGCGGGGCAGACACACAGGAAGTGGTCCGCCGTCTCATTCTCCTCTTCACAAGCTGGGCAGATTACACTGTCTGAGATGCCCAACCTTTCCATGTGCTTCGCCCACAGAAAGTGGCCCGTCATCAGTCCAACCAGCCGTCTGCACTCCCCTCTGCTTAATGACAGAATGGTTTGCGGTAGTCAATCGGACATGACAGGTAACATCAGTTTAGTCGGTCTGCAGCCTCTCTCAGCCTGCCAAGCTCCCAAGCTGACCATAACTTAATCGGTTCATTAGCTGACGCCTTGGATTTTCTAGATCTTATTCAATATGAAACCCCTTTTTCTTTAGCAAGGTGCTACGATCAGGCACCGGTCCGATATTACAATTTTATGATCCTGACTATCACCCAAGTATTGGCCTTAGTCCACGGCTATGGGCAATTCAACTAATTTAACTAAATATTTTTATTTATATCACCTTCAATCATCTGCACGTAGGTATGTGTATGTTAACTGTTAACACTTGCAACAGGCACACCTACGTCTTGTTTCGTACATAAATATATTTTTACCAACTATAAATCTGACAACACCCTCTATCAGACCGCCAACAAAAGCTTTTAGCGTAAATTTAGCCGTAAAGATAAATGCGAAAAAATGCAAAAAGTGTACTTGAGCTTGGCCAATGCAGCGATTGCAACTTTTACTTTTAACCAAAACGCCAGTGGTGCTGCCAGACAGACAGTCAGACAGACACTGAGTGGTTGTTTATTACAAGAATATGAGTGTAAATCGAGTGATGATACCTACTTTGCACAGATACATACGTGTATGTATGTAGATTTATATGTGTGTATGGGTAAACGAGTACAATTTCTTTTTGCGTAGTGGGTACAGGGTAGCCCAAATACAGGTATCTTTTTAAATCAAGAATAGTAGAATACACAATTATGCAGTTTGAAGTGAAAAAGTTAGCGTCACTTTGGCGTGAGGTAGTTGCATACCACGATATACAGAAGGTGACGACTTCCGAATTTGACAATTGAATGACGTCGCTACAGGAAATAAGGAAACGGTTATGTTGGGCAAATGTATGTGTATACCATTTATTCTGTAATTTTTCTCAAGGCGTGTCTATAGAAAGTTGTGTAATTAGAGTAGTGCTATGCTTCTTCTTCAAGTCGCCTTTAATATAGAAATGCCAGTAAAGCGAAATGACGGAAAGTTTTTGCTGTATTGTGAGTGTGCAACAGACTAATATTATCTATTTGTCATTCTTTCCATTCTTCTATTCTCTTTCATTTCACAGTTCCAATTTAAAAAATGTTGTTGCCACCATGTTGCTCGAGTGCCAGCACCTTGAATAGATGAGGCAGACACTCATCTTGGTTTTTGGCTTTCCATATACTTTCGCTTGTTCTTACTCACCCTTTCGTTTGTTCATTTTCATTATTGACGTCACAGCCCTTGGGAAGGTGTGCTCTTATATTCTATGATTATTGGTTGTATGTAGATGAGTGCTGTGAAAGAACTATGAAGAGTGTTCCAATATTGCGAAGATTTGTAAAGAAATGGAAATTAAAAAGGTTAGATCAAAGCTAAAAAGTGTTTCTATTGTAAATAAAAAAAAATACTTACGTCAGCTCAAGAGTGATGGATTCTCACTATTAGGTAAGAAGTGCCAAACCCGAAAGAGAACGGCTTGGTGCGATAAATTCGCTCGTTAATACAATAACTACAAAAGTTTTAAACAACAATCAGCTTAATTGATAGCTTTTCTTGTTTGGTTGTTTGCCTGAGCGTTTTGGCGGGGTTACTATGCCAAATTAGAAGTTTTATGGTATCATTAAAAACAATAGAATATCGAAAAAAAGAATACAAAATAATATCTTAGACTTGGAAATTTACAATGAAAAATATTTTTAATGTATTTCTAATATATATCTAAATTTGTACGACAGTTTTTAGACTTTTTGATACGATTTTCTATGAAATTTAATCATTTTTTATGCAACTATGTTACGGAAGAGAGCGTTTTGGAATTAGGTGATCTCAGCTGTAGACATTTTTTGACGACCAGCTGAGAGTGTTTTTACTTGTGGATCTGTAGATTAGGTTATATTAGATTTGTGGGGCGTTGGACAAGTCAGTCAGGAGACCATTGTGCTACTCCCGGGTAAAGATAAAAAGTGCTAAAGATAAAATGTGCTCTGAAAGACGGAACAATTAGTTTGAGATCACTCTTCTACAAATCTCTTGGATTCATTAATGAATTTTAAGAGACCTGGAAGAGGAAGTGTATGCACTTTATCCATACTCAGTATATCGCAACCAATATTCTAAGTCTGATTCTGGAAAATGCAGGACAGCTCCAGAGAAAATGCTTGTCGTCATCCTCAAGACAGGATAGGCATATCGCGCTGTCTACGACCCCCATGGCAGCGATATGCTGACCACAGACGTTGTGCCCTGTGATTACACCCACCAATACTCTCAGGTCCTTTCTGCTGAGTTTTAGGAGAAAGGTTGCTATTTTCCTGTTTGGTTCTTTCACAAAGCACTTGGCTTCTGTGCACTAGTTCCACCCAGATCAACATCCTCTATGGGTAGACCTCATGAAGTCGTCAATCCATAGTTGAATCGATGCAGAATTGACACCTAGAAAGAGTTCAGGGCTAGTGGCATACTTGCAGAGCCTTCATTTGCCAATTTATCAGATAACTCGTTCCCTGTAATACCACATTGTCCAGGTACCCAAATAAAACTAACTTTGTTGGGCTTTTTCTTACATTCAGTGACTAACTTCGAAGAGCAGCGTGCGTTAGCAAGGGCTTGACTGCAGCTTGACTGTCACTACAAATTCCAATACTGCTACCCCGTCGGTTTTTCTCAATTAGCCATCACGCTACATTCAAGATAGCACAGACTTCCGTAAGGAATAACGTGGCCATCTGTCCTGTGGCAACCGTCGTATTCTCTCAATCGTGACTCGGTATCATAATTCTCCGGCATATGTATATTATGGCATATAAAAGGCGGCCTCGGCAGCACACCTCCATCCTATGGTCCAAATTTTCGATGACGCTGAGGAATAATTGAGGTTCTATGCCGTTAATTTTAATTTTTAATCACCCTTTATAATTATATAATTATATTTCATGTATTGTAAATAAATAAATAAATGTTTGAATAACTCTGAGAAATTTCGCAGCCCTACTTATGTCAAAAGTGAGCCTGTGCATTTAACTCTTGCACGAGGGGTATTTTCTTCTCGGCAACTGTTTTAACAAACTAAATTTCTGAAAACGAGGATCCGGAAACCGCAATTATCGAGTATGCAATGCATCTTTGACAGCGGTCGCCGGAGCCGAATGGGTTGGTGCGTGACTACCATTCAGTATTCAGAGAGAACGTAGGTTCGAATTTCGGTGAAACACCAAAATAAAAAAAAATAAAAAGTTTTTTCTAGTAGCGGTCGCCCCTCGGCAGGTAATGGCAAACCTCCGAGTGTATTTCTGCCTTTCTCATAAAAATATCTGCCATTCGGAGTCGTCTTGAAACTTTTGTGGAACAAAATCAAGACGCACATTACAAATCAGAGGAAGAGCTCGGCCGAATTCGCCAAAATTGATAAAAAATTGCATAAAAAAATCGATGCCTTGACGATTTCAGCAAGTTATAATCAGAGGAGGATCGAACACAAGTTACTAAGCTCCAAATTATAAATTAACCCCAAGCATTTTATTTGTTTATTTTCAATATAATAACATTGGTCTAATACTTTTTTATTGCTAACGATTTTACTTTTCTTAATAATTAATTTAAATTTCGTGAAATATCTGTTCATTTCTGGACATTTTTAGAACATTTATCATGAAAAGTTTAAATACTAAAAACATAAAATGTTAGACCTAAACTGATAATAAAAATGTAAGAAATTTAGTTGGTCTAATATTTTTTACGTGTGGTGTATAATCAAATGTATATACCAAAATAAATTGAGTTTTTTAATTCTGCTTAGTTTTTTTTAAATATGTTTGAATTTGAACCACCCTGCAAGTGGTAATTATGTTAATGGCCTTTACAAGGAGACAATTACTGACGGGACAAGGTGGATTGGCTCGAAAGGCCTTTGAAGTACTAACATAAGTATATACAGTACAAACAATTTCCACGTCTAAGTGAATTAAAAAGGGAAACTGGAATTTTAATATGTTAAGCTTAACCTGAAATTTGTTGTAAAAAATGGGGTTTTCCACTTTTCCATAGCTTAGCAATCTGTATTGGCTGTTTATCTGACAAACTTTTTTTCCACAAACTGGGTGAAAGTATATGTACATTTTAATAGAAATTAATTTTAAAAAAATTTTGAAAAGAAATTATTTGGAAAATTTAAATTAATAAACATTTTTAAAGAACTTATTTTAATAAAATATTATTAAAAAAAAATATGATTTATTAAAAATTACTTTAAAAATGTTTTAATAAGAAATACAAAAAAAAAATATAATATAGTTTAGTGGAAGAAATTTATTCAGTATTAGGGAATTTAAAGCAATTGATTTAATGGCACTACGCTTCAACCGGAGTTAAAGGAAATTATATACATAAATAAGTCAAATCACATCCCTAAACGAAATCACAGCCACATAGTCGTCAAACCGGCAACTAAACAAATCGCGTATTGTGCAATTATCACGTCTAGACAAACTATTATCAGGTGTCTCAAATCAAAAATAGTAGAATTTGCATATCTGTACATTGTATGTATTCATGAGTATCTGCCTGCCTATGTTTATTTGCTTCTATGTATTTATATGAAATCCTTATTAGGACGCACATTACCCTCTTTAGAAATGTGCAATACTTAAGAAATGAAAATTAATTGCCTACTTTTGTGTAATGGCGAATTAATGAATAGGAGTGATGGCAGAAGTCTAACAAAGAATTACATAAAATTGAACAATAGATATGCTTGCAAAGTAATGCACATATAATATTATTTGTATTGGTGTACTCACCAGAAGTTTTGTATATCTTCCAAAAATGAGCCCAAGTCTAAATAAACTTAAATTTTCGTTTTTTTGTTTTGTATTAGGGGAATGTTCTCTCAAAGTAAAGAAATGAAAAATCCGAACCATAATAAGCAACTGGGAAAATTTGAAGGAAAGTCACTTTTCGCGAGTCTGGAAGACTTTCGAGGAAAATTGGTTGCGAAAAGAACATTAGAAAAGTTTCTTATAAGCTTAAGCGTCGCTTTTATACTCCTAATTACCTAAAATTCCAGAAAAATTCCAATTTGCTAAATAAATAACAAGTCATTCTCTATAGAAAATGGAAATAGGCAGGACCAAGGCACATTGAACAGGTAGCATCAGTCGAGCACAAACATGTATGTATTGTACACAAATATGCAATGTATTTTGTTTTTGTTTCTGACCTAGAATGTTAAAATCTGTTAACGAAAGTTGACAGTTCAAAGTAACTTAAATAAAATTTGATAATTTAGAGACTAAAAAAAGAAAAAATCAAATCAGCTCCACTGGTACCACCTGTTCAATGTAAAGGGTTTTCCAATAACAGGTGTTATTTAAATATATCGAGGGGTCAGTCATTAACAATTTTTTATGACCGGAATTGGATGGTATTGATCTGAACAACGTTTATTTTCAACAATACGGCGCAACGTGCCACACAAGCAACGAAACCATTGATCTTTTACGGGTAAAGTTTCCGGACCGTATTATCTCTCGAAGAAGTGATCACAATTGGACAACGAGATCTTGTGATTTGAGACTTTTTTCTTTGGGGCCACGTGAAAGAGAAGGTCTACGCCAACAGCCCAGGGTCGATTCAAGACCTCAAAGATGGAATTCGTGAAGCTATCGAGGACATAGGGCAGCCACTTTTCAATTCGGTTATGGAAAATTTCATGAAAAAGATATTGTCCGGTAAGCGTGGTCGTGGTGGTCATTTGCCTGATGTTATTTTCCACTATTAACTTAGTAATGAAATAAATATCCGATCATTTATATTACAAAATAGCATTTTTTTTTGAATATCAAAATCACACCTCTTATTGGAAAACACTTTACTTACAGCAATACTAATTTTTAAATTAAATTAAGCAATACTACTGGGAAAGAGATATTTTCTAAAAAATAACAAATTGGTATTTTATAGTTTTATACATTCTGTAAAAAAATTTCGGGAATTGTTCATTTACAAAGCGCACGTTACACATTGCTCTGCAATTTTCCCTATGGATAAAAATATCGAACAAAGAATTTGTCTTAAATTTTGTGTTTTGAACAGGATTTCGCGTGCCAAATCGTTGAAAATGTTGCAGAAAGCCTATGGTGAGTGTTCGTTATCAAAAACAGTGGTCTACGAGTGGTATAAGGCTTTTGCAGAGGGCCGAGAAGTCGTGGAAGATTTGCCCCGATCTGGTCGCCCATTAAAGTCTTCAACGAATGAAAACTTCAACAAAGTCAAGGAAATGGTGCTGGAAAACCATCATTTAAGTTTGAGGGGCGTAGCTCGTGACCTTAGAGTGTCTAATGAATCAATTCGCACCATTTTACACCATCAATTGGGCATGAGACGCGTGGCTGCTCGACTTGTTCCAAGAGAGTTGAATTTCTTTCAAAAAATTCATCGGAAGAAGGTGGCTGAAGACATGAATTCGAATCCAACGTTTATCCAGCGCATCATAACAGGTGATGAGATGTGGGCATATAAGTTTTACATGCAAACCAGACAACATGCGGCTGAATGGCGCTATCCACATGTGCCGAAATTCAAAAAACCACGTCAAAATCGGTAAAAAGTGAATGCCAGGCTACTCGTTTTCTCTGATTATCATGATGTTGAGCACTCGGAATTCGTTCCAAATAATTCTACGGTAAAAAAAAAATATTATTTGGAAGTTATGCGACGTTTGAGAGAGAATGTGCATAGGAAACGGCCTGATTTGTGGAAAGAAAACTAATGGATCTTGCAGCATGATAACGCACCGTCTCGCAAGGTTCATATTGTGAACGCCTTATTGACCAAAAACTCAAGAAATATCATCGAAGAACCACTGTATTCTCCGGACTTAGCCCCCCTTTTCCCAAAACTTGAATTGCCACTCCGCAGACGCCGCTTTGCGTCGATAGAATCCATTAAGAAGTATTCGCTGAAGGAGCTTAAGAAGATCTCCTCAAATGCGTTTAAAAGGTGCTTTGATGACTGGACTAACAATTGGCGACAAAATACATTTTGATGATTAAACAATTCCTTTGCCTTTTATTGAACAAGTCCTCGTTGAATTTTGATAATTTTTTACCTGACAGCATATTTTGTCCATATAAAAGAAAAATGTCGTGGATTTGCGCAACACCGTCAAGCAAAAAAATTATAAAAAGTTAATGAAATTTTTGAGTAGCTTAAAACTTGTATCTTTTTAGACTAAAATATAATGGGCTACAAAACTGCATACACCATTTTTTTTTTTTAATTCTGATAAAAAATTTGGAAATTTTCAAGCAACTGATATTTTTTCCAATTTTGATATAAAGTTTGAAATTCGCATTTATTTATATCTACAATGAGATAGATACACTTTTATTAAAAAAATAATGAACATTAAAAAAACTAAAAAAATCGAAACTGGCCATAATGTTGAGTTCACATATTTTTTTCGAGGGCTATTAGCTTTCTACGATTCTGATTTCATACAAATTTTGTTGCTATCACCTTTACTCTATCTCTCCCTGCAACATGCCCTGCGAAATTCCATTATACGCAGTGTACTAAAAGTGTTTTGCCCGCCTCTTCATGATGTGTATGTCTTTCTCTTTGACAACTTGAATGAACTCAAATATTCTTCCTCTAAATGTAGAAATGAACAGCAAATGACTAGGAACCCCTTTACTGACAAGGTCAAATGCATCGGATTGTCTATTTGGCTAAATTACTTTCGAAATGCAAATGAGCCGGCGGAGAAGCCTTCCACAATTCGGGACATAACTTATTTATTCTTTCGCAAAGTTGAGCAAGAACGGGGAACTAATACTGAATAAAGTATTCCCCCCTTAAATGAAGGTCCTTAATCATAGGTATGCTCGAACCTGATTACCATCGTTTTCGGAATTACCATCTGTTTTCGATGTAAAAAGTTGCCCGGTTGTAAAATATTTTCAACGCTTTCCCGGCCATCTTGAGAATACTTAATGGCCCAATAAATATTCATTGCCATAGCCCCCTTACACTAAATTATGTGATTATATTTTCTAAGTTTTATGTAAAATCTCACAGCATTTCGCCTGTAAAACAAAACAAACAAAAAAACGTCTAAAAAGGGAAAGAAGTGAGAAGTATCGCTTTCGAAAAAGCAGTCTTCACACTAACAGCTGGTGCTCACAGGCATTTAGCGCACTTCTAAAGCAGGGTTAGTTATTTAAAGGCGACATCTTGTGTATGTACGTACGTGTGAGCAGAAATTATTCAGTTTTCAATGCTATATTTGAAATGAATAAAACTTTTGAATCCTTATCTAGAACTAAGTATGCATCAATTATGGATCTCTCTAATTAACCATATTGGTTTTGAGCTCAAATATCTTTTACGAAGCATTCAAACAAATTTAAAAAAAACTTAATTCGACTTTGGGAGAAAGTTGAATGGTTGCTATGTGAAATATTTGAAATTTCATAGACATGTACTGAAATTTCATATACACTTTTGGATGTGCATATGTATGTATGCAAGGTGGCGCAAAATTAATTATCCAACTTTGTTTCTGAATAACTTTTTTACTAAATAAAAACAAAATGACTTTTAGTGATGGAAGTCTTTATTTGGGCCTCTATTATTTTTTTGTTAAGTGGAAAAGATGATACCCGTCAAGTGGCTGCCGCCAATGCTGCTATACATTTGTGCCCGTTTTATCACACTTTCTATGATAACGGCTGACGGTCAGCAGGCATTAACTTATGCACTGTTTGCTCTTCGGCTACTTATGCAAGTATTTCCCTACAAGTCGTCGTGGGGTCCGCCCGGTCAATTCCAATTGTGCATCTCTTCGTCTGGTTGATGTTTCTTGGTCCTCTGCGACGTCGGTAGCAATAGTCGCGATTTTATCAGCCAAAATACCAGTTCGATGGCGGCCATGCCCTGCAAGGTCTCATGTAGTTCCAGTCTGTGTGGATTAGGAAACCGATGTCGATATTCGGGCTGCGCCTACACCAGCGGCCGATTATTGGGGCGGAGTTTAGCGCTCTATTGCTTATCTGTTTATATCCTGCAGCTGTCTAGTTCGCAAGTGTGAAATATAATTGACGCATGACACTGTTTGCAAAAATTAAAACATCTTCCGATAAGGTGATTAATTTTGCGCCACCTTGTAGATATGCCAGTACATGTAAATTTCTTTTCTCAAATTGTGGAAATTATTTGTGACTAAAACGATTCTCCTATCCATACATGCATGTAAATATGTATGTGTGCCTATGGAGTTTGGTGCCTGCTTATTGCCTTATGTAATAAATTTTGTTTACACATATACATACCCTATGATCAGAAAGTACCGCGAATGTTTAAATAAAACAAAACAGAGTTAAATTTCAGGCAAATTTATTTTATTTCCTTCAAAGGGATGCCCTTCAACTCCTTCGCCGCATTCTCTTTGATATCTATCTGTCGACTGAAATCTCCTTCCACGAAGTGGTAACTTCAACTTGGGAAACTAAAAGAAGTCGCACGGGGCCATATCAGGTGAATACGGTGCTTGCACGATGGTATTGAATTGGTGTTTGGTCAAATAATCCAGCACAATTCGGGCTCGGTGCGAGGGCGCGTTATCATCATGCAAAATCCAAGAATTGTTTGCCCCATTTCCGGCCGTTTGCGACGTACAGCATCTCTCAAACGCTACAAAACGATTAAATTGTGACTGATGTGTGTTTTACAGTCCTACCAACATATAAAAATATGGACCGGTTCCTACGTGCGCGGTTCGTTTAAATTAAACATTCCCGGTACTTTTTGATCATAAGGTACTTTATATATGTGTATTTGTTTCTGTTTATTGCTGTTTGTTTTCGCTTTGTTAGGGGTTTTATTTGTGGCAATATCTGTGCGTGTTTAATGTCAATTAGAAACCAGTACACATTTGACACTGAGGGGTAGTATAACTATTTTATCGTGCAAATATGTTGCTGATATGCGGGGAGTTCTTGTGAATGGAATCTGAGTACATTTCGCTAACAAAAGAGGTTGAAAAATGATTATATGCTTTCCTAAATGCAATGTTTGTATTCAATTTTTAATATTTCGAGACGTCCACTTGTATCAATTTTTCGTATCGTACAAATATATTTTAATAAGCTTGCACTGGTGCGCAGTTATCAAGAATTCAGGTTTTATTTGATGAGGGAGGATTCTTCTTTTTAATAACTACCTACTTAATTTTTTTTTTCGGAGTCCAGACAACAGTCTGGATTTTGACTTCGACTCAATGTAAGTAATCGAAAATGCACAAAATGGCAAGCATTTCTTAACCTTGCAAATGCCGTATTTTTTATTTATAAGAGTAATAATTAAATATTATTATTTCATGAAAAATTTAAAGGAGCACTTACTACTAAGGCCTTCGTTTCAATTGACCTATTATACTCAGTCCGAATTCTTGCCACGAAGATAATTTTCTCTGTGATGCTGTGGTCGTGGCGCAAGGCTCTAGTTTTAACCCTGAAAGAGACTGAACGCCCAAAAATCTCTTGGAATATAACTTTTGAAAGCTGTGTGCATCCAATGTAAGGGTCGGGTACGTCTTACTAGGACTATAAGGCAACGGAAGCTTCTCTAAGCTCTCTTAACCTTTTCATCCACGTTCAACCTCGACGTCAGCCTACTGTCAGTAATAACGCCCAAGCATTTCCAATGGGTTTTAGAGGTGAGCGTGGTATTAACGAGTAGCTCAACTTTCACTGAATTGTGATTATAAAGTACTTTTCTTCTAATAATTCAGGGCGGAATAAATTATTATTGGTTTGTTTTTGAATTGAACAATGTGACTAATCATTATTTTCAAACTTAGGGGTGTTATAGTTTTAAGAAGAAATATTTCTAAGATAAGAAATATGTATGTATGAATGTACATCAAGGTGCATCATTCTTCATACAAAAATAAAAAAATTGGAACGATTTTTCCATCGGAATTTATTTTTCGGAAAAATATGAAAATTTATGTGAGATGGGCCCATTTGAGTACCTCCCGTAACAAAACGATGGCACCGCAATAGTTCGACTAGTTTTAGTAAATCTCTTTTTATGTTCCTTCGCTTTTATAAAAGTATTGTCTAACAAAAACGATATATGTGAGTCCAAATTTTAAATTTCACACAAGAGTAAAAATTCTATAAATTTTACATCCAAATTTAACGATTTTTAATTAAAATTCCTAGATTTTTGGTATACAGTTCTACATCTTATTCAATTTTAGTATTGTACAATTTGAAGCCGTTGAAAAATTCCATTCCCCTGATGGTGCTGAATATTTGCCCCACATAAAACAATGTGGTCCATTTGTTATTGAGATGTAAAGTTTGGTGAATTTTTATAATTTTATTTAAATTTATATGGCTTTTGTGAAGCAACGAGCTTTTTTTAATACAAAATTATAAAAACTCAAAGAAGGGAAAGAAAAATAGTAAAAACTGGTCAAACTGCTGCTTTGCTATCGCAGGTTGTACCTCGAAGAATTTAATTATTTTAATTTCGTTGATCAAATTTTTAAACCTTTTTATGCGGGCCTTCTCAGAAATATTGTTTAAGAAATTATGCTCAAAATATGTGCTATCTACCAAAAACTTTATATATGCAGGACCTTTTGATCTTAAACTGTTCTTCTATCTAAGGTGATTTTTTCGAAAAAAATATTTTATAAAATAAATTTTATTTATAAAAACAAAACGATTTTTGGCAGTATTTTCAAAGGGGTTAAGCTAACATAAATCTTGAAATTTTTTCGAAATATTTTGGCAGAAGTCTTAAAATTAGTAAATTTCATATTTCGATTGGAATAATCCCTTTTTTCTTATTTGTTGAGGCCCCTTAATGTACATATTTGTTTAAAAATAAAATTCTTAATTACCCTAAAAAATTCCCTCCGAAATATTCAAGGCTAAGTAGCATTTCCCCACAAATAGTTAAAATTAAGTCATTTGATTTAATTACCTCAGTGGCGAGCAGTTTTCAATCGATGCAGTTATGTTCACATACATACTTAGAATATACAATATTATCATTACCGCAATGAAGATAATTTCCATTTCCTCAATAAAATAGTCAGATCTTAGGTCACATAAAAATACAACTCATAAATTCAACTTAAAAAACTTTCAGGTTCACTGCCCAAATAAACTCCCATAAAATATTACATTTAGCTACTGCATTCATACAGACGCATTTTTATATTCTTCAGCACACATACATATACGCAAAAGTACATTTGTGGTATGTAAGTATGAATGTTTACCTTTTAAGTGACGCTCTTATAAGCAGGGCGCGGCTTTTTCTTCGACATCTTTGGCATTTTGCGGAAAGGGCCAATGAACCTTTTTTATCGCTTGACCAAAACACACTTCACCACAGTCACAGTAACTAATAGACATGCATACATGCAAACATAGCCAATCGGCCCAAACGGGAGCTTATGCAGTTTGTTAGAACAACAACAATCGCTTGTTGCAGCATTAGTTGGTCTGTTGTTTGATGGCGCTGCTGCTGCTGCAGTTGCCGCTGCTTGGCTGCAATTTATCTAAGAAATGCCTGGCTTGCCAAAAAATTCGCACGTTAATAGATACCAGTGTGTGTATGTATGTGTGCACGAGACGGCATTCATGTGCTCTTGCAGTATGTAAATAGGTTTTAAATATTATATATGTATATATGTATGCACTCTATTCATATACATATATGCTTGTTTGCTTGTACTCGCTCGCTGCAAGGCATTCCAGCGAGTGACCAGTGCACAGAAACTTTCGGCATTGCGACAGCTGGCATAAATTGTGAATGAACGAATGTGTAAATGCATGAATGGCTGATGGCAGGAATGTATGTATGAATGAGGGAATAAATGAGGGCACAAGACATGTGGCCAACACCTATAAATATTACAAAACAAGTGTGCATAAAATAAATTTTTAGCATAACAAATTTAATTGAATAGGCTGAAAGAATGTTTGCATTTTTTTTACAACTACAAGAGTACTTTCATAGGCATACATAGGAGCTTGAATGCCCAGTACGGAAAAGAAGTGGTTCTCGAATCTGATTAAAAATTTTTTAATTTTAATGATCATTTTTTGAAGTGTGTTAAATTTTTGCAAAGTGTGTGACATTGATTCATGAGGCTTTTGTTGTACCATGAATTATATTGTATTTTTATCGAAAATTTGTGAAAAAATGTTGCATGAAAAATAGTGCGGACATTGTAAAAAGATATATATAGTATATGTTTTCTTTTAACTCCCAGTGGAGCATAGAGCGCCAACTACTCCAGAATACCATCGGATACGGTATTGGGCTATAACGAAGCCAAGAGTTGCAACTTCGGATTCGGTTGATCCTCGCCAGTATATACGAGGTCTTTCAACTTCACGGTACGGGTTCAACCACAACACATGTCTGGCCACGTTTTCGTTATCCTCTCGAAGTGTGTGACCAGTTTATTGTCATTTCCATCTTCGCACTTCACAGGCAATCTCGACCTGATTAGTAGTCCTAAGCAACTCGGAGTTTATTATTTTTCAGGGCCAAGTCATTCGTAGCATGCGTCGGCCGCGTAACGCGAGTTCGGAAGAATTTTGGGTTTGCCACTGGAACATTCCCAGTAGTGCACCCATTTAGCAACACAGATTTAACACAAGCATTGAGGATATCCTTAGTTTGGTACTGACGATTATGTTGTTGTTTTGCCATAGAGATGCGAAAATACCGAATTCAAGCTTCAGTTTGCCTACTCTTTGCTCCACATCTACATCAGAGTCTCCAAACGCGCCGACAATGCTCCCAAGGTAATACAACTTCTGCCCGCACTCGAACTGCTGCCCGTCAACAACCAGTGACTTAGAAGTGGTACTTTTGAGAGGTGGTGCTGATGCAGAACACCGAAGCCGAATGGGTTGGTGCGTGACTACCATTCGGAATTCAGAGAGAACGTAGTTTCGAATAGCGGTCGCCCCTCGGTAGGCAATGGCAAACCGCCGAGTATATTTCGCCTCATAAGAAATATCTGCCGTTCGGAGTCGGCTGGAAACTGTATGTCGCTCCATTTGTGGAGCAACATCAAGCCGCACGCCACAAAGAGGAGGAGGAGCTCGGCCAAACACCTAAAAGGGGTGTATATACTTATGTATATATACTTATATATTATATGTATACTGATGCCGGGTCGTTGTCATAATCTTAAGATCAGAAAGCTTGGGTGACAGTAAGCAGCTGTCATCGGTATAGGCCAAGTATCTTAGCATGGCGTTGTCAAGCTTTCGTTGAATGCCACGCCGATCTCCAATAGCAAAAATAAAGGTCATGATATCTTCGATAAGCAGAAGAAAAATAATTGAGGATAGAATACGCCCTTGACGCACTCCATTCGCAGCTCAAAAAGGCTCTGACCAAGCATCTTTTTGGAGCACCCGATAGTTTGCTCTGTGGTAGTTTTCTTTAAACGGGGCTACGCGTTTTTCTGGGACACCCTTTTTCCGCAAAGCAGCCCATATGAACTCATACTTGAAAAAAAGATGGAAGGTCTGAATTATGTGAGCGCAAGTGTAGCTTGTTTTAAAATTTTGGCGCTCGAAATTTATTTTAGAGCAGTGCCCTAGTGAATGCTTTCTTTTAATATAAAAATAATAAATAAATAGTTCGGCTGGAACTAAAGGAACGAACCAGGCAGTGTTGTGTTTTAGTTAAATTCCGGGAACTTAATTGCCACTCTTTGTACTTTCTGTATTTTAGGAATATACTTATATACTTAGTCGTGCCATAAGTTCTGTTACAAGTTAAGTGCGTTCATTATAATACTTTTTTTAATGAAGTTAGTTTTATTTAATCATGTAAATATTAAATTTTTTTTTAATTTTCATTCGAAATGGACACCATTTACTTTTACACAAGCCTTTAAACGATTAGGCCATTCAGCTATTGCAGCACGCACGGTTTTCATGGATATTGACGTCGAAGCTCGAGCCAAAGATTGCTTGAGAATCTCCACATTTCTGTGAGATCTTCAATAGGCCATGTTCTCCAATTCTGACCACAAAATGCAGTCCAATGGACTGAGATTTGGACTTCCAGACGGCCAATCTTCTGCGGTTATGAACCCATAAATATTATGTTTTAGTCACTGCTGGCTAGTTTTTGCCTTATAGGCTGGAGCGGAATCTTACTGGAAGATCCAACGCTCTCCATTGAAGAGGGTACTGCTCAACTGCATCACCAAACCTTCTAAGACATCCACCTTTTTCGTAGAAATTAAGTGTCTTTACAAGACCCTGAACCCTTGAAACAACATTTTTTGTCATTTTGCTTATCATTTTGCTTTGCACTTCTTCAACAGTGAATATTTTCTTATCTGTGAAAAGATTTTCTGCTTTCTAATAGCTGCACTTATGTAAAAGCCTCTTTTTTCGCCAAGATTTAGCAAGTGGCGAATAGATGAACCAAATGAACATATGTCGGCAAAGCGGGAAGAGAGCTGCCTTAAATTACATATGCTGGTAAGGCAGAGCGGACTAATTAGCTATAGCCATACGCGCTAGCGGCAAATCTTACTCAATAACTTTGTTGTTGCTTTCGCATGCAAATTTATCAAATGCAAATGAAGTTAATCGAGCATAGAGATAGTGAGCGGGGAAATGGCGAATAGAAGAGGCCTTAATGTATTCACTGCAATGCGGTTTTCCTAAGATCCCCCTCCATTACTAACAAGCGAAATTTGCCGCGAACCTAAGTGTAAATCAAAAGTAAACAATGCATACGGACAAGAGCAAAAATAACGGAACTTTTTTCTGCGAATTTGTTTTCGCTTTATGCATTGTAAACTTTGTCACAGAATTTATGACAAGATTAAGTATAATGACCTATTGCCCTGCGGAAGAGCAAATGACCACGATTGTGGTTTCGTTGATAAATATTTTAGGAATAGTTAAATAAATCTTCCATTTGTGATATACTAAATTTGTACTAATTTCACGAACACTGTTTGTAATTTTTCTTATTCGCGTAAATAAAATTTCAATTCCTATTTTGCATACAGAAGAAGGGTAAAGAATAAGCAAATTATTTTTATTCTTTTGCTCCAGAACCGTTGAATATTCATTCTGTAGGGATATGAATGAGTTCTTGCTTGAAATATCAACGGTTAGGCCGATCGATCAATGAGTTCGGAAGTGAGGATAAAATAATCCTGATAACTACTAGCGATGGGCCTTTAGCCAGCAATGGTTAAGTACATTTTCTCTTTTTAAAAAGTTTCTCCTAAAATAGTACAAATTTTATTTTGTAGCAACACAGGCAACACCACAAAATATAAAGCTCAAATGTGACTATTAAATCATAGCGCCGAGGTTAAATCTCTTTGAAAAGTGTCCATAAAATGTTTGTGCTTTTAAACTAACAAGAATCAGTGGTGTGAAGGTCTCACAGACTATTCTGTGGCTCATTAAATCATAAAAGGTTATGACTTTTGGGAATGTGGAATCTTCTATTTTTACACAAGTTCCAAGGGTACCCTAAAGTTAAAAGTATTTCCAGCAATTATTTGCCTACACAAAAATTACACATACATATACATACATGTACGCATTGAAAAACATTCTCCCAAAATCTATTATTAATTGACTTATGCTTCAAATACAAGTACATTTCTTAATTTACATTTGTGAATTTCTTTTTAAGTTGATATTAAATTACCAATTGACAAATGTGTCTCAGCACACGCGGTAGACATTCCATTTCACTCAAAATTTGTATATGCCGCCTATCTCAAACAGAAAATTTTCATTTATCAGCCCATTCACCAAGGAAATTCATCATTCTACACCTTGGCGCGCTGACGGCTACGACGCATCAATGTCATTTGTCGACCAACTACCGGACAGTGTGATATTTCGACAAAGTAGGTGAACAAAATTAGTTTCTTTTATTTGATCAGTAATGGACATCTAATTTTTTTGTTAATACACTTTAGAAAAATATGGAAATTCAAGGCATTTCAGTTTAATATACTTATAAATAAAAAAGAAGAGCGTCAACAGTTTAACAGATGAAAAGTTCATCAATTTCTGAATGTGTGTTTTTAAAGTCATTGGATGAGTGGTTGTAGTTTCCTGCTTCTGGACTATCTGTTTACCGTACTTTTACGAAATTTAGTACTTTAGGAGAGTTTTTGAGACATTGGGTCTAGGGACGACATAAGTAGTCTATGAATAATGTTGAGATTTTTTGTTTATCAAAACATTTTTTGCGGTCTACTTCTATAACTATTTGAGGTGCAAGGTTGAGCTGTGACCACATCAGAAAATTCAAGGTGTCCCTGAAGCCAATTGCCATTATTGGACGTAAAGCGCTCACAATGTCACACAATTTGCTCCACTTGACCTGAACTCTTATTTTCTGAAACGAGTCTGATTATGTATAATAACTTGTTACTTTAAGAACTTATGCTAAGCCGGATATCACATAAAGTGTATTAATATTTGTAGAGCCATTTTCGTCTTCTATTTGAGAACAAATATTTTGAAAGCAGGCAAGACGTCAGTATGCTCCATAAATTGGTATAATGGGTAAGTTGCTTGCTAAGTATAATTTTAGTGTCAAATAACGCTAAATAACTATTCACATTTTTTTTTTACTTTTTTTACAACAATAAAAATATTTTATGTGATGACGAAATACTCTCTTTTTTGAAGTTATTTGGGAAAAACCACAACGCTTCTCATATAAAATTATCAAGTGTTTGGTTAATATTTCACCACTACTCATGTGCTGCCTCAAAAAATTGCGTGGATAAAAATTGAAATGCACAAAAAGCAAATTAAATTACACCAATAATTCTCAAAAAAAATTTGACGAAAATATGCATTTAAAGTATACAGATACGTTTCTTTTAAATTTTTTTTTTGTGTTTTTAGGTTTTTGTGGTCATTTTCATAATAGTGGATGAAGATGAAACACCCTTTAAAATACTTTATACTATTGTGGTCATTTTCATAATAGTGGATGAAGATGAAACACCCTTTAAAATACTTTATCTGGTCATTTATTTATTATTTTTTTCTGTAATCAATAAAGGATTTTTTTGTAATCAAGAAAGGATCAAATTTTATTAATATATTATTCAAAATTATTACAAAAATAACCGATTGTTATTAAAATGAACACAAAAACCAAAAAATACAAATACAAAAAAACCATAAACGGGCAAATAACATATTTTAAAGGATCTTTCATCTTCTAAAACTTGGTAGACAGGATATTCGGTTGATGGTCGGTATTATTACAGGACAAATCCCATGGGGTCAGCATATGCCCAGCATTGGAATCATTGAGAACCCGATATGTATGTCTTGCATAGAGGAAGCGGATAGTATTTTCTCTGAGTGTCCTGCTAAAGCAAGGCTACGACTTTTGAGTTCCGATGTCATGAGAATAAGTACAATTCGTTCTCTCAAGCTGGAGGATATTTACAGATTTGCCAAAGAATATGAAAAATTCTCACTTGGCTGGCTATCTCTGTCTCTATTCTGTCCTATCTCTTTCTCTCTGTCACTTCTCTTCTATCTTCCTTGACGATCAAATTTTCCAGAGCTTCGAACACAATGGTCTTTTTGGCCTTAGTATTTTAGGAGTTATCATTTTGTCAGTGCTTCTTGGCTCGCCTTTTCTCAAATTTTAAAGGTCTTTCAGCAGTAACGTCGAGATGTTAATGGTGAATAATCCAAAGACGGTACCTTTTGTACGATGGAACAGCGCGTTAATATTACTGAAACTTATTATGGCCATTAGTCGATCTTTAAGAACAATGTATTGCAAATTAGTCGACAATTCAAAGGTTGGTGAAAAAATTTCAAGAAACTTGTTCCGTCGAATATAGAAAAAGGGCTGGCAGACCGAAAACTGGACGTTCTATTGAGAATATTGCTGCTGTAGCGCAAAGTGTTGCTGAACAACCTTCAACATCGATATCTCGACATTCTCAACAATTGGGTATTCATGAATCTACTGTATTTTACTTGTAGACGTGCTCATGGTGGATATTTAAATGATGAAATCTTTCACATATAATTGTTAAGAGCATTATTTCGAATAAAAATAGAGACACCTGAAATAATTTAGATTTGTACACGTTTTATTGTAAAACAAAATCTAACCTTTAAACAAAAATAAAACGATTTGCTGCATAATTTTTTAATTACTTTAATTTTGTCGATCTAGATTGTAGAAATATCGCACTGTGCAGAGGGTGCTTGCGAAGATTGTGGTACTTCTTGCTGCGTGTAGTTGATGACGATCAGACCTGAGAGATGCTGCTCATGTCCATGGAGAATCTATCTACGAGCTAACGATTGTGCGGTGTATTTGTGTGCGTATGTGCGTGGGTGCAGCTGGCACGCAGTAATTTCAAACAGGCAATGCTTTGTTGTGATGTTGGTACATACAATACATACATACATATACCTATACATAGTATGTATACAAGTGAGTGCAAGTGGGTAAAGTAAGTCTTTTGCGCTACTCTGTGGTGCCATTTCGTGCCATTTACGCTGTCAAATGCACTTCATTCCAAGAAGTTTCTGACATTTCACTGATTATGCGGCGATGATTGAATTGTCAGCTTCCCTATAGAGAAATATGTAATAATATACTTATATGCGCGTGCTGTAATATATACCTACATACATATGCACATATGTATTTTTTGGTATTTTTAGAAAATCAATCATAAGCATGTGACCAGGCGCATTCAAGTGCCTTTGGTTATATGCAGAATGTGCAGAAAAAAGGGGGCCAAATGCTGCACTTCATTGCTTCATTTTATTCTTACTCTACATATTTGCAAAGGTGGCTTAGGCGAATGAGCGACTGTCGGAAATATGCACCAGCAGTAATGCAATTCACTGCGAAAAATATTAAATGTATGTGTGTATTTGCATGCATAGGGACTATGTATATATGTAAGTGACTGTGAACGTACATTTGTGGCAAACTAATTAAGAACTGTTTGACCTTTTTATGTATGCTAAAATTATCTGCTATTTCTGTATTAAAGTAGACCTATTAATGTTGTGTATTCTGTTCAAGATTTGTTTTGTCCTATAAAGAAAATGTAATAAATGCTGGCGGCCGCCGTAACCGAATGGGTTGGTGCGTGACTAACATTTGGAATTTAGAGAGAACGTAGGTTCGAGTCTCGGTGAAGCACCAAAGTTAGGAAAAACATTTTTCTAATAGCGGCAGGCAATGGCAAACCTCCGAGTGTATTTCTGCCATGAAAAACTCCTAATAAAAATATCTGCCGTTCGGAGTCGGCTTGAAACTGTAGGTCCTCCCATTTGTGGAACAACATCAAGACGCACGCCACAAATAGGAGAGGAGCTCTGCCAAACACCCAAAAAGAGTGCAGGCGCCAATTATATACCTATATATCTCGATCGGGGATCAAGCAAATTGCGCACAAATCAAACCATTGTTGAGCTAGCCGTGTGCTTTGTATTTAAGAAAATTAAAAAAATGATAATTTTAAGATTATTCCATGTTGAAAAATTTGACAGCTTTAATCAGAGGACAATATGCAGATTTCAAGTGCAGAATACTCATCAATGGGGAACTCTCAACAGCATCACAACTAGAGCAGGTGCTCAACGAGGATGGTTACTTCCGCCGATGCTCGTTCTTATTGATGACATCCTACACCATTCCGTAGATGGTAAGAAAAGCGGCATTTACTGGAACTTCGCTGAACATCTGAAAGACCTTGCTTATGCGAATGACATTTGCTTATTATCAGTAAAGCACTCTGACATGCAAGCAAAACTCGAACGCTCCGTGGTAAATTTGGCCTTAAAATTATGTAATATCGACAAAACGAAGTCAATTAAAATGAAAATTGACAAAAATGTTATGCTTCATGGCAAAGAAATTGAACAAGTCGAAGATTTTACCTATGTACCTAGAAAGGCTATCCTGGCCATAATAAATAAAGCAACTGACGCAAATGCTGACAAAATATCTTTCCAAATAAAAATGAGACTAATCAAATGGCATCTTAGTACTGCTGTATGGAAGCGAGACCTGGCTCCGACCATCTAACCAGAAAAATTCAAAGCTTTGTGAACAGATGTCTCCGGCGGATTTTCAAAGTGTGGTGCAGCGAATGGTCAACCATATAAAATTACGAAATTGGAGGTGATTAGGCCACATACTGGAAAACCTCCAACGCAAGTCTGTCGACAAGCTCGTAATGGGGAGCCCAAAGAAGCCGCAAGAGGGGCCAACCTAAGACTACATGGAGAAGATCGCTAGAAGATCAGCGGCCTGTTAGTTGGCTAAATGACAGTCTAGAGTATTGTTTACAAGTACGCGGAAGCATTTAATAGTATGATTGCATTATATTTGGCTGGAAAATCACAATCAGCGATTGTTCGTGAGCTCGAGTACCTTAAAGTAGAGAAAGTTTTGGTTCATCGCTCCATTACTCGTTACAATGGTACTGGTAGCATCGCGAGTCGTCATGGAGGTGGTCATCAAAAAACTGCAACGTCACGTGAAATGGTTCAAAAAGTGAAGAAGCCACTTGAGCTAATTCCCCGACGAAGTGCCAATCAAATGGTTCAAAAAGTGAAGAAGCCACTTGAGCTAATTCCCCGACGAAGTGCCAATCAAATGGCGAAAAAAACTGAAAATATCTGACTACATACTTAAAAATGATCTCAGAGCCGAATCTTAAAAGATCTAAAAGGCGCATGATCTCACACCAAAACAGCAACAAGTCAGATTTGAGAGAGCGAAGAGTTGATTCGCTTGACCCAAAACGGTCAATTTCCGAGCATTGTGTTTTCTGACGAGGATAGGATATATTTGACCGACCGTTCATACAAGAATTTGAGTCATCGATTGGTCATCAGGAGGCAGCAGTCATCTCAGGTAATGGCTTGGGCCATTGTAGCCGCAGATGGGTGCCCTCCAATCGGTTTCAGCGAGCCTGGTGCCAAGGTAAATCCGAAATATTATCGGGAAAGTATTCTGGAGGTTGCTTTGAAGGCGTGGGTAGACAAACATTTGGGGCTGACCATGGACGTTTCAACAGGACTCGGCACCGTATCACAAAGCTCGAGTGAACTAAGAATGGCTAAAAAACAACGTTCCGAATTTCATAACGTCCACACAATGACTCTCAAATTCACCAGACGCGAATCCGATGGATTATTCTCTTTGGACCATTTTGGAGAGCAAAGTCTGAAATAAAAGATTCACCAGTTTCTGGGCGCTGAAAAAAGTGATTGACCGCGAGTGGGCCAAAATACCTACAAGTCACATTCGGGTAGCTTGCGTTTCGTTTCTGTACCATCTCAAGGCCATAGTCAAGGTAAAATGTGATCATATCGAGCAATAGTAAAATCTTAATTTTGTATTATTTACACACATTTTTTACTTTGAATTGAATAAAAGTAATTTTCCAAACTAAATTGTTTACCTTCTTAATTGGTTACACTTCGAGTGCCGGACCCGGCAAAGTTCTTTGAAGTCACATATCTTTAGTTTTTTTAACGTTTACAAAAAAAATTTCTTAAATATAGAAAACACTCAACAAAAAAATTAATTTTTTTAACAATTTGTGAAAAACTCTCACACCTCAGATTTTATTCTTATTTCTGTCATTGATAGTGGAAGTTTTTGTCGAAAAAGCGAATATCAGATGTTCTGGAAACTTACCTCTCGTATAACAAACAAATTCGTCGTACTTATAAAATCGGTTATAAAAGATTTAAGTCGTCAATAAATCTTGTTTAAGCAATCTTCACTTAAATTCATTCACGCCTGTAAGTATGCAGAAAGATACGTTTTTGCTTATCATTTCATTTGCGGTATCTCTGAAAAGGCTTACGAAATGATAAACTTAATGACGATTGCGCTGCCGCATCGCTTCAGCTAACTTTTTTATAATAGCGACACTACGACTCACCGAGCCACAAGGCTCAATAAATTTATCAAAAAGAGTTAGGCTGAACCACACGGTTGTACGCTACAAAGCTTAGGAGTTATCAAATAAATCAGTAAACAAACTCACCTAGAAGCTCAGGTAACACTCAATCAATCCTCGGACCCCCTCTAACTCTCTCTCTAACGCTAAATACATCCATATCTGTTTCCATTCCTTTTTCAGTTAGCGAAATAGGGGGAAATTGCAAGTATTTACAACTATTTGCACTTCATGAAGTGTTGTCAAAGATAAAATTTTAAGGGAAAGTCAAATAATTAATCTCATTTTGTCACAGAAGGAAATAAAACTCAGTAACATAGGACAAATACCAAAATTTATTGAAGAAGTTGGGCTCAGAGATTTACACTGATTTCATGAAGGGAACACAATAGATATTTCAGGTGGCAGGGCTAAGTCCCGTCATAATAATTATAAAATAATTAAGAGATCTCTCTTCAATGGCAACAAATTGGGCTAAACACCTCAGGTGGGAGCCTCTATACCACCCCGCCATGGCATATTGTAGGAAAAGTATATTTCATTCGATCACCAGATATGTATCCTGCTAGCCGTATATTATAAATTATTTGCGGTTTATCTATCTTTATTTATCTGCAAATTATCTACGTAAAACTGTACTATTTGAGGAAAAATATCGAAAAGCGCATCTCAAATCGGAGAAGGAGCTTGGTCAAACACTAAATAAAAGATGTACGCGCCCATATTTATATTTAATTCTATAACAAAGTCCAAGTTTTAAACTTTGCAACAGTTGCCCTGAATACTGCGAAGGAGGAAGCTGGCGCTTATTGCATGATAATGCACCATCTCATTGATCCACTCTTGTGACTGATTTTTTCACTAAAAATCGCATTTTTTCCATCAATCACTCACCGTACTCGCCTGATATGCATCCCTGTGAATTCTCCTATTCGAAAAATTGCTTTTAGTCATGAAAGGAAAACGTTTTGCGACCGTAGTGGCCATCCAAAAGGCTTGTACCGACATCCTGAAGGACATTCCGCTTGAGACACTCTTTCGAAAAGCTTTTAGATCGCGCAAAACAGTGTATCGAGGCCAAAGGGGACTATTTTGAATAAATAAATTCGAAGTTATCAGAACAAAACTCGTATCGTTTCTATTTTAGCTCAGTCTGGTTTATTTTGGACTTCACCTTGTATCATATATAAAAATTATTCAGGGTGCTGTATGCAAAAGCTTACAATTTAAAACATTTTGAGTCAATGCATTATTAATTTCATTATTAATTAGTACGCCACCACTGTAAATGCATATAGTTTTCTTAATATTTATGTACATACAAAAGTAATTAAGCTGCTGTGGATCGCTTGCGAAAATACTTATACTCGTAGTATCCTTGAAAAGCCAACCTGCAAATCATCATTTTTCGCGCTCCATTTCCTTCAAAAAAATAAAAAAAGAACTTGAAAAAAAAACTCCAGTAAATCCAGTGAGTGCAGGAATGCATTTGAAGATTTATACGTCTGCACTAGCAGACATCATTATTGCGTTGACTTCCTGCACAGATCCGCTCATTTTCGAGCTTTACTAGTAAAATAAGACTTTGTCGATTTTTATTATTTTTGTTGTTTGCTGTTTGCTCAAAACTAATAATTCGATGCTGCTGAAGCGCCTTTGACAAGCCGCACTAATTAGAATCGAGGTGACTACGAGAAGGTATGTGCAGTGCATAAATATGTGCGTAGATCTGTATGTAAGTACGTGGTTGGCGGGCAAGTGGCATGCAACATGCTGATGAAGTAATGATGGACTCATATGCACACATATGCATATAGTAAACGTTTTTTTATATACCCATATTAAATATTTGTGCATGTCTTTCGTCACTTTAACAACAAAGAAAAAAAGGATTATAGCCATTTTATGACACCTATTCACTCATATTCTTCTTCGTTCGTGTTTTAGAAAGCAGCAGCAGCAGCAGCAGCGGTGGCGGCATTTGTTTGTACTCACACACATACTTGGGCATGGAATATTTGAGTTATTTTTAATTTTTGTCATAAATCTAAAAATGTCATAAATCCCGTCAAAGCCAAGTGCTTCTCTATGAATGTTTGTGCGTGCATATCCATGCTTGAACTTTATTACCTTGTGTTGCATGGTGTCTGCAGCTGCGCGATCCCTGTTTGCGTCACTTAATTGCAGTAAATATTTTATTGTGTTTAATGTAATATTTAATTTGCAGTGACATTTTTTATGTTCAACTACAATTTGTTGCAGTTGGTTTTAGGAAAAGTGATGTTTATACTTGTGACGCGTAAATGTCAACAATATGTGCCTCCGCATGTGTACAAAGTTTTTTCTAATAGCGGTCGCCCCTCGGCAGGCAATGGTAAGCCTCCGAGTTTATTTTTGCCATGAAAAAGCCCCTCATAAAAAACCATTTGCTGTTCGGAGTCGGCTTAAAACTGTAGGTCCTTTCATTTATGAAACAATATCAAGACGCATGCCACAAATAGGAGGAGGAGCTCGGTCAAATACCTTACAGAAGTGTACACGCCAATTAGGTGTTTGATCGAAACTTATTGTTTTGCTATCTACAAGTGATGGATCCTACCGTTTTCTGCCGCCTTCGAACATCACTGATTAACGGAGGTAGAATGGGGTAAACGAGGATATCGGGATTGGTATCTGAGCTTCTGGTTGAGCTCACTTGTGTGTTTACTGTAGCATGTTATCTCATAAGGTGGTTTTTTATGAGAAGTCTGACCAAGCCAGTGTGGGACTTCAGTCCGAACAAAACCTCCTCCCGTCAAAGTACCGATCCCCCCAGTACTACAGTTAAGTATTTCGTTTGCAGGCGGTTTGAACACTAGACTCTACGTCCGTTTCTGTCCTATACGTCTGTTACCTTCTATTCTTCTTAATTGGCGCGATAACCGCTTACGCGATTTTGGCCGAGTTTAACAAAGCGCGCCAGTCGTTTCTTTCTCGTACTAACCGGCGCCAGTTGGGCACACCAAGTGAAGCCAAGTCCTTCTCCACCTGATCTTTCCAAGAGCCGGAGCGTTTGTATCCATTCGGACGACATGACCCAGCCAACGTAGCCGCTGGATCTTTATTCGCTGCGCTATGTCTATGTCGTCGTAAAGCTCATCTGCTTGTTATCACCCACCGTTAAAATCATTTGATGAGAGAGCTACCAGTGTCGTATCAGTACTCCCCCACTCGCCATGCCACTGTCTATACCATAGAAAGTTAAGCTTCTATGTCTGCTATCGTCAGTTTGCCTGCATTTTCTGGCAAAGATGCTGCATTATTTCGGCAGCGACAAGCTGTACGTCGTTGATCTTCAGCATCATTGGTAGATTCTCCGGAGTGATGCTACAACGGAGGTTATCTTCAAATATTGTCTAAAGTCTTTTGAAACGGGGGCATATGAAAAGCACATGTTTTATATCTTCGTCGATTCCTGACTCGTACTGCTTGTAGTAAGAAGTCTCTTCACTCCGAAAGCGATGAAGGTATGCTTTAAAATGTCCTTGACCACTAAGGATTTCAGTAAGTAGTAATCGACTTCCATTGATTTTTTTCAAGCCATTCTTTCATCCTGGGAATGAGGCGATGGGTCCACCTACCTTTTGTTGAACTATCGCATCGTGTCTGCCACTAGTCTACGCTGCGCAATGCGGATCGCATTGGTTTTTGTTGTGCGTCAAAAGGTTTGTTCGCATACAGTTGAGTGTAGCGGCTGAACACCTCGAGAAAAATTTATTGAGCCTTACGGTTAGTGTTGTTCCGAGTAACGAGTAACTACGAGTAAATATACTTGTCAAGGTACTGAGCACGCCTTGCATTCGAGTCCTTCATCCAAGTATTCAGTGGGGTATCGAGTACGCCCTTGAAGTATGTACTTCATTTATTAATTTTTTCTGCGGCCTACGTAGCCGAATGGGTTGGTGCGTGAATACCATTCGGAATTCACAGAGAGAACGTAGGTTCGAATCTCGGTGAAACACCAAAATTAAGAATAAGTTTTTTCTAATAGCGGTCGCCCCTCGGCAGGCAATGGCAAACCTCCGAGTGTATTTCTGCCATGAAAAAGCTCCTCATAAAAATATCTGCCGTTCGGAGTCGGCTTGAAACTGTAGGTCCCTCCATTTGTGGAACAACATCAAGACACACACCACAAATAGGAGGAGGAGCTCGACCAAACACCCAAAAAGGGTGTACGCGCCAATTTTTTCCCATTTAATTTATTAAGTGGTTACAAACCTTACAGACTAAAAGTACAAAATTACCTATTGTAAATATAATATTTAATGATGAGACTTTAAAGTAATTTGATTACAGCTTAAATAAAAATAGAAAGTTAACAGAGGTAAAATCTATATCGAGACAATTAAAAATTTTATTAATTTTATCAATAGACCAAATAAAAGTTGCATATTTAAAAAAAAAACATAAATAAAGTCCTAATCTTCTGCGGGGAGGAAAAAGCCACAAGGAAAATATGGATATTATGAAGTTCGCCTCGCGAGATGAATATTGTGAAAATAGAGCCTATCCAATCCAATTGTCAATCTCACCCTCTTAACACTCCTACCTCCTGTTGTTAGAAAATGAGGCTCTAATGATCGATTAAAGGCGATTTAATCTTCACATCTGCGACCGGGGAAATGCCGTTGCATAAAACCATAGCTATAAACTCGTCTGGAAGCTAAGTAGGCAACCCGGCACTAGAATCGGAAAGGTAGGCTGATAACCTATTAGTTTTAAATTTACCTTATCAATAATTTAAATATTTTGATTTAAAAATTGCAAAGGAAAGGGAAAATGCAATACGGGAAAACGATATACGCAGCATCATTCTACGAGAACATGGCCCTGCCGGTCACATAGTTGACGTCCTGGCAGTTGCGAGCACAAATTTTTCGTGTGGCACGAGATTTGCAGGATCTTCTACTACAACAATGCATCGACCCATTTCTTGTTCATTATGCAAGAGTTTTTTGCAAATAAAGGTATTTCAACGTTGTTGCACTCAGTCTGTAATCCCTATGTCGCTAATACCGAGTCTTTCTAATTCATCAAGATTAGGAACTTTGGAGTATTAACAAGAGTGCTCTCTATCGAGGGGAGCCATTGAGGTTCATTCTACAATATTAAAACAACTATCATATAAATCAAAATCAAAATCAGAATTAAAAAAAAAATGTTAATACACAGTTGTATATGGTAGTTCATTGAATTTTATTTATTGTACTTATTCACTCATTCATCAATTAAAAAACTACTCAAATAGATTACTAATGCTAAAACTTAAATATAATACAATATGTACATATATGGTAAATAATATGGTGAGATACATTCGTCAGATTATGTTTTGACTTAAGGGGTCATATACAGTTAGAATTTTCAAAAAATCGGTTTTTTTTAATGTACATATGTATATTTAAGAATACACACAAAAAATTTAATGTCGTTCCGGTGAATATTTTCGAAGTTACGTTACACGCAAATTCGAAAAGGCGTTTCAGAGTGCTTGAAAGTATAAGGCAAACTTTAAAGGTTTTTTTCCGAAAATGAATTGTTTTCAAAGTCGGTGAACAACATTACTCGAAAACCGCTAAACCGATTAGTCTCAAATTTTAACACCAACTTCTTACATATATTTTTTAGTAATTAATTTAAGATTTCTTCTCACCGATAATTTTTTCTTTTTATAAACAATTTAAGGCCGAATTTTTGGTCAAAAATCGATTTTTGTTTTTAGAAGCCGCCATTTAGTCAAACAAATTTATATTGCACCGTAAAACGTCGTTTTTGAGAGGAGCTCCCGGAGAACAGCTGTAGCTCCTTTCCAAATAATTATTTTTACTAATGCTAAGTCTTAAAATACAGTTAAAAGATAACATAAGATGTGCACAAGTTTTTAAATCAATAAATTTAAAAGTTTTCTCAGAAAAATGTCTGGAAAATTCGCTTTTTTTCGGCCTTCTAACTGTATATAACCCATTAAAAGTCTCTCATGTTACAAAGTTGGTTGGACTGCCTTATGCAACGTATAAGCGGTTCATTATGACCACAATTGGTCTTGTAATAAGGTAAATCGAACATAATGCTGAGTTTAGTTCATAATGCTGAGTTCATCGAACAATGAAAAAGTATTAGCTCCAGTAAGGAGTGGAATTTGACATGATTCGTGGCTATGCCCCTTATAAACATATCCGATGAAAATTTTCTTCACATTTCTAATGTTGGCAAGGCTAACAAAAGGCGGGCAAACTACAAGGGCAACCCAAGGGAATGAATGGCAAATATAGTGAAACGTTTCTGAATCTTCTCAATTCTTAAAGATGAGCCCATGTAGAATGAATCCCAGATAATGCTGCAATATTTGAAGTTTGATCTAACAAGGGAAAAATACAAATTCTCCAGCGTAAAAGGCTAATGGAGCTCATTTGAATTCCCTACTACAAGCCAAGCATAGACGTAGAATTGGCACTCATAAAGTCCCTATGTTTAGAAAACGACATTTTCGATATAAATATGATTCCCATGTCTTTCTTTTCAGAAATTTTTGTGGTATCCCATCAATGATATCCCATCAATCGCAACTTTGCGTCGACTGAAGGTCAAGTGCTGGCATTTACCAACATTAAGAGGTCACATAGCGCCAAAAATGCGCTAAAAGAAAGAAGGGATAACAATAGAAATAAATACAATATAAAAAAATTTTAACATTGTTTATTAATACTTAAACTTTATAAAAAAATGTATTTTAATTTTTCTTTACAAAAATTAGTATGTAAAAAATCACGTGGTCCAAAGTACAATGAAAAAAAAGTTGTTCCACGGTCTGCATCATTTCTCCTTGATGGATCTATAAAAAGTAAAAAAAAGAGGTTGTCTGTAAAGTCGGTCTACTGACGATAGTTTAACGTAACAACGACATAAGAAAATACTGATGTAATGGTTGCAATTTTCAAAACAAAATTTTAATTTTATCATCGTTTTGACTTTTTCAAGACACATTACACTCGAAACACTCCCTTTGATTTCCTACTTTTCCTATCATCGTCCTATTCTCAACAGAGAAATGGTTCATTACCATGCACACAGAAAGAAGGCATATGCAAATACAAATATGTGAATTTATATACAAATGCGCATATACATACATATACATATATGCTCACTCAAGTAGGAGAGAGCCAGATGTCGAACGTTGCCGAATACGGGGGCCGACTGTGCTCTTTGCCGTTCGTTTCGCTTGCAGTTCAAGCCAGGTAACGACGAATGAGCAAGATAACGACGATTGAGCAAGATAACGACACATTTTTTCGTGCGTGCAGCCGGCTAAATCGAATTATAAGACGTTTTCACGTCAAAAATTCTTGTAAAATAAAATTGCTGTTACAGCTGTCGGGCCGGAGTTTGGAATTTCGAAAAATTTTGCAATTTACGGCATTTTAAAAAATGGTATACGTTTTACGTCGTAAATGTCACGCTTTAATTATGTTTATAAATTTTTAGAATAAAAATATCAGAAATCAAATATATGGAGAAAACACTTTCGAATGTTTAAAAAACCCGCATAAAAAAATATTAAAAACTGTATGAGTTATCATGCAAACCGTGCCGGAAAAAGCAGTTTCGAGAAAAACGAGTTTAAACTTTCAAGTACCTCAAACGAAGGACAGCACCTACCTGTGCCCATCAAACTCTCGTCGGGCAGCTACATTTTCAACCATAACTTTGCATCTATGGGGAATTTGAACCAGCGACTTCCATAGAAATACGCCTAAAACTATAAAGAATAATAATCTGTAAAACAAAAAAAAAATCGATTTTTCGAAAATTCAGGACGGGCATATTTAACGCCTTAACCCAATCTCGTTGAGTTCTCTCATAGTCTCATGCAGTCAGCTACGCCCTCTATACGACTGTAACCTTTCCAGTTCATCTGCATAGATCAGACAACGCGATGCCAAAAAAATGTTTGTGATATCATTAATAATTTTTTTAGTATAAAAAAATGCAAGTTTGAAGTAGCTCGAAATTCTCGATGATTTTTGACAAGTTTTGATAGTTTTTTCCTGACAGAGTGGCACATTTTTAATAACATTATTATTATTATTATATTAATATTACTCTTATTTAACATTGTATAACAAATGTTAGTCGTTTTTTTTAATTTTTTCTTTTTTGGTTCCAATGGCCTATGACTTTATTTTACATGATATATTTTTACTATTGTTGGGTCGTTTTTCTTAACACTATTTCTCGCGTTTTTAACACAATTTTTGTATGAACGAAAAACATTATTTTTTTTTAATTTTTTGTAAGATTTGATACAACATTTGTTTCAATTTCTTCTTGATTTTTTACAACAAATGGAGATCCTTATAGTTTTATGTCACTACGGAAAGGGAGTTGAATTTTGGTGGAATGATTCCACTTATCATTCCAAGTTAACCACTGCTTACCAAAGCGTGACTTTTTCTATAATTTAAAGTTATAGACCTGATGTGTGTTTCGCTACAACGTCCTGTAGGCGTAAAACCAAGGAATATGCCATAAAGAGGCACGCTCGGCTTTGTGAGTTACTGTAGTAAAATGCAGCAAATTCAATCTGTCTAGGCCATTTGCCAATTATGCAGGAATAAATGAGTTTTTGTGTGAAATTAATTTAATGCTTTCAACACAAGCGCTTCCACATATACATACATATATACATACATACATGTATGAAAAGTAACTTTAGTCATTTGTCGCTGCATAAGAAATATCACAGCTTGTAATGAGCTTTTTCATTTGCCAGCTGCTTCTCGGATTTATGTGTATTTTGATTTGCTTAACGGATTTTATGCATTCGCGGGTGTTGCTTTTAATTAATAATTTTATACAGACATTCAGCAAGAAAAACAAAGAAAAAAGCACAAAAGTTATAACTACAATAAAAGCTACGCTGGAAAAGTGTATTCGTAGGGCTGCCGTAAGGATGCACACATATGTAAGAATGTATGTATGTATTTATGTTTGGTTTTCTTGCATGATTTCCCGCACTTTCTTTGTGTTCAAATTGCATTCACTAACGCCGCCACTTCGATTGTGTTTAGCAGTCAAGCACTTACTTAGCGACACACACACACACATATGCAAACGTATGCTCGCATGTGTACGAGTTGGCTATAGTGCGCTGCTACATTCCCGCACGTCGTCGATATCGTCGCCAATGTCTTCGCGACTTCTACCACACATGTCGTTGAACTCCACTTGCACTTTTATTTGTATTCGCCTTTTAGCCGGCTCTGTCTGGCAACCGTCTGCGATGGCTAAGCGCACAACGCGACGTGGTAATGGACGCCTTAATGTTGCGGCTTTAAGGACAACGAAAATACGTTTATACTCCCACACACATTCACACGTTGGTTGTGAACGCATACACATGCTCGCATATGAAAATATTTGTATGTACTGCAGTAGATTGCAAAATTTATCGCATTTATGGAATTCAAGCGTGAACGATTTCCATTCGCCGCAGATCAAAGTGCTTTGCAAAGTTTCGAAAGCAAAATTCAAGAAAAAAGAGAACTATAATGAAGAAAAATAAACATAACTTACGATATATGTCTGAGTGGACTAAGCGGGAACTTTAAGCAGCAAATTCACAATTTTTAATTTGCCCTTTTTTGGTAAATCGCACTTTTTATTACTTTGTCATTTATTCATATTTATATCGTTTTGCGCATACTTATGTACATACACTTATATGTATGTTAATATATCCTTAGCCATAAAAAAAATGTTGCTGTCTTTCAGAGGGCGATAGAATGCAAACAATTTATTCGTGTCCTGGTTTTCCATAATTTTTTTCTACTTTGTGTGTTTTCTATTGTGTACATATGTTTCTGTATTTATGTATGTATGTATTTGCTTGCATGACTTTGTATTTTATTTTTTTGGTTGATAGCCGCGTATGCGAATATTTCTCGTAAGTGTCATGTCTGCCGGCGTAGACGAATTGAGGCCCATTTGACTTCCGCTTAGACGGTAGACGGCCGTCGCGGAAGTGGTGGGAGGCCATCAGAGGCGCCAAAGTGCTCATCACGCAGCGGTCGCATTCAAAGAATCCATGGTAAACGTGTTGACGTTGCTTTATTATGTGGCATGTGGTTTTGCGATACAGTATTTTGAATTATTATTTGAAGAAAGAAATATCTTAATAGTGGGTAAACTAAAATAAACTAAACTATATGAAAAATCCACATTTTGTTTTAGGTTAGAGAAAAATATGGCTTTTAATCCTTTACCGCATGTGAGCCCATACATATATGGTATTGCAGTTTACTTCCAAATTAAGTAAGAAATAACCTCACTTTTGTGCAAGTGGATGAATTGAAGTGCGAGATATTTATTTACAAAAAACGATAACAGAATAAAACGTAAGTACCTTTTGACAAAAAAAAAAATTTTTCAGCTATTTTCTATACTTAACAACTTGTTTTCATATATGGTTCCCTAAAAAACGAAAATAAACTGTTTCATTACTTTTCTTTTAATATGTCTTATAGATAATTAAATATCACCTTCGGCGACCCCATACTTGCAACTTAAAGTATATACACTTGTGGACAAAATAATAGGTGTGTGCTGAATCTGTACTGATTTACGCCCAATAGTGTAATAACTGTTATTTATTTTTGATACCGCTACATTTTAATGAAGCAAAAGGGAAACTAGAACGTAAGTAAAAAACATTTTTGCGACTCAATTGGTAATTTTGCGTGTTATTGGAAAGTAATGATTGTTTGATTGAATTCGCTTGGCCATAAAAATAGGTGTATCAGCATTTTTTCGAAAATACCTTGTTATTTGAAGTGTTATCAAGTATGTTTTGCTGCATTGTTCAATTTGTATTATTTTGACTGGTCCAATAATTATTTAGAATGGGTCGTAATAGCCACTGCACCGAAGTAGAGCGTCAATTCGTGAAGAAACTTCGTGCGGAAGGGAAAACGTATCGCTACATTGCCAATACATTGGGACGGTTGGAAAACTTTGTTACGAACTCTTTAAAAAAGAAGTGTGAGAAAGAAAATCGTGGACGGCCAAGATTGACGGGCCCGGCAGAGGATCGCCGTATAGTTCTTATGACCAAAAAGGATCCTTTTGTGTCTTCGCGACAAATCGCAGCAGAAATGGGATTGAATATAAGCTCGCGGACAATACGACGGCGCTTAGTGGACGCTAATCTACCAGGACAAAAAGCTAGAAGAGTTCCACTTCTACGAAAGGTGCACATACAGAGAAGAAAAGCATTTGCTAATGAGCACAGAGATTGGTATGGTCCTACTGGAGAAAAAAAGTGGCGAAATATTATATTTAGTGACGAAGTAAAGATGAATTTATACGGTAATGATTCCAAAAGAAGTGTACGCCACCCGAAAGGCAAAGAATCTGCGTCTCAGTATACCAAAAAGATCATTAAACATGGAGGTGGAAACATTATGGTGTGGGGATGTTTCTCTTGGCAGGGTGTTGGTCCTTTATTTTGGATAAAAGACACAATGACCGCGGTTGAGTATATTGATATTTTGCAAAATGTTATGCTTCCATATGCAGAAGAAAACATGCCTTTGAGATGGTGTTATCAGCAAGATAATGACCCCGTGACATACCTCGAGGTTGGTGTCGGAGTGGCTAAAAAATGCAAACATAAGTTGTATGCAATGGCCAAGTCAATCCCCTGGTCTCAATCCTATTGAGAACTTGTGGAGTGATTTGAAGAGGAGACTGGAAGACTTTGCATTCCAAAACAAGGAGCAATTGTGGCAGAAAACCATGGAAATATGGGATGCTACTCCTTTAGAAACCTGCCAAAAATTATAAATATCCATGCCCAATAGAATAGGCAAACTTATACAGAACCATGGAGGATATACTGGTTATTGAAATACTAGCGGTTAAATTTAAGTTGAACTGTCTTTTTGTTTTGTTTTTTGTCATATAATATTTCACACCTATTATTTTGACCAATGGTATTTTTTGTTATAATTAAATTTTCATTTGTGTGTAAAAAGTAAAATGAATTTCAACATATTTTTATTTAATGAAATAAAACATTACTAAAACAATAAAAAAAACTCTTGTTTTTACAAATTTTTGAATGTTATTAAAAAAAAATTTGTTACACCTATTATTTTGTCCATAAGTGTATGTATATTCAGGACGAGAATACCTTTTCATCAATTTTTTTTTAGTTTTGTTTTTGTACTTTTGTATAATCTATTTTACTTCTAAGCAACAATAACTTACAACTTAGCGGAAAATTAGAAAATTGCCTCAATTGGGCATGCTCTTGTTTAGAAAAGTGGCCTTAAGCTACAACTCCACAAGCTGTGTCTTTCAGCGCTTTACTCAGCTTTAAGGTTTGTCAGCTGAATAAAGCATTCAAAGCCATAACCTTTGCTAAAATATTTAAAAAGTAGCAAAAAGATCACAATACGGACATTAAATGACATGTAATATTAAGAGCTTTAATGCAGAAATTGTTTTGAGGGTTGCCACCTAATTTTACTTACAAACATTTGTTTTTAATTAGTTATTTAAACATTTAAATACATTAAACGATACACATATGTATAACATATACCCATATATACATGAATAAAAGAATAAATAAAATAATAATAATATAAGGCAAGGCGTAAAGGCGTAGGCAAGAAATGAAAGATGTTGAAATCTTTATCTGAGTAGCTGTTATCTCTTAGAACATTTGTCTGAAGTTACGACTTCTTTAAAATTACGTTAAGGGGTCCCTGTGGTCTAGAGTTCGAACATTTAGAGTATTTTCAGGAATTTTTTTTACAGTAAAAAAATGAAAAACGTATTAAATTTTTTTAGGCTTTTTATTTAACTTTACATATATATATATTTATATTTATATTTATATATATATATTGTATTTAATTGGCGCGTACACCCTTTCTGGGTGTTTGGCCGAGCGTGGTGTGAGTGGTGTGCGTCTTAATGTTGTTCCACAAATGGAGAAACCTACAGTTTCAAGCCGACTCCGAACTGTAGATATTTTTATGAGGAGCTTTTTCATGGCAGAAAAACACTCGGAGGTTTGATATTGCCTGCCGAGGGGCGACCACTATTAGAAAAATGTTTTCTTAATTTTGTGTTTCACCGAGATTCGAGCCTACGTTCTCTCTGTGAATTCCGAATGGTAGTCACGCACCAACCCATTCGGCTACGGCGGCCTATAAATATTATATATTTAATAAACGCAAATTTAATAATTTAAAAAAATAGCGCTGAAGTTGACCCTCACAGAAAATTGGACCTGGATGGTGTTGTCCTTTTTGGCTCTTCTATTTATCTGAAACATAAAAACCAAAAAAATCATTAATCATTATGACCGTAGGGTTCTTTTCAGTTTTTTAATCAAAAAATTCGCAATAATTGAAATAATAATATGATTCTTGTACAGGCGATAGCCATTGATGTTGTGAACAGCATATTAAAATTTCAGCTGATTCGATTGAATAGTTGTTTTTGACAACACCAGGCCGAAAATAGTCGTTTCGAGATAAATGAGTTTAAAGCTTGAGGTACAGTAGCGCGCGGACCGCTCTCTACCTAGTTAATGGGCTGTAGAAGCTATAAATTTGAGAATTTCCAAATGAAAATTTCACAGTATATTCTTAAGATACTATACTTGGGAAATATCGAAAAAACAAAAACTCTATTTTTTTAAATTTAAATTAAAGTGCTTACCACTAAATAGATTTTTTTATTAACGCTTTTTATTCATTTTTTAGAAGCGTTGTACAATTGCACCGAGTACATATTGCATATTTTGGCGCCTGGAATGTATGATATACCAGAAACTTGGCAAGTAGGCCTAGTAATTTCTATATTCAAAAAAGGTGACAAAACTCTTTGTGCAAGCTACCGAAGAATAAGACTTTTAATCATCACTTACAAAATCTTCTCGAGTATTCTAGATGCCAGACTTACTAATTTTAGGCGAATACCAGGATGGTTTTCAGCCTAACCGATCAACGACGGATCTAATATTCATGCTTAAGTAGAATTTCGAGAAATGTTATGAACGCGACATCGACGCCCACATGCTCTGTCTAGATTTCAAGCAAGCTTTTGATAGACCCACCGCTGGGAAATCCCCGAAGCTTTTACACATCTTGGCATAAATGACTAAATACCACTGGACAAGTTGTAGTACAGCATACTGTGTCCGATCATTTCAAAATTTCATGCGGGATCAGGTAAGGTGATACTTTATCCACTTCGGTCTTCAACTTATTATTACATTTTTCTATAAAAAAGAAAGTAAAATCGGGAAACCTCATCAGTAGCTATTCTAGCTCTCAATGAAAAATACCTTCTGAAATTTTGTAGAGTATCGAACAAAGCGCCAACCTTTTTGGTCTGAAGATAAATGAAAGTAAAACGAAGTACCTAAAGCTGCCCCGATGCGAAAAGAAACGCTGACCGGAAAATATAGTTATTGAAAGCTATTGTTTTGAGGGAGTCCAGCAATTGAATACCTCGATATTTTACTAATAACAACAACAACAATGTGCATGACACAATACAAGACCGAATTATGGCCTCAAATAAAACATATTTTGCCAATATAAATCTTCTAAATTCAAAAGTTCTCACACGTGGGTGCAAGCTGCGCATTTACCAAGCGGTAATACACACCGTTCTGACTTATGGATGCGAATCATGGACACTTACCCACGCAGATGAACAATGCCTAGAAATTTTAGAACTTAAAATACTCCGAAAGATCTTTGAACCACTCCGAGAAAGTGAAGGCACGTATAGAATACGGTACAGTGACGAACTGTTATCCTTATGCGAAGGAGAAGATGTTATTAAAAACATTAAATCACATAGCTTTGCATAGCTTTATAAAATTCTCGTCCTTTTGCCGTAATGAGCCTTGAGCCCCATACTGTCTGCTTTGCGTTAAAGTCGCCACCAATTATATATAAAGCGACCTAGAAAACGATTTAAAAGGGCCATATGGACTTCAAATCTCAGCTGGTGTCTGGATGGACTGTAAAGAGCAATTAACCTCAGTCGATGTTTTAAAGTTCCAACGGAACTGGATACAGCTTGGAATTTTTTTGTGCAAATGTCTTTATATTAACAATGTTTTATTGTATTTTTTATTAAAACAGCGCTTCCATCCCTTGCGTAATTTTGAGGATATATGCTATGGTACAGGAAGTAGTTTTTGAATTTCAAATACGTTTGTTTCATGAAATGACTTTAGCGATTAAAGCAATGCCGATGTTTTCGTTATGAAGTACTATTTCTAGCCCATTTTTGTGCTTAGATAAACCGCTTGCATTTCATAAAATACGTTAAAAACATTTAGTCATAACCTAACACCTGCTCCAAGGATCCGCTAGCGTAGTTGAAAAGCTTTGAAGATCAGGAAGAGTTAATAAAGAGGATAGATACATGCAGCAGCGCCAAAAATGCGCTAAAAGAAAAACTGTTTTTAGAGGGGATAACAATAGAAATAAATATTAAAAAAAAATTGTTTATTAATGCTTGAACTTTACAAAAAAATTGAATTTAATTTCTCTGATTGGGGTACAATTTTCCCAAAATCACTTTCCCAAAAAAATTTTTTCCCAAATTTTTTTTTCCCAAAAAATAATTTTCCCAATGCCATTTTTCCCAAACTAAAAATTTCCCAATAAATTTTCCCATAAAATATTTTTCCCAAAATATCGTTCGTCTGTAAAATATCGCATATACATTTGCAATGAATGGGCGAGTACATTTTTTATTATTTGAAAAGAAATGATTTTTTGCATTCAATTAATTCCGCCATAATTAGAAATTTTGACTTTAGGCAGCAAATTTTGGCTCATGAAATTTTGACACGAAAAGAATGACGTGAAAAAACTTGTTTATATGAGTGAAGTTGGATACATTCGTTACCTTGTCTTTTTATCCGAATTGAAAAATGTATTTTGAAAAACTTTTTCGAATCTTTTTCGATTACTTAAGTATAAGATTTTTGATTATTATATACACTCATATTGTCGGAATCGTCGAAAAATGTGAAATAGTAGAATAATAAAAATTAATTTCAGTAGTATTTGTTCGGGAAAGCTATCTATTGGAAAAAAGTTATTTTGGGAAAACATGCATTCGGGAAAAAACAATAAAGCGGGAAAAAATATTTTTGGGAAAAAAAATATTGGGAAAATTATTTTTTGGGAAAAAAAAATTTGGGAAAAAATTTTTTTGGGAAAGTGATTTTGGGAAAAATGACCCCCCACCAATTTCTCTTTACAAAAATTAGTATATAAAACATCACTATGAAAAAAAAGTTGCTCCACGGCCAGCATCATTTCTAAAAAAATTCTTGTAAAATAAAGTTGTAATTATTGTCTCTTGAGCCGGATTTTTGAATTTCGGAAAATTTTGCAATTTACGGCATTTTAAAAAAAGTATACGTTTTACGTCATAAATGTCACACTTTAATAAGGTTTATAAAATTTTTTAATAAAAATCAAATATATGGAGAAAACACTTTCGAATGTTTAAAAAAAATGGCATCAAAATATATTAAAAACTGTATAAGTTATCATGCAGACCATGCCGCAGAAAGTAGTTTCGAGAAAGACGAGTTTAAAGTTTGAGGTACAGGTGGGCGCGGACCACTCTCTACCTAGTTAATGGACTGTAGAAGCTATACTATTGGGAATTTCCGCATGAAAATATGAACGTGAACGTATGTAACCCCTTGATTTTTAAAAGATCAATGACAATGCATCTGCCTTTTCTAGGGTAACATTTCGAGCAGATGTTTTCGTTAATACAGCAATATTTTTGAATTTAGCGAATTCAGGGGTACAAAAGTAATTTAAATATATGCATACCTGCATACAAATGTACATTGAAACGTGAATTTTAGAATGCATGCCAGTGCATAATTAGTAAGATTTTTAATTACTTTAACTTTTTTTTTATTACTTTATTTACTTCAGCCCACTGTAGTTCACCACATACTGTGAAGTTAGTAATTTGAAAATGACGACAACGACGACGCGTCCATATCATAAAACTCCCATCCCACCTAAAAACAAGAAAAAAACATCACAGCACCAACAACAATTATTAGCACATTTGAGGGGGGTCTCCAAAGTACAAAGTTTGCAAAATTTTCAATTTCAAACTGTCGGGCATGCAAGAAATTTACAATAAACAACAACGAAAACAAAAATTGCAGTAAAAATAGCAGAAACACTCAAATGTGGCAACAAAAAACTGACAGCCACAAATTATTGTCAGCATCAGCAAATGACTTTGCAACCAATATGAACGACATTAAAGGCAACCGGACACGTGCCCTTTGCATGAATGCCTGAGTGGACTATGCACCACATACAAATTGCGTATGCGATGAAAGGAAGTAATTTCAAAGATTTTTATTTCATTTGAAAAATCTGCATTGTAACTGTGTGGCAAGCAGTGTGGCAAGCGGTGTGGCACAAAGTTTTGGCCTTTAATGTCGCTAATTTGCAACAAACGCGCAAAGATGAGTTGGCTTTTTCTGCTTTGTTGAGTAGAAGTCTCCACAAATCAACACATCCATTCACCCAGTAGTAGTCCGGGCAACCGCAGGATGCAATGATATATAAAGGACAATAGCGGTAAATGCAATCGACTACACCTCCAGGCACTCATCACTCTTTTGTTTAGTCAGTATTGGTATCAGTTCACGTAAGTATATCCATACATACATACATATGTACATATTTAGATGTGCAATTGTGTGCATTGTATTGTCAGTTCAAAGACAAACTTTTCGCTTTCATAAACATTTGGCTGCAACAAGCACACCTACAAATACGAATAACCCATACACAAAAACATGTATGTATGTGTATGTTAGCTTAGTGACACTGCCAGTCAGGATGTGATTGTAAATTGTTTGTTTCTACTACTGTTGTTGTTATTAGTAGAACTTTTTTGTGCGCTGATATTCCTTTCAATGTGTAACTTTCGCTTTTGTTCCAACTGCGCTTCGTAATCCACGTCGCGTGCCCAACGACACGTGTTGCTAGCCCCAACTGCCACCAACAACAACTCTTCTCTTCGCCCCGCAGTATGAGTAGTCGACGAAATAGCAGCAATGCAATGCTGCCGTGTCCTGTTGTAGCCTGACGTACCATGTTATTCCAGCGCTGATATGCTCATACTAGACACACACTCGCACACACTACTATACATACGCACGAACGTAGATAGACGGACATGAGAGACATGCAGGCCAAGAGAAGTTAACTGAGCGCAAAAAACCGTGTGGCATTGCAGTGCAAGTGAATTGCGTTGATTTGTTTACAAGTGCCCCCTTCCAATCTATAGTCTTGTGTTGTTATTATTTTTATTGGTGTATATGGTAGTATAAATGTATGTAAGTAAGTAAATATACATATTCACAATTGTATGTGTTCTGTTTGGTTGTGAATGGGCAAACACATTTCTCATATTTTAATGGTTTTTTATTTGTATGCATTGCGATTATCCGCAAATAGAATTTACTGTACGTGTCTTCGAATGTTGATGGCTTATGGCGCTTTTTAAAGTTTGTTTGAATTTGTAGAAAATTTATAAAGACTTAGAGATATGTAAATTATTCGCAAGCAAAATAAAAGTTTGCTCCTATAGCAGTGAATGGTAGCTAATATGGCAGCTCTACTTACACTACCTGAATCAAAGTACATACATATGTACATATGTATGTATGTATGTAGATATGCAAATATAATTTGCGTGATAGAACCTTCGAATGATATTGAGAGTCGTGCTTGCGCATCATGGCAACACATAAACTCTGTTAAAAAAATTTTTTAAGGTCGCACAGCTTCGATCTCGAAGGCATTTTAACACCAGAAAAGAACTAATCAGCCAGATGACGCAGTGGTCGACATATGTATTTGAAAACACGGGTGCATTTACTGTCAAAAAAAGTCCAAAGGCGTGTCCAAAACATGGTTTTTTGCAAGCCGCCCGCGAGCCGCCGTTTGCGTGTTCGTTGTCGTCGCGTGAGCGCCCGAGTCCGCATCTTCGCGCAAGTCGGAGCGCGCATCCTGGCACAAAAAAATTAACTGTAATCCATCCTTTTCGAATTGCACGCATTTTCTTCCATACATAAATGCACTGATGTTTATTACGTAAATATCCTTAAAAAATGTTCATCCCAGAGGTGCAGAAATTAGTTAAACTTTAAATTGTTTATTAAAAAAATGATTTACAACACCAAAACATCAAGTTTCGGAACAAAAATAACGTATTTGGAAAATATTATCCTTTATCAATCTGCAGTTGAAAAATCGTTGTAATCGGATACTTACTTTACGAGAAATGTGATAATTATTCAATCACTGCAAAAAACTTCGATCGTTAATAAAAAGAAACTATTTAGAATTTTGCAACAAGCACACTCACTTCTGGATGATAGAACTCAGTCCTGGCTGAATTTCAGCGCAAAATATTCACTTTGGTAATTTTGTGTGCCACTTGAGAAAGCCTTACCCTATATCAGTCAATCGCAGGTGTGCTCTGCTACTTTCACTATGGATAAAAATATACAACAAAGAATTTGTCTTAAATTTTGTGTTTTGAGTGTGCTTTATCAAAAACACGGGTCTATGAGTGGTACAACGATTTTGCCGAGGGCCGAGAAGTCGTGGAAGATTTACTCCGATCTGGTCGCCCATCAACGCCTTCAACGGATGAAAACGTCGGCAAAGTCACGGAAACGGTACTAGAAAAGCATCATTTAAGTTTGAGATAGATACCTCGTGACCTTAGCATGTCTCACGAACCAATTAGCAACATTTTACACCATCAATTGAGCATGAGTCGCGTGGCTGCCCCACTCGTTCCAAGAGAGTTGAGTTTCTTTCAAAAAATTCATCGGAAGAAGGTGGCTGAAGACATGCTTGAGTAAGTGAATTTGGACCCAATGTTTATCCAGCGCATCATAACTAGTCAATTACTTTATTTTACAAAATAAAAACATGGCATTGTTTCGACTTGACTCTAGCAAAATTTCAAAAAAAAAAATTAATAATTGTAAAAGTTATGGCTGTTTGTGTGGAGCCCGTTTCTCCAGAAGTCCCTTGCGGTGATCATCAGAAGTCCTTGGAGATTCATCTAAACTCAATTAGACAAGAGAACTTAGTTTTACTAATAGATAATCTTGTGCCTGATCGAAGCTGTTTTCGTTTTTTTTTTTTTAATTAACAATATGGCGGCCTCAGGAAATATTTTTCAGATTTTCGAGAAAAAAACCGAAAAAAAGTTTTCTTCGATCAGCCACGACTTTTTTATGTTTTTCAAAAGCAATATAAGTTTTATTGAAATTTAAGTTACAGTGATCACCAGTTCAAAAAACATAGTTTTGAGAAAAACGCATTCAAAGTTTTTCTATCTGCTCCGGAGCGCATGAGCGCCCCTTGTTAATTGTTGAATAACTCAAAAAGTATTTCTCGGATTTACCTCAAATTTTCACAAAATATTTTTAAGATATTATACTTTAAGAAAATGAAAAAAGTCCAACTTTTTCAAAATTCTGACTAACCCTAACCCCTTAATCAGAAGGTTCCGAATAATTTTGAGTATGCTGTTTTATAGTACATTGAATTTTAGGATAGTAAAATCATAGTCTGAAGAGTCTCAAAAGCAAAATGCTTGTATCCAAAATTACAGTGCTGGCTTCTGTACGAACCAGAAGTTTATATCGAAGAACACTTTTTCCAAGCTTAAAAGAAATAAATAATTGCCGCATACACTTCTGTTCGGTGTTTGGCAGAACGTCTTGATGTTGTTCCACCCAAGCTTAATGATGGTATTTTCGTAGGTTCATCTGCTCTGAATTGAAAAGCAAGCCCGAAACGTTATTATAGATGTAACAAACAATTTTCTTGTTAACGAGAAATCCTCTGACTATCGCTATAGAATAAAAGTATTGTTTGACTGCTATTAAAAAATGGAGTGCAACGTGTCGTTAAAATTGCAGTTTCTTCACACACATTTGAGCCTTTTCCCCGAAAATATAGGTACCATTAATGACGAATACGGAGAATGATTTCATCAAGATAATGCCACATTAGAAAAGTGTTACCAAAGAGGCTGGGAGCCCACTATGCTCTCAGAGCACTGTTGGAGCCTTCAGAACAGCATAGTCAATATGGGCTATATGGCTCCGCTATTTAAAGAGGACAAAGAGTTCAAAATGACTATCGAAAGAGAAGGATTGCGTAAGAGCTTTAGCTCCAAACGTAATACACTTTACTTTTATACGAACGGTTCTAAAATGAGTAATGCAGTAAGCGCTGGGGTATACTCTCCACAGTTAGATCTAAGAAAGTCGTGTAAGCTTCCAGTTTACTGCAGTTGCTTCTCAGCTGAAGTCCTGGCGCAGTTGGAAAGGCAGCAGTCCTGGCTTGTGATATTGTGATACCACTGGGACCAACTCCAAGATTAACTTTTACATGAATAGTCCGGCAGCTATTCCGACACTTTAAAATTTCGCATTTTTGTTTGCTTTAAAGATCCATTTGCAATCTAAAGAACATCTTTTCAATGTTTTAAATTTAAGAGAAATCTCTATAAAGTCAATGATGTGATGAGCGTCGAACGAAAGATGAATGAGAACGAAAACTTTAATCGCGTTTTTCTCGAAATACTTTTTACTCAAGAAGTAATCAAGGTTAGGTTAGGTTGACTAGCTGGCTGAAAGCCATCACATAGACCTATTGCTCCTTAGTGGTACCAGGTGGAGCTTGACTTTTACATTTCCTTGTAATAAGCCTGTGTCGTTTTGGAATCTAAGTAAGCTCTGAAGCCCTAACCCCGCGAGACATTCTAGCCTCTCATATTGTAGAGCTCCTAAACATTTCATTCGGGTTCTAGCTAATGCAAGGCAAGAACATAGAAGGTGCTCAAGAGTTTCCCTCTCTTCTAGTTCATGGGAAAATCTGCAGCTCTCATTGTTTGCAATTCCCGTCTTGTATGTGTTCGCCGCTAATAAATTGTGGCCTGTCAGTTCTGCTTTCCTTTCTAGGCAAGGGGCCATGATCCATCTGGTATCGCCATGGACCGGACCGGCGTGACTGCAAGTCAACCAGTTCAACCTGGCTTAATCTAATACCAAAGAATAATAACACTGTGGAACAAATTCAGGTTAGCAAAAACTAGGTCCATTCTGAGAGTGGCGGGTGAAAATAGAGGCGAAATTAGAAGACCCGTATCGCGCCGTTTTTTTATGTTAGTTCGAATTTTTTTTTAATCGGCCTTCGAAGTTCGAAATCGGAGCAAAATTGTTTATATGGTTTTTTGGCTATAACTCATCGACTAATTGATATTTTTTCAATCTGTAAAAGCCAAATTATTGCTAGAGACCTGTGCAACAATTACAATTTTTGAAAAAATTGATTTCGAAAATTTTTGTGGTACTTATGAAAAAATATACTGAAAATCGGCATTTGACTGCAAACTTCGAAGGCCGATTAAAAAAAAATTCGAACTAACATAAAAAAACGGCGCGATACGGGTCTTCTAATTTCGCCTCTATTTTCACCCGCCACTCTCAGAATGGACCTAATTTTTGCTAACCTGAATTTGTTCCACAGTGTAATCATAAAGAATTCATAATAATGAAAAGTTGGAAATTTGTTGAGTAGTGTTATGAAAAAAAATATAATACTCGTGCCGCAGTTGAATGTATTGCTGAGTGGAGTACTGATAATACACACATAAAAATGCATGGCGACACTCCGAATATGTTTTTGTCACTTAAGAGCTTCCCATAAAAACATGTTTTTATATGCGTCACACTACCACGGTTGAATAAATGTTTTAGCCGATAGCCATGACGGCTAGTGCGTCGCTATATTTTTGTTATAATTTTAATTTTAATAAAAATTTAAAAAATAATAACAATATTTAACCATCTTTTAGCAATTAACTATTTTTGCAAGAATTTTATTTGTTTTGAGCACACTGTGCAACGTCAAATCTCTCTATTTACGCTCATAATATAACGCTTGTATAAGAGATATGATTTTAGAACCCTGAAAACTTGATTTTCTTTTCTCATTACTTTGTTTACTCACAAAAAATGCCGGATGTCTGTGTTTCGATTTCAGTTTATGTTTTTCTGAAACGGCACAAATGCATTGGAACAGAGAAAGCTCTCTGATTGGGACAAAATTGCATATTTTTTCAATGCGTTCTCTCTAATGCAATTGTTTTTTTTTGCAATTATAGGAAAATTTTAAGACATACATATGTGTGTGTGTGTTGGTTCATTAGTTGGTGGAATATGGTTCCGTACTTTTATAAATATAGGTAGGCACATACATACATATACATACATATTTATTAAATATGTATTTATGCAGGCAATTATTATTATTATTATTATTATTTATTAGATATATCAAAATGCTTATATCTAAATATAAAGGAGTACTAGCTGCCAGGGCTTACGACTCTTTCTTTAAGAATATAATACCTGAGTTGATTTAGTTCTAATTATGGAGTTTAAATAATCTTTATTGACTTACATTGTTTCAGAAAGTTATAAATTTTATGAATGTTTTCAGAGGAAGTTTTTTCAAGAAGTGCGGAGGGTTTAATGTCGCCAAATATTTTGATCCTGTGGCTTCGGAGACTGTGGCATTCATCTAGTAAGTGGTCAACCGTGGAAAGTGATCCACACCAAGGACATGTGTTTTTGGGTTTCCCTGTGAGGAGGTGTTCGTGTGTCAAGAGGATGTGCCCAATGCGTAACCAATTATTTTTAGGCCCTTGAGTAGTAAACAAAAATTATTTACCAAAATCTTCAAAAAATTATTTCATCAATAAACATTATTTGCTCAAATTATGTATAAATTGAAAACAATATACACACATATACATATGTAATGTTTTTAACGTTAACAAAAATTTGCAACATTGAGTACCCCAACAGCTGACTCTCGTAAATTTACTTTTCGTTTTCTTATTTTTTCTTTTCCTCTTCTGCCTTCCATCTCTAATACTCCAATCTGCTCCAATATCTTTTATTTTCCTTATTATTTATATTTGTTGCTTTTGTTTTGGTTTTGCGAATAAACAAAATATAGCAATGCATGCAAGTCGTTTGTGTCTCTTTTTAGCAAATTCCGTTCCGTTTCATGCTACATTTAAGCGGATGGGAGAAATTCTGTTAAGAGAAATGTTTTCTAATTAGTGAGTATAAACAGAAATAAATAAATAAAGCAAATTAATTTCTCACCATTTACAGTATACAGGGATGTTAGGAAATTTTCATCAAACAAAATTCATTATTTCAAAGCCGCCTCTTAGGTGTTTTGCATCGCCGATTTTTTAAATGTTTGATTTATTTTTGCTTAAGATTTTTTCTTATCAACATCAAAGGTATTTATGTATGTAATTATTACAATATATATTGTATTATTTTATTTAATTTTATATCAGTTCTTCTTCTTCTTCTTAATTGGCGCGATAACCGCTTACGCGATTTTGGCCGAGTTTAACAAAGCGCGCCAGTCGTTTCTTTCTCGTGCTAACCGGCGCCAATTGGACACACCAAGTGAAGCCAAGTCCTTCTCCACCTGATCTTTCCAACGCAGAGGAGGCCTTCCTCTTCCTCTACTACCACCAGCTGGTACCGCATCGAATTCTTTCAAAGCCGGAGCGTTTGTATCCATTCGGACGACATGACCCAGCCAACGAAGCCGCTGGATCTTTATTCGCTGCGCTATGTCTATGTCGTCGTAAAGCTCATACAGCTCATCGTTCCATCGTCTGCTATATTCGCCGTTGCCAACGTGCAAAGGTCCATAAATCTTACGCAGAATCTTTCTCTCGAACACTCCAAGCGTCGCTTCATCGGATGTTGTCATCGTCCAAGCTTCTGCGCCATACGTTAGGACGGGCATGATGAGAGTCTTGTAGAGTGTTAGTTTTGTTCGTCGAGAGAGGACTTTACTGGTCAGTTGCCTACTTAGTCCAAAGTAGCACTTGTTGGCAAGAGAGATTCTACGTTGGATTTCAAGGCTGACATTGTTATCGGTGTTAATGCTGGTTCCTAAATAGACGAAGTCTTTTACAACCTCAAAATTATAGCTGTCAACAGTGACGTGAGTGCCGATACGCGAGTGCGCCGACTGTTTGTTTGAAGACAGGAGGTACTTCGTTTTGTCCTCGTTCACCACCAAACCCATTCGCTTTGCCTCTTTATCCAGTTTGGAGAAGGCAGAACTCACAGCGCGGTTGTTAAGGCCGATGATGACAATATCATCGGCATACGCCAACAATTGTACGCTCTTATAAAATATTGTGCCTGAGCGATTAAGTTCTGCGGCTCGTACGATGCTCTCCAACATCAGGTTAAAGAAGTCACACGACAGCGAGTCACCCTGTCTGAAACCTCGTTTGGTATTAAACGGCTCGGAGAGGTCCTTCCCAATTCTGACGGTGCTGCTGGTATTGAGCAACGTCATCTTACACAGCCGTATTAGTTTTGCAGGGATACCAAATTCAGACATAGCGGCATACAGGTAACTCCTTTCCGTACTGTCGAATGCAGCTTTGAAGTCGACGAAAAGATGGTGTGTGTCGATTCTCCTTTCATGGGTCTTTCCCAAGATTTGGCGTATTGTGAATATTTGGTCGATGGTAGACTTTCCAGGTCTGAAGCCACACTGATAAGGTCCAATCAGTTGGTTGACGGTGGGCTTCAGCATTTCACACAATACGCTCGCTAGGACCTTATAGGCGATATTTAGAAGACTAATCCCGCGGTAATTGGCACAAATTGCAGGATCGCCCTTCTTATGCATTGGGCAGAGCACACTTAAATTCCAATCGGCAGGCATGCTTTCATCCGACCATATTTTGCATAGGAGCTGATGCATGCACCTTCCCAGCTCCTCGCCGCCATGTTTGAATAGCTCAGCCGGCAGTCCGTCGGCGCCCGCGGCTTTGTTGTTCTTTAGCCGTGATATTGCTATTCTCACCTCGTCATGGTCGGGTAACGGAACGACAATTCCGTCGTCAACGATTGGGGTATCGGGATCTTCACATTCTCTATGACATGCGCAGCTGTCCCCGTTTAACAGGTTCGAGAAGTGTTCCCTCCATAATTTAAGATTGCTCTGTACGTCAGTCACCAGATCGCCGTCTTTGTTCTTACAGGAAAACGCCCCGGTCTTAAAACCTTCTGTAAGCCGCCGAACTTTCTGGTAGAATTTTCGGGCGTTGTTCCTATTGGCCAGCATCTCAAGCTCCTCGCACTCACGTATTTCGGCCTCTCGTTTCTTCTGTCGGATAATACGTCTCTCTTCCTTTTTCAGCTCTCTGTAGCGATCCCACATGGCTCGCGTTGCGCCCGATCGCAGCGTGGCTCTATAGGCAGCATCCTTTCTTTCTGCGGCAGCATGACATTCCTCGTCGTACCAATTGTTTTTTCGGGCTCGCCGGAATCCGATTTCTTCTTCGGCGGCGGTACGTAGGGAGCGAGAAATGTTGCTCCATTGCTCGCGCATGCCGGTTTGTTATGCAGTGCTCTCCGAGAGCAGGAGTGAGAGTCGAGTGGCGAATCTTCTGGCTGTCTGTTGTGATTGCAGCTTTTCGATGTCGAACATTCTTTGCGCAGGTAGATGCACGTTTTTTGCTGCACAGAGGCGGGTGCGCAGTTTGGCTGCAACAAGGTAATGATCCGAGTCGATGTTGGGTCCTCGGATCGTACGTACATCTAATACACTAGAAGCGTGTCTTCCATCTATCACAACATGATCGATCTGGTTTCGCGTTTTTCGATCAGGAGACAGCCAGGTAGCTTGGTGGATTTTTTTATGCTGGAATCTGGTGCTGCAGACTACCATGTTTCGGGCCCCGGCGAAGTCGATCAGCCTCTGTCCGTTACCGGATGTTTCGTTGTGCAGGCTGAATTTTCCGACTGTGGGACCAAAAATTCCCTCCTTGCCCACCCTGGCGTTGAAGTCGCCAAGCACAATTTTTATGTCGTGGCGGGGGCAGCGCTCATAGGACCGTTCCAAGCGCTCATAGAAGGAGTCTTTGGTCGCATCGCCCTTCTCTTCCGTCGGGGCGTGGGCGCAAATTAGCGATATGTTAAAAAAACGCGCTTTGATGCGGATTGTTGCGAGACGCTCGTCCACCGGAGTGAACGACAGTACTTGGCGACGAAGTCTCTCTCCCACAACAAATCCGACACCGAATTTGCGCTCCTTTACATGGCAGCTGTAGTAGACGTCGCAAGGTCCTATGTTTTTCTTACCTTGCCCCGTCCATCGCATCTCTTGGATGGCAGTGATGTCAGCCTTTACTCTCACGAGGACATCAACCAGCCGGGCAGAGGCACCTTCCCCATTAAGGGACCGGACATTCCAGGTGCATGCCCTCAAATCATATTCCTTATTTCGTTTGCAGGGGTCGTCATCAGTAAAGGCAGTTCTCATCCGAGGCTTTGCAGTTCTTTTCATTGGGGGGGATTTTTAAGTGGCGGGTCCCAAACCCAGCGCACAACCAGCTATCCTGGAATGTTTCGCCTTCTCACGCTAGCTCACTCCCGAACGGGTGTTCGGAAGCTACCCAGAGGATACGTGGGCTAATCCCGGACGTTGTGAGCTGCTTGAACCATATGTAGAAGAATCGTCCTGGCCACTCCCAAGTGAATGGCGATCAGTAACTTTCCCCACTTGCGTGGACTTCTACACATGGAACCATCCTCCTTATATCAGGTCTCTTATTGATAATTGAATTATTATGAATTAATAAGTGCAGTGATGAATGTAAATTTATTATTATTACTGGTGGAAGGGCAACGCAAAATAAGCTCTTAAAAATGTATTTCTTTATTTCAAGCGCTTGAGATATGCCATTAATTTCCAAATATATGCACGGAAAATGCTTTTAAATCCTTATAAGCCTTAAAATATGCTTCTAAATTTATATACAGTGGGTTTAATAACTATAGCACAGGGACTTGTTGAAAAGCTTTGACCATTTATTTAATTTTAATAATTTTTTTATGAACATAAGAATAGTTCATTCTACAAAAATCATATAATTACAAGTTAAGATCATTATGAAAATTACAAAATAAAAAGAAAAAAAAACCATAAAGTTTCATAAAAATTTCAAACTTTTTGAATATGAATTCTTAAAAATATTTCTAGTATGCAGAGTTATAGCCTATTGAATTTTGGGGTAATAAATTCCTAGTTTGAAGTGGCTTCAACATCGCGTTGATATTTGATAATTTTCTTCTCTGTCAGCTAAAACACGTATCCCCTTTCGCGCGTGGATTAAATTAATCACCCTATCGAAATATTTATAACTTTTGTAAATAGCGTCGTACATCAATCATATTTAAAGATTTCCATCATCCAAAATAATTTGTTTTTATTTAGTAAAAAGTTATTCAAAAACAAAATTGGATGATTAAATTTGGGAACCTTGTATAAAAATTATGTAAAAATTAAAAAAAAAAAAATTATTTAATATTCATTTCATTTTTGACACAGGGTTGCCATATTGTTGTCAGGACAGAAATTTTTTTTAGTAGTTTTATTCGTAACAACGAAATCAAATCTTATATATTTTTGTAAAATGTGTATACATTTTTGACTTATAATTATACAAGTACACTTACATAATAGAATTCCCATAAGATACTAGTTAATGACATGAAGTGACAAAAACGACTATAAACATATTCCCGGATACTCAGGCGGCCATCAAATTAATTAATGTGGCTTTACTAAAATCGAAGGTTGCACAGGAATGCCGGACAGCCCTAAATTATATTAACGTCGTATTCAAGGCCAGCCTTATTTGGGTTCCGGGGCACATTGATATTGAGGGAAATTGTAAAGCCGATGAGCTAGCCAGAAAAGGTCCCGCTCTTCAACTGCTCAGTGATAAAAGTACCATTGGGATACCTTTGGCCACGAGTAAATTAATAATCAAAAACAACATTACCCAAGAGGCCAATAGTTCATGGAGAGATGAAGATAAATACGTAACAGCTAGGCTACTATGGGCGCAAAAAAACAAGAAAAAGACATAGGAATTGTTTAGCCTTTCAAGAGATGATATCTCGAAGGTCGTGGCTTGTATAACAGATCATTGGCTACCTGGCAGGCATTCTTTGAATCTAGGATTTCACTCCCATAAATATTGTAGAAGTTGTAGAGATGAAGAAGAGGAGGAAACAGTTGAGCACTTACTTTGCAATTGTCCGGTCTTAGCTAAAATCAGAGCAGGTTGTCTAGGTAAATACTTGTTCAATGTCTGGCGTGGAGATGAGACCAATCCTGAGTTTCATAAGAGCCACAAAATGGTTTCACGAAGGAAAGTAAATGAGTTTCCCCCCCAGCACAGTAGGTCTAAGTAAGGTCTAATTGAGTTGGTCGTACAGACCGGCTAGCACCATAATCTAACCTAACCTTTGTTTGTTATAGATAGGAAATCATAATACTTTTCTTTAATGAAGTTACTTTAATTTAATCATGAAAATTTTAATCTCTGTGAAACACCACAAATGAAAACACATTTTTCTAATAGCGGTCGCCCCTCGGCAGGCAATGGCAAACCTTCGAGTGTATTTCTGCCATGAAAAAGCTCCTCATAAAATATCTGCTCTTCGGAGTCGGCTTGAAACTGTAGGTCCCTCCATTTGTGGAACAACATCAAGACGCACACCACAAATAGGAGGAGGAGCTTGGCCAAACTCCTAACAGAAGTCTACGCGCCAATTATTTATTTATTTTTTTATTGTTGAAAAGCTTCTCTATCCTCAGACTGTGACTGTTTGGTGCGGCTTATGGTCCGGCGGAGTCATTGGACTTTTTCAAAAATGAAGTTACGGTGAATAGATTGCGCTATCGAGAGATGATTAACAATTTTTTATGTTCGGAATTGGATGGTATTATCTGAACAACGTTTATTTTCAACAAGACGGCGCTACTTGCCACACAAGCAACGAAACCATTGATCTTTTACGGGAAAAGGTCTCCAAAAACACCTCTTATTGGAAAACCCTTTTATATGCGATGACCAACTTAAATTTGATCGACTAAAACTCCCAGATATTTGAAATTAGAAACTACTTAGACCTACGAAAATATTTTGTCACAGACAAATTACGGTGCATAATTGGCGCGAGATTCTTGTTGAATGGAATGGGTGAATAATTTGTGTCGCATAATTGTCATAAATAGTGATAACAACTGAATATAACGCAACCTTTGCACCTAAATTCAAGTTCTAAAGTCTTTTCAAAATTGAAAAGTCCAATTGATAAGCATTATCGTCGGGTTATTGTGGGATTCTCCTTACAAATTGTATATTTTTAACAATTTTGAAGGCTTTGACATAATTGCTCTTTGTTGGGGAAGACGTACCAAATTTTTCACAAGTACGGTCACCTGGTGCAACATCACACGCAAGGTTTATGTCGAAGTGCCTATATTGCTACAAAATGTTTGTGTTACGCGAGGAATTCGTGTTAACGACTTCAGAGATAAAGAGTCCAAGAAGCGTTTGTATTTTTTTAACCTGCATCTACGTTCCATATTGGTTTCGTTGTGTGGATCCCTGCTCCACAAAATGACCTTAAGCTCATTCAAGATGTGATTGTATATTTCGATAAGAATGTATCCAATGCCTTGTTACATAAAATTAAAAATCATTTATGGTATTTGTCGGAAGAGGCGGTTGGCCTTTCAATTTTTGATGATAAAATTCCTTCACATATTAAGCGAAAAATGGTGGAAGCAATTACTAGCGATAACCAGAAGGAAGATGCTGTTCCAAAGAGAGTTGTTGCAACAATGTCAGAAATAACGCTTTACGGCAGCAAGAATATAAATGATTTCATTTCATCAAGAACTAAAACATTCTTTACCCGCTTAGGAATTGAAACAAGTTTTTTGGAATCATGGCAAGAAAGTGAAGACTATATAGCGGGAAAACGAATTTGTCAGCATTTGTCTGTAGTTAATGACGCTGCAGAGAGAGCATTGAAATTGATCACAGACTACAACAGATCGCTTACTTATAATGAATGAAGTATATACATAATAAATTAAATTAAATTATATAAATTGGAAACAAAAAAAAATTTTGTAAAAATTGTAATTTTTTGGAATTGTTTTAAGACCCGAAAATTTGTGGATTTCCACAAAAAAAAGTTACGGCCAGTCTAATATACATATGTATATATATGTACTTAAGACGAATCGGTGTGCTCAACCATATCTAAAAGTGTATTCATTTGTATATTGAAAGTTGGTCAGTATAGAGAAAACGTGCCAGAAATAAGAAAAAAAGCAAAGCGCTAAGAATAAATTGGTGTTCTAAATAATTATCTTTCCTTCAGATAAAAATCCCCATCAAACTCATGTTTCCCACAACAGGTGTTCACTTTTTCTCTCTCAGAGTTATTAACAAACGAAAAATAAAAGTCTTGGGAACGAAGGGCGAGTTTGTTTCACAAAGTATAAATATACTACACATACTTTTACCATACACGTATTATGCAAGCTACCAATTTCCTGAATTCTATTAACTACTTCCTCAAATTATTCCTTCAAAAAACAAAAAAACAACGCTTTTTCCTTCCACTTAAATAATTTGCAACGAAATCGATACGCTAAGTTGGTTAGCCAATATAATATTTTCGGTCACTTTTAGAAGCAAGCCATTAGCAGATCATTCAAGCGCACAGGAAGAAAGAATGCAGAGGACCTTGGGAATGCTTATACTTACATATTTATGAAGAGTAAGTAATATTTTAACACATACAAGTATGACTACACCTACATACATACAGTGACTCACAAAAGTATTTTGCATGAGAAGACAAATAAGTTCACGCTTCAATTCCTGTATATTTTTTAAATTCATTTGTTAATTATTTCATAAATTCTTAAACATAAACCTTATATCTACATAAACAATGTATTAAAACTTTAAAAGAAAAATATGTTCCAATATAAACGTAAAAAAAGTAAAATAAAATAGAATTCATTGCTCACAAAAGTATTTTGCTTTTGACTAGGTGGTGTACAAATATACTAATTTCTATTAATTCAATATTTCGTATGATAACCATTATTTTTGGAAACTGCTTCCAAGCGCCTTGGCATAGATTCTATTAACTTGCGACAAAAGTCAAGAGGTATTTTTTCCCATTCTTGGAGTAAAACATCTTTAAGGTCACTTTTTGACGAAATTTTGTGTTCTCGCACTCTTTCTTCGAGATAGGCCCACAGATTTTCTATGGGGTTGATATCGGGACTTTGGGGAGGTGTTGGCAAATGTTTTGTATTAAAAAGTATCCACATTTTGACATCATGAGCTGTATGCTTGGGGTCGTTGTCGTGTTGAAACAAAAAGTGGTTAGACGACATTCCCATTTTTTCTGCACTGGAATGTAAGTTGTCTTTGAGAATAGACAAATAAAGATGTTTATCCATCGTTCCTTCTATAAACACCAGCTTTCCGACTCCTTGGGCCGACATACAACCCCAAACCATGACGGAACCTCCACCGTGCTTAACAGTGGATTTAACATTTTTTAATCGCAGCTCTTCATTTGGCTTCCGCCATACCATACGACGTCCGTCCGGACCAAAAATGTTGTATTTGCTTTCATCACTAAATATGACGGTTTTCCAAAACTCAAAACTTTTGGTTTTATAGGTGTTGGCGAATAAAATCCGCTTTGCTTTATTGACTTGTGAAATCAGTGGTTTTTTCCTTGCTGCACGACCGTGAATATTGTTGCTTCTGAGGGCTCTGTGCACTGTCTCATCGGATACTTCAATCTGAAAGGTTGCTTTTATTTTGTCATTGATTTTTGGGGCTGATAAATGTGGGTTTTTGCGATTTTCTTTCAATATTTGGCGTTCTTCTCTCTCAGTTAGCAACTTTGGTCGACCAAAACGGGTTAAATTTTCTAAATTACCGCGTTCTTTACACCGTTTTATTACATTTTCTATCGTTTGGCGGCATCGACTAAACATATTGCAAATATATTTCGTAGATTTTCCTTCATTATGGAGATGTAAAATAATTTTTTTTTCAGCTGTAGTTAGTTCTTTACCCTTTGGCATTTCCGATATGCACAGTACCACAATTACAAACGAAATGAACTCAATTACAAATAAAATTGATTATAATACGCACTTGTAGCCACAACTTCAGCGAAAACAGAAAAAGTAACTGAACTGCGTCCAGTAACGGTATCTATAAACAATAAGCAAAATACTTTTGTGAGCACACATTTTCATTGCTACGCAGGTTTTTGGTTATATGCACCTAACGGCACAATTTTTGTGCATGATGTGTAGCCCAATTGCTAAGACAGTGCTCAATAATGCGTGTAAGTATTAACATTTTTATTTTCGGATACTTAGTACATACAAAATCTTAAATTTGTACATACGCGCTATTATGCAAAATACTTCTGTGAGCCACTGTATGTATGTATTATGAAAGCAGATTAAAAGCTTATACATATTTCCGAGCTTAAGGATGTTATGTACATACATATGTACATAGGTATGTGTACGAGTATTTACATATTTGGCAGAGCGAAGGTATTGCTTCCACTGTTCCAAAAATTCTTCCGGCCTTAACAACGTTCACACACCGACTCAGATACGGATGTGTGCGGTTTTTCATTCTCAGGTGATTACTTCCTGGTTCTTTGATCATTATTTAGTTGACTCGGTCTCCGCTTCAACTTTGGTTTCGTCTTGAGAATGTCTTGCATCGTTGTTTTTGTATTTGCTTTTCCTCTGCACTTTGCAAATTTTCGACCACAACACTTCAGAACAGCTATGATTTATGAGCGAATGTCCGCAACGTAGTTAACCTTAGAGTTGCACATAGGTACATACATCCATACACTATGTGCACACACATGCATATATATATATCTATATGCATACATATCTAATATATGGCTCATATGCACGTGTCCTGTAAGAAATTAAACTATTTTAAGAATATTTGATATCTGACCTAAGTTTTAATGATGAGCAATGATCGGAAAGCAGTCAGAGATTTTGTTCTCTGTTCGGTATTAACTAACAAATACATACATACATATGTATGTAGCTACTTGGTACATATTAACAGCTGCTTGTACCTAAGGATGTATCTGATTTGCTGATGGTTATATAGAGCATCTTGAGCCAATCCTAAAGGCAGATTTTTACAACTACATATGTATATAAATTGGTTAGCTGCATGCTTTTATTGTTGTTTTTGGAGACTATATTAAATAAAAAATTAGAAGTTAGTAATTCAAAATTTTTAAATCTATCAAAATTGGTTTTTTTATTATTATAGTTAAGTTAAATATATATATTAGCGGCCGCCGTAGCCGAATGGGTTGGTGCGTGATTACCATTCGGAATTCACAGAGAGAACGTTGGTTCGAATCTCGGTGAAACCAAAATTAATAAAAACATTTTTCTAATAGCGGTCGCCCCTCGGCTGGCAATGGCAAACCTCCGAGTGTATTTCTGACATGAAAAAGCTCCTTATAAAAATATCTGTCGTTCGGAGTCGGCTTGAAACTGTAGGTGCCTCCATTTGTTGAACAACATCAAGACGCACACCCCAAATAGGAGGAGGACCTCGGCCAAACACCCAAAGAGGGTGTACGCGCCAATTACATGTATATAGGTATATATAAATATATTAGATTGATTTGTTAATGAACTGCTGTAAAAATTTAGATTAAGAAACTTTCTTGTTAAAAATATTCCAGTTGTATATAATATTGTTGAGGTACTATTACAAGGCCTTAGTCTTACTCTGTATTATTTATATAAATAAATAAATTAATAAGTAAATATATTATAAAAAAAAAATAAGTATTCGTGTGGATATAAAATGCTTTTGTATACTAGAATGCGTATACGTGAAGTGCTACACTTTTCCCCGTTGCTCAAGAAGCTTCTCCACATCTTAACAAGTAAAATTTTTGAATAAGTTTTGGCTGTGTCATAAATCCCTTGAAACTATTATAAAGGAACCACATATTCACAGGATTCACAGAAGGACTATTTACTTATTTATTTTTCTAATTTCAATAATTAAACAACTAAAATAGAGTTCATTTTATAATAAAAACCATAATAATCCAAGTTTCAAAACTTGTACAAGTTTTACGAGGGGTGCCTTTTATATGTCGGGATTAAAGAACAAAAACAAATTTTAATCATCGAAAATCACTTCACTGTTTTTCAAAATATTCTCCATGAAGATCTACCTATACACTTTTGCATGCGTTTGAACCAATTGTCGAAGCACTTTTGCCACTCTGAATGAGGTACCTCCAAAACATGCATTCTGAATGCCGCAACCGCTTCTTCAGGTGTCGAAAAACGTTGACCTCTCAGTTTGTTTTTTACGTACGGGAATAAAAAGAAGTCATTCGGTGCCAAGTCAGGACTATACGGCGAATGACCCATTTTAATTCGATGTTTTGGGTACTCAAAAATGCAGTTTTTGGACCGAGATGAATCTTTTAAGTTACTGTAAACAACACAAATAGCGCTAGTATTTCAAAACGTTCTGAGTACGTAAAAGCTAAAAAATGTCAAACTTTGCGATACAGCTGTCAGTTGCCAGATGCAACACCAGGGTTGCCAAATCCCGACACATAAAAGGCACCCCTCGTATAAAAAGTCGACAAACTTTCATTAAAACCTCTAACTTATTAATCAAAAAAATTTTTTTTTAATTTCCCTCTCAGTTTTATCGTCCATTAAATATTATTGTAATGAAATAAAAATTTGAGGTAGCATAAAATTTTCTTTGATTTTTAAACAAAATTAAGATATAAATTAAAAAATTCTTCAATAGTTTCGCATGAGAATAAAAATATTAATTTTAGCATTGGCAATACTGGCATTAAAGTTTAACAAGTTTAAAAGGATTTTGTGGGCAAGGTATTCACGCACTGCGTGGGAGACCGAGATAATTCGTAACTCGCACGTAAGCACTTTAAATAAAATATTCTTAATAATTCTTCTGCTATAGTGAACTACTTTTAATTCCAATTTCATGGGTATATAACTCAGATATCCGACAAATCAGTTGAACCCATCGTGGGAGAAATTTTGTAAAAGTCGCAAGTAGCTTAGTTGTAGTGTATATGATTTAAGTTAGTTACTTTTCGCCATTGTTAACTCTTCCCAGCAGGGTGCGTTTGCATGTACATATGTATGTACGTATGTATGTATGTATGCGAGCCTGTGTAAGTTTACCACTTATTGCCCTCGCCTTCCTAAATTTGCGGTGCATTTGTTAATTTACAACCAAATAGATGGCCCAGGAAAACGACAAGAAAAACAGCTAAGCGAAAAATGAAATGATACAAAAAAACAAGAAAAAAATATTACAATGACTTCAATGTGAGCAGCCGCAAACGGATGGACCGTCAGAAGTTGCGGTCTCATTGTGGTCGCTGACCATCTCCCCATCACCACTACTCCACCAACCCACCGCTTTCATCATCAGCCGAGCTAGTGGTTGGCCCCCCACTGCAACCGAGCCACACTATGCACTCTGGCGGCCGACAGTCGGTCGTTGTGTCGGCTGATTTGTGGCGCTCACTGCACTTAAACATTTTCAATTTCACACCTAAAAAAATAAATAAAAAAATTAGGAAATGCATACAAAATGACATGCACAGATGCAAAACGGTTCCGAGTTGCTTGTACTTGTAAATAAATATGTATGATTGCTTGGATGTGTACACACACACGTACATACATATGTATGTATGAAACATTAATTCACATACATAAATCTGGTGGTCTGTCCGTTTGTCTGCTGGCTTGTTGTTGGTGGTTTTGTAAATATTTAAATGAGCTAACATATGCAATAAAACAATCTTACATACATACATACACATGCACACATACATACGAACGCACTGCGTATGATCACCAGCAAAAGTTGGGCGTATGTTTATGCGTCAAATTACAAAAAAAGGAAAAATGCAAATAAATTAAATTCGAAATATTTCACGAATATTAAAATTGAATTTACATACTTACTATGCAGCCTGTCTGCCTACCAGTTGGTAGCCAATTTTTTGGGCTTGTGAACGAGGTTGTCGAACGGCAGTTCTACCGCTCCGAAAGCCCAATGGGCAAGCAACCCAACGTCAGCCAGCCGCATTGACATATTCGAGTCAGAGTTTAATTTATGGTCGAATGCGTCTTTTCTTCGTTGTTGTCATTTATTTGTATACATTTGGCATTTAAGTATATTACATACATACATACATATACACATAGTTGCTGTTATGCTTCTATCATTTCGTCGTTGTTGCTGCTCATTTTGCTGGCATTGATGTGTTTTTACTTTGCTTCTGCTACTGCTGTTAGTCGGCCTTAATGCATTTCTTTGCATTGGTTCCCAAAATTTATGGCGCCTATAGAAACGAGTGTATGAAACATGTTGCAGCAACATGTTGCTGGTTAGCACACTCATTGGATACAATTGCGGATGTGAAGCAGTGATATCTAATAAATGGGGTCACTTGTCCGTTTGCAGCTGTCTAATTAATTAGGATTTATTTACATATGTATGTTTGTATGTGTGTATGTACGTATGCATGTATGCATGTGTGAACTATGAGGAAATGATATTATTTTGATCATTATGTCGATTTGGTATTGTGCATAAAACTTAATAGAATATTGCTGAAGTTGTGGTAAAAAATGTGGGCATTAATTATTTCTTTCAGTGAAAACTAAACTTGAAGGCTAGGCCATGTCGAAGGGCTCTACTTACATACATATATATTACGTATCGTGTGATATCAAATCATTCCAAGCAAGTATGGCCTCCCAAAAACTTTAGAGAGGACTTGGTAAAGTAGCTCATTGGTTGAGAGAGTGCCGCATTAAGCCAAACGAGTCAAAATCTTCCCAAGTCACTTTTATAATAAATGGAAAAACTTGCCCGCCCGTTAAGCTCAATAATATAATCATCTCCCAAACTAGCGTCACAAAATATCTCGGCATGCATCTTGATAGCAAACTTAGATGAAAAACCCATATTTTCACCAAATGGAAGACTCTAGGAATAAAACTCAAAAGCCTATATTGGTTACTACTTCGAAATTCTCATGTTTCTTTCGACAGTAAGCTCTCACTTTACTCAGCCATCTTGAAACCGATATGAACATATGAGCAACTAACTCAAACATAGAAATACTTCAAAGAACCCAGCCGAAAATCCTCAGAATGATCCCTTCTTATATCACAAAAAGACCAATTCATCGTGATTTCAAAGGGCCCACAATATTTGAAGAAATAAGAAAATATGCCACATCACACAACACATGACTCCTATCGCACTCATATCCTCAAGATGCAGAAATAATTGCAAATCCCATAACCCTCACCAAACTCAAGAGTTGCCACATTAATAATATATGTATATGTACATTTGGCCGGGTCGATTTGTGGGGAGGCAAAAAAATCGCCAATTGCTCTGTGAAAATCATATTCTAGGGATCAAAATAAGAAACTTTGCCGAAGGAACCACACCTCTAAAACGAATTCTGATGTCCCCCAATTTGGGTCGAACTTTTTAGTTTCTTTTCTATAACTCACTTAAATTAATTTTTTCATTTACATATGTTCTGACTGAATAAATTTCTTAAGAGAAAAAATAGATATTATTATAAATAAATAAAAATAAAGAAAAAACATAGCCATTTAGCTGGTTTTTTCATGTAAAGGCCAAAAATGGTGATATTTTTAAATTGGGGGACATCAGAATTCGTTTTAGAGGTTTGGTTCCTTCGGCAAAGTTTCTTATTTTCCCTAGAATACGATTTTCTCAGAGCAATGAGCGATTTTTAAATCGACCCGCCCTAATGTACATATACTTGTCCAAGCCACTATTCATTCGCACCTCTAGGATTTCATCTTATCGATTTAAATGCCAAAATTGTAAAATTTTATAAAAATATTATTTATTTATATAATAAATATTATATTTATGTACATATATGATAAATACATGCAACAAAATCCATATTTTTCTAAATTTCATCGAAATACTAAACTTTTTAACTTCAGACTTCTTAGAATTTTTCTGCTTACGCAGTTTTATAGTTCATTAAATTTTATTATAACAAAGAGTAAGCTTCAAGTGGCTCGGAAATCAAATTGATTTTTGACAATTTTTTCTTTGCTAGCCTCTTGTGCACTTTCTCCACAACGCGAATGCTTGCCATTTTTTATATGGACGAAAGCACCTAACCAAATTCAATACTGCATATTTGAAATCTTTTTGGAAGTTCGGATGAAATTTATTATATGAAAATTAAAATTTGGTTTTTTATTTTCCACATGGTTTTAAACTTGAATTTATGGCAGGATATTAAAATATATTTTCAAAAAGAAATTATTAAAATTAAATAAGAAGCAAATAAATCACCAAAACTTGGCAATAAGTGCTCCTGTTACCACCCTCATAGTTGCGAGTTAAAATGTTATTATAAGTCAAAAGCTATTATATAGTTTCCATTGCAATTACGAGGTGCTAATGTATTATTATTCAATATAGTCCCCCTGAACATCAATACACTTGTTCCAACGAGATTCCAATTTGTGAATTCCATCCCAGAACTATGAATCTGGAAGAGCTTCCACAGCTGTTATAACCTCATCATTTGATGAAATACGATTTCAGCGCATGCATTTTTTTAGGTCTGGAAACAGATGGAAGTCGCCAGGGATCCAATTTGGTGAATACCGAGGATGCTTCAACAATTCGAGCTTTAATTAATGGATTTTAGCCATTGCCAAAATGTTCTTGTGGCATGGTTCCTGAAAAATTTCTTTTTTTTTTGCAAACTAGGGCTTTTTTCAAAAATTTTCTCTTCAGCTGGTCTAAAAGGCTACAATAAGACTCAGAACTTATTGTTTTACCAGTTTGCAAGTAGTCTTCAAAATTCAAAAATTCAAATTCCTTTCGCATAAAAAAACTGATGCTAACAACTTCTTGGCCAACTTCTGGACACGAACTTGCTTCGGAGCCAAAGAACCAGGTTCACACTACTCTTTAGCCTCTTATTTTGTTCTAGAATCATGGCGATAGACCAAAATCTCATCCATAGACATGAATCGATGCACAAAATCCACCTTATCCTTTAAAAAACGCTCTAAATGTCACTAAGAACGTCGCATTCGAATGAGTTTTTGTTCCGTTGTTAGCGAATGCGGTACACAATGGGCACACAACTTTCTAAAACCCAATACTTAAGTCAAAATATTGCTTACCCTGCTCAATGAGTTGACTAGGGCTTCTACTAAATCTCTTTCAGTAACTCAACGATTTTCTAATACGATACCCTGTATTTTTTCAACGATTTCTGGTGTTTTCCGGTGTTTTGGACGTCCTTGACGTGGATCGTCCCAAGGGTTGTACTATATATATATATATAATGGCGCGTACACCCTTTTTGGATGTTTGGCCGAGCTCCTCCTCCTATTTGTGGTGTGCGTCTTGATGTAGTTCCACAAATGGAGGGACCTACAGTTTCAAGCCGACTCCGAACGGCAGATATTTTTATGAGGAGCTTTTTCATGGCAGAAATACACTCGGAGGTTTGCCATTGCCTGCCGAGGGGCGACTGCTATTAGAAAAGTGTTTTTTCTTAATTTTGGTGTTTCACCGAGATTCGAACCGACGTTCACTCTGTGAATTCCGAATCGTAGTCACGCACCAACCCATTCGGCTACAGCAGCCGCCGAATGTACTACCCCACGTTTAAATTCAGCTACCCAACTTTCTACTGTACTAATTGATGGCAAAAGTCCTTATACACTTTCAATATTCGTTCATAAATTTCCTTTGCTTTTACACCTGCCAACAATAAAAATTCCATCACTGTACGTTACTTGATTTTCACATTGTAGAAAATAGAAATGTGACACATCGATACGAAATGGCTTGCAAACAAAGAATGAATTGACGGATTCCAAAAACAAAATTTGTGCCAGAAACAATCATTGCTGTGAGTCAATTGAGGGTCATGTGACGTCAAGAAGATTTGCTTTCGTTGGATATCACATAATTTCACAATTGCCCAAAAAGGACTCATGTCGATTAGAGTAAAGAAATGTTGAAGAAATTCAGCCGGGGTGGTTCAAAGAAAATGGTCACCTATTTTTTTTTGTAAAATCTGGGAATGTTACATCTGTACCGCTAGAGAAACTGAAAACAGTTAATTCTAAGTGCCTGATTTGGCGCTTAAGGTGAGCGTTCGTCAACGTCTACAGAAGCTGTTGAAGCCTTTAATCAAACCTCCTTTTGGTGGTATCGACTGCTGATTGACAAAATTGCCTTAAAAGTTGATTCAAGCGAATATAGAAGTGAATTGACTTCCGAGGAGTTTATTTTTAAAAGCAATAGAGCCATTTTCATTACTATTTTCCTGTGTTTTCATTATTGGGCGCAAAATATAAAAGGCAGGGTTGCCAATAGCCATCTCGGCTTAAAAGTATCATACTAACATTTAATTTATTGCATTTTTTTATCACGCAGAATCTTCAATTGATTAGCTACAGAATCTGTATACTAAGCACCCTGCTTATTAAACCACCCTAGCATACGAGTAGTACATAAATTACCTGCTTTCCTCGACTCATTCAATTGTCAATATGAAATTTTTTACATAAATCCTTTGGTTGAACAGAAAAATCTGGTAGTGAATTTCAAGAAAAATATGTAGCTCTCACTATCTGTGCTTACATCGGTCTATGCAGGTAAATTCAACGAAGAGCTAATTAATTAGTAAAACGGCATTCTTTGTTCCAAATATTTGGAGTAAAAAATGTAAGTGAGTGTTTGTAAATATTTAGCAAGAAATTTAGAGTTGTTTATCGTTGCTTTGACAGGTTTCCATTAGCAAAATGAGATACATCAGATGCCTTTAATTTGTTGCTTTACGAAAAAGCATACAACTAAATTCAACGTACCCCAGATCTTTCCGAAAAAATGTCTTATCTTCTCTTTTATTTATTACAAAAAATTCCCCATTAAGTGTAAGCATCCATCTCTTTTACTTGACAAAAAAGGTCACCAACAATCGCTTTAGCTCAACATTATTAAAGTCATTGACTTACTGTTTAGTGTAGCATGAAAGGATATGCCTTTGTATGCACTGCTCTATTTCTTGCCAAGCAGCAATAACTGATTGTATTTGAACAGCATATGCACATGTATGTGTTTCTTTTTGTACACACGTGCCTACATATTTACATATACACATGCGTATATTTCGCATATTTACTCACATATTAACTCTACTAAATTGAGACGTATCAGCTAAAATTTCATTTTAAATACGCACAAAAGCTCAACTCACTCCAGCGCCTTTCCAACATTTCTTAAAGTTGCTTTACTCTGGCTATTGAATTTTTCCTACCAAAGAGAGTTCGAATATCAGTAAATTTGAATGTGTGGATGCCTTCAGGCCCATGCACTTATACAGGGTGATGAAAAGATAAGTTTAAGATAACTGCAAGCTTCAAGTGGCACAAAACAAAAAACGCGTTTGTTTTTAATTTTTTTGTTTTGTGCTGGTTTTTGCTGGTCTTGTTCTTGTTCCTAAAATGAATGCTCAAACACTTCTTTTATGGATTTTACTGCACAAAAACCCAATGGATTAAAGTTTTTCGGAAAAATCTGATGAAAAAGTGTGACGACTCTTGGAAATATTGACCTTGCATCAACTTAGCGAGCGCTGGGTTAGCGCGCAAACACGCAACGTCGCGAGATCCTTCTGGCCGCGCGTAGATCGGGGGCGCTCGAGGGAACTTCTCAGGCTTACAAAGCCGCAGCTCTTGCATTTGGTAACTATCCTTACCCGTCATTGTCCGTTAGGTGTCCATGCGGTGAGACTCTAGATTACTTTCCTTTCTACAAAAGCTGCTTATAGGATGAGGTGGAATAATCTCAACACCTTTTTCTTAGCTGTCCTGCTCTCATCGGGCAAAGTTTTAGATATATACGCTCTCACTTTTTTGCTACACTTGCGGATATTGCGGGTCAAATTCATCAGTATGTTGAAGCGGTTAATACGAATGCTGGTCGTCATCCTCTAATCTAAAGCCCCTTCTTCCTTCTTCCTCATGTTTCGTTCTTTTCCTTCTGTTCTCTTCTCCCCTCACCTGTATGGTATCACAACGGACGAATTTTGTTTATTTGTCCAAATGGGAGCCTGGCAAGGGCAGCGATGATCAGAATTTGTTGAAGGTTTTAATTTTTAATTTGCGCAAAGTTTGGCTGCCTTGCGCATATAGAGGATGATCCAATCATAAGGTTTTAGTGTAGAATGCTACAATTTTTGTATTTAATTATATTTGGTTGGCTACCGCACTATCAAAAATCGTTTGTTTGTTCGTAGTGCCTCATAAGGAGGATTTGCTTCCTATTTGTAATGAATTTGAAGTGACGTTTTTTAAGCCAAAAATGTGGCTAAATTTGTCTGCTATGTAGTTGTCTCGTTTTGTATCATTTTCATCCTATCCCTTATAGAAACAATATCAATTAATGTTTTTTTTTTGGAATTATTTTGTATATTGTTTTGAAAATGCTGAACGTGGTTTTACTCTTATCCAAGTGGATTTTGTTGTCGGAGAGTCCAAAGCTTGCTGCTCGCATTCTCCACGAGCATTGCTGCAATTTCAAAGACGTTTGTCTTTAGACGATTCAGCAAATATGTTTTAATCGTGAATTATAGACCCTTTCTCGCTTGAATGGTTAATCTCTTTTTGATGTCTCTATTGATATTTAAATTTGGTGATGTTTGAAGTACTTCGTACGCAGGAAAAATTTGCTAAAAATCTATCAAATAAAGTTTTTTTTTTTGGTACAATGTTTGCTTGTTTCCATGTTTTCTTATAAAAAAATTGTATTCTAAGGCCGGTAAATGCAGTTTTGATGTCTGTTTCATTGTAAAATTTATGCTGGGCGATGTTGCGAAGATTATTTCATTACTTGCAATAGAAAAAATAGCATTGGCATGTAAAAAACTGTTCATGTTAAATGTTTTCTGAGAATTAATAGGATTTGTATAGAGAGAATTAAAAAAAAATTTTTTCTCAGTGATTTTCTTTATCCGACGTACCCTAGGTAAGTAAGATGGCAAGTGTTTTGTTGATATAGTGGATGAGAGAATAAGGATCTAGGCTGGATAACTGTCTCAGGCTATCCACAATTGGCACCCAAAGAAACCTTAAGCGCCTAACCGTTACACCCGGACATTTGCAAAAAAAGTGTTCAACAGTCTCTTTTTCTGCAGGATCCCCACTTCTTCCACAGAGGGGGTTGTACGGAATTCCAAGCTTCTCCGCATGAGTTTTGATCACCCTGTAACCAGTCAACAACGCAATGAGTTTGAAAATTTAATGACGAGGGATCCCCAGCACTTTAAGCGTCCTGAGATAGCACACGATAAGATAGAACTCTATCTGCCTTGCGCTCCTGATGTCTAAAATGGAGTCAACTGAAACCGGTTTTGTCGACCCTTTTCTGGCAAGTTCATCGGTAATTCCATTTCCGTCTATGTTCCGTGGAGATAACAGGTCCATGATCGCAGTTTGACTTCTCGGAAAAGATATTTATGTTTCCCTCCCGAAAAGTATTTGCTTGTTTTATAAAACTCTTCACAAATAAGTCGACAACCTCCAAAGTAGCCATCAAATCCCGCACATCTTTTAATGGGACGGCTAAGTAATTTCACCCAAAGGTTACATGGGTTCCCGGTCATTGCGAAATTGAGAGAAACTGTAGGGCCGATGAACTAGCGAGACTTGGCACCAAGTTGACTAAAGAGTACATAAGCAATGACGCATACTCTTTCATACTTGTAAGCTACTTATTTTTGAGGAAACTTATTTTTGACCGCGAATGAAAGATGACAGTTGCAACCGAATTTCAATGCTAAACGCACAGAATCTCTATTAAGTCAAAATAAGCACTGTCTTAGCACGTAGATTTCCGTTATAATGGGGCACTGCCCAGAGTGTGCGCGTGAAAACATATGACTTCAGCAGAAGCTATATGAGGAAGAGACGATATCACACCTTCTGTGCCACTGTCCTGCTCTATCTAAACGTAGATTCATAATTTAAGGTATACTATTTTTAAATGATTTGAAAGCTCTCAATACTGTCGAAATTAGGGATCTTCTAAAATTTTCGAAAAGTTCACACTGATTTTAGAAGAGATAAGTTCCTCACGCGGCATTATAATTGGCAATGTGTGTACCAGAGAGGACAACCTAATTTAACATAACCTAACCTATAAATCATCTCACAAATATTGACAATTTTATTTGGCTTTTTTTAAAATCGCCAAAATTCCAAAATTGTAGATTTATGGCAGATTTAATTTCGAACATTGTTCTCCAAGCTGGTTTTTTTTCTAATAAAAGTTTCAAAATTATTTAACATTCATACAAGAAAGATACATATATTTAAGTCACCCTATATAGACACATTTACATACATAGCATACAAGAGGAAGAGCAATGTTGGTATGTGTTATGGCGCCAATAGAGAATCAAATATTGACAATCTTACAGTGATCTGCTTAGTTACATGCAAATTTGCTACCAATACATATCAACATAGGTATACGTATGTATGTATGTGTATTTGTGCTTTGTGGGCTTCCTTGTATTTTACATTTTATTTCCTCACGCGTGTGCTTTTGCCATCTTGGGTTGTTGTCCTGTGAAATTGATTCTGTTTGCGTGGCACAATTATGTCTCCATGTCTGCCCGTTTAGCTCGTTGGTTGCCTGGCTGGAGGCTGCTGCTTGCCGATTTTGCACGACGGTGGGGTTAAGGTGACCAACTGTACGCTTTGTTTGTACTATTTATGTTTGTATGTGTGCACGACCCAAATGAAAGCGGGATAATGTCCTGAATATTTTGGCATGCGAAGGATATTGAAACTAATTCAATTATGACAACGGAAATAGCATTGAGTTCTTTTTTTTGGCGACGCCTTTTTCCGCCCATTTTAACTGGAAATTATCAGAGTCAGTGCCACAAAGAGGGCAAAGAAGGTACCGAACGTGCATACATATGTGCATACATATGTGTGTTTATATATGTTTGTGTGACATTTTTTTTTTTAATTTAACTTCTATGGTTTTTGTTTTCAAACAGCGAAATATCAGCAGCGTCGTCATAATTGGGAAGAACCACTCCGAGCCTTTTGATACCAATCGATGGGGTGACAACCAAAAGAGGTTTAAAAAACCCGTAACTCTCCCCAAGGATAAACTGAGAATGCTGAATGGACATTCTCACAAGCCATTACAGACTTCGTAGTAAACGGCACCTAATCGGGATATAGTCCACTGACAAACACAAAAATTAAAAAAAAAAAAAAAAATACGACTCTTATAAATCAAATGTTTTACTCGATACTGGACTATAGGCAGTACTTTTCCCGATATTTCCTCAGTACTCAAAATTATAGATGAGCGCTTTGCAGTAGCAGTAAAAATGTAGTAAACACAACTTTTCACCGATTACTGAAAAGGATTGCAATAAAAATATTTTTTTACTTATTATTGAAAAAAATTAAAGTAAAAATATTTTTTACACATTACTGGAAAAATATGTAGTTAAAATAAAATATTAAAATAATATTCAATCATTGATTTTCAAGGATTTAGGCCCTATAAATGAATATGGCAGTGATGGGGAATCTGACATTGACTCGGATTCAGATAACTCAACAATTGTATCAATTCGATCTGTATTTATTGAACTTATTGTTGAGGGATGGCCGCAGTAGCCGAATGGTTGGAGCGTGACTACCATTTGGAAGTGAGTTGGTTCGAATCTCCGTGCATGAGACACCGAAATGATAGAATACGTTTTTTTCTAATAGCAGTCGCTCCTCGGCAGCCAATGGCAAACGTCCGATTGTATTTCTGTGCAAAACTTCATTTGCCGGTCGGAGTCGGCTTAAAATTGTAGGTTCCTCCATTTGTGGAATATAAGTAAGACGAACGCCACAAATAAGAGAAGGAGCTCGGCCATTATTATTATATGTATAATACATATAATAGTTGGAGAATAAGTTTGTAGCGTTTTTACCGAAGACTTCTTTGAACGAAAAACAATAATTATATCAATAAATTAATCAATGATATATTCGCCCTTGCGGTTTACAAACCACTTCCTACCTCCGGACCAATTTTTTAATGCCGTTCCGTTAAAAATCGCCTGGTTTGGTGTCACAGAAGTTGTTGAGCCAGTTTTAAAGCACCTTTTTGTTATCGAAGGTTACAGCCTTTATATAGCTTGACAGGAAGCGGAAAAAATGGTAATCGGTCGGTTCATGGTCCAGAGATTACGGCGGATGCAGAATGGTCTCCCATTCGAGCTCTTGGAGTGCGGCTTTGACGACTTGTGCAATATGGGGTCTGGCGTTGTCGTGAAGGAGTATGGTTTGACCATGTCGATCAGGTCTTTGCGGTCGAATAGCCTCACTCACGCGGTGTAGCTGGGCAAAGTAGAGCTCCTTGTTGATTGTAGTATTCCATCCGAGCATTCTCCATTGCCTCATGCCCTCCCACTTCCACCCGGTCCCACCAAACGCATATCCTGATCTTCTTTGGATGAAGATCAGGCTTGACTCTTGCCTTTAGCGTATCTCCTGGAGACACCCACTCCTTTCTTTGCATCATATTGATGTACAAGCACCATTTCTCATCTCCTGTGGCGATTCGGCACAAAAAGCACTTTTTATTACCGCGTGTTGTTGAGATGAATTTTGAAGGCGACTTTCTTTGTTCTTTTCGTTGAGCTCGTGAGGCACCCAGGTTCCCAGACTCCCAATTTTTCGGTAAATCCCATTCAATAAAGGTGAGTGGGCACTGTTTTACGATCGCAGCTCATTTTTTCCACCAATTCACTACTGGTTTGGTGACCGTTCTTCCGCTCCTTCAGAAGTGATTTGAGACGTTCTTTATCGAATTCAGAAGGCCTTCCGCTGCGGGACGTGTCATCGACGTCGAAGTCATTATTTTTGAAATTTGCAAACTATTTTCGTGCTGTAAACTCGCCTTCGCCATACAGGTCGCAAGTGTCCAGAACCGCTTCCACAGTTTTTTGACCTCTATAAAAAGCAAAGAAGAGTAGGTGGCGAAAATGTTGACTTTTGCCTCCTGGGTATTCCGTTTCTAAGCCTCAATGCTAATAAATATTAAATACCTCAAAAATACAATTAACATAGTTTTATAGAGCAGAAAGAGTTATATCGAACGAATAATTACCCTTTAACAAACAGCAAGCAAATAGTTGTAAAAGAAAAGAAAATATAAAAACGGTAAGAACTCATTCCCCAACCCAATAATTGTGGAGGACCTGAACCCCATAGAGCTACCAAAATAAAATGAAATAGAATCTCATTAAAAGTGGATATCAGTTTATATTTCTTTTTTGGTACTCAACTTATTATAATTACCTTTTTATACTCATCTCCAACTCTACTCAACATTGTAAAATTTTAGACATGCAACTGGCAGCAAAGGGAGTTGCTCATTATCCACCTTCGCGAATGTCCACCTCTGCTGAAATAAACGATATTACTTCAACCATAAAGCTTCTATTATTTTTCATTTTATTATTTTAGAATCACAATAAACCGCTAAAAGTGCTGAACTTTGTCAGTGAGCAAGATTTAGAACACTAATTTTTAAAGTTAATTCAGAATTATGACTATTTCTGGCGTAGTGTAGATAAATGCAGATAATTTGGATATGGCCGTAGTTCTTTATGGGACTTCAAAAAGCAGTGATTAGAAAGCTGCTTAAAATCTTTTTTGTCTATGTTGACATATCAGGTCACACTCTGCGACCACAATATCTTGAACTTATTGTTCTTGTTTTTGTTTTTTGTAATTAGCTTGTTTGTTGTCTTCCTACTTAATATCGCGCCATGCTAGAAAGAACCAGGGAAAGCTTGCCGCTATCTTTTGGTCTTATTTCCACACATGGCTTTCTTTGCTCATTTTGCTAAAAGCAAACGCTGCTTAAGCCGTATTTAGGTAGAGTTTTCATTAGCAGCGTACAGTGAAAAGTTGCTGGAATTCCCATCAAAGTCGGGCAACACGCGAGATACCAGCAACTAATTGCTGCTGCTGATGTTGCCGATACAGAGCTTGTCGTCGTCGTGTTCGTTCTGTTCTGTTTGCTGCGTATGCGGTGAACTAGGAGAATCACTCACGTTTAGAACATAAGAAGACAACACAATGCGGTTGTTTTTTTACTTAGCGTTGCTCTGCTTTTCATTGCTTTGGCATTGTTAATCGCTACATTGCATGCCACCACCATCAACCGCTGGCTTGCAATGCCACATTGCCACTAAATGGGTGCTGGATATGGTGGCGGATAGGAGGCTGCGGTGAAGCGTGTTTGTGGCGTGTTGGCGACTCTTGTTACCAATTCATGTGGCTTTTCTGCCTTATTCCGCATTAAGAATCACCAAAGATAGCAGCGCACGCATTGCCGCAGCGCCAAAGCAGGGATACGGAACTAAAGCAGAAGCAACATGCTCCTGCATACATTTACATGTACGTGCACTTGAGGTGTGTATGTATGTGCAAATGGGCCTGCCATGTAATGCATTCAGGTCGGGTCTGCCATATGTTTTGGATGTGCAACAGCATAGCTGTGGGTTCCGCTACTGTTGTTACTTGCTGCTTGTTGCCTGCCCCATTTGCCACACATTTCACTCACTGTGTGCGGTGCATTTGCTCATGCGCAAAGCGCACTGCTGTGATTTGCTACAACAGCAAAAGCTGCATAGAGCAGCAGTTACGGTAGCTGTGGAGTCATCACGAAAGCTGCTGATATCGATTACATGGCAAATGAGCGTAAAGAGATTTCTTGACGGAATTATTTTTCACGATTTTTTATTTGCATGATTGTTTACATCTATGTATGTATGTACGAGTATGCGGGCCGTTCAGTATGCTAGGTCAAATGCTGTATAATATATAGGATGTGGCATGCAACTGCGGCACATGCGTAATACAAATAAAATAAAAAGAATAAATGAAGCTGGGCAGATGAATTGAGAAAAAAGCAAGGCATTCATGCTAATAGCCTGCAGTGCTTTAAGACAAAGGACTAATTTAAAATCAAATTTACTTGCACGTCTTTTATGCGAAAAACGATGAAATGCAATTAAAGCAAATTTTATTGCCAACATAAAGCGTGGCGACGACGTCCCATGACTGCGGCTGTGGCGGTGTTGGCGACGGGGGTGACGGAGGTGGCAGCAGCGTCGGCGACGACATGTGCGGACACATTTGCAGCCATTCACGTCGCGCGAGCTGTCAACGTTTGCCAGCGCGCATTGTACATGTCCGAAAAGCACTAAATGTGTCAGCGCCAGACGCAATCGTAATCCCTTCGAGGAGGCATTACATTTCAAACAAGCGTACGAGCACGATCAGACTTGTGCAATACACCTTCTGTTCACAAAGTAACGAAAGTTCTTCAAAAAAATTTACTAAGAAGGTTAAATGAGTAAGGCTATGGAAACTGATTCTAACATTACCAACACACACATCCCAACGCTTTTCGCAAGTTTCAAATCAGTTTCCCTAGCCATATTTTCAATCGGCTATCAGCTTCTTCTACGCATTACTCTCTATAATAATGTCTCCAAAAACCTTCCGTCAAGTGGTAACTTAAATTTTGAGAACCAAAAAAAGTTACTTGGAGTCATGTAAGATGAATAATGAACTTGTCCATCCCGTCAATTTTATTTTTAGTTAAAGAGTTGCGGAAGAGATGAAATGTATGCGCCGGTTCACTCTCTGTTGAAGCAACTGCTAGATATTTCTACAGAATTCCGATCACTTGCGATAAACAGTCAGCGTTCTTACTATTTGAGCTGCCTTAATTTGGAGTGAACTAGAGAATGGCAATCAAAGGAAACGGTCTACAAAATTTTTATTGGTAGTCGAAAAGGTCTTTTCGTATTTTGTCAATAGATGTCGTTGGAGTCTTCTATCTCCAGTGCTACCAATCACATTGTGCCATACCATATGGTGTTAGAAAGGTGACATTTTAAGCTTCATTTAACCAAAAAAAAATTTTATTCGGAGAAGTTGAAAAAAAGTTATAGCTGTTCAAAAATGGGTGAAAGTAATGAAGGAATTCACTATATTTTGAAATTTTTGTATAAAAAAGGGAAGAATGCCACGCAAGCCACCAATGAAATTTGAGAAGTTTACGGAGACGATGCTGTATCAGTTCGTGTAGCACAACAATGGTTCGCTCGCTTCCGTTCTGGAAATTTCGATGGGAAAGATGCACCTCGCTCCGGTCGACCTTTCGATGAAAAAGGCGATGAAATTATGGAAAAGATTGACCAGGACTGCCACATAAGCTGCCATGACACCGCCAAGGCACTAAACATTCATCATCAAACGGTTTTGAACCATTTAAAAAAAGGCTGGTTACCAAAAGAAGCTCGATGTTTGGGTACCACATGAATTGTCGGTGAAAAATTGAATGGACCGAATTAACATCTGCGATTCTTTGTTGAAACGAAATGAAATTGAACCATTTCTGAAGCGAATGGAGTAAAGTTGGCTTGAAGAGAAGCCTGTGAAAATTACTTGTCGCAGTTTTTCGCCGAGAAACCACAAAAGTTGTGCACTGATGGAATAATGACTCTAGAAGAAAAATGGCAAAAGGTGGTCGACCAAAATGGTACATATGTATTTGGTTTAATAAAGTTCATTAGAAATATAAAAAAATGAGTTGAAGTTTGATTAGAAATACGAAAAGACTTTTTCGACTATCCAATATTTGATTTGATTTTGCATCAATTTTTGATAAATTTTGGCTTTTGGCTCATTCGAGAAACGTCATTCGAATTGATGTTGGTTCATTTCGTTGCGGTAATTACACAATGTACTTATCTATGTTACCTAGTTACCTGTAGCACTGCGTTCGTCAATATTAGGTAGGTTTGGCAGCCGCATCGCACATAGAGACAACGATGCCACTTAGACCACGGAATGGGTCTGTTGTGATATCGGTAATATTTTAGTCCAAGGAAAGATTTTTTGTTGTGCGCTCTTCGAAAAACTTGTTTCGGCACAACTCGCTCGTCAGCCTTGTCCCGTCTCACGAAATTTGTGTAGAACGCTCGAGCGAGTCACTAATATTTACTGATAGCTTTCGAGTGCTCACGCGAATGCCTTCGGTTACTATTTTCTTCACTAATTCGACTTTTTCGTTGGCCACAGAAGTGTATCGACGACCGGAACAAAGCAAATCATCAACCACAATACGAAACGCTTTAAACTCTTTGAGCAACTCATATGTTTGAGTTCACAAAGGCTAAATTTTGGCTAATATATTCAGTGCTTTCGTATCTGATAATTTACAACAAACACACAATTAGATAATTTACAACAAACACACAAGTGCGTTTGAACTTTTTGCTGAACTAAATTCGCCATATCGAAATTGCCAGAATACATCAAAGAAGGAGTTCTCTACAAGGCTATTCCAGACAGCCTATCCGCCGCATTGCACTTAGAAGTTGATTATAAAAGATAAAACTAGACAAACTAATTTTAACAACATCCCAAATGCGGTTCATTTGAATGAGAACTTCCGGGTACTTTTTGAACAGAAATATATACATGCTTGTGCGATTATTTGTACGCGTGTGATGTCAGCAATGTTGTCATAGGTCCACTTAGTTCGATATACTACTTTGCAGTCAATATTTCTTTTTCCAAACAAGCTCAATTTCCTATACAAAATCATTATTTTTTTTTTTTATTTTAATTTGAATCCAGACACTAAATTTTTCACTATCAACTTCTTAAGTCGCACTTACTCCCCGCTGGTGTGTGCGCGACATTTGCGATTAGGAGCTGTGATTGCTGTCACTGTTGCCACTCGTAACGACTACAACACCACCACCACCACCACCATAGCCACCGTCGCTATAGCCATCACCTTTGAAGTGCGTTCGCTTCGGACACATCGAACAGGATTTACTGCATTTCAATGTGTCAAGTGTTGGACTTTTGATACCCACTCACTCACTTACAACTCACATGCATACACATACACACACCCATAGCCAGATGCATCTAATCTACAAGCGGGCATAGAGACAGACAGACAAATATTTATGTACGTGTATGTAAGTTGAATTGCACTCAATGTGTCTTAGAGTGTGGCTAGTAGCTGAGTATTCCCAGTCATCGACTTGTTAATAGTCAATTCAGCCACTCAATTACAAAACTTATATATGTACGTACTTCAAATTTTAAAATCCAGAGGATGTATATATGATAATTGAATGATGCCTTTCACTGGCGAGTATGATGGGATTATGTTATGATTTAACATGATTAAAGCGTATGCTGTTGGCAAAAAATGCAATCAAAACTGGATTTGTAATAATATAGGTGAAATGTTGTTAATGGGTTGCAGTGGAAGTTTGTTCGAAAGTAAAATCAGATATGCAATTTGGTAATAATATTTATGTGGAAGCCAAAAAGGCCGAATTTATCTTAAATTTGAAAACAAAAACACAGTAATGCAATGAAAAGAAAAATTAATAAAAATATGCTTATCTTTTTTTTTTTTACTACACTCTAGATTTCGCCGAGGGGTTGAAATTCTACTAGTTTTATCTTTACCTTTGTTTCCTCATATTTAACTCTCTGTATCCATGCATTTATCTTTATATTAATCTTCATCTTCATCTTCATCTTCATCTTCATCTTCATCTTCATCTTCATCTTCATCTTCATCTTCACCTTCATCTTCATCTTCATCTTCATCTTCATCTTCATTTTCATCTTCATTTTCATCTTCATCTTCATCTTCATCTTCATCTTTATCTTTATTTGGAACATCTTTCAAACATATCTTTAAAAGGAACATTTTCGTCATATTTCGCTTTTTTATTTCCGCAAAAGGAAAACCGCATCGCAAGCTCATAAAAAGTTATGTGCTGTTTATGGTGAGGAAGCCTTAAAAGAACGGCAGTGTCCAAATTGGTTTGTACAAATTTCGTTCTGGTGATTTTTCACTCAAAGATGAAAAATGCTCTGGTCGTCCAGTTGAAGTTGATGACGTCCTAATCAAAGGAATAATCGATTCGGATAGTCAGTGAGGTTGCAGAGAAGCTTCATGTATCACATTAATGCATTGAAAATCATTTAAAACAATTTGGCTATGTTCAAAAACTCGATATGGGTTCCTCACGAACTGAAAGAAACGCATTTAACGCAATGCATTAACATAAAAGCTGCGATTTGCTAAAGAAGCGTAATGAAAATGATCCATTTTTAAAACGACTCATAACTGGTGATGAAAAATGGGTTGTTTACAACAATATTAAGCGGAAAAGATCGTGCATGCCAGGTGAACCAACTCAAACAACATCATAAGCTGATATTCCTCAAAAGCAGGTTTTGTTATCAGTTTGGTGGGATTGCAAAGGAATTGGCTACTTTGAACTGTTACCACCCAACCGAACGATCAATTCTGATGCCTACATTGAACAACTAACGAAATTAAACAATGCAGTTGAAGAAAAGCGGCCCGAATTGGCAAATCGAAAAGGTATTGTCTTCCATCATGACAATGCAAGACCACACACATCTTTGGCCACTCGGCGAAAATTATTGGAGCTTGGTTGGGATGTTTTGCAACATCCACCATATACATAGTCCTGACCTTGCACCATCTGATTACTTTTTGTTTCGATCTTTACAAAACTCTTCGAGTGGTAAAAATTTCAAGAATGATGATGATGTCAAATCATACCTGATTAAGTTTTTTGCTAAGGGAAACCAGAAGTTTTATGGACGTGGGATTATGATGCTGCCTGAAAGATGGCAAAAGGTCATTGATTGAAATGGGCAATACATTACAGAATAAAGTTATTTAGTTCCATAAAAAAATTGTTTTTGATTTTCTAAAAAAAATCCGCAATTACTTAGTTGCCAACCCAATACATATTAACCTTCACATTCGCCTCAGTCTTTATATTAAGTATCTAAATTTACCCTCATTTTTGTCTTTATATTTACGTATCTTTACTTTTATTTTTATATTTTCCTTTATCCTTTTCTTCGTCATATTCATTTTTACCTTCATCGTTTTACTAATGTCAATCTAAATCGCTGATTAACATTATTTAATTCCGTGCCATTATTATTGTTTTGGTGTTTGATTAGTGTAATATTTGACAGCATGAAAATACCTTTCAAATGAAATGCATATAATTCTTTTATAATTTCGATATATAGTTTAGCCTTAAAAGAGATGTCAAGAAAACATTTTTGGCTATTTATATTTCAGATGATTTACTTTTTATATAGTATGATATTTATCTAGAAGAACAGCCCCCGACAAAAAATATCACATCAACACAAATATCACATAATTTTGACTCGTTTTGATTTTTGTTTTTATTTTTTATAATTTTTTTTTTTGTATTTTTGATGTTCATTAGTTTTGTAAAAAGTATAGCTCATTGTCATCCAAGGCCATATAAATCTAAGTTTCGAACTTTGTCCAAAAATTATAAAACTTTCGCCAACCTTTGATCCCATCCCACGGTTTTCAATTAGAATTTCCAGAAAGATGTTTCGTCTGCAGTTTTTTAGCCTATTATATAGATTTTAATATCATAAATTAAAGTTTTAAATGGCTCACAAATCGCGCTGTATTTTGGTAATTTTGTCATGGGTCACAGTCCTATTTTTTCATATAATGAATGCTCAATTTTTTTTCTATGGAAGGAAACACCCAAAACCGTTAGCGAAAAAAGTTATTATTTATCAGTCACCGATCTTTGAGTCGCTTGAAACTTTCACTTTATTATAACAAAATACTATGGGCTGCATACTCGAATTTTTTCCAAAAATTCTGATTAAAAATTTTCAAATATGGATTCAAATTTTTTATTTTTTTTAAATTTTTTTTTATTTAAAAATTGGAAAAGTAATGAATTACAATCACAATGATTTTACCTCTCAGAAATAAGTATATATGCAAGGGTATTTTCAAATGAAAAACTACAGAAGACGCAGAAGAAAGTTTCAACCAATAAATTTAATATATATTTAGAAAAAATAGGAACAAAAATTCAACATGACTAAACTTATTAAATTAAAAAGGAAATTAAAATAACTTCATATAAAATAAGTATACATATGTGCATTGGCCTTTCTTAACACTTTTTCCAACGTTTCTATAACTTTCGATTTTCTAATAATTAATATGTTTTCCATTTTGAGAAAGGACATCGTTTATATGTTTAGGCATAGAGTCTGTCAAGTTTTGAAGAGTGGAATCACCTATCTTATCCTACTCTTCCACTAAAGCACCTTTCAAGTCTTTGATTGTCTCAAAATGCCGACCATTTTTATAAATACGGGCCGACAATATTCCCCAGAGGTCCTTAATTGGATTTAAATCGGGACTTAGTGCTGGCCAATCCAGAACTGAGATTTTTCTTGCCGATAGGAAGGCCCTAGTTAAACGAGCCGTATGGATTGAGGTGTTGTCTGGCTGGAAAACCCTTTCGTCTCCGTATATGCTTCCCGCAAACTCAATGAAAACATCCTCTAATATTTCAACACAGAATTCTGCGTTGCTTTTTGTCGGAATAAAACAATTTGGAGACTTTCCACCATGTCCGAAAGTGGCCCAAATCATCAAAGACCCACCACTGTAGTTCCGCTTATGGCGCGTTTGCCGTGGTTGCCTAAGATCGTGCCAATATTTCTGGCAACCATCTGGACCATCTAAGTTGAACTTTTTTTCGTCCGAATATACCACGTTTCGGAATTCGTTAGTTCAAAATTTATATTTTCCGGCAAATGCTAAACGAGCCTTAATGTGGCGTGCTAATAGTCTTGGTACCGTCTCCCGCAAACAATATTTAAGTGTTCCGTCCTCGACCAAAATTTGATGTATTCGTCTATCGGTGACCTTAAGACTTAAATGGTGTTTGATTTCCTTGCAAGACATTTCTTTTTGAGCAGCCAGTCGACGAATTTCTCGTTTCTTTGTGATACCAATGCAAATAAAACAATATTTTTTGATAACTTGCTCTCTATGCTTGCCAAATCAATACTGATCTCTGATTGCACATATACTTATTTCATATGAAAACCAAATGTCGCAACACAAATTTGTAATAACGGTACTAAGAATAATGACTAAACAAGAATTTTGCACGCGAATAGTTAAATTGGACTGCAAATACAGACTTTGGGATACCAAACAAAAATGTACCGTTACTATCAAGAAAGATATCGATACAAAAAAATTTGCACATATACTTATTTCTGTGAGGTATTTATATTTCCTATTTCAAAGTACAAATTAATTTTGTAAATAAAGTGTATAAATCTTTTAATCTTTTTATTTTTATATTTGTATAAAGTTTTAAACATGGATTTATTGAATTTTTTCGGTAAAAAGAAAAATATTTTCATTTACATTCATTTTTTAAAGATACTTTTTTACAAACTATGCGTTCATATTTTCTAACAGACCACCCACCCAAATAAAATCGGCTTTAAAGTGTTTACCTAAATAAGCAACTTAAGTAGCTGCAGTTGCAAGCAAGCGTTGCCAAACCCACCAAATTACGTTTATTAAAATGCATAAAGCATAGGGTACCAAAAATTTATTTAAAATCACTACTCTGCGCTAAGTGCAATAAATGTAAATTAATTTTAGCATTTAAGCGCTAACATAGTTTTTTTTTTGTAACTGTATTCAAAGACAATTTACAGCAAGGTGAAAAAATAGTGAAACTCAAATAGTATGGTACATACCGGGTAGTCCAAGAGCAAGCATATTTTATATAAAATATAGAAAAATAAGTATAAATTAATAAAATTAATTTTCTGATGAAAGTAAATGTTATTTAATATTTATCATTTATGCTACAGCCTAGCTTGGCTTCGTGTGTGATCCCAATTTTCCAAAAATTTATTAACAGTTTCTGTTTCGATTAACAAATGGATTATCCGCATGACATTGACTTTTAACGTTATGCTACGGAAAAGGCCAAATGCGTGCAAAGCTACTAGGAGAACTGAAAAATGACTGAAGAGAACCAAATAGTTTGATTACTGATTTTGCGATGGATTGTATGGCATACTGCGCCTCTAAAGGTCGTCCAAATGCTTATGTATCTGCAAAAAATAAGTAATGACGGCTCTGTAGTGCTCATTGTTGATATACAATGACATCTCGAGCAGTATTTTTGAAGCAGCATCTTTATAAAAAACTTGAAATAGTCACATCTATTGAAATACAACATGTAGTAGAAAAATAGCGAAAATTGCTCTTCATTTACTGAGTCCATTGAGCCTTGTAAGTGCATACTTCAAGATAAGTGTGCAAAATTCTCATAAGGTGATGGGTGATACGCTGAATTTTGTATTCAGATCAAGATAGCCACTTTCGCACAGTAGCCACATTGTCATTCGCGTTTTTCATGACGGATACAATGATTGTGATATGTGATGAGACTTCTTATCAATAAATGCATAGATTTTGGAAATGGAAGTTTTCCAAACGACACTAAAAAAACCTATCAGTATCAAAATGGAATCGAATTTAAACACAGTTACACTTGTTAAAAAGTCCACACCCCATTTCTGATTATAAAGATTGACGTTTATTTTTTTTGAATTTAATTTCATCTAATTTTCTTCACAAAATTCCATATGAAATTCAGAGAAATTATTGGAATTTTTTATCGGAATTTCTAGGAAGCTTTTAATTATCCCATTTTATAGCAATTTAAGATTTTATATAATAAAAGAAAGTTTGAGGTGCCTCAAAAAATGCGGTGATTTTTTAAGATAATTTTATTTTTTTGCTTTACTTTTCCTCTATATAAAAAATCAGATTCATGTGGAAGAAAACTCAGAATACTATCAACAAAACAAATTTAAAAAATATATGCGACTTTTGAAGAACTTCAAGCTTTCGCTTTATTGCTGTAAATTAAGTGAACTATAAAACTGTTTAGTCAAAAGTTTTTTAAAAGTTCCAAGGCATATTCATTAATAGATTTGCCTTAAAAAATTCACATTAAAAAGTTGAAAATTTCTGATTTCGTACAAACTTTGGAATTTTCATTCCATTGTTAAAGAATCAACTGCATTTTTATTAAAAATTAGTTAAAATTAATTAAAAAAAAAAAACTAATTGTCCAACTTTATTTTCAGAAGCGATGCATGATTTTTTTGATATTTTTCGACGGGGCCACCCGGTACAGATTACAAAAGCACAAGCATAAGTTACTGCAGGTTATGCTAATATGTATTATTTATAACTAATTTTGTTTTTTTTTATGTCGAACCAAACCCAGACAAACACGACAAATGTTGCATTTAATTCCGCTCCACTCCTAGCAAAAAATTATAAATAGTTACTCGCCCAAAGAAAATAAAAAACTCGAATAAAAAGTTTGATTGCTAGTGAATAGACAAAAAAGGTGGCGCAGTCAGAGGAACTTACCTGTAGCATAACATTTACTTAAGTAATTTTTACCATTTATGCACTGAAGTGACTACATCAGCAACGCACTGACGACAGGCCCAGCGACTGAATACAATAAAAGCAACAAAAACGGCTAACAATAAAAGACAGCAATAAAATCAGCAAAAAGAGCAACCAGAATTGTTTATGTATAAAAATAGCTAGAAAATCAGTTAAAGTGACAACGTTGACAGCAGCAGCGCCGCCACCGCCACCAACTTGGTATTTAGTTATTCATAAACAATAACTACTCGTACAATTGTCAAAGTTGACATTTTGTAATTTATTGTAGTTGCGCCAAGAAAGTCATGAAAATAAAGCAACAATACAATGCAGCAATTGTTAAGCGCCAGCAGCTTCAATACTCCCCTCCGCCTTGCAAGTGTCAGTTTAATAAATTACAGTACCTAACATAAAAGCCCGTTGGTTGAAGACTGGTAAAATTTGTATCGTAAGTAAAACTACCAGCGACCAAATGTCAAAAATATCTTCAAAACAAATTTTCAAATTGCTTGGACGATGATTTTTTGACGTAACTTTAATAACGGAGTACTATCAGACTATCTTAGCGAAAATTGCATAAGGCTTATGTTTCGAGCATAGCGCTCTTGAATTCGAATCTTTGGCAGTTCTTCATCAACGCACTGGAATAGCTACTCAGCTTGTAGATTGTGAAATCAATGGCTTTGCCTTTTTGGAAACGAATTTAAGGGGTTCAGGTGGTCTAGAGGTCGAAAATTTAGGGCATTTTCGGGACTTTTTTTACAATAAAAAAATGAAAAACGATATTTAAAATTTGTTGGCTTTTTAAGTATTTAACTTCTTTTACATAAAAAAATGAAAAAAAAATGTTTTTTTTTTTTTGTAATTAATTTAAAAATGGCGCTGAAGTTGACCCTGCCGAAAAATTGAACTTGGACGGTGTTGTTCATTTTGGCTTTTCTATTTTTTTGTAGCTATGACCCGTACTAGAATTAAAAAAAAATGACAAAATGGCATGAATTTGACACTCTAAAAATCGGGGTTTTTCAGTTTTTTGTTGACTAGGTTTTTTTTTTTTGACAACACCAGGCCGAAAAAAGTAGTTTTGAGATAATTGAGTTTAAAGTTTTGAGATTGGATAATGCGACCGTTGATGCCGCCACGTGACGAATCTGACTCTACGTGATAAAACGGCTGTAGAACTGAAATACTGGCACAGTATGTTCTTGAAAGCCTATTCTTTCGAAATATAAAAGAAAATCGGTTTTTTGAAATATCTAGTCTATTGGGACTCCTTAAGCGAGGCGCATTTTCGCACTCGATTTTTAAGTAATCAGTGAGGGTGGTACCATTGAGAATTTTTCGAAATAATGCTACTGCAAATGTTATTTCAATCAAAGAGAGGGCGATCACAACATTATAGTACTATGCAAATTTTAAAAATTTGTAGGCAAGACATTTGCTTTCTTCCTATGTCACTTTGGCCCTCAATTTTCCTTCCACAATGAGTTGCAACAATTCGAATTTGGGTCTACGTATGATAAGCCCGAAATATGCGGGTTTTCGATGCTTTATTGTTATTATAAGCTTTCTTTCCTTCACATAAAATTTCTGCGTTGCTAATCTTTTGTGTCCAAGATAGTTTTAACATTCTTCAATATCACCACATTTCGAAAGCCTCCAATTCGTTCACAGATTCAGCAGCATACAGCAAATCATAGCACTTAAGATTCCGCAACCGCACCGCAATTTTATATTTAAGTTCCTGTTACAGAGAACATTCCCTATTCCATAGCGAACTTCTTTATCGTTTAGCGAGCTGTCGTTAAGCCAGCATCCCAAGTATTTGGAATATGACACTTCTTGATTGTTTTTGGAGACAACCATGTATTTTGTAGGCCATACTGGGGACTTATTTCACTGACAGCTTGTGCTAGAGTTTGAAGATCAGCTATGCTATCAGCCAGAATAGTGGTATCATTAGCAAATCTTACATTGTTTATGAGTTCTCCATTTATGTTAATGCCGGTATTGTTTGAAGCCTCTTCAAATAAATATTCAGAATATATATTGAAGAGTATTGGTAAAATTCATCGCTGTCGTACTCTTTTTTTTATTTTAACATCGGCGGTCAGAACGTTTTCCAGTTTTACATTTGCGGTTTTAAAAAAACAAAAAATAAATAATTGGCGCGTACACTTCTGTTAGGTGCTTGGCCGAGCTCCTCCTCCTATTTGTGGTGTGCGTGTTGATGTTGTTCCACAGATGGAGGGACCTACAGTTTCAAGCCGACTCCGAACGGCAGATATTTTTATGAGGAGCTTTTTCATGGCAGAAATACACTCGGAGGTTTGCCATTGCCTGCCGAGGGGCGACCGCTATTAGAAAAATGTTTTTATTAATTTTGCTTTCACCGAGATTCGAACCAACCAAGCTTTTTCATAGTCAATGAAGCATGTCTCCATTGTTTGTTTGAAGCCAAATATTGAACACCCCATAACCTGCTCGCACTTTAACAATAAACGACTAAGAATCACTTTCAAAAATATTCTTAGGCCATGACTCAGCAAGCTAATTAATCGGTAGTCGTCACGTTTGCGCGTTTTTGGCTTTTTTGGTAGAGGTACAAAGCTTGATTGCAGCCAATCTTCTGGATATCTGCCAGAATCATAAATTTTATTAAACTATGTCATGAGTATTCCTATATTTTCATAGTTTGTGAGATTGAAAAATTCGACTGGAATTTCATCTGGCCTCACAGATTTTTTGTTTTCTATGGAGTTTACTGCTTTCAACACTTCAGTTGTGGTTAGGTTTTGTCCAGATAATTGATTATTTTCAAAACTCCACTCTGCAACTTGTATCGTATCATCCTCAAAAAGAGAATGTATGAATTTTTTCCATGTTACTTTTTTTGCTTCATGCCACGAACGGACGCCTCTTTAATTTTTTTTCGAGTATGTAGAGCATACTCAGTATGCAATAGTTGTAATTTCTCGATTTCAGAGCACTGTGAGACTAGCCACCTAGCTTTCTTTATTTCATCTTTTATTAAATGAAAATTAAAAAAAAAAATCAATAAATTCATCAAATTCATCAAAATTCGAAATTATTTAATAAGAATTTTTAGAAAAATTTCGAGTATTTTGTATTAATTTTTGTGATAATTTTTTTCGTAGACTAGAAGAAGCTTAATGTGGTTGGTCCCGATGGCACATGCGCTATTTTGTCCTGACCTTCCCGTTCTTTAAACACATTTTCGGCCTTTGCCATGAACATGTCAACACCGAAATGCTTAAATTTTGCACCTCTACCCAAATTGTAAGATCGTATTTACAGAGCTAAAACGTATCGCTGGAGAATTGCCAACCATACTCACCAGCTTTAAATATATAGTATTGAAAACGTTTTTCTGTTATTTCGATATTTGAACTTAAATGTACAAAATATATTTTATTACATATTATAAAATAAAGAAATGATTTCTTGTTTTACGTCTACTTAATATATACATATACATATTTACGAGTATATACTTATACATTACATGCCCAAATTTATTTTATTAAATTAAAAAATAGAATGAAAATAATAAAAGAAAAGAATTTGTATAAAAATTAAGTGCTAGAATTAAAGCAATAGAAAAAGTCGCGCCTGGCAATTGTTAATTTATTCATGAATGCATAAGTGCGCTTCCGTAATAAATCGCTACCATCGTAATCTGGTGTGCAGCAGCTTATTACGCTCCGTTTAACATTTTGAATATCCAAGCAAGCAGCTACCAGTCACCAGCCGCCAGTCAACCCAACGCCCAAAGGGCCGCAAAGTGCTTAACGCTCGCGCGCGCTAAAACAAAAGAAGAAAATGTGTTTGCAAAAGAGCAAAAATGCTAAATAAAACTGAAGTATAAAACGCTGCAAACTGTTTTAGTGCCTCTAAATGGCGCATTGGGTACTAAGTGTTTAATGTAGGCTCCCCCATTTAGGCATAGGCTTACACATACACAGACAAATGCATACCCTAAAATATACCCAAATGAGTAAAATAGCGAGGCGTTACAAGTGTACTAAGTACGTGGCTCAATTGCAATATATATATGTATATTTGTATGTATGTATGCCAGAATTAAAAGTTCATGTATAAATGTATGTATGCGTACGCAAGGAGATGTGACAGTAATTTCTAAGTGCAAGTACTTAATTGTTGCCTAAAAAATGCTTGCTTAGTCATGACTCAGCTAAATGAGGAGAATGCGGAAAATTAGGGGGAGTAGTCGCTTAATAGCGAAGATTTTTTATAGCTGTGCATTAACAAATTTTTTTTATCATAAAATTAGAAACGCAAAAGGGGCCAGTGATACTGAAATGAGTACAGCGCACTAAAACGATTTTGAAAATTTCAACACACTATGCGCTAGTAATGTAGGTTAAGATTAACCTGCCTCAATTTACGACTTCCTTTCTGTATACATATTTTTTTTCTTATCATACAGCTTTTAATAGGTCATGGGGTTGAAAATATTTTTACAGCAGAGCATTGCATGCTATGAAATACTGCATATTATGAAATCTTTGAGAATGAAGTTCGTTCTTTGCGTAGCAAATTCAAAAAGTCGTCTGTAGTAGCGTGGAATGGCGGAATGTTTGACAAAAATACTGTATTTTCCTATTTCGCTTGCCTCTAGTTAGATAGATGAGTCTGGCAGGCCTTTTACATCTCTATAACATCTCTATTCAGGTGGGTTGAAAAATAAGAGAGCTGGTTGGTTTGTGAGAATGGTGTTTCATTCAGAATCCAACTAGCATTTCCGCACCATTTTGTTGCCACATCCTCGTTACCAACTTGTATAACAGTTATTTTCAGTAAGACTATATCCAGTCTGTGCGGTTTAGGAACCTTATCAGGCTGTTGACGTCTAAGCCAGACAGTTGCTCGAGACTCTCGAACAGCGGCTTGCTATTTATAATAAGAGAGCAAAAATGAAAGAATTTGAATTGTTAACTGAAATTAATCGCTTACTCAATTTCAATACAGGTTACCCGCTTATTAATGCACGTAAGGAACGATTTGCAAAGGTATATGAGCGCTAGAGCAGTATTTAGCACTGACGCTGTAAATGTTTGAATATAACATTAATGGAATGCCATTATGAAACTTTCAGAGATTACTAAGCATAACCTCACCTATCAATAAAATAAATAGGACAACATTTAAGGGGATGCTTTTCAGCAAAAAATATTTTTCTAACCAATTTTAAACAAAATAAAAAAAAGTAAAATAAATAAGAAAAAAATGAAGAAAAAAAATTTGTATAAGTATGTTACATACATATATGTATACATGTATGTGATAAATAAAAAAAAAAATTGAGGGGAGTTTTTAGGAAACGACAAAAAAAAATTTACAAAAATTTTGAACATAAAAATGAAACTATTTTACAAAAAAAATTTTAAACTTATATTGTAAGCAAAACAGTTTCGAAAAAAGAAACTTAATTTTTTTTTTTAAATATTTCGTTTTTTAAGTTATTATATCTACAAATATATCAATGAAATAAATAAAACCCAATTCGAGGAAGGCGTTTTCACAAAATTTGTTTATTTAATTTTGTACAAAAAAAAAAAATTAATTTTTTCAAAATTGTTTTTTAACTATAACACATACATATATATGTGAAAAATAAGAAAACAATTGACCGGTATTTTTTACAAATGAAAAAAAATCCAATAATTTTGAACATAAAAATAAAAGTTTTGTTCCAAAAAAAAAATTAATTTTGTTCTAATAAAATTTGGTTTTTTAATTTATATATCTACAATAATATCAATGAAATAAATAAATAATATAATAAATAAATAAGAAAATATTCGAGGAGGATTTTTTCACAATATTTTTGTTAATACCGAACAAAAACAAAAATTTCTAAAACATATCTTTTATGTAAAATTCACAAATGTCAAAAGAAAAACAGTTTCCAAAAATTGTGGACATAAAAATTAAATTTTGATCTGAAAACAAATTTTGTTGTTAACAAAAACAAAATATTTTTTAACACATTTTTTTTAAAGGACATGTTTAAATAATAAAAAATGTTGGGTTTATGTTTTTCTCAAGTGGCTAAACAAAAATATTCCAAAATGATTGAACTATAAAATAATTTTTTTTAGGAACAATTTTGTTTTTAAAATTATATTTTAAACAACCAAATAAATTATTTTCTAAAGATTTTTATTTTAAGAAGTATATTTTACTCTTAACAAATAAAAATTCATAAAATGTTAAAAGGAACCAAAAATAACTGACTTTAAAAAGTTCCATAACAAAATTATTAGATTCTCTTCAAACATTTTTTCAGTTTACTTATGTTACTCAAACTTACAAATAAACTCGGTTTCATTTTACATGATGACTTGACGCGAAATCGTTCAGGTCAAAATAAATGGTTTTGTGATTTCAAATGAAGGATGGACATTAAAATGGTTTAAAATTTTTATTTATTCATATCTAATAATAGAGACCGACACCGCAGACTTAATTACTAAGTAACATTCATTGAGTTTCACTTTATTATTACTCAAAAATCACTTTTTAACTCAAGTGGCAGTGCCAATTTAGTATAAGAAAATTTTGATCTAAAAATGTTTAAAAATAACTCTATTCAACGGAGAATTCCTTACGGAAACTCGAAATATTTTAGACTTACGGAAATTTTGGAAAATATTAAAGTTTATTCGGTCAAGAAGAAAAATGCATTCAATCTTCCCGGAGTAGAGGTCAAAATTAAACGAAACTATCAAGAGAGTTCGTTCACCCTATAATGATATAAAATTTATACGTCGGGTCAGGTAGGTACCTTTTGTCAACGAACCTGTATAAGCAGGGCAAATGTAGAAGCATTTAGAAATACTGTAGTTCGCTCCTGTAACGTAAAATCGACTGTAGAGGTATATTATTTGTCTCATATTTGTCATGTTTATGTCGTATTTCCGGAAATCAAATGTATGAACCGATTTTCCTTTCCCATAATTTTTTCGATTGCTACATGAGTATATATAAAAGGAACGAATCAGAAAAAGTATCTTCCGAAACCAAAGTCTTTCTACAGTGTTAAGAACTACTTCCTCTGAAAGTAGATATATCAAAAATGTCAGAATTTCTAGTTAAATCAGGATAGAAAAAATTGATTTAATGTTTGCTCCTTTCACATAGTTACTATATTTTTACCATGTTATTAATTAGTTATGTTTCTTAGTCTCCTTTTACATGTAAGACCTTTAAGCTAACTATATGTTACTTTTACATCAGCGAGCCGAAGGTCCTGGCAGCCAGTGCTCCTTTTTTACGTGTAAGAATAATTGTACTATTATTTCACGGCTGTAAATAAATAAATATTTATGTATCTTTATATATAAAAATGAATGTTTGTCTGTATGTCATCGATGAACTCAAAAACTATTGGACCGATTATTATAAAAATTTGTATATATTATATTATATATGTATTTTTCCACGGAGAAGGTTTGTAGAATATGCTCATTGATGCCACTCGCCACCAGGTGGCCCTGCAGAGTAGCAACTTCTGCCCCGTTCAACCGATTGTCATAATTTAGTATGGCCATGTATTTTTACACAGAGGAAACGAATATGGCATGTTCATAAATGTAACTCGTCACCAGGCGACAAACACTGCCCGCTGATGAACTTAATGCATGCCTTAAATCATCAGTTCCATGGAATGGAAGTTGATGAATCTACACAATGTATCACCCTGCCAGCAAACTTCTGTTAAAATCACAGAAAGCATCGACGAATTGGTGCAAAAAGTTTTCCCAAATATTGCACAAAACTACAAAAACCATCAGTGGCTCAGTGCACGTACTGTATTAGCAGCCAAAAACATCGATGTCAATACCATCAACTTCACCGTTCAGTGAAGTGAAATGGATGAAATACCCAGTGAAACGACAACATATAACTCCATCGATACTATGGAGAATCAAGACGAGGTTGTCAAGTATCCAACTGAATTCTTGAATTCGCTTGATTTGCCAGACATGCCGGCCGCACTTTCTTACATTAAAAATTGGCATACCGATCACTCTTCTTCGAAACATAAATCCACCACGACTTTGAAACGAAACCAGACTCTCAGTCAAGAAAATTATGAACAATATTATCGAGGCAACAATTTTGACTGGAAAATTCAAAGGTGAAGACGTATTGTTGCCACGTATCCCAATGATCACGGCAGATATTCCATTCGAATTCAAACGTATATAGTTCTCGGTGCGACTCGCTTTCTCAATGACCATTAACAAAGCACAAGTACAATCGTTACAAGTGTGTGTATTTATAAATATTTATTTATTTTTTTATTCTAATTATGTTTCTTTTATAAAACTATAGTTCATTGTCTAACAAAAACCAAATAAATCCAAATCTCAAACTTAGAACCTAGATAAAAATTAGAAAACTTCGACCAATTTTCTTTAAAATTTCAAAATTTTTAATCAGAATTAAACAAAAAAATATTTGGGTATGCTATTTCACAGCCCAATAAATTCTTGTATAATAAAAGTAAATTTGATGGGCATCAAAGTTCTCCATGGTTTTTGATAATTTTTTTTCTCTAACAGTGTTTCTTTACGTGCATTTGTAGTCTGGAGAAAATGAAAATAAGAAAAAAAGAAAAGAATTATAAAAAGTCAACAGGATGTTCTAACAGCTTGAATCTTTCACTTTGTTATACTAAAATTAAATGGGATATAAAATTGCGTATGCAATTTTTTTACTAGCTTAGATTTAAGAGTTTGAAATTTTTATGAAAATTTATTATTACATATATTATATTATTAGGCAACGAGCTAAAATTTGTAAAAAAAATATAGAGAACCTTCAAAAAAAAATTAAAATAATCAAAATTGGTCCAAATAATGATGTATTAGGCCAAAGAAACAGAACTGAAACGAAGTGTACTGTTTCATGCATCGTAAATTTGAAATTCCCACCGGATTTCCTCATCAATTATGAACCAACCAACACTTTCATGTATTTTAGAAATTTCAAGGACATCCGCAGGAAACATTTAAAAGACATTTACATACACGAACACCAGCTTGTTTTATCAAAAATGTCATGTTTCTCACACAAATACTTTTTGTCCGTATTTGCACATCCTTTCATATGAAAAGCTGTCAGAATGAAAAACTTTCCAGACGGAGAAATTTTTAAGTGACAGACAGATAGACACACCAACCAACCAAGCAACCAACAAGCGGGCGGCAATGGTGTTGAAGGCGGTATTTATCTGCGCGGGTGACGGCCTTGCTGTCACACCTAAAAATGAATAGCTGCCACAGCTGGAAGCAGAGCGTAACGAAAAGCAGCAGGAACGACAATGGCGGCACATTTCACAGTGAAAAAGTGAGAGAGAGGGAAGGGGAAATAGAAAGACCGGGAATGAATTGTAGGAGTTGCAAGCAGCAAAAATTGAAGGATGTCAGTGCATTGTTTTATTTTGTTTGCTGCTTGCGTTGCGTTTGAGCGTTGCGGTTATGAATGCTTTTGGCGGTAGAAAGGGCAGGGATGAAAACTGACAGTGGGGACTCGGTTTTTATTGGCATAAAGTGGAAAGTGATACCGAGAACAAAAGAGTTTAGACAGTGAAGCGGGGGCTGCTGCAAATGAGGGTTGTGGCAAAGAATTTGTGCGGAAAACATGCAAATTTATAATGAAAAATAAATTATAATAATTTAAATAGCTAAAAAAACTTCACTTAACTCTTGCTGCTCTGTTCCTCATTTTCTTTCCTTTGTTTCTTTCCTTTATTTTTTGAGTTTTTTCTGTTTTTAATATATTTTTTTCTAGTTTCCTGTTTTGCGCACTAAATGCACAATAACTTTCAATCATATTGATTGACACGCTGCTCATATTCCTAGCGACTGAATTGAGTGCATCCCATTTTCCAGCAAATGAAGTGTTTGCAGCAGTCAGCATTGCTGTTTGAGACAACTGACTACACATTCTTTTGTTATTTGTCGCTTTTCCTTTTTGTTTTGTTTTATTTTTTGTTTGTTGCAAACAAACAAAGGAAGTGCAACGCTTTCAAAGTTCACTCGCCTTTGCTGCCGTTACTGTTGTCTACTCTAAAAGGTTGCTGCTCCCGGCGATGGCTACTGTTTGCAAAATTCTTCATCTTCTTAAATGCCAGCAAAGTCTGCGAAGGTGATGCATTAGATGCCAAGTGGGCACAACAGCAGCGCCAGTAGCAGTTGCTTCTCTATTAAATGGCAGCAAATTGAGGTATCACAAAGACTGAAAGGGAAGAGGAGAAGAGCACAAGTATGCAAAGTATGAAACTTCTATAGAATACCAACTCAGACATAGCGAACCTTCAGGGAATGGCGCTTAGCATTCTTGTATAAGTATGTGTGCGTACGCGTATCATTTAGTTACGTACACGAAGGAATATTTATTTTCCAATTTCACCAAACTTTTTGTCGCCTGCCAGTCTCACATTTTCACTTTCGCTTTCGCATTTGAGCGAATAACTACAAAAACTTTATGCTTTCGAGGCTAACGTAAATCTCAGCTAATTTACGCGTGCTTGAATACAATTCTATAAACATACACACATACATGCAGCCTTTTTCAGTCAGCTGCATATTTTGTAAGGATACAAGTTAAAATGTAGGTGGCTTAGTGTGAGTGTGCAAGCGTATATACATAACTACACATACAACCTCACTTGCGTGGTTCCAAAAGCAAAGCAAAACAAAATAAAGCATGCGAAAAAGTTTCTTTACGACCTCGCACAGACAAAGCGTCGACAGTTGGGAAATGAGGGCAGTCAGATTGGCGACACTGCGAATGTTATTGTGTCAGGTAAAGCAAAGAAGCAAGAGGAAAAAAGGGCATAAAAAGTATAAAAATGATGCCATAAATATAAAAAAGTGTTTTATAACAATCAATAGGCTTAAAGGATATGAGAAACAAAGGACTTGATATTGGTGAGAAGACAAGATAAATAAAATAAAAGAGAACAATTGTTAAACTACTACTCAAAGAGAATTATTATTATTATTATGAGGGGGTTTATCACTGCGACCTGAAATGCCTTATGGGTTCAATATATTTCTCTGAGCCCAACTTCCTCAATAAATTTTAAGATATGTCTTATTTTATTAAGCTTTATTTCTTTCTCTGTTGCCAAATGCTTACCCAGATGCTTGTCCTGGTCAAATAGTATTAAGTTAAGTGGGAAATTATCCAGCGCTTCTAAACTGAGTATGTGAACTGATGTTAGCTAGCTGAATAGTTAAAAATTAAAACATTTGGAAGCCAGTGACTAGTAAATTCGGTAGCTACCATTTAAAAGAGGTGACAAAGGGACTCCCGAATGTTGTTGCCAGATTTTTTTGGTTTAAAAATTCGGAAATCTCTAAAAATAAAATTATATTTCAGAAAACTGTAACCTCTAAAACGAAAATATATATTAGAAAATTAAGTTTATTTTTATTTTTATTAATAATAAAATATTTGCATAAAAAACAAAAGACTATTCGTTTACAATTAAATCACATTAACAGTTTTAGTTTCATTTAACTAAACAAAAATTGTCTGTACAAGCTCTAATATTTCAATAAAATCATATTTTGGTAAACATTTTTTTTTTTTGTTTTTTTTTTAATTCGCGATTCTTTCAACATTTTGTAGGAGCGTATTTTGGTTTATTGAAATGCAGTTTCATTATTTTTAGTAAATCACTTTGTTTATTTTTTATACATTTGATTCGATACCACAAGGATTTTATTACGAAACTATTTGTTTTTAAAATACCGCAGAATGTTGGCATATCTACCTTTTTTTATCCAAATCGATTTGGGATATTTTAGTGTAACAAAAAAAAAAACTTTGAGGTATTTTAATATATTCTTTAAAATCTGAAATTCCTTAAGTATTGTAATTTGTACTTGTACAATAATTTAAAGAAACTTTAAGCTTGTATAAAAACTGTAATTTCTAGTTACAACTGTGAATCTGGCAACATTGTTCCCGGGTTAATTTATTAATTCAATTAATAACCTAAAAGGCAAGGTAAGAAGGATGCACGAACTGTCCATGAATTACATTAAATATTTATATTCGGAAGTTATTATTAAAAAAAAAAATATGTCCAAGTAGGCCACAAAAACTTCTGCTGAACTACAATCCTTCATGCTCAAGGCCCCGTGGCTTAGAAAAACAACTTGGCTGCATACCTTACCGAGGAAATGAAAAAATTATATGTCAAAAACTGGAAATCTCTAGCGCTGAATCGTTTTGAATGGAGGAAGATTGCTGAGGGAGCTCTAAATGACGATGATGTCTATGAACGTCGAAGAACATTTACATACTTCATATTCCCCATTTGATTTGCGAGCATAAGTAGAAATTAGTCATTCTCAAATTAGTTCACGTTCATGATTTCATTCAATTTGTTGACAAATTGGAATGTTGCAAGTATTATACTTGCAACCTATGTACACAAGTAGCGCTCATTTGACAAAATATTCTGCGCATAATTACTAATGAGAAGTCACAACCTATGATGACAATGTCAGATTTAACATATTCTCCATGCTATTGATATATCTTGAGACTTATGAAGCACCCCATCCTTTCTTAGCTACTCGTAACTTTGCTCTATGCAACCATTTGCTTGGGATAATAAATTAACTGCCAGCTAAAACTAGTAGAATTATACAGTGCAACAGCTAATGATTCCAACAAAGATTAAATTACTAGGGCTATAAAGTAAAATCTCCATTTTAAATTAAGTATCTCAGCGCTAAGGATATCGCATGGCGTATCGCCATAATTTGGTTCCCTTAGCTTTAGCTCTTCACCCCTAAGCTGCTCTTTGATGGTGTGTTGTCCCATAGCAAGGAAAGATTCTGATGATACATTAATGATGAGGCCGAAGCCTCTCTTGCCAATGCGTCCCCTCCTTCGTTCCCAGTTTTACCCCTTTGTCCCGTTACCTAAATGTGCCCGAAACGATTGTGCATTCCTAACAGATTCAGTTTCTCGATACACTCAAGCACCAGTGAGGAGTTCCTGCACGTAGGAAGTTCTTTACACATAGACAGATGGCATGAGCCTCTGCTTGGAAGATACTTTGAAAACTACCCATTGGCGCTTGGTTCTTTGACCATATATTCCAGCGCCTATGCCTTCTGGTGTTTTCTAGCCATCTGTGAACCAGTGTAGGGTTCACTCCTGGAGCTTCCTTTCAGATGCAACTTTACCTTCTCGTCGAATTCAATTCGGAACTTCTTTTGGAATATGATGACTCAAGTGATATCATCTCATATCAGTTCCATCAGCTAAAATTTCATGTCGAGGTACACTCGATGGTTTGCCAGAATCCTGTCAAGTAGCCACTGTTTGTGGTTTCGATCGGACAAAGGGATGATTATTTATCTAATAATCGTTGGTATGTCTTCAAATTGATTATTGAAGATGGTTACATCCCTGAAAGAAGCAACTAAGGTCCGTTGTAATAGTCTTGCGATTTTGTGTGCCGTTTCATACTAAATGGGTAAACGTTAACCATCCCTACCCATAAAACCAAACTCCAGACGTAAACTTGAAAACCAGTGATGACAAATATTATTTCTGAGCCCCTTTTACCATAAGCTATAGCTAAACAATTTGTGTATATTTGTATTTTGTTGCTTCATGCCGCACAAGCCTATTTCGCTGGTTTTAGTAGATTGCTGATCCATGAGGCCTTGCAGAGGCCTTAAATTGCTCTCATCCTATGTTTGCTATTTGCCAGACATTGTCCCGAAAAATACCGGGTATGAAGGTGGATGAGGGCTGACCTGATTAAATCTTGTAAATTATTTCAAATAACTATAAATAAATAAATATTGACCTTCTAAAGATTTTTTAAAACATGTAGAATTTTGTTTTTATTCCGATTACCTATCAACTCTGGACACAATTTCATACAACAATTTCGAATGCGAAAGATAATCGATTGCATATTTGTTAGAAATTGTGTAACTGTGAAAGCTAACCGCAATCGATGGCTAAAGAAAACAATTTCATCACACTTACAAGCATACGTACAATGAGGCATAACAAATAATCAGCAACAACAACAAAAACAGAAAACTCTTACACACAAACTTCTAATAACAAGCAGAGTAGTCGCTGCTCGAAACATCTTATAAACCAACAACCAAGCAGGCGGACAACAACTCACAGCGCAGACGTATACGCAGACTCTAAACCACTGATTGAGGAAGTGTCTCGATATGTTTTTGCGGTTTTTCGATTTTCTGTCAGCGACTCAAAGTGACTTGCTAACTTACTCACCAGACAACAAATTTGGCCGACTGTTTGGCGGGCTACTGAACTGTGCACAGCTGATAGACTTAGCTCAGGCTTGAGAAATTTTATTTCTTTGTTAGACAAATTCGTTTGATATGTAATTTAATCATGAGTTTGTGGTTACACATTACTATAAGCAAGCAAGCAGCGATCGATTCGTCTCTGTTGGAAAATAGCGCAATGGTGACGAAATTTAAGGGAGTAGTGTGGCACTATAAATGACTTGGCTTTAACTACATTAGCTCGTTAAAATGGACCAGCATTATGCTCAAAAAAAATTGAAGAAAATTATCGAGCTGGCTTCGCGGATGATGGCCTGTCATGCAGTGAGTCTTCAACTGCCACCACTCTCCTTGACAAGTTTTAAGTGAAGATGGGAAGTCTGACGTTGAGGTTACCAATTTGATGGGAGTCTCGCGTTTCGCAGTCCAATGTGCTATTAAGCGATTTGCGGATACAAAATCCAACCATAATAAATCAAAAAATGGAATAAAATACAGCACTAGTGAACGCGAAACACGAAAACTTTTACGCTAGTCTCTCAAAAATCGTAAAAAATCCCTTCTGCCCTTGCAGCTACCATGTTGGAAGAAATTTAAAAAGTTGTTAGTATTCGAACAGCTAGAAAAGGGTTTCTCGAAACAGGCTTAAAAGAGTTCAAAGCCCGAAAGAAGCCGTGGCCTTCAGAAAAAAATCGGAAAAAGCGCTGAGCGGTCTTATGAATCGAACTTCGAGGTAGGTTTAGTTTACATCATTTTAAAATATAAACAATCATAGCTACTTCCAATTTCGAGGAAGTAACACAAATTTTATAAAACGATCCTACAGGTACTTGGAATACTTGGTGTGACGTTTGTGAGGTGACGGATTGCCGAGGAATACTATCCAGATTACAAGGTACCCACTGTTGAGCTTCTCCATGTACCCCCTAGCATTATAATCTGTGGCTGTAGGGGAATTATTTTTTAACAATAATTTGATTAATAATCATAACTTAAGTAATAAATACGAAAAATGGATACAACTTATTATCCACAACTTATTATCACCAAATACAGCAACAACTCTAAATAGCATCATAAGTTACCTTACAACCTTAGAGGGGCATGAAATCGTTTTGAAACCAATCTAAACACTAACCATAACAAAAGGGAATACTAGTATATATATAGTATGTATAAATACGAGTATATTATATATGTTTTGAAAATTGAAAATGGAGATTTTAAATGTTTAATGATTTTTTTTTTAATTGAAGGTGTCCCTTTTATTTATGGGATAGAAAGCCAACTTTCTGCAGGCCTGTCAAAATAAATCAAAAAATGGACTCCGCCCTAATGTCTACATCAATCTCGATTCCCTTATGTTGTTAAATCCAGCCGTTATCTGAACAAAATTATACCATCTTCAGAATAAAGAAAGGCGATTTTTGGAATACTCGGATATGTGGTCCTGGTGGTATTTTAGACAGCCGGTAACTCATCTGATTTTACTGCCGCTACCCTAAACTTTAGAACAGAGTTCAAGATAAAGTTCCCCACGCGAAAGGAATGGGATTTAAATTCAGACGGATCCAAGATGGACTGCGGCGCTGGTGTCGGTATAAATACGAGTATTTTAGAAATACCTCGAAACTTCCAAGCCTTTTTGCCTGGGGAATAGGAATAGTATTTTCCAAGCAGAAATTCTCGAAATAAAGGAAGCTTGCAGAATAATTAGAAACCATCAACAACACCTATCGAAAGCATGAATTTTTTCAGATAGTCAAGCAGCCATCTTAGCTTTAAAGTCACCAATAACCAATTCAAAAATCGTGAGACGATGCAAAGAGGAACTTAATGCTTTAGCGCGTACGACAGACACCATTCTCATCTGGGTACCTGTCCATAGGAACATAGAAGGAAATGAGGGAAACTTATAAACTGGCAAAGCAGGGGGCATCCTATAACGAGTCTGCAGTGGCAGAAAGAGGTTGTGTCCCCAAGGGAGATATTCTCGCTATTCTAGAAGCAGGCCGTTGACAGATGGATTAACCCGGATACCTGCAAAATAACTTGATAAACGTACCCCAATTTCAACAAATCCAGATTTGACGAGTTGTTAAGAAACGCATGAGCAGACATATTCAGAATTCCGTCAACAATAACTAGCCACTGGCCTTTGGAGACCATGCCAGGAAGATGGCGGTCGTAAAATGATAGATGTAGAATCCTCCACTATCTGCGTAAGTGTCCAAGTCAGGGTGCTCTACGACATAGAATGCTTGGGGGAATTCTCGATGTTTTAAAGAAGTTGCAGAAAAGAAAATAGACGCCATAGGGGGATTCATAGTCAAATAAGGTGGTTCCACTAATAAAAATCAGTGGTTCTGCACGTGGTGTGGTAAAATGCCACCTTTTGTGCTAATTGGGTTTTGGCTGTGTCATTCAGACAACACCTCCACCATAACCACTATAATACCATTGCATACAAGCGTAGTATAAAAAGAGATATGAAAAAACTAAGTATGCGTGACGTAATAGATGACAAGTCATGTTGAGTGTCGCAAATCTAAAGACAGGCCTGCTAATGGCGACAGTTGTTTGAATAAGTCAGCGGGAGATCAATGAAATTTTCCCTGTCATGCATGACGGTAGGTGTCGGTTTCCAACTGGGGTTATATTAAAGTACGGGCACATCTACGTGTGTGCGTGTTTGTGGTAACATTGCAGTGCTTTATCTGCAAATATATTCAACTATGCAATGTGCAGTTTGGTGGAAAAAATTATAAAAAATCTTGAATTCATTGCTTATATCCAGAAGTACAAACGTACATGTATACATATGCACATGCACGCACATATCTATGGAAAAGTTTGCGCATTACTTTTGAAGCTTAAGAAAATCTGAAATGCTGGGAAATCATTCAGTTGAGTAGATTAGCAATGGGCGTTTGGCCTGAAAACCACTGGGTTGTTGTGTCAATCGCAGCCTGATAACTTAAATGCAAATATTCATTCAAGTACATATGTACATATATCATACAAATTTGTGTTTGTTTGGGTGCTTGTATAATTATTTGTATGGGCAAAATCATATTACTTGCCAAACAAATGCTTATTAGTGCAAAAATCTTAAGCAAATCTGGTGTTGTACAGTTCATTGATTTGTGAATTTGTTTTAAAAATAAGTTATTGCAAAAGTAAGCATACATATATATGATGTATGTAGAAAGGTATGTGTGCAGCATATTGAAATAACCAAAACTATTTGAATACTTTTGAGTATGTAAGTGCATTCACATATTGCTTCAAGTGTCGATTTATGCAATTCTAAGACTGTCGAGGCCTTCCATTTTATGAATATTTATATCGGTCTTTCGTTTTGTTTTTGTTTTTTTTTTTTACTTTACTTTTCTAATAATTATATCCCATATGCTTGTGTTCGGCACATATACAGTAACACCGTCGGGCATATCATGCCGTAGTGACCTGCATTCAGAGTGGAAGGAAATGGAGTAATCTGAAGAGCTTGCAACAAATCAAGCATGTAAGCGCACATTTTTATAGAAACCGCATAGTTAGTTCAAATTTATATGCATACATACATACAACTTTACACTAATATGTATTTTTATGTATATTAGGGCGATCGATTCGAAAATTATGCATTTCGTGCAATAAATGTAAATTACTCGATTGCGAAGGCGAGGCGTAATTTACTAGCACGATTGGAATTTGGCGAAGTTTACTTACAACCGCTAGCTGTTTTTTCCTCTCAATCAGCCTCATCTGTGAATTTATACAATAGCAATTTGCGTTTTCATACAATTTGTGAATGTGGTAACACAGAATTCGAATAGCTACGAAAGTAAATTCGGAATTCGTAGATTGACAGCATTGAATTCACACGAAAGGTAAAAACGTATAATTAGTTGATTTCCTTTTTTAACTTTCTTAATAGTTCACTTATGCTCAAAGTAAATTTCGTAAAAATTGTCTATGAGATGTTTTTGCTGCTGGAAAAAAGTTGATAAATAGCAAAATCGTAAATAAAAGCAGATGAATTGAAACCAAATTTACAAAAAAGTGGTATCCCAATATTCTCATCGGGCCAGTTCTGTATTCATCGCCGGGGGAGTTTCAATGTGATTGGTAGCAAATTTCAATGAAATTCATTCGGAAGCGAATTACAGAGCTTCCCCGATTTTAGCATTGACTACTTGATTTACGGGGCTTATTTAAAAATTGGTTATTCGTTCGGCAGTTCGAAAACTGATTTTTGTAAACTGCGGAAACTGATTAATTAGGGCGCGTCATCAAAAATATTTTGATTTACGTGAGATGGACCGATTTGAAGTACTTCCGAATCGAATTTTTTGTAAGTAAAAGTAATTATTGCAGTTTTTTTCTAAACACAAACCCCAGATGATAGAAAAGCTTAAGCTTAAAAGATCTGCGGAAAAATGTTGAAAAGTTTGATCAGCAGCAGAATCAAAATAGTGGTATATGAAGAAAAACACAATTGTGATTGCTGGGTTTTGGGATTTGGACTTGGGTTTATTTTCCAAGAAATTAAAATAGTGAGAAATATTTTGTTATGTGCCACCTTAGAGGTGTAAATCCTTCAAGATTTGGCTGATTCTTTCTTTAATTTTCATATCTTCCAAAGCGAATCTATTAAAGGTGATAGTAAAGCGCATTCATTAAAGCTGGTGACACTAGACAAACAATAACGTTTTGTACATCGGAAGGTCGCGACAAAAGGGAGTAGAAAAAAAGTATTCGTCGATTGTGCGAATAGTCCGGGAGCCAGTGGTCATTTTGACCTCATCATTTCATGTCAACTGATTTTAACACTGAAGGTAGAAGGTAGACAATGGATGACGAAACCAACCGTCAGCTGGTCCAGTAGCGGTGGGTACGTGCGTGGGATGCTGCGAAACGTGTCGAAAAAAAAAATTTTTAATTCCGCGCGCCGCCGAGATGTATGAACGCAATGATACATTCTTGCTTCGGCTGACGGTCCTCCCACCGCTATAAACGCAGCTGACCATCATTATTATATTTTCATATGTGTACAAATTTCAATCGGCATAAAGTAGTTTTACTTTTCAATTTATTTTACAAATTCAGCTGACGTGTTTTCCCCCCTCTATGGCGCAGCTGACTATTTTTTTTTATTCTACTAACTCAACAATACACAAAACAAATTTCAGCCGGTATTAAATGAGTTGTTAAAAATTTTTTTTCGACACGTTTCGTAACCTCCCACAATCACACCCACCGCGGGTGCGCTAGCTGACGTTCACTTTCCTTATTCATGAAAGCTAAATCACGAGCATAGTAAAGAATTTGACGGTATAAAAACGCAGTCCAAAATCGACCCCTGGTTCCCGGACTAGAATGGAACGGCTTTCATTTTATGCTGATATCCTTCTGTATACTTCTTTTCTTCTTCTTCTTCCTCGCCATGATCCCTTAGTTGCGATCGGCCCTCTTCGCAATCTCCAGGTAAACGGCGCTGAGTTGTCCCTTGGTTGACTTCATTCCGCTGCATATCATTTTGAATGGTGCTTGGCCAGAATGGAAAGGGTCTGCCTCGTTCCTTTGATGGAATCGGTTGATTTACCAATTTCTTGTTGCATGCTGATCTGGTCCTGTCATGATGGGCCTACACCAGCGCAAGCGATTTTCCCTCAATTTCTTAGTTATTGCAGCTACATTATAGCTACCTCTAATAGGTTTATTACTTATTTTGTCCAGTTTTGTGACGCCCAAAGCCCAATGCAGCATTCCCATCTTCGCCACATGGATCTTTTGCTCCTGCTTGGCGAACAGCGGTCAGCATTCAGAGCCAGACGCCATTACGAGTCGGACCACAATTTTATAAATTTCGCCTTTTAGTTTCATCGGCATATTTTTGTCGCACAGAACTCCTGACATTACCGGCCTTGCCAGCTGGTTTGTATACCAATGGATCCAAGATATTTAAAGCGTTCAGCTGTGGCTAACTCTTCGGTACCAATATAAAATTTCGGAATTTGGTCACTATCATTAAATGCGAAGGTGACGAGCTCTGTTGTCTGTCTGCTTATGCGAAAGGCATTTAATTCCAACGCAATGAGAAAATTTATTTTGTAAAGCACCCGCATATTCATCTGTACACGACAAAAGGAAAAGAACAAATCAGCGGTCTAGTAACATCGCCTTGAATGAATTCGCCGTAAAACAAAAAATCAAAAAATAGCGTTAAAAATCGTATTGTTTTGATACAGGTTTTAAACATTTTTATGCAGAGCTTTAAAATTAAAGCTTTTCTATTATCTGAGTTTTTTTTTTTTTTGGAAAATATATTTTGCAAAATTTATTTACAAAAAACTCGAATTTTTTCGAAATGTTTTTGCGAAAGTCTTTTAAGTTTTATAATCCCATTGGAAAAATCGCAACTTTTTTTGGTGAGTTACCCTAATGTACATATGTACATATGCACCTACTCGTGCACAAGCAACAAATGCGTAGTAGTCAAAAACATGCGATAAAAGTGTGAAAGGCGAGCGCTCTTAATTGTGAATATGAGTGCTTCAAATGCGATTAAAAGCAGAAGTAAAATCAAAAATAATAATTACAAAACTATGCCAAAGCAGAGTTGGAGGCTGCAAGAATATATGAGAGAAATATTTCGCAAGAGTTTCTTGAATGGAAATTGAAACTAACTTGTTGCATGCAACGTAAAGAGAAAATATAGGAATTTAGTTGTTAATGAATGAATATAATTTTTTTTTTTTGCAATACCCAGCAAGGCATTGATAAATTATAGAACTATATCGTCCTGCAGACAGCACTATTATACATCCCAGTCTACTGGGTTCCCTAACTTACGCGACTTGACAGGTATTCTTCCTCTGAATGTTCTTCTGTACATTCCATTATATTTGTTTTATAACACTTTTATTTCAGCCTTCATATCCAGATTTCGAAAACTGCATATTATGTATATTAATAAATTTCTTAATAATCGTAAATGGTTCTAAATTTTTCCAGATAGACATGCATTAGTTTAAAAAACACAATGAATTTCAAAAACCTGATCTTTCCACTGAAAGTAAGATTTTCCCTACATCACAGCATGTCATCTACGCATCAATCTGGACAATCACACGAACTATTTAGATAGCGACTCACACTACGCTAATATAATTCATGCAGGAAGATGTTACCAATAATAAAGTGTAGGTATTTCCCTTAACGCTTCGGCATAACCATCGCCACAATCTCTGCAAGTCCTGCCGTTTTTTCAGTTTTTTGTTGGGAGCCGACATTATAATAAGTCAGCTGTTCAGAGCAGGTGGCGAAGAGTTGATAAGCCGCCCATGCTAGCTAATATACGAGTATACTTAAGTGTCTTATCCAAAGATTTCGACCTAACTGTACCCTGTCCAATCTATAAGAAAGCTTAAAGTTAAGGGCGCAACAAGTTTTCTTATTGTTGCTACACGGCCCTATACTGAGTTCAATCTTTTACTCATTTTCAACAACCTGCTTGTGTCTTTAAACACGACTCTTGTTTTTCGTGCAGCTTTTTTAATCTGATATTTTAATGCGAGATACGAGCCGTCAATCTGGATCTCCCTAATATGTAGCTAGAGGGCGCTACGCAGATGATATTAACGTCATTGACCTAAAAACCAGACACCTCAATGCGATTTTCTCAAGCTAAGTTAACGAAGTAAAAGAGGTTAGACAAACGGCAAAGGAGGCTTATGCAACTTCGACGTTATAAAGCGCTTTGTTTACATAGAATTTTGTCTTAGGGAATTGAAAGTCTCCCTCTCTCAACGAAAAAAAAGTAAAAACCTTATAGTAAACTGTGCTGGCCTTATAATAACGTGGGCATAGTTAAACATCCAGCAGCATCCAAAGATGATGGCAGCTCTTGAAATGTGTTTTTGTCATTAAGTTAAAAACCAGTGGCCGTTCGGAAGAGTCATGAAACTGTAGAGCTGTTTATGGAACAATGATGGCCACACATCATAAGTCACATCAAACGGTTAGCTTTTTGTGATAAACTTTGGAAATACCTTAGCAGGCAATAGCACTGTCAAGCAATAATTGAACTCCATTTACGGCGCTTGGCTCTTTTGTGAGATGTAACAATTATGTTGCAGGATTTTTTTTTTTTAATAAATCGAGAACTGGCAATACTACGTCAAAATAGCGATGGCCTACTTTCAGTTGCAGTTAAAATTTTAAATCAACGTTTAGTTTGCCTTTTTGTGCATATATTTCTAAAATAATTTTTCTTGATTTCTTCCGAGGGTAGAGATTGGATGAGTCGAGTAGTCAACGGACATTAGACCTAGACTTTTAAGTATAACTCTGAGAGCACAAAGAAAGTCAGTAGTAAATGGAAAAGGATGGGGAGCGCTTATCGAAAGCAAGGATGTCCAAGTCGTGAGTGATGATATCCAGTTAATCGTTTTTTAGGTATCGGCGGATTCACTTAACGTAAACATATTGCTACTGTACATCTTGCTAGCGTGCTAGAGCAACTGCGGGCATGTATAGTATTTTTAGTGTACGACCTGAGCTTACTCATAATAACTGCAACGATATTAGCCCCCGTGACTTTTCTTTTTACCCTGGATGAAGTGGTGTCGTCTAAGAGTTCATAGAAATTGTAACTGCGGTGCTGAAGAGGTTATCTTCGGAGGATTTAATGAGCCATTGAACTATAAGCTAGATCTGTTCAAGCATCAATGGAAAAATATCTTCATCTCTAAATATCTAACCTCTATTGGTTCAGTGGTAGATGTCAATAGAGCGTAGTGCCTAATGGGAATGCATTGCATGTGAGTTGGCTTCTGCGCAACTATCTTTCATATCACCTGTAGTGGATTATTTCTGCAATTTGAAATTCTCAATGCTTTGCCGAAAAAATGCAGGATAGTAAAGCGAAGTAAGAGGCACTTAACTGAGTACCTGCTCGCTTGGTATCTTATTAAACCAGCTTTCTGTAATAATTATGTGAAATTCCAAGAAATAACGGTGAAATTAATTTACAATCTTAGACCTTTAATTAGCCCAGAAATGCAATGCTATTAGTAATTGTAATTATACCTTTTGCCTCCTTACAGAGTCAATAAGAAACATTTTCTATCACACCAATTTTTTTCGTGTGGTAATTAAGTTTACAAAGTCATGTTAATAATTCAGTGTAAAGTTATGTGTCATTTCTGCTAAGGTTTCTGATTGCCTCTACCTTTTTACGTTATGGATCAATGAGTTGTTGTTGTTGTAGCAGCATAAACATTCCCGTGCATACACGAGAAAAGCTGCTGAAGTGACAGTCCTTAGCCGGATATAAATCCGGGTTCCGGTTACGTAGAACCGACTGTAGTGGGATCAATGAGTCTTTTTGATTGCCGCATGCTCGTTTGGGCTCTCCAGTACTCGACTAGGCCTCGTTGTCCCGTTCACGTAGAAAGGCTATTTGAAGCTGTTATTTATCCTGCAGAAAGGTTCAGGATCTATGAAGGAACTATTCCCTTCGTGCCCCTCCTGTCCTGATACTCACATCAGAGTAACAAAGTTTTGTGATGCTAGAATATCAAAATTTTAAAACATTCCCAGAGCAACCTTGATTGGAATGAGAAGGTATCTCGTATTTTTAGAGCTGCTTGACAGTCAGAGAGAATATTGCCATTCTCTGGCACATATCTCTAAGGCGTGGACTTCCGCCTGAAAAATGGGAGTTGTTTTTCCCATTGCGATTATATATATATATAATTGGCGCGTACACCCTTTTTGGGTGTTTGGTCGAGCTCCTCCTCCTATTTGTGGTGTGCGTCTTGATGTTGTTTCACAAATGGAGGGACCAACATTTTCAAGCCGACTTCGAACGGCAGATATTTTTATGACGAGCTTTTCCATGGGAGAAATACACTCGGAGGTTTGCCATTGCCTGCCGAGGGGCGACCGCTATTAGAAAATTGTTTTTCTTAATTTTGGTGTTTCACCGAGATTCAAACCAACGTTCTCTTTGTGAATTTCGAATAGTAGTCACGCACCAACCCATTCGGCTACGGTGGCCCATTGTGATTGCCTTCTTGAAATGTGGTCCAACAATTCCACCCGCGGCACTGTCATCTTCCATTTTGGGCCCATCAGTAATCCGCGCCTGTGCGCCTTGTTTTGAAAATACTTCATTATTTCTCTATGCTGAGCAATCTCTGAAATTTTTGGAGATTTCTAGTTTTGTTTCTAGAATTCTTTAATAGTTTTGTTATCTTGTCATAGACCGGCATTCACGGAGAGTTCAGGATTAAACCCAGAACTCTTACATGCCCTGTAAGATTGCCTTCTTTAAAATGAAATAGATTAGGAATGCTTACGGCTGTACTAGCTGCTTACCGTTTTGCTACAAGGTGGAGTGGAATGAGTCCAGTGACCATTCCTAAAGCCGTTGTGGGGCAAGTTCGTATTGCTTTCGTTACGCTCAGGCAGGCTATTCTATATACCTTGTCAATTCATACCCTACGTTTTCCCCTTTTCCAACATGTAACCAGAATTTTTAGGAGTTATCATGTAATTTTATAGCCCTTTGAATTTTAATTCAATTTCAGCGGTTACAAAATACCCTTGATTCTTTTTTTTTTTTTTGTTGACGGTGCTAAGTTATTTCTTTGCCTAAAAAAACCGAGCATGCATTTTGTATGGCGTGAAAAAGGAGTAACACTTCGGCGAAAAAAAAATTGTTAAAAATCAACCGTTTTTTGTAGTCACTTGAATCCTGCCTTTTGTTATATTGAAATTCAATGGGCTATAAAACTGTATACCCGAAAAAATTTTGTTTAAAAAGTTAAAAGTTTTTATGAAATTTAGAAAAATTTTGCACAACGCTTGAAACTTTGTGCTTGTGGTTTTTTTTGTTGTTGAAGCATTTTATATTTTTATTAAAAATAGTAGAGTGTTTATAATTTTGCAATGTGGTGTATATGAAGGGAAATCGTAGGTGTACGAATTAATGTTGGTTACCGCAAGTGTAATAAGTATAAATATAATTTTTATAATCCAATTACAAAATTCTTTTCATGTTGAATGCTGCAAAGTTTTTTGAACTTCCACGTCAATTTTCAAATCACAACGACAAGTACCTACTTTGGCGAAAACTGACACAAACCAATCAAAGCATTCGAGTTGCCCAAATCTACTATTGTTGTTGTTGCATAAACGCATATTAACGAATTTAACCAAAACACTGCACCGGTGGCTGCAACAACGTTTAATGCAATAATCGTGTTAACAAAATTTCATGCATACATACACATACACACGTATATATATAGCTCAAGTGCCACCTACACCCAAATGCGTGCAACATTCTTACAAAAATGCCAACAAGCATACAATGTTGCTTAGCAGCATAAATACGTATGTATGTATGTATGTATGTATGGATGTGGGATAGGACATAGCCACACATTATATAATATATTGGCTTTAACTTATTTATGCGCGCCTTCACTTCATTTCACTTCACCTCTCTGCACTGCGGGCGAACTGAATTTATGTGAATGCATTTATCGCACGAATTTAGCAGTCAGCTACAATAACAGCAACAGCAACAACAAGCACAAATAACTCAAACTAAGCAAAAATCAATTTACTTAGAGGAAAAAGGTTATTTTGTGTAGAATTCTAGTGCCACGATTGGACGGACGCGCAACTTGTTATTACCATCATCATCGTTGTTCCTATTGTTGTTGTAGTGCTTTTTGTTGTACTTTTAGTTTGTCAGCAGCTTACGAGAAACACTTTGCAAGACAACAAACTGAGGCAGCCACAAATTACTGCTGACTGGTGCTTTGACTTTTGTCTATTGGCTGCTGACTGTTGCCGCCGTTGCCTGTGCTGCTGCTGCTGCTATAACGGGTGCAATGCACGGTTTCAACAGCTGAGATACAAACTTTGCGCCCGCATACATAAATATGTATGTATGTATGCTCGACAGCAGCAGCTGAAGGCGTTGCACGCCACTGTACTGCACTGCAGTGCTTTGAAGAGAAGTTAAATCACTTCGAAGCTGACCCCGCGTAAAGAACTTATTTTACACCCACAGAGCAGCGCACTCCCTCACATTCATATATACATTTGTATATATACATATATGTATGTTTGTGTGCATGCGAGAATACGTACCGCTATTTGCATAAATTGCGCCTTAAGCCATACTCACAATGAACTACGTTGACTTTTGAAGCGGCAGTGGATATACATACATACATACATATACACAGTAAAGGCATAAGAAACTCTGATTTAATACATGCATATATGTGTATATGTATGTATATGTAGTCATGCAAATCTGTTTTTTCTGCATTTGAAATTGCAATGGAAGCAACCACAGCCGCTGAGTTATAAAAAAGAAAAGAGCTTGCAAATCAGCTAAGATTTGCAAGTAAATGCAAAATAAAATAATAAAACAATAAAATAATAAAAATAGGGTTTCCTTACTTTACTACCACACTATGGTTTGCAATAAAAACAAAATCGCTGCCGTTTCAAATGCTAATCGGTTCAATTGTCCGTCTGTCGCCTGTCTGCCGTTGGGAGCAGCCAAGTAAATAAATATTAAATATCACAGTAAGGTCAAGGACATGCATTTTGCAGACATATAAAATGTCAAGTTAATTAGTGTCTGAGGTGTGGTATAGGTCAGTAACAGACAGCGGCAGACCAAGATTTGTGTGGTGGAAAAAAAGGTGGCGAAAAAGATTTTATTTTCTTGGTTTGACTATTACTCGGCCGTAATCCCAATTATATGATTTTTGTGCAATAAGATTTTTTTCTGAAAGAATCTAATTTTTTAGCTCCTAACGCACCCATAATATCAGTTTCCGGCAAGAAGTTGGCTGTTGTAGAAATAAAGGGTGGCACATGTGAATTGCAACTTTTCAGAGTGATGTGTGCTTTTTTAATTTGAAATTGACTTTCGGTAAAACAAAAAACACAAAGAAGTGTGAATTGAATTTTCGTGCTCATTTCGAATTTTTTATATGCACGACCTACGACTTCGGTCTTTACAAAACACCCGATCCCAGCTACACATCAGCATGGCTACCGCAAAGCGCACAGTGTCACCACAGCACTTACCGCGTAGTGGCGGCATTTAAAGCAATAGGCCGATCGGTTCTGAATTACGCTGGGACCATCTGGTCACCTGGTACTAGTAATTCGCAGGGGACAAAGTTTCTAGGCTGAGTCAGGAGAATTCTCTTCAACTACCCTCCTCCTACCCTACGAGCTCCAGGATAGAACAATTCTACAATTACTGGACCAGACGGTTTATACATAGACATTAAGCGAGATCCGGCATGAGAGTCTTACCATCTTCCTAAACCCATAGCTTTCGAGTGCCGCCTGCGGAGTCCAAATACCACACTTTGCTGACGAAGAGCTTGGCATAACTATGTGCAGGATATTGTAGTAGGTTAGCTTCTACCTATCCAGAATCGACCACGACATACTCAACATATGCCCGGCATGTGAAGGTACCCCGAATGATACTAAGCACTTATTCACATGCACCCTTAAACCCACTCACTTCTACCTTTGCACCACACCCGTCGAAACAGCATGTTTCCGTTTTCGAATTGATAAGAAAACTCGAGAAAATTAATTTTAATATTCCTCAGCGAAACTTACGAAATCATGATATTTTCTGGCTAGGGATGGTTGGCATGCCTTTAATTTTTCTGAAAATTGTATTAATCTTAGACTTGAGTCTAATAAGAAGTGAGCTGAATTTTTTATTTTGTTAATTTAACAATTTGCAGAACTATTTAATGATGAAAATATTAGTTGCAGTGTTTTTAAGTCAAATATCTTCGGTTGTTCTTTAAATTTGTATACGTTTTATTTTTATTTTTTTGTAGCATAAAATATTATCAAAAAAACATTAAAACAAAATTTTATTTTGATGGAATTTTTTGTTTCGATTTATATTCAAATACGTACAGCGAATTAGTGAAAAATACCTTGTCTACCAAAAATCCCACTTTGCTCCAATCGAGTCCAAATGTATGATCGACCCCCACTAACTTTGGACGACCGATCCACCATCCATGCCAGTGGCACACCACCTGGAACTCCCCTGGAACTCCCCTGGGGGGTTCCTCATACAATCATTTCAAAATATCACCATTTTTAACCTTTACATGAGAAAATAAACTAAAAAGTTCGACCCCAATTGGGGGACATCAGAATTCGTTTTAGAAGTATAGTTCCATCGGTAAAGTTTCTTATTTTGATCCCCAGAATATGATTTTCACAGAGCAACGGGCGATTTTTTTGCCTCCCCACAAATCGACCCGGCCTAATAGCCACGCTCCAATAGATTTGCAAACAGACGTAAAAGTTTCCATTGAACCGTATTTTGCAGAGTTCCTAAACTTGGTATCTAATGGTAATATCGATTTTTCTTCCTTGATTTTTGATCCCGTCACCACGGCCATAAGTATCATAATTCGCGCTATTTCACACTATGCTTATAAAGCCGTAGTTGTTACCCTGCTAATAAAATTACCTGAAATCATAATTGCTCAAGCAGGTGGACTTGGGGTCGACTAAGCTTTGAAAAATCAACTGAATTTCTGCAACTATTAACTTAGGTTCGAGTGCAATATTTCTCGGTATAAGAAATGTATGGAGGTTGAATTAGTTTTAAAGGTGACACACAGATGGCGCTCTTTATCACTTTATCGCGTTGGCAATACTGAATATATATTCATGACAAAGCCTCATCCCTAGGCTTTGTTTATCAGTATCTGTCATTTCGCTGAAGTATAAACAACGCAGTGTTTTCGTGCTCCGAGTATGTCAACTTTCGTGCCGTCGAAACGCAATTTGCGGGAAGCTTTGCTTTTCTGCTTCAATTTGAAAAAAAAATACAGCCCAAGCCCGTGAATTGCTGCAGGAGGCCTACCCAGACCATACTCCGTCGATTTCAACATGTGAGTACTGGTTTCGACGATTCAAAAGTGGTGATTTTCACACCGAAGACAAGGAGCGTCTTGGCCAGCCCAAAAAGTTCGAGGACGCGGAATTGGGGGAATTGGTAAACGAGGACTCGTGCCAAACCCAAGAAGAGCTTGCTGAATCATTGGGCGTTGATAAATCAACCGTTTGCAAGCGTCTAAAAGCGATGGGAATGATCCAAAAGCAAGGACATTGGGTCCCGTACGAGTTGAAGCTGCGCGACGTCGAACGGTTTTTAGCATCGGGCGGTGACTGGCGACGAAAAATGGATCCACTACGATAACCCAAAACGCAAAAAATCATGGGGTTTGCCCGGCCACGCATCAACGTCGACGGCCAAGCAGAATATTCACGACAAGAAAATCATGCTCTGCATTTGGTGGGATCAGGTCGGCGTCGTATATTTTGAGCTGCTCCAACCGGGCGAAACAATCACGGGGGATCGTTACCGACTGCAATTGATGCGTTTAAGCCGGGCATTGAAAGAAAAACGGCCGGAAACGGTAAAAAGGCACGACAAGGTTATTTTGCAACATGACAACGCTTGGCCGCATGTTGCTCAACCTGTCAAAAAATACCTTGGAACGCTTGGCTGGGAAGTGTTACCCCACCCGCCGTGTAGTCCAGACATAGCTCCCTCCGATTATCATTTGTTCCGGCATATGAGTCTCGATTTGGTGGACCAGCGGTTCTCCTCGTACGAGGCTACCAAAATATGGGTTGAGTCATGGATAGCTAAGCAGCGGCCAGAATTTTGGAGAAACGGCATCCGGAAATTGCCCGAAAGATGGGCGAAAGTTGTAGCTAGCGATGGCCAATACTTCAAATAAAATATTTTGTACCGTTTTTTCACAATAAAGCCCCAAATCTTCGAAAAAAACCTTTAAAACTAATTCAACCTCCATATTTTCCTCTGATGTTGAAAATGGTTGATACGTTTATTTTATTATAAAGCAGCTCTACCTTAGAAAGCTCATAGGAATCTCCAAATTCTTAAATATACGGAAGAGTAGTTCATATATTTACATACGAATTACGCATGTGTATGTGTGCAGCTACCTTTCTATTATTTACTCTTTGAACAGCAGCTACAATTAAATGCAATCAAGTCCAAGGTTTATTCAAAGCAATCACTCTACGCATACAAATACCCCATCTAAGTGCACATAAATACTACACCCCGTTGGAAAACTTGTGCGTAACGGGTCAACAGTAGGTAATGCACCATGGCTGATCGGCATACATAGATTAGAATTGGTCTCTTGTGTTGGCCATATAGTGTTCGGCGTCCTGCTGACCTTGCTTTCATTCAGATTCTAAACTTAAACTTTAGTAGATTACGGATGCTCTGATCCGCAATATTTCTCAACGAAGGGAGGAACGCAGAACCAGAGCAACTTAGTGCTGGGCAGTGACACAAGGGGTTTTAAGATTTAGGTTTAGATTTATTTCACTCTTTCAGTGAAACCTGTGCTCATCACTCCTAAGCCTATCCTTGGTGGTGTGTTGTTCCATAGCAAGTAAGGGGTCGGGCCCTATTAATGAGGACATCGAAGCCTCTTTGTCATTACGTCACTACTTCGTTCCTAGTTATATCCGCTGTTCTCGGACCCAAATTAGTCAGATGCGATTGTGCATTCCCAACAGATTAAGTTTATCGATACACTCAAGGACTAGTGAGGCATTAATCTCACAGGATGACAAATTCGCCTGGCTGACGCTTAAAATATTCAATTCGCTCATTCCGGAAGTTCCTGTATAAATTAATCTCTCCACATAGGCAGATGGCATACATCTCCGCTTGAAAAATGCTTAGTAAACTACCCATCGGCACAGAACGTTTGGTTCCGGGGTCATATATTCGAACGTATATGCCTTCTGGTATCTTCGAACCATTTTTGTGCCAATGCAAGCTACACTCCTGGAGTTTCCTCTCCTGGGTGCTAAAGGGTGGTGTGATTCTGATACGCGTAAATACGAGCAAATATACGACACTTTGTTTAGCTAATTTTATACATTTTTTTAAGGACTTTAAAGAGTAAGCCGTCAGAAGAAAGGGAAGCTCTCAAAGTCACACTTCTAATCATTTGTACTTATACAATATCAAAGAGATTTTTACCTGTGTGAATTTTAGAATGAGTTCGATGCGAGTAAATAACGAATACTTCTCTTCGATACTTTTAACGAGTACAGGTATCGAGTACATGACGATATCGGAACAAAACTACCCTAACATTACTTCAATTACAAGCATGGAGCATTATTTCCTAGTAAAAAGTGCCGGTAATAGTTGCTGAGACTCTATAGACATATGCACGTCTGCGCTTGGTCTATGGAATAGATCTGTTGTAGTAGGTAGACTAAAGCGGCCTTACTGTTTTGCTGGTTTGGATATCTAATCCAAAAAGGTGCAATTGAATAACATTCTGGAGCAGCCCGAACGAGAATTTTAATACCCAGCCAGACTTATTCCTCTCGTATTTGCTTCATTCAAAGATATGAGTATCGTAATTATGTATTTCTTACCACTTTGGATAGTTGCTTGTCTTTGTTTCTTAAAATTTTGCTTTGCGAATACCTTTACCTCTTGCGTATGAGTCTTTATTTATTGAGACTCCAAAACGTATTAACCTAAGACGGTGGTAATCTGCGGGGTTATAAACTCCATGCAAGTAACCAGGCGCAGCTGAAATATTAGTCAATATACGCTTTCCAAGTCAACTATTGCATTCTTATGCCTCACACCAATTGGATGTATCAGGTCACGTAATGGCGCGCTAACTACATCCACTTATATAGTCAAAAATTGAGCTCAATAGATATGGAGCTTTAGATAACTTTGAATATTTAGTTGCCAGCAGGTTGACTTATATGAAAAGCCCGGACTTATAGTGGTAAAATCAAACAAAAGGATTTCGGGCAGTCGTTGTATGGAGAAATTGCATCAGACCGCCAGCAAAAAAAAATGCCAAAAATCAAGCCGCTTAAAATTTGCACTTTATTATAGCAAAATTTAGATAGCTATACATTTTCTAAAATTCTGATTGAATAGTGTGAAATTTGGTTGAAAACTTGTTCATTTTTTTAGTTTTTTTAATTAACCCAAAATTCATAATTCAATTCAAAATTCATAAAAAAAATCAAATAAAATAAGAAATAGTTGTAGCTTAGCTTTAGTTTTTTAATTTCCAGTTCGGAATCTGAATAAATATTTATATGTATAGGGTGTTTCTTTAGCTGCATGAGAGCTATCGATATCGATAACTATGGTTTGACTGTTGAGCATGGAAAACTGTGTTGACATTTCTGTTCAGTAAGGTTTAGCAAGCCATCATTAATCATTTAATGCTAGAACAACGCTTCCAAATTGTGGAAATTTACTTTGAAAAAAAAAAATAAATCTGTTCGCGAAGTTAATAAAGCGATATGTTGAAGGAAAAGTCAAAATGTCGATTCGGCGTGGATGCATTTATCCTTCGATTACGTGGAAAAGTTTACGTAAAGATCTTGGCTTACCTGGCTCTGAAATTCTCCAGCCTAGATCCCTTTTCTCTCCTCCACTACATCAACAGATGGCTGTAGACGGTTTTCTCTTTTCACAGGTGGTGGTCAAAACGGCACGTATGTAAGTGCTACTTGAAGTGTAACTGGGGTACTCTTCCCATCTTACCTACCTACCTACCTGCCTCTAAAATACAGCTAGTGCAAGAATTGAAACTAAATGACCATCGTTTCCATCGCATGTTACTCGTAGCCATGGCGGACAATTGCCGGATGTCATATTCAAAAAATCAATGCCATGAAATTGTCTGCCAGATTATAATACAAAAAAAAAGCATCCCAACAAAACTTCTGTTTTGTATTATCATTTTAAGTTCTATAACTCTTAAAAAACACCCGATATTAGTTTGTGTGATTTTTCGAGTTTATTGGTAAATTTTAATTTAAGCAATGCTTTCACCTTTTCAACATAAATCTCATGCATAAGCGTACATACACTCATTTTAGACTCATATCCATACATAAATACATTTACTGTGGGGTCTTTTATTGCATACGTGCGTGTGTATTGATTGTCGTCTGCATCTATCAATCTGAGTTTATTGATTGTCGATTGAAAAACGATTGCTTAATTAAAAGAAAACGTACACAATATACAGTGCACGTACAAATACACACAAATACGTACGGCATGCATACATACTTACGCTGTCATGTACCGTGGGTTTGTATATTTGCTTTTAAACTTAGTTGCATTTATTGAAAGTTGAAGTTTTGATGTTTGGATGGAAGCATTTTTATGATTTCTCAATGGTGTAGATATGGGTTGTGCGTCTGTAGTAGTGCATTCATGCATGTAGTATATCGGCAATAAAGTTTTTGTCCAAAATGTGCACTTGTACGTGGTTGGTAAAAGGTAAATGTTTACTTTAAGACATATTTAGGGAAATTGATTTAGAAAATTAAATAATGGGAAGCTTTTAAAATGGCAATGATGATACTCTTAATCGCATAGTTTATTTATTTTGATTTTAGTCAAAAACCGCATAGCTTCTTACTGTCTACTGACAATCTTCCATGCGGGGCTATTCGTCATAATGGAAACAGTGTAAATCTTATCCAAAAAAGAAGTGGGAAAAGTAAGAATTATAATACTTTCGGGCAGTCCTCAAATCCTTAAGTAGCTTTAGGTTAAATTCAAAAGTCCTTATAGAGTGTAACAATCACCCAACAAACGGGCGACTTTTAATCGGGTCTCCCTGATTTGAGTACCAGGACATGAGGGACACGAAGGAAACGAGAGGCAGACTGTTATGCCAAAAACGGGCGGAAGGGCCAATTATTGGACCGATCCCATTTTTCGGCTTTAACAAAAACAACCTAAAGGAAGCAAGAAATGGATCAAAATAAAAATCAGAAAATATCATGTTGGAATGGCACAAACGGCCATAAACACCCCAAAATGCTTCGAAACTTGTATACCAATCGAGCAAATTCTGCTCTAATCCTATATAAGAAGGCACTTAGATTACTCTATGGAGCACTTAAAGGATGCAATAAACATTTCAATACAATACGACTATCTAGCACTAGTTTATGCAGGTTCTGCTGTGATAAAGAGGAAGCCTTAATCAACAATTCTGAAGTATCAGGCCCAGAAGACACAGAATCCTGGACTCATACCAAGTAAAGAGTGGTAAAATTAAGCACCTAGGGGAGCACAATAGATCAATTCGGCGCATTCAACAAAGAAGATATTTGATTTTTAGTAAATGTAAAATCTAAAGGTATACAAGATGAAGTCCAAAATAAACGAGGCTGAGCTAAAATATAAACGACAGGAGCTTTGTTCTGATAACATCGAGTTTATTTATACAAAGTAGTCCCCTCTGGCCTCGATACACTGTTTGCGCGATCTAAAAGCTCTTCGAGAGAGTGTTTCAGGTCATTGACCGGAATGCCCTTCAGGATGCCGGTATAGGCCTTTTGGATGGCCTCTACGGATACAAAACGAATAGGTGGAAATCACAGGGAGCCATATTATTCGAAGACGGGGAGTGATTGATAGTTAAAATGCGATTTCCAGTCAAAAAATCAATCACAAGAGTGAATCGATGAGATGGTGCATTGTCATGCAATAAACGCCAGCTTGCTCCTTTGCGGTATTCAGGGCAACAAACGCTTTAAAATGCCAAGATGGAAAATTGCATTGACGGTTTGGCCCATTGGCATGAGCTCCTTGTGGACAAATCACTTCGAATTGTAAAAACAAATGAGCATCGACTTGATTTCTGACTTCTCCAAACGCGATTTATTGGGAGGTGGCTCGTCTGGGGCCTTCCATTCGGTACTTTGACGTTTAGTTTCACGTTCATGTTGGAAAGACCACGTTTCATCACCAGTTACAATGTTGTAAAAGAACTTCCCGTCTTTTCTTGCCTCTTTAATGAGGTATTCCAAATGTTGAATTTTGAGCAATTTTTGGTCCCCATTTAACTTGTGCAGAACGAAACGTGCACAAACCTTTCGTAAGCCCAAATGATCAGTTAAAATGCGATAAATCAATGTTTTGGAAATATTCAATTCCGATTCCATGAGTTTCAATGATGACTTCGGTTCATTTTTTATAAATTTATGAACAATTTCGATGGAGTTTTCGGTGATTACTGATTTTGGGTGGCCCGTATATTCATTGTTATTTATGTCCTCACAATCATCTCTGAAACGTGTAAACAGCTCATGAATTCTGGAACGAGATAGATAATCATCGCCATCAACCGATTTTTTACCGATTTTAAAACAAAATTCGATATTAGCTCTTTGTACGAAACTCAGTTTTGTACCGATGACTCAAACATATTGACATTTTAGACGGAATAACTTCGCTTCCACTGAACCGAAAGCTTTCACTGGAAGTCAGCTAGGGATGTAACTTCCAACTTACTAAGTCATTAAAAAGACGGCGCCATCAAACACAAAAAAAAAAAGATTTAAAAATCGTTCTGAATCGATTAACTAGGATTAGGCACCGATTCTATCTCTCAGCCAATTGCGCTCGCTGACTATAAAGAATTCTTAAACGCAATGCGTACTCAGTATTCCGACGTTCTTCTTTACAGTAAAGTGGGATGGCTGTGGTGGCTTTCTTAAGGTAAGGTCTGAAACGTTCTGATTGGGGCTTGAATGAAATATATACTTTCTTAAATGAAAAAGCCATTAATCACCTTGAATTAGAGAATGACAAATGGTTTCAAAAATATTGCAAGTAAAGGGAAACTCAACCTAAGTTTGGGTAGAAGAATTGATTTGTTTTGAAAAAAAAAATTGATTTTTTTTTCAGAAGGTATTCAGAGCGGTAAATTATTTAATTTTTAATTTTTAAAGCTTTGCCCGCAGTATATCCAATGCAACTGTTGACACGAATTACTTCAGCACAGTTATAAAAATAAATTAAGAAGGAATTTGCTGACATATTTGAGCAATACAAAACCACTCTAGGATTCATAGTAAATCCTCTCAACACAAATAGTAAGGAAATGCACATTGAGCCATTTAGAATTGATACCGGTTCTCTAGAAATGCAGTTGATCGATATAAAAAGTAAAAGGAAAATTTTCAGAGTTAAAAAGTAACTTCGAAGAGTTGGAGGTCTAGAAATGTATGTACGTAAGGCAGCAAAAGTGAACAGATTTAAAAAAATGCCGCTAGTTGAGGCACTTATATTCGAGGCATTTAATAGGCTTACTGATTGCTACAGTGAGATGAAGAATTTGGCAGTTCGAGTGCTGACAATCTTCGGATGAACATATTCGTGTGAACAAGTGTTCTCTTGCATGAATATAATTAAAAGTAGAGTCGGAAGCCAACCAATAAATTAAAATTTAGAGTCGTGTTTAAAACTTAAAACATCAAGTCAATGAGTCAAAAGTGTCCAAACTTTCTAAAGCCATGCGAAACCAACTCCCATTGAATTTATTTGCTCAATTGTTTGTTATTGAAGTGCAAGTTGAATTCTTTTTTTATCAAAAAACTTTATTTATGCGAGTACTTTTATTGATGGCAAGAAAAAATTCTTTGGATCTTTATAAACTTTGAAATTTTGTAAATTGCAAATTTTGACTTTTCCGGCCGACATCTGCCCTAGAGTGATCATTTATGGGTTCTATGACATATTGCTTTCTGCAGGAAAAATTTTAACGAAATTTATTTGAACAACTTTATCGTTGTCTAAAGGTGGCAAGCAAAGTAAAATGTTAACGATATCTTGTCCAAGTCAAAAATATTTAGAAGAAATTTCCAGTTTCAACGTCCACCAAGAATTTACCAAAAAAATTTTAACCCAAAAATGTTGTCCAACAAATTTTTTTGCTCATGTGTTATATATCTTAAAAAATTGAAAAAAAGAAGTAATATATTAAGAAGAACAGAAGATATTTTTGTAGCAAAATTTTCAACACTGAATAAATCTTAAAATTATTAAATTTTTTTGTAAAATTTTTTCCGCCTACTTCTTGTTAAGTCTCAAGCCTACAAAAATGAAATATCTCTTAAATTAAATATGCACATATTTTCTTAGCCCATATTTTCCACTAGTTTTTAATAATTTTCAGCTACATTTGTGTGCACACCACAAATTTCTGAAGAGCCCCACAAGTCATTCGCGTGACCCAGATATACTGTGCCTATACAAAAACAAATACTTTCTTCTTATTTCCGCTTCAACTCCAGAGAACTTTGCAGGCGCCAGCTCTCCAGCTCCCCAACTCCCCTACTTACCTACATATCACTAGTTAGAGATAGATAGACTTCTACGTGCTTCTTATGTGTGTACGCCTGTTTTTATGCATCAAAGGTATTAAAAAGTTTTTAAGTGTCTCCCTTCTATATGCGCTTTACCCTCCTGAAACTCATAAAATTTTTAATACTTAGTCATGACTTTTGGTACGAGTATGCAATTGAAGCAAAATTTTATTGCTGATTATTGAACGGGTTGGTGAGATTAAGTGCTTAAGTATGAGTGCATATACATATACTAACACATACATATCGGACAGCTATTTGCCAAAATTAAAATTGTATCGTCCTTACAGGAAAGTTCGCTAGTGCCGAATGAGTATATTTTCATAACTGATTCGCGTAACTTCTCTTTTCTGTATAAGCTGCCGGTGAGTTTTACGGGATGATATATTAGATATGTGTCAGTTTCACCGCAGCGTATATTTTTTGATAATTTTATTTGCAACTGAATTCATTAGATGAAATCTGGTACTGCAACTCTTTCGATAGCTTCAAGGCTAAGGATAGTTTCCAAGGTTAAAGGCAATATAATTTGCTGCCTTGTAAACGAAACAAAACTTTCTTATTGTTCCTGTTTACAGCTCCGGCAGCTCATATGAAGCACATTTATTAGCATAAATTGCACAGAATTTCTGCGAGGAGGATCTCATGCAATCGCTTATGTTTACGGCTGCAATTAGATTTATTTCTAATTTCTCCGACGGGTTTAAGACTCAGAGTTGCTTTTCTGATGACAATTTGTTTGTTTTAATTTTAAGTTGCTAACAATGTTAGGTCCATTTGAAACCATCGTTAGAAAATCGTCCTCATCTAAAATCGTCCTACTCTCAATTTTTCCCACTCCCTCTTAGAAGAATACTTCACATGTGGTTTTTTTTTTTAAATCTAAAGAAACCTGTCAAGAACGTAACAATAGTTGCATTGCCACGGACTACGATTGAGAAGTTCTTTGCACAGCTGATTTAGAACAAGATTTAAATTTTTCGTTAGCCGTAATCTGATCGCCTCTGTAACGTAGGAACAATCTTTGATTTTGGTCCTGAATTTTCTATGAAGACTGTTTAGCATAAGGAGATGGGGGAGCCGAGAATTGAAGGATTGTTCCCTTAGTTTTTGGGTGAACTCGTTTCCGTCCTTGATAACTCATATGGTTTATGCGCCTGGTGTGCGCTAACCAGCGTGACGCGGCTAAACACCTTTTGATAAATTTATCGAGCCTTGTGGCTCGTGCCAAGCTTATTGGCAAGAGCTTATTGCTGCGACGCGTTAATGCATTGCATATTTGAGCTTCGAGATGAGCGCTAGTTACATTATATTAACTGAGCCTTGTGGCTCGTAGGACTCTTGTAATGGGTCAGGTTGATACTGCATTATTTAAGCTTCGAGATGAAATTTCATAAATTTAGTATGTTTTGAGGTTCGGTAGGCTCTTGAAAAAAGTCGCTCTCATTGGGCACAACGGCATGCATGCCTACAGCAATTATGCAGTGTAGGCTTTCAATTATGCCAAGCTACCGGAACGAGGTGAAAGCGAGAGCGTTAAACACTTCCTCTGCCACTGGTTCTTCCTTGCTAGAACGTGGCATCGCTGTCTTAATCGCTGAACTGTTACTTCTTTGTGTGTCTGAAAGACTTGGAATTGGCAGCAGCTCACAATATTTTAACGTTTGTTGTAGAGGTGATGAGAATTAGAGGGCGAGCAGAGGCTGAATTGGTTTCACAATGAACCTTCAGGCTCAAATATTCTTCTCTACACCTTCATGGAGAATGGCAACCACCATAACCTAACCTAGTCTACGCTGCTGTAAGGAGGTCTTCATGTTTTCCTCGGCTAGACACTGAGATTGCTTTTCAGAGCCCATAAAGTTAATATGCATAAAGTTTGCTCAAGTATTTCACCAATCGTGGGAGAAAAGAAAGCCTAATCCGTCAGCGAATAGACGACTATTTTTACGCCTTTTCCGTAGAATGCCTTTCAGCTTTGACATTATCTTGACACTCTAAAGGTAGAGATGCCACTCACAACTTGCGTATGGAAGTGACTCCTCTTACTAGTTCAGGTGTTTCCTACAGGGTTCTTATTTGCTTATGTATGTATGTGCAAATGCATAAGCAGCTTTTATGTTTACACCTCATACATCTATGAATAGACAATAAATGATTATTTTGGCTCGATAATAAGTGGGCCAAGAAAACGCTCGCTCAGCAAATGCGAATGTGAATGCCAAATTGCCAGAATCAATGAATGAGCTGATGCTTGTTGCTGTTGGTTAAATCAAGTGCTACTACTGTGGTAAACATAACCAATTATAAGTGGCACAATGTCCTAAAGTTCAAAAGCCTTTGTTCCACTTTTTGTTTGTGTGCATGGGTTAGAGAGTGCGTTAAAAGCGCATAAATACTTACACCAAAGCATTCATTCGTAGCAAAACGTACATCTCCACTGTTTTTTTCTGGTTTGTAGGCTATAATTTCTGCAGTTAGGCATCTGCTGAATGAGCTCGCAGCCAACGAGAGGACAAAGGCATTGAAATGCGAATTTGTAATAAACAACTCTTTTTCATAAATCACCGAGTGCGAAGTGTCCTTAAACTCAAACACAGGCTAATGAACTTCGAACTTAAATGGCTTGTAAATGCGGATGCAAGCGACTTATTTTAGGTAGCTATAAGGATAATGAGGAATATTTATTAAAATAGAAATTATATTTTTTTTAAGATTGTGTAGGCTACAAGTCATGATGGAAAAAACTGGAAAAATTTAAAATTAAGTGGTATGTGTATTTTACATATATCTAAAGTAGTGGCGCAAACCTTTCGTTAGGTGTGTGGTCGAGTTTATTCTCCAATTTATGGCATGCATCTCGATCTTGTCATACAAATAGTGCTACTCGCAGTTTACTGCTACCTGTCTTTGATTTTAATTAAACATTTTTCATGGCAGAAATACACATAGAAGTTCGCCACTGCTAGCTGAGGAGTGACTGGTATTCCCTAACCTCACTCTTTCTATTACTTAGTATTTCATGCCCACAGCGGGTTTTGAACCCAAGGTAACCTAATGCTAGTTACGCTTAAACTCGTTTGGTTATGGCGGCCGTCTTGAATGGCATAGCTTGGATTTTAATTGAATTACGTTGGCATAACTGGCGCTAATCTGTTGGAAATAAGTGAGATCATCTAGTAGGCAAAGACTTTTGCATCAGTACAATAGACGAAGGACTCAAAAAGTCCTGGGGACTATCCGCCATTCAATTTATCGTCTTTACCGGTCATTGAACGACCCGCACACACGCGGCTAAGCTAGGTTTACCATTTAACTCCCATTGCAGAAGCTGTGGGGACCTTTTAGAGAAGAAGTGTGTGTTGAGCACTTTCTCTGTAAATGTCACTGTGTGCTTCTTTCTTCAACAGCCTGGGGCTGTGAGCCAACCCAAATCCCATCAATATTCTCCATTACATCAACAGCTCTGGCTGGCTGTAGATATCTGCCTATTGGAGGTCTCAAAATGGTATCAAAACCGCGCCTTAGTGCTATTTTGGGAGTGCCAGTGCGGTACTTCAGATATTCCACCTATCTACCGATTTAGTAGGTAATTATGATGACGTTTGGACTAAAGAGAACCAGGGCTCAGTATAGTCATAGGCACGAACTACACTTTTTTCATCAAGAAATGGTCTTGAAAGTGTATGAAAGCTTTTGCACCTTTCGATAATTTATCGCCGATAATTAGTAACTAAGATTCAGGGAATAAATGACTCACCTTGAACAAAGTAGTTCTAAAACTATTGTGAAAAAATATATCATTGGCTACAAGCCATCTTTGTACTTTCAACACCTCAGTGGCCTTTGGCTGGATTCTATTTATCTGTTAAAGTTCCAGGTACCTAGACCCAGAGAAGTGCAGTTTAAATCTACAATAATATTTTCAACATACATAACGTCAGCATATTTACTTATCTGAACTTAAGCGGGAATTCTGCTTTAAAAGGTCCAAAAAATCGGTTTTATTTTCTAAAATCTTTACTTTAGCTATCGGAGAGAATATATCCGCAGTTATAGAGGCTAATTTGAGATATTGCCGAAGATATAGTTTGAATGACGTGAGGCGTCAAGCAGGCGTACGAGTACTTGATTGATGTTTGAGCGATTACCGCTTAGCTTCCTTCACGCCTGTAAGTATGCAGCAAATTGCGCTGCAGTTATCTAAAATGGCGAGCATATCGCTGTATCTCTCAAGTGGCTTATGAAATGGAAGACGCTCCACTTGCGCCAACGCAGCGCATCAATTATCTCTTCCTAATAAGAGGAACTCCTCAAGGCTCAATAAATTTATCAAAAAGTGCTAGGCTGCATCACATTGGTGTGCGCTAAGAAACGTTAGGAGCTATCAGACACAAGTAAATAAAACCGTAAACGAGTTCACCTGGAAGTTCAGTTTCCCGTCCCACTATTCTCTGTTCACCTTTTTTCTCTAAGCTAAACCATGGGGCTTAAAGACCGGTTTCTCTACTATTAATTTTTACGATATTTATAAGCTGGTAGGAAGGCTTGAAAGGAAACGAGGCGAACAATTTGAACCAGTTCAACCGTTTTTTTTATTTCTTAAAATCTTTTTTTATTTCGTAAAACATTAAGAAATAAATCTATTAACAAACTTATATTTTCCCGAGTGGTTTTATTTAGTTCGGGGAATACAAATCATAAGAGACTAGTGCATGTCAGAAGTTTTTGTGGGACAAGTATTTTGGACTTGATTTTTGAAAAAGTTCTCAAAAACCGCTCTTTTTAGGCCTCCTAAAAGAGAATCCTTCTCTATTGATTTGACAGAAAGGGGTTCCACGACAGTTCGAAGAAGAAATCTGCATCAGCGAAGTTTTCTTTATTGGTACGCCTATCATTCACTGCTCAAATGTCCCTACCCCAGATGCCCAATAACAATAGCCACTATTCAGGCATACGATATCTAAAAGTAGGTATGATTAATGGTCATCATCTAAGCATACACGCATACATTTTACCCAAAGCGCTTGAGTAAAAAATAATTCACTAAAATTATCCGCGAAGAAATATTGTCTACTATCTGTGTTATGCTCGTATCAAGTTTTTGTGCGAATAAAAGCATCATTGTAATACTATAATTACTATTTTTTTTCAGCTTGAATCAGTTTATGAAAAATTCTTTTAACATTTCATTAAGTTGATGATTTATCTTTTTTCTGATTTCGAATTCCACATTATTTGGATAATTTTCTGTGCCTATTTCTAGGCGTATAAGCTACAAAAGCTGTCAATTCTTTCGTGAATATACAATATCTGACCTAAAACTATGACCGATGATTGTTTTCTCTTTTTGAGTGTTTAATTATTTCATCCAAATGCACATTTTAGAGTCAAAACGGTTAAAGACTGGTTGAGTGGTATTTGCTCAGTAATTAAAACGAGAGAAAAAACGTTTGTTACCTGAGGTGGGGTGCCGAAAAATGAATTTCTGCTGGCAGTGGGTGTCATTAGGAACTCTCTAACTGTCTCGCGAGTCCGTAAATTAAAAATAAAATTGTATACTTTGCATGAATTGGATACGGATTTACGGTGTTATGTAATCTGGTGCCAAAATTTCTTCCTTGCTTCGTTCAGAATAAATATCAAAAGTAACCTTCTATCCAACTTTTGCACCTGTATTCGAATTTTTATCCTCCTCATAAAAAATCATTTGCCATTCGGAGTCGCCTCCAATTGTGGAACAACATCAATACGCGCACCACAAATATGAGGAGAATCTCGATCAAACACCTAACAGAAATTTACGCGCTAGTTATTTATTTATTTGAATTTGTATTTTTGCGAGTATATATTTTTTCTGAAGCTGTTATTTCGTTTTAATTTATCTAACACATTTACTTATAATCTAGAAACTTAAATTTCTTAGTATGTAAAACAATCCTTCAGCTTCTGCATCTGCACCTGCAGCTTTATCCCTGCATGCATTTCCAATCTGCCTTCAACTCTACTTTAAACCAGCAGCTTTTCTTATTGTTTTGTAATTACCTCCACATTTTTGTGACCTTTCGCTTTTTTATTGATTTTCTCTATTTAAATACATTTAACTTTTAACGTATTTAAATTACTATTAACATTTAGTATTCGTTTTATTGTTGTTATATTTTTTTTTACACATTTCTAAGCCATTCTACAGCCCCACAGCTGATTGCTGCCTTGCATTAACAATTGCATTTTTGTATATTATTTCATTCCACCTTCTCTTTCATAACATTCGTTAACTCTTATACCAAAGAACGTACGGTCTTTGCCTATGTGACCCCAATGAATAGTGAATTCGCCCTCCACCCCAATTCTCTTGTTTAATTTCTCTAGATTCTCTCAACGTTTCACTACCACCCGGTTCTTGTTTCACCTATCAAGCGCCGTCTCTCTAGTACCAGAGAACGTTGATTTCCATGATTATCATAATCAACGTTCTCTGCTAGTACTCTTTATTCTACGCTCCCTCATTGCAGTTTATAGTATTCCGCTCATCATTTCAAACACTACACCGGAAGACGTTCTCTACCAACCATTCACTCATATTGAACCGTTGTTTGTTTGCCTGTTTAACTGGAGTCGCAAGTCGCAAGTCGCACTAGCATGGCATTTGGCCAGCACCAGCGAGTTCAGTATTCGTCGTCTGTTCGTTTAGTTTGGATGTTGTGTGAAATAACTTCGCTTCTCGTTGCTCGGTTTTATAATTTTTAATTTTCTATCACTCAAATATAATTTGATTTTATAATTTGGAACGATGTTTATCTGTACGCTTGTATGTGTTGTCTTTTTGAAACTCCTTAACTATCCGTGTATTTAATTTAAAATACTAAATAAAGGAAATACTGAAGCAAATGTAAAGAAAATTAGCACCAAATGTGCTAGCAATAATCCCAAGTGTGTTGCACAGTCAAATATTGACAGCTGTCACCTGTCGCAAAGTCTGCGAAATTGTCGGTGTCGCAGCTGCCATCAGCGTCGTCGCCAAACATCACCAATAATCTCACCTCCTCTGGCTCCGGCAACAATTCGCAGTTGTTGCATGTTTTGCCGGCAACGCTAGTAATCACTCAAACGTTCGTCATCGTCATCGTCAGCGACCAGTGAGACCCCCTCGACGTACAGTGGCCAGTCAGCTGGGAAACAGTGCCGCACTTTCAATGTGTCCCTCTTGCCTCCCTCTTTCCGTTGTAGCATTGCCTGCTTAAGTGTCGGTTCGTTGTCGTGTCTCGCTGTACACAATTCATTGTGCTTCATTTTGCGTTGCAGTTGCAGTTGTTGAATTTAATCCACAACATATGAATTACATAAAAACTTAAAACGAATTAACAAAAAACAAAAAACAACTTACAACGACTACGCGAATAAATTCATTATAATTCATCAACATCATCAAGTGAACAACAAAAAAGTTAATTACTGTGTTCACAAACTTCGCATTGCGTACATCCAGCCCTTTATCGTTGTCGGTTAGTTTGTTGTTACTGCTGCACTCGACGCGGCGCCGAGCCACAGTCAGCGGCCACAATTGGTTAGTTGGTTGGTTGCTTTTAGGCTCTTATCAACAAAACGAAGGTCGCTATGAAGTGAATATCAAATTCAAATGGAAATTAGCAACCAAAAGTGATATTGTGTGAATAATTAATGCAGAAATGTACGCTAAATTGTGAAAGTGTTGAGTGGTGAACGATAAGATGGAATTTTGTTTAAAGAAAATTGGTCACAAGTGTGAATAAATACATTCTGATAAATGTACGCGATAAATACAAGTATATATTTATTTTGAATATCGAAAGATAGAAATAAAATTAAAATTAAATTTAAAGTACGTGTTAATAAATGAGAAATAGTTATCTACTTTGAAAATTTTGGCTGATGCAGTAAAACAATAATTCATGTCAATTTGATGGATATGTGCACGTACTTCGGATAAGAGCGTCGAAAATCTAAAGGTGAATATAAATAATTGATTTTTAATTAAACTTTAGTGATAAGTTACAAGTTAGCATTGCAAAAAGAGGTATGATAAATTTGTTATGTATGGAAAGTTTTTCTTGGTATTTCCTTTGAGCCAAACTTTTTTGGAGCAATTAGTAGAGTAAAATAACTGGAATGAATTTTTTTTAGCTATAATGAATTGCAGACCTATGCTGAAGAGGTTTAGTAAGAACTTATTTTTATTTACATCTAAATTGGATTCAAATTTCATTCTGAGTAGAATTAAAAAAAAAATAGCGAAATATTTTCATTCTGCACAATTTCTTTTTATTTGGAGATACTGCGTAACACAGTTAAGGAAAAAATTCATAAAAAAATCAACGTGATTTTTTAGCAACTTCAAGCTTGTACTTTATTATACTAAAATTTAATATATAAAATTTAATATAAAACTGCATACCAAAAATTGAGAAATTGAGTTTAGATTTTGTTAGACAATTTGCAATATTTTTATATAAAAATAATAAGCATGCAAAAAAAAAGGAAAAAGAGTGAAAACTGGCCAAAATGGTAATGCTGTGCTTTCGTTTTGTCGCGCAGTGTATGATTAATTAAGTTTCTTCCACAACTTAATTTCGTTGTTCTGTTTCTATGGCATCCTCTTTTACTTTCTAGATAATATAAAATTAAGAGACGAAATGTTTTTTGCTATTTGTGAAAGCTACAATTTTTTTCCACAACAAATTTACTATAGAAAGTTGCAATTAAAGATGTGGTTCACTCACCTCGTTTCAAAATTCAAGTGTGAAAACTCTAATACGTAAAAATTATGTATCCCGATATTATATAGACAGTAGACAGGAAGATTAATTTATTTTATTACCTAACTTATTTCTATGTATAATGAAAAAATTGATAAAATTTACTATATGACTTATTTCATTTTAACGAAAATTAAAAAAAAAACAAAAAAAAACAATCAACTTTTCAAAATTTATAATACATAAAATGTATTCTAACGCGTTTAAATCTATTTTCTATTCAAAAAACAGAAACATCAGCCAATTTTTAAAACGATTAAGGTATTCAACTGAGTTTACGATATCAATTGTTGAAAAGAATTATTAATATGAACTAATTCCGCTTTCGTATTTGACTTAATATTATATACATATATTTAATTGGCGCTTACACCCATTGTGGGTATTTGGCCGAGCTCCTCCTCCTACTTGTGGTGTGCGTCTTGATGTTATTCCACAAATGGAGGGGCCTACAGTTTAAAACCGGCTCCGAACGGCAGTATTTTTTATGAGTAGCTTTTTCATGGCAGAAATACACTCGCAGGTTTCCCATTGCCTGCCGAGGAGCGACGCTATTACAAAAACTTTTTCTTCATGTTTCATCTTTCACCGAGACTCGAACCTGAATTCCAAATAGTAGTCACGCACCAACCCATTCGGCTACGGCGGTCGCTGTCTTAATATTCACCTTACTATTATTCGACCCCTTTCTCTAGAACGATTTCATATAAATCCTTCGTACGAGTATTCGATTAAAACTGAAACAATTGAAAAAATTAAACTTGATAAAATGTGTTTGATATTCTTATCCGTTGGGTGAAAAATTGTCCAAATTATTTTACCTGGCCTTAAAATTCCAGGCAAGTAATTTTTTTCTTTCACAGCCACCCTGACGTTGATAAAAAAGCAAAGAGATATCAAATCTTGGTCTCAAAAAACGCAATGCAATCTCTCAAACTGCTGACAAATGTCACACCAATTAATTTCAGAGCTAAGGCTGGTGATGTATCTCAATCTGTTATACTATTTCTGCGCCATTTCAAAGCTAGCTATTTCATCGCTCCCTCGTCTAAGGTATATGCGCCTATAAGGTGTAAAAGTCTTTATATTCCGGAAAACCTTCTCATTCCCAGGGCCGCCTCATCCAAGCTTATACGCCATATAATGAGTAAGGCGGTAGAAAACGTTTTTCGTTCTTCACACTTCACACTTCACCTAGACTAATTTAACATTTATTTGGCAATTTCCATTCAAGTCTGTTTTACCAGTTTATTCAACGTTCAATAGTTTGCCAGTCTATTCAATGCACCGACAGGGCATACCCGAGAAACTCTGTAATTTTGCTAAAATTACAGTATTCCAACTTCAAATATGAAGTAATGCATGAAGCAATGCTCTCAGACCCAATCAAAGTAGTTGCAAGCGTCCGACAAGGATGCATTCTTTCTTCTTTACACTTTTTGATGTTAATTGACGAAATTTAAAAAAAAATCAATTGACAAAAATCCCCGAAAAAGATATTGTATGGCATCCCCCAACCGTTGAGCACCTAAGCGATTTGGATAATGTGGACTTTCTTTTCGTTCTTTTCTAAAGTAAACAGTCTTATCTGCAGTCCAAACTGAAAGATGTATGCGACTAATATTTAAGGCACGGCCTCAAAATAAATAATAAGAAAACGAAATCAATTAATATAAATGCTACCCGGTCTAATACTATTGCTGGTCAACATATTGCAGAAGTGGAGGGGTTACGTATCTTGGTATCCAAATTACTGCAAGCGGTGGCGCTTTCGCTGATACAACAGCAAGATTAAAGAAAGCAAAAGCAGCTTGTGCTATGCCCAAAAAAATGCGGTACTCCATTGATATCGAAATCCGATGGCTTTGGAGTAGAATCTACAGGGGTGCAGACCCAGGGGTAAACCAAGAGGATCCTGGCGACGCAGCCTGCATGACTAAATAACTCGCATCTCACCTGTACTCAAGTGAGGCAAAACAAAACGATAGAAATAAGTGGAAATCATTAGTCGGCGCTTGAGCAAACTATAACAATAATTCTCTGATGATATCCACTGGAGCTAGCACCCTGTTTATTTCGAAGCCAAATATTTCAAATGGAGGTCAAAAATATATTGCTTTCTTGAAAGCACTTAAAGATGTTTTGTCTCCATGTATGTATTTTGACGCCCTTAAGCCCAAAGTATCACCAGAGATACCTCCAGCTGATTTTCTATTTCCATGCCATCAATCAGTAAACTGGAAAAGTTCGCCGCTTAACAGTTCACATAGACTTAGTTTTGTACGTTCATTCATCGCTCATTTATTATGTGTCAAAAACAAATCGGGTTTGCGGGTCAGTGGGAGTGAAGGGAGACAATTTTCTCCTTGTATTTTAGTAATAAGGCCTCTCTACCTTTAAAAAATAGCAACTATGTATACATACAGGCTAAATACTTTAGTCTTCAGTCACAGGTATTAAGGGGTCCCGGTGGTTTAGAATTTTCAAAAATGGACTTTTTTTTGATATTTGGAAAGTATAGGCTTTCAAGAATATATTGTCAATTTTTTGGAAGCATACAACCAAAACGATACTATAACCGTTTTAGCAGGTAAAGTCTTATTCGTTACGCGGCAGTCGCATTTAAACGCATCTCAAACACCACCGAGACCCCTTAACTAATCGCAGTAGAATAGCCTTAAGACAAATGTTATTACCCAAAATCAGGCTTTTCCGAAGAGAGTAGCTAAACATATAAATAAATATTTTTTATTTTAGGACTATGAATAAGTTCGTGCGGTTTTTTTTCGAAATTTGAAACTTTATTGACGTAAAATGGTTACAAATTTAATATTCAAAATATTGTCCATCGCTTACTACTACTTTTTCCCATCTTTCTGGCAATTCACGGATTCCCTTTGTGAAAAATTCGGTCGGTTTTGCCGCAATCCACGAATCGATCCATTTTTTGACTTCATCGTAATTACGGAAGTGCTGGTCAGCCAGGCCATGTTGCATCGATCGGAAGAGATAGTAATCGGATGGCGCAAGGTCTGGACTATACGGCGGGTGGGGTAGGACATCCCATTTGAGCGTTTCTAAGTATGTTTTGACCACTTGTGCAACATGTGGCCGAGCATTGTCATGTTGCAAAATAACTTTGTCGTGTCTATCGGCGTATTGCGGCCGTTTTTCTCGCAGTGCTCGGCTCAAACGCATCAATTGTCGTCGGTAGACATCCCCCGTAATCGTTTCATTCGGTTTCAGTAGCTCATAATACACAACACCCAGCTGGTCCCACCAGATACACAGCATAACCTTCAGGCCATGAATATTCTGCGCCGACGTCGATGTTGAAGCATGGCCAGGGTATCCATACGTTGCCCGACGTTTTGGATTGTCGTAATGGACCCACTTTTCATCGCCAGTCACAATTCGATGCAAAAAACCCTTTCTTTTGTGCCGTTGAAGCAGTTGTTCGCATGCCATAAAACGGCGTTCAACGTCTCTTGGCTTCAATTCATACGGCACCCAATGGCCTACCTTTCGGATCATTCCCATGGCTTTTAAACGTTTGGAAATGGTTGATTGATCAACTCCCAAAGTTTTTGCAACCTCTTCTTGCGTTTGAGCCGGATCTTGATCGAGCAATTCCTCCAATTCGGTATCCATGAACTTTGGCGGCGCACCCTCGCGTTCTTCGTCTTCCAAGCCAAAATCACCACTTTTAAAGCGTGCAAACCACTTCTGGCACGTTCGCTCAGATAGAGCATGCTCACCATAAACTTCCACCAAGATACGATGACTTTCGGCTGCTTTTTTCTTCATATTAAAATAATGAAGAAGAATTCCCCGCAAAAACACATTATTTGGCACGAAATTCGACATTTTCAAGTGTGGTAAAAATATTGTTGTTTACGCTTCAAATAAAAAACTTATACTGACGTTTGTGCCTTACGACAGTAGCTCTCCAATGAATGTTTGGAAATGTGGATCGATGGAATAATAATCAAGTTACGCCATCTGTTGTAAAACCGCACGAACTTATAAATAGACCTATTAGATATATATAATAGGACTATGAATAAGTTCGTGCGGTTTTTTTTTCGAAATTTGAAACTTTATTGACGTAAAATGGTTACAAATTTAATATTCAAAATATTGTCCATCGCTTACTACTACTTTTTCCCATCTTTCTGGCAATTCACGGATTCCCTTTGTGAAAAATTCGGTCGGTTTTGCCGCAATCCACGAATCGATCCATTTTTTGACTTCATCGTAATTACGGAAGTGCTGGTCAGCCAGGCCATGTTGCATCGATCGGAAGAGATAGTAATCGGATGGCGCAAGGTCTGGACTATACGGCGGGTGGGGTAGGACATCCCATTTGAGCGTTTCTAAGTATGTTTTGACCACTTGTGCAACATGTGGCCGAGCATTGTCATGTTGCAAAATAACTTTGTCGTGTCTATCGGCGTATTGCGGCCGTTTTTCTCGCAGTGCTCGGCTCAAACGCATCAATTGTCGTCGGTAGACATCCCCCGTAATCGTTTCATTCGGTTTCAGTAGCTCATAATACACAACACCCAGCTGGTCCCACCAGATACACAGCATAACCTTCAGGCCATGAATATTCTGCGCCGACGTCGATGTTGAAGCATGGCCAGGGTATCCATACGTTGCCCGACGTTTTGGATTGTCGTAATGGACCCACTTTTCATCGCCAGTCACAATTCGATGCAAAAAACCCTTTCTTTTGTGCCGTTGAAGCAGTTGTTCGCATGCCATAAAACGGCGTTCAACGTCTCTTGGCTTCAATTCATACGGCACCCAATGGCCTACCTTTCGGATCATTCCCATGGCTTTTAAACGTTTGGAAATGGTTGATTGATCAACTCCCAAAGTTTTTGCAACCTCTTCTTGCGTTTGAGCCGGATCTTGATCGAGCAATTCCTCCAATTCGGTATCCATGAACTTTGGCGGCGCACCCTCGCGTTCTTCGTCTTCCAAGCCAAAATCACCACTTTTAAAGCGTGCAAACCACTTCTGGCACGTTCGCTCAGATAGAGCATGCTCACCATAAACTTCCACCAAGATACGATGACTTTCGGCTGCTTTTTTCTTCATATTAAAATAATGAAGAAGAATTCCCCGCAAAAACACATTATTTGGCACGAAATTCGACATTTTCAAGTGTGGTAAAAATATTGTTGTTTACGCTTCAAATAAAAAACTTATACTGACGTTTGTGCCTTACGACAGTAGCTCTCCAATGAATGTTTGGAAATGTGGATCGATGGAATAATAATCAAGTTACGCCATCTGTTGTAAAACCGCACGAACTTATTCATAGTCCTATTATAATTTTAAAATGAAATACATAGTTAGAAGGAAATAAAGTCAGGTTATTATAAATTACAATAGGTATTAAGATATTATCTTGAAAGTGAAGAGTGTTAAAGATAAGTTGTTCTTCATTTCATAACAAAGAAAACCCACTCATTCTAATTAGATAGAAAAAAATATTGGATTTGAATTCAATTAAATCACAAAAATGTATAAATAAGGAAATGGCTGCGCTAATTTCTGCATTCTCTTCACAAAACCCTAATTTTTTCAGCAAACGCGCGATATGTAGCGAAAACCCATTCAACTCTTTTTAACCGATAAAAATCTAGTCGCCACAAACTAATTAAAATTTAGCAAAACCTCTCTGGTTTCTAAGCTTGCCGCACTAATGCAGGTTTCCCCTGAAGTGCAGCCTGAAGTATCATAAAAGAAGTAATTCATATCCTTCATTGCCAAATCCTGTTACTGAAAGTGCAAATATAATGGCTAAACTATGCATACCTGTCAGACAGAAGACAGTCGTTCATTAAGCCGGTGCCTACTTTATAATTTGCAAATATTAGCAAACCAACAAGAAGAAGTCAGAAAATTAATTAGTTGAAGACGTCAGTCGTCAGTCGCCCCATGTCGATGGTGACTAACTTGATAATGAATTTTTGTTGTCGATTACTTTTAAATTGACTTTGAAACATCTCACTCTTCCTATGTACGTTGGCATTAAAGAACTATTGGCGTCTCAGCATCATTAACTTGCAATTTTCTTTATATGTAGCGGAGCGTGCGTGGAACTAATGTGTTCATTGTTGCTTGACAACAAAGAAGTAGATACGAGTATACTCGTACTCGTGCAAACTGGCGTTAAATTGGAGGTTATACTCGAATTACTTCGGGGCATAATACCTGGTTTTTGGCATAAAATGTTTGCTATGCAAAATAAAAATAAGAAACAAACATTTAGCTGCAAAATTTTCATTTTAATCAATTTTATTTGCATTTTTTATAGCAAAGAAGTTTTATTAAAACAAAAAATGCTTATATTACTACTAATTTTTAGTTGTCAAATATTCTTAATTAAAATGTTTTGCATATTTTCTTTTTATTTTTCTCGCACGCTATTTCAAACTATATTTGCCACTTTTGCCTCATCAATAGTTTCGTAGCATACATATGGACATATGCATGTGTAGTTATGTGCATATGCATATAAAATAATTTTTAGTTTTCCTTGTTCCCACGAACTCCAGTTGCCAGCTGCTTTCTTTTCTCATAATACCCAAAGCGCAACAGCATCTGTTTCCTTTTAAAGTGTTGACGCTGGTACTCGCACTTTCCACCTTTTCATATTGCAGGTAACGCCCTTCTAATTCCCAACAGCGCATGACACTCGCTACCCTCATTTTTTAAGCCCGTGAGTTATTTTTTTTTACCTTTTCTATTAAATTTAGTCGGTCTTCACGATTTGTGCAATTGCCCTTATCGATAGTAGACATGCACTGCGTGGGATTTATTGAGAAGTTTTAACAATTTATTTCTTATTTAATTTTCATAATTTTTTTAGGAAAATATCGTCCACTTTACTATAATAGCCATATACCTAAATTCAAGTTGCAAACTAAAAACAAAATACGAAATTTCACACTTTTTAATCAGATTTTTTATAAATTTAGGTATGCAGTTTTATAGCCCATTCAATTTTGGCATAACAAAGTGCAAATTTCAAGTAGCTGAAAAATTGCGTTGATTTTTGACAATTTTTTTTACTGACGGTGTTGACTGCTTTCTTTCAAATAAAAAAATATAACAAGCTTTCAATTATCGCTTAGAATTGTACATAATATGTATATATGTATCTATATACAATATATCTATTTATACAAACAGCATAGTCCCAGCGAACTTTGAGTTAAAGAGCTTTTTACTGTCAGAAAGTATTGTAATTCGAAACACATCAATATTTATTAGGTTGAACGGGCTGTTGAGAGGTGCTACCTTTCTTGAATTTTATACAAAATTTCTTGATGCTCAACTTACCTAACTGAAAACGGTATTGGTATTTTAGGTATACATTTATGATTTATCAATAAATTATTAAAACAAATTTCTCTAACTAATAGTGATTCGTGTAACAAATGCCACAGTGACTTGGTAATTAAATTTATTCGAATTTAAAACAGAAGCTACTTTTCAAATTAGAATACTAATGAAACTTTTACAGTAGAATGATCTCTTATATATAAATATATACATATATATAATTGGCGCGTACACCCTTTTTCGTTGATTGGCAGAGCTCCTCCTCCTATTTGTGGTGTGCGTCTTGATGTTGTTCCACAAATGGAGGGACCTAAATGTTTTTCTTAATTTTGGTGTTTTCACCGAGATTCGAACCGACCTTCTCTCTGTGAACTCCGAATGGTAGTCACGCACCAACCCATTCGGCTACGGGGGCCGCCTGTGGAGATCACCGGCTTCAATTTTCGGTATCAAAAAGTCGTTTATCATGGCGCGAAAGCGTTTGCCATTCACTTTTACATTGACATCAGCCTCGTCTTCGAAGAAATATGGGCCAATGATTCCCAAAGTCCATAGGCCGCACTAAACGGTTGTTTTCAATTAATGTAATGGTTGTTCTTGAATGACTCCGGGTTGTTCTTCAGCTCAAATATGTCAATTTTGTTTATTAATATAGCCATTAAGCCAAAAATGGGCCTCATAGCTGGACACCATAAGAACGCTTTTCGCAGACCGTCGATTTTCGTAATATAATTGTACGATTTGTTGAATTTTGAATTCAATCTTGCCATAATGTAATGTCAATGAATACTAAAAAAAGTGATGTATTTAGTTTGAAAGTAGTCAAGCGTAATCTGGCAATAAAACCCTATTGGAAATATGATCTGATCACCTTTTGGTATGGGCTTATAAAAGGAAGCAAAAAACACGTTCAATATTTCAAAACAATTTGTAATGAAAAACGGAAAAACAAAGTAGGTTTTAACGAGAGCAAATATATCACAATGGAACAAATAAAGGCAAGACTAAATGCCCAAACGAGACTCCACCTGGTGTGCGCGCATGGTTCAAATAATGGTTCAACAAACCTGTAAATACACCTCAATATATAATTTTTAATAAAAATATAGAATATTTACATTAGAAATGAGTTCCGTGCCAGACTCTTTCCGTTCTGTCATTAATAAGATTAACGAAGGAAAAATGTATTTACCAGCTAATTTCTATTTTCTCTACCATTTTCATTTTCTGAGTTTTATCAGTTTTAGTTTTTCTAACCAGGAAACAGTTGTTTTTAGTTTGACACCATAGTTTAAATACATAACCTCACTTTGTCGTTAGGCCTATACTGATCTTACTATTTAAGATGTTAAAAAGAAGATCAATTAAAGAGCCTTTCGCACTACTTTTTTGTGCTAATTTTTAATTAAGTTATTCAAGTTAAATAAAAATATGTAAACTGCAGCAATTTCCTAGAATATGTTGATATTTTATTTATAATCGTGCTTTAAAAGTAAAATTTGCAATACAATTCGAGAGATTAAGAATGGTTTTTAAAGGTCCTAGAATCTTCCACTACATTGTAAAGCATTTCTTTAGCAAAATTAATTCCTTCAGTATACATTTTTTAAATGAAAACTAGAAAGAGGTTGACGATGTTCAAATAGAAAGTATTTAAAAAGTGGCAAACAAGTTAAATTCCAAAATAAGCTTGTCAAACTTGTCAAAATCACAACCAACACCACTTTGTTACATGGGGGAAAAGCATTTTGAAGGGCTGGCCGAGATCTGATCGTTAACCGGCTCTCAGCTAATTTGAAAGAATTAGCTGATTGGCTGACGTCACTTGGGATGTGTTTACAAAAAAGCTGTTCTTAAGTTGGTGTTAATTGAAAAAAATCAACCAATGGCATATCGTTGCCAACTGAACAATGACTGATTGGTACGACAAAAATTCAACACCGTTTTCGCTTATGTTGCTTCGCTGCTATCTGAACAGCAACTGATTGGACGATCGTGCAGAATGCGGCTGCGAAGCTCTCAAGTGACGTGTCAGTCCAAGTTCCGCTCACAATTTTCTTTTTCCCCATAATTAAAGCGTAAACTTTGTTGGTCTATCAACCTTGACTTTTTTACTACTATGGTATTACTACTATGTTATACTATACTAAATACAGCGCGGCCTGTTTTAGTGAAGAAAAAGAAGACACTTACCATGGTAATTCTCGCTTTCTTTACCGGTATAGGGTCCTGTGGTCTTCCGATTTGAGTTGTGAAATGTACTTCATGTTTCCTAAAAAATGACTACTTCAAATAGGATTGTCAGTACTTACAATCATTTAGCTTTCAAAATACATAATTAAATGTTAATTATCTTCTGGTAGTACTCTGCTGTAAACATATTGTTTTATTAATTTAAAATTAAGAATGCTGATCTAAGAAGCGTTTGAGACATTCTTTCATCTAAATTATCTCACAAAGTAAATCTGTTTATCGCTCGTTGTCGTTGTTTTAAAAAACTTTGTCGCGATAGAATTTTAGACGCGATCAGAAAATGTTTATTTAATAAATGAAATTAACATAAATTGTATTTTTAGGCACACCTAAAATATTTAATAGCATAATGGGTATAAATAATCATAAATTTGAATTAAAGCCAGTTTCTTATTTTAAACGAATTTCGTCATTTAATGCTAATGCCATAATCTCAACAGCAAACAATTTAAAACCGAGAATTTGCTTTTTCGACTAATGAATATTAAAACGCGAAAATTAGCGGTTTAAAAAGTAAATCGAAAATTATTTGTGTTTATGAAAATGGTAGCACGACTATTTATAGCTATGAGCGTAGATTGAAAATTTAAAAATATATACCTAAAATCGCCCTTTACGAAGCGAACTTATGATGTTTTTCCAGTTGGAGGCATTCTATAGTTATATATATAATAGATATACATACTACACAGGATTGCCAAAAACTTATGTTAACCACCTTCACAAATTTCCAAAAAATAAAACCCTTTGCTTCGTTAAATATAAATAAATAACTAAACTATCATTTATAGGGAAAACCTCGAAGAAATTTAAAACTGCTTTTAAAATTGAAAAAAAATATATATTGTACATATGTATATATAAATATAAATAGGTATATATGTATATAATATATATATATATATATGTTTAATATTAATCTTTTTTTATATAATTTTTTGGACAGGAAATTAAAAGAGAAAATTAAATAAAACTAATCTCTAAACATTTCATAACAAATTCAAGGAAAAGTGCAATTTTTCAACGAAAATATTAGTTTGGGGAAAAAGAAATCCATTAATCAAAATAATGATACCCTTTGTTTGGGTTTAAAAAAAAAATGTTGTGTAGGTAAAGCCTCGAAAAAATCTAAAATGATTTTAAAACTTAAAAAATATATATCCCTTTTTTTGTTATTTTCTTATATATTTTTTTTTGGGCATTTTTGAAGGGAAATTAAAAGAGAAAGTTAAATAATATTTTTCTACAAGTATTTTATGCCAAATTTAAAGAAAAGTGCATATGCTCATCGGAAATATTAAATAAAAAAATAAATACTTATTTCCTTATTTATTTTTTTTTTTGCTCATCCTCATTTACCATACACATTTGTATGCATGTGCGTAAGTATATTCTATTTATATGTAAATATACATATGTATATTAATTCTATGATCAGCTTTGTCGCTTTAAAGTACAATGACACACTCCACATTTGAATGATTACATGCATACATTTGAAGTGGATGTCGTCACAAACTCATTCTCAACTCTCCACTCGCCCACGGACTCATTTATTTCTTCACTCATCTTGTCAATAATTGCTTGTTACAACAGAAACATATTCATATTCTTAGTGCTTGTTATGAAAATAAAAAATTTTAATTCATACAACGTACACATTTCCCCTCCCACTTCCCCTGAGAGAGTGTTCGTATGAAGCGACATACGAGAAGTAAATTGTATGGTAATTGTGAACTTGTCAATTGCCTTAATGATTGCCTCATTCAACACACAACTTTGTTGTAATTGTTGTGAATATAATTGTTGTTCTTCTTGCCTGATTTTACAACAACATTACACTTTTCATTGTCACTGTAGTATGATAGTTAATAATTTCACATTTTGTAGTTGTCATCAGCACTTGAAATTTCATGCGCTGCTTCTCACTCATGCAGAGTCCACGGCGTGATTGTTGTTGCGGCTGAAAATTTTGGATAAGTGTAATTTAAGTAGATATCGCTGATTGTCGATAGAGTTCTTGTAGAAACCTACAGTGCACATGAGTGCATACTTAGTAAATGTGGAGAAATGCTTCTGGCTCTCACTACTTGAACCGGTTAGTAACCTACGTAGGCATACGAACTGCTTGCAGTTTTGTCTCAAACACTTTGTATAAATTATGAAATTGATAAGCGCTCAATTACAAAAAGTTCTCACCTATCGTTCACAACTACCCGCTTATACATATAGACTATCAAACAAGGTTTCCTCGCCTTCATTCATAAACTCCTCGTACTTCATATCGCTCTTGTTAGCTTTCACCTGGGTGTTTGCGCTGTTTTGTGTACCTTAACCAGTGCCGTGGCATTTGTTTATATTCTAAAAGGCATGGCCTATCTACCTGCTTTTGTTTGCTAATTTCTATGACGTATTATTTGTTATAATTTTATTGTATTCTAATGCTTTTGTTAATGCCAATAGACAGTTGCTATTTAATAAATTTCACTGGCATATACTTACATGTTACATATGAAGAAAAAATAGAATAAAAATATGTGGTAATTCAACTGAAATCAATTATTTGTGATAAGCTTTGAGGCGCCGCCTTTTGATTTTTTCCTTTCGATGGAATTTCAATTGAATCACTTTGACAATGAATAATGTTTATAGCTAATGGAAGTGGGACTTGCTCAAAGGCACTGAGCAAATATTTGTTAACCAAGATAAGGAAAACTTTTCAAGTTTGCAAAAATTAAATTTTCTAAAATTAACTATGTGTATATAAGGTAATGAGCTCTAAGTCAGGAAGAAGTTTATTTAACATTTTTATTAATCATGGGTGTTCCCAAGGGAGAATAAACTTTGTTTTTTTTTTGTTTTCAATTGCCAATGCAATGTAAGGTTTATAATTATTTTATCTTGAAGTTAGGTTAGGTAGTGCTGGCTGTTAAACAGCGCATTTAAATGTTCATATTCATGTGGAATTGTTATTGTACCCAACCTCCCAAACTCCTTTCAGTTAACTTAACTGTGGCTTGAAATAAAATGTTATATTAACAGTACTTCTTATCATCGCTCATATTAGCTTTGATTTGTTTATTGAAATAATAATTTTTCGAAATGTCATCTTTTTTTATGCTGTGATCATTAAGTAGTAACGAGTCATTTTCTTCGCGATACACCTTTCAGTATATAGACGCTGCAAAACATCCTTCCTCGCGCGTAAACTTCTTTTACCCATAACTTTTGTACGATTTTTGCATACATTCGCTGAATATAACGGAACTATTTATATTTTCTTTGACATATTGTGATTTTAATCGCGGATAGAAGCACGTGTTGTTAAAAAATAAAATGGAATCTTCGAACGCGTATAAGAGGCATATTTTGTATTTTTTTATAAAAGTGGTAAAAAATGCAACAACTGCTGCTGAAGAAATAAACACTGTTCACGGAGTGGTTTTCAAAATTCCGAAGTGGTAGCTGCGACGTGGAGGATGCCCCGTGCGCTGGTCGTCCCGAAGTCTTAAACTCCGACGCCTTGCTCGAACTCGTGGAAGCTGAGCCAAATTTGACAGTCGATATGAAAGCTCAGAGGTTAAATTCATCGCATGGAACAGTTCACTGAAACCTGGTTCAGTTGGGAAAGGTTTTAAAGCTGGGAAAATGGGTTCCGCATAGACTTTCCGTCGCCAACCTTCAGCAGAGAGTGAATGTGTGTTCTCAGCTGCTGCAACGACTTGAGAATGAAAGGTTTTTGAACCGTTTCGTTACTGGTGATGAAAAATGGGTCCTTTACAATAATCCTGTTCGCAAACGCCAAAGGTTAGATAAAGATGAAATACCAGAACCGAACCCTAGAGTGGCCTTCACCCCAAGAAGATTCTCCTGTCTATTTGGTGGGATATGGCCGGTATTGTTTATTATGAACTTCTGGAACCAAACCACGCAAGACCTCATACAAGCAAGGCAAACATTAGGCAAGCTGAACGAGCTCGGATGGGAGCTAATGCCTCATCCACCATACTCTCCGGATATTGCACCTTATAATTATTACCTTTTCCGTGGACTTCAATCCCATATGAGTAACAAGAACTACTCCTCAAAAGAAGCTATAAAAAGGGATATCGAAACGTATTTTGGCTCCAAGGACAACAAATTTTTTTAGCAGGGAATTTAAAATTTGCCTAAACGTTAGGACGACATTGTAAATAATGAAGGAAAATATATTATTGATTAATAATAGGACTATGAATAAGTTCGTGCGGTTTTTTTCGAAATTTGAAACTTTATTGACGTAAAATGGTTACAAATTTAATATTCAAAATATTGTCCATCGCTTACTACTACTTTTTCCCATCTTTCTGGCAATTCACGGATTCCCTTTGTGAAAAATTCGGTCGGTTTTGCCGCAATCCACGAATCGATCCATTTTTTGACTTCATCGTAATTACGGAAGTGCTGGTCAGCCAGGCCATGTTGCATCGATCGGAAGAGATAGTAATCGGATGGCGCAAGGTCTGGACTATACGGCGGGTGGGGTAGGACATCCCATTTGAGCGTTTCTAAGTATGTTTTGACCACTTGTGCAACATGTGGCCGAGCATTGTCATGTTGCAAAATAACTTTGTCGTGTCTATCGGCGTATTGCGGCCGTTTTTCTCGCAGTGCTCGGCTCAAACGCATCAATTGTCGTCGGTAGACATCCCCCGTAATCGTTTCATTCGGTTTCAGTAGCTCATAATACACAACACCCAGCTGGTCCCACCAGATACACAGCATAACCTTCAGGCCATGAATATTCTGCGCCGACGTCGATGTTGAAGCATGGCCAGGGTATCCATACGTTGCCCGACGTTTTGGATTGTCGTAATGGACCCACTTTTCATCGCCAGTCACAATTCGATGCAAAAAACCCTTTCTTTTGTGCCGTTGAAGCAGTTGTTCGCATGCCATAAAACGGCGTTCAACGTCTCTTGGCTTCAATTCATACGGCACCCAATGGCCTACCTTTCGGATCATTCCCATGGCTTTTAAACGTTTGGAAATGGTTGATTGATCAACTCCCAAAGTTTTTGCAACCTCTTCTTGCGTTTGAGGCGGATCTTGATCGAGCAATTCCTCCAATTCGGTATCCATGAACTTTGGCGGCGCACCCTCGCGTTCTTCGTCTTCCAAGCCAAAATCACCACTTTTAAAGCGTGCAAACCACTTCTGGCACGTTCGCTCAGATAGAGCATGCTCACCATAAACTTCCACCAAGATACGATGACTTTCGGCTGCTTTTTTCTTCATATTAAAATAATGAAGAAGAATTCCCCGCAAAAACACATTATTTGGCACGAAATTCGACATTTTCAAGTGTGGTAAAAATATTGTTGTTTACGCTTCAAATAAAAAACTTATACTGACGTTTGTGCCTTACGACAGTAGCTCTCCAATGAATGTTTGGAAATGTGGATCGATGGAATAATAATCAAGTTACGCCATCTGTTGTAAAACCGCACGAACTTATAAATATACCTATTAAAATAAGGAAAATAAATGAGGTTCGAGGCAGAGTTTGCAAGATATTTGTGGAAAAACTCTCCCTGTCGGTATTCTCACTCCTGACATGAACTATTTGCTCGCAAGTCTGGCTGTTAAGAGCTTGAAGGTGAATTCAACCACTGCTTACAATTTGTGACTAGATGAACCGTGAATTCCTGTTAATTTATATAGCAGATTCATATGAAAACACAAAGCGGATTTTAATATCCAAATATTCGAAATTCTTGGAAAGATAGTATCGAAGCCTAGAGTTAACGAATTCAATGTCTCTTCGTTATAATAATATGTACTTTAACCAAACCTTGGGCAACGATAGCGCATGTGACGCGGGTATTTGTTGCAATTTTACGGACGCGAAATACATATAGATATTTTTATATCCCTATAAGCAAATACAGATATGTTTCCAAACGTAGGCATGCATAAAATTTACGATAATGATCAATTACATTTCTAAACGTGCTGGGTGAATATGGGTGATTCTGAGAAAGAGTGTAGAACACTGACATAGTGCCTCGGGCAAATTTGAGTGCTGTTCAACGTGCTGTGCACTGATGTGCTCGTTTTGGAGCTCATTTACCGAAATGTTTATTTTTGCATACTTTCATTTCAACATAAATTTTTCTCCTATTTGCTTGCCGCAAAAATATCATTGCACTGTGCCTAAAGGGCAAAGGAAATACTTATACTTACGAGTATGATATGCATATCTGTAACTAACAACGAAAGCTGTATAGAATTATGAGAATGTGGCACACAACATCAGAAAGCAGGAGAGAATAGCTACAAAACTAAACCACCACATATACCCAACAAACATTTACAGTAATTTTAGCATGATTTGGAATCAAAACTCATTCTCAAATGTCAAGCCTTTGGTCAGATTAATTAATTGTTAATTTAAATAATTGGGACGGAATAAAAACTTTGTTATTTAAGCGGGTCGCGCTCATAAAAAACATATTCCACAAATTTTACAAAAATGTTAGTCAAAATGAGCGAACGCTAATAATTTTGAAAAAGATTATTTCCAGGATCAACTTTGCCAAAAACAGAACTAGTCCAGTGTGTCGGATTTTTTTCCCGAGCGGTAAAATTTTAGAATTTCAGTCGAAAATCTGAATAGTTTATTTAAAATATTATTTATAAATCGACTTCCAATATAATTTCTAACCTTAGACTTTTATAGTAAATTTAACAAGGATGTTTTTTCTAGTTGATTTGAACACTATACCTCCTATCTAAATTAGTATTTTTATCACTTTCGCAAAGCAGGTAAAATCAAATTTCATTAAAAACACAGTTACAGGGGTTGGATTATTTCATTGTAATGTTGAGCAGATAATTTAACGGTGGGCGTCCCAACACGAACAACTCGAGCGCGCTAAGCTGAGTGCGAAAGAATGCTTTGTCCAACACTTCATCTACGAAGTTTAGGGAGAGTTTTTTTTGTTTTGGGAAGAGTAGGATAAAAATGTCAATATCGCAATATATCAATATTTTGATTGATGCCGTTGCACCAATTAAAACAAGGAGAAGTTAGTTTCGGCTGACTTTCACCCTGAGACAGGATTTTCACTACATCGAGGGTGGAGCCCTGCATGTGTCTAGCAACCACAAAAGAAACATCTGTCCAGGCTCTCTGCCTATGACGTATGGAGGTTATACGTCGTTGATAGTCTCCATAACTTTTAGTATGAAGCAGATGGAGTTTCGAAAGGATGCGATTGTGGTCTTGTCTGCGTATGATATGGTCCTGTGTCATTAACTCAAGCGTCTGTAGTTGTCTTCGGTACGTCTGAGTCGACCTCCTCTGGAACACTGTTTCATATTCAATTCAGTTTTTGTCAGGATGTTCGATGTAATCAGAAATAGCGAGGACTCGTACAAAAAAATAAAAGTTCGGTTAAATTAATGCAAATAAGAAAGAAAAACAAGCAAACACTTTCAACTGAGCTCTACAATTACGTCAGCCTGCTGTATTCTCTCACTCCTGAAACAGCTCCGATAAATGGAACTCGCTCTGAACTCAGACGTACTTTGCGCTCTGCTCAGCAGTACTTGTCGCTCCTCTTAAAAAACTACAAACTCATTTTCAATTTGAGAATCATTGCAGGGAGATCATTCGATAGAAACCTGGAAAAATCTAAGTTCTATCAATCCCTCATCAATTCTGTTCACTGGGTAGCACATTCGTAGAGTCCCACTGAAATGAGCGTGTGTGTGTAAAAATATAATCGCAAGCCCTTGCGAAAAAAAACTGCCGACGTACGCTATTCTTCTGCCTCACATATCTTCAAATTTATGAGCTTCGCGCATTTGCTTTTGATATGTGTGCGTGAATGATAATGATAATCGCAAAATAGCTGCAACTACAAAAAAAACCACAACCACACCAGACAAAAGTCGCTACACCATTCACGCCACTCCGTTCATATGGGCGAGTAGAAAGTATTGCGTAGGGAGCTCCCGCATGGAGTTGTAGCTGGCATCGGTTTTGAAGCTTGGCGCTGTTGAGTATTATTTATTTGACTTTGGCACGAGAGTTGTTGTTATATACATTGTTTTTTATCTCTTGTTTTTTTGGGTGTACGTTGCTGTGCCGGTCCGCACGACCAAGTCATTTTTTGAAGCATTGATGAAAAGCTGTCGACCAACTGACTGCCAGCGAACGACAATAGCTGCCAGCGACATTGTTGTGCCTGTAAGTAGTAGCGGCACATGTAAATTCACTCACACATATTTATATACGCATAGTACTAAGCTGCGCCGATCTTTTGCTGTGTTAAGTGTGTTGAGTGTGATAAGCCCCAAATGTGAATAAATATGGCAGTCATATCACAATCATAGATGGGCTATATGTACTTATGTACGTATGTGTGCGTATGTGATTCCACCGAAATTGGGGCAATGTGCATATGCATACAAAGAACATTCATGCCACACAATCGTAGATACAATGAATCTCCGTTCTTTGTTTTCGTTTTTTTTGTTTTCGTTTTTTGTTTTTTTGCTGTCTTTTCCTGCTGCAGCAGTACTGCCGCTGCTTTAGTGGAAGACACTTTTCGCTTCACTATCTGTTTTTGGCGTTTTTATGACAACACAAGCCCCCGCTGACACATTTCTAGGTACAAACGCACATGCAATGGATTTCATGCCTATTACAAAGATTTCTCAGCTCTGCTTTGATAAGATTCTGACACGAATCTACTTTGCTTTAAACTGTGGAGAGCTCTGCCACCTTCGGTGATGCTATATTTTGTTTAACCAAAAACGGGTATAGAAACCCTGCAGGAAAATCTGCTGCTTGCGAGCTAGCACTTAAAATGCGATGCTACGACTACTAACATGCCGGTCAAATTCAATTATTGGTCACTTTATCGACGCTTTCGGTTTTATCAACATTTTCTTTAACATCAAAAATATCTGAACTTGAATTGAGGAGACCAAAATTGCACGTATTCCATTTTCGCCTTTATCAGAGAAAAACTTTAAAATGTACCGAATCTTCTCTTTGTTGACTTCCATTGATAACTGCTTTTTCTATAACTCACAACTGATGAAACAAACAAAAATCAGGAAATGAACTTTTGCTGTGAAATACCACCTATACAACGAGCATAAACCCTAAATTATTTGATCGAGATATCGATCACTACAACCATCTGCCGCGAAAATAATGTATTTCTATTTCCCCAAATTAATTGGCTTAGGTGTTTTTTTGTGTCAAGAAACTAAAAAAATAACTTTCAATGCTATAATTTTCAGAAATACAGCTCGCGAGCAAGTTATAGCACCTCAACTTTTTAGGAAAAGTTGATTATTTCTTCATTTATTTATTAATTTTAATAATTTTTTATAAAAATATTAATAATTCTATAACAAAGTGTAAGTACAAAATTTACAAAAAAAAATATCAGCGAAATCTCTTACTTTTCTCGTTATCAGAATAAAAAAATAGGGTATGCAGTTTCTTAGCCTATTAAATCTTCTCGTTCTTGATTGGCCGAGTTTAACAAAGCGCGGCAGTCGTTTCTTTCTCATAATAACCGGCGCCAATTGGACACAGTAAGGGAAGTCAAGTCCTTCTCCACCTGATCTTGCCAACGCAAAGGTGGACTTCCTCTTCTTCTACCACCACTAGCTGGTACCGCAAAGAATGCTTTCAGATCCGGAGCGTTTTTTATCCATTCGGACGACATGACCCAGCCAACGAAGCCGCTGGATCTTTATTCGCTGTGCTATGTCTATGTCGTCGTAAAGCTCATACAGCTCATTGTTTTATCGCCTACGATACTCGCCGTCGCCAACGTGCAAAGTATCCAAGCGACGCTTCACCGGATGTTGTCATCGTCCACGCTTCTGTGCCATACGTTATGACGGGCATGATGAGAGCCTTGCTGAGGGTTAGTTTCGTTCGGCGAGAGAGGACTTTACTACTCAATTGCCTACTTAGTCCAAAGTAGCACTTGTTGGCAAGGGAGATTTTATTAAATTTTGGTATATTAAAAAAATGCTCAAAATTTCTCTTGATTTTTGATAATTTTTTTTTCTGACGGTGTTGAGCATTTTCTGCACATAGCAACCATACACTTTTTTATGTGGAGGAACTTCGCAATATTTCAAACTTGTACTTTATTGCACTAAAATTTAATAAGCTATCGAGTTGCAAACCAATATTTTTTCTGGAAATTCTGATTAATTAGGTGTTTTGCCGGGCTCCTCCTCCTATTTGTGGTATGCGTCTTAACGTTGCTCCATAAATGGAGGGAACTATACTTTTAATCCGAGTCCCAACGGCAAATGGTTTTTTTTATATGATTTAGTGTTCCGTGCACGGAAAAAAATTAAATTAAAAAAAAATATAACATAAAAGAAAAAGCAAACATGAGTAAAATGTTGTGGCGCTACCGATTTGTCGCGAGGTCTATATTCTAAAAAGAACGCGGTGGTCGTTGCAGTCCCCTTCGATAGAAAATATTAGCAAATAATTTCATTTTGCCCTATTTGCACCCAGTCAGTCTCAAAATACCATAATTGATAAAATATCACTGAGTGTTGTTGCTTATTAATTTGTATCATTATTTCAGAATTTCACTACGGGCATCTGACTATTTTTGTCACACTTATCCACAACATACTAACCCACACCAATACGTACATATGCATGTGCATATGTAGGTGCATGCATTCAGAGTCAACAATCTTACAAAACGGTCAACCAAATAGTACTGCGATACTTTTTTTACTCTCTGTTACTTCATTCGAAGTTGCGCTTAGATTATCTATGAAAGAGGCGTTGAGAAATGCGTGCTATTGCATACTTGCAACACACCAACAAACACCAAGTAATAATAAGAGTATTAAGTGCTATCTGGCTTGCTGGTTTACAATGTTTAGAAGTGTTGCAGTGCTGATATTGCGAGTATTGTATGTTTGTATGTATATGAGCGCATGTGAAGTTACTAATGAGATTTCATGTCAATTTTCTTGGGTTGTTGCTTCACCCTTGTTTGATTAATATAGAAATGTTCTAAATTTGAAATAAGAAAAAATAGTTACTATTCTTAGTAGAACATTTAAAATATTTCTTTTTTGAATCTTCTAACACAAATACAAAAATTTCAGTGCTGGCCGCAGTGTTTCGTTTGAGTGACTTTGCTTATCTAGTATATGGAAGATGCCTACATAAAACTGAAAGTAAGGTATGCAAAGATGAAGAAAACGAAACCAGTGTACTTTTAAAATAGTTACCTATGATAGCCATAGAATTATATTTACGAGGTGTGTTAAAAAAATAAGGCAAATTTTCAAATTTTGCGGGCCACGCACATTAGACTTTCGATTATTATTTCTTTTATGTTAGTACACTCGTCTCGAAGATATCTTCACGGTTTTAGCAATATAGCATTTTTAGTTTGCTTGTGAGAGGCATAAATAAGACAAGTGTTTTGCGTGTTCGGCGATTTTCTGCGATCGGCTCTTGGCTCCCTGGACTCTTCCATTGGGACGATTGAGCTTTGGTTTCGATGTCACAACCATATACCTATGATTTGTCACCTGTTATGGCCCTTTTAAGCAAATCTGGATCATCGTTGACGTCATTCAACAATTCCTGAACGATGCTCATGCGACGTTGTTGTTGGTCAAAATTCAGCAATTTTGGAACTAACTTTGCTGCCACACACTTCATACCCAAAATTTCCGAAAACATTGCATGGCATGAGCCAACCTATATGCTGACTTCCTCGGCATCTTCTCTTATTGTGATTGACGATTCTCCATAACCATTTCACTTTCTCAATTTCTTTACTTTATATCGATCGTTGGTGTGATGGGGCGTCCAGAGCGAGCATCGTCATTCACATCTTCTCGACCTTCTGTGAAAAGCTGGTACCGCTTGTAAACATTTTTTTGTCTAAGACTACTCCCACCGTAAGCCACTGTCAACATTTTAAGCGTTTTTGATGCAACTTCTTTGATCCATTTTTTTCAATAGCAGAAAATCGTCGAACACGCAAAACACTTGTCTTATTTATGCCTCTCACAAACAAACTAAATATTTCGGTATATTGCTAGAACCGTGAACATATCTTCCAGACGATTGTACCAACATAAAAAATAATAATAATAAAAAAGTCGAATGAAAGTAGCCCGCGAAATTTGAAAGTTCTTCTTATTTTTTGAACATACCTTGTAAGTGTATCGATGTTGAAAGAGTGCGATAGAAATGATTCAAATCATTACGGCAATTATCGTTCACGTCATACGTGAGATGTAATCAGAAATCGCCAAACAAGTATTGGTCATGAAAATATCCCACTTCGAGTTTTATGAAGATTTAATGAAATTCTTAAGCGATCCAATGTAAAAATATGCGATGGAGTAGTTCTGAAGCTCAAGATGACATGGAATTTTGAGAACCTTTCTAGATCATTGTGGAAGCTAGTAATTCCGTGCTTCAAAACTAATTCGAAGCTTTGGATTACTGAGGATTTGAGGTTTGGATTACTTGAGAATGCGAAAACTAGGACTGGTACCTTAGTCGTCAAACTCTTAAAATGGGAGCGAGATTAATCTGTCCCACAATTTCTAGACCAGAATTCATGAAACTAAAACTTTTAATAGGAAGGCCCTTCAAAGAAGAGTATCACCTGCATTTATCAACTTTATGTCGCATAAAGAAAATGGAGTACCAGTTCTAATCCCACCTTATTACTTCGAATATAGTTGATGGGTGCTACTTTGTTCTTAACTTTTAGAAAGACAGAAACAATATGTACTGAGCGCCACAGTCTTCATAAGACAAGAAGCTTACGACAATTTCGGAGCAGGATGAATGAGCTTTTTACTGAGCAACAAGTCACCATCTACTGGAATCCAGGACACAAATGAAGTGAATAAAACGACTAGCTAAAGCAGGCGCAAATTTTTCTGTAGTTAGCGTGGCCTGTAACCACGTCTCTGCAAACAATGGCTGGACATAGATGCAGCAATGATTCAAAGAGCGAAAAAACATTAAAGACGAAATATAAAGTTTTTACACTCTCCTTACAAACACTTGGTATCACTATGCATCAATTTCTGGTCTACGTGCGATCTGCAGGATCACACCTAAACAAACCTAGAATCTAGAAAACTAAAAAAATTCCCGCCATTGTCAAGAACTGTCACCGGGTACTACATGGGACACTGCCTCCTCTGTTAGCATCTGCACACAGTAGCTTTGAATGGATGTAATGACTCTTCGCGCACCACATACTGATTTTCAGTGCCCCAAAAATGAAGATTTGGTTATTGACGTAACCGCTTAAGTGGGAATGCGCCCCGTCGCTCATGATGATTTTCGACACAAAATCGTCCTTTTCGTTGTTGAGATTGAGGATCACTTGAGAGTAATTTACACTCTACTGATGGTCGGCAGGCATTAACTGATCCACAGTTTCCACTTTGTAGGGGAGCAAAGTCTTTCACTAAAATTGACTGTAGGGGCCGTGTCCAATATAATTGACGTATGATGCCATTTGCAAAAATGATAAAATCTTCGCATAGGGTGATTAATTTTGTGCCACCATGTACATTGTATAAAGCACAAAGTACAAGTTTGAAGGGGCTCAAAATGTTCGTTCATTTTTTATAATTTTTTTTTAAATTTTTTGGCAATGTTTCGCATTTTCTCGGTTTGAAAAAGTTATATTTTATTAAAAAATAAATAAGCAAAGTCTTGTTAATATGTGGTGCTTTTATTAAATTGATAGGAAATGTGTTAAATTAAAATGAAATATCTTACAGCGTCATTCTCGCTATTTATTAGCCGCGCTTCGTATAATGCACAAACCAATTAGGAGCGAAGTGTAAACTCAGAATTAATTATTATTTTTTTTTAATTACATCAGAAATTCTCCCGAGTGGCTTCAATTGATATAAGTTGTTGTTGTCTGGTAATTTTACTGTGCATCACAAAGCTTTCGCATTGTATTGGCAACATTTTGTCTACAATTCCAGCAAATTACTTAACTCCTTTTTTATCTGCTAAAAAATAACGAAATAACACAGAACTTTGGATAAGTTAATTTGCATGCGCACCTGTCAAGTTTTTATTTTATTTACTTTTTCATTTTATTTTATTTTCTATTTCGTTTTATTTTAAGCAGATTATTTTTAGCAACAGTCGATTTTCGTGCGATTGCGTACCAAAATAAAACTTTCAATGCAAAAACAGGTTTCTAGACACACACGAACTTAGAACAACTCTATGGGTGTCCCGTATATTAGAAGGTGTGTAATTGTGAATGCTTAAAATTTATGTTTACCACATCATAAATTAGCTTCTAAACCTTTTAGCCACCAAAAAAAAAAAAAAATAACTCGCTGCTGTTGCTCATGCTGGGATTATGTCATTCGTAGCTTTATTGTTTTACTATACGCCATCTAACTTTATTTTTGAGTGTCCATATACTCCTATTAATGTAAATATATTTCTCTAATAAACATACGCGCATATATTACCTTCATTCGCCTGTTAGACTCACTACTTTGTCACCACAATAATTTGTCCAGTTTTTCTTGTCTTTGTTTTCATTTGTTTATGACTTCGGTCACACGCAATTTCCGCATCTTGTTTTCATTTCAAACGCACCGCAAACGCGTTTTGTTGACGCATTAAACATCGATTGACGCCAGCGCATGGAGAATTTATACATTTTATAAATATTACAGTATTTTGTGTATTTTTGGTGTTTTCATACAACCGTGAATTGTATTTATTTTAGTTGACTGCTTCACAGTTGCCTCCAGTTGCCTTAATGCCGATGACTTGTTAATCAGCCCAAAGCGCATTTTAATATCTTAATTAAAAGTTGGCCTCTTTTCGTCTTTTTTCTTTTCATCCATTTTATTTATTTTTTAGCTTACTCTAATGCTGGAACCTTGAATGGGTTTTTAATCGTAGTAAATTGAAAGGTTGATTGGACGCGACGAATCTGTTGGCAACTGGCTTTGATTGTCAATGAGACAGCGAGTGGTCTGTGCTCGCATTGTGTGAAAATCAAATGGATTGTGCAACACTGTCAACGGGTGTAATGTATTCCAAAATAGTCTAAGCCTTACAATGATCAATCATAATTCGGTTTAAGTGCCTTATACCAAATAATAAGTAATGATAATATTTACTGTTTTCTATGCATTGGCTTTTTTAACGAAATGTACCTTGAAATTAAATGTTATTGTATTTGTTTCTAAAAAAAGAAACTTCTTAGCCGGAAATTGGAGTACACGTATTTCAAACGTAATTAATTTACGTTAATTTTCTAAGAGCTTCAAAAGTGTTACATTGCTTGGTCGTGCCATGAATTCTATTACCACTTCAAATTAATGTAAAATTTAAAGCACGAATTTTTACATTTCATTGTAATTTTGAATTTGGAACTGATACTGCACAAATTATGTATGTAAAATTTTGTATTTCATATACAGGGTTACCGAGAGAGTCGTCCTAGATACTTAAGGACATTATTGTTTAGGTAATTTTTGATTAATTTAGTTATATGACATGATATCCACAACTTAACCGTTTTCAAGATATTTAATTTCAAAGTTTAGGTATTTAAAAAAAATTGTTTTGTTTTGTACTTCAATGTTGGTTCAGTGGTCCGATTTTTTTCCTTTCTTAGTCAAAGAAAATATCAATTCATAAAAATCATCAATAACTTTGGCGCTATGCACTGATAGATGAAAATGGATGCTTGAAGAAATTTTGAATTTACGATTTTTTGCTAATTGTGTCCTACTTCACATGATTAAAAAAACAAATATTGGTATGGAAACTATTCTAGAAATTATTTGAAAAATTAGTATGGGTTTCTAGCTTCAGAAATTGTGTAAAAAATAAAGAGTTATAATGTCTAGGAGGCCACCGTAGCCGAATGGGTTGGTGCTTGACTACCATTTGGAAGTGCGCAGGTTCAAAACCTCGGAAGCAATACAACAATTTATGGAAAACGTTTTTTCTGATAGGCGTCGCCCTCTGGCAGGCAACGGCAAACCTTCGAGTATATTCCTGTCACGAAAAAGATCATCATAAAAACCAGCTGCCGTTCGGAGTCGGCTTAAATCTATGGAGAGACCATTTGTGGAACAACATCAAGACGCACACTAAAAATAGAAATAGGAGATCTGCCAAACACCCAAAAGGACGACTTCCCCGGTTACCATGTGCATATATTATTCACCTTTATTATTCACCTATTATCACACCTTCATTATAAACCTCCTCTTCTTTCATTAAAAAGCTCTAAAATACTCCTTACATATCTACCATTGTTCGGAACCGTATTGAAAGTCCCCCTTGTTAAACTGATTTTAATACCTTAGAAACCCGAAGTAAGTCGCACGATGCACGATCCGGCGAAAAAGGCGGACAAACTGCCACTGGTCACACTTGGTTAGAAGTACCTTGGTAGACAACGCGAAATTAACCTGCATATTGTCCCAACGTGAAGCCTTTGAGTTCACAGAAACACCAACTATCGACCCCGGACTGACGACCCATCAACTACTTGGTATGCAACAGTAGGTAGCCCCAGCCCAATCTATGGTATTCTGAATTCAACCGGTAGACGCATTTAATATTTTCATTCCTAGGCAGTGGGCCATCGCCACCGCAGCATTACCACGCAGATAGCAAAAAGCATGCAGGGGATACTCGCCACTTCTGCATTACACTTCGTCCGCCTTTCCTTATTCCCTTCGGTAATAGTTAAATACTAGCAGGGGAGCAGTAACTATTAACAATTAAGAATGCAAAATAAATATGCCTTTGGCTGGGCCATTAAAAAAACGTAATTATTTTCATTTTTTGATAATTTTACAGCTAAAACTTCTGTTCTTGGAAGGTTTTTGAAAATACACTGTATATGAAAAAGCGTGTATTTATTTTTTTTATTTGCTATACTCGCTTTTCATCTCCCCGCATTTTCGGCTCACAAAAGAAAATTTCTTCCTAATCCATAAATGGGATCCCCGTTGTCAGAGAAATTTTAATGTCACTGCTTTACCGATCACAAAAGAACTGAAAAATAGCCAAATAAAAATGTGCGATGCCCTAGAAAAAATAAAGGGATTTTTTTTCATTTTTAGTTCTTCTTCGGCTACAACTTCAAGGACTTTTCATAATAAAGTTTTGAAAAAAAAATTATTTTTTGACTGTAGTATTATTTGAAAAAAAAACTTTTAAAAGTTAATAAGAACGGTTAGAATGTGAAATTCCCGAATCACATCAAAACTAGCTTTTGTGTCGCTTGTTGACCCGGAAAGATCCAGAAACATTTTAGCCGATATTATTTGACTTACAAAGTAAAAACCAACCTTTAAGAACTTTGTACTTTTTCAATATAAAGGTAAAAAAACAAAAGGCTTGCTGAATTCTTATAAAGGAGGTTCTCGGGACTTTAAAGAACAATCAAATCGCCGTAGTTGCCAGGCATTTCGTTTCACTATTTGTGAAGTTTTTTCTTGACCTTCCATTCGTCAGCTGTATTTCATACGCAAAGACACAAAAGTGGATTGTCACAGGAGATACGATATGAGCAGAGAGGATCTATCCCCCCTTAGCACATGTAATGCTGCGGTGGCGATTGACTCTCGTACATGCTAAATTATATTTATGAAAAGCGAATCGCTAGCGCACATACCAGAGGGATGTTCTATCTTTAATCTATTGGCGGTATTGTTGTATCAACTGATTGGTGCCTGATTGCCAAGTTGAGAGTATTCGCATTTTCTTTCTTCTTCTTCCTTCGGGAAGACCAGTAGAAAAATTTAACAATAGCCCGCCAAATTGTTGTGTTGGAAGAACTGATATCACCTTGGATTGACTAATAGATAGTAATAGGTTGTGACTCTCAAGAACCTAGTGAAGGTACACAATCCGATGAATGCCGAAAAAAACACCTTTGCTTTGAATTTTGTTATGCTCGGGTTGTAACAGTAGGCGATTTTTTATGGGAGACTATTTCATGTCAAAAGTGAACGCGGAGATTTTTCTTGGCCTCCCGAGCGTGTATTGCTATTAGAAAAAAGCTTTTGGTTTATTTGCCTTTTCATTCATTTCGGCAGCGGAAATTATAACTTAATGCCGTTTTACCCAAAAATATGTACACTTAGTTGAAGCAACCGCAGTGACCAATCAATAAAATGTGTGCCAGTGTTAAGCTGAATGCTAACTCAGATACAAATTTTGTTACTGTTCATTAAATTTAGGTTTGAAAATCTCAACTTCTTCAGCACACAAATGCCTTTGCCTTTTAATGTATAAGAAATATATAAATAACATTTTTCTATGACAGTATCAATCAAGGATCCGATTATGCGAATATTTTCCACTGCCTTTCTAATACAAAAAGCATACCAAATACACTCATGGTCAAAATAATAAGCACGCGATATTTGCGACAGCTTTGACTTCTTCAATTTTTTTATTTTATTTAAAATATTTAAATTTAAATTTTATTAAAATATCGAGACTAAATTTCACATAAATTAAACTCTGAAAATTTGTACAAAATTTATAAAAAGTAGAAAAATTTGTTATCAAAATTCGAAAAGTTTTGATTCGTATTATCAAAATAATAAAACTACGCACACGGTTTTATAGATCATTAAATATTACTATAATAAAGGGCAAATGTGAAGTGGCTCAAAATTCCGTTGCTTTCTGATAATTTTTTTACGGACGGTGTTGCGCATTTCTCGAATTTTTTCTTATATTAAGAAAATGCGTCGAACAATTATTAAAAATCAACGATGTATGCGATTTTTTGTCGAATAAATTACATGTATTTTTATAGAAAAATTAATGATAATTTATAAAGAAGTAGTGGAAACTGGTGAAAATATCGTATATTTATTATTTTGTCCATGAGTGTAATTGAATTATTTTTTAATATAATAAACTGAAAAATTGTAACGCACTTAAAATGCTTCATACAGCAATGAAATAAAGAAACTCAAGTATTTTTTTTTCAAATCGCATCACACAGTCTGCTGTCAATCAATATTTATCACACATTCACCTGAATCGAAATCGAACTTTCACATTGTCATTAAATACAGTTAACGCGTTATGCCTTTTAATCAAAGGATCATTGATTTTCATGATCAATCAGTGAAATCGCATCTGATAACTACACAGCGCAACATGTTGAACACGACCGTTATTCATTCATTCGTGCACTCAGTGCATGCAGCTATTCAAGCATTTGATGCACCGGCTGGGCGGCAGGCACACGTCACCTACTTTTGACGCCAAAACATGCGCCACATATGAAACACCGGACCTGCACCACTTCGAATGGCACATGTTATCCGTCATAACATCGACAACAAAATAGCAAAAAATTATACATAACAACAACAACAACAACAAGAATAACAATAATGCAGCGCTACGGGTATTAACAACAACACCATCGATTGATTCAATTACCCACAGCGAATAATCGATTTTCCAGTTGAGGTGCGTTGCTTTTGCTGGTTAGTGAATTTATTTGTGTGTGTGTGTATGTGCATGAATGAATATATTTATATGGAGACAGATGCACTGAAAGGGGGGCACCTACATATGCATTTACCGCCAACAGTTTTACCAAACCTGCCTCAACATCACGGATGGAATGCCGCCGCGTACATTGGCACACATTTCGATCACACGCACACATGCATACTCGTATTTACCTACTCACGTGTATGTGCATACTCTCGTGTCTCCTGTTTACTGTCTACTGTCTACTCATACAAACACCTGTCGCCTTGATAATGTTGTGCGCATAAATTTTGAATTAATTTTACAAACTGCCACCTCTGGAATACTGATACGAGCACTCGAATGTCTTGCGCTCGGTATCGCTCCTTCAACACAGACCGCCTCAGGTATTGTTTAACACCATAAATTGCGCTTTTCTTTTCTCTCAGCTCTTTTGACGCTTTCATGTGGCTGTTTATTGGACTCCTTTCTGCGCTGCCACTTCATCTTCATTGCTTCGCATCTTGCCAAACTTGCAATCTAATGACGGTACGCGTGTGTTGTTTGTAAGCTGTCAGCTGTGCAAAGTGTCAGCGAGTAGCTGGAAGTGATGACTTTCTTACAAAGTTGTAATTTGTGAAATTTAAATATTTATTTGGTGTTTGATTTTATAGAGGAAAAGTGAAAAGAAAAAATTGAAAAAAAACGTAAGAAATGGCATAGACTCAAATATGTTGAAAATAATTTATTTAAATTGCTTGCAGTGCAGTGAAAATGTGCACGATTTGCGCTGCGACTTGATTTCGTGAAAAATTGTTTGCCAACTTAATTAAGGCTGAATCTAAGCAAAGTCAAGGTAATAGTACAAAATGCAGCGCAAATTGTGGTTTCCTAAAAAGTAATTCATCAATTGTAAGAAAAAAATTTGAGAAAAGTTTCACCTTTTGCTTTCCTTTCTTTGAAGGTGGGTCAATAAGTCGATGAAAATGTAAATAACAAACACGTAGCTTGGCATAAAAAACGCTTATTTTTGTAAAATATTTTAATTTTTTTCTTCCATTTTATTTTTAATTTGTTGATGCACTCTAAATAATTTCCCAAACCCCGCCAAATATTCGCTTGTTTCGCCACATTTTTATTCTTGCCGCATAACTGTTCTTCATATTTCAAGATAGAATTTACTCACTAAGCTACCAAACTCTTAACTTTCATAGTTCATCAATTTTACTATTGGAACTGCAGAATTATGCGCCGCTGCGTTGTGGTTGTGGAAAATCGGTAGATTTAGCTTCAACCAGGCGGCTAAATGATCCACGCAGCTCTCCATGACATGTGGCAGAGATCTTTTAAACATTTCAGGATAATCGACTGGAATAAGCTCTCGCATGGAGCTTCTAAAACGAGGGACCTACCTTGGCCTTCTTCGGCTTCGATTTACTACAGGAAGTACTCAATTTCGATCGTTTTTTCTCTGATCTCTGTTGCATTGTAATGAATCTATATTTCTTCGACGACTACGAATTGTGATTGAATATGGCCAAATATTCCCTCGAAGTTGTCAAAGTATTGCGTTTACTGTCAACTTTGATCTAACAAGTCACTAATCTTGAGGATAGTCTTTTCATATCCAAATACATACAAATAGGCTCAATCGTCCAATATCGTCCAATAGCATAAATGCCATGCCTTATATCGACCATATCTGGTTTGGTAACCACAATTAATTGACTAGAATGCTCGCACATTTATTAAGTAAACCAGTGATGGATGATTCCAATTGATGGTGGTGAGCCGTCATAGCTTTATAAGCAAAATACAGTTCTGCTGAAACGCTGACACATTTACTCCTGTATCACCTCCGTTTGCAAATCAATCGAAGCATCACTACGTACATTTTTCTTTGGCTCGCTGTACGTATTTGAATATAATTCGAAAAGTTATGGGAATCCTACTATGAAACTTTCAGGGATTGCTGAGCGCTGTTTCAGCTATTAAGGAAAACAAAGAAAAAATGTAGTAGGGTGTTTTTCAAAAATGAGAAACAAAAATTACCGGAACATTTTGAACAAAAAAATTAATATATGTCCAAAAAAATTTGTTTTTATTAAATTTATAATCATTAAAGAAATATTAATTAATAAATTATTTAAAAATTTTCCAAAAAATTAATTTTTTCCTAAAAAAAAAAATTGAATTCAAATGCTAAAAGTAACCGAAATATTTTGCTTTAAATAACGCTACACCAAAATTTTCAAAATTGCTCAATGTTCTTCAAAAATATTCCAGTTAACATCTTAGTATACAAGTAAACCAATTTTAAGAAAAGGTGAAGACCATGTCCAAAATACTTGGACCACTTGACATGGAATCGTTCATCATACTACAAATGTTAAACCACCCGAACACGTGTGAAGGAAAAAGGTTCAGGCTCATCATACTAATGATACAGTTAAACCAGGCTTTATTCAAGAATTTTTTTTAAATTTATTCTAATTGCATCGAAAATAACCTTATGCTGCTATAAAGAAAAAATATCTACCCAAAAAACTACTAAGTCCCTAATTTCGTTTTCTTTTGCTTGGTTTAGTTCCCAACTAATAATGTACGAAGAGTTTTGTGAAGTAATTTTTGCTAATAAATATACATTTTTTGCGAACTGGCCATTCCTTCCTATCGCCTTATGTTGCAGATGTTTTGAAGAAATCGTTCTAGTTATCAAAAGTGCCTCCCAGATTAAATTATTTCTTAGTTGAGCTCATAGTAAAATTTTCGATGCGTGGAGTTATGTGGAACACCATATATGTAGAGTGCGCCGATTAATTTCTGTTGGAGGAAAAACGCAGCACATCAAGTCAGTATTTATAATGTATTTATTTTTGACAAGGTTATGGCAAGTAGTTTAATGTGCGTGGAGAACTAAGCATGGTTGAAGACGCACTGAATGTGTATAGTACAATACAAAAGTATGGGTTGATGCTAAAGCATTGCCAGACCTGTTACATTTTAAGCTTACTAATATGATTCTAATAATTTCGAATCATTCTGTCAGATTGATCCATTTTTCGAGCGATTTCTCAGCTTCGTTGTACAGACCAACACTGAAATTTTATCAGTGTTTTTCCAGTTTTCTTTTTAATTGGTAGGTCTTATGGACATGCAATTTAGAGCTTTCGAACATTTTCAAATAAGAACAAAATATGTGGAGATGCGTTTTTCAAAAATTATGAGAAATTTCTTTTTTTCAAAAAAAAAAAAATTGAACATAAAAGTAATGTAAAATTTATTTTCAATTAAATAATTGTTTTTAAGCTTAACTTATCTCAAAGAACTAGAAAAAAAGTCATTGTATGGAAATTATAATTATAATTTTTTTCAATTAATTTGTTTTAAGCTTATTTTATCTCGAAAGATTAGAAAAATATGTCATAAATGTATTCAAAAGAGTCGAAAATATTTCACTTTGAAAAGCTCCATAGCAAAATTTTCAATATTAAATAAATATGAGAATTGTAAAGTTTCTTTAAAAATTTCAATTTACTGAGTTAAAAGGAAGACAAAAGGGAGAACGTGTTTAAAAAAAAAAAAAAAAAAAAATTCCAAAATTTTTTAACAAACCGGTATAATTTAATTAAAATTGATTTTTTAAAGGTATTTTTTATCCCTAAAAAAATTTATAAATATGCTGAGGGTCGCATATATTTCATATTTTCTATACACTATTTTTCGACATTCAATAAATACCAAAATTTATAATTTTTGTTAAAATTTTTTCAGTTTACTAAGCTAAACGTGGGGATGTGCTTTTCAAAAACTATCCATATAGTATTTTTTTCAAAAATATTCAAAAAAAAACCTATAACTTAATTAAAATTAATTTTTTTTAAGGGTATATTTTATCCGAAAGGACTAAAACAGATTATAAATAGGTTAAAAAGAAACGAAGATATTATACTTCAATAAACTCTATACCATAATTGCCAAAATTAAATAAATTGCTCCGATATCTCTAATTCACACTATCACCTCCGATCTGCAAGCGGCCAGAAGAGTCTCGCACAGTTGCATGTTAGCTTCTGTGAGGCTTTAGCCTTGATTACTGTCCATCCGCCTTGTCTATTATACTGTAAACTTGTATCTCCTTAAAGCGCATTACACCATTAAGCGCTCAATCTATTGCTTCCTGAAACTAAAAAATGCAGGTGAAGCCTACCTCTGCTCAGTCTGATATTGAACGATTTTTGACGATTAAAATGTTATGAAAACATTTTGCCAAATTGTCATGCTCGAAAACAAATAACCTCACATAAATAAATGGCTCATTTTCCATTGATTTGACACCCTGTTGATAATAAATTCAACTCATAAACTCAGTACCCACAAATTCTTTAAATAAACTTCGTAATTTCATTCGAATGCTTCATCCAACTAAACCATCCTGAAATGTTACAATAACAAAACCACGTACGTAAATAATCAAATCTTATTGAAGTCTTAAATAACAAAAACAAAAAATATTTTTATGTGCAAACCCACAATAAGAAAATGTAGCCAAAAAGGAGAAAGTTTAAAAAAAAAACACGTATGTAGGTACTTCATCCTCACACAGGCGACGAGAGCCAAGAGAGTTGCTGCATTTGTGTACTTCAATAGCAGGAATTTTTAATTATAAATGAAGCAATGACTTCAACGCTAATATTGCAGTTATTCTTGGAGATATTGCGCTCGCTGCGGACAATTTAATAAAAATTGAAATTTGTAATTGCGAAATATACAAACACCGAAGTATGCGATTGGGTGCAGAGGCTACATGTGCATCTATGTATATTTGATTGGGCACATGTATACAAGTATATATGCATATGTACATTAGGATGGCCCAAGCAAAATTGTTTTCTTGATGCTACCCCTTAACCTTCACAAATGTCCAGAAAATGATACCTTCAGCTTTGTTACAAAAAAAAAAATCTAACCATTTTTTTTAGTTATACTGAAACCTCCTACAATTTTAAAAAGTCTTAAAATTAAAAAAAAAATGTAATCAATTTTTGAACGAGAAGAGAAATGAAAAGAGTGCATTTTATCGTTTGCAATTTCAATTATTTTGTAAAGCGCTGGCAGTACGGCGAATTATTTAATAAAAAAGAATACGGTATATGTGGGTGACTTAATTTTTATTCATCATAGAACAAATTTGGGAAGTCAAGAAACAAAGAAATTTTTTGGGCTATCTTAATGTATAAGTACATACAATGCCAGAGGTGAGTGAGACGGAAAGTTCCGTGACGGTTCAGCGCTGTTCATGACGGTGCTATGAACAATTCTGAACATGAAACTATTTAAAAAATCATAACAAATTCTTCAAAGAAATTCATAACGTTTTCCTTCAGAGGAGGAGGAAGTTCCTCTCCTGTAATAACAGAAATATTCAAAATTCCACCAACATTTTTACTGATTGAACAAATGCAGTATGGTGTTAGTTGTTGTTTTGGTCCATGCCAACGCGGTGAAGGTCAAAATTGTATTTACGGCTGCATGTCCATCCAATGCGAAACTTTAGATCGTAGCTACCAAGGCGAGTCTATTAAAGGCTGTATCAGGAGACCAACTGATTTCATGATGAAACGATTTTTAGAGGTATGCTCTGTGACGTGACTTAGGATGTGTGTTAATTATAATGAAAACATCAACCAATGACACTTCGTTGCTGTCTGAACTACAACTAATTGGATGAGTGTGTGAATACTTGTGAAATGAGCAGAAGAGAGAATTCTGCCGCCGAGTCCCCGATGATGTGACAGCCGAAGTTACTCGGAGAACTTTGTTTTTTGCCATAGGTGATGTCCTTGAGCTAATTCGAGTGTTTGTTTTTTTTTTTTTGTTCTTTCGCCGTGTACATTCGGATGCCAGTCGCAAAGCCGTTCCATTCGTACTATCGTCGTATGCTTCTGCCTTTAAATACATGCCGGCTATTCAACGTAGTTCGTCCTTTTCTTTTTATTTTGTATTTTCTTTTCCCGCGACATGCCAATTATGAATGCATCTTAGTAGCGACCAGGTATTGCCAAGTGTTCCTAAAGAGTGAGTTAAGCATTCTGTTTTTCTTTTCAATATTTTCTTCCGGAGTTCCAAATTTGTAGAAGTGCTTTTATTTATTTTGATTTATTCGCTCTATGGTATGGAAATCTTACAGAATTCTTACAGATTAGAAATATACAATATTACTTAAAACTAAAGTATACGAACATATTAAATCACATAAAAGGGCAATAGAAAGTAACGCTACAGAGCGTCAATGGCAGATTTAAAAACAGATTTAGAAAGTAAAAGGTCAATATATAAGTTTTGTGAGATTTTATCAAGCTACCAAAAGCGATCTTAACATATATAGGTACATATGCCAGTGCATAAAAAGTATAATTCGATTTTATTTATGTCACCGAAAGTTCAAGGAAGCCAAATAATATTATGTCAATATTCCTACGACAGTCGGTTTAATGTTATCGGAACGACCGGTACTTATATTCGGTCAAGTACTCTCACCAGCTGGACTCTCTCCAAACATTTAAGGGGCATATTTATACTGCTACAACACACACGCAGTATTAAACCAAACCAAAATGTTATAGGCAATAAAAAAAGTGTAAAATCCCTCTTTAAAAAGATTTGCCACACACGCCACTGTGTGCTCTGATTTGTATGAGTGAGATGCTAATATGAACAGAAGGAATTAAAGGTATAAAATGAAGCTGTGGGAGTATAAATTATAGCAATGCAGCTGTAAGTGAGCATGGCTCGGTAGGAAAATAATGAAATAGTGAATTAAATTATTGGCATTACGCTGCTCATGCTGCGAGTACCGACATCTGTCTTCAACTCTCTTCTCGCATGTTGCGATCGTGGCGTCGGCTTTGATGCTGTAAGAGGTTGATAAATGTACCATTGTTAACACCCTGTAACTCACAACTGAACGGAACAAACAAAGAACAGCAAAAGAATTTGTTTAGTGTGAAATGTCACCTCGACAACGAGCACAAACGGTATTTTACCGTTCGATCGATACTTTACGAGATATCGATCATTATAGCCATCTACAGAGAAAATGAAATGTATTTCTTTTACCCCACACTAATTTTATGACAATAAGGGGATACTGATAAACTTTTTCTATTAAGTCAGATTTGACAAATTCAAAATTGTAGACTCGGTTAAAAGGAAGTTTATTTATTAACAAAAAAAGGAATGGAGTCTATTGAAATTCGTTATCAGGAAAGTTTGCGAGTCATTGATTTTACATTACATGTCAGAAAATTTTTAATAAGAAAAATTCTTTTTTCTGAATAAATTATACAAAATAAAACAACATTTTTAAGGAAAGAAACATATAATGATAATTTGGCTGTCCAAAGAATCGATCTCACTCCTGAACGGTATTTTAATGCACTTCTCTATAGACTTGACAGATCACAGCAAAAATGCAAGCATTCTTATAAATACACAATCATTCACTTTTTTTCTTTATGGACAACTTGCTTACTAAACAAAGAAAAGGATTCTGAGCGATGAAAATCTTTATTTCGCGCTAGATTGTTTGTCTGTTTCTATACGGCAGCTATATAGTTTACAAGTGTCAAATATAATTGATCACATCAAACTCCTAAGGGTCCCAGGAATACCTGGAAATACTTTGCTAGTAATAGGACCAGTAATAGTAAAGCCTTTCCTTGCCTTGGGACAACATACCATCAAGAAAGAGCATAAAAGCGAAGAGCCAAGGCTTTCGGATATAAGCTGGCAACTGTGGCTGAGTCCGACATCTCATAAACCACCCGAAGTGCAAACTGAGAATAGCCACTAGCAGCACACTGCAGATTACGTAGCCATCTGCATCGGCTCGAGATTCCTGTCGTTTTTGTGATCAATCTCCGGAAAATCCAACACTCCTTCTTGTCGAATGCGCAGTTATAGCGAGGAAATGCAATGCAACATCCCCCCTGGAGCGATTAGAAAAAAGGCACATACCAATCCAGTTTGCTTAGGAAACTGGGTTTGGATAACTTATTGTGATGAGTAGAGGTCACAAAAGACCTTTCGTTCGAAGAGCCAGCTTCCAATTATTCTATTTTATTTCATTCTACATACAAATTTGAGACCTTGTTTCATAAGATGTAAAGATTAGCGCTGCAAAGTGGGCAACACACTCATTAATCTGCCCTCGTGTAAGAGACAAGGACATTCTTTCATCATATTTCTTTCTTCCACATAAAAAATATCACGAATTCGATATAAGGAGAAAATGCGCATCACCTCAATGAGAAAAAATGTTGAGCTACTTGCAACTTGCACTTTGTTATACCAAAATTCGAAAAGCCATGAAACGAGCTTAAAATTTGTATGCAAATTTTTATAAATTTTAAAAAATTTGAAACTTTGCATTATCTGTTTCTCGTCCTAGTATAAACTATATTTTTATAAAAAAAAAATATATTACTATTCAAAAATTGTTCATTATCTCATCTTTGTTTCAAAGATTACAGTGGATGTATACATACAAATCTTTAATTGTAGGAAACCGTCAGATTTCCCACAGGGTTTGCATGTAGTTTACGCCCTCGGTAAGCAATAATTTCCGAAACATAAGCAAAATTTGTGTGTGCAATGCACTTTTCGTCGCACGGTTGTCCAGTTTTGAGGCTAGGAGAAACGACCAAATTTCGCAAATTCATAGGCGCTGCTGCAGTTAGTTTTTAATTTACTCTGTTTATTATTTCATAATTCATATATCAGCAAAACTATTGCAAAATACCCAGAAACCGCTAATGTCGCATAAAAATAAATACGCACTGCACACCTACAAACACATGCAAATGCGAAAATAAACAAAGTCTGAAACAAAAACAAAAATAAATAAATGCTAATTTGGCTCCGTCGATTTTCTTTCGCATTGCATGGCTACGGTCGTTGGCGTATTTAGTGAAAATAAACAAGTCATAAATTGATGCAGCATAAAGCGACTGATTTACGTGACCACCCAGTGTCGTTTTGTCAATGTCTCCAACAGATCCCACTGATTTACTGCCATTGCTTGCGCACTCGCCCCCCCCCCTCCTTCTGCCGCCTGTAGTGCACCGAATTGAGCGCTTGGCGCACGCGGCTGTGTTTGATATACGACAAGTGGCACAAAACGTGCGTTGTCATCACGATGTAGCGACACATCGCCACCGCAGCCACAGCCAGAGTCACATCACAATCACACGCACGACATCAATTCGACTTGAAGTATTTTGTCAAAAACCATTGCAATTCATATTTGCAGAAAATTGCATATTTTCCCTCAAAGTCGCACGTCACTAATTAGAAAGTAAAAATGGGCATTGGCAAAATGTAAATATAAATATTCGTGGTTTCTTATGAGGTGCCTGAGTTTCTTTCGTCGGCAAATGAAATGAATGAAGAGTAAACAGATACGTATGTACATATGTATGTGAAGTTATTTATAGAAATGCGTACGAAATAGTGATGATTGCTGCAATTTCTTTTCAAATGCACGAAAACATAGCACGACGTGATTTGCATGCAATTACTTGGGTAAGAGAGGTGCACATGGAGTAGTAAAGTCACATTAGTTTTCCGAAAATATTTGAAGAAATGCGGTAATAGAGCAGAGCTGAATATGAAGAAAGTACAATGTAACTTTTAACTACGGATTTCCCCTTGAAGTGTTCTTGGACAAGTTGGAAATTAATAGATAGCATTATTGTTAAATAATAAGTGAGTGCACTTGATCATGACATTTCAGCTTCTCAAATTTAAAATATCAATATACTAGAACAAGTTTTGCATATCCCATTCCCCATTAAAAAGCTTGACAAAAAATCAGAGAACATTTTTTTATTTTTTGCAGTGATATTTAAATTCACAACTTAATAAAAATTTGAAAATAGTCAATATTTTTCTCATGCTAAAAGCTTTTTGGCATCCCGTGTAAAATTTAATAAAATTAATCATTTAATTACTTTAGACGTAAACGTTACTTAACAAACTTAAGAACAACTTGTCAAAGGAGCATAAACTTATTTGATATGGTGTTTTTAAAAACTATATAAGCTGGACGTTGTGAAGTTATTGTTATTATTATTATTTTTTCTTATTGTAAAAGTAGCTGAGAAACAGCAAGATACTTTACGAGTATTTATCGAACTCAATGAAACTTACAAAGAAAAACACATGGAAAACTGCGTGCTCACATTTATTTGGGATAAGACTATATACATAAGTTGATTTGACAGTTTGAGTAAACATTTTTAAGTTCTTACGTAGCTTAAGTTAGGTTTACGTCTAGAGTAATACACTACAAGCTGTGCAACTCTTTGAGGGTCATTTTCTGCGGGGGAAATGATTTCAGCTCTTAATTGAAGACATACCCCCTTAAAGTAGTCTTGTTTTTTTTCATATTCCAAGGGGTTATATGTTTTTTTATTTTATTTTCAGTAGACTTACAGATTCTTTGCACAAAGATTTTGTCAGAGGACACCTCTAGTCAAATTTTATGTCAAATAATTTTCTAGAACATCTTAACCATGTAGCGACCTTCGAAATACCATTTTATTCGGAATATCTGAAAAAAGAGCCAAAGCGACTCATTCGTGAGAGAAATAGCGGGTTAAAATATTCAACAAAATTATTCCTCGTAAAATTTTACTTTAAGCACCTTAACAACACATTTCTCTCCGCTGTGTATTTTAACTCTTTTTTCATTTATTCTAAAAACATTAGGCAAATATTGCAAATTTCAAACGGCTTTAGCAAAGAAATTTGTCTAAAGAATGCAAAATGATTTTAAGGTTCTATTATATGGGTATGGATCTTTTATCCTGCATTGGGATTATTGTGTCCCCAAAAACGCTGTTGCACAGAGTAATCAAAGGACATTTTTTTAATTTTTCAAGACTGTTCGGAGGTTTAACAATTACAAACGAAAAGAGGTTTTTTATGTTTTTGAAACGGAATACAAAAATCATGAATTTTGATAAATAAGCATAACCACTGCGCTTTTATTAAATGTATCTATCAAGTGCCGAGTACCGAATAGTGAATTTCTGCAATCAATCCTTTTTATTTCAAATTTTTAATTTATAATCCAATAAAGAAATACTTCCCTTGTCACGTTTCGGTCACCTTATTAAACGCAGCCAAATGCAACAGATGCTGGGTTCAACTTGATCAGGGAAATATAAAAATAACTATCCTGGCATCGTAAGATGTAGGAGCAATTAGAAGGATTACCTACATAGGATTATTCCGTTGCAAATTCATTCCGGTTCGTAGAATCGACTATCGAGGGAATGCACAAATACAGCCACAATCATAGAAAATGCATTACTTTTATTAAATGAAGTGCTGATTTTTTTATTTCTATTTTAAGACAACCAATAAAGTTTTCTACATTTAAAATAGTTGAAAGCATTAAACTATTTAATAAAAACCATATAATTTTTAAGTAAATATTAATGATGATGATATTTGAAAAGGTTCACCGTACTCAGGATACAAATACAAAGCATACAAACTACCAGTCTAAAATGTCTAATATTTTGTTGATCCTCGCTTTGCTATAATCACAGCGTCAGTAAGCATAGATTCAACCGAATTTTGCAAAATCTCGCCAGGTGCTCCACTGTACCAAACAGATTCCACTCATTGGCTACGGTCAGTCGATGATTTTGGATGTATTCTAAATGATTTGTGAATACGAAATCTCTGGAGATATCCTATCGGTTTCATATCAGATCTATTCTCATGACATAAAAATACTTTAACCCGAAGAACAGAAATGCGCAAAATTAAAAAAAAAAAATCTTAGTAATATACATATGTTCAAATAATGGGAAGCGCAAATTGCCAATAAAGCGTATACGTGAACGAAATATTTTGTTCTTTTTTTCGAAATATTTAATTTTAATAATTTAATTTAAATGTTTTTATTTTTTTTTTTTTTATTGATCCATTAATTTCTTGTTTTATTGACAAGTTTATATAATTTATATGTTTTTCTTTTAATTTGAAATTATTTTATAAAAAGGTAGCTAATTCTACAATTATTATATAAATAAAAGTTTCAAACTTTGTATAAATTTAGAACTAAATCCACAAACTTTTGTCAAAATTTCAAACTTGTTAACCAGAATATTTAAAATCATTTCGAGAAGGCAATTTTATACCCCAACATATTAAGGTAACGCCCGAAGTTGCTCAGAAATCACGTCAGTTTTTGAAAAATGTTTACCCTAATGATGTTGAGTGTTTTCTTCTACATAAAAAATATCGAGCCTCACATATGGGAAAAATTGACAAGACCGCCAGCAAAAAAAGAAAGTATCAAAACTCAGCGGGATTTTTGTGCTACATACTTCAAACATGCCGTTTATTATATCAAAATTCAAAAGGCTATAAAATCACGTAATCGAAATTTTCTCAAAATTCAGGTCAAATTTTAGATGAAAATTTAACAAAATGTTCAAATTTAATGCTCAAAATCTTAATTTACTCATTTACGCTCACCCGTGTATATTAAAGTTGGCCTCTCTTGGTCTTATGTGAGCCTAGTTGATTACAAAAAGTTATGCAAATGTGCAAGACAATTCAAAGCACTCTGAGAGTACAATAAAATTCTCACTTCGGCGTCGGCTATCGGAATGCATTGTTGTTCTTAGCAGCAACTCCATGGAGGTTCTAAAAGTTATACCGTATTTGTAAAGTTTCACTTCAACTTCTTATGATAGCATAAATTATCAACAAAGTTTTTGCTCTCTTGCTCTCACCAATATGTGAGAAATCGCGCATCAACCAACGCTAATGCGTTTCTTTAACAAAACTGCTACTAAGTATTTGTATGTATGTGTATGTAAGTAAGTACTTTCGAACTCCATTAACTTTCTTTTAAATCCGAGGATTACCGCAAATATTGAAACAAAAATATTTGACTTCAACCAATTTATTTTATGTTTTGTTTGTATTTTTTGTGATTACAAAATCGAGAACACACTTTGAGTATTTCATTACAAAAGTTTCTTTCGCTTGAAAACTTATTGGGATTTCGAGATTTACTCGAAGGCGAAGAAATTGATACAGATGTTAGTTTTTGTTTGGTCGACCATTGTTGTTTTCTTTTTTGCTTTTTGTTTTTGTAGAAACTGATACCTACTGGATCAAATTGTTTGTTTTATCAGCTGCTACCATTTTGTTATTCTGCTACACTCTAGCTTTTTGCCGTGCAACCAGATATTTTGCACTTTGAAAAGTGTTTTATTTTCTCTTCTTTCCGCAGTGTTTGCTCAACTCCTCCCACCCGTCTTTTGACTGCATACACTTCATAGTTCAACTTCATTTTTCGCAGCTATGTAGTCCATGCACGCTCGCTTATACCATAGAATGCATACTTGGAATATGTTTGTATGTAAATATAAATAAGAGTAAATGATACATAGTTGAGTTTAAGGCCGTTTATTTTTGTTACCGACCGTAGGTTGCAAAAAAGTTGCAATTGTTGGCAACTCAATAAAGAAAAGAAAGTACGGCGACGTTGAGGAGTAAGTAGTCACTTCAAAATAGAGGCATTAAACAATAGGGCTCGTAATGTTAGTTACCTATACTCTTACAAAAATGTGTATATGTGTGTGTATGCGCGTTTTGTTGTATGGTCATAGTGCTCTTCTCTACTTCGCACTGCACTTTTGCGAAAAATGCTTGATTGCTTTCTATTGTTTTTTATTCAAATATTGAGAAAGAACACACTTTGCCTTCTTCACTGAAATTTGTGCTTTTGAAACTATAGCGGTTTTGTTTCCTTTTGCACAATGACGGAAATGAATATACGTACATACAAGCATACACACGTAATTGTTTGCTTGTACGTGTATTTGTGTAGTTTAACTAATGTCCCGACTTGTAGTTACAATAGTCACAGTACATTTGGCAGTCAGCAGCAAATTCAAATTACTCATTGTTTGGCTATTCCAATAGTGTTTTCACATATTGCATATATTCTTTGAAAGCGACACAACTCAAGACAACATTTTTTGCCAGAAATGTAAAAAATAAATCAACACAGTCTCATGTAGGATAGCATAACTATTTCGGCAGAATAGTAAAAATGTTGAAGGCTAAATTTTCAAAATTTTTGAGTTGTGACACTTTTGAGAAGTACGTGCCATATGGACACTCATACATACATACTCGTAGTATATAAAAGCTGGCTGCAATACTGTATGCAATAAAATGTTTATCTCATTATGTGCATATGTAAGTATGTATGTATAAATGCAGAATTTTACATTTATTAGCTCTACCAGAATAATGGCATTTGGAACAATACAATGGTACCCATTTTTTACATTTTTCTACACAAATGTAATTTAAACTTCAGCATTTCATATACATATAATATTATTTTGTCACATACAATGCACATATACATAAATAAATACATGCATACATGTTAAATGGAAGGATATATGTATGCTAAGTGCACATTTATAGAAATATCTTTCTTTCTTACTACTGTAAAATAAAATAAGTGGAGAAGTGCGCAACCGAATTTTATATGGTCTACTTGTAGTATCGCTTAATACGCGAAATCGACCGAGAAAAATGTAAAAAGGATTTTGTACTACTGCGTTGAATTGAGTTACTTAATATTTAGAATTTGCTTAAAAGGAGGTTTCCCCGAAATAAATCTTGAAATGTAGGGTGTTTTGCTTAATTCCACTGGACTCGTTTCGTTCTTATTGAACTACACACATTGATTTGCTGCTGTGTTAGTTTCTCATCGATGCCTGAAGCACTTCAACAAGCTTTGGCCATGGCATGATGATGTATGCAGGTGTTTAATTATGATATTAAGAGGTTAGGAGTAGTCAGAATTTTCTAAAAATTGAATTTTCGTTTTTACATTTTCTTAAAGTATAATATCTTAAAAATATTGTGTGAAAATTTTAAGTGAATCCGACAAATACCCTTGGAGTTATTCAACAATTAACAAATGGCGCTCGGGCGCTTCGGTGCGATAGCAAAAATTTAAATGCGTTTTTCTCAAAGCTAAATTTTTTGAACTGGTGATCACCGCTTGGTAGATTTCAAGAAAATGTATACTGCTTTTGAAGAACATAAAAAACTCGTGCCTGATCGAAGGATTTTTTTTTTCAAAAATTTCGATTTTTTTTTAGCAATTAATTCTCGGTTTTTTTTTCGAAAATGAAGTCGAAATATGATGTATTAAAGTTATGTTTTTAATTGACTAGCAAAAAAAATTCTTGCAAATCATCATTTTTTCGGGCCTCTGACTACCTCTAACCCCTTAGAAGTCAAATGATATTCAAAGAAACTAATGCCTTTCCCTCAAGATCGTATTCCATTCGTCTCCTACAAAACCCATTACCGATTGGCTGAAAAATACCGGGTCTAACAAAGAAAACACGTTTTTTTTCTCAAAATTAGCTTTACTAATCAACGTAATTTCCATTAAGAACAACGTAATCATTCTACCGCCGCTCTAACACTGGATTCCGCTTTTGTAGAGCGATTCATGCTTTGTTCAAAATAGGCCTCAGTTTTAGCGATAACCTCTTCATTCCTTCGAAATTTGTCTTGATGAAACAAAACAGTGAGCAAACGCAGCACCCACTTTGAATAGAGCTTTCTCATAGTCAAATGCTCATGCAGTATAAAGCCAACACGTTCTTTTGATATCTTTATGATGCCAGCCAACTCACGCAACTTAACTTTTCGATCATTCAAAACGATTTTGTGGATTTTTTTATGCTTTCTGGTGTTACCGCCTCATTTGGACGTCCATTACGTTGTCCATCATCGGTGCCTCTACGAGCACATTTGAAGTCAGCGAACCATCGTTTTATTGTTGTTTCTGATGAAGCGGAGTGTCCATAACACTTTTCAAGCCATTGCTGCGCTTTATATCAAGAAGATGGAGGCTGTAAATTGAATTTCTAGAAATATCGCGATACTAGCGCCACCTATCGAATTTCTCAATATAAACTAAATTGACAAATAAATACGACTTTTCACAATATCTCAACACCAGCGTTCCGAGCGGGATAAAATTTAAATATACGAGTATACATACATCTTATGAATGTGTGTATGTGTACGTTCAACACCGCTCCTTCTATAAATACAAAACGAAAAATTTCATCTATTTTTCTGCCCGAAAGTTATATATGTACATACATATATAACTTTCGGGCAGAAAAATAGATGAAATTTTTCGTTTATCTGAGTCGACCTTTCATCTGCGTTTCTTAACAGGTTTATGAGATTTATTGCATATCTAGAACATCAATGGAGACTGGGTTTATATCATTTCCAAAGAGTTCTTTAGAGATTTTCATTCTACGAAAACCAGCCTGGAGCAACAGACGCTGAAATACTCATAATTTTGTAAGTTTTGCTCCTATCGACTTGATATTTTCACATGATTTTGATTCATTTAAGCACTCAAAAATCCTAAAAAAAGTTAAAGTAACTTACCACTTCCCCTCAAAACTTTTTACTGTGGAGTCGCCATCTGTAAAGGTAGTGATTCGTTTTTCCTACCACACCTCAGCTGCACACCTATGTCCGCATATCCACTCTTGATCGCATTCTAACAACTGATCCATCTCTTATCGGCATAATCGTTTTTCTTTCCCAAAAACATTTTAAACAAAATTTTTCTTGAATGGTAACACAGTGTTTTGACTTTTAGGAAGCTGATTCAAGTTCATTTTTACATTTTTTTTTTGTTTTTAGAATCCAAATACAGAAATTTACCCTCAAATTTTACAAGAGTGTAAAAAAGTTATGTACATACATACATACATACGTATTTTATGTTTATTCTCGAACAACTGTTCAGCCTTTTTATGTGCCTCTTCATTTGTTTTATTGCACTTCATTCTAACTATATTCATCAGCCTGTATGTAGTTGAACAAATAGTGATAATAGCGAGTGCAGAAAGCGCAACAACTGCAACTGCAATTGCGAATGGTGAAAGAGTTTTGTGCGCTGCTCATTCACTCACCAACCAGAGAGCAAACCAACCAACAAACAGGCACTGCAAGGCAGTTAACAGACACCGTTTGCCGGCTCATATATCTGCACACTACTTACATACATACATACAAAAGTCGGAGTGTTATAGCTACATATGTATTTGTATGTATGCACATATGAACTCGTGCATTTATTTGTGTAGCTACAGTACATCTGTAAATAGTCGCTTATTGTGTTTTCCCTTGACGCTGGATAATTGCATGCGCGGTGGGGCATATCGAATGTTGTTGCATGTTTCCGTTAAATGAATGGCAGAAACAACAGCCCAAAGTAGCATTTAAAACCAAATGCGGAACAACGTCGACTAGAGAACGGAGAATGAAGAAGGGGGAAGGGAGAATATGGTAACAGACGACAGAGGATAGACGATAGCGTTGGCAGTATGGATAGCGAAACTAGCATCGGCAAAAAGCAGGAGCTGGAGGCGAAGCTGAAGCCGAAACAGAATGCCAACAAACAATAGTCAAACAAACAAATAAATAGACAGACAAACATACAGGCATGCATACATATACACACATGTAACTGTCGGAAAAGTGTACCCAGCAACCTTCTCTCTTTGGCCAGCCCGCTTTGATTGCTAGAGCCTCTGAACATTTCTGCTTGATTCTGCTTTTATGTTGCTGCTCACGGCTCAGAATTGGCGGTACTGTGTGACGCAACGTAGGAAATTATGCTTTTGCGCCAAGTGCATTGCAAGCATACATACATGCATACATGCACACATACATATGCACTTGTTCACGAAAATACAAAAAAAATTGGGTACCTACATCCCCACACACACATTCGCCGATTCTGGCAATAGCTTTAGTGGCGACACAAATGCTTTATTTCAACTCATTTACTCACACCAGCAGCAATCATCCGACCATGGAACGGAACGTAAGCGGTGTTTTGTGCTCGTGTTGTTACGTTTGTTATCTCCATTCTGTGGCTACATAAATTACTATTCTTCTGCAGCAACTCTTCCGCGGCGTATTTATGAAATTATAGCTACCGAGATTGAAATGCTGAGGTGTCCATTAAAATCTGGTTTACTCAGCTGGGAGCGCTGGGCAGTCGCGGCAAATCGAAGTGTCTAAAGCGAGTGGGTGGTGGTGGTTGTGGAAGTTTGTTACTTTTCGGGCAGATCTATGAAACAAGAATAGCAAAAACAAGGGAGAAAAAATGCTTGTCAGGAAATGTTGCACTTTGCGTTTGAGATATGCTTAGAATTAATGGCTGTTGCTCTTGTTTCTTCTTTTTTGCTTTGGTCTTTTCAATTATGGCATTTTTGCTTCACCAAAGTAGTCATTAGTCGTAGGAAGTTTTGCGCTAATCTAAATTTGTTGGTCACGCGAAAGGCAAGAGAAAAAACAAAATTTAAAGTCTTCAAGCAGTTTTCAAAAATATTCGTTGTGAAAGCTTGAACTGGGCGACTGACCTGATGCTTTTTTGTATATTTTGTATGAATTAAGTGCTGAATTATTTTATTTAAGCCAGTAAGCTTTTTCTTACAAATTAGTTTTATTATTGTATGTTGAAGTTAATAAATAAATAAAAATAAATAAACTTGAAAAGTACTGAAAACTCCGAAAACCTAGAAAAACTCGGAAAGATCGAAAAAATTTAATGATATATGTATGCATATACACTCATGGACAATCAAATAGGTGTGCCACATTTAAAAAAGTTGTCGCCATATTACAGGGTGTCCGAGGGCAAAATTAGATTCTAAATTTAAAGCTTCTCTCTAACCGCGGAGCGTATTAGCGTTAGCTTCGTTAGCACCCTTTTTGGGTGTTTGGCTCAGCTCCTCTTCCTACTTGTGGTGTGCGTCCTGAAATTGTTCCACAAGTAGAGGGATCTACAAATAGGGAGCAACCCTTTCGGCTATGGCAGGCGCCGTTCTTGCTTCATTAGCATGGCCCCTGCGCTTCGTTATTGGTGCGGGTTATTTAGTCACGACGTCGCAGTGGACGGGTAAACAATGTGCGTTCGCAATCGAAGCGTATTAGAAGGTCAATGAATTGTATGCAACGGCTCGTCATAGATTTTGTCCACGTTACAATATTCGACATTTGCATGATGCCCCAAATGAAGATTGACTCCCCTAACTCGTTTAGGGGTGTGATAGATCCGGGCAGCAAGTTCGGAGACAAACATACCACGGTCGGGTGCAAGCCGGACATCGAGAGCAAATGAAAATATTGAACTTGTCGTCACAAGTTTCCGCCATAATCCGCGTCAGTCCGTGCGTAGGAGAGTGGCTGCCCTGGAACCTGCAAAAACTAATTATTGTGCAGGAAATATTAAGTAAAGATCTCAGACTTCTTCAAAACTCAAATCGTGCTTTACCAAGCAGTGGAATGAGCGAACCGTATTTGTTTTTAAATCGTCAACAGCAATGAATTTCTGAGACCATGGCGATTCTGCGTGATTTCTTCCCTAACAAACACCGTAGGGACAGTCAAGCTGCACTGAAAGCCCCTGCTAACCCACGCTGCTCTTCGAAGTTAGTCGGTGAATGTAAGACAAAACTGAACAGAGTTGCAAAACACAACAAAGTTAGTCTTATTTGGGTGCCTGGACATTGTGGTATTACAGGGTACGATTTAGCTGATAAATTGGCTAATGAAGGCTCTGCAAGTATGCCACTAGGCCCTGAACCCTTTCTAGGTGTCAATTCTGCATAGATTCAACTATGGATTGACGACTTCATGCGGTCTACACATAGAGGATGTTGGTCTGGGTTGAACTCGTGCAGAATAGCCAAGTGCTTTGTGAAAGAACCAAACAGGAAAATAGCGACCTTTCTCCTAAACTCAGCAGAAAGGACCTGAGAGTATTGGTGGGTGTAATCACAGGGCACAACGTCTGTGGTCAGCATATGGCTACCATGGGGGTTGTAGACAGTCCGGTATGCCTATCCTGTCTTGAAGCAGACTTCGGATATTGGGTTGCGATATACTGAGTATGGATAAAGTTCATACCCTTCCTTTTCCGGATCTCTTAAAAGAGATTTGTGGAAGAGTGACCTCAAACTAATTTAACCGTCTTATCACCCACTTTTCATCTTTCATATCTCTATTCTTTCTACTGAAAATTTTCCGGGTGTAGTACAATGGTCTACTGACTGAGTGGTTGGACTTGTCCAACCCACCACAAATGTAATCTAATCTAATCCCTAACAAACAAAATACGCTGTTTCGGTAACATTCCTGGCCACTCAAACCGCCCGATCGGTTGTCCCTATGCTTTCTTTTCTCTGGGAGTACATCATAGAATTGAAGTAGGTAACGCTAATTGAGAAAGAAAATATGTATGTATGTGATAAAACGGGGAGAACATAATAATGTAATTTGCACATTTTTCAGAGATTTTGAAATAGTTTATTTTTTATTTATTTTTATTTTCATTTTACTGTTACAGCACGCGACAAACGATAGCGCATCAATATTCTCAGCAGTCTTGAATATTTTTCTTATCGTTTTGTTTTTTTGAGTGCTCATTATTTTTTATAAAAGTCTAATCAAATCCATGTCCAGCCAAGTTCCAAATTTTGTACAAAAATTTAAAAAATTCCTCAACATTTTCCATCACATTTCCACAGATTTTAATTAGAATTTCTAGAAAAAAGTATGCAGATGTATAGCTTATGGAATTTTACCATAACAAAGTGTAAGTTTTAAGTTGCTATAGTTAAATAAATAAATTTATTTTTTATAATTTTTTCCCCTGATTTCTCTATGTAAAAACAAAGATCGCGAACAAAAAGTTTGTGGAATTTCTTTAACTTTTATATAAAGTTTGAAATTTGAATTTATATTGGTTTTGTTAGTCAATGAGTAAACTTTTATAAAAAAAATAATTTAAATCAAAAACAAAAAACGAAAATAGCAAAAACTGGTCAAAATGCTGAGAAGCCATGATTTTCTGTGTTCGCAGTAATAGCAGCGAAGTTTCGACTATTTTTTCATTTTGTACCTAAATTTTGTATTATTTTATAAAAATACAATTCAGAGTAGAATAATAACCACATAACTCAAAGCTTCAAAATTTATACAAAATTTAAAAAAATCAACGAATTTTCATCAAAATATATCATTTTTTAGACAGAATCCTAAGAAAAAATTCTGGGAGGCAGTTTTGAGTCCATTCAATCTTGATAGGAGCTAATCGTTCAGGCGTCATCGAAGACCACCGCCGTCCAACCTCCAACCTCCCACCTCCTTATTCCGCTCTTCCTAGTCTTCATACCTCCTTTATAAGGGTATCACAAAGGCTACATTTTTTCTTTTCGTCCGAGTATGCCATCTCTTTGGGCAACCATTTCGACTTAACCTAAAGTAAATCAAATTTCGCGTTGATTTTTAAATTTTTTGTTGTTGTTGCTTTTGTTGTTATTATGCATAACTCTTTCATATAACGAATGTTCGAAATTTTTCTGTATGAAGAAAATGCACAAGTCCGTCAGCAAAGAAAAATATTGAAAATTAACGAGATTTTTGAGCTCCTTCAAACTTGAGCTACCGTAATTGAATCGGTTATAAAATTGCATACTCAAAATATTTCTAATGTATTTACAACTTTTATGAACATTTTTCGAACTTTTTTTTTTTACTTTATACAAATATAAAAAAAAATTTAGTTACATGGATTTTGTTGTAGTATAAACTAAGTTTAAAAATAAATATAAAATAAATAAATAAAATTAACAATAAATGTTTAGTGCAAACTTTGCAATATGTCGCGTTACTATTATTGTGAACACTGGTGTATATACCAAAATGACCAGAACGATGAGAGGATTTGAAAAATTAATATGTTTTTACATAATTCTTGATACACATATTACTCTTGGTTCAAGATAAGTTGGTACTGAGAGTGGGCGAAATTGATGGATAACCAATTCCACCACCCATATAAAAGTACTTCCAAAAAAATAAAATTCATCAAATTTTGTGCAAATAATAGCCCCAAGAAAAGAAGCACAAACACAAAAAATTGAATTTTGGAAAAATGGACGAAGTCACGCCTACTTTTATGTAAGTCCGTGTATCTCGATGATAACTTAATAAAACTCGCCCAAAACTTAGTACATGTATTCCTCTCCATATTCTTTATACTCGACCTGAATATTTTTCAGATCGGAAGAAAACCACGCTCATTTTTTATATGTATGCCAAAACTAAGCCCATCCATCTGATGTTACAAGCTACTCTCTCTGCTTATGAGTCTGTATGATTTCAAAAGTTCATAGCCAGCTCAAATTAAATTGTACTAAAAAGTACGCGAGTAAATAAAGTTCAGGCCGGACTAAATATTGCGCTTCTTTACTCGTTTTTCCTTAATTTTTTCCCCCACTCTCGTGTGAGTGCGAAGCAGTGACTTATTTAAACTAAAAGATCAAATATCACTTCCAATTATCGCAAAGTTATGACAATCTAAAATATCTGAGATGGTGTAACGCAGCAGACATGACTCTCCGAAACAATTACCCAAAATAATGAATGAAATTTTATGACGCTGTCGCCCTAACTGCAAACGCACACTACCACAAGTAATACAATATTCCAGAAAAAAATCATTTGTGGAATGTAATGCAGCGTTCAGATATACTACGTCAGGGACAAAGACAAGCAGGAGTTTAAACTAAAAATAATTGAAATGCTGAAAGTTCTGAAAGTTCTGAATTATGCGAAGTCATTGTTGGTATGAAGCAAAGAAAAGTCGTGAAGAAAGAAGGAATGAAAAAATTCATCATAATTAATTTGAATGCACGAGAAATTCGCACATAATCATTTCGGTGTTTATGTTGGCATAAACACTTCATTTACATTTCTCGTAGTTATATAAAATCTCCCTGGATGAAAGTGCATGTGTGTGTGTGTCTATGTGCATGCTTTGTGAGAAATATCGAATTTCCCACAATAAATCACAAAGCACATTTGCGCAACCAACCAGAAGGCAGCGGAGAAGTACTTGCGAGGCCAATGCATTGCAGCTTTACCATATTTCTGCTTTCCTCCTTTCTTTTCTCTTTTTGCAGCATCAGTTTCGGTTACTGAAAAGAAAAATAATGTGTGAATTCTTTGGTTTCTCTTATGCTATTTACAGAGTCTATCCCCAAACGAGTGTTGGGCCACTGCACCCGCCGCCAACAGCAAGCAGCAAGCAGCAAGCAGCGAGCAGCAACAGCAACAACAGCAGGAGACATGTTGTCCGCTGAAACTCCACAACGGCACAAGTGTTTTTTCGGGCTTCAAAGCATAGCCAGCAAGAAATTCGAGCAGCCAGCCGCAAAGTGAAGGGAGCGAAACGTGTGCACAAATAAAGTCGCAGTCAAAATAAAAATTCTCGTAGCAAAAAGGAAGAAGAAATAATCATAAGCAAATAAATCGAATGGATCGCCTGCAGTTGGAGTTAATGTAAACAAAACGCAAACTTCAACTTCACAGCTGGTTATTGCTGAATTTGATATTGTGATATTGAGAGCAGCAGCGCAATTCGTGCGTGCGTGAGTGCGCGTGTACTCGGAAATTTGCTTACTCCCGCAGGCAATCACCGGCGGCGTGTGGGCTGTGTGGCCGCCATCGTGAGCTACATACAGACGTACCACATAAGAATTTTGACTGCGCCGGCAAAGGCGGCGTTAATGATGCAAAAGCATATAAAATTCAACCATAATAATTTGTACTTGAAAATCGCGCGAGTGAAATCCGTGAAATTGAATTCGTGCCTATCAGGCGAAAGATGCTGAGCAGAGAACGCGCGAAGATCGAAATCGTCTACTAGTTCTCTGTTGCAAACATACACATACATGTGCGTGTGTATGTGTGTATGAAAGTAGGTGCTTGGTAAAATCTAACTTATTACACTGGCAGTTTTTGAAGCCCATTGAAATTGTTTCGTGATTCGCTTTGTGATTATGTGCAGCGGGAAGAGCAGCAGCACCAATAACAACAACAACAAAAGCAATACTACTAGTAATTACATAGAACAGCTGCCCTGCGTGCTGTTGCCCTTTAGCCGTGGCGGGGTTTTAGAAGAAAACTAATTTTTTCACTAATCGATCTCGCGCTCGTAGTCACAAAACAAAAAGAAAACAGGTAAATTGAGAGAATTGAATTGGTAGCAGCGCATAATTGGCTAAAACGGCCGACCGACCGGAAAATCATCAAGAAGTCATCGAGTTAATAACAGCGAAAGCAGCAATGTTGGCCGGCATAAGGAAGCGTTTGGCGCGCAAGTAAGTACTAAAGCTATATTCACGTGCACATGCACTCATACATACATGTATTTACATATATATATGTAGTATGTGCAACTAATCAGACTTTATTTTTGGAGTTCATAATCGCTTTTGGTACTGTGATAAATCAGGAAAATTAGCCAAAATTAACCCTTGAGCTACGTATTAGGGATATCAATTTTTACGATCCCGAAATTGTTGGGAGTAGTCGCTATGATAAATCAGGAAAATTAGCAAAAACTAACCCTTGAGCTACGTATTAGGGATATCAATTTTTACGATCCCGAAATTTTTGGGAGTAGTCCTAGGATTTAGATATTGATTATTTTATTGCAGCTTCGATTCGAATGAATTGCAACCATATAATAAATAAAAGTAAAGTAAATAAATTTTAAATGCACTTTTTAATTTAAAGTGAAAATTATTTCATTAATACCAAAATAAAAGACCTAAACATGTCTCATAAAGTAACTTAAAGAATACTTGACGTCGACGATGAAATATGGCGGTGGTGGCAACATGGTCTTGGCCTGTAGGTCGACTGCTGGTACCGCGAGGCTGACGTTTATAATAAATAGACAAATTTAATTACCTATAGGCTCTAAAAGATAAGTTGTTGCAGAGTGCCGAGAATCGTGACATAATGTCGAATTTCCGATTCCCATCAGGATAACAATCCAAAGCATAAAACACAATATTCGTTCACCCTGGCTAATATACTTACCACGACTTACCACGACGACGTTGTCGACACAATCACCCGTGAAGTCTATTCTGGATTGTAATACACGAAAACACTGAAATTTTGAAATTGAAATTTGAAAAGGTCGAGCCAAGAAGCACCAGGAGATTTGGTAGCTCCTAAAATACTCAGGCTAAACAACCCATTGAAATTAGAGCTCTGGAAAGAGGGTAGATAGTCAAGAAGGGAAGGAGAAAAGTATCAGAGAAAGAGATAGGAAAGAATAGAGACAGAGATAGAGATAGTTAGTCCTGTGAGAATTTTCCAGATTCTTTGACAAATCTGTAAATACCCTCCAGTTTTAGAAAACGAATATTACTCATTCTCACGACAGCTGAACCCAATACTCGTAGCCGTGCTCTAGCAAAGGCAGGACACTCACAGAGAAAGTGCTCAGTGCTATCCACCTCCTCCAAGCACGACAGGCACATTGGGTGCTAAATGATTCCAATGGTAGTCATATGCTGACTCCATGGTTTGTGTCCTGTAATAATACCGACTATCAACCGAATGTCTTTCCTTCCAAATTTTAGTATTAAGTTTGACAGTTTTCTGTTCGGACTTGTCACAAAACACTTTGCAGTTCTGCAGCGTTTTAGACCGGACCATCGCTCTTTATGTAAATTGCCTACATAATCGCTGATCCAATTCATCATTCCTGCGAAATTGATTCCGATTATTGGCTCTGGCCCTTGTGGGGGAACCGCTGATCCACGGTTGGCCAATTCCTCGGCAATTTCGTTTCCTTGAACACCGGAGTGTCCTGGAACCCATATAAGTACAAGTCTATTTTGTCTTGCGACAGAATTAAGCTTTTTACATTCTTGAACAATCTTTGAGGTTGGCTTCGCGTTCTCCAGGGCCTTCAGTGCAGCCTGACTGTCATTGAAAACTTCAATCTGTTTCCTCTCGATTATCCATTCGACTATTTTCAGGTTGGCAAAAACTTCCGTTTGAAAAACAGTTGCCATTTCCCCCATAGCTGGGACAGATATCTCTTTAATATCTTCCTAGTTTTATAGTTAAGAAGCTTTCGAATTGCTTGAAATAAGCTGTGAGCCTCTGTATGTCGAAAAAAGATCGACAGGAAAGAAAAAAATGGAAAAGTAATCACTTTTGTAGCTGAAGGAAGTTCATACATTTTTTAATACCGTACAATTTAAATGGGAAAAATAGAAATGAGTGAGCCTTAATGCATATTTTTTTATATTAAAATAAAATGTAAGTCAGTGCGACTTCTTACAACATTTTTTCTGCGTTAAAAAGACAAAACCAAAGCATTCAAACACATACATATTTCCTAAAAAGTCAAAGTTAATGTAGTTTTTTTTTTTCGTTATAAAAAAATTTTACTTTATCCATTCCATATGCTTCGTAAGAACTTACAAATCCCGAAAATGCTAGGATTGCTGGCAAATAATACCGAAATTTTTAGGACTTCAAAAGTATTGAAATCCCGCCATGCCGGGACTCACATCCTTAATACTATAAATAAATAACCACAGTGCAGGTTAGGCTGTAAAATTTCCGTATATATGTAGATATGTGTATACATTTGAAGAGTCTAGACCACCGAACGTATGCGAATTCCCATAAAGAAATGCGCCCGTAAAATTATTATAAATTAGTTTTCATTTCCGCTTCTCGTAGTCTGTAAAAAGCAATTTAATTATGTAAAATATTTCCATTCTCGATGGGAAGATTTTTTGTTAGCTTTTTCCCCAAGTTATTTATTAATTGAATACTATACATATTTATGTGTAAGTATACTCGTTAGAGGTGGACGCCTAGCGAAATTCGTTTGTACGTGGCTACCATTCGGTAGGCATGGATTCAAACTCATTAAAGGCATACAACTCTAATCGATACAAACGATTTTTCTCTAATAGCGATCTCCCCTCGGCAGGCAATGGCAAACCTCTGCCATGGAAAAACTTCTCACTCTGGTATGCATTTTTAATGTTTATGAAATTTCAATGTAATAAATTACGAATTCGAAGTTGCTGAAAACTCCCATAGATTTTTGCTAATTTTTTCCTTAACAGCTTTGCGCATTTTCTCCATATGCAGTCTGTTACATAAGAGCGAGGTCAGTGTTACACGTAGATAAAAAATCAGAGCGTCCTGTTTCTTTTTCAATGACAAAGACCTCAGTCTTTCATGCTTTTTGTAAAACGACAGCTGTCTGTCAAATTTAGTCTTCAATTGAGTGGTTTTTCGAAATGAGTGCTGTTTACGCCTCTCGCTTTGAGGCAATTTTTCTATGTTTGTATGAAACCCCAAAATTAACGCAAACTGCTGCTGCGAAATATATGGGAAAGTCGCAGCAGCTCGTTAGCAAGTGGATAAGTCGCTATAAAAAGGTCGGTAACGCTGATGATTTTCCTGATCGCGGAAGTGCAAGCAAAGTCTCAAAAAAAGACGAAAAAAAGATTCTCGCATTGTTCTCGAAAGATCCAACTTTGAATTTACGTGGAGCTGCTCTGAAATTGAAAGCGAAAGGTGTTGACATATCTTACGGAATGATTCGCTAGCACTTGCTTGCCAATGAACAGAAATATCGGAGTACTTTGGAAAATCCAATGTTGAGTTCAAAAACACGTTGAAAACGAGTGGAGCGCAAAACGGAGTTCTCACTTTAGATTGGCCACCTCAGTCACCGGATGCAAATTCCATAGAAAATGTGTGGGCTCTGATGAAAATACAACTTCGCAGACGCAAGCCATGTAATTTAGATCAACTTTCTCGACAAATTCGGAAAATTTGGAGGTCTTTTCCGGTAGAATATGCAGGAAAAGTAGTGGAAAGTATGCCCCGACGGTGCCATCCCATAATTGACAATGCAGGAGATTGTTGAAAAGAGTTTTTCAATAACCTCAACCTTACATTTTATTATATTAAAATTTAATAAACTATAAAACAGCGTACCAAAAATCGTTCTAAAAACTTTAATTAAAATCCGCGAAATTGAGATGAAAGGCTTGTGAAAATTTTCTTATTTTCGCATTAAAGTTGAAGCCTCTTCTTATGCGGTTTCTCTTAGACAATGAGTTTTACTTTTATATAAAAATGTAATGAAGATTTAAAAAAAAATTAAAAAATTATCAAAATTGGCCAACATGTCCAAAATGTTGATGTTCTCTCATATAACGAGAATTATCGTAATCATTAAGAGGCCAAAATCTTAATTCCGGCATAACCTCAAATATATTCAAAAATCATGCATTCGCGTTTTTAAGTCGAAACATCTTGAAAACATGCAGGGATAGGTCTCTTCTAATGTAAGATTCGGATTCAGCACAGCTGGTGGCGTGAGAAAAGAAAAATTCCAAACTTTGGAAATAAAAGTAACCAAAAATAACCAAATTTTCAGTCATAAATTAAAATATTCATATATTCTTATATATAGATATATATGTAGATATATATGTATGTGTCATATAAGTTCATAAGTGTTTTCAACCACACATAAACGTACATTTCAACATTTATTTATGTGCATGCACATGCATTTCGTAAAAACAAATTCAGCCTAAATATGCCTTGGGCTAGAAAATAATAACAATAATTAAATACAAAATTATACCAAGCAATTCATATTAATGAAATAAAAAAGAACTATTGGTTCAGAATTCAAAATTTAAACCATTCATCAGGGGCCAATATTTCACTTCTTCTTCTGCACCTATCCTGTTGCAGCCGTCAATTTTCGTTCAGACTCAATAATTATCATTTACTTCTGCCAACCGTTGGATACCAAATTTCTACGACGATACCATTCGGAATACAAAAATGTTGCTAGAGTGTAATTTTTAGAAACATAAAAACCAAATAAACAAAATTATTGGAAAGAAAAAATTTACTCTTTGCATCAATTCTTCAATGTGCTTCAAACAAATTGTTAGCATGCCTCTTTGGCATTAGTCTTCGACTATGCTTCAAAAAAAAGTTTCTACTAAAAGAGCTTGGAATCTGCACAGCCCTCAGCTTAGAGAAATAAGAATTATTTGATGGCATACCAAAAGTACTACGACTATTAAGAAAACTGGTTGTGCCTTATCTTGGCTAATATATCATATACATATACCATATATATAATTTGAGCTTACGTCCTTTTTGGATATTTGGCCGAGCTGCTCCAATCATTTGCGGAGGATCCACAAATGGAGGATACTACCGTCCTTGACTAAAAGGCTTCAAAAAAATTCAAAAAATAGTTGTTATCTGCAACACCAGTTTTTTTGTTTGCTATAATCTGTCAAATGATATGCTTTCAATGCTCTAAGCATACATAAGCCTTCGTCTTTGTATTGGAGATGATGATGAGGCGCTTGGGTATTTTGTTTTTCAAGAATTCATTAAGAAACTTGAAGGTCTCTTGGTTACCATTCCTCAAAAATTGGCATTCGGAATGAGACAGAGTGTGGACTGTCTTGGAGGATGATAAAGACACAGAGCATATCTTGTGCAATTGTATTGCCTTGGTAAAGACAAGGATCCGATCATAGATATCAAATGAATTCGAATGAAATCAAGAATGGTCCTGTTGCAGATATCCTGCAATTTTCCGGCAGGTGGAAAATTTACTGAAAGACTTTGGCTCCAACCAATTCGCAACCTAAGCCAGGGAACATCTAAGTAAACTAGAACCTGATGTAAAATATTTAAAGTAGCAGTCAATTAGTCATAAAGTCAATTAATAGGACTAATATTAACTTTGTACGTCTAAAACATGTAGTAGGACAAAAAGATCTTTTAGGTCGAAGTGTCGCCCATTAGTCACACTATAGATACAAAATTAGGTATTATTAACACTACGTACTTGGCGGTATTCTCTCAAATGATATGTTTTCAAGGCTCCAGGCATCCATAGGCCCTCGTATAACTTACCTACTTTGGCTTGTTGATAATGAGGCTTTGGAGTATTCTGTATCTCGTATCAATAATTCGTCTACAAAATACCTTTTAACACTCAATAAAAAGTGTGCGGGTGTCTTGGACAGCCGTGGTTAATATGTGTGCGAAGGGAACATAATGCAACTGTGAGTAGCCGGAAAAGCATGCAGACACTACTTCCCGTTGTTTTTAAGGCCAGGATAGATGATTTAAAGAATTGCCAAAGACAGGTAGGTGAGGATTAATTGCTTCTATGCAAACTTTCCTTTTTTATGGACCTGTGCGCAGTTTGTGTGAATACATTCCACCCAAACATTTACAGCCCACCTAGCGGCAAAGAAAATGCTCTATACTACTCGTATCCTCATCCTTCAAACACGATGTACGCAGTGCATCGCTGATGCTACGCATGGCGACCATATGTCCCCGCATGGATTGTACCCCATAATTAGTGTCCTACCAGCTCGTGAACTCGTAGCTACTTCCTCTTCTATCTGAGACGGAATTTTGCTACTACCCTGTCAAGTTGTTCCATTCTCACTTGGTTGTTTTGCTGGTGTCAGTACTTCATCAACGATTCGCATGAGCATTAATGTATTACTTACTACAGCTCCTGTGTCACAACATACTTTAGGTTCCTGTTATACAAGGTTTGTCAATCTATTTATCTCATTCGCCTAGTTATAGCGTGAATAGATTATAAGAAACAATTCTTTGAACCAGTCCAAAGCAGGGACAAGGAAATATTAACCTCTTTTTTTGTACGAAAAACTTTCCTCTTGCTTTGTGATGAGAGATTATAGCAATAATTTGTAATCAGAATTTAAGTAGCTTAAATACCTGTATTAAACGAGTTGAGAATGGTAGATGACTTAACAAAGATTTGGGGTCTTTGAAGACACACAAAAATTGCGCACAATGGAATACTTCTTCGAGGTTGCTTAAATTCAGAATGCACAATTGTCAAAAGATAACCAAACACCGCCTAATAGACCTCATTAAAATTTGTATAGAATAAATTACCAAAAAAACGACGGGCAAAAAGCTATTTAAATACAGTCATAGCTGATAGTCGCTTTGCACGCACGACAATACGCTTAATTAACGAAAACTAGTTTCCGAATAGGCCCCAAAAAACCACATGAAAGTGTGTGTGTGTACGTGTAGTCTACATTAAATATGTTCACAAGTAATTTATTGGCAGCTGTGTCGAAGCCAGGTCAAATTGCACCGGCCAACTCCTGCAAGAGTCGAATTGCGTGCGGAATTTTATCTTTTATTTTTTACTTTTATTTTAATAGCAAAACGTGGCTATTAACAAAATACAATTCATGTACATATATATGTATGTGTGTATGTGTGAATATACCTATTGATAGGTGCATACGAATAATTGCTTATTGTGACTTAAACACATTCACGAGAAAGAAAAAGGAAAACGAGAAGAAGTGAAAATAAATAAATGTTGCCGCAGCTGATAAAATTAAAAATAAAAGTGGGTTTGAATGTCAAAAAATTTAGGATGTGGCGAGGTGTGGTCCTAGTTTTCTGTGTTTATTTATTTTTATGTTTTGCATTTTTCAAATTTTTCGCAGAAAATTGAAAGTTTTCAGACAAGACATCTCCTCAAGTTTGCGCTTATGTATGTATGCGTGTACAGCCATACATATATACACATATTAAACACTATTAAAAAGTAAAAGGTAGTAAAATACGAAATTAGCCAGGTTGTAATTGCTTGTAGTGTGTGTACGAACAGATTTATTTTACACACATATGTACATACATACATATATGCACATGGATACATACGCACACATATCACTTTAATTACAAAGTTCGCGAAAAAGCTCATTTGCTGTCTTATTTGGATGCATTGATGGTGCAAAAAATTAACTTAACATATGTACATTTATGAAGGGTGATCCAAGTGCAAGTTTACTTTTAAAAATAAAATAAAATAAAAATAAATATATTTTTTTCGTGCTCTCAATAATTACACTATTTAACACAATTTTATCTTTTTCTGCCAAAAGCACAATCTAAGCATATAAGGTGGCGCAAAATTAATCATTTGTAAACATTTCTAATTTTTTGTGGTACATCAATCATATTTGACAATTGTGAACTAGGCAGCCGCAGTTTATAGTACAAATAGACTCAAAATGGAGCGCGTAATGGTCAAAATAAAGATTTCCTTCACTCAAAACCATTTTTTTTATTTATTAAAATATTATTCAAAAACATTATTGGATGATTCTTTGAGTGTGTTGAGTCGAATTTTTCGACTAAAAAATATAGCACGCCACAGTCGGTGCGACGCTTATTACAACTAATGTAAAGTCTTAAAATTGCGAGAGTTGACTCAGAATTTCGATGGTAATTCTTAATGATTTCCAAATGTTGCTAGCTGCCCGCTTCACCAAGTAAGCTATGAATGACGTTTTGTCATAAAATAAAAAAAAGTTTTAGAGTGTGGTTGTATTTATATACAAAATTCTTAAACTCTTCAAAACCCCATTTCTTACTGGCTATCGATATTTCGGGCGAAAAAGAGCATTCAGCGTCGCATCAACAGGCACCTTCGATTCGCCACTTCTCTGCTAGCTATATCTTCGCGCTGCACTTGACGAAAAATTTGTTTATGAAAGCAGAAACAAAGTTATCGAACAAGATTCGCCACAAGCGCGTATGGTTATACCTCATTAGCCTGGTATATTTAACTATTTTCACAAACAAATGTAATCTTTGGCAGCACTTTTCCAGCGCTACCAAGTTAAGTTTATTTATACCAGCTGCTTCATCTACTCGCCACTTGCTAACATTTGGCGCAACAAAGAGGTCTAATCTATGAATCCATACAAAATTTGCATTTGGACCACCCTGTATACACATAATTACACATGTAATTAAGAATATGTTTGTTGCTGTGTTCAGCTGTCCATCATTATGTCGGCGCAGTGTGTATGGGGCAGTCTGTCTGTCACCAATTTCGCCAATTTACGAGCCAATGAAGCCATACGATTTCCCTTTTCAGTTTGTAATTAATTCGTAATTCGTAATTGAAATAGTTAAAGCGCTATCAGCTAACACAATGAACATGTTCATGCTTACATATAGACTATCAGCCATTCAGAGGAGCTAACAAAAGTGCGTCCATTCATGCAAACAAATATGCAGTACTCATTTAAGTGTACAAATCTCCATGTGCGCTCACTTTATTAGGCAACAAACCAATTAAAGTTGCTGCTGATGAATTGCTGGCTGCTCGCTCCGCACTGACTCCTCTGACGCTTGCGCTTTCATACGTAATACGTTTGTATTTTTTTTTTTTGGTAGTTTATTCACTTAGCAGATATTGCAAAAAACATAAACACAAAAACCACAACAATAATATAAAAATTAATATAAAATTAATTAATTTGCATTCACATTCACCATCAACTGCTCGTCAATTCGTTGCAGATTATAAACCCTGAATGCAATTTTTTGTAGTTATGTTATTATGTTTTTTTGCAAAATTGTTCACTAAATCTATTTATTTTTCACCATTTTTAATTACTTTTTTAGTGTTTAGTTTTAGTTTGTGGTTGCTGAATTGTATTCATAATTGAATATCAAAAAATACATAGCTGATATGTGCAATGAAAAAAAAGATGGAAAATGTGATTAGTTTGTACAAAAAGGCCTAAACAATTACTTTATACGCTCACTTTTGTGATAGTACTCATATATGCAATATTTTAGTCCATAAACAAAATCTGTCACAAAAGAGCATAATCACTAATGAATGCTTGAAAAGTAATTGGTAGCAGAATTTCTAACGCTTAGACTTTTGTCTATGTACACGAAACGTTAGCACATCAATCAGACCAGTTTTGACTATTATTTTATTTATTATAAAAATTTAGTACAATATATTTTATTCAAAGTATTGTCCATCGTTAGCCACTACTTTTTCCCATCTTTCTGGTAATTTGTGGATACCGTCCCAAAAGAATTGCGCTGGCTTGGCTGCCAAGAAGGAATCGAGCCAATTTTTGATACCCTCAACTGAAGTGAATCGTATTCCAGTGAGTGCGTTCTGCATCGACCGGAACAAATGGTAGTCGGACGGGGCAATGTCTGGACTATAAGGCGGGTGAGGTAAAATTTCCCATCCACTGTTTTCCAAATATGTTTCGGCCGGTTGAGCAACATGCGGCCGAGCGTTATCTTGTTGTAAAATTATGGCCTCGTGCCTGGTCGCATATTCCAGTCGTTTTTCGGCGATTGCTCTCTTCAAACGAATCAATTGAGTTCGGTAGAGGTCCCCGATGATCGTCTGGGCAGATTTCAACAGCTCATAATAGATCACATCTTTCTGATCCCACCTAATACAGAGCATTACCTTGACGCAATGAATATTCTTCTTCGGCGTCGGTTTCGCTGGTTGGCCGGGCTTCACGTATGATATTTTGCGCTTAGGGTTGTCATAATGGATCCATTTTTTACCCCAGTCACAACCCGATGCAAAAATGACTTCAATTTGTGGCGTTCAAGCAGCAATTCGGCCATGCATTTTCGCCTTTCAACGTCTCTCGGCTTCAGCTCATGGGAACCCAATTTCCAAGCTTCTGAATGAATCCGGCTGCTTTAAAACGTTTTGAAATGGCTGCTTGAGTGACTCCCAATGATTTTGCTAGTTCTTCTATAGTTTGACAGCAATCAATTGACCAACTGCAGTTCTTTGAAGCGCCCAATTAGGCCGGATCCAGTTTTAGGGCCAAGTAAGCGGGAGGTTTTCATCAATAAAGCGCATAACAACTGCCGCTATAGAAAAGGCGTATCAGACTGCCGGCAAAATTCCTTCTCACACAATGAAGGAGTGAGCCACAAGCCTTGGTAGAAGGCACAATCCTTCGCGACGACTTAAGGTCACCATAGGCAGCATCGATAATCCACTGTGTCTATCTTGTTTGGGAGTTGAGAATAGTACAGAGCATTTTCTCTACCGCTGTCCGACTTCCACCAGACTTACGCAGATAGCAGATTGTTGTGTCGGCTGTACCCAGAATGAACGGAACTTTATTATTTTTCCCTAAACAAAGAGCTTAGATTTAAAAAAAAAACTGTGGGGAGTTCGCAGTTCCGTTAAATCCTCTCTCTTGGCTCTAAGTGTAATGGGCATGGAAAATTTCTGAGTGCTTGAAAAATTTCCGGCCATCTACAATTCCATTCTTTCCCATTCCACCTTCTCAAAAACAAAAAAAAACGATATAGCATGTTTTGTTGGTGACGCAATATCTCGCAATATTGAAAATATATTTTCAAAATTTGGAAGTCAATTTTCGATATTTCCTTATTGTTCAAGTGGAAGGCGCTGTATTTTAAACTCGAACTGGTTGTCAGAGTCAAAATAAGATTTGATTAAAAAATTTAAAAAGAGCGTACCTGATGGCCAACCCGCACAAATGCACAGTTTATCGTTCTTTCAAAAGAAATTTATTCATTTTTTTCGACCCGGAAAATAAAATATTTTAAGCTAAAAAAACAATATCGTAAATAATGACAGAATTTTGCAGAAAACTCATTGTGTGCATATCTGATAGATAATTAAATATGGGGCTTCTCTTAGCCGCTATGGCTTTAATCACAATTACTGTTATAATTTAAGAGCTTACAAGTCCGCTAACTAATGGTTCTTCAACGCATTTTAATTGAGCGTAATTATTAAAATTGCATAAGCGAGCACGTAAAAATGTTCAGACTAATGAGCTTTTATGGCCGCCTACTTAGAAATACATACGTACACATGTATGCACATAGCCATAGAGAATCATATCAAAACCAAAACAAAGAGTACATAGACCAAAAACAATAGTCAGATTAAATGGCCATTAACCATTAAAATACACAACTAACATCGAGAATAAAAGAAGAAATTGAAGAAAGCATTCACTTGGGCATTCTTCAAAAAACAGGAAGGGGAAAAACGTAAAGAACGGGTCACACTAAAACTGCAATTAGTAAGCAAGTGAACTCCGTGTCAAACATACAAAATAAGTCGGAGAAATGTAAAAAGCACGAAAAGTGAAAGACAAATAGTATAAATGTTAGCTATTGGACGGTGAAAATCCCATTAAAAGTAACAAAAGTTTGAGACAAACATCTTTATTGCTAAACAAAAAACAACAAAAACTGATTATTTTGAGAGGTTGCAATGCAAACTTGGACGCCTTTCGCCTCGCTAATGACTCACAGCTTGAATTTTTCTCACAAAGCCGAATTTGTGAGAAAGTAATAAACGTCGGTGGGTATCATCCATTGGAGTGTGGAAAGAGAAGCCGATCGGACAAGAAAAAATATGCACCTACACACAAAGTATGGTACTTAATGAAAATTGTTTAAAAAAGTACTCAAATGGCAGCGAAAACTCAATTCTCCCAATTCTTCCAAATTTTTCCAATTTTTTTTTTGGCACTAGCTTTACATTTATTTACGCCGCTTCAATTTAACAAAAAAAATATAAATGAACTGTGTAGTAAAATTAAGCAAAAAATAGGTGTGTGCCAAACGCGAGTACGAGTAAATAGGCGTCAACGCTGCGCAATTGAAATGTCAGTTGAACAGAAACAAAAAACAATACAAAAAAAAGGAAGAATAAGAAATAAAAAATTTCGAAAACAAATGTTTGCAGTTCAACACTGGAAGTGCCGCTAAGGGATTGTACCTATGAATTTTGTGTATGCTGTTTTCACGATTTGACTTTTTTGCTATTTACCAGCACTTTTGTTCTCACATACATGCATTTACATACACACGCACATATCGTTACAGGCATACATACACAAGTAATAGGACTATGAATAAGTTCGTGCGTTTTTTTTTCGAAATTTGAAACTTTATTGACGTAAAATGGTTACAAATTTAATATTCAAAATATTGTCCATCGCTTACTACTACTTTTTCCCATCTTTCTGGCAATTCACGGATTCCCTTTGTGAAAAATTCGGTCGGTTTTGCCGCAATCCACGAATCGATCCATTTTTTGACTTCATCGTAATTACGGAAGTGCTGGTCAGCCAGGCCATGTTGCATCGATCGGAAGAGATAGTAATCGGATGGCGCAAGGTCTGGACTATACGGCGGGTGGGGTAGGACATCCCATTTGAGCGTTTCTAAGTATGTTTTGACCACTTGTGCAACATGTGGCCGAGCATTGTCATGTTGCAAAATAACTTTGTCGTGTCTATCGGCGTATTGCGGCCGTTTTTCTCGCAGTGCTCGGCTCAAACGCATCAATTGTCGTCGGTAGACATCCCCCGTAATCGTTTCATTCGGTTTCAGTAGCTCATAATACACAACACCCAGCTGGTCCCACCAGATACACAGCATAACCTTCAGGCCATGAATATTCTGCGCCGACGTCGATGTTGAAGCATGGCCAGGGTATCCATACGTTGCCCGACGTTTTGGATTGTCGTAATGGACCCACTTTTCATCGCCAGTCACAATTCGATGCAAAAAACCCTTTCTTTTGTGCCGTTGAAGCAGTTGTTCGCATGCCATAAAACGGCGTTCAACGTCTCTTGGCTTCAATTCATACGGCACCCAATGGCCTACCTTTCGGATCATTCCCATGGCTTTTAAACGTTTGGAAATGGTTGATTGATCAACTCCCAAAGTTTTTGCAACCTCTTCTTGCGTTTGAGCCGGATCTTGATCGAGCAATTCCTCCAATTCGGTATCCATGAACTTTGGCGGCGCACCCTCGCGTTCTTCGTCTTCCAAGCCAAAATCACCACTTTTAAAGCGTGCAAACCACTTCTGGCACGTTCGCTCAGATAGAGCATGCTCACCATAAACTTCCACCAAGATACGATGACTTTCGGCTGCTTTTTTCTTCATATTAAAATAATGAAGAAGAATTCCCCGCAAAAACACATTATTTGGCACGAAATTCGACATTTTCAAGTGTGGTAAAAATATTGTTGTTTACGCTTCAAATAAAAAACTTATACTGACGTTTGTGCCTTACGACAGTAGCTCTCCAATGAATGTTTGGAAATGTGGATCGATGGAATAATAATCAAGTTACGCCATCTGTTGTAAAACCGCACGAACTTATTCATAGTCCTATTATTTACAAACGTACATAGTAGGGCTGCATTTTTTTTAATTTATACGTTTCCTTGATTTTCGGGATTTCTTTATTACAATCCCGGATTTTCGAGAATAGTGCAGGGATTTAGATATTCGTTATTTTGCAACAACTTATTTCGAAAAAATGTTGTTTGAGAAGGAATTATAAATGTATTTTTTATTTAAAGTCAAAATTACTTCTTTAGTAAAAAACAAAAGACAAAAGTTAAATTTATAGGGATTTAATTAAATTTTTAAGATATGCGAATCTGATAACCTAACCTACGGTATGCCAAAAATGATCGATGCAAAAATACTTAAACAGTAAACAAATGAATTTTGTGGTTGAAAGAAGGTCATTTGTTTCTTAATCTCGTACAATTAAAGCGGAATAAGCGGAGAGTAGTAGTGTGCTTTTAGTGTAGCAGAGTGCATACATATATTGTTGCTGTTTTTGTTGAAGTGGTTGAGTTTTTCCGATTCTAATTAGGACTAGGGCCATTTTGCCACCACTGTTCTGGTGTGATGCCTTGTTTTTTTTTTTTTTGAGTCAGATCCATTACATGATATCAAAGTAGAGCAGTGAACTTTTTATCTCTATGTCTGGGATTTCATTAACAGAAGAAAGGCTTACCGAAAGAGCAAAATCTCTAGTTAGGCCTGGACATTGGCATAAGTAATAAAAACGACTTTTTTTGACCCCCTCCGCCTGACAGCTTCTGCAGATGGGATTGAATTGGATTGATTAAGTCTGATTGCATTATCCTCTACCTCCCAATAACCTGTAAAGGTGCAGTGATAAGTGAGATGCTTGACCGAGAGTATCCTAACAGGTAATTCGTCCTCTGGATGTGACAGCTGTGACAGCCATGTTTTGCTTTTTGTGGTGAATGTAGTTAATTGCTTCCATCTGCTTTTGGCAAAAGGAATAGTAGTGTGAAGCAATGGATGTTTTTATTGTGTTGAACTGCCATCGCGTCTGTTATGCCTAATGCCGAACCTTTTCTTGCTAGCTCATCCGCTATCACATTACCCTCTATATTCCTACAACCAGGAACCCATATAAGAGTAATTTGAAGCCAATAGTCCAGTAAGTCTAGTTCCTCTCTACATTGTAAAACTATTTTAAATGAAATGAAACTGATATCTAAGGCCTTGATAGCTGATTCACTGTCTGAAAAGATAGCTACTCTTGCACCAATCTATTTGTAGTGCTTTAGTCATTTCCATGCTTCTCGGATTGCTAATAGTTCTGCTAGTCCAGTCAAAAGAAGATTTAACTTAGTAATTTTAGGAGTATGCGAGTTTATGGTTTTATTATGTAAAGCCCATCACTGTGAACTTAAGTTTGAGTTTTCGGGGTCGGGGGTTGTGACCCGCTACCGCCATCTTGGAAATAAGGATGCAACTGGTTTTTGCGATTATCTCGTGAATTTCGAAAGTTACGAAAATTTTGTAAAATACTTTTTTGTAGATAATAATATTATCTACAACTTTCATTCAAAACTTTTTATTGTAATTAAAATTAATAATAAAAAAGTTATAAACAAAATTACGCGAAAAATTAAGGGATGAATTGTTTTAAAGCGTAATAACTTTTTTTTTATTGATTTTATGGAAAATATACATCAGAGCTTTTTTATAGAGCATTCTTTTGTGAACATTTTTGTCTATAAGTTTTTTCCGCTATCTTTATTTAGTCGTATGATTTTGAGCTGCTAAGCGGAGCAACCAATACATTAGCGAAGCGCGTACATGATTACACAGGCCGACAAAATTTAACCAACATTCAGACCCAGAAACCAGACTATATATTTCCGAAGGTTTATGATGCGCTGAATCCAAATCTGGCCTCAGAATTGCTCTATCAGCTCTGGTTTTCGAGATATCCTAACCTAAAAGTGCAAAAAACACCATTTTTGCCCATATTTGAGGTTATGTAGCCTTGCAGATGTTTTCTTTCACCAAAATTAAAGGATGACATCTTTAAATACAAGCCTTCTTTTTTCAAATGGCGTTTTTTTTGCTCAAATATCTTTTTTTTTTTCGTAGAGATATCGCATTTTGAAATTTTCATGTTTCCAAATTTTCCTACACCTGAAAATCGATTAAGATAACATAGACATGATATAGTCGATTACTAATTTTCTTGGATTGAGTCTTATTTTTCTTAAAATTTTTGTCTCATACCATAAGTGTGCTCACTGTCTCCAGGGTTAAGTGGGTTAGCCTGCTTGCGGTATGATAGGGGTGGTTTCTAGGGGTTAGGGCTGTGTGCGACTCGGTACCCAAAGGTTAGATAGTGCACGGGTGTGGTGAGTCAGCACACTTATGGTGTGAGACAAAATTTTAAGAAAAATAAGACTCAATTCAAGAAAATTAGTAATCGACTATATCATGTCTATGTTATCTTAATCGATTTTCAGGTGTAGGAAAATTTCGAAACATGAAAATTTCAAAATGCGATATCTCTGCGAAAAAAAATGATATTTGACAAATATTCTCTTACACGTGCAAAGAGCTATATTAGCTTTCTTCACCCTGTATTCCACGTTGGATCTTCAGTTCAGTTTGAGATCTAGGATATTACCTAAGTATTTTGTCTGTTGGGTTAGGGTAAGACTAACGCCGTTTAATTTTGGGAGGTTAAAGTTTGGTATCTCGGTTTTCTTAGTAAATAGCATCAGTTCAGTTTTACTCGGACTTACACTTAAACCACAGTCTTTGGCCCAATTGGGGAGTAATCCCAAAGCTCCTTCCATGATCTCACTGATTATTGCTGGAAACATTCCTGAAACTATGATCACTATGTCATCCGCATACGCCACTGCTTTAGATCGAAGGATATAATTGACAACTAATAATCATAGCAGAAGGGATAAAACTCCCCCCTGTGAAGTTCCCCTGTTGACAGAGCTGTTGACTGTTAAAAGACCAAGTAAGTCAGTGTCACTTTTTACAACAGAGGCATATATTCTTATTTTATGTAGATATATATTGAAAAGAAAACAAAAACAAGAACCTTCGAACAAATCCATGACTTTAACTCAGTGTACTTTTTTTCTATAAAAGGAGATATTTCTGTTTGCGCTTCATACGCTTCGCAAGAAATTACATATTCCGAAATCCCGAATATCTGAACTCCCGTAATCTCGGGATTCGGACTCTCACATCCCTCATACATGTGTGTGCATGTCCCTCTGATAACGTTACCGACATGTGTGCGTCCCAGTTGTAGTTACTGTTTTTATTGTTTTTATACACGTACGTGATCCAGGTGAAATGTGTAATTCAACTCACTGAAGTAATAAATTTCTAATTCAACTCATAATTTGTGACCCTAACCTACCCAAAACGAGTAATGAAAACAAAATCTAATAAAATACCAAATAAGCAGTAAATGAGGGAAATATTCACATGCATATGGCATGGCACATGGATTTGTACATACATACATATGTATGTGTTCATGCTCCTGTTCAAGCTGTTTCTCACATTCGACCGCCTGCCTGTTTTTCGCATCACCGAACCACTCACTCTATTACCTTTTGTCATGCAAATCTAATAAACATTTTTATTATTGGCGCATATTTGTAGGCCGGAAAATGAATTGTATATGTAAATAATAGTTACAACAATTTTTAAGGAATATGAAACATATATGATAGGGATTCCCGCTGTGATAAGCTCATGCCGAACTATGTATACGCATTCACATCAAGCCCTTGCAGAGAAATTAACTCATTCCGAGCTGTTGAATTTCTGAATGAGTAGCAAGCGAAACCATCTCTAACGAAGGTATGAAGGCTGCAATTCATATGTATTCTTCTAACAAAAGAAAGAGAAGAGAACTAGTGGTTTCAAAATTATTCTAGTCGGCCACTTGTTTGTATTTCAAAATATTGGAAGTGTAAAAATTTGAAGTTATTTTAAAGGAATCTGCGGCTCTCATCTTTTCAATGGGCTCTTAGATTTTCGACTTAGTTCATCGGGAAAGTTATTGATATATAAGTTATTACGAACGAAAAATCCCACTTTGACCCATTTAGAGTGCTCCAATCGAGTCCAAATGTATGACCGACCCCCACTAGCTTTGGACGGCCGATCCACCCATGCCAGTGGCACACCCCCTGGAACTCCTCTGGGGCGTTCCCCATACAATCATTTCAAAATATCACCATTTTGCCTTTACATGAGAAAAGAAACTAAAAAGTTCGACCCAAATTGGGGGACATCAGAATTCGTTTTAGAGGTATGGTTGCTTCGGCAAAGTTTCTTATTTTGATCCCTAGAATATGATTTTCACAGAGCAATGGGAGATTTTTTTGCCTCCCCCGGCCTAATATAGGTATGTTTTATTTTATCTTTTATTTCATAAAAGTTTACATAACAATACAATTATTGTATACATTTAAAAGTTAACGCTGTACTAGCATCAACTTTCAACCAAGCATCAAATTTATGAGCATCCCCCCTGAGCAATTGGTAAGAAAAGTATTTTTAAACAAAAAAAAAATATAAAGAAGATTTCTTTACACTCTTTGAGAAGACGTTTCGCATAAAAATGCCATATCTTCGGAGTGCTTGAACTCAGGCACTTCACTCTCAAACGAACTGTCAATTTTCGCTCAATTTTAAATTATCATACATGCGCATTTTAAATAAGTCTGAAACAATGTTGCTGGCATCATGTTACTGTTTGTTCGGTGTTTTCACGGCATGAACTAAATATTACTTTCATATTTCTCGTACTTTCACGGCAATGCAATTTGGATTTTGTCAGCAATTTCACCTGAAGCTCAAACTTTATCCTATGCGTTGACCTCGTTGCAAAATTATAAACAAACAAAATTTTTTTATAAAAACATAGTATTGTGATACAACAAAAACCATATAAATTACTCAAACTTTGCTCAAAATTTCGTCAAAACAATCAACTTTTTAACGAGAATTCTTAGAATTTTTCTGGGTATGCTGTTTTAAAGCCCATTTTCTCCATAAAACAAATCTACGAATTTTGTTATATTTTTATACATTTAATCCATACGCAACACCGTCAGGTGAAAAAATTGCCAAAAATCAATGACAATTTGCAATGACTTGCAACTTCCACTTTTTTATAATAAAATGCATAGGGCTATAAAACTGCATACCCAGAAAAATTCAAAAAATTCTGATGAAAAAATTGGGAGTATTGATTATACTTTGAAATATTTTCAAACATTTTGTTCAAAGTTTTAAACTGTCCGTTATTTGGTTTTTGTTGTAAAAAATTAATGGTCTGTTTATAATTTTGCGAGAGGGTGTATATAAGAAGAAATCGTAGGGGTATGAATTAATGGTGCAAATATTAGATTAATATTTATATCCTTCTTTGCTTACCTTCAAACTGGTGAAGATCAAATGTATCTCAATAGAACTGATTTCTCTACGGGTATTAACCACGCACACTTATTACACACACATGCATGCTCACATATACATCCGCACATATTGTAAGCCCATTAGTGAGTGCGAGAACTACACATTTATTATGTGGAATTTTAACGCAATGTTTGCGGATATATACACATACATTTAAACAATGTATGTATGTGTACGCGTTTACCTTCATCGTATGAATTACTGCGAGGACGCGTGCCAACTATGCCCTTAAATGTTTTGTACTTTTTTGTGGTTTGTGTTATTTGTAGACCCAACTGCGGCATGTAATCGTATATCTAACGAGAATAGTAAATTTTTGGCGAATTTATACTATTTTATCTATACCTTAATTACCTTCATTTGGATTTAAATTGTTTGCCGCAAAAATAGCTTAGAGCCGAAATAGTACTTTGCATATTAATGATAATATTAAGCAGATGTTGCCTGTTTTTAGGCGCAAATTCATTTATCATACTTCATTTGAATGTTTTGATATTGAAAATAATGAAATTCATGATATTTTTAATACCATTTTTAAGCTAGCTTTTTATTATACTCATTTTGAGTACGCGATAGAATTGCTTTTTAAACTTGGATTTATGTAGTTTTTGTTACAGAATGGCTTATATTTTTAATGAAAATTAGTTAAAATTAAATTGAGAGAAATGAAATGTTCACATTAACAATCACAAAGGGTGCGGTGATTTGCTCGAAGGGCGTATGTACATAAATAACTATTCCAGAAACAAAACAGTCAAACTATGAGTAAATAGAACACATATTTACTTACCCCAGTATTGTCTTAATTATGCTATTCTTGTACATACATACATACTCAAATATGTAAATACTTGTATACTGAAACATTTTCATTCATTAAATGCTGCCACGGAAATTTAAATATGCGTGTGCATAATGCAAAACCACATAACAACACTTTTTCAGATTTTTTGTTTTTTGTATTTTTTTTAGTACTACTCTGTTTGCATTAGCCCTGCCTTTTGTTTGCGCCTCAATGCGTTGTAATGTTTTGTGGGCAAAATGTCAACTGACTGCGAACAACTATTTAGCAAACTGCACCTGAAGGGCTTCCTGTCGACTTCAAAGGAAAGCAAGTAAAAAAACTAACAAAAACCTGGTTACTGTAAAAAAATGCAAAAGTTAAAAAAAAAACAGCTACTTACAATGCAGACTTTTGTACAGCAAATACCAAAAACAACAATCAGTCGCTACGTGGCAACACGGACAATGACAGACACGGAGACGCGCAACAATCACTCTAACACTTTCAGCAAAAACTTCAGTTTCTTGCAACTTTAATATGAAGCGTTAACATGACTTCCGTCCGTCAGTCGACAGGCGGCGGTGTCTTATGACCACGTGGCTGAGATTCTTAGAAGACTGGCGGCGAAGGTTACTAAAAAACAAATGAAGCGTATGAGCCGCTTGTACTATGGAAAATCTTTCCCTGCCGTGTGGGGATTAAGAATTATGTAAAACCACAAAAATTATGTTTACATGCTTAGCCATATTTACATGGAAAGGGGTTTACATCTTTAAAACTATTTAAGTGCGCCTATTTGAGGCTTTAACTGGGTTCAACCAGCTAAATTAAGTTTCTGAATTCTAAATTTCGAGCGCACAAATTTCAAAATATGTAAGAGGTAACGCGCTTTTTTTCACAATTTATTGCTCGTTGTTGTTAAGATTAATGCTTTACAAAGTATATCTTACATGGCAGAGTGTGTTATGTAAATTGATGGAAAGTTACGGTGCAAGAACAGCGCTTGTTAATGTTGTAAACTAGAAGCAGCCTGCAGTGAAGCATCAATATAACGAACTTGAAGGAGATGAATTCATATGACGCTAGTTGTACTTATAATTTTATTATACTGTAAAATCCCGTATATGTATGTGGACTTCGATCAAATGTTAACAGATATATTAATAAATAATTGATTACTGGGGACGCTTGTGAATACGAACTGACTGATTGCCGTGCATTCTGAAGAAGAAAACGCGCGGCAGCTAAATGGAAGAAACTTGGCGAATTAGCCACGATGAAGGATGAAATGTGCTTGTATTAGCTGCTAAAGCAACTGACCTCTTATTGATCACACGAAAGCGAGATAACGGATCTAAAAAGAGATATGAGCAGATTAAAGAAATTTTTAAATAAATAAATAAAAAGCAGTACTCTATTAGGGATTTTCTTAAGAGATTCAAGCTTATTTTAGGAAGTTTTTTCAGCTGCATAAATTACAAAAATCAAAATTTGAAAAAAGATTGTTTTAAGTCAGAACTTCATACACAATTTTATACTTTCTTTTTAAAGTTATATAAGAGCAAATGACAGCTGCACAGCTTTTGTTCACCCAAACCTCTCTCTTCTTTAATGGCGCACAGCGGAATTTTTTTTTAACTCCGCGATTATATACTTTAAAAGGTTATAGAAGTATGAATGATTTTTTTTCATGTATCGAGATTGCAAAAGCCGTGTCTTAAACAAAAAAGCTAAAAAAACATTAAAAAGATATTAAATCTTTTTTAATCCGCTCAATTAGCTTTTAAAGCAACTGAATTTTGAAAAAGATTTGTTTTACAAATCATGATTTTTAAACAATTTTATTTCATATTTTCAAATTTATATAAAAGAAAGTGGGTTTTAACGAATCGTCTTTTCTTTCTGTAAAGACACACCACTTAATAAACTGCTATTTGTTTTTAAATTTTTTGATTATATTATTTAAGAAGCTATTACATATTTTTTTATATATCAAGTTTTGCAAAAACGGTGGTTTAAAAACAGTTTAATACAGCAGAATGGATTTTTTGCAGAAATTAAACAAAAAACCAAATTAAAAAACAAAATTTGGATGGATTTTTTCGAGAGTTTGAGACTATTTTGAGATTTATAAAAAGTTTCCAGATTAAAGATTAAAAAGATTAAATGTATGTTCTCTGACATAAAATAAATTAATTTATAAAAGGCTTTCAGAATTAAGAAAAATTAAAAAAAATATATATATGATTATAAAATGTTTTAAAAAATTGTTAAAAAATTAAAAAAAAAATATTTGTTTAATAATTTCTGAAAATTTGTTATGATTAAATACATTTGAATTGTTTTTTCTTCTGAAAACTGTTTAAAACTCAACACTGTCCAGCTCTCGATAAAAATGCATCCCTGCTTTCGTGAAAAACGAAATTATAAAAATATAATAAATAAAAATTATAGACAACTTTCAGAAATTAAAAACAAATTTAAAACAAAAATTTAGAAGATTATATAAAGTTTTCAAAAATTATTAAAATATTAAAAAAACTATAAAATATATTTAATTAAATTTTTATAAAACCATTAAAAATTTAAAATTTTATTTTTAATAATCATAATGAAAAATAATATTAAAAAATAATAATAAAATATTGTATAAATTTTATTTTAAATTTTTTAGTAATTTCTCAAAACTTTTTATAAAATAAATTAAAAAAAGTTTATAAGATTACATAAAGTTTTCAAAAATTATCAAACAATTAAAAAAAATATAAACAAAATATTTAATTAAATTTGTATAAAAAATTTTTATAAATTTTTATTTTTAATTTTTTTTACATTTTTTTTTTTTCTTTCTGAAAAAATCAACAGTGTCAAACTCTCGATAAAAATCCATCCCTGCTTTTGAGAAAAACGAAATTTAAAAAAAATTTATAAAAAGCTTTCAAAAGTTAAAAAAAAAATTTTTTTAATGTATATGATTATAAAAAGTTTTCAGAAATTATTAAAAAATTAAACAAAAAAAAATTATAAAACTATTATTAAATCATTTTTTATAGTTTTTTAATACTTTTTTTAATTTTTCAATGATTTCTGAAAATTTTTTATAATTATAGTAATTTTTTTTTTATTTCTTTTTTTCACCTTCTGAAAACTTTTTTTAAATTAGCAGTGCCAAACTCTCGATAAAAACCCAACCCTGCTTTCGGAAAAAATGAATTTAACTTCTCTGTATGCATTGGACCAAGAGGGTCTACACCAAAATTTCAAATAGAAATATTAATCACTCGACTATTTTATTTTTAAGGTAATAAGGAGCACTTTTTAATTAAAGAATAGATTTTTTAAGTAAATATAGATTTATATATTTACTTATATATACACCTGTGTTCACAATAATAGCATATTGCAAAGATTTAATTATTTATTTATTTTTAATTAATTACTTTTTATTTGATTATTTTTATTTTTTTATACTGCAACAAAAACCAAATAACATAAAGTTTCAGACTATATATAAACTTTTTAAAATTCACCAAGTTTACATTGAAATACCAAACTTTTCACTTAGAAAAAAAAGTGGGTATGCAGTTTTATAGTCCACTTAACTTTAATAATTTTGAATGAAAATATAGTTCATTCTTTTACAAAAATCACGTAAGTCCAAGTTTCAGATTTTGAGAAAACTAATTGAAGTGCGGCCACCGTAGCTGATTGGGTTGGTGCATTCGGAATTCACAGAGAGAACACCGGTTCGAATTTCGGTGAAAACACCAAAATTAAGAAAAAACACTTTTCTAATAGCAGTCGCCCCTCGGCAGGCAATGGTAAACCTCCGAGTGTATTTCGGCCATGAAAAAGATTCTCATAAAAATATCTGCCGTTCGGAGTCGGCTTGAAATTGTAGGTCCCTCCATTTGTGGAACAACATCAAGACGCACACCACAAATACGAGGCCAAACACCCAAAAAGGGTGTACGCGCCAATTATATATATATATATATATATACATAAGTGAAGTGCAATTTTCAAATAATTTGCTAATTAATTTTCTCCAAAATTAAAAATTTTTACACACAATTTTTATAAAAATTCCAAGTATTAAAAGTAATTGCCCTTTGAATTTTGGTAAAATGAGGTGCAAATCTCAAAAATTGATTTTTGAAAACAATTTTCCTGCGCTCCTGTGCATTTTTGCCATGTAACGACTTCTTAACAATTTTTTTCGTTTAAGGAAACACCCGAAACCATCAACAGTGAATTTTAAACAATAACTCCTCAGCTTATTCTTGATTGTACAAAATATTTATATCCTCTTAATGGTACGAGTAGTACCTAAAATTTCATCGAAAAGCAAGCGTCTCATTCTAAAATAATTCTAAAAGCAAAATATAGCCAACGCTACAAACCATCCAATAACTTATTTCACAGTAAAGTGAAATATGATATTTATTTAAATAAGACCTACGCTAAGTAAAAATGTTGGCGCCGCGTCATTACATTAGGTGTACAAAGGGCGGCTATGCTGATAAAAATCAGAATTTATTTGTTAGTAAAGAAATATTGTCACTGCTAGTTAGGAGAATTTACTTAGAGTGAAAAATATTGTCCAGCAGTGAGGGTAAAAAACTAATAGAGAAAAGGGTTCATATAGATTAACTTAAATAAATGAATCAGCTTTTCTAAGTGGTATAATATTTCTAGTGATTTTGTGATGAAACCCACATATTATTGTATTGTGATGCATAACGAATCGCCAGACCTTTTGAAAGGCGTGTGTATAACTTCTTGCTCCAATTGAATACTCCACCTTACAAGTAACCGAACAAGACAATCTGATTGCATTAAATTATTGCCGCAGTTAGTTATGTGATATGCATGCGATAAACCAGTGAACTGCTACACACACACATGCGCACATACGTGCATGTGGGTATGAGTTACACCTGCGAGAGTATGCTACAATTTAAGCACGTTTCTGTATGTGTTCGATTTTATGTATGAATATAAATATTTTTTGTATCTTTTTCTTCATTGCGGCTTGTAGTTAAAGATATTCGTCAAATTAGAAAGGCTGCAATTTTTGCGTCGAGTGAAAGTACGCGTTCGACTCGATTGATTTTATTCATTCACCGACTGCATGGTTCAATACATTTCGATAGTTCGAGTAACAGTAGCTACATGCACTAAAAAACTTACACATACGCACACACATACGCGTACATGCAATTGTACAACTAAGTAATTAACTGCAAGTTATGTAGGAGAATGTGGCTTAATTTGGATTCATCGTCATACTCCAATTAAGCTTGTCGCGAATTCTTTGATGTACTTCCATATACATAAACGTAAAATGCAATTTAAGTGCTTGTTTTTGAATGTATGGCACTAATTAATGATAGCTGATATTAGTAGTAGTAGTTGTTGTTGTCGTAGTAGTATTAGTTGTAGTAGGTTAGGTGAGGTATATCTAGCCGATCCCAGGCAGTTGTAACAAGTTCTGCTTAGAGTGGGGCAGTGGCAAAGCAAGCATTCTGAGCAAACCCAATGATATGGAGTGAGATTGTCCCGTGAGTATTTTACATTCCTTCCTTGGGAATGATAAAATAAAGTTGTTTGTTTTCGTTTTGCAAGTTCGTTGCATTATTTTGGTAATCCTGTGGAAGATCGAGGTTTCCATATAGACTGTGCTTACAGAGTTAGCTCTTCGTCTGCCTTCGTCTTCAAAATTGAGAGTGCAGGATATCTGTTCGACGTATTCATCATAGACAAGCGGGCGCCTGCTTTAACAAGCTCGCCAACTCTCTCATTTCCCTTGTGCATTGGTACTCAGTAGATAGTGATCAGTCTATTCTCGCGAAGCTCGTCCATTTTAGACCTACAGTGCTGCACGCATTCCGAGCTAGTCATTACAGCCATTATTGGTTTAATAGCAGCTTAACTATCAATGAAGATGTTGGAGCGAGTTTCGAGGGGAGTAAATTCTAACGCTAATTCAGTTGCTTTGGTTACAGCATATATCTCAGCTTGAAATATGCTTCAGTGATTAGAAAACCTTAAAAAATTTTGGAGATCAAACTGCGGGCAGAAGATAGCCACTTTTACTTCTTCCGCCATTTGGTTTCATCTGTAAAGAAATTGTATGCGTGACCATGGGATTCTAAGCCCTTCTGCCGTCCATTCTGATATATTACAAAAGGAGACCTCTTGCCCAAGTTTACTTGTGGAATAAAGTAGTGAGAAAGCCTTTGTGAGAATTGTCCAGTCTTAGTGCAGTTCTTTTGGCTGGGTTTCTTACTAGTAATTTGATGGGATGCCAGCCGAAAAGTCTTTCTATTGCCGCTATTGGTGTTGTACTCATAACGCCGGTTACACATATTTGCACGCTTTCTAATATTTTTACGTATGTCATTTTATCATACGCCGTCCACCATACTAGCGAACCCTAGCGAAACCATTGCGAGGCCTGTGCGTGATCACAATGTGCATTCAACTCAAAATATAGATGCTGTAAATAGTAGTGAAGAGGCAGACTCAAATTGTCGATTTCAAATCATGCACAAGTTTTGGTTTTATCGCGCGACTCACTGTGGGAATTTTTTTATTTAGACCCGCACCTAACCCATAAGAAGTTCAATTGGTTCAGAAACTCGTGCCTGCCGACCATGCAATGCGTCGATCATACGATGAGTGGGCGCTTAAACGTTCTTTTTTTTGTTTTGGGGTCGACAATAACTCTAAAATAAACTCTTGAGAACTTGTGAAGATATTGCTGAGATATCCTGTATAAAAAAAAATAAATAAATAAAATCAGCCATTCCTGAGCTATTAAATAAGTGCTCACATGCCGATTCGACTACACGATTTCCATGACTTCATCGACATTTTTGATCGTTGGCCTATCTGAGAGCGTCACATCTTCGCTGTCCATATTATCAGAATGCAATCGTTGTAACTACTGCTTTGCTATTACAGTCGATACTTTATTGGATCCATAAATAACAGAAATGTTTTTAGTCACAGAAAATGTAGAGCATTCACCTTGGCCGTAATGGTACTGAAACACGTTTGGAATTTTCTTTTGTTTTTTTTTACCTCACTTTTTAGAACACAGTAAATCTCTTTAAAAAACACAAAACTGTTGAATAACTTTTCTGAAGCGTAATATCTCCTTTAAATAGCTGCATAGTATGAATTATTACAATAAATTTATTTATTTATTTATGATGAAAAAATTTGCAATCTCTGAGTTAATGAAATATATTTTTAGCTAATAAATTAATTAAAGTAACTTTTGAGGAATGAGTTTACAGCAGATTACAGATTACACCTCTTAAAGTACGTTCACATATGCAGTGATTAGCGATAGATGCACACAAATTAATCTACCCATTCACATATGGCAGATTAGCTGCAAAATTGACAATCAGCTTGTCAAGTAATGCAAACTTAGAGTCTCTTGTGGCCATTTCAACTCCTATGTTTTTATATACAAATATGGGAACTCCTTTTGCAGCCTAATAGTTGAGACAGCTTCTCCTACCACAAGCTCAGACGAGTTCGACTGCTTCTTTGTGACATTGCGATCGTTTTTTAATTTATTACAATTATATTAATAAGCCTCTTTTCTTTGCCAGCGTCCACTTTATTTAGTTTTTACTTTGACGTTTCTCCTCACATTCGTAATAATAATTAACGATAACACAGAAAACATAGGGTTGTACGGAAAAAAGTCTCGTTATAATCTAAGATTATTTAATAATCACATTCGTAATAATAATTAACGATAACACAGAAAACATAGGGTTGTACGGAAAAAAGTCTCGTTATAATCTAAGATTATTTAATAATCTCGGACTTTGGGAGAGGAATTTTGTATGGGTAATCTCGCTATTTATGGTAATTACGGATTGTGATTTAAGCTCGAAAAAGTAGATAATCTATTTACATCTGAGCCTATTATTAGAAGCATAACACGGTAAAATTTACGATGACTTCATTCGGTTCAAGTTCTTAAGAGCATAGAGCAAGCTAGCATGTGTTTTATAGAAAAAAAACTACATGGGAAAAATGTATAGGAAAATCAAATTTTTCTAAGAGGATGAAGTCACGATATATGAAACAAACAAGAGCAGGAGAAGAGTTCTTCTACTATACTACGTTAAATAACTATAGCTTAGGGACTAATTGACAAGTTTTGGCAATTTATTTGCTTCCTATTTAATTTTTATCATTTTTCACGAAAATATAGTTCAGTCTCCTGCAAACACCATATAAATTCAAATATCAAACTTTGTGCAAATTTGAAATCAAAATCGACAAACTTTCATCAAAACTCAGCACTTTTATTGAAATTCGTACAAAATAATTTGACTACACAGTTCTATAGCCCATTGAATTCTGAAATCATAAAGTGCAAGGTTTAAGTTGCTCAAAAATCGTGTTGATTTTTGAAAATTTGTTTGCTAGCGATCTTGTGGAATTTTTCACCCAACACCGTCAGCGATTTTTGAGCCACTTGAAGGTCGTATCCAAGAAACCCTCTGTTGAATATTACAAAAGAATTTGAGAAATGCCGCAAATATTCTACTTGTCACTTATAAAAAATAAGAATAATTTTAAATCGAAATATATTACACAACAATCCAACCGATCATACTGAGGTGAGTGCAAATTATTAACACTTGATTACTTATCGCCAACATGACTCGCTCCATTTACCATTAACCATATTTAACGAGTATTCGCAACCAATTTATTGCTATCAATTAACGCAATTAGTATCGCCCCAAATGGTTTACACACGATTTGTTAAATATACATAAGTACATCCATTTTCTATTCAGCTTTTTTGGCTACACCAAAGCTTGTTTTTTGCGCATACATAAATGTGCTAACGGCTATTTGAAGGGGCTGCCGGTAACCAGCACGGAATAATGTGACGTTGAAACTAATTGTGGCACTTATTGTTTTATTTTTTTTTGTTTTTTGTATGTGTTTTTGTAAGTAGTTTATTTATTTTATTTTATTTATGTTTTGCTTGTTTGCTTTATAAATTGGTTGGGTAGGGTTTAGACAGTTTAGTATCACTATTCAATCAGTTGTAGAGGAGCGAATGGGCTAAAAAAAACCAAAACCAAAAAACACAAATACGACGCGTCGGCCCTTTTCAGTGGCGCCCACTCATTTGCCCGGCTAATTGAAAGTGTTAAACGGTGCGTGATTGCCGTAGTAGTGGCTACCGCCGTGCTGAGATACCAACATAGGATTTTGCATGAAAATGAATAAATTAAATGCATTTACCATTGTACTTATGCCATTATACTGTAGTATTTTTATAGATTTACAACATGTGTTTTTTTTTTTTTGTACTTTTTTAATTATTTCTTCTTTTCACTTTACGCTCGAGTGGCGTGTCCATTGCGCAACGATCGCTCATTTCGTTCAATGAACTGCTAATGGCGGCGGAAGTTGAAGTTTACCTTTTTCGCTAAATCTTTTTGATGATTTGTGGGTGTAAAGTCTATAAATCATTACGCATAGAGTAGAAGTATATTATTTATTATTTTGTGCTGTGTTTCTTTTTTTGGAGTCTGCGTTGAAGTGATTTAATGCTTAAATGGATTTAAAAGCTTTGTCTGTCGATAGTTTTTTATTTAATTCTTATTTCTTTTTTGTGTTCTTTTTTTTCTTTTGATTATTTTGGTTTTACTTTGCAAAATGAGGTTACTCAGACGCCAATGACAAAAAACAGCCGTATCGACAAAAACTTATATTTTGCCCAGAAAGCGGAAATTAGCCAAGTGGGTGTAGCATGAATTTTAGCTTTGCAACGGACTGGCCTAATAAAGACATTAGCCATTTTAAGTGTGGGGGAGCAATTTCAAGTACTGCTTCTGCCTTGAAGTTGCATTGTCTCAATTGGCGATCTTAAAAGTAAGGGGATCCATGTCAAGTAATTCAAGTATTTTCGACATGGTCTTAAATTTTTCTAAAAATGGAGCCTACAATTGAGTAAAATAAGAAGTAAACTGAAAAACAAATTTTCAACACAAAATTTGATTGCTTTCAAATTCATTCAATGTTGAAAATTTTTGGAATCACCCATTGAATTGCACATTTTTATAATTTTTTTTTTTTTAAATTTGTTCGCACTAAATATACAGGGTGACCGACGGGAATCTGACGTTTTTGGGATAGCTAGCACTCTGCCGGTGAGAGGAGTAGGGAAGCGAATTACAAGCCAGTAATCTCGCCATTCGATGCCGTATCAGTAGCTATGGAGCGGTGGACGGTTGAACATCGCATGTTTGCGTATGACGCATTTGTGCAGAATGGCGGGTCTGTTATTACCGTGCAGCGACTTTTTCGTGTGCGTTTCAATCGTGGGCGTCGTGGAACCGTTCCAAGCCGCAACACGATTCTCAGTTGGGTTCATAATCTACGAACAACAGGATCTATTGTGAAAAAGAAGCCACCAGGTCCGACTAAGACAGCAAGAACACCAGACAACATCGAGCGTGTGAGAGCCGCGCTGACTCGTAGTCCTGGGCGCTCTGCACGTAAACACGCGCGCGAATTAAGAATGAGCCGTGAATCTCTGCGAACAATTTTACAGAAAGACTTAAAATTTCACCCTTACAAGATGAACAGAACTGAAAGAGGCAATCAGGAAAGAAGTGGCTACAATTGATGTTGAACTGATGACTCGTGTGATGGCCAATTTTTGGAGAAGGCTGGAAAACTGCATTCAGGAGGATGGGCACCACTTACCCGACGTAATTTTTCACAAATAATATTCATCTTCAAATGGCTTGTCATGACAAAGAATTTTGTGTATTAAAATAAAATATTTCATTTAAAATAACTGTGTACTGTTCATTTCAAAAACGTCAGATTCCCATCGGTCACCCTGTACTTAAAAAATTTATTTGGAACAAGTTTTATTTTTTTCGCCCAAAATTTTTATTTTTCGCCCAAAATTTTTTTTTTTTTGTAATTTTTGTCATTTGTGAAAAATATCGCCTAAGATTTTTTCTTATCACTAATAGCTGGTACTATAATATATACAGTAATCCATTAACTTTAAGTTTTTTTTTAAATTCGTGCGCAATTTTTTTTTTTTCAAAAAGTTAATGATTTTAAAAAAACATTTTGCATTTTTATTGAAATAGCTGATGCCATTCTCAGTAATACCTGGAAGTTCCATGGTTGGCTTCCATTACCTTTTCGAGTTTTTTTTAACTCGTACAAAAAATTTCATGATTTCAAAGTTCTTAATTTAAAAAGAAATTTGCATTTTATTTAAACTTTTATTAAAATGAATTCATTAAAGGATGTGACACACGGATAAAATTTTGCATTGGAGCTAAGAAATTTAGTACCCAATAAAAGGAAGTGTAAGAGATTTCATCACTTGAAAATAAATATAAAGTAATTTGTGAAATATTTCCCAACGTTGTATTACGTTACTTTATGTTGTACCATGTTTTATTATGTTATGTTGTATTATGGTGATTTAAGTTAAATTATGATACGTTATTCTGTTTTATTATGTTAAGTTTTGTTATGTTGTCTTATGTTATATTGAGTTATGTTATGCCAGGTTATATATTATAATGTTTTGTTTTGTTTTTATGTTATATTACACTATGTTATGTTGTTTGATGTTTTATTATGTTATCTTTTGCTATATAGCGTTATGTTATACATTTTGTAATAAATAAATTATTTTATGTTAATTTATTAAATTTTTTAAAATGCCTATTAAATACAAACATTACTAAAAATATAAGATATAATCCTATGATAAAAGCACTACTACATACACAAACATAGGTATATGTACGTATATATTTCATTCTTTATGGCAACTGATTCATCTAACATTCATCATCAGATGCAACAAATTCCTCAACGTTTTCATTGTCATTTAATTGCATATATCTTTTATCGCATGTTGCACGCCGTCAACTATAATTTTCACTCGCTGGCGCTGCCAATCATTAGTCGCCGCTTTGCCTGTTGCATGCCGCCGCAGTTCAAGCACACAGGTTCCAACGCTTGACATCCAATGCAAATCTAATGCGCCGATTATAGCCACTTCATCGGCACCATGACTCACAAATAAATGTCTAACAAATAGTAAATACCGAACAATGCCTCACTACTTAGCACCTAAGCAAACGCGATAGGCCTCTTCTTGCTCCTTGCCCTACTTGCTATGCCAATCGTGCCAGTGCAGCCAACAATCATTAGTGGCAATTGAATTGCAAAGTGCAAAGGAGCAGCGACATTGGCGGCCTTCTTTTCTATATGTAGTATAGTGGCGCACTGTTTCGCTATGCTATGCTATGTATTGCTATTTCTGCTCGCCTTTGTCGCGTGTTGACGAGTTCAACTATGCGTAATTTCTGCTTTTTGCTTTCCATTGGCGCTCAAATGCTTTCTTAGTATTACCGCCAATAGTGTGAATTATTGTTGTTGTTGTTGTTGTTGTTGTTGTTCTTTATTCATGTATGCCGCGATTTTTATGCTAATTTGTGGTGTGCGCAATAAACTAAGTAAATAAGTCGGCACACCGAATTAAGTTTGCGCAAAAAATAAATTGATTACCAAGCCGACCACAGTTTGTGTTAGTATGCGTGCTTGTGCGGGGCAAAGTTCATTGATTTCTCGACTTTAACTAAGTATTTTAATTTGCAATCAGTGTGGCTATTTGCTTTATGCAAATTGTTGATTACTCATTGGTGGCACGTTTAATCGAATTACTTACGTTTTTAGTGTTGCGATTACATTTTTAGTGTTGTCTGATCGCGACTAGAGGTTGCGCTAACAAAATTATCATAATAATGGGAAATTAATTAAATGATTAAGTGCACGAAGCGCTCATAAATTTTTATTGTATGATATTCGAACACATATTTGCATAATTTTTTCAACTTAACTTTCGCGTGGCTCCATAAATGATCTGAGTGCGATTTTATTCTTTTTTTTTTGATTATTAAAGCTTAATTGAAGAAAATATTCTTAGCACCGCTGTTACTGACTCACTACATATCCGGCTTCTGGATACTACAACTTTTCTAATACAACTTTGCAAACCGTTAAATGTAAAAGGAGAATACGTGAGATGACATAAAAAATGCTTTAGAATAGTTAGTTGTATTTTTGAAAGTAATAAAAGTACGATAAATCCGAGAAATTATAGAAAGAAGCTGAAATTAGTTAGGCATTACATGGATTTACATTGAAAACAATGCTTTCTGCTGTTATGGCAAGAATAAAAATTTCATAGAACTAAAAGCTGATAAATAATGGCCTAAACCGAGAAATCAGTCCCAGCATATAACCGCTCGCTGTATTACCAGAATATTTCAAAACCATAACTAATGCTTACTGCATAAACTAATTACGCCAATCTTTTCTTTGTTTCTTTGTCGTGTTGACCTGCAGCAATTGGAAACGCTAAGTAATCTAAGTCCTTCTCCGCCTGATCTTTGCAATGTACTATAGAGGAGGCCTTTCTCTTCTTCTCCTACCACCAGATGGTATCGCAGCGAATACTTTCAGAGCCGGATCGGTAGCCGCCGACACCAACGTGCAAAGGTCCAAAAATTTTCCGCAGAATCCTTCTCTCATAACACTTCAAGGAACGCCTCATCGGATGTTGTCATCCTGCGGCATTTTGTTCATTGGGAGAGGACTTTACCACGCAATTGCCTACTTTGTCCAAACTAGCACTTGTTGGGAAGAGATTATTCGTTGGATTTCAAGGCTGACCACTACCAGAGGGAATTTCGTTCATCTTATGTACTAACCATTGATGGTCCAGTTATCGCATTTATGACATCTGTTCAAAAATAATCGGCTACTCCTCCGAACTTCCGAGCATTTTCGCGGCAAAGAGCCTTACATAAATCCATAGCAAACTTATTTACCACATTGACAAACTTTCATTTACTAAGTGGGCTAAGGGAACTAAACTGCAAGACATACTTTAAGAAGTGGCATATGCTAAGTGCTGGTGCTATTGAATCCCTACTCAATGATCAGAATGAAATAAATATCATTCGCATACACTAATAACCTTTACCTGCAAAATCAAATTGATGTGGGCTCCTGGGCACGTGGGAATCAAAGTCAACGAAAATGCAGACTGTCAAAGACGCTGCGATGGCTCCATCTGTAATGTTCAATTACACAACAAAAAAATAAATATCTTCCCAACAATTTTTAAAGTATTGGAAAACGTACAGTCATAACTATTCTGATATTAATCCATCAAGAAAAAAACAAAATTTTCCCACCGACATCGCCTTTCATCCGCCAACTACAAAAGCTCAGTTAGAGAAAAATTCTTGGCCGCGTACAGGGCAAGGCACGCGATAGGCAATCCGCCTATTCATAATAGACTATGGAACTTCAGTTGTGCAGCCCAGTAGGTGAAACGGATAAAGCCATAGACCAGTCTAAGTAAGGTTAGGTTTTTGTGACAGCCTTTTTAGCATAGCCAACTCACTTAGACCGTGTAGGTCCATTCTAGTATCACTGTGGAATCACTAATAACCTATGACACAAGTTTCGACCTTCAAAATGTTCTCTCATGAGTGGTTGAGCTATTCTCCTGATCTTTTCTTATCTATTTGCGGCCAAATTAATCTGATTGTGACACATATTTTTCTTCTCTCTATGACTTATTAGCCTCTTAGAGAATATTATTTTTATTCTTAATATGCAATTGGCATAGGATTTCCAATATTGCTTCTCTCTGGCTAGATCATCGGCCTTGCAATTTCGTTTTATGAATTTGAATGCAGTGCTACTATTATTTAGAGCTGCCAGACATTCCCTAGCAACCTTTGATCGTAGTATTACTGCCAGCATTGATTTGATGGCCGCCAGTGAACTGTGCTCCCAGTTAAGGGATATAACTCCTTTCTCTGAAAGCAATTTGTGCTGTCCACAGGGGAAATTTTAGCGCGTAGAAGTTAAGCAAATCAGAAGGTAGGCTTATCGAGACAAGTTTTCCATGCGGCGTCACAATTGACTATGAGCCTTAGTATGTCTCATAGGGGACAAACCTAAAGTAGGCGTTTCAGAACCTCAAACTTACTGACGGTATCAAAAATATGGACCATTGCGCACATCAAATATCAACTCATAGAAGAATTATTTTCCAATCACTGTGAAAACGTTATTCCTAGCAAAGGCATTTATCGTTAGGAAAAGACATAGAACTGTGAATCCGTTCATTTGCAGAACGATATCAAGACTTACACCACAAATTGGATTAGAAACTCGGTCAAATATCACACAAACTACGCACCAATTTCATGCATTGACACAAAAGTAGGGGCACACTTTTAACGACATTCTCCGGTAGAGAATAGATACCCTCGCTAATTCTAAATACCGCAGCTTATCTGGAACTCCGCTACCTTTGGTCTGATCACGTCAAAAGGGCAAGATTTCTAGGTCTACAGTCCGACAACAAGACAAAGCGATCTAGGCGGTGCCTGATAAGCTGCTACAATATTTATAGCGCGTCGCTTGCCATTAAATAAGCAGAAGAAATATGTCATTTTGAGTGGCTCAATTAAATTTTTAACAGTTCATTAGAAAATACCTAAGTCACATTAAAGTGTCCGAGTCAATCAACTCCCTTGACAGCTTCCAAGCATAATTTTGAAACTGGCTCACATCTCAATAACCAAAATATATATTAGATAGCCTCAATGAACTACTAGCCTCAGAGCAAACAAAACCTTATCGTATGAACGAAAAAAAATGAAAACAAAAACAACAAAACATGCATGTAAGTGCAACAAGATAAACAATGCAAGCGTTAAGCCGCTAATGCCACCATATCCAGCTGTACCTCTGTAGCCTTATTGCCTGACAGCTCGCTAAAGAGCCGACACTCGGAAACTATTTATTATGAGCGTAAAAATGTACGTACTCGTATATTGACTGAAATATAACCACTAAACCAACAATCACCAGCAGCTGCAAGTCTCCAAGCGGCTGAAGGTCCAACAGAAAGTTACAAAAAATTAAAACAAAAAACACAATAATTCACATTAATACAAAGTAAATAGTAAACTGTTATTTTTTAATATTTTCCTATTTTTTTCATACCTAAATGCCCACTTACTGTCAACTTGTTCGGGGCGCGCGCGCTCGAGCATACAAAAGTCAAATAGCAGCGGTTGGTGCATTTGGAAACACTCGCATAAATGTCGTGGCATGTAGCAAGTAGCCGATTTAGGTGCATTAAAAATATATTTACATACAATAAAACTCACTCGGGTGTGTGTGTGCGTGTGTGAGTGCATGCGACACATATCCCCAATACTTGCATTGTAAAGTGATTATTTGAGTGTTTCGACAATTGCTGGCTTTTGATTTGCAGTTTGCATCGCACAAAAATGCAAAGCAAGCAAAAATCAATAAACAGGACTTTGTCGCACAGCAGCAGTTAGTTAAGACAATCAATATTGCTGTTGTTGCGCGGCAAAATCGCAGTCAAAGTGGCGGACGCGCTTGCATGCATACGAGCCTAGAGTATGCTTGTAGACTTCCAGATTGGCCCACTCACGTGACTACCCGTCGTTCGAGACTTGTACGAGTAAAAAAAAAAGCAATTGTTAAAAAAGGAAAATTGTTATAGCTTGTGGCAGCCTGCGTTGCATGTGCCATTTAAGCCTTCATTGCTCTTAGCTGTTGCTTATAAGTAATGGTTGTTTTGCCGATTACATATACCGGACATGGTATGCATACCAATGGCACTAACTGTATGTGTCGCGTATGCCGCTGGGATAGTTGCTGTGCAGTTAACTTGTAAATTCAATTACCAATTACCAAACTTCACCTCGAATGTGATTTAATTAACTCGTTATTTTATAGAGCCGCTATTGTTGTGGTTGCAGATTCTTAGACTCTGGAGCTTTTGCACATGCCTTATAGGGGGTTTCATGTTGTGTCATACACAGTCTTAGGGTACCTTTTATAATTTGCATTTAACCTCAAAGCCGTGGAGCAGTAAAATATGTGGGCAATTAAAGGATGTAAATGGAAGACTTTTCGAGCTAATTTAGTTACAATTAGTCGACTCCCTTAAATGCCAAAAGTGGAAAGCTCGAAGCAGTTCTTTTCGGAAGTGCACGTTTTTACAACATCGTGCACAATTGCGAAACACAACATAAAAACAATTGTCGTTTTTGTTGTAGCAGCATAAACATTCTCCATAAATTAACGGAGAATGCTGGTGAAGTGACAGTTCTTGGCCGGGTATAAATCCGGGTCGTTCCGCTAATCTAAAACCGATGGTCGGGGAGGGTTGCAAGTTCAGTCATATAGCAAGATTCATACAAATTATGTACACATAAATGTTATTTTATCATTAAGAATAAAAGTCCGATGGTGAAAATTTATCGTTCGAACTTAAAGCTATTTAATGTGTGTTTTAAGTAAAAATAATAAAAAAAATAATTTTCTTTATTATGCAAAAAAATCCGTTATATCCGGATAACAACAGGCGTTGACTAACTTCTGGCCTTGCTAACTTCTGCAGTAAATTTATCCGACTAATCTATACTAATATTATAAAGAGGAAAACTTTGTTTGCTTGTTTGTTTGTTTGTTTGTTTGTTTGTTTGTAACGAATAGGCTCAAAAACTACTGGACCGATTTTAAAAATTCTTTCACCATTCGAAAACTAGATTATCCAAGAGTAACATGGATTACATTTTATTTTGGAAAAAAATAGGGTTCCGTAAGATATTTGGATTTTTCGGACACAAACTGAAAAAAATCTTATATATAAAATAAAGTCAACTTTTTGTGTGTGTTCGCTAACCGGCCGTATCTGCACCGAATTAAACCAAACTTACACACATTGTTAAGAAGGTATTGAAGATGGTTTCCGTATAGTTTGGATACCTATTGGTGGATAGGGCTCGAGATATAGGTCAAAACGTGGACCCGGGTAACCTTTGGTTGTGTATGTACAATATGGATATCAAATGAAAGCTGTTGATAAGTGCTTTAATACGGGGTAATTTTCATACCTATTGATGACTAGGGTCTCGAAATATATGCCAAAACGTGGACCCGCCGTGTCTTTGCACCGAATTAAACCAAACTTACGCACATTGTTAAGTAAGTATTGAAAATGGGTTTCGTAAAGTTTGGTTGTAATTCGGAGCAGTGGCAACGGGTATAGCGTTCTTTTGAGCCAGCCATAATGTCGCTTACTTTTTTAACGCTTGGGGCGGAACTGAACTGTCAAATTGACAGTGTGAGTTACAATGTGTCAATATTTCTTTCTGATTTGGATGCCATAAGGAAAAAACGTAAGTGCAACATGTAAAAATTGTTTGTGAATTTTTTTGGAGTGGATTTTGGAACAGTGAATAATTTCTTACGAAATTTGAGAATTTAATGTGAAATCCGAATGAAATTACAATATGTGTTCGTGGAAAAACCATTTTTTTTCGTTTTTTTTTTTTGAAAAATATAAATGGATAATGGTTAAAAAAGATCCAATGCTTAATAAAACATATAAATTGAAACGAAAAATTCATGGATGATCAGGAAAAAAGACGATTGTTTATTCATATGCGTTGATTTGAAATTTAAAAACAATCTTCTTTTTTCCTGATTTTCAATTTATATTTTATATTTACTCAAAAACAAAAAGAAAAACAAAAAATATTGTTTATGCCAAAGCGCTTGAATAAAGAATAAAGAAATAAATAATATGAAAACCATATATTTTCTGTTCTAAACCATATCTATTCTATTTTAGTGTGCCCAGCGAAGGGGGCCGGGTTTGCTAGTATAAAATAAATTGGATTTTTTTACAATATCAGCACTTCACTTCAAATTTTCATTTCACAATTCCGCTGGACTATTCGATGACCCGAAGCTGCGAGCAATTAAGTGGATGGGTACAATTATTTCGGTTCTACAAAAATACAATGGTGCCACCTCATAGATGCTTCTGAGTAGTGGATATTGGATCGGATCGATCGGAGATTATTGAGAAATGAACACTTCATTTAAAAACAAAAAAAACCTGTCAAATCCGTTTGGTGGTCGATGTGTTAATAAAAACAAAAAAACGAGGGAAAAGTGGGAAAATTAAATTATAAAATAAAAAGTGTTGCCCACTACAATTTTCTAATGCTGTTTTCTTTTTTTTACATCGGCTTTTTCTGGGTCGCACGGAGAATGCTGAATTGAGAAACTTTTCATGGCCAATTTCTCTCAACAGTTTCGGGGTTTCGAGAACTGGTTAATGCATTAAATTTTGTCAGTTAATTTTCGAGGCACGTAAAATGTAAAAGTTTTGAAGATTTTCGATGCTTTTACAAGCATCTGTCATACCAATTTAACATTTTTTTTTGAAGCTGGAAAAGTTTCAAGGTTTCCGAAGCACCTTTTTGAGGCTATTTTCGCGACCAATTTGTCTCGAAAGTTTCAAGATTTAATGGTTTCTGAGACTTATTCAAGCATTTTGCATTAAAGTTTTGAAAGCTATTTTTCGTAGCTGGAAATTTTTTAAAGTTTTGACGGTTTTCGTTTTTGAAGCATTTTCAAGTGTCCGCCATATAATTTTGTCAGTCAAATATTAAAGTAAAACCACTACAATAAATTAACAAGTCAATTAGTAGAATTATTAAAACTAAAATTGCAATTAATGAAAATTGATTAATTTTGAGCCTTCTGTATAATAAGGAGGGAACTGAAAAAAATTTCAATCAAATTTAATATTTTGAGATTTATTCAATGTTCAAAATTTTAGTATACAATTTTCGTTTTTTTTAACATTTTTAAAGTTTTAGAAACAAATAATTTTGTTTCGGAAAAAACTTGTACTTTTGTTTGTAGCACACAGTTTTTCAGGGTAAAATATTTTGGTTTCTTAACATTTTTATATTTTTAGAAACAAATAATTTTGTTTTGGAAAAAAATTTATTTTAATTTTTGCATACAATTTTTCAAAGTGAAATATTTCGGTTTTTTTTAATTTTTCACTTTTTTAAGAAAGATTAATTTTCTTTTGGAAAAAAAAATTACTTTTTTTCAAAACAACAGGTTAATTTTGCTTAGGAAAAAAATTATTTTAATTTTTGCATACAATTTTTCAAAGTGAAATATTTCGGTTTTTTTTAATTTTTAACTTTTTTGAAAAAAGATTAATTTTCTTTTGGAAAAAAAATTTCTTTTATCTGGAAAAATGTATTATTATTATTATTTATGGTGAAAGAAATTAATTTATGTTGTTGAGGAAAAAAATAAATTTTTGGTTTTTGAAAAATTTATTTTATTTGTTTTGGGAAAAATTTTTTTTTTTTTTAATTTTTGTATTGTAGAAAAAAATTAATAACTTTTTGAAAAATATGTTGTTCTTTTTTCTTGGAAAATTTAAATTTTAGATAAAAAATTAATACCTTTGTCTTATTTTTTTTTATCAAGAACTTGTTTTATATATCTATCTATTCAAATGAGTACTGCGAGCCAATGAACAAAATAATAAAATGTTTCCCAAAAAACTTTGTTTAAAGTATATTTTATTCTAAAAATTAAAAAAAAAATTTTTAATGTTAAAAAGAACCGAAAAGTATTTGTTATAAAATCGCTTCCATATGCTGATATACCTACTTATATATATAAAACTTAAGATATTTGTAGAATATATTCTGCTTGTATTGGTCTCCAATCCCTTCATTAGTTTTAGAGTGATAAACTTAAATTTTATTGTACTTTCATTTATTATTTCTAACTTTCCTCGTCCTTAAAATGCTATTTCGTTAGTATTTGGGTTCATAAACAATTTTTTCTCCGTTATATGGAATTGTAAAATTTCTTTTATATTTTTCTCAAAATGCAGTTTTTCTTAATATGCCATTTTTCCTCAAAATTAAATTTTTTTATAAAGACATTTTTTCTTAAAATATTATTTTTCTGCTTTACTTCTTACTACTTGTATTGCAGTAATATTATAATTTTCATATTTTATATTATAACTATACCAAGCTGTGGGAGCCGGCTTGGTTAGTCAGTTGAGGAAAACAATAAGAAAGCTGGCAAAGAGAAAGGCTAAAATATTTATTAAACAAAAGTTGACATTTTCAGTTATTTGATAACATGGTTTAATTGCGCCATCTTTGTGTTTACCTGCAATTATGAAATAATTTAGAAATAAAAAATTCACACGCTGTATTTTCGCTTTCACTTTAGGCAATGCAAGCATCCATAAATGTAATGTAAATCCATTTGCATAGTTGCACTGAAATACTGGGAAGACTAGAAACAGAAAATGTATGTGCAGTATAACCCTGCAGTTTAGCAAGTTGCTTCAAAACTAGTCTCAGAACTAAGCCATTTTGAGACGATACTGATCTGGTCTCTATGTCATTAGCTGACCCTATATTTTGCATTCATTTTACAATAACTTGGGTGCTGATGCCGTTTGACAACAATAAAATTAGTTTTTTCTAAATCTTGGAAAAAAAATGCTTACATAATTTTATTTTAAGCAACGGTGACCCAAAATTCAAGGCGCAACTAACTGACGCCCCACTTTAAGATCAATTGCAAAAATATATTTTATTCTTTAGTCAAGCTTTCCCCTAAGATTGTGAATATAATTATATCATTTCTTCAATTAAAAAAAATAACAGAAATATAAAAAATAAAAAATTTAATAGTTTATTCTTGTAACTTTCATTTTTCACTACACAGACTAAATGCGCGCACACACGTACAATCATACATATAAACACACACATCTGTATATGTGCAGATACACCATACAAAATAATGACTGCCAAAAACGAAGGGCCCTACTTTTCATTCATTAAAATTTTCTTATTTGTTGTTGCTTTCCAGCTGGTTTAAACAAATATTTTTTAGTTTTTCAATTTGTGTTTTTTTTTTTGGTTTTGTTATCTTGCCATTTGCGTTACCACGATTGCGTTGGCGATCCAGTCGTCGTAAATTCAAAGCCGTTGCAGCTTTGAGAAAATCGAAAAATTAAAAATCAAACAAGACAAAACGCCAAATAACCAGTAGTATAAAAAATACAACACATTCACAAATACAAATAAAATATTTATAACGTGTTTTGATTTTTTTGTTTGTACTTTTTTTCACCAAACGCAAACAAACCAAGTTACAATACAAATAGACACTAAAGCTGACTGACAAATAGACAGGCTGAAAAATATACGAAATACACGAATGGGGACGGACAGACTCACATGTGCATTGCAATGACTTTTTGCCAACCGACTATTTGGCTGTCTCGCTACATGCAACTGCTTGCCTCACTAGTATTCGTCAATTCATTTGGCTTACGTACATACATACATACACCTATCCATATGCACATACAGAGAAGTTGCAACATTGTACGTATTTATATATATATGTATGTGTGTGTGTCAGTAGTGCTATGCCAGAACAGCCATCATCATTCATCCGCTACGTAGCCGAGCCAGACTTAATGGCTGCCTGTCTGACTGCAACGTGGCTGCTGCTTAGCACACATGCATGAAACTTACAGATGGATGTATATAGGTATGTAGGCGTGTTTGTTCAGATTACTTGCAAATGCATTACACTGGTGGCGAAAATTATTGAAAGCGAGAATTTTTCTTATAAATAAAATAAATGTAGGGGAGGGGGCCCAGTTGTGACGCAGGCCCAGTTGTGACGCAGCTAAATATTTTTGACATGCGGTATGAAAATGACAGTTTGAGCCCTGCCAATCATGTTCGTTTGACGTTCAGCAGTTTTTGTGCAGACTCCAACGTTAGTAGTCGCATTGTGTATACACGCACCAAACATCGTGTTGAAAATCGTGCGAAAAAGTTATTTTGATTTTTTTCAAAGTACCAAAATTTTGTGAAATTAACAGTGAAAAGGCGAGTGTAATGCATCAAAATATTGTATTTGCCGTATATTTTGTGATTCTATATGGATTTATGTGATTATGTGGTGTCTATAAAAAACTTGCTTGTCATACACAAAATAGCATCGTGACCCGGTTGTGACTCAGCGGGTGGCCCAGTTATGACGCACCTTTTTTTTGCACTACGATCATATAGAACTGCCGAATTCCTACATTTTTGTTGTTGTTTAAAAAAAACCAACTGCCAACTCGATCAATTGCAACGTATGCAAGCGTCCAGTTCATTTGAAGTGCGCCAACATGCAGGCAAGTTATTTCACTTGCAAACACTGCGAAAGTGACGTGGACGACGACTAGGAATATTTAGATGACGATGATGAATAAAAATCGTTGTCATTTATGGCCATTGAAGGGCATTTTCTTTTGTATTTTTCATTATTTTTGCCATTGAAAGCCTTCAAAATAAATAAATCATTAAATCACAACAATTGGTATGACATTCCTTTCATATTTTCTCATTTCCAGTAAATTTCTTGAGGTGCGTCACAACTGGGCCACTTTTTTTTTGTCCTAAAAAAAGTTATCCTCAAAAAATTTGTTCCAAAATTTTTTGAGTAACTCAAATAAACATACTTTCTTTGGAGAAAAGTTGCGTTTGGTTAATAGTTAAATGTTAAACTTCTTCATTTTTCAATTTGCGGAACTGAGGAAAAAATTTTAATTTTTTTCAAAACCCGCGTCACAACTGGGCCCCCTCCCCTAGAACTCCACAATACGTCACTTGTTCTATTATTTTTGATCTGTTTGCCGAAAGAAATGAAGTCAATCTCTAACTTTCTGTGTGAATTAAAAGTTTATAGAATAATCTGTTCTACAAGTCCAAAAACCAAGGTTGACAATTTATTTTATAATATCTATTCAGAAGCCTTTATAGGCGGTTGATTTCCTCTGAAATATAAATGTTCATATGCACGTGAAACTATAGCTTTAATGTAGTAATGCTGCATACTCAGTTGTTTATTTTCTCATCAATTTAATTATTTAAATCCATTTCAAAATCAATGCATCCATTTTAAATTTAGTTATAAAAAAAAACAAATAATTGAACTTTCTTTCAATGGATACTATAAAAAATTATTATTTGTCGTTGCAAAACGCACAAAAAAAATTGTTTTTTCCCCTCTTTCGTTCGAATTCTATATTAAATCCAAGTATTTGAAACGATTCTTTGAAAATTCAACTCTCTGAAACCTTAAGGTTCTTTAAAAAACTCTTACTGTCTCACGTTGTTGTAGGCTGTATAGACTTTTTTAACAAATTTTAATCTTTAAAGTCTCGGAAGGTAATTTGAAGTATCCAGCTTATCGGAAGGTTACGTAGTTAGAAAGCGATTGCAAAATTATAGCCAAACAGACAAGAACGAAAGGCACTATTTTTTCCTATATTTCGATATATTTTATTTCACCGATATGTTTTATTTTTAGAAAATTCAATCGTATTAAAAAAAAAATGTTTATCTTCAATTATTATATGTTTTTGTTTTTTAACGGATACCCACGAGCCAAAAAATTATTATCTATTTAAAAAAGTAAATAAATTACAAATTTAAAATTAATTTCTAGCACTAGCAGCTGCAGGCCTTCGGCTATCCAAAAAATTATAAAACATGTTACCATAGTTTTGACCACCACTGTATTTTCACACACATGGGTTTTAGTATATGAATACTTCTACTATTTGCCCGACGACTTGTCTAAGTAAACGAAAAGCAACAGATAGTTGCAGTCGCAATCGTAATAGTCATTCCGGCAGTTGTTGTTTTGTTTTTTATTTTTTTGTTTTTTATTTTTGCCGCCGTCATCTTTCAGCATGCAAGTCAACACTTCACGAAAATGCTTATGAATGAAATTTTTCACTTCGCACAAAATCAATCGTCGGAGAGCAGGAAAAACAAGTTTCTACTGTAGTAAAAATAAAAAAAAAAAAAATTTTTTTTACAAACTTAAAAAAAGTTAATATCGAACGAGCACTAACCAAAATGAGGCAACGCTCACGAATGCATGTAGGGCCTGTAGGCGTTGAACGCTGTTGTTAAAATTAAAAAATATATATAAATAAATGAGCTCTTCAAACACATACGAATGCATGTTCGCCTGTATGTTTGTTTGCATGTTGGTGTGTATGTGCACTACCATTTCTTGAATCAAGTATCGGCGTAATAAGCTTGGTACTATTAGGAGCTTTTTTTCATTCTCAACCAATCGTTGTACAAGCCAATAACAATCACTAAAACAATAAAAATCGTTTTCGTAAATTATTATTCTTTTATAACGCAAGCAAATATTTGACACACCCAACTGTTTTGCATACTCAATTTTATTATGTACATATTTGGAAATTGTTGCATACCGAATTTCCCATTTCATCAGTCGACGATTTACGACATATTGTAAAGTTTTGAGTATATATTCCTTCCCATTCTTCTCTAACATCACAAAGAAAGCAAAGGCTGTCAGACTCCATTTAACGTCGATAAGATCAAATAAATGAAAACGCCACGCGATGTGCAAAGTTGGAAGCCTGAACATGTGACTACAGTGGCTCAAAAAAGAACTCGGGCACCCAAGTGATATGATTTTAAATCAGAAAAGAAAAATATATATTAAAATGCAAATCAATTGCGTTTATGTGTCACATTTCGTTCTTCAAGCGTATTGCTCAAAACTACAAAAAGGATAAACAAAATTTGACTCATTCGTACATAGAAAATACAAGCATAAAAACTTAGCCAAATACGTGACAAAAAAGAACTCGGACATTTATATAAAGTAGAGTTAGGCAAATAATATTTAACAAACAACAATATAATTAATATTTAGTCGATAAGCATTTATTTTTTTTCACAGCATTCAGTCTTCTTGGCATGGATTCGACCAGCTTCTTGCCTGTTAAAGGATCTATTTTCCGCCACTCTTCTTTAATAGCATCTTCTATGACTTTGTTGTTTCTAATAACGTGCTTTTTTAGTTGGTTTTCCAAATGACCCCACAGATGTTCAATTACATTGATGGCTGGTTTTGTGGAGGTGTGTCAAGTACTTTAAAGCAGTTGTACATAAACCATAGACGGGCATCAATTATGCTTGGGATCGTTGTCATGATAGTACTGAAAGTTCATCCATTATTCCCATATTTTTAGTACTTTGGACCAAATTTTCTTTCATAATTGTTAGTTGTTGTATGTGGTCCATTTTGCCGTTAATGAGGCACAAATTTCCAGTCCCAGCAGTGGACATACAATCCCATACCATTACCGATCCACCCCCATGTTTAACTGTCGAACGTAAGTTTTTTCTAGCAACTTTTCATTAGGTCTTCCCCATACATATGATTGTCAATCTGAGTTAAATATGTTAAACTTGCTTTCATCTGCAAATAAAACGCGCTTCCAGAGCTCGAAATCCTTCTCCCCTTGACGCTCTGCGAATTTTATTCTCTTCTGTCGGTTAATGAAAAATTTGTTTCATGCAACTCTTCCATTATAATTATTCTTTTGCAACACTTTTCGTATACTTTCGGGGTTGCAGTTAATATTAAGGTGTTGGGCGAATTCTGTGCGACCTTAGGATCGTTCAAATTTGGATTTTTCTCAATTTGTTGCACTATCCACCGTTCATCTGCATCCGAAAGCAGACTTCAATTGAGCTTTGTCCACGCTGTCTACCCATGTTTATAATATGGACTTTTATTCAACAAGGCACGACTAAATTTTATTTTAATTTATAATGCTTGGTTCTTTCTTTTTTCTGTTCTACCGAGAGCAAATTAATTGTGCGATTCCCCGTTTTAAAGTGCCAAACAATTGCAATAATGCCAGATGTCCGACTTCTTTTTTGACACCAATTTTGCAAGTGATGCATTATCAATTTTTTATAACAAGGAGACAATGGATATGTGAATTATTGTTACTATTTTTAAAATTCTATTTGAGCACCCAATAGAAACACATAAAAATTTATTTAAAAATATTTAACTTGTCTTTCTTACAAAAATTTTGAATTTGAAGCCGCATGCTATGTATGCCCGAGTTCTTTATTGAGCCACTGTATGTCTGTCCCATACGTTTTTGAAGAAATAGAGAGTTTCAAGTACCAGGGGGGTAGTAAGAAATTAAAAAACTAACTCTGTTGAAGTAAAGAGTGAATATATCCGTGAAAATCAGAACTAACTTACAGGAATAACCGCATTGGGTTGGTACGTGACATTTGGAAGCGCACAGGTTCGAATCTCCAGGCATGTAATATCAAATAATAGAAAAAGTGTTTTTCTAAAAGCGGTCGCCCTCGGCAGGCAACGGCAAACATCCGAGTGTATTCCTGCCACGAAAAAGTCTCCTCTTAAAAAATGTTCTGTTTTTCAGAGTCGGCCTAAACTTGTAGGTCCTCCATTTGTGGAACTTTATCAAGGCGCACACCAAAAAATAAGAGGAGGTAGACCAAACTCCCAATAAAGAATACAAGCGCCAATTATGTGTATATATATATACCTATATATGTATGTAGCTTATTTAGACACGAGCCAATAGTAACCACAAATATTTCTAGTGGAATATATCTTATTTGTATGAAAATTATTGGGAAGTTGGAGCAAAATTAATTTTGTGTTTGAATAACTTTTTTACGTAATAAAAAAAATGATTTTGGGTGACGGAAATTTTTATTTTGACCTTTACGCGCTCTATTGCTTGTATGTTTGTATTCTGCAGTTATTCCAATTAAGAAATGTCAAATATGTATAACATACGACGCCATTTGAAAAACAAAAATTATAAATCTTCCCAAAGGGTGATTAATTTTGTGTCACTTGTATAAGAATACAATAACTGGGCATAGAATTTAGAATGTTTAGAAAGTACAGAGAAACGTCGATATAACGGAACTTGCTAAAATCAAAAGATCAATATGACAAAATATTTGCTGAGTCCTTTGGGAAATATCTCATTGTTTCCAAATGATCTATAGTATACAAAAGGGGTTAAAAGATATAAAAAAGAAATCATTATAAGAAAAAAACCAGCACAAGCTCAACTAGTCAACACACTTTAACAACTAGAAAAAGAAAACTATACGACGTCTGAAGAGGGCCCGACCAAGTGACCTTTTGACCAATTAAATATAAAAAATAAAAAATTCACCTGTTAAATTAAATATAATATAATAAAATAAATATTCCGTGTAAAATCTTATCACTGTATATCTTTAACTGTATTCGACTTGGCCATGATAAAATATATCTAAAATCTTTCTAATTGTTAAAAAATGTACTTATTGTCAGAAAGACAGGTTTTTGATTAATATGGGAAATAAATAAAAAAAATATAGATATTTTTAGCATATAAACCTTCTGAGTATGCATTGTAGTGTGAACTATTATTACCAAATCCTAATCTAATACATAATTGGATTCCATATTCTAAACTTTCGAGGGCGAAAAGTATTATGTTTTTCAATAGAAACGAAATGTATAGACAGCTGGCGTTGCCACACTTATCTTGCTGTGTAATCACTTACATACTTGACTACACCAATTAACCCATTTACCTTTTTCCAACAACAAGAAATAATCGATAATTGGTTAATCCGCACAGCCTTCTCTGTGCAAGAACAGCTGCTAATGTTCTCAATGCACTTTAGATGCGAGCTTATCGGCTTATGTGCAACCAATTGTTTATGTGTGTGTATTTTAAGAAGTATGTAAATAATGGTTGTATCGAATTTAGAAAAAATAAAGAGTGCTTAGTAAACATTTATTTGCTTAGATAATCGCTGTGCGATTAATACCACAGAAATTAAGCAAACAAGCTGTGGCTTTACGATCGAAAACTTGAAATCTATTATGTACTTAAACACCTATGTACATATGTACATAAGTAAATAAGAGCTTAGACTAATTTATGACTGCAAATACGCTGGTAAAGACTGCGAACGCGATGCTATTGTTTAAACAAGAATGGAAAGCATTGAGAAGTCATCATAAGAAAATCAGCTGGTAGGAGTATAGGAGAGTTACTATGTACTCAGAGCTCCACAAACTCGTTCAATATTTAGTTGGAAAAGGTTTTCAATATATACGAAAGTGTAGCAAGAAAGAAAAAAATTATATTTTTGGAACGTAACTTGTTTATCTTATAGGAACGTATATTTTTGTCACACCCTTTGGAAAATTAATATTTTCAAAATGTTGAACTCAAGGCCGTAATTTAAATAAAACGCACAATTCTACTATACTGTTTGATTTATTTGGGCTATCGATATTTCAACTTCAGCTAAAAACGAAATAAACAACTTCAGAAAATTATTTATTCAAATCATCTATGCAAATTTCAAAACAACTTATTGGGCACCTAAGTGCTCATACTGATTTATGTATGTATGTATAAAATTACATGATATTTTCATCTTTTTTTTTTTTCAGAACGCTAGATATTAAAGAAGAAGATGACGACAAGGACGACATACAGGCATTTTCGCCACCAACGAATTATATTACAATATCTCAAGGGAAAATCCAGCTAGTACACCAACAACACTCACAGGAAAGTGATATTTCCGATGCGCAAAGTCGAAAAGATCGGGTAAGTCAAACAAAAAAACAGTGTATTATTATACATAAATCTGGGTAGGTAAAAACTAACAAATTAAAAAGGGCGCATTGATAAGATCTAAAGAAAAAATTAAACAAAAATTATCATTAAGCAAACTTTGAGCTTAGTTGGTATAACTTTCATCATACTGCTTTCTTGTTGTTTTGTTATGTTTTTTTTTTTTTGTTATAAAGTAAGTCAAATAATTGAATTTTTAAACCTGTATCACCAATTTTTTCAATTATTGACTACCTTCTGGGAAACAAGAACATATCGCACCCTTGACTTGTTTACAGTAACACAGAAAACAAACTATGTGACATATCACGCTGAAATTTGCCATGTAAGCTTATAACAGTCCTACCAAAAAACAAAAAATTTATTTTTGTCATATGTCATACGCGGACCGTTTTATTGATAACGTCTCGCTCATATTTGAGCAGAAGGTACATTTTGAGTTGTGACCCTTTTGTATTTAGGGTGCGATATGTTAAATAGTTTAACCCATTAGATCCTTTAAGATATGAAAAAATGCAGTTCTAAGATCGCTATAGGGTTACAATGTTCCAGGCAATTATTGCTCAGACAATTTTACTAGAGTTCTTCTCAGGCAAACTCCACATAAAAATAACGTAAAGTCTACAGAAACTAAAATAGAAAATAGTTCTCCAGTTCCCCTTAAGCTGTGTAACAGTTTTTACTCTTTCTTTCATAGGCATATGCGGTGGGAATACGAGGGGTGCCTTTTATATGTCGGGATTAGAGAACAAAAACAAATTTTAATCATCGAAAATCACTTTATTGTTTTTCAAAATATTCTCCATGAAGATCTATACACTTTTGCATGCGTTTGAACCAATTGTCGAAGAACTTTTGCCACTCTGAATGAGGTACCTCCAAAACATGCATTCTGAATGCCGCAACCGCTTCTTCAGGTGTCGAAAAACGTTGACCTCTCAGTTTGTTTTTTACGTACGGGAATAAAAAGAAGTCATTCGATGCCAAGTCAGGACTATGCGGCGGATGACACATTAATTCGATGTTTTAGGTGCTCAAAAATGCAGTTGTTTGAGCCGATGTGTGAGAGCTCGCATTGTCCTAGTGAAGAGTGATCCGTCTTTGGCGATTGGTTTTCCTAATTTCTTGGAAGACAACTGACAAACAAATGGTTGTGTACCACTCAGAATTTACTGTTCTGCGTTGTTCTAGTGGTACGGTTGCGACATGACCAGTTTTTCCGAAAAAAACAGGCGACCATTTGCTTGGAAGTGCTTCTGGATTTGGCTCATCTTAAAACACCCATACAGTCGACTGCTGTTTACTTTCGGGCTCATACGCGTAAACCCATGATTCATCACCTGTCACGATGTCATAGACGTGTTTCGAAGCCCCGCGATCGTATTTTTTGAGCATTTCCTTCGACCAATCCACACGAGCCTTTTTTTGAGCGATTGACAAATTATGTGGGATCCAACGCGAACAAATTTTTTTGACAGTCAAATGTTTATGCAATATTGAATGTATGCTGGTCCCACTAATGCCTAAGATTGTCTCAATCTCACGATAGGTCACATGACGATCTTTCAATATCAGTTCGCGCTCAGCATCAATTATTTTCAGAACAACAACTGATTTTGGACGACCTTCACGAAATTCGTCTTGGAGTGAACTACGACCACGATTGAATTCACCATACCATCGATAAACACTGGTCCTTGATGGGGCTTCATCGCCAAAAAATGAATTAAGTTCATCCATGCAATGTTGCTGAGTTAATCCACGTCGAAAGTTGCAAAAAATAATCGCACAAAAATGTTCACGATTTAATTCCATTTTTGGACCGAGATGAATCTTTTAAGTTACTGTAAACAACACAAATAGCGCTGGTATTTCAAAACGTTCTGGGGTACGTAAAAACCAAAAAATGTCAAACTTTGCGATACAACTGTCAGTTGCCTGATTGCAACACCAGGGTTACCAAATCCCGAAATATGTGTCTTTAGAGTGCCTTAGGAGAGAATTTGCTGGTTCATGAAATAACGAAAGCTATTTTAACAAAATGTAAACTTTTTTAGAACTACAACTTCACACAAGTATTTTTTTTTTAAACACAAATGTATATTTCTGCATAATTTTTTATTAGTTAGGGTATTTATGCAAATTCGGACACAAAGTTTTCAAGAATTAATTTTCCAATTACAATTTTTTTAAATAGGTATGTTGCTTAAAACTAATCAATGCGCCTTTTGTGGTATTTATTAAAGACGAAGTACGCATTAAAAGGGTATTAGCGATCTAGTAGTTTTCATTTGGGTTCTGTATGGAATAATTGGTAACGAATGTAATAACAATTTAATATGGTAATTAAAGCTAATAACATAGATTAAATGGTTTCTCATACTCATATTTCTTTGTATATAATTTTTTATCTATGCTTATACTTCTACATTCATATGATAACTTCAGCTTTAGCTTTTCGTATTTCGTATTTCCAAGTGTAAATATCTAGCAATGCTATTTTATTACTTATTTCCGTATTAGTAAAATAACCCTTTTCTCAAACCACGCATTATAATGTATCTGGTTGCATTATAAAAGTAAAACATAATAGTCTCATAGCAAAATCGATCGAGTGAGAAGTTTACTCGCAGGAGTGTTGAAGAATAATGTGGTAAGTTACAGTTTTAGCCTTATAGAACCCTACAGACCCTTGAATATTTTTGGTATAAAACAACTTACATATAGCATCCTACTTTAAAACAACTAATATACTTTAATTGTTCAAAAACCTACGTACAGTGTGGACCTATATAAGACCTATCATTGTTAAACACGTACGTCCAGCCATATTTTTTTTCTTTTTTTTTCTATTATTGTAATTAATTTTTTTTTTTTTAACTAATAACGTTTCCATTCTATGGTCTCTTCCGCCGAAAATTCTAATAAGCCAGAAAAACAGTCTTAGTAAAATTTTATTATGTGCTAGAATATTGAAGAAATAATGAGTTTTAGTTGTACAGATTTTAAAAGTTGCACCACAAACTTTTTACAAGTGAAATTTTTGTTTTCACAAATAATCGAACAGAACGGTTCAATCGACATAGTTTCTAAAGTAAAACTTGAATGACCCTCAGCATAGCAATTATCAATACTAAGGTAGGTAAGTTGGTAGAAATAGCCTTCGATCTCTAAATCATCTCACTAAGACTATTGCCGATCCATGGTGATACTAAAGGGTGTTTTTTTTAGAGGTTAGGTTTTCAAGTTGGCACTACTTTTTTCGTAGATAGTCTTTTGACAGCTGTCACTTGATTTATGCTCAGTTTGGCTTGCCATTTCATAATGAATAGACTTACACCTGAACAACGTTTGCAAATCGTGCAAATTTATTACGAAAATAATGGTTCGGTTCGCGCGACGCATCGCACAATATTTTGTTCAGCGATGAAGCTCACTTTTGGTTGAATGGGTATGTCAATAAGCAAAATTGTCGCATTTGGAGTGAACATAATCCAAAAGCCATTGCTGAGACGCCGTTACATCCTCAAAAAGTCACTGTTTGGTGTGCTTTAGAGGGAATCATTGGTCCATATTTCTTTAAAAATGAAGCCGGCCATAATGTTACAGTCAAAGGAGAGCGCTATAGAGCCATGATTAATGACTTTTTCGTGCCTGAATTGGACGATGTTGATGTGGACGACCTTTGGTTCCAACAAGACGGCGCTACATGCCATACAGCCAACGCAACAATCGATTTATTGAAGGAAACTTTTGGTGAGCGCATTATCTCGCGCCGTGGACCTGTGGACCTTGGCGTGGCCTCCAAGATCGTGCGATATAACACCGCTGGACTATTTCTTGTGGGGCTATGTGAAGTCGCTTGTCTACGCAGATAAGCCCGAGACGATTGACGTCTTGGAAGAGAATATTCGGCGCGTTATTGCTGACATACGGCCCCAATTGCTGCAAAAAGTGGTCGAAAATTGAGCCTCTCGGCTGGAATTTATTCGAGCCAGCCGCGGCGGCCACTTGCCCGAAATCATTTTTAAAACATAATGGCAAACCCTTATCTTTATAATAAAGCTAAATTCTTGGCCATAACATTAAATTATATACGTTTTATTTCATCTTGAAAACCTAACCTCTAAAAAAACACCCTTTACATACATAGCACTTTATCTGCTACTCCTCGTTAAACCATTTTGTTTAAAGTGCAAACTCATTGATCTGGCTGACACCTATATCCATAAGGTCATCAGTATCATTCAAAAACAATAAGCCAAAGTATCTAAACCTCGTGGCTTGGTACGCGGGGTAGTAATAGAGAAGGTGTCTCACAGACTATTGTCCTCATCATTTTTGCGGCTTCTATAATGGTCGAATTGAGGTACGTTCAATTTTTGAGTATTTCAACCTAGGATACAATAGCCTGTGATCAAAGCAACTAGCATAGAGAAGTTTTCCTTGACCGATTAAATAGCGAATTAGTGATAACCGCACAAAGAGATTTATTCGCCGCTTGGCTATCGGAATAAATATAGACTTTTATAGAAAGGTAGACACATTTTTGCCTAACCAGACAGTTACCTCACTAAGAAGTGCAAAACTTTATTAGACATACTGGACTAGGCTGGATATATACCATATAAATAAATAAATAAAAGATATGAAAGCGCGTACACCCTTTTTGGGTGTTTGGCCGAGCTCCTCCTCCTATTTGTGTTGTGAGTCTTGATTTTGTTCCACAAATGGAGAGACCTACAGTTTCAAGCCGGCTCCGAACGGCAGATATTTTTATGAGGAGCTTTTTTATGGCAGAAATACACTCGAAGGTTTGCCATTTCCTGCCGAGGGGCGACCGCTATTAGAAAAATGTTTTTCTTAATTTGGTGTTTCACCGAGATTCGAACCTACGTTCTCTCTGTGAATGCCGAATGGTAGTCGAGCACCAACCCATTCGGCTACTATAAAATACCGTTAGAAATAGACGAAGAGACAATTTTCAGTCCCGGTATCGTCATTTGAACGCCTCACAGTCCCGCTATTTACTCAGTGGTTCGGGATTAAATGTCATATCTGTGCGTACTTACATACTTCAAATCTTTTTACTATCTCCTTTTCGCCCCAACAAAGCGAGTGTCACGTACAAATATGCTTTAGCTATTAACCTTCAACAATTTCAAGATTACGTATTCAAAACTGGGTTAATTATATACTTGAAATAATGAGTGACTTGCTTTATTTCGTAAACTAACTAATTTTCCTTCTTAAGAGTTGCATACTACGAGGGACATACATACACACTTACATGCTAATACATTTTACCAACAACCCTTCTTTCTGTTGTAGTCATCTAACGGTAAAAATATCTGTTAGAATACACATAGAATGATGCATCATTTGATGAAGCAATTTCATGCACTAAAAAAGCAAAGTATAGTCCACATTCATATAATATATATGTTTCTAAGTACGTGTATGTGTGTGTGTAGAGCAAAGGGGGCATGTGGAGCATGTAAAGCTAAAAACATGAAATAGAAAAAAAAACATGAAACCACAAAGGAAAAGCATAATCTCAATTGCAACCGACATTTGAAGCAGCAACAGTCGGCCAACAACAACAACAAGAATAACAGCAAGCACAATTACCAACAACTGTAATTAGAACGAGGCGAAATTCTATGTTTCGTGGGCATGACATGCAACTCGAGGCAACACCTGTGTTTCATTCTGAGAACGCTCCCAAGTAAAAATGCACACGCATATCAGATGTGCATACATACATAAACATACATATGTTTGTATGTAAAAGTATATGCACCTAAGTGCAGGCCTATGGATAGTACAGACTTATGTACGCGCCTGAAAGCATATGCATTTTCTTAAATATTATTTGACTTTTGGTGCGCACGAGTATTAATGTGGACCTCTCGCAGCGCTCGCATGCTGTTTGATGTCAGTTTGCCGATAATAACCAGAATGTCTGTCTAATACATCATAGTCATAATCGCTTACATCGCAAGTTTTGGGCTTGGTTGGTTACTGGCTTTACGTGCGTTACTTTGGTTTTATTTTTCCATTCAAGTGAGGTCTTAAAATAATATTCTTCAGAATTGTTATTACATTCAGAGTTGAACTTTTGAACTTGAGTAGCGCTGCATGAAAATCAGATATAATATATTGTTTTTTTGAAATTAATTGTCCAGCTACTCGGTGATTTTCTGTCTCAACTTCAACCACCGTCAGACTGCTCAGAAGTTGCAAGCATTTTTTTAAGCAAATTTTATATTAAAAACTGTAAAGTCTTTTTAGCTTAAAATCTAAACACAAATATTGGCTGCTGTGCATTTTAGTATAATACTTTATACAGTTATATCGGAAACAGGTGTTTGTAAAGTTAAAGACGAAGTATGCTGCAGTATGTCTAATAGGCCAAATGCTTAATCAGAGGATTATTAAAGCCTCGTTAGGCCAAGCTGAACTTAATGTAACAACAGTAAAGGGATGTCCGCAAGGAGGAGTTCTTTCTCCACTGCTATGGTCCCTACTAGTTGATGACTTGGTGCAGCACCTAAACAATAAGGGATTTATAACCATTGGTTATGCAGATGACATATCTGTTATAATAAAAGGCAATCATGAAAGGACACTAACAGACTTAATGCAAAATGCCTTGAACGCTACATGGAAATGGTGTAAAAAGGAGGGGCTGTCGATCAACCCTAACAAAACCACAATAATCCCCTTCACAAGAAAAAGAAAGTTGGAGTTTCCTATATTAAAAATAAAAACTAAAGGAAGAGGTCAAGTATCTAGGTTTAACCTTAGATAAAAAACTCACTTGGGAATCACATATAAATAATATAACAAAAAAAGCCACGAAATCCTTGTGGACAACCAAACAATTACTAGGGAGATCCTGGGGCCTCAGCCCTAGTATGGCCCTCTGGATATACACCCAAATGGTTAAACCAATCATACTGTATGGGGCACAAATCTATCCAACAAACAGCGATAACCAAACTGGGAAAAGTACAAAGGCTTGCTTGCCTATTCATCACAGGGGCTACGAGAACTACCCCAACAGCTGTCATGGAAACACTCCTTAATCTCCCACCACTTCATATAGCAATCCAAGAGGAAGCAGCTACGCAAGCACTCATGCTACACATGAAAGAAAATTTCAAATTTGGCAACCTCACCGGTCACCTAAGTATCCTAAATAAAGTCAAAAACACCATAAGCATGGCTCAAGTTTCAGACCACATTGACCCAACCCTCTGTCTCACAAAAGGATACACAGTTACCTTTCCTGAGAGGAACGAGTGGAAAACAAACCCAAAATGGATGAATGGTGATTCACAAAAATGGTACACTGATGGATCAAAAACACCTTATGGTGTAGGAGCAGGAGTAGTGGGGCCCAGAATCCACAAATCATTCACTCTCACCAGGGACACCACCATCTTCCAAGCGGAATTATATGCATTAATGGAAGCAGCAAACATCATGCAACGTAGAAACTACAAGAGAGTAAAGATTAGAATACTCTCGGACAGCCAATCAGTTCTAAAAGCTTTAGATAGCTATACCTACAACTCAACAACTCTCTTAGAATGCCACAAGGCACTCAATAACCTGGCATCCAAAAACAATGTCTCATTCATTTGGGTACTTGGACATGAGGGATATGACGACAACGAAAAGGCAGACTTTCAAGCCAAAAATGGGGCAGATGTAAATTTCATCAGACCTAGTCCCATGTTTGGATTTAACAAAAACAGCCTAAAACAAAAAGTAAAGTACTGCGCCAAAACTCTAATAAATCAACATTGGAACAACGTAGAGGGTCTTAGACAATCCAAAAAGTTCTTAAGTTTCAATGCTAAAAGAGCTAACATGGACCTCATGTTAAACAAAAAGAGCATTCGCACTCTCACAGGCGCCCTCACGGGTCACTTCACCTGCAACAAACACTTACATAAATTAGGCATAACTAACACCAGCACCTGCATATTTTGCTGCGAAGATGAGGAGTCTATAGAACATCTCATCATCGAATGTCCAGGGTTGACGCATAGAAGGAAAAATTTTTTAAACAAGTTCATGCTTACAGATGAAGACCTTCAATCACTCCCTCAGAAGGAGCTGGTACAATTCATAAGCATACTTAACAGTCAACAGACAGCATAGGGTGCACAATAGATCAATATGGTCGCAGTGCTAAAGGCCTATACCTTAACCCTTTACTACCATTAACCATGTCTAATAGAGGCGTGACCGCCATAAGTTGGAAACTATTTGGCCAATTTGCTTATAATATTTATTACACGCAATATAGTCAATAAAAGGTATAATTGGTAAGGTATAATGGCATCACATCATCGAATCATAGTTTGTGTTAATTTCTACGCAAGTTGTGGAGATAATCGGTTCCACATCAATCGAATTTGCCTTGATTACTTTTTGAACGTCCATACTTGTTTTCCTTTGAGTTTTTGCTTAACTATTCTCCAAACATATTCAATAAGACTGTGAAAGCCAACCCAAGATTTAATTTCAATCCCATTTCGCTATTTCCACTCTACAAACCTTCGGTTTCGATGCTTGGTATCGTTGCCTGCTTGTAAAATCCAAGGTTGAGCTATTCTTCCACACCTTTTCGCAGGTTCAAATTGTCGGTAAACAAAAATAATCGGCCAAATCCTTTTCGGAGAAGCAACCCCAAACATGAACCTTACTTGCATTACTTGCCAGTTCGTCGAAATTGTCGATTATTAGCAGTACCGACCGACGTGTGCATCTATTTGCCCAAAAAGAAGATTCAACCATGAATATTACGTTTGCTCAATTTCATTCTGAATTCGCCTAAACCCATCCAAGTCTTTTTTTTTCAATGTGTGACAATGAGAGCAGCGAATGTTTTAATGCGCTCCGGAATTTGAGGTCTTCTGCACGCAAATGTCTTTGGATACATTAACACCACTTTTCCTTACAGCTGCTTCGACTTCACGCAGCGATAAGTTCGGCTTTATCATAAATAAATGAATGAACTTCTGATCTTGCTTTGGTCATGTATATTTTTTTAACCTCATCCGACGAAGTTGTCAACGTTTTAAACTTCGTTATACCATTGCGGCCGCCGTAGATGAATGGGCTGTTTCGTGACTTCCATTCGGATTAAACAGGTTCGAATCTCCGTGCATGAAACACCGAAATAAAGAAAAAGGGTTTTCTAATAGCGGTTGCCCCTCGGCAGACCTCCGAGTGTATTTTTGCCATGAAAAGGCTCCTCATAAAAAATATCTGCCGTTCTGAGTCGACTCAAAACTGTAGATCCCTCCATTTGAGGAACAACATTAAGACGCACAGCACAAATAGAAGGAAGGGCTAGGCCCAAACACCCAAAAAGAGTGAAAGGATAGAAAAAATCGACTATGCAGTTTTTATTCCATTAAATTTAGGCAAGTGCAAGTGACTCAAAAATCACGTTAATTTTTGGTAATTATTTTTGCTGAATGTGTTGGGTGTTTTCTTCCATACACCCAATTTCATTAAATGGAGAAAATGTACACGATCGCCAGCAAAAAAAAACAAAAATGTCAAACATCAATGCAGTACCAGACAGGTGGAAAAAGGAAAAAGGAGTTTTTGGATTAGAGGATGGCGACCAACAGTGGATTTTTACGTTCGTATTAAAGATTCACAAGTTGTGTGATATTTAAATCCACAATACCCGCAGGTGAAAGTGAAAGCTCAAATATTTATGTCTTTGCTCGATAAGAGCAGAACAGCTGAGAAGAAGGTGCGGAGATGATCCCACGTCCTCCTCCAGACAGCTTCTGCAGAAAGGACTTGAAGCAATCCCAAGTCTCACCGTATGGACATTTAACGGACAATGTCCGGTAATAATACCCACCAAATTCGAGAACTGCGGCATTGTTGGCCTTAAAACATGCTTTGAGCGCCCACGATCTACCCGTAGCCAGACCGATCTCGCGACTTTGCATCTTTACAGGAGTAGGCCACAGGTTCTCAAGCGAACGCCAATCCTCTCATTTTACGATGAAACCGTTTCCAGGGTCCCCAGCGCACCAGTTTCGTTCTATACCACTGTGATCGAGAACGCAAATGAGTCTAATATCGAAATATTCGGATGTAATCGAGAGAGAAGTCAGGCATTCCCAGACTAGTTTTACAATACGGAAGCCTAAATTTGAGCTTGATGATGAGCTCCCTCGCAGAATACTCTTTCGTCCAACTTCGAGCCAACCGTAAACATGTTTACAATGCCTAATGAACTGTACAAAAAAACTACTAAAATTCAATAAGATACATATAAATAAATAGTCAATAAGTCCCCCTGCCATAAACATTTAACGCTGTATAGGTGTAAACTTCAAGAAACATCAATTAAAGTGGATGGGGCAAAAGCTCCTTAGTTTTGGTTTGAGTTCAAAATTTCAAGACATATACTCGTACGTTCGAGTTATGGAAGTTTAACTGCACTGTACGTTAATTGTTGCAGCTCCAAATTCCGTAGCTCAGATATTTGAACAAAAATGTGAAAATAAATGTATTCATTTCCAAATAACTGAAATAGTTAAGTACATATTTTATATATTTTTTTTGTTAGCCTATTCTCTTATTGAATACTCTGATTAGCAACTGTGTAAGTGATGCAGCAGAATGCAATTACAACACAACTCACCTGAAACGCGTTAACTACTCGTATTTAGCAATCAAAGGCAAACAACTAACGATCGTAGTTGCAAACAGCCATCCAAAGAAGCGAGTGCATGTGCACGTAACGACTTAACAAGACCACTGACAATGAGCTGATTGTGGCAGACACGCAATTCCTTTGTATATTTAATGCTTATTGATACAGCAGCAATACTTGTAGCAGCAAAAGCTAGAGTAACAGCAGCAATGACTGGCGAAGAAATCACAATGACGGTCGCCGCAACCACAAGCCATGCTCGATACTCAGGCATCAGGCATCCACATAGGTAGTTATGTTATACTCGCAGTATGCAATCATAGTAGACTACCAATGAGGCGACACATGGAAGGAAAATGCAGTCGGCAATGCGGTTATACTCGCCCGAACGTCAATCCGCATTAGGCTAAGTCTAAGTGAAGCCGACATGTTGCTCGTGTATGTGTTTGTGTGCGTGTGTGCAGTGGGGTGTTTGCGCATGCTCAAAAGCGCAGATTTGCTGCAATCGGCAGCGCAGAAGTGTACAATTAAGTATTGAGGCAGTGCTTTGCTGCTGTCTACCGTACAATTACAATGCGGCATTAGTTACAGCTGCCGCAAATGGCAGGCTTAAGTGCTTACGTACAAAGCTTACTTTAGCATGTGAGTGTATGTGCGTGTGTGTTTGTGTGCATTTGCAATGTATGCATGCCTTTGTAAGTGTTTTGAATATTTGCCTTAAGGCTGCGCTCTCTTCCTTTGTTGACTCTTTGATCCCTGTAATTTCACTAATAGCTCGCTAGCGCGCATTTATCAGTCGCACTAACAAGTAGCCTACCATAAAAAAAAAAAAAAAATTAAAAAATATATACAAAAAGAATAAAAACAAATTACTACAAAGCAAAATATCACGCAAAAACCGCGACAATGAAAATTGCCCAACTCGCCGTTGGTTTATGCAGCCAAATGCATGGTCACGTTCTCGGCGCGCCAAACGAGAAGGAGCCAACCACTAGTTGCTACTGCTACTATTTCGATTCCCACTGCTGCCCACTGGCTTTTCTGCTCTTACTTTATTCGAAATACATGCCCATATATGCGTACACACATACATATAACAACATGTGGCAAGTGAACTTGAATGGACTTGGCTAGTAGCACAACTTCATTGCCTCACTATGACGCACTTTACGCTTTGATTGCGTGGAAGTTCATTGCACTGCAAACGCACAATACTCAAGTGCAGTAATGCGTGACGCGCACCGCGGTGATTGTTATTATTTGTAGCCAGCCTGTTCATGTGAACGATCGAGCACTTGTGCGCATGTGCAATACGTTTTCTGGGCATGCAATTGTGCTGAGAGGTAGCGCAGAATTTTCTATAAATGCTTATAAAAGTAAGCTTATAAATATGTATGATGCGTGTAAATACATCTTAATACTTCCTATAACCATTTTAAGAATGCTTACAAAATTATGGTTAACTAGTTTTTACTTGGAAAACTGAATGAAAGTTACTACAATATATTTGAAGTAAGGAAACAAATAGAAAAATAAATAAAAAAAACTAGGAAAAACATATATAAAATATTTTTATTAATACAAATGTACGTACTTATAGAGTTGCGTAGTCAGAGCGGCTGATGTTTTTCCACAATTGGAGGGATATACAATATTATGCCACCTCCGAGGGGCCGGCGACGGTTTTTTGAAGTGAAACTTCTTAGGCGTCGATGGACGAGCGGGAATGGAGAGTAAAATTTCAAGGTCATGCAACGTTTTGGGCATTTTCGTTCCGCGAGAGAGAAAAAAGATATAACGTAGAGGAAAAGGAGAGAGAGAGTTATACCTTATATATACCTTAGATACACTTTAGGCTATTTTTCCTTGTGGTTGCTAATTTCTAGTGAGAAATAACACTGCCAACATTTTGGCGATTGTTTGTTGATACAAACTTGTAGGAAATATATTTTTGATGCCTACTTTTTGGCATTATATTTCCTTGGTGCCTACTGTTTGGGGGGTTTTTTGGACCCAATTTTTTTGGCTTTTTTTTTTTGTGCCTGTTTTTTGGCGCTTATTTCCGTTTCCTAACTAGTGCTTGTGCTTACTATAAAGTGACATCTATTCCGGCGTCGGATTTATTGGTATTGTCTTGCGGTAATTTTGCCGTTGCTGCGGTCCTGGAATCGCTGCGTTTGTGCGGGTGATAAATGCTCGGAGTATGTAGTGCGCGTTGTTGCCACGTAGTTGTTGTTTTGTGTCTGGCGTTTACCTACACCGGTCGGCCCTTCTCCGTTTTTTGTAAATTTTGTCTATTTGTATTCTCTGCAAATGCTGTGAATTTATTTAGATATATACATATTCTTTCTCTCTCTCTTTCTCTTATTCTCTCTCAGGTCTCTCCCTCTTTCTTTGTCTGTCTTGACAGTTTCACTTCCCTTATGTGTAGTACGCTACACGCAGTTTTTTTTTATCAGCTTTTTCATAGCAGAAATACGCTCGGAAGTTGTACATTGCCTGCGGAGGAGGAGTGCTCTTGATACATTTGTAAACCAATCTGTCTTTCTAATGTAAAAACGAAGAGACACGAATTGGTCTGAAATTTTACGCCCGGTTCTGTTGCTTTGGGAATAAAGTTCACCCCCACCTTCCCCCATGAATTAGGAATGTACCCTGAAGATAGGGATTCCCAAAAATCTTAAATAACCATATATAAGTATTAATCGTTTCTATTGACTGCTGCAACATCATTGGTATAATTCCGTCTGGTCCTCCTGACTTGCAGGGTTGCAAGGATGCCCAGATTGCCTTAGTTTCACAGAAAATATCCCTTGTAAGTTCGTCTATCTGAATTCCAGAAGGGCTAGAACTCAGATGTGTCCTCAAATTCTGCAATAAATAAAGCAGTAAATTACTTTCTTTATTTCCTTCTTAAAGGTATCTCTTCTTAGTACTTTCAGCACCCGGGTTCACCATAAGTTTGTTCGGTTTTTTGGGGCCTGCTTACTGAACAAGATTTACGAGAAGCTTTATTCATTTCATTCCAAGCTGGAGCTTAGTTGTTTCTTCCTTCTCAGGGGATCTAACCTAAAGCTTAGAGAACTTTTTCCAATTTTCCTTTCTTGCATTGCTATAAGGAAGTCGTTTAGATGGTTCTATGTTGACTGTGAATACGCTTCTCAAGTTATCAACCCATAATGAGCCTAAATTTAACATTAGGGTTTTATCAATAACCTCCTCCCTAATCCTATTATAGTATGTGGTATGAATACCCGGGTTACATATCTGAAAATTAGTAGGCCCAGATGCCATCCAAAATTTTATCATAAGCATCGACTTTTGGAAAATATGTTTTATTAAGCCGATGTTAGCCTTAGTTGCTCGGACGTTGAAATATTTGTTGTAAATTTATTTGTAATAATTAAATATTAATAACAATAATCTTTTCATTAATTCATTCATTAATTATAGACTCTCACACTTGAAAGACCCTGTGTAGTAAACAGTTTTGAAATTCAGCACAATCCATCTACAGTCTGTGTCAGAAAAAAGGAACCGCAATTATTCACGAAATATAAAAGATATATATTTAAAATTTCTTTTACATGAAAGTATATACAAAACTACGAGTCGCAATTACTCTATAAGCCGCGTAGTTTTCATCGTTGACGAGTATAGTCTGGCATCTTCTTCGTGCTTTGCACCAGCTCGTCGACAGGACTAGGTTTTGTGAACTTGACGCACGAGTTGCTTTAAATCATGGACTGGCCTTCCGGCAAGATGCGTTTTCATAGTTCCCCATACATTTTCAATGGGGTTCGCGTCTGAGGACTAGGAAGGCCAGTCCAATACTGACTTGTTTTTTGTTTCTCAATATGTTTTTCTGATAGCAGTGGTTTTGATGATGTGGGACAGTAGGATATGTTCGCCTCCTTCAGTTGACCTTCGATGGTGTTATACTCACATCTATTCCCTTTTTAACATGAACTGATCGTGCTTGGCGTAGTCACAAAGAAGGCTCCCGCTTAAAAAGTAGGACGATCACTTTATCCTGCTTTTTTGTCATCACTTGCTTCCAACCGCCCTCGGAAAAGTCATCAACATTTTTGTACACCTTATACCACTGGTTCCACATCACAATAAACTTTTTTGATTTTTTAATCACTTTTGCAGCCGCGGGGTAATATAATTTCGGATGCGTGCATAAAAATACCGCCTTAAAACACTTCGCGTACTTCACACTCATTTCGGTTTGGTTGCGTTTACGGCAAAGTTTCGAACGATACTAACCTGAGTTAGCGCTGGTGTCGTAGCCCTTGAGTGGGACTATTATACAGCAAAAAGCAGAACCAAATATATCTTAAAGTTACAAGAAAAAAACCCAGTTCTGTTCTTCTGACACAGACTGTATGTATAACTCATAAGCTCTTTTTAAACTATTCTCTCTTTGTCTAGTAGCATTTTAATATTTTCCGCCTAAATACATACTATGTATAATACGAGTGCATAAATCTCCCCATAGAAGTATTAGTAATTTTTACTCTGTAGTGCCCATAGAGTAGAGTCATACCTGCGGCAAATGTACGAATGTAAATATAAGGAACCCATACTATGTTAGATATTAGTGTACTTATGTGGATTTCATCCTTCGCTCATCTGTCTGTTCTATCTGTGTACTGGTGTTTGTATTTGTACTCATCACGAATACCATCTTATTATTATTTGCACACCAACACTAAATCACACAATTTACTTCATAATTTACACAGCACAAAACGGTAATTATTTCATTTACATACGTTTAACGCGGTGTCACTTACAAAACCCATTTGGTGTATTACAAAAACAAAACATATTCGGCTTTTTTAACAATAAAAACCACCACTATCGCAATATAAGTAAATAATTATGTTAACTAAAAACAAACAAAAAATTATAATTTGTGTAACAAAATTTTTTTAACTCATCGATTATTGTTTTGCTATCTTTCGCACTCTCTTTCTCTCTTTTTACTCTCTCCGCAGGAGGTACTGGAAAATCGGATTATCGAGCTCGAAGAAGCGCTTTCCCGTTTGCAGGAAAGGGTTAATAATGTGAGTACCGTAGCATTTGTTGGTAATAGTGCTAAATCGAAAAAGAAGGAAATCGAAACCAAAAAAAAAAACAAAAAACAAAAACTAAAAAATATAAAAACAAAAATAATAACGAAATTAATGGTAAAAGCTAAGCGGCGAACTGCCAAGCGAAATTTCGTATTAGAGCCCATGCAACTGCTAAGTATGCGCTTAGTGGCGCCGCCAACGTCAAAGTGTCGTTATAGCTGACAAGGGCGATAAACGATGGAAGACAGAAGAAAAAGGACAGATTACGAACGACAAACTCTCGACTGTCAGTGAAACTCGTTTATAACGCGCCGGAGTTTGAATCGAATTAAAATGAAAATAAAAGCGCACACACAGTTTTCTATTAAGATTTCTTATACACACACATACAGTGCATACACTGCTTTAGACGAACATATTTATGTGGCCAGCACAGATAAAGTAGGTACTTAGAGTCCAACCATGCAACACATTATAGTCAATGGTCACCAGACATTCAGTCAGTCAGGCGAGCAGTCAATTTCGTCAATGTATTAGATGTAACTGTTATGTGGCAGAAAACGCGCAAAGCTGATGTGGCAACTTAATTTCCTGAAACGGACATTACTCTCCAGCCGCATTCCAACACAAACGCACATACAAGCATATTTGGTGGCTAACTGGCCAGTGAAGGTTTGGTTCTTTAGTTACAGATACCATTTGCAGAGACAATTCAGTTGTCCATCTCTGCACGCAATTGAAATAAACAACCACTCAACAGCGGCAGCGCCCAACGGAATGTGAACGATACTGTGTGGAGATGTTTAGTGAATTGCGGCCTTTGGCGTTTGCGAGCCAATATTTCGCCCAGCCCAGTTTATAGATCCCCTCATTCATAGCCCCCACTCATTTGGTTGGCGTTTGGGTTGAAGCAGGAAATGTAGGCAATACGCCTGGAAAAACTCAACAAATACTCTTTATTAACCCATTCCACACCATTGCCATCGCATACACATGTTGGCCTCCGCACATAAATATTATGGAATGGTTTGGTGGTGGATTGTCGGTTCACTCTTCTGCTCGAGCGTCACCCAACGCTACTCTGCTCGCTCCATGAATCGTTTTTGGTGTTTGGTTACTAAACCAACTTCCTCTTCATCTTCTTCTTCTTCTCTATTTATGCTATTTGTTGTTTATTTGTTTTTGCAGTCAATTCGAGTATTTACTGTTTATTTTGCTAGAGTCACATATGTACGTATGTTTGTATATTAGGGTGCCTCACCAAACAAGTTGCGATTTTTGCACAGGAGTTATAAAATTTATTATATGCCAAAGGAAGGTAGGTAGGTTAGATGCCAAGAGTACCAAGGTATCCTACATGTAGCTCTAGAGTGCCGGGTGGAGGAGGGAAAAGAGATCTAGGCGAGAGAACTGTCACAGGCTACCCCCAAAACGCACGCTAAAGAACCTCAAGCGGCTAGCCGTCAGACCCGGACATTTGCAAAGAAAGTGTTCAACAGTCTCTTTCTGCTGCAATGGGGTTTGTACGGAAGTCCAAACTTCTCCGCATGAGTTCCGAACACCAAGTGACCGGTAAACACCGTTATGAGTTTGGAAATTGAATGGAGGAAGATCACCGCGCTTTAAGCGTCCTGCTTCGGTCGTACTGAGACGAAAGTGTATTTGAGATAGAACTGCGCGATAAGATAGAACTACTTTTGTATGTTGCTTTTTGAAGAAAGAAATAGTGGAATTTCCCTTTAACAACAGACAAGAGGACACTATCACTGACTGAAACCGGTTCTGTCGGCCCCTTGCTGGCAAACTCATCGGCAACTTCATTTTCGTCTATGTTCCTACGCTGTGGAACCCAGATAAAAAAATGTTTCCGGCACGTTCCAGAGGTTTGATCTTCTCCTTACAGGAGTTGACCAAAAGGAGAAATCTGCCTCAAAATGTTACCATGTCCTACAGAAGATTCTTCCCAAAGGCCAACCTCGTTCATCCTAATAGCGCCCTGAGCAGCAATAGGTTGAACTTGAAGAAGTGCAGATTGAAGTTAACTCGCACTAATTTAGTGGTGTTATAGCCCTTCCGAAGAGCTATCCACCAAACTAGGCAGCCATATGACAAAAACTAAAAACTAAGACTATGCTTAAACTTCCAAGAAAACAATTCCCAAAAATATTAAGATTTACGTGAGGTGGACCGATTTCAAAATGCCTCCAAAACGAGGGCTTTTATAAAAAGAACCGGTTTTTAATAGTATTTTTCCTCAAAAAAAACTCAGATAATAGAATTTTTTTTTATCAACGGAATCAAACTAGGTACTTTCAAATCGGCCTAGCTTACGAAATTTTTTTGTTTGGTATGTGCAGTGATGCACCTAATGTATATATGTATGCTGGTAGTTGGTGAAACGCCTAGTTGTTGTCATCTTTCAGCCATTCCATGCCATTTGTCAATTGTTTATACGCATGTTTTGTTGCAAATTAACGTCTCAAATGAGGAATTAAATGTCTGACCACTGTCCGAGTGGAAAAGTATTACGAAAAGCCATCACTAACGCTCGTTAAAGTATGTAATCTAACATAGATTCCAGAAACATTCAATTCCGGGTTTTATGGTCTGCTTGAATGGAGATAACACGAATGTACTTTCACATATACGTACTTTCATAAGTACTTTCGCATATACATACGTCCATTTACACACTCATATGCAGTGCTTAAGTGCCATGATTTGATGTTTATGAAAAGTCACTTAACAAAGTTTTTGTGATGTAACAAATATGAAAATCTTAAGTTGTTGTGTTTATTGAATAACTTTGCAACTGTTTATTGGGTACTTTTACTCTTCCAAACAGTGCAACTCCACTGCTTAATTCCTAATAAAAAAATTAATTTTCATGAAAGTTGGCTACGAGTATTTCCTAACGCATGGAGATCATTCTACGATAAGTTAGAGCCTTTGGAATGTGCGCTACAATGGCTTGATCGAAGAACATTAAATTTTGTGTATATTGTAGCGTTTGATGGACACATAAATATTTTCTCAGATAGACAGGCAGCCGTTTTGCACTACAGTCTCAATAGCCTAGAAGCAAAGAATATCGCAAGAACTCTCCCTACAATAGGTGGCCCACAATTAGAAAGGAGACGACTCATATCAACTGTGGTGGACTCTATCGTGCTATACACGACGCCGATAAGGTCTGAGGTCATACATAGCCATATGCGTGAGGTGGGCCGTACCCATAGACACATGCGGTGCAGCTATGTCACCTATATGGAGTGCAAGCAGTGAAACTAACGCCAGCAGAAAAAGCGCGATCGATGTCCGAATTGCAAAAAAGATGGGAAGAGTAAACCAAAGGTTGGTAGAAGTACAAGCTTATGCCAAATCTCGGATGGTGGATGAACAGGAAGTATGATGATACCCAGATACTCACCGGTCGCGGCTGCTTCTCGGGATACCTACACCATTTCTAGCTGTCTGACAGCCCTTCTCGTTGTTCCACAGTTACTCCGATACAGTTAAGAGCACAGGTCACATTGGCTTTCACTGCAAACGTTTTAGTAAAGAACGAGCAGACTATTTGTATTTTGTTAATATTTGTTTTAGATTTGTGCTTTTCCATCGCTAAATAGGACGCCATAAAATCGTTCACGGCTAAAGTCGTGGGGAGGCTCAACCACATTGACTTAGAGAGGAAAGTCCAGAAAAAACAGCAGCAGTTGGAACTTCAGCAGCAACAAGAACGCCAGCAGCAGTAGAAGCAGTTTGGCAGTGGAAATGAAGTATTTTAGGCAGATACGGAAGGCAAGGCAATCGTTTATAAGCATCGGAATATTGCACATTTTCTGACCTATCATTTTCTCCACAATCGCTTATGAGCGTAGTATAAGGAGTAGATACTATCGATGGCGTGAAATCTACATACGCCCACAGAAATGGAACCTGGAAGTAAAAACCTGTTGTGTCAATAAACATAAACGCGACTCCACCTTGAGGAAATGCTAACGCAGTTTCAGGGTGAAAATTAGCCGAAGAGAAGGAATGTTATACTTATAGTATTGGTGGGAGTCTGGCCCGCATACCACTGCACAGTGGTCCGACCAGAAGGCGTTGGCGGACAAAATTCAAAAACTCATTTAATTAAGCTGAAAATATATATTTAGGGGTTTTAAGGATCAGTGATGACGAATCTGACCTTAGTTTTAGCAAATTTTAAATTCATTGAATATCATTAATACATTTTTACTTCCATAATTAGCTGGTGAGTTCATTTTTACATTTTTCACGACCCCAGAGAGTACCACGTGGAGGTTTACAGTAAGGTTATTCTCTCCTCATTTTTTTTTTTTTTTGTTTTTAGATTTTTTTTATTTTTAATTTTTAATTTTTTTTTTTAATTTTTAAATTTTTTTTTATTTTTAATTTTTAATTTTTTTTTTATTTTTAAATTTTTGTTTTGTTTTAGTTTTTAAATTTTTTTTGGATATTTAGTTGTTTTTTTTGTTTTTCATTTTTAATATTTTTTTATGATTCAGAATCCTCGGTTTCTGATGAGATTTTTTCTGAGGCTGGATCATTTTTCAAATTTAAAAGCGCACGAACCTTTTTTGAAAAAGGGTTTGGCTTGTTTAGTTGTTAGTTGCCTCTTAATGCTGATGGGGTCTGTGATGTCTTTTTCTGTCTTATACACAAAATTGCATAAGCCATTTGTAACGTTTTGCCTGTGGGTAAATGCACAAAAGCTACATTATTTTTAATTTGCGCAACTTTGCGCAACAGATTTCAGTTTGAGATCATAGGTGAAATATGTGGCTACATCACTCAAGTTGATTTCAAGTGGACCGGTGTGGACCACTCGAAAAAATGATCTTTAAAAAAAAAAATTTCGAAAAATTTTGAAATTTCAAAAAAAAAAAATTGGATTTTGTACCACAACTTAAGATAATTATTACTGTTTCCATTAATATATTTAATTATCTTTTTGTTTTTCAATATTTGGTTAACAATCGAAGGGTAATATTTATTTGTAGACATGAAAATGAAACTCTTGTATGAAGTACGATTTGCATACAATTTCATGTTTAAAGTCAAAAAACTACAATGAAAAATTTTTTAAATTAAGTAATATTTTCAGAAAATCTGCCTTGAATATTTAAGAAAACATCTGCATTATCAAATTTTTATTTCAAAAATGTTGAAAAATTAAATTTTGTCCGGCCGCCGGACCACTGTGCACTGGTGTGACAGCATCATTGATAATGTTTTTGACATTTTGATTTCAAAAGCTTGGGAACAAAAAATACCATTTTTTGGGCAGGCTGCTAGGACATGCAGCTTATGACGGCAACGAACACGAGCACTGCCTACCGAAATTAATGCTACTTTAAAATTTCATGGACCAGAACCCCTTTGTGGGTTTATAAAATTCCACATAAAGGATGTTACTAAAGACTGGGAAAATAGGAAATTTATACAACACCCGATGGAGAGGCTAGGACTGGGGCAGGCTACACAGTTTATCCTCCAGACGAACACAAAGAGATAGAGGGGACTTACGAACTCTAATTTGCAGAAAAAAGCTTGAAAAGATATAATAAAAGATCAAATTCATCAAAAGCCTTAAATTATTGGTTTGCGGTCAAGCACAAATAACTACATTAATAATAATAGAGCGAGTACATGTCAATTGATCCAAGTATTTTGGAGCAGTGCAAAATTCTGCCTAGCGCAGCGCTAGCATACGGTCTTGTACTATATATTACGCTCGTTTTCAAACCGGTCGAAGCGTCTCTACGGACATTAGTAAACTGATACATGGTAAAGTTTACGATACATGGTACACGGAAAGTTTACGATAGCCCCAATATGAAACTTTCAAGAGCATTGAGCAGTTAGCTATTAATGAAAAACTTAAGAAAAGAACTGACAAAAATCTACCAAAAATTTTGAAATATAAAAAGTATATAATTTACTACAAAAAATGTTTTCAGGTGATTCCGTATTTTGACGAAGCCATTGGCATCGCTCGAAATACCACTGAAATACCACATGCAAATAGGAGAACCTGAAGGGAGCGTTTCTTTTGTGATCAGAAGCAAACTTAAAGTGAACCATAGAGCGTTAAGATGTTTTGAAAAAAAAACTTCTTCTTCACAAATCATTCAAAACCATTCCGTTTGACATGTGGTGAATATATGGTTGACGATATCTGCGGTCAATATCACCTCGATTATTTAATAAGCACTGTGTCTTCATATTCTGTGTTATCATCGTTACTTTGGCAATTTCACAGAGTGCAGAGTGCACAACTTTGCTCTGCACTCAGCAGATCAACTTCTTGCACTTCCTTCATCCTTACATAGTTTTAGTGCGGTCTGCTCTGTTGGGTTCCAGTCGTCCAACCAACAAATACAAATTTTCTCTCTTTTAACTTTCTGGCTTTTTCACTCGTAAATAAGGGCTCACTTAAACCCTGTCGCTATTACGCCTTTCTTAATAAACGTAAAAAATGTATAGCTTAGGCATCTTGAGAAGAGTATAAATATGACGAAAGTAATCCACTGGAATAAGGGTTCATGTCTTTAAAAACGAACACAATACAGCTTTTTTCATCAGATCACAATAAAAATATAATACATTCTTTACCGGGGCATATCTCACTTACAGCAAGAGCTCTTTCCTTCGGACTCTGGCCACTGTAGCTTTAAACTTTATATGATGGAGTGAAATTGTCAAAAAATGCCTATAACGACTCTTTTCAGCAGGCAATGTCAAACTTCCTAATGATCTTCACTGAAAGAAACATTTTTTATACATTTGTTGGGAGGAATTAATATTACAAATAAGCGTATCTCGTTTGTTTGGACTTTGATACTTTGATATATTATAGCCAGCTCATGTATTCCTGGACATGGCATAGGCTGTATGACTCTAGTACCGTCTTAATCCGGCTGCAGAGAACTTCTACTGGTTCCGCTTCAGACGAGCTTAAGGGCAATCCTAGTCCAGTAAGCTCACCCACCTTCTTGTTATTGCTGTTATAGCAACATAAACATGGCCGGATATAAATCGGGATCATTCCGGTAGCGTAAAACCGACTGTGGTGGAAATGCTCATCTACTTTCTTGCTCGATGCTCCGTGGCTTGGAGCCCTTACTAGACTGATATCGGGTCATTGGCTGATCGGGTTGAGTTCTTCTATACACTGCATTTCAAATTTAGAAGTTATTTTGATTGAGCTTACTATATTCATAGCAGCCTGACTATCAGGGAAGATAACTAACTTGGCTCCAGTTTGCATGTTGTCATAGATGCTATTTCTGGCTTCCATAATTACTACCAAATTTTCCTAAAATACGCTGGCATTGCTTGAATGGCTCTTTGATTTAGATAGTAAGAGTCACTACTCTAAGTTGTTGGATTTTCTTCGATTATCAATTACCAATTTGCGCTTCCGCTTTACTAAATAAATGCTGCCTATTTTAATCATATTTCTCGTGATAAACCAAATGCCGCAATTACCTAATTTTTTAACTAAATTCTATTAGCACCGTTAACGGATATGCTTCAAAACACCTTGAAGCAACAGAGTGCATTAAGCCAGCGTAAAGGCATAGGAAAGCACAACGAAATACCTAAGTACATGCTAAGCATTGAAAGACAAATAACTGTCAAATTTGCCAAGCACCAGTACCACAGCCTCCAACGAAAATCTCATCGATGTTATGGTATAGTATTTTCAACTCAGTAATTGAATTGAATTGAATAAAAAAGTGGCGCAGTGGTGGTTCAAAGCCTCGCCAACCAACCGAAATCTACCAAAGCGAAACGAAAATCAACTAACTGGCTCTTGTATAGAAATATGTCGTATTTACCCACCCACAATTACCGAAATTGGCCGCGTATTTTACGCGCAAATGCCATTATACCCAAAGTTTATGATGTGAAAAAGCACAACACACAAACAGTCAACTCAGTTAGAATGTAGTCAGATATGAAGCCACGTATATGTACATATGTATGTCTACATATAAAGGGTGGACCATCAGCTGGTACGCCTTGGAGTCATATATTATTTTGACACTGTCAGATACTTCACGCTGAAAAAAGTAGCAAAAACTCAGTTTCCTATCTCCGCGGCAGGAAATGCATCGTTTTACGATTGATTTTTTTTTTAATACTTAAAACTGGCTTTCAAAATGAGTGCTTCGCACGTAATATTTGAGAAACCTATACATTCGCAAAGAGTGATAGTTTGAGACTAGTATGATAGAGTATAGTATGGAATTTTTGTCGTTGGCACACAGCCCATCAAACAGTTGATACTTGTGGCACTAAGTTCGAGATTGAGGAATGCGCGTTTTCGGCTGATAAGATCAGATTGACTTGACTGCACTCGGCGTATATAACTTTGTTAAACTCTGCCAAAATCATTTCAGTGATAAGGCTCCAACCAAAATGAAGAAAAACTTCGATCATCGTGTTAGCAGCACTTTTAGCGCTGTCAATTGGAAGCCTGGGAGCTACAACCCGACTCCGTTCGCCTTTTTTCATGGGTCGCGATTATATATATGAATGGCGCCTACACCCTTTGTGAGTGTGCTTAGATATTGTTCCACAAATGGAGGATCTACAATTTTATGCAGCCTCCGAATGATAGATGACGAGCTTTTCATGTCACAATACACTCGAAGGTTTGCCATTGCCGCCAAGGGGCGACCGCTATTTGAAAAAATATTTTTTATCTTATGGATGTTTTCTGATAACTGTCGTACGCCATGAATGATCAAAATTATGGGAATAATTCCGAAACCATATAGAATCGTCAACCGAGTAATGGGTGAGATAGAGGCAGAAACCATCAGCATTGTGTTGAAAAATTGGGTTGCCAGAGTAGTCTAGTGCAGGCCTGCCGAAGCAGTCATTTGAATGAACCTATACTCCAGAATTAAAAACAAGCTCATACTCATTGAAATCTATCATATTACACGCCATTTTCTATAGCATTTAAAAGAAAATTCAGCCGTTGGTCCACCCTTTAGTACACAACTGCGTATAGTGACAAAGAATGTTCCTTCAACTCCATTACCACCAAACAATTACTATATGTTTGTGTGCGTGCCACTGCATCGGTTAGTCAGGGCGTAAAAATTTTCTAATGATTTTCGGCAGTGAAGCGACTCTTCGAAGGAGTGCCATAGCCGTCGCTGCTTGGTGTCATTTGCGCCAGTAGACAGATTTGCCATCGAGTGGGTGGGTGGCTGACTGACAGGCTACTTGGATTCCTCAACACATCAGCACATAACAACCATGAGCGAATGACTGAGTGAATGTACACTTCACTATCAGTTGAGAGGTGGGGTGCTTGGGCGGAAATTTATTGTCTTTTACGCGCCATGGGCTTCGCTTATCGATTTCCACAAAGTGATTCGCCTCCGTTTTTCCTTTATTTCTTCGTATTTTTCACTTTTTTCTCTATTTTTGGGGATACTTGGCAGCTCCCTGCTGTTTCACCAATTTGGCGCTTTGCCATGTGGATCAAGCCCGGCCCAGTCATGCGACAACGCGTATATATGTATTTGTGTAAGTATGGTCGATAGTCGGTGCAACGCCGGTAATTCGATTGTGTGCGTTGTACATTTCGTTGCTTGCGAATTCGTAGCGCCCTTTATCTCCATGTAAATAACGATTATAGCCGGGATTTTTTCTACTTCCTTTTTTCCAACTGTTCAGCGGAAATCGTCCCATTTTCTGCTTTTTTCGACTTTTTTTCATTTTAACAGCTGAAACAGTTGTTCGACTTGTCTCGGCGCTTGTATCAGCAATGCGGATGGACATTCTTGTATCTACATTTCCTTGCTATGCCAGTTGACACAATTTAACAATCACTGAGCGTGGAATCCTTTAATTAAAGACGCAGAAAATAGCTGCTGACACAAAAGAGGATTTAAATCAATTAATTCAGTAAAAACTTTGCGGTTAAGCTGAAAGCGGAGAGCAATACAACAGAAATGTTAATGGTTGGAGGAGAAATCATTTGAGATTGGCTCAAACACTAATAAAGCCAACACTAATCGCAGCTAAATAAGTAGGATAATTATATTGGAATTTTTGTTTGCTGGCTTATTTTAGTGCTGAGGGATTATGGATATCTGATTTCAAAGTATTTCGCTTACTATAGACCCATTACAAATGATATTAAACTTTCTCATTTTTCTACTGAGAGAGGGCTGTAAAACCGAGTTTCGCTGTAAAGCCGAGTTAGTCTCTCGCAGAACGACCAATCTCCACAAAAGGCTTTGTTAGCTTTCGACGTTCTCTGGAGCGCCTTTGATACTTTCCTGGACAGCAGGATCTCACAACCTTTCAAGTTAATGTTCTTGCCCAGCGCCCGTTGAGTTGAAGCAAAGCCCACGTGCCCAGGAACGGAGAACAAATAGTCAAGAGAACCCCAATTATCTCATTTCGCGAGGAGACTACCTTCCGGGTTAGGATGTTAAAACGTGTTCCTCGATCAAACAGAAGGAAATCGAAGAGCCATATTAGTTTGATAGCTGCTGGATGGTATTCGTTTCGCTCTTGGTCGAAAATTCTCAAATAAAAATGGCACTGTGCGACGGTGAGTTATTATAGTGCAAAATCCACTAGTGGTTTTCCCACAAATCCTTTCCTTTTTAGTGAATTGCTTTACGTGGCGTCAATGGCGTCTCATAACGCTCAAATAATAGTCCTTATAACTGTTTGACCTTCTGGAAAAAAACCGTGAGCATCGCTTTCTTTTTTTAATGAAATCGACGTGGTTTTTTGGTCTTGGTTCATTTGGAGCTATCCACTCACTCCCCTGATGTCTGGATTATCTGTTGTACTCATAAACCCACCCCTCGTCTCCAATAATGATGCATTTGATAAATGTTGGGTAGGACTCAGCCTTGAAAATCATATATTTAGCGATATCATCAAAGTCCCTTTTTGCCATGAAATTCTGGTCCTTTGACATCAACTTTGCAGCAACACGGCGTAAGCCCAACTCATTAAATACAATGTCCTGAATGGATCCATAAGCAATGTTCAAGTCTTCTGTCAGCTCTCGGCTGGTTCATTTGTGGTTATTGATGAATTTTTCTTTCACTTTATTGATGCTTTCATCTGCCACTACGGCACCTAAGCTAGCAAAAAAAACAGAACTAAACTCAATTCACTTAGAGCGTCACCTGGCGGTTGCTCCGGTAACTTTTTGTTCAAGGTGGTGGGATTGATGTACGACGCCATTTGCAAAAATAGTAAATATTCCGATAGCGTGATTAATTTTGCGCCACTTGCATATATTTATAAGTAGTAATATTTGAAAAATCCCCTTCACCATTGGTAAATGAGTTTTACCTTCTGGAATAAACCAGTCCAAAACTTTATACCTATAAGCGCCAGAGAAGTTATTTTAAGGAACTTGACAAGATTGATGCAGACTATTAAATTATTTAAATAGCTCATTAGAAATTTCCATACTTTACCAACATTAATTACTTAATATAAAATTTAAGAGGTAGTTCATTCTGAGTGCACTTGAGAAACCAAATTTCCTGCAACAAAACAACTTCGCAGCTTGCCTCAATTAAGACCACACATTTTCCACCCATTCACCCACAATCGACATATTTAATGAAATGCCAGGAGGTAAACTGTCATAAAACCGATACCCCAATAACTTCCAACTCGTTTTAGTTTTCCACCCCAAAAATTGTAAAAGGCCCAAACAAAAGCTAAGTACCCCATAAGCCGGCACGTTGTTTAGACTTCGCCAGTAAAACTTGTCATAATTTTGTATTGGAGTTGAAGTATACAAATATATTATAAAATACTCGTTGCGTATGGGGAGTATTGCTACTATTAAAAGCTACTTCTTACTTAGATAAGGGTGGCTAGCCAACTAACTACCACTTCTTAACGGCTCCATTAAACACAGAATCGCGCGCAACGGCAAGGACCAACGAAGAGAATGAATGGCAGAAATGTGGATGGATGCGTAGCACCTGCCTGTTAATAGCAATGATGAATAATGTAAAGTCCTTAAGGCATTACTCGACACAAAAATAATATATGTATGCATGGATGTATATATGGAAATTTGTATATGTTCATGTGTATGTGTGTAGAGTAATAGCCGAACAACAAAAGTGGGCATACACGCACAAGAAAACTCTTCATAAAAGGTTATAAAGTCGCCAATTAGCCCGAGAGAACAGCTTCCTCCGGTGTGTCAGAGCCCTCTCCACTGTCCCGGCTCCACGACCAATAACATTTGTGGGTTACAAAGACGTGAACTCAATATGCAAGTACAACTTTATTCAAGTTGATTCGCCGAATGCAGTTCTATGGCGTATATTCAAAATACATACAACTTGCGTATGTGTGTATCTGTGATTGTATGGATGTATGCCTTTGTGGCGATAAGCTTGTTGGCGAGCTTGTTTGCCACTGTACTCGATTCCGCGTCACGCTCGTAATAAATAATAGGCTCTTGAGTACTGGAGTGCATTATGCAGAGTTGTATAAACTGATGTACCGGGCACTCATACTCACTCACACAAAGTATGCTACTTATTATTATTGTTTTTTTTTTGTTTTATTGGTAGGCGTGTTTATGCATACATACATAGATTTGCACAAACATATGCCGCTACCACTTGAAAGCGAAAGCTAATTTCGCGTCATTCAGTCTGAACGCACAATGCGCCAGTGCATTCGGTGCTTTTTAACTTTTCTTTTTTCTCTTTTTTTGTATTCTTTTTTTGATTTTTCAGCTTTTTTGTGTAGTATTTTTTTTTTTTCTTGTGCTCCTTCTTCTTAATTTGAAGTATCTGTTCAGTTTAATGTCCCAGAAAAATTCACGCATTCATGTGCCAACAGTGAAGTGACTCTTTTGGCACTCCAAATGCGAATGAGTGGAGCAAGCGGGTAGGTGAGTGTGAGTGGCGGGGGAATGGTGCATAACAAATACGGTGTATTATAAAAAGAAGGACACATGCCACATTCGAGTGTGTACTTTAAGATTTTGCCTCTAATTAAAATTTACAGCTTGGCTAATTAGAGTGCGGCAAGGATGTTTTGACAACCCACATAGAATTGTCAGATGGGTGAGAGGTAGGCGGCGTGTAATAGATGTTGCAGAAGCTAATAACGCAGGTCGAAAATTTGACAGTTTTGGCTATGGATTTTTTGTAGAAATGTGAAAGTGATGAGGTATGAGCATGAAGGAAAATATATTCAAGGTATTATAGGCAGCGTAGAAAGTCAGACAGAATGTACTAGGTTGTTCGATAAGTTTTGGGGTTCGACGAGAAAAACTCAATTTTATGGTTTGAAAGACATTTTTATAATATTATTTTATTATTCTGTATAGTTTCCTTCAACGCCAATGCACTTGTTCCAACAAAATTCCAATTTATGAATTCTATCCTTGAAGTGAGAATCTGGAAAGGCTGCAAAATACGCTTCCACAGCTGTTATGATCCCATCATTTGATGAAAAATGCTTTCCACACATGCATTTTTTAGGTCCGGAAACAGATGGAAATCGCTAGGGTCCAAATCTGATGAATTCGGTGGATGCTCCAACAATTCGAACTTTAATTCATGGATTTTAGCCATTGTCACACCATGTCCATCCATTGTCATGGGTTTTTGCCATTGTCTTATGACACGACACAGCGCATTGTCCTGATGAAAAAATAATATTTTGCAACTATGTCTTTTTCACCATTATCTTCTTTAGTTGGTCGAAAAGGTTACAATAATATTCAGAATTTATTGTTTTACCAGTTTTTAAGTAATCCACAAACAAATTTCGTTTCATATCCCAAAAAACTTATGAGCACCATCTTGTCCAATTTCTGGGCACAAACTCGTTTCGGAGCCGAAGAACCAGATTCACACAACTCTTTAGCCTCTTGATGAATCGACGCACAAAATCCGATATATCCTTTCGAAACCGCTCTAAATGTTACTGAGAAACTCGCATTCAAATGTGTTTTTGTTACCGAATGCGGCACACAGCTTTCTGAAACCCAATACTTCAGTCAAAATACTACTTACACTGCCCAAAGGGATGCCTAGGGCTTCTACTTAATCTCTTTCAGTCCCTCAACGATTTTCCAATACGATAACTTGTATTTTTTCTAAGATTTTTGGAGTTGTTGCTATTTTTGGGATTTTCTTTGTTGAGTATTTGGTCGAGCTCCTCCTCACACTTGTGCTATACGTCTTGTTGTTGTTTGAGAAAAGGAGCGACCTACAGTTTTATACCACCTCCGAGATACACTTATTTTTTATGAGGAGATTTTTCATGGCAGAAATACACTCGGAGGTTTGCCATTGTCTTCGGAGGGTCTACAGCTATTGATAGAAACCTTTTCTATCTGCTTATTTTAGTATTTCGTGGCCATGTACTCGTATTTGATCTGTGAGAACTCTAAATAACCGAGACAGTTGCTTTCTTGCATAGCTCCTTGCTTCTTTTAAAGCGCCTTGCTTTCGTTAAAGGATTATGATACGAGTATAATAAAGACGCTCGGATTAAATCAATTAAACCCTAAAGCGATACACAAGATTGATTGTAACAGTCAAACAATTTTTCACCAAATTCTATCTATTTTAATCAGAATTTTGAGAAAATGCCATTTTATTGCTCTTTGAATTTCGATCCAAAAGTCCAAATTTTAAGTGGCTTAATATTCTCGTAGATTTTCGAAATTTCTTATTTGCTGGCGGTCTCTGGCTTTTCTCCTTATAACGAATGATCGACAAACAAAAAAAATTGTCTTCGAACCGGCACATCCAAAATTGAATGAGCTATAAAACTGCTTACTCGAAAATTTTCTTAAAATCAGTTGAATTTTTTTTTAATATGCACAAAGTTTGAAACTTGGATTCACTTAGATTTTGTAGGAGAAAGAACACTATTTTCTTAAAAAAATTATTAAAATTAGAAATTATTGGAAACAAATAAATTGTCATAACTTGGCAATATGTTCTTCTACTAAAGGGTGTTTTTTTTAGAGGTTAGGTTTTCAAGATGAAATAAAACGTATATAATTTAATGTTATGGCCAAGAATTTAGCTTTATTATAAAGATAAGGGTTTGCCATTATGTTTTAAAAATGATTTCGGGCAAGTGGCCGCCGTGGCTGGCTCGAATAAATTCCAGCCGAGAGGCCCAATTTTCGACCACTTTTTGCAGCAATTGGGGCCGTATGTCAGCAATAACGCGCCGAATATTCTCTTCCAAGACGTCAATCGTCTCGGGCTTATCTGCGTAGACAAGCGACTTCACATAGCCCCACAAGAAATAGTCCAGCGGTGTTATATCGCACGATCTTGGAGGCCACGCCAGGGTCCACAGTTCCACGGCGCGAGATAATGCGCTCACCAAAAGTTTCCTTCAATAAATCGATTGTTGCGTTGGCTGTATGGCATGTAGCGCCGTCTTGTTGGAACCAAAGGTCGTCCACATCAACATCGTCCAATTCAGGCACGAAAAAGTCATTAATCATGGCTCTATAGCGCTCTCCATTGACTGTAACATTATGGCCGGCTTCATTTTTAAAGAAATATGGGCCAATGATTCCCTCTGCCCATAGAGCACACCAAACAGTGACTTTTTGAGAATGTAACGGCGTCTCAGCAATGGCTTGTGGATTATGTTCACTCCAAATGCGACAATTTTGCTTATTGCCATACCCATTCAACCAAAAGTGAGCTTCATCGCTGAACAAAATTTTTCGACTTTAAACTTTCTTAACAGAACACGAATTTTTAGGATAAAATTCAATGAATTGCAAACCAAACTGAGCATAAATCAAGTGACAGCTGTCAAAAAGACCATCTACGAAAAAAGTAGTGCCAACTTGAAAACCTAACCTCTAAAAAAAACACCCTTTATATATGATATTTGTTCTTAGAAGAATCATTTGCGTCAGACGCTACAACCATTTATGCATTTAGGCCGAAAGAAAAAAGATTCGCCTATTGTCACTGTACATACATTGCGTATTTTCGCCAGTTTTCGTTCCAAGTACAGACTGGTCCATCCATTGTGTTCGTTGGCGTCATCAATTTCGATCGCTCTATTTTTATGTCTTTTAACTATTTCCATGTCATTATAAAACTCGTAGAACGTCATCACCCAAGCACATTTTTTAAAATGAAGTACATTTGTAGGACAACATCGAGACGCATACCACAACTTGGAGAAATAGCTGCACCAGGGCGAATTTAGTAGACTAAATTCGCTTAAGTTATAATCATAAGGTATGCGTTTTCTCACTTTTTCTAAAATCAAAAACTTTTTAAACTAATAATAATAATTTCCTATACCAAGTTCGATAACCATCAATTAAGAGATTCATAAAAATTAAAAAATCTCTATTAGTTTTCAAAATATGCAAATAGTGTGCATGTAAATCAAGGCCCAAAGACATTTTGTGGCTTAGGAAAGGGCAACTCTTCTCTTTTATTCAGGAAGTAGAGAAAATGGGACAATCTACAGGGTTTAATGCAATCAAAATCAATGATAGGTATCTTTAACTTAGACCGATTTTAATTTTAGAATCATCGCAGAAGTTCTAATATTCTATTTACAATGAATCATCATCTTACTAACCCGGAAATGTAATCCAATGGCACTTGCAGTTTCTATAGGGAGGCGAAGTGCTCAACACTGATACAAAAGTGGGGCAAACACCTGGGTAAACATATTATATCAGAGGACAATTAAATAGGACAAATACTAAAATTTATTGAAGAAGTAGGGCTCAAAGAAATACTCTAAATCCATGAAGGTAGCCGTGTTAAATCCCCTCGCAATAATAATATTATTTTTTTTTGTTTTATTTACATATATGGAAGAGTATATATTAAAATTTCGCAAAAACGCTGGCTGCTAAGGCGACCTTTGCCTCATGAAAGTAATAATACTCGTAAATCAAGTTTGATAGAAATTGTTTATTCTATTTTTATGATAGTCTAGACGAGTACACGAACATTCATACCTAAACTAAGTTCGGGCGGAAATATTTTTTTATTTACAATATAAAAAAAGAGGAACCATGCACAATTGTCACACAACAAAAAATCACGGCGCTGTATACAAAATTAGTAAAAAAAAGCATGTAAGCCTCAAAAGGCCACATTGCCTTTATAGCTTTACTAAAATTTGCCTCGTTCAAACGAACACTTTTCCTAACTCTATCATTACATTTGAACTTCAATATTAATTCTCTGAATTTCATGGACATTGCATAGTTTGCGTGCACTTTTTCGCGTTTTATTTGCTCTTATGATTCATCACATTACTGCCTGGTGTCGCTTTTGAAACAACCCTCTAATAAGAAAACTACCCTCTAAATTCCCCCTATTCAAAATGTGGTTGCATTATTATTTGTAGTTGTTGTTTCTCATGCGGCCCGTTTCATTTTTTTCCATACGCCGCACTCTTATTTCAATAAAACTGCTAAAGAGCGTTGAAATTAAATGCAAAATTCGAAATACGCGTGACAACCAACTACGTGACACCCACTCTACGCGATAAGTTATTGATTTTATATGTTGCTGTGCACGAAAAAGGGGTTTTCAGCGAATTAAAAAATTATATACATTTTTTCAAGTTGCATGTTCCTCTACAAGTTTTAGACATTTTTTCTCTACAGTAAATTAATGAAACATGCAGCGAACAAGTGACAAACACCGTAACTCTGCTTGCTATTTAACGTGGCGACGATTCGATCGATTTGCAAATGGACGTTAGTACGAGTACGCACTTCACTAGAGCAGTACTTTGCATTGATTTTTCACTGGGCCGCTGTACGTATTTGAATATAACTCCAAAACTTAATGGAATCCCGCTACTAAACATTCAGGGATTACGGACCATTGTGCCAGCTATTAACAGAAAAAATTAAAAAAAAATCTGAGAAATATTATATATGACAAACAAAAATCACAAAAAATTTTAACAAAAAAATTATTATTTTAAATAAAAATAGAATGTTGAAAAGAACACTTTAAAAACCTCCATACCAAAGTTTTCAACGTTGAATAAATATGAAAGTTAAAATATTTTTAAATTTTTTCCGGTTCCCTTCTATTATACTCAAGCCTACAAACAAACCAAAGCGTCACAAAATTAATCAACATATCGGAAGAATTTATAATTTATAATTTATTTTTGCAAATAGCGTCGTCTGTTCATCATATTTGAGACTTATAAGCCAGACAGCTGCTGTATACAGACAGGAAATTCAGCGCGAAAAGGTCAAACAAAAAATTTCCATCATTCCAAATCATGTTTTTTTATTTAGTAAGAAAGCTATTGAAAAACAAAATCGAATGATTAATTCTGCGTCAACTTGTAGAGAAAGAAAAACGCTGCATGCAAATGCGAAAATTCGGTGGGTGGTTATTAACGAAGCCTGATAGTTCCTCAAGTTTAGTTGAAAAGTGAGAACGAAAATATCCCAATCTACGCCCTGCAAAAGAAGATCAGTTTAGTAGTAGATGCTGAAATGATTGCAGCTCATCATCATTGATCATGGATTTCATCCTACCATTCTTAATGAGCGATGGAACTTAGCTCCAAAGCATCACCCTAAATGTCACGTGCTTCTGAGTTAACTCGAGGCCCATTTGCCCAAATGCAGACTCAGCTAGCCAAATTAACTCCTACCCTCGGCTTGCATGAAGAAACTACCTTAAGGGTGTACTGTTGTATCAGGGCATGGGCGAAACAGTTGCCAGCAATGTCACTGCGATCTGGCATTTACAAGTATATAAGATTTATTGCGAAATATTCGGATGCGACCAAAAGCGATATCAAACACTCTGAGGCCAGTTTCGATTGCACTGTCAGTTAGTCTAAGTCCTTGATTATCGCTAGGCTTATAGAAAACATTTTTATCTCGTAAAAAGGTACCTCGACTGAGCACTCAGAAACGTTCCCCTAACAATAAGTGTGACATCCTCGGGTTAAGGAATTATAATTAATATTTACTTTAGCCACTGAACGAAAAATTATATGAATAGGCCACCTGAAACCTGTGGTTGAGAAAGTCCAAAATCAATAATAAAAATAGAAAAATTAATGTATTAAGTTAAAATATCCAGTATTGAAATGCACATTATTTAAAAGATATATTTCTTCTTCACGTGCATTTAACGAATTTTCGACTAGAAAGCTCTTGAGCCAATTAAGATGGTACAGAAATCACGGGCTCAAAAGTAAATGAGTCACTATTAGAGTCTTCTTACATTGGAAATTTATATAATAAATAATTTATTTGCAAAATGCTTGCCGAAAAATCTCAGTGCCACAGAATTATTTATATTGTTATGATACCGTACGTGCCTTAGCTATTTTCCGGTTTATGAAACTTCTCCACAAACCAGCAAACAAAAAACCGTTATGCGTCTATTGTATTTGATACTGACTGAATGAGCATCAGCGTAAAGTAAAAAATAAATAAAAAACAGTAATCTAAAAAAAGACAAAGGCAGAAAGCGTCACGAAAAGTGAAAAGCTGATTACAGAAGCACACGACCAAAAGAAATAGAATAATACTCTGAAAAAAATATGTGTATGTATGAGGGTCGCTTGAAAAGTCCATGCAAAAATAAAAACTACTTAATTGTATTGGGCAAGCCTTTTTTATTTTTCCACATAGTCTTCTTTTAGGTTCATACACTTCGTCCAACGTTGTTCTAGCTTGCTGAACCCTTCCGAATAATAGGATTTGTTCAAATCTGAAAAAAGCTATTCGTTTCTGCAATCATCTCATCGTTTGATTAAAATCTTTTCCCGCCAGCCATTCCTTGAAATTGTGGAACAAATAGTAATCCAACGAATCAAAGTTTGTAATATAGAATATGGGGGATGTGAAACGAGTAGAAACCCTACTTCTATTACTGCTGAGATGGCACGTTGTTGTGTGGAAAAGGAAAGAAAATCACTGGACTTCCTCGAATCAAAGGAGGAAACACAAAGGATACGAAACACAAAGAAATATTCCGATCCTGCTCAAACTTGGTGTGTATTCTTCCAAAAGATGTTACTAACTAAAGATACACTAAAGATGCACGAACGTTTCAAATGACCCTCGTATGTGCATATGTACTTTCCTGCCTTTTGAAATCCGATTCTACTTACCTTTATTTCATGTTTTAAAACAAAATGTCACTGTGTTATTTTTAAAAGAAATAAATACGCATGTAAAATATCATTTTACACAATTAAGTTGGAATAAATGCATACATACACTCACACACACATACATAATTACATAGATGCATGCATTAGTGTGGCTCGATTAGAATGGGGAAAAATGCCTTAAAAAAATATTTTTACAAACCAGTCTGAGTTAAGTCAAAGTTGAGTTCCTAGGAAAACAAATTTTCTTAAATAATGTCGAAATTGCGAATATATATGGAATTCATGGATGATAAACTCAAACAGTACATCCCTTTTTAAGTATTAGGACTCTAAAGCTCTGAAATATTGCTCAAATAAGCAAGCCCCATTATCAGTGGTACATAGCATCAGCGGCAGCGACTCAATAACCATTGACCATACAACGCATCCATTGAGCGGCAGTCGCTTTTAAATATTTAATTATGAAAGCGTTGTCGTAATAAAAAAAATAATTAATATATTAGCATTCTAGGCAAGCTTACTGAGTTCACCAGAGGTCTGTATCACTTCAAATTTGCGAGAAATCGATTTTAACCATTCCTCAGATTTTTTCACTAAAACACTAGAAAACATGTTTTAAACTCCGAGAAATAATGTTACGGGTATCAAACAATAAAAGAAGGTAGTGGAAATTCAAAAATGGTCTTACATTAAAATTTTTCTGAAGAACAAATTACAGAAAATTTAATTTTAAGATTTATCCTTGAATTTGAATGAATGCATTCTAATAGCTGAAATTTTTTCTCTCCAACGAAAACATTTTTATTTTATTCCGATTAGTAGTGCGGTGTAAATCAAAATTTTAAGATAGACACTTTATTAAAAATCATATAATTGTATGCGGCCTTTTCTTTTTAAAGGTAACTTCATTTGTGATTTCAAAAATACGGAAATCCGTTTGAAAATATGAAGTATCGAACATAATTGAGTGCTAGGAGTGCTATTTACAATGTTCGCCAAGTTAAAAACTTTCAAACTTTCAAACGTTCAATAAAATTTTTTAGGTTTTTAATCTTAATTTTTTAAAAAATCTAGGGAACGCTGTAACATAGCTCATGAACTTTTAGTAAAGCAAGCGCATGTTTTAAGCAGCTAAATCGCTTAATTTTTAATACTTTTTTTCTGACGCCTTGCGTTTTTTTCATAAAATTAGTTGAAGTGTGTACTGTTCTGGTACGCAATGCTTGAAAAATAAATATATTTATTATCTTTTTAAAGATTAATAAGTAATTTAAAAAAGACATCTCAAAATCCCTTCTTCCTAGAAGTGAAAATATTATCGTTGGACTAGACACTACTCACTTAGTTTGTCCACGTTTTGTTAAAATCAAACAAAAATTATTCACAAATATTCTCAAATATTTAATAACAATAAAATATTACCAAATTGCGCTGATTGACAAAGCTTTGTTTCAAGAATAATTGTTAGTGACTCCTATAGCATTTTGTGATTTTTCTTTCATTTGTGGCAGTTCGGGGTTCAAGCTATCATTCAAGCCATATTTAAGCTCTCTCTCATACCGCTTTGTTGCAAAAGCCTTCAGGGCTTGATAAAGAGGTTTTACTTACCAGTTCGTATTTAATGCGAAAAATCCTATAAGAACCACCGACTTGTACATACTTTTGGGGCAAAAAAAGTTAATTTTTTCGACCAGTGCTATTAATGCAAAAGATAAATGTTATTTCTCGTACATTTTTGTGCGATTATTAGTGTTATTTGTAAAATAGTTCTCTGTGATACGATTGTGCAGTAAAAATTCGAACCATCCTAATATATGAGCAGTCACATGGGCATATGTGTATGTATATGTATGCGTATATTTTTTTAACGATATGTGTATAGTGAATTCGATATCTTTGAGTGTGAAATCTGAATATATTTCATATGTATGCCCATCTAACTAACCACATAAAAGCAACGCTGCAGGCGTGAAAGTTCTAATTGAAATTTTAACAGCTTTTTATTAAAGGGTAGGGTAACAGATTGACGTATGTGACTCACATTTAGATTTACGCCTAGAAAAAGTATTTACGTAAAAATAATAATACTCCTCTGTTAGTTATGAAATAAGACACTTTCACATTTTTTCGGATTGTTTAGTTCCTTTAGAAAACTCTATATTTCTTTCCAACAAGCCAGTTGACTTTTATTACTACTTTTCAACCGATTAAACGCCTTTTATAAAATATTTTGATCATAGCAAAGTATAATTCGCTAAAGTATTTTTTTACAGGCTGAGAAAAATTTCTAAAATGCATGGTAAAAGGTTTTCCAATAACAGGTATTATTTTGAATAGCCCACTATTTCGGTAGATGTCTCTTTTGAAGTTGTCATTTTTTAATATTTGACAAATAGAATATTTGACGCTTAAATGACGCATTGAAATTATTAAAATTCACTATAAAAATGGTGAAAATTTGGCAGAGGTGGTTCGTAAACCTCGAACATTTTGGGGTCATCGTGAAGCACCTTGTCGGGCCGCAATACAGAAATTCTAGCTGTTCGGACAAGTTAGTGATGTGAAGGATAAAACCCGTGCACGTCGGTCAAGAACAGCCAAAAATATTGCTGTTGTAGCCGAAAGTGTTGAAGAAAACACAGGTTTGTCTATTCCTCGTCGTTCTTAGGAATTAGGCATTTCACAAACGTCATTACACCGAATTTTGCATAAAGATTTGGGTCTTAAGGCTTATAAAGTCCAGTTAACACAAGAACTCAAGCCGGCCGATCATCAACAACGTCGTGTCTTTGCTGATTGAGTCGTTGAAATGCATGAAAATGATCCGGGAATAACACCTCTTTAATGCTGAGCGTATTTCAATAATATTCCAAAAGCTCTCGAATGCATGACTTTATTTTCTTGGCCGCGTAAAGCTACAATAATTTCACTATTCGACAAAATAAAACCTGGTTCATCCATACTAAGTGACACCAATGTCAAATGATTGTTAACGGTTTCTTCCGACAGATGGTGCTGTAGACCAGTTCCATTGCATTTTACTCATTTTTAATATATTTTATAAATACATATAACACATATTTAATAAAATACAGGGTGTGTCATCTATTATGTCGGTATGAAAATATTGAATAACTTTGAAATAAAACTGATTTGTATAAGTGAGGTAATTTTATCTGTTTTGGTTATTTACAATTTATTAAAACTATTTTTTTAATACAATATGAATCAAGTAGCCACCTTTATTAGCAATCACAAACTGTGATCTTTTTTCTGCGCTTGCCATCACCTTGTAAATCATTACGGGTTTTATTGCATCGATTTCGCGTTGTTTCGGTGTAAAGCGTTGATTGATGAATACTGAATTGAGGTATCGAAATCATGTACGCTGAAGTCGATCGGTTGGTAAATGACAAAGTTATTCAGCGTTTACATACCGACATAAAAGATGGCGCACCCTATACATATAATCATACCTATGCATATACAGTCAATGAAGCGAAAAATATTATTTCTTTACTACCAAATCTCATAGACATTGAATTCTCCTGCAACTGCCAATATTATTGTCCTCTTGGAACTGCCCCAGTTTCTGGCTCCATCTTATGCTCCCAAATCTTGTGGAATTACAACATTTATCTTCCGAAAAGTAGTTCTCTAGAAGGCTCCTAATCCTTATTCTACTCCTATATGTCTCTAAAAATAAATTTTATTCGCTCTGGTTGTTTTATTCTGATTACTTTTTAAATATCTGGTAGCAAACCTCTGTTGTCAGCTTCTAGCTTGGGTTCATTTGTAAGAGCTGATATAATTTTCGGAATCTCGTGTCAAATGGTGGCATATTTTATTGAGAATATAAGTGTTAAGTTCACCTTTTATATTAAAAATTCTAGGGTTATTGCAAAATTTTAATAATAAATTACTTAAATGTTATTAGTAACTGCATATTTAGAGAGATACCTTCAGTGCTCGAAACTCTTTCTCATGATCTCCATCGATATTCATAAGAAAAATTTGTATAGCTTGCATATAAAAAACTATTGACATACATAGTTACTAACCCAATACACTCTTAAATATTTTTTCTTAATGTGTTTTACTCTGAATTACCTTTTTAAATAAATAAAAATAATAAAATTTATATTTCCCGCATTACCACTTTGCTCGAAAATTCAAAGCGGCCACCACTATGTCTCTCATCATTTTGACCTCTTCCATTTTCATACATTGCCATAAAAGCAACCACATGCACTAATGCACTCTCGCTACACTACTAAAACAACAACTGCAACATTAATAATATTTCAGTGTCACGAACAGCTGAAAATAGTCCATCGGCTGACTGGCTGAGTGACTGAATGGTCACGAGATGCCGGCCGGCTAAACGACACCATCTACCAACAACAACACCGAGGGTTGTTTCTTCTGGTTTTATGCCGACAACATCTGCAAGTCGTCTCGTTTAATTCATCATTGCCTTTCAGTATTCAACCGGCTTTTTTTCAAAGCGCAGCACTAGTATTGATTACGGCTGGTAGTTGATTTTGTTGTAGTTTAGTTTTTTTATTGTTGTTGCTATACGTGTTATTACATTTACTTATTTGAAAAACATGCTATATTTTGTTTGGCGAGGAACAGAAAAAACAGGGAAGAAATTGAAAATTTGTGCTTGCATTTGAAGAAATAAAATCAAAATATTCACGCTGGTGTGGTTATTTAACTTCTTCAGCTGTTATGTATTGCATGCCGAGTTTTCAGTGCGATTTATTGAACTGTGCAACACTCGGTTATAATATGGTAAGTTCCTTTTCAAAGTAGAGCGAAAGTTTTGGAGCATCTGTAGTAGTGTAGCATTTTAATGGCAAATTTTTCAAACCACCTCAGTGGAATTACCAATTCAATCGCTTCAAATACCATGGATACAGCAATTAAAAAATCATCAATGCCATCTACTATTGTTCTACATTTTCTAGACAACAACAAACAACTCAAGTCAACCAGTCATTATTCCGTTGCAAAATCCTTAGCACTCACTCACAGTGAAAGAAAATTAATTTTCAATTTTTAACCAGTTTAATACGAAAATTTACCTAATTGCTATTGTAGAAAATGCATCTAAAGAGTTGCGGTTCTATAAATATGTATGTTTTATTAAAGCAATTAATTACAATGAGCAACAATAAAAAGAGGAAAGCGGTAAAGCAATTATGAAAGAGGAAAGAAAAAAAGCTGCAGAATATTGGGTCACCTGCCGTTTTGCCCTTAAGCGTCTCAATTTTTTTTTTTACTTTACATTGAAGTTTTACTGATTTGCTCTCAAGTTGATATAAATTCTTACAAAAATAAAAATAAAAAAAATATAAAACTGCTCTTACCATTAATATTGTCTTCAGGAGTATATAATAAAATTTATTGGTCTATATTTTTATGGAAGATTTAAGTCAATATTTCTACCATTTTATGTTTTTTTTTTTTTTTGCGAATAAGGAGGTTTGAAATGTCTAATGCATCAACAAAGCTGACATCGCAATGGTTGTCCGGAGACTAAAAACTCGCCTCGTTTGTAATCGTCGCCCTCTCTGGAACCACTTTCGCACTACTTCAGAGTGACGTTCCATCTTCCTCATTACAAGGTGTATGCTTTTGTGCCTGCGCCCATGTCCCGCCTTTTCATCCGGATTTTTTTTCCCCCGAAACCACCACAACACGCCCACGTTTGCTCGCTGTTTAGTATCTTGTCGAATACATTTTCAGTAGTTATGTGACCGACTGTATTCTCCAACGTTCGACGTTCTTGTTCCCAACCCATGCATTGCAAGCCGGCGTGCTCAGCGGCTGTGTCACCATCTATGCATGTGGGGTGTTCGCATTTCCGTATTTTGAATTTCTGAAAATACTCGTGCTCTGAAAGCATTTGGGATGTATAAAAATTGACTTACCCGACGCTCGTGCTGTACCATTTTGTGGCGTCTTTTATTAGCCAGGCCATCTATCTTGCGCGAGTTTCGGTGATCTTGCTCCGATCTTGCACTTCATCTCCATATAAGAGAACGGAGAACATAATAGCTATCATTATTTTTTTGTTTCCTTTGGGTTGGCCATCAATCTACTGAGTATGGACCTTATCTTAGCGGCTTCTCTGATGCGTGATTTATTTCGGCCCAGACAGTTAGTCTTGGATCCACTTCATCAATGATCTAAAAAAGGTGTAAAATATTAAGTTTATAGTTTCTACAAAAAAAAATATCCTCAAACTTTCAGTATGGGTCTCTACTTCAGACAAAAGCAGTGCTCGATAACGGACAAAAGTACACCATTAATTATTATTAAACGTAACTTACCCACTATCTTCTGAAATAAATTATAATTCGGTGAAGTAAAGTAAAGGCCGCCATAGCCGATTGGATTGGTGCGTGACTACCGTTCCGAATTCGGAGTACGTTGGTTCGAATCTCCGTGAAACATCTTGCTTTTCTTTCACCTCGTCTTGACTGACATTATTTGAATTGCATATTTTTCTGGCATATTTCAAAAAAGGATCGTATTAGTCTAAGTAAAAGAATATTTTAATATACATATGTATATTGAAAATATTTAATAGAAAATCGCGGCATTCTTAGTCAAAAAAGGAAATTCCCTAAAAAAGATTTATGGTTATTGAAAATTTTTCAACTTATTTATTCACCGTATCAACAAAAATGTATTCTCACGGAAAAAAACTTGCGTTCATCTCTTTCTTCTGTAATCCACTCATAATATATCCAACTCATTTCATTTAGTTCCATTTTTCACCATAGCTGATGGCCAATCCTGGTAATATATCATACTTTCTTATAGCATTGCAACTAAATTGCGCTGAGGGAAAGTTACCTAAAGCACTATTGTACCCACGATGGAAAAACTGCAGAAGGGCGTCCAAAATCAAACCGTTAGCCGGCACTTTGACATTTTGAAGGAATCAGCTGATTTGCTGTTACATCAGGAGATGTGATAGCGATTTGTTTAATGACAGAGATCGCCAAAAGCCGAGGTTGTGTTGGTTATATACGAAAAAATCTACACAGCCATTACTCATGTTCGTTGGAGCTACTGATTGGAAAACTGATTCTATTCAGCTAACCTCACTTTACACATTTAGTTTTCATTTCATGCACCTCTCTCTCTGTCGAATCCTTTATGATACAACAGCCAAAGACACTTTCACAATTTTGCTTCGAATGGCCAAACCTTGTAATCTATCATCCGCGATTGTACCTACTTTCCCACACCGGCACTCAGTCACTCACAATGTGAATTTCTCATACAAGTGTACAACTGTGTTTTCGTTAAATTCCATTCAGCTGTGGCTTTACAATTCTCAGTCACCACCCAGTGATATTAATGCTTAATGTTAATTAAATATTACGCATGTTCATATTTTCGGAAAATCTCTTCCTCAATTTTTCATACATAAGTAAATGTAAATCCACTGAAGCTGAACGGCGACTATACACACAACAACAATAATATAATTTAAGCCCTTCCGTTGTGAAAAACTCAACGAACCAAGCAACCAACCACCTTAGCACCCACACACCCACAGAAATAGGTATATTCAAAAACAACTTCAAGCGTTCCTCTCCTCCCCGCATTGCAATTGCAATCGCACGTGTACATGCCACACGCAAACGGATGCGCCTACCCACTTTCCCACTTTTCCATTGGCTTGCCAAAGTCAGCCAAGCCAACTTGGCGCTTCAGCGGATTTGCTGCTTGTTACCCGCCCAGTCGCCTGCTAGCAATCGCTTGAGCCCTTTGTGCTTGGGGTTTGTCAAAACATGGCATTATGTTCGCACCAATGCAACATGTTGCTAGGATTTGTTTTGTTAATTCGTGCAACTGTTTGAAAATTGCCAACAACCCTTACACGAAAAGTATTCAAATTTCTTCCAATTTTTGTTTCATACTACAACGTACTTTGTTATTATATTACGGCGCCATCAACAACAATATCAGCATGCGGCAAATGGCATCCCCTGTTGCTTTGAATTCATACTCGTTTTGCGAGTACTTGTATGAAGTCCATTTGAATACTCATCAAATTGATATTTATGCAGATACACACTCCATTTGCACTCCTCCCACACGCATATGTACACACATACATCAAGAAACCCTTGGTCCAGACGACGCACTGGCGACTGTCCACAGGATATGCTCAACTGACACTTGTAATTTATTTTAATTTTTTTCCATTTGTAAGTAAATATTCTTGTTATGTTGCTGATGTTCTGAAGTTATCGGTTATGATTTTGGCATTCCATCCAGCATAGCTCGTATGATTCATTATGCTAATTGTGGCAGCAGGCATCCATGTCGGCATGGCGAGTAACTGGGCCTCACGTTTGAGCAAATGACAATACGGAATTTCCCAAATCTCGCTTGTTTGTACAAGTACCCCCAGAGCAATCCACAGAATTAACTTATTGAAGGAGTGTGAGGGCTGCCAGTTGGTTTGACTGGTGGTTGGTATTTGGGGATGTCAAAATTTGTTTATTTTTATTTTTTTTGGTTGCTGCAGGTTATTTTTCAGCTATTCAATTGCGCGTATTTTTCTAATGATAAATTGTTGCGAAATACTTTGCATTTAACTTCGCCATTCAAATATTCAAATGAAGTACCTTAACAAGTATTTGGAATATGGCGTTCATTTCATTTTAAAGTCTGGGTTGAGTTAGGTTGAACTGGTTGACTTGCAGTCACGCATAGACCTGTTCGGTACATAGCAATACCAAATGGAGTTTATTAGTTATGCGTTTTGAAATAGTCCACACGCATGGAACCTGTTTCTATTGCGAATTTAAAGAGACATTTCCAGCCAATTGCTGAATACCTTTCCATACATCAAGCTGTGATGCCCCAGATATTTTGAATAACGCCGGACATCCGCAAATCAGATGCTCTACAGTTTCCTTTGAGCCATGCTGGCTAAATTTCCTGCACTCCTCGCTGCTCTACTGTGCCATATTCCGTCATCACGTCTATCATCGTTCTCCAATCTCTTCGTGTAAGTGATTTATTGTGCAAAGCCTATGGGTAGCCTATATTTTAAAGCTTTTTAAAAACTTTAGCACCTTCTGAGGTTTATTGTTCCATAATTTATATGGATGCACGGCACTACCACCGGTAGTCGTTTTCTGCCTAGTGCAGGGCATTTAGAAAGAATGTGTTCTGAATTTTTAGTGCCCATTTCGCAGAATCGGCTGATGATTGTCCAATTAAAAGTCCTAAGTCTACTCTGCACGGTGAAAGTAGCTTATCAGAAATTCCTCTGTGCTGTGTAGGACGCTTGTCGGTGACCGATAGAGTTCCGCCAGTGTACAACGAACTTCTTCTTCTACCACCTAATGAGAAGTTCGCCGATGTGGCCCTTTGTTCAACAAGGCTCAGGTTCAAATGAGTGACAGTATGAATCTAGTACGACTGTGACAGTCATGTTTACACATGATCTTAGCAAGTCCTGCAAGTGCACACGCTCACTTATCTTGTCCTGAATTTTCTGTTAATGTTTTCGTCTAGTTCGTTGCGTAGTATTCGTATTGACTTCTTTGGTATCTCGTTGATTAAATCCGCAGATAGAGAGACCCTGCTTTTAGCTTTACCGTCGACTATCGCGTTGCTTTCAATATCTTTATGGCGTTAGCATTGAGCCCTCATACCATAGACTTGACGAACCATATTTCTTATTCAATATTTCCATTATCGAAGTAGTTCGAGTGGCATATTTTTTGGAGGCTCTTTCATCTTGGGATAGGACAATCTCGTATACTTATATTAGGAGTTCAAACACTTCAGTACTAATACGGAATTAACAGACGCAGGCTTTTGTTTCAGAAATATCACCAAGAAGATCTGAAGAGCTTCTCAATGTTACCCGCAGATTAATGTAAATAGCTCGAGCCAAGTTTGAGCACATCACATTTCGTTGAGTACAGGTTGTGTAACCAAAAGTAGGGCATAGGCTCACTGTGAAGCTCATACCAAGCCAAAGCGTCACTGCCTGGTATCAACGTATTGAATGATCTTTGAAGCAACTAAATATACTTTAAGTAAAATAGTAATCAGCATACAAGTAGAGCAAAAGTTACACAGTGTGAAAAATTTCAACTTTTCTTTCACACATTAAAAAATCGAAATGTGCGATATATTTTTACACAATGGTAGTAAACCTGCGTTTCTAATTTTTTAGCATCACGGATAGGCCTAGAATGAAAACAAAAAATTCAAAATTTCTTTCATAACAACCCTTGCCAAAATATGTGAAAAATTTGTTTTTTCGAATTTTCCAATTAATGAAAATGAAAAAAAATAGTAAAAAGCATGTCAAGCTTGATAAGTATGTCGTGAGATTGAAAAGCTTGTTCGAGCAAAATCCAGTCAAGAAATTAGGAAATACAGTGCACTCGCGGTAACTCGAATAGCCGCTAAGTCGAACGACGTGCTAACTCGAACACATTTTTTTCCCTATTGACTAGTTTGTAACTCGAACAATATTAAAGCGCTATAACTCGAACAAAAAAACAAATTTATTTGTACACACATTCTTTTCAAACATGTACATTTTGTACATACATACATATGTAATAGTATATGTAATATATATAAATTATATGTATACTAGTGTATTGTCCATATGAATATTTCGACGTTAATATCCCGTTAGTTTTCTGGGAACAACATCTTGCATTGACCAAATTGCTTTAAATTTGTCATTTGTAGTATATCAGTGCACGTGAGTAATGGATCGTAAAAGGTTGAAGTGTTTAACATTAAAAGAGAGGGCTGAAGTCCTTAACAAAATTAAACGTGGATGTAGTGTTACTTCTCTAGCGAAGGAATATGGGGTAGCCAAGTCCACCATAAGTCTTATAAAAAAGAAAGACAAGGCAATTTTAAAAGCAGTAAACAACACGTTTTTGGGTCTTGGGAAGAGGAGAACTTTAAAAGCTTCTGAGTTTCCTAAAATGAAAGCCGCTTTATACAAATGGTTTCTGTCCCAAAGAAAAAAAAATTACCCAATAAGTGGACTCATCTTGAAAGAACATAACATGAAAAACATAATTTACAGGTCGAATTTACGCTTTATGATGTTAACAAATGGAATGATGGTGCCGAATTTACCGACACAGAAGTAATAATTGAAACTAGTGATTCTGAGTCTGAGTTTAACAACACAACTGAGACATGTGAGCGGATATCATCTGAGGAGGCAGTTAGCTCTATCAATAAGGTAATTCAGTGGGCCACAACTGAACAAGTAAGCCCCGCAAAGGTTAACACTCTTCAATTGCTGCGTGAAAAAGTCATATTCAACATTGCTGCAGGCAAGAAAAGACAAACACACATTACAACTTTCTTTTCGGCCTAACTTTTCTGTTAAAGCTGACTTTTTTTGTGTAACTGACACAAAGACTGCCAAATATTTGATGAAAAATATTGAAACGAATTAATTATTTTAAACATATTCATGTTCATATCCATATGTAAATAAATAAATAAATTTAATTGAAAAAAATCGATATCGAAGACTGTTTTTTTAACATAGCACACTCAATTGATAAGTCGAACAAATTCGATAAATCGAACAGCGCCTGTTTTAATTAGTTCGAGTTATCGCGAGTGCACTGTACTTCGTATTGTCTTCTGCAATATAGTAGAACAGGTGCTACTGGCAATATATGTATTGGCCCGTGATTTGTCTGAATTATGTCCGTACTTGTACAGAGTACAAGTGAACAGCGCATTATTTCCATTTCGAACAGGATTTTTAAATATTTTTTGGTGCGAAGGCTATTTGGCAAGAAAAAATGCTGCTAGGTTTCCCATAAGAGAACAACGAAGCAATCCTGAGTTTTTTTATGAAGGCTTGGCCAAACTTTCTTTACGGAGGGCTCCAGAACAGAATATTGGAAAAGGCTTTTCAAAAAATATGTTGTATAATCTATTTCAAAATAGACCAAACTTGAACTGATATGAGTATCGCGATACTTTATGAACTATGTGAATAGGCGCACTATGAATCAACCACCAAAACACAGCTACATAATCGTAGGTTAAAATTTAGTGACTCGTAGAAAAACATCCTAGCGACTTCATGTCAAATGAGTCAAGAGTTTTGGACTTTGTGGTAAGTTTTCTAAAATTTAGCTTATTTTTAGGCTTGACTACATAAAGAAGAGTCTTCGCATCAGTTTGGAGTGGGTAGGAATTTGCAGTTATGAAGCTTATAGTGTTGAGATGTTTAGTCAGCTTTGAATACGGACGCCGAGGAAAAATATCTCCCTAAGTGAAATTAATTTGTGTAGCTACTTCACAATTTTCAAAGTGATACTTAAACACACAAGCCACACAAGATTAATGCAAAAAGATAGTCCTCTGCTAGCTGTAGAGTGTATTTTTTTATTCTTCGCGATAAGTTTTCGCTATTCAAGTACAAATGTGCGTTAATGCTGGTTTCTAAGTAAGCAAAGCCCTTCAACTTGGAATTATGTATATTGTTAAATTTTTGTCATATCGCCATCCCAACATTCTTCACTTTACTTAAGCGACTCCCTTACAGCTTTCAATAATATATATGTAATCCTTCAAGATTACATTTAGGTACATGTGTATCTCGACACGAGCGTTACAAACGACACCAAAGAGACCTATAAGAGGGAAAAAATCAACAGCTCACCGCTGCACAGTAGCTCAGCCGACCTCCGGCCTTCCGCCTGCCATGTCATGTCAAACAAACATGTCATTTGCTTAGCTACTGTCTTATGTAATCTTGTGACTGCACCCACACCCAGTGTGCGGCGCCACCAATGCTGCCACAACCACTGAGCGCTGGCGCCAATCACATCAACTACTAAAAACAACAATACAAATAATTGCTGCAAAGTAAAAATAAAGCAAATACAGCAACTCCCACATTAAGAATAACAATGTGATAAAATAACATGAAGAAATCGCTTAACTTATTCGCAGAACTCAGAAGACAAAACACTTGGGGGGGCACTTGACGGCAGCCAGTCTAGGGAATCGATGAACACCATTGCGACAGCGATTTTTGATAGGTTTCCTTTGCTGTACTCTTGCTGTGTTATGTATTGTTAATTTTCTCTGATCAATGCTGGTAGTGTGTTTGTTGTCATGTGCAAGTATGCGTATATATTTTTGTTTTATTTTAATATTTTGCTTCCGCTTGATTAAGCGCGCTTACTCACTTCATGCACAAATGTGGCATTACGCATTCATGCGACCGCTTGACAACTTACATTGAACGTACATTTCCACTGATATAAGTACACGCTATTTATATATTTATATGTATGTATAAGTACATAATATATGTGGTACATACCCCGAAGAGAAAATATTTTTTTGAACTGGTGCCGCTACAGCTGATAACTCCATTACATCCGAACGTTTTAATGAGTTATTTACTGTGGTTCCCAAGTATGTTGAAGTTTTTCTAAATACATACTTACCTGCTGTTTTTGAACAAGCAAGATGTCTGCTTAGCAATCGATAAGTGAAAATAGAGTAAATCTTCCTACCAAAAACTTTACCGGACGCAGTCGTAGTCGTTTCCGCAGATCAACTACCAGCCGTCCTCACAAGTGTTATAAGAGGTCACTGCATTATTGGCACCCTAGCCAGTAGAATGGTTGAACCTCCAATTACTTCCGCAAGAGTTGTGGAGGTGAAGAAAAAAATGAGCCGGTACAACACCTCCTTTGTGAATTTTCTGCACTTCATAGAAACCGTGCCAAATATCTTGGCGATTATTTCTTTGAAGACCTGGAACATTTGGAAAATGTCTCACTGGGGGAACTAGTTACCTTCTTAAAAGATCTAAGTGGCTTAAGCAACTTAGTTAGGGGATGGAAATCGTATGCAGGTATCACAGTAGACCTTGGGGTCATCGAATGTCTTGTCTTAGATAAGCTACATATATAACCTAACCAAACATAGAAGATAAAACTACAGTAGTCCAATATTTTGGTTTCACTGATCATACCCATCGCACAGCAAAGCATTTTTCATGCTGGGAGAAATTCCATGAATTTTATGACTTCCAAGTAGGATCCTCCAAGAACTTGGTAGATATTTTTATTTACTCATACTTAAGCCTATCCTATGCTCGATAGATAATCCAACTGTCAATAATGTTTAAGATCAAAACTATCAAAAGTTTTCCTAAAATAGATTCAAAAATGGGATTTAGGCCTTAGTTCCTTAAAGGAACTTTCTAAACAAATCACAAATAGTGATGTACTGCAGGCGCAAAATTAATCTCCCTTTCGCAAGATTTATAATTTTTTCAAAAGACGTCGTACATTAATCATATTTGATACTTGTGCAGCTGCAGTATACTCGTACAGACAGACAAGCAATGGAGCGCGTAAAGGTCAAAATAAAGATTTCCTTCACACAAAAAATTTAAGTGAAAAAGTTATTCAAAAACTAAATTTGTAACTATTTCTGATCTTCAAAGATTCAAACTGGAAAACTGTTTAAACAAATTTAGTAATCCGAAGATTTATTCAAAGTTAAAAATTTTGGCATAGAACTTTTTAAAGTGAAATTACTTCGGTTCTTTTTATAATTTTTTTTTCTTATTTTATTTAATAATATATATATCAATTTTTATTTATTATTTTATTGTTAATTTTATATTTTTTTTAAAAGTTTAATACCCCTGAGATTTTATTCATTGTTAAAAATAAAAAACAAATAGAGCTTTTTAACGTGAAATATCATCGATCCTTTTTAAAAATTTTAAAATTTTTTTCTTTTATTGCTGAAATTTTGAAAAAATTAGTTTTTTTGTAAAAATAAAGTTTTTTATTAACAGTTCAGACTTTATATTTTTTTCCTGACATAAACAAAAATGTTTCCCAAACATTTTTAACAAACAAATACAATATAATTTTTTTTTTATTTTTGATTTAATATTTTAAGATATTTAAGGATTTTATAAAAAAAGTTTTTGGAAAAAATTAATTTTTTTGTAAAAAGAAAGTTGTAATTTTTGAAAAACACCTCTCAGATTTGTCTCCCATTTTTTAATATCTAAGACTAAGCTGACAGAAAAATGTTGGTGAAAAAAAATTGTGGTTGTCGAAAAACACCTCACATTTTTAAAAATGTTTTTATTAACAGCTAAGACTATGCTGAAATTTTGAAACAAATTATATTTTTTTGTTGAACATTTTTGTAAAAACAACAAATTTTGGCCATTTTTGAAAAACACCTTCCCTTTTTTCCCCCCATTTTACTAATAGCTAAGATTAAGCTGAAAAAAAAAATGTTGGTAAAAAATTTTTCATTTTTGGAAAGCACCTCCAATCAAATTGTTTTCTTTTTTTTTATTAATAGCTAAAATTAGTCTGACAAAAAATTTTTTCACAAAAATGTTTAAAAGCAAATATAATTTAATCTCCAAAAAATTTTCTTTATGAAAATTATATTTTACCGTAAAAACTTAAAAGTAAAACCTATAAAATGACTTGGATTTTCCTTAATTTTTAATACCTGTGTTAAGGGTGTTATAATTTTTTAAAGTTGGCTTCTTCTGTCTAATTGGAATTAGTCATTCCAACTCACTGGTTCAGATTTCATCAGCAGTACTTGCACATAAATGTGTTATTTTGCCTGATCTATGAGGCCTCTAGCACCACCACCACTACTGCCAACACCAACTCATTAATGCAATACGTGGCACAACAATAAATTGGCGATTTCTTTTATTCTTTTATTGAATTAATTTTATTTGTTTTAGAAATCTTTATCACCATATTTATTATACCGACGAATATGTAATTTCTCATTTTTATTAGACAATATTTGCCCTATGTGTATGTATGTATGTGGGTGCGTATGTTGCACAATGTTTATTAATTCTGCTGAATGAAGTGTTGATGGGTGATTTTTTGTTATTAAAAACTGCCTGCTAAATATATACCTACAATGAGCAGAAATGGTAAATGTGGTTGTATGCGTATTTATGTGTAGTGGTATTAATAATCCATTGACCATTATACTTATATATGTACATACTTTATTGCAAAATGAAATAAAAGAAAAGAAAAATCAAATGCGTGTTATTGGCATATTAATCGCTTCCGAAATCAATTTACTTTGAATGGTAAGCCATGTTTGACTGGCTTGCCTTGGTCAGCATAGTGAAATGTTCTTTTCATGGATTATACGAGGTGTGATCAAAAAGAATCGCGAATTTTGTTTTTTTTATCAAAAATTATTCATTTATTCATTAATATCTATTTTGTCCCCTTGAAAGTAATCCTCATGAGATATTATGCACTTGTGTCAACGTTGCGTCCGGGCGTTTATGGCGGATTGCTTAGCGCAAATTGCGCATAACTTGCAGGTAATATTCCTTATTGACCGTTTTACCCTGTGGCAAGAAATCATGATGCACAACGCCCCTGCAATCGACGAAAACGGTAAGCAAAACTTTTATATTCGACCGAACTTGGCGCGCTCTTTTCGGTCTTGGTTCGTGCGGAAGCTTTCATTGAGATGATTGAGCTTTGGTTTCCACGTCATAACCATAAACCCATGATTCGTCACCAGTTATGACCCTCTGGAGCAAATTTGGGTCGTTGCGGACACAGTCCAACATCTCATTAGCAATGTTCATGCGATGCTGCTTTTGGTCGAAATTGAGGAGTTTTGGTACGAATTTTGCGGCGACCCGTCTCATGCCCAAATTATTGAAAAAAAAAAAATCTAATGGCAAGAGCCAATCGATATGTCCAGGTCCTCAGCAACTTCTCTAACGGTGATTCGACGATTGGCCAATACCATTTTCTTCACTTCATCAATTTTTTCGCCTGTTGTTGAAGAGCTCGTTTTTCGTCGTTCACATTTTCTCGGCCTTCTGAGAACATTTTGTACCACTGATAAACGTTGCTTTGGTTCAAAGTAGCTTCTTCGTATGACACAGTCAACATTCGAAATGCATCCGCGCACTTAATTTCGTTTTTCACACAAAATTTGATACAGGTTCTTTGATCCATCTTTTTGAATAGGTAAAAATCGAAAACGAGCCGAAACACGTGCAAGCAAAGCAGCTGACAACAATTAGCTTAACATTCAAAATGGCCGAACTCGTCGGAATGAGTGAGAGACATGAGTACCAACATATCGCCACAAAAAAAACGAAATTCGAATATACGTAACCTACGAAAATTCAAAATTCGCGATACTTTTTGAACACACCTCGTATATATGTATGTATGGATTATATGTATGTATGTATGTATGTATAATCCCACATATTTATTTACCAATTTGCTTTTGCAACACCCACACCAGCAATTTAGTATGGACGGCAGTAGTCATTTCGATTTGCAGATTTCAATTCTACGAGGTATTCTCCAGCATTATTTACAGCATGAAATTTACTATATGGAAAAGTTTCACATTGTACGAGTAAAAGCAAACATTTTTACTTTTTTTGTGTATGTTGAATGTTTATTTTATGCAAAAATATCCAAACTTTGACACGATTCAGCGGAAGAAACCGAAAGTGAGAAGTTTTGAATGTTTCGCTCCCATAATAGGCCCAGTCTAAGGCTGAGGCTGAGCAGAAAGTAAAATTAAGATATATATATAATTTTCTTTGAACTGATTTTAACGAAATAAATAGAATAAATAATAATGAAAAATATAATAAATATGTATCATACCTACACATGCTCCTAAACTGTTGTCAAGTGTCACCTTTACCTTCACCTTTACCGCCATACAAAGTGACTACTCGATTTTCTTATATGGAAGAAAAAGCCTAGCAGCGTCAACAAAAAAATTGCCAAAAATCAACTGTATTTTGTAATCACTTGAAACTTGCACTTCGTTTGCTAAAATTCAATGGGCTATAATCTGAGCATATCCAGAAAAATTCCCAAATTCTTGGTAAAAAGTTGAGAATTTTGATGAAATTTTGAAAAAAATTTAAAAATTCTAAAATATTTAAAAAATTGTTGTACAAATTTTGAAACGTTATATTGTATGGGTTTTGTTGTAGTATGAACTATGTTTTTACAAAAAACAAAAACAATAGAGTTGTGTCTATAACTTACTGCTAGTCTTAATTGTTTTGACATGGAACTATCAAAAACTGATTAAAATATTTTTTATATTCTTATTATACATATATATTATATGTACATACATATTTTTTATTTTAAAATTGTGTTTTAAGTCGTAAATCTTGTAGCAAACCACTATCACCTATAGTGTAATATTTTGAGGTCTTATATATTAATATATATATTATATATATGTATGTATGTGCATATGTATTTGTGTTTTATGTATTTATTAATTTCTACCCATTCCTTTGCTGTTTTTTAACGCTCGTAAAAGTCAATCAAAATGATAAGTTTATAGATTTTTACGATTTTTAAATACAGTATTTCGTTCTGTACATTAAAGCATTTACAAGTATGCACGTACATAAATATGTATACTGTAAAAAATTACAATTTCTACATGGCATATCGCCAACATTTTATTGCTCACCACTCAAATGTAACTTTTTATGATTATTTCTAATTCTTTGATTATTAAATTTTTAAACTCTTAAGCAATTACATTTTAAATTCAAATCATTTTTATGTTTATTCATTTCAGAGTCATTGCGTGTCGCCGACGTTTGAGAAGGAGCTGCGTGAGCAATTGGATAAGTAAGTTTTTATTGCTTTAAATATTAAAAACTAATAATAAATAAATTCACTGGTATGCATGCATATATAAGTATTTAGAATTTTGATTGAAATGTTGATTTTTTTTACGAAATTTTCACAAAATTTGAAATTTCAATTTATTTGTTTTTGTAAAATAATAAACTCTATTTTCATACAAAATTATTAAAATTAAAAGAGAAAAAAAGGCAAAACTTGTAAATGGCTCCCTTTTGAAAATTGTTCCATTAATTCTTTTCAAGAATAAGGTTCACAATTACCGTAATAAAAGCGAAGTTTCAAACATTGCACACGATTTACAAAAATTCAGTTTAAAAATTTTTAATTACATTTAAAAAAAACAAAAATATTAGTAGGCAGTTGTAAAATACATAAAATTTTAATATAATATAGTGCAAGTTTGAACTAACTCAAAGTTCCTCTTGAATTTTTGTATTTTCTCCCCTGATGGTGGTGAGCATATTCTCAATACATATAACGAAAGTATGATAATTTTTTTATATGAAGAAAATGCGGAACACCGTCAGGTAAAAAATTATCAAAATATGAAATTATAGAAATATTTTTTTTCTAACAGAGTTAGGGCTTCTGCAAACAGTTTAAACGATCCGAGTATATTTGTGAAATGTTTACTTGAAAATTGCCAGCTGCCATTAGAAGGCAGCGTTAAATTGCAGGTTTCTCCATTTGTGAGACAACGATCAGAGTGCGCTACCCACGAAAAGAAAGAGCCTTGACTTAAACGCCTTTTATGGGCATATGAGCCAATCTATTGTTATTATTAATGATTTTATTTAATGGTTTGATTTTAAGAAAAAAACGTAGCGCGCGGTAGCCAGTGGATACGTGGTCGTGGAAATATGAGATTAGCACACCATCGAAGAACCTGTAAGAAAAGCAGTGTATCTGCCTAGTAATGGAATCGTCGAATGGGTACGTTACGGCAACGAATTTGACTGACAGCAAAATAGATTATGTGCCAGCAACAGCAAATAGATATTCCGCCACGCTCAAGCTGGCAACTTTCTAATTTTGCCGTACGGCAAGTTCGGCACAAACTGTTTGAAAAAGAACAATTTTGAATCGCGCAAATTTGTATCGATGGGGTTTTTCATTCTTCTTCTTAATTGGCGCGATAACCGCTTACGCGATTTTGGCCGAGCTTAACAAAGCGCGCCAGTCGTTTCTTTCTCGTGCTAACCGGCGCCAGTTGGACACACCAAGTGAAGCCAAGTCCTTCTCCACCTGATCTTTCCAACGCAGAGGAGGCCTTCCTCTTCCTCTGCTACCACCAGCTGGTACCGCATCGAATACTTTCAAAGCCGGAGCGTTTGTATCCATTCGGACGACATGACCCAGCCAACGAAGCCGCTGGATCTTTATTCGCTGCGCTATGTCTATGTCGCCGTAAAGCTCATACAGCTCATCGTTCCATCGCCTGCGATATTCGCCGTTGCCAACGTGCAAAGGTCCAAAAATCTTACGCAGAATCTTTCTCTCGAACACTCCAAGCGTCGCTTCATCGGATGTTGTCATCGTCCACGCTTCTGCGCCATACGTTAGGACGGGCATGATGAGAGTCTTGTAGAGTGTTAGTTTTGTTCGTCGAGAGAGGACTTTACTGCTCAGTGGCCTACTTAGTCCAAAGTAGCACTTGTTGGCAAGAGAGATTCTACGTTGGATTTCAAGGCTGACATTGTTATCGGTGTTAATGCTGGTTCCTAAATAAACGAAGTCTTTTACAACCTCGAAATTATAACTGTCAACAGTGACGTGAGTGCCGATACGCGAGTGCGCCGACTGTTTGTTTGAAGACAGGAGGTACTTCGTTTTGTCCTCGTTCACCACCAAACCCATTCGCTTTGCCTCTTTATCCAGTTTGGAGAAGGCAGAACTAACAGCGCGGTTGTTAAGGCCGATGATATCAATATCATCGGCATACGCCAACAATTGTACGCTCTTATAAAATATTGTGCCTGAGCGATTAAGTTCTGCGGCTCGTACGATGCTCTCCAACATCAGGTTAAAGAAGTCACACGACAGCGAGTCACCCTGTCTGAAACCTCGTTTGGTATCAAACGGCTCGGAGAGGTCCTTCCCAATTCTGACGGCGCTGCTGGTGTTGAGCAACGTCATCTTACATAGCCGTATTAGTTTTGCGGGGATACCAAATTCAGACATAGCGGCATACAGGTAACTCCTTTCCGTACTTTCGAATACATCTTTGAAGTCGACGAAAAGATGGTGTGTGTCGATTCTCCTTTCATGGGTCTTTTCCAAGATTTGGCGTATTGTGAATATTTGGTCGATGGTAGACTTTCCAGGTCTGAAGCCACACTGATAAGGTCCAATCAGTTGGTTGACGGTGGGCTTCAGCCTTTCAAACAATACGCTCGCTAGAACCTTATAGGCGATATTTAGAAGACTAATCCCGCGGTAATTGGCACAAATTGCAGGATCGCCCTTCTTATGGATTGGGCAGAGCACACTTAAATTCCAATCGGCAGGCATGCTTTCATCCGACCATATTTTGCATAGGAGCTGATGCATGCACCTTACCAGCTCCTCGCCGCCATGTTTGAATAGCTCAGCCGGCAGTCCGTCGGCGCCCGCGGCTTTGTTGTTCTTTAGCCGCGTTATCGCTATTCTCACCTCGTCATGGTCGGGTAACGGAACGACAATTCCGTCGTCAACGATTGTGGTATCGGGATCTTCACATTCTCTATGACATGCGCAGCTGTCACCGTTTAACAGGTTCGAGAAGTGTTCCCTCCATAATTTAAGATTGCTCTGTACGTCAGTCACCAGATCGCCGTCTTTGTTCTTACAGGACAACGCCCCGGTCTTAAAACCTTCTGTAAGCCGCCGAACTTTCTGGTAGAATTTTCGGGCGTTGTTCCTATTGGCCAGCATCTCAAGCTCCTCGCACTCACGTATTTCGGCCTCTCGTTTCTTCTGTCGGATAATACGTCTCTCTTCCTTTTTCAGCTCTCTGTAGCGATCCCACATGGCTCGCGTTGCGCCCGATCGCAGCGTGGCTCTATAGGCGGCATCTTTTCTTTCGGCGGCAGCATGACATTCCTCGAGTCGATGTTGGCTCCTCGGATCGTACGTACATCTAATACACTAGAAGCGTGTCTTCTATCTATCACAACATGATCGATCTGGTTTCGCGTTTTTCGATCAGGAGACAGCCAGGTAGCTTGGTGTATCTTTTTATGCTGGAATCTGGTGCTGCAGACTACCATGTTTCGGGCCCCGGCGAAGTCGATCAGCCTCTGTCCGTTACCGGATGTTTCGTTGTGCAGGCTGAATTTTCCGACTGTGGGACCAAAAATTCCCTCCTTGCCCACCCTGGCGTTGAAGTCGCCAAGCACGATTTTAATGTCGTGGCGGGGGCAGCGCTCATAGGAACGTTCCAAGCGCTCATAGAAAGAATCCTTGGCCGCATCGTCCTTCTCTTCCGTCGGGGCGTGGGCGCAAATTAGCGAGATGTTAAAAAATCGCGCTTTGATGCGGATTATTGCGAGACGCTCGTCCACCGGAGTGAACGACAGTACTTGGCGACGAAGTCTCTCTCCCACAACAAATCCGACACCGAATTTGCGCTCCTTTACATGGCAGCTGTAGTAGACGTCGCAAGGTCCTATGTTTTTCTTACCTTGCCCCGTCCATCGCATCTCTTAGATGGCAGTGATGTCAGCCTTTACTCTCACGAGGACATCAACCAGCCGGGCAGAGGCACCTTCCCCATTAAGGGACCGGACATTCCAGGTGCATGCCCTCAAATCGTATTCCTTATTTCGTTTGCAGGGGTCGTCATCAGTGTTGGAAGTTCTCATCCGAGGCTTTGTTGCTGTTTTCATTGGGGGGGGCTTTTTAAGTGGCGGGTCCCAAACCCAGCGCACAACCAGCTATGCTGGGATGCTTCGCCTTCTCACGTTAGCTCACTCCCGAACGGGTGTTCGGGAGCTAACCAGAGGATACGTGGGCTAATCCCGGACGTTGTGGGCTGCTTGAACCATATGTAGAAGAATCGTCCTGGCCACTCCCAAGTAAATGGCGATCAGTAACTTTCCCCACTTGCGTGGACTTCTACACATGGAACCATGGGGTTTTTCATTATATAGGGGAAAATGGGGAGTTGTGAGACACATGGAGTTGTGAGACATTGTTACCTTTCGGCATTATTCATTTGTTTACATTCGATTTTAAGTGTCAACAAGTGCTCTCGATGCGATCTCACTTTTCAGCTAGCATTGGTCATATTTACACGCATTCGACGCGTCTCTCCAGTTACTGTGTTTTGGAATTTCTCGGTAAGTTTTTTTCATCATTTGTTTTGCGGTACATTCGATCAGTTGTTATAGCAAATTGCAAATGTCAATGTATACAAATTATTAATTGTCCTATTAGCTTTGAATTTACACATTCACTTGGGCATGAACGCTCGATGTGTTTACGACTACGCGGCCATTTATAAAAAAAACGATTTGGGAAGTTGTAAGACAACAAATGTGGGGAGTTGTGAGACATCGTTTTTTTCGACGTTTTAACGCATCTTTTATAAGTACCTCGCAATATTCATGCATTGTTTGTATATATATCATGAAATTTTTGGTTAAATTTGAGTTTTTATTGTTTTAAGTTAAGCAAAAACAACTCCATTCATTGCAATGTATGCGATCGAGCTGTGCACCTAAAGTGTGCCAATTTACGAACTGGTTATTATAGATGTTCTCACTGCGAATCATCAGATTGATGGCATTGCATTTTTTATACACTTTTTTATAACAATTGTCTTTTCTTTTTTATTTTTCATCTTAATAAAGAACTAACAACTAAAATAAGTCATTTTTATTGATTTAAACCATGGTGTCTCACAACTCCCCACATTTTTGTACTTTGTATTATATTTTATATTATTATATACAATTTTAATTTTAAGGAAAATTGTAGTTTTGCTAAATAAGCCATACCAATAGCTTCCAGTATTCATTGAGTAAAGATTCCACCGTTGACATATGCAGAATATTAAGATTTTGAGTAATACGGGTCCAAAAACAAAACCCGTCTCACAACTCCCCATTCTCCCTTAATATTATATTGTATCAAATTAAATACAAAAAAAATTAGTGAATTTTACATTAATTGAGTCAATTCTAATGTACCCTTATATTTTCGGTAAAGCTTGAAAATTATAGAACAGGCCAGGCTTAATCAAGTTTTCATGAAAAATTAATGTACGTTCCGAACTCGAAGTTGTGCGTCCGTCTTCGTCTATCATAAGTTCTATTAAAAGTCCTCTTTCGCTTCAATAAGCCTTAATTTTATAATATTATATTATATAAATATTTCACAAGCAACAGAAACCTCTTTATATTAATATATATACAAAACGAAATTAATATTTGCTTTCACGGCAAGAACAACTTTTTTCTGTTTATATGCGGCAACACTTTCATTGTTTCATAACTTTGACAGATGGGAATATCTAGCAAGATAACGAACCTGATAGAAAATAACTATGAGAATACTCTATATGCGGTTTGGACGGGAAAAGAGGTATCCGACTATTTTGAAACCTACACTGGTGTGAAATAAGGATGTCTGTTGTCGCCTTTATTGTTCACTTTATACCTAAATGATTTGTAAGGTGGACTATTGGTTGAGAGCATGGTGGTCTTCAGAAGAGGCGGACAACTTTCCCAGGCAGAAAAATGGTGGTGCCAAGGTGAAGAAATTAATTTGGTGGCAGAATATAAATATCTTGGTGTTATTCTCACAGCCAAAATGGCATTCGGCAAGCACTTAGAAGCCAGAAATACTTCAGAAAAAGCTAGTATTAATTGCACATGGAACGATTTTTTAGCGAAGCCATTCATTGCATTAAAATCGAAATGGAAGCGACACAAACTTACGGAGCGCAAGTTTGGGGTTATGCCTTGTTTGATGAAGTAAATAAACTTCAACGTTACTTCATTAAAAGAATCCTTAAACTACCCGAGCTCCCTCCGAACCATGCAATAACACTAGAAACTAATTTAGAAGATAGCCACATTCATTCTTTAGAATACACATGAAGATACACTTGAAGTATATCTGGAAAATATATAAATACAGTTGCAACAGACTCCCCCACAAACTATAACAAGGCATCTTAAGTAAAAATGTGTTTTGGCTTAAGCTTCTGAACGACATGGGAATGGATTTCGGTCTGAAGTTTGAAGAAAACATCACCACTACAGACGGGCAAGGCCTGCTGTGAGCAGCTTCTTACCAAATGAAAATAAAAGATCTCAACTTGGCAAGGTAAAAAGCACAGTCAAGCGCGAATTTGTAAACATTTAGACTACTCAAACGTCAATCAAATGCGTTACCGCAACGGATCCATTATGACATGCGCTTCGCTGTAGCAGAAGTTAGCACTGATTTTCCGCCGATTCGCTGTACGCATTTGAGTATATCTCGCAAAATTAATGAAATCCTTCTATGAAACTTTCAGAGATTACTGAACATGGTTTCAGCTAATAATGAAAAAATAAGAGAAACCCCTAAAGAAGGGCACTAACAAACAAAACAATCCAAACATTTTGAATAAAAATATCAGGTTTAAAAAAAAAACATTTTTTAAGTATATTTCATCCTAAAAAACAAAAAAAAAATTATAAAAATGTACAAAAAAACCGAAAAGTATGTGACAAAACTTTCCACGTCTGATAAATCTCAAAACTATTAAATGTTTTTTTTTAATGTTTTCGATTTACTGCTTACTATATCCAAGTCAACAAATAAGCCAATTTTCCAGAAAATTTACGATAATGCCTGAATACTTGGATAACTTAATAACTAAAGTGGCTTAAGGCGAACTTTTCATTTGTGAAACTCTAAGGCGGTCCTGCAAATGTATGCAAAAATTAAGTCACTTCCTTCAATATTTATTGATGTGCATGTTGTGCTCATTTCCATGCATTGCGTCTAAAATATTACATCCAAGCGGTGTTACCACCTTCATCCAAGCTAATACGCAGCAAATTTTGCAAGCTTTTCGAATTCGTTACGAAAAAGTGTTACTTCGAAACTCCCTAAACCTATTATCTAGTCAAACTTTTTTACAACAAACAATAATCAAAAATTTCACCAACACACTTATTAGCGCGCATACATAAGTGTGTGTATCTAATTTCCAAATTGCCAAATTACCCAGCTGACCTACGTACTTATATTCCTATGCAACCTATTTGTACTCAGCAACATTCCCCTGATACTTCACATGCAAATTTCCTAGTTGCCCTCAGGACTTCATTTGACCTCCTATTTTGGTAAATACAACACTTACTAACAGGGAAACACCCTTAAGGGTTGCTCAAAATTGGTTAGGCACCACCACATGTATGATACATACACATGCGCTCCACAAACTCATAACTACAAAGTAATTACATGAGAAAATTCATCATACAAGTGTTCATTGTACGGTTATTTACTATGTGTATAGTGTGTACGTATGTATGTATGTATCATATCCATATGCTCCCACATTCGGGAACCACAAAATTTGAAAATTGCACTACTACTAACTGTGCAAAAAGGCGCAATATGCCTATGGCCACGCATGCAAAGCTAGGCATAAATACATACTTACATATGTATGTGCATACATATATTGCCATATATGTAGATAGCTATATTTTTTGGCTCTATCTGGCTCTCCTTAGGGCAATTTAAAATTTTTTGGATACCCAAATAGCACAGTAGCATTTATTGCAGTTAAATGAATGTTCATATGTACGTAGGCATGTAAGTGTACTTGTAAACTTATGCCTACAAACCAAATTATCAGCTCTATCTTTTAGACTCTGTGGAGTTTACTACTGTTTTATGTGGTTTATTATCCACAGCCTGTGCTAAGTAAATATGTTTGTGGTATAAATGTTATTGCCTTAGGCTTGGCAACTTATAATTTTGTTAATTTAATGGGCGTGCAGCGCAAAACTTTCAACCAAATTTGGCTTGTTACCTCTTAAGGACTTAAATAAATTTTAAAAGTCAAGTATATTAATTTTTTGTGAAATCCAGTAGATTATTAAATGGGATTTAAAAATGCTTTGAGTACGCAGCGTAAGAAACTAAATTAAACTATTAGTCGATGATAGGTAAAATATGGTTTGCACTCTAATTGAACAGACTCCAAATAAAAAAATAAATAAATAAATAATTGGCGCGTACACTTCTGTTAGGTGTTTGGCCGAGCTCCTCCTCCTATTTGTGGTGTGCGTCTTGGTGTTGTTCCACACATGGAGGGACCTACAGTTTCAAGCCGACTCCGAACGGCAGATATTTTTATGAGGAGCTTTTTCATGGCAGAAATACACTCGGAGGTTTGCCATTGCCTGCCGAGGGGCGACCGCTATTAGAAAAATGTTTTTTTTTTTATTAATTTTTCTTTCACCGAGATTCGAACCTCCAAATATAGCGAGAAAATTACGTCGATTATAGTTTAATATTATATAATATTCTTATCATAACGCGTGCGTATTCCCATTGTCATTAGTTCCTTACCCAGCACCGGTTCTTACCCTACGCTTTGGAATGGAATGCGCCTTACTTCTTAATGAATTTACCAACAGGCATGTCCTAGGATGCTTAGGTATGATTCTTCTTAGTATCAATCAGCTGTGAATTCATGGGTGAACTGTTCTTTTAATGTATGTGCTGAATCCCCAAGTGATTTTTAATCATTCACAGAGAATTTTGATGTTCTTCTGCACTAGTACAATTGAATATGATATTTTTTGGTTATTATTTAATTAATTGTAATAAACAAAAAAATTTAATTAAAAAATATAATTTTATTTTTTATACATTGATGTTTAAGTTTGCCTGAAGCATCGGTTTTTTTGAAGTACATAGCATGGCTTTGCGGAGCAGCATTACCCTCTAGCCGGGTGCCTCCGTTTCCAATACCGGTTCTAAACAAAAAATAAAAAGCTATTAATTAATTTTTGCAGATTTTAATACAATACCAATAACTGCACTGTAAAGGTCCTTGAATACTTTAAAACCAGTTTCCCCCTGCGTTATTGAGGCCATGCACTGGTACAGTGTGGTGCTATACCGGGAAATCATATTTACATTTTCCCTGACAACAAGTCGGCGAAAAAATTTCGAACAAAGCAATCGACAACCTTCAAAGTAGCCTTGAAGTGGCGCACATCTCTTAAGGGGTTATACGCAGTTATGAAGCAAATAAAAGACGGGTTGTCAAGGATTTATCCTGAAAAAACTTCAGAATATTTTAATTTGAAAATTTTTGGCGGTTATAAGAACGTAACAAAATTTTTTATTTATGAAAATGTTGATTATAGAGCGCGCTGCAGGCGATTTTTGGAACCTCCTTTAAAAAAAGACGATTTACGGTGTACATCGTAACTCAGGATTGGATTATCTGAAATCAAAAAACCAAACAAATTTTGTTAATATATTAGATTATCTAGTAATTAATCGTTCGGCTAATCAAAATAGTCAATTTTCACAAAATGGCAGCTTTTAAAGGAATTGATTTCGATTTTTACGTTAAAATTTGGCCGTAAATTGATTATAAAATGGAAAATAAGTATCAGATTTACAAAAGGAACGATTAATTACTAGAAAATGTATCTTTAAAGATTGAGTCAAAACGGTTGACCGATCAAACCAGCCGTTTTCGAGATATCGTGTACACCGACTTGAAAAATGCCGTTTTGAAAAAAACACGTTTAAAGTTTCAATACCTACCTTAAAACGTGCCGAGGCATCTCTACATATTTAGGTATAACTCCGAAAGTATTGCTTAGATCTACTTCAAATTTCGTGCGTATACTTTTGAATATATGTACATTACAAAAATGCAATAAAAAAATCGATTTTTTTTGAAAGTCATAACTGCGTATAACCCCTTAAGGAGGTGATTGAGTCATTTCCGCCAAATGTAACGCGGGTTCGTGGCTATTGTAACATCGAGTAGACTTGTAGGTCTGATGAATTAGAGAGACTCGGTACCTAGAAAACGTAGCACATAACATAAATATACCCTTACAAATATGCAAGCAACTTTATTTTGAGAATAGATATTTTGCGAAATCTGGTTTTCAATTCTAAACGCACAAAAACCCTTCTAAGCCAAAATAAGCGTAACCTTCGTACACTGATTTCTATTAGAACGTGGTACAGCTACCACTGCAATCTATTCTACGCTAAACTTTCCCCTGCTTGTCATCTAAATTCGTTACTAAAACATACATACAGCCACCACACAACACTGAATTGCAAATAAGTGGGAAATAGAAAAATTGAACAGCAGAAAAAAACTAGCGCGATGTCTATTATATGAATTTTGTTTGGGTAGTTAAAATACAGTGCATGCTTTTTTTGTATTTTTGGTGTTTTTTTTTTTTTTTTTTGTATATTTTCTCCTTCTGGCAGATAACGTAAATTCATCATTAAGAATTCATATATTAGGTTATATTTACGAGAGGAGAGATAAATGAACAGCGCTCTGCTCCCCTTAAGCGTTTGCTTACCTTTCACGTCTGAATTCATGACCTGATAGCTCACATCTCATTTCAACGATGAAAAAGCAGTGATCCCACCACTCGTTGATTTCAATAAAGTAAATTTCTTAAAATTAGATTTAATTTCTTCTTTTAGTACTAATATTTTCTTTTAGTACCATAACATCCCCAATAAAGTACAAGATGGCGCAAAATTAGTCACCCTATCGGAACATTCATAATTTTTGCTAATGGCGTCGTCCGTCAATCATATTGACGCTTATGAAATAGACAGCTGCAGCATACAAACAGACAAGCAATAGAGCGTGTAAAGGTCAAAAGAAAGATTTCCATCACTCAAAATCATTTATTTTTATTTATTAAGAAAGTTATTTAAAACCAAAATTGGATGATTAATTTTGCGCCACCTTGCATAAAATATATTTTACAATGATTTTATCTTCGGAAGTGGCTTAAATAGAATCAGTAAATATTTTTCTATAATTATACAATATCAAATTTGTTATATTTTCTTTGCAGCATGAATCGTGTGATAAAATCGAAAGAGCGCAAGCAAAAGCAAACTTGTCCGGGACACAAAACGTTGCAGGTGCGTACTTGATAATAACATAATTAAATATTATATCTACCACTATCGAAAACAATCTATTAGCAGACGTACATTAGGGTGCATCACCCTCCAAATAAAACGATATTATTTTCCATCGGAATTATAAAGTTCATTACACTTTAAGACTTGCACAGAAATATTTCGGAAAATTAATATATTAAGATTTACGTGAACTGGGCTGATTTGAAAGTACTGCCAAAATCGCATTATTTTTATTTAATAAAATTATTTTAAAAATACTACATTTTTTAAGGTATTTTAAAACGGGTTTAGCTTACGTAAATCTTAATATTTTTGAAAAATAGAATATACATTGTGTAAAATAAGTACCCGTAATTTAAAAAAAAAACACATTTTTTCATATTATTCATTATTATTTGTTGGATCGCCTTCAAAATAGGCTCCTTTTGAGCCGATACAAATATTCCAACGAACAACCCAGTCATCCATGGCCCGCTGGTAGGCCGGCGCCGGGATGGCCTTCAGCTCCTTTAGCGAATTTTTTTTAATGTCTTCAATCGACTCAAAACGCCTTCCCCGAAGACGATTGCTGACTGGTTTGCATATCGTACTCGTAGACCCATGTCTCATCACCAGTTATTATGCGTTTCATGAACGTAGGGTCCGTATTAGCTCGGGAAACCATGTCTTCAGAGACCTCCTTCCGATGCTCTTTTTGCAAAAAATTGAGCTCTTTCGGAACAAGCCGAGCGGCGACGCGGCGCATGCCCAACACACCAGTCAAAATGTTCTGAGCGGTCATGTGAGAGATGTTAAGCTCACGACCGATCTCTCTGGTACTCAAACGACGATTTTCAAATATAATTTTCTTAATTTCTTCGACGTTTTCGTCGGTCGTAACGATCGATGGTCGTCCGGAGCGAGGCAAATCTTCTACCACTTCACGGCCCTCTTTGAACGTCTTGTACCACTCGTAGGTTTGTGTTTTGGATAAACACGAGTCACCATAGGCTTCCCGCAACATATTTAATGTATTGGCACACGTAATTTTGTTCGCAACGCAAAATTTAATGCAAACCCTCTGCTCCACAAGTTTATCCATAGTAAAATTCGCCAAGTAAACAAAAGATCAACTCACTTTGACTGCAGAATAAAACACATGGCCAGTACAGATTAGGGAATTTGAATATAAAAAAATATAAAGTCGCTTAAAAATCGCCCTGAATTTGTAAATTATAATTTTTTTTCGTACGATGTTGAACATTCTCTGCCACAAAAGCGACTTCTGAACATGTGCTGAAATTGAATTGGCTATAAACTTGCATACCCAAAAGTTTTTTAAAGCTTCTGGCGTAGGTCTTAAAATATAATAAATCTTATAATTCCGATTTAGAAACCCCAACATTTTTTAGTGATACACCCTAACGTACCAAACATTCCTATGTATGTGTGTAGTGCTTAGAAATGCATAATTATTTTATATTTAATGTAAATTAGTTCAGCGAATAAGAGAGTGAGAAGTCCATATCTCTCTTTTTTAACATGAGTTCAGCGTCTTCCCCACATGTCAAGCAAACGTCATGAGACTATCAAAATACTTATATTTACATACAGAAACCATATTTGTTGGAATATTGTATTTCACGCTTTCATTTACTTAACAATCAGAGCATTGATTTGAGTTATTATGGTGTATATTAGGAATGTACTTAATGAGTTGAGATCTATTGTGCAAAACCTGCTGAGGTACCCTATATTTTAAAGCTTTTTAAAAACTTTAGCACATTTCGAGCTTTATTGTTCCATAATTTATATAGATGCACGGCACTATCAGCAAGGTGATGTAGACGTTTTCTGCCTTTCATATTCCACTTATCATTCGCATCGCATTACTCAGTAGACCCCCAAACAGCACTGTCAAGAAATGTTGATGTTAAAATAAATGATATATCTATAATAAATTAGGTATGTTCAAACCAGCACCTACAAAATATAGATATTTACATTAAAAAAATCAATTTTAAATAACCTTTTTCATGAAATGTGCTTTTAATGCGAAATAAGTTTTATTAACTGTGGTAAAGTTACAATAAAAAGTGAGTACAGAAATTAACTTCTAGAACAAATTCTGTTGTAATTCATTTTTTATAAATGAAATCGCTGTTAATGAATTTAATTTATAAAACCAAAAATCTTTTTTGTTTTCATTTCCCGAAAATATGCGCCCTTATTATAAGCTGACATAACGAGAATACTACCATACTTCTTCTTCTTCTTGATTGGCGCAATAACCGTTTAAGCTGTTTGGGCAGGGTTTAGTAACAAAACGCGCCAATCGTTTCTTTCTCGTGCTAACCGGTGCCAATTGGAAACACCAAGCGAAGGCAAGGCCTTCTCCATCTGATCTTTCCAACGCAGAGGAGGCCTTTCTCTTCCTCTACTACCACCAGCTGGTACCGCATCGAATACTTTTAGAGACGGAGCGTTTGTATCCATTCGGACGACATGACCCAGCCAACGTAGTCGCTGGATTTTTATTCGCTGCTCTAAGTCTACATATGTATGTTATCGTAAAGCTTATACAGCTCATTGTTCCATTGCCTACGATACTCGCCGTCGCCAACGTGCAAAGATCCAAAAATCTTCCGTTAATTCTTTCTCCCAAACACTCCAAGGAACGCCTCATCGGATGTTGTCATCGTTCAAGCTTCTGCACCATACGTTAGAACGGGCATGATGAGAGCCTTGTAAAGTCTTAGTTTTGTACATCGAGAGAGGACTTTAGTACTCAGTTACCTACTTAGTACAAAGTAGCATCATATTTGCGTAGCTAAATCCGCTCTACTTTACTGCGTCTAATTTACAATACCAGACTTTCACAGGCAGACGAGTAATAAATTAAGATTCGAATTTCGTACGAAGTTTGTGCGACGTAATACGAAGCTTAGCGACTTCTCTAGTAATTTATGGAAATTAATTTATTAATTCTCCATAGGAACTTATAGATTAAGGGAGTTAGACTAAATCAATAGGAAAAAGAAAGTTTTTCTCCGCCAGTGAGCTCTTGCTCAGTACATTAACTAGACCCCAGTCCTGCATTTGCGTATGTTTCTGCTTGCCTTCACCAACTAAATGACAACCTTTCCTGTTCCAGACCCGCATCACCCACCAAGAAACACTTTTACGTTCCATGCAACAGGAAAATTACACACTGAAACGCAGCATACGTCACTACGAACGCTGTCTAGACGATGTAATGCGCAAGGTAGTGGATGCCATTGTTGCTGAAGACATACTCCGCGAAGAGGTCACCATGCTTAAGAATCGAGTACGCGATTTGGAAGCGCAAAATGCAGCGCTTTCGGCTAGTCCCGCCAAAGGGCGTGACGAAGGCTACTGTACCATGAGCAGTGGGCAGCCACAGCCGTCGAATGGGCATCTGGAAGATTTACCCGAAGAGCCGGAGCAGTGGTTGTTGCCGGCGGAACCATGTTCGACTGAAATGGAAGACTGGAGCATGTCACAAGAGGAGCTGCCCGCCGTCACGCTGGATGATGAGCACCAACATTTGCGTGGTGCACGCTTGTCGACAAACCTTTCTAGGCAAAGTGGTGAAAATGACTGGATATGGAATTCGAATGATTTCCTAACATCGACTACAGCGGAAACGGATTCTGAGTCGGAAGCGATCTCACAATTGCTGCAACAAAAGGTGAACCTCTAATATACTTGTGCATCTATGTGGACAAATAATTTTTAAATCTAATACGCTCTTTTACTTTCACAGATCGTTTACTCCGAGGATGAAGATATTGCACGCACTGAGTTCACCAACGAATTCTACAAGTTAGTGGATATACGTTCTGCCTCGGCGCGTAGTCTCTTCTCCTACATCGAAGGCGAAACAGACGATGAGGATGACGATGATGAAGACGCAGCGTCTAGTCTTTCTGATCGACGCGTGCGTCTACGTTGCAAGCCAGCGTTGAATGGCAACCGACTGAAAGCGCCCAGCCCGACGCCAAGCGAAGCGGGGCGCGCGCAAGTGACCAGCTGCTCGTCCAGCGAATCAGACGAACACTCGCGTTGTACGACAACGCAACACGAACTGAACGGCAGCATCGTCGAAGACAGCATTGAAGAAGAAGAGGAGATGGACACACAATTGTGTGGCAATGAAAGCAGTGATATCGAAATCGAAGACATACAACTAGAACCCGAGGCGTTGCAAAAGCTGAACGAACAAGAATGCATTGAAGCGATAATACGCACGGAACTGCGAAGACCTGTCGCTGCTGGACCAGCGCATCTAATGGTCAAATCCAAATCGATGATGCACAAAACGGAAAACGAACTCAGCAATCTCAATGGATTGCTACGAAACGGTGTAACCGTAAACGGCAACGACGGTAGACCGCCGCGTGTGGTGCGTAGCGAGAGCGTTAATGGCGCCATAGTTGGCGGCAGTGGCAGCAGCAGTGGCAGTGGCAGTAGCGGTGTGAGTCGTGGTTCTGCAAGTGCGCACAAGTTGCAAGAACGACTGCAGCAAAGACCGGCTAACTCGTGGCGCAAAAGCAGCGGTTGGAAGCGCGTCACAACGCCGGCTAGTTCGCCCACAGCGCCGTTATCACCGAAAAAGGTGAGGAAGTCATGTTTTTTCTGATGACTAAAACGTAACATACATTTTTTATTCACCTTTTTTCGTGCTATAGGAAATGAAAACGGAGATTGTGCGCAGCTGTGCAAGCGCGACGCCAAAAATACCGCCAACGCGTATACCAACTAGCGTACAACAGCAATCGCCGCCGTCGCCAAAGCAACACCAAAGTGGACCAATACATTTTGGCGAAACGCAACAGCAGCAATCGCAACAGCAGCAATCGCAACAACAACAGCAACCAATACGAAAATCGAAAATTCCTCCGCCAGTTCCCGTGCGACGTTCTTATGCGAGCTAAAATTAAAATACAAATATAAATACAAAAACAAATATAAAAAAACAAAACTACATTCAGTTAATAAAATTAAGTATTGATAATGTTATAAAACGATATGCACCGTTACGGTTGAAGCGAATCCCAAAAGTTAATTAATTTAAGCAAATTTATGAAAAAAGACTTATATGTGATATTTGAGCGAAGAAAAAGTATGCAAACGTAGATGTAAAAACCAACACGAAATAAGAGAAATCACGAGCAAATTGCTGAATAAAATTGTGGAAGGAACACAAACGTAACACCAAAATAGAAACTGCCTACTCTACAAAAACCAAAATAGAAATAAAATGAAAAAAAATAATAATTACTAATCTATTGGCGCAAAAAATGAGGATTAATTTTGCGAATTTTTTTTTTATTTAAATATATACATAAATATTAGCCTGTAAAAAATTAATTGAAAGTCGTAAAATGTAAATTCACACTGCCTCCATACTCGTATTGTCTATACTAATATTTATGAATCAAGTTTTGTAGTGTGGCAAGCAAATTTACATTTGATATGCATATATGCATAGACACATACATACACATAATGTGTGTATGTAATTAAAATGAGTGATTTCTACTATTTTCACCACACTCCCACTACCGATGGGGAGTGCTCACATTTGGTTGCAGAATAGCGAAAGCCAACCGAGTAACAGACACTTCCATCTCTTGAAAGTGTACTCATCAGTTTATTCCGGATTCATCCGTTATATGCTGGAATGTAAGATAGTATGTCGAGGGGAAGCGGCTCGTTGGTAAGTTTCGAAGCGAAATTACTATTTAGTAGACATTGTAGATATATAATAATTTGGTAAGGTGGAAACACACAGAAACAGTTTTGTATTTATAAGCAAATGCAAATTTATTAAAATTTGTGTACTGTTATACATTAATGTACATATGTATGTACATATTATCGAGTGTTACATTTCAAAATGCTTGTTAATATTTGTTAATTCTAAGAAATTTACAAACCTAGGGTACATATTTTTGAGAAAATTATTTATTAATAAAAAGAAAATTACTGAAACAAATGGAACAACTAACAGTTTTTGGACTCAAACGAAACTTCACTTAGATATTGTATTTTTTTGTGAAAATAGTTCATCCCTGCATGAATGAGTCAATCCAAACTTTAATGCATGAATGAGTCAACCCAAACTTTAAAAGAAAAGAACTTTTCATGCTAAAAAAATTTAATATCAATGTGTACACTTATTTATTTATTTATTTTTATTTTTTTTTTTACTACTATTTTATTAGAACTTGTATGTAACTAAATGTGTAACTTTTAACCACGCTACCTTTTAAAAGCATTTAAAATTCAGAGCAATTAGTTAAGACTAAAAAATTCAAAAGTAGGTTTTTCTTCTTCTTTTTCTTAAATAATGCGCGGTTATCGCATTTCGTCTAGTTTCACCAATTGCGCCTGTCGTTTCTTTGTAACCGGCGCCAGTTGGACACGCCATATCAAGCGAAATTCTGCTCCACCTGCTCTTTCAAACCCAAATAAGGACTCACTCTACCTCTGCTACCACCAGTAGGTGCCACAACAAATACTTTACAAGTGTTTATATCACTTGAAACGGCAATGCCTAGCCGCTTGTAGCAATTAAAAAAATTTATGAAAAAATGAAAAATTTTAATGTGAAAAAGAAATCAAAACTTTTTTTCGAAATATTTCAAAATTCTATAATTTAAAAAAAAAAAAAAAAAAAATAAACATAAAGCGTTTATATATGTATCTCTTCGAACGACATGACCCAGAAACCGCTTCTAACAATTTAAAAAAATTCAATGAAAAAATAAAAAATTTTAATGTGAAAACTAAATCAAAAATTTTTTGAATATATTTCGGTTGAATATTTTCGAAATATTTCTAAATTTATATTCTAAAAAATTCCTATCCTAATTCTCAACCGAAATTTTTAATACGTAGCTCGACCAAGCATTAATTAGTTTAAAAAGAGATAAACAACAATAAGAATTTCTACCCAAAAAACGTTGAAAATAGTCTATCCAAGGCATAGTGCGCTTTTAATTAGTGTCTATAAAAAAATGTTCAAAATGTTATTTTTTTTAATTAAACTATTTTATAATTATTTGAATTTTTAGTAGAAACCAACAAATGTTAAATTTTTTTTTTGTTTTTTTGTTTTTAATTAAACCATTTTTTAATTATTTAAATTTGTAGTAAAAACTGAGTTTCACTTTCTTCATTATTTACTCATAAATTCTAAGAAATTTGCTAGAGTAGTTAGGGGTCATAAAACTATTTTATACGAATAATGTCACTCCGAAAAACTCAAAAATAAATTTCCAAAAAATTCATCGAATTTTTCATTTGCTAAAAGTTTTCAAGAATTACTTAAATTTTAATGAAATATTCCGATAAACTTTAAATGTTAGTATTTTTCGTAATCAAACTATTTTTTTTTTACTAAAACCTGCCATTAACCCTTTACTGCATGAATTAATAAAGCGTTGAAAAAAAAACTTTTTTCCACAGTGGAAATAGTTTTATTTTAATAATGAAACAGTTTCATATTTTTTTTTTTTTTACGGAACCATATATAATATAAAAAATAGTTGTTAAGTATAGAAAACAGTTGAAAAGCGGAAAACTTATTTTACACCGAGAAAGATGAGTACAGCGACTCCATGAAAAAATATATTTTTTTGTTTGTCAAAAGGTGTTAACGTTTTACTCTGTTATCGTTTTTTGAAAATTAATCACGCGCACTTCGATTTTGCTTTTTCACCCATTTGTATCATACAAAAGTGAGGTTATTTCAAAATGTCATACACAATTCTGTTGATTTTTTTGCGTTCTATTGCTAAATACATATTTTTTGTATTAAAATTATTTAATAATACTTCATTTAGAAGTAAAATTGAATCAAACCTGCAATACCATATATGGGCTCATAATGGGAAAAGGGTTAATATAGTTGTTTTGTCCATTTGAATTTTAAATGTTAATGCAGGTATTAAATATATCGTCCCCCTTATGCCAGAAACTTGAATGTGTAAAATGAAAAGGTTGGGAATATTACTGCGGTACGAAATTTAGTAGGTTTTGTTTCTGGTATTCAAAATTATTTGTGATTGGGGAAACGCATTTGAAAATTTATTGCAGTATGAAATTTATAACGTTTAGTTTCTATTGTCCAACATTTTTTTGTGATTGGAGAAACGAATTTGAAAATTTATTGCTCTATGAAATGTATTTGGTTTTGTTTCTGGTACTCAAAATTATTTGTGGTTTCTTTAAATGTGTGGTATTCTGAGTTTTGGTATAACATAGAACATCTATGAGTTATCCAAGTCAACCCATTAACTCAAAATTTGAAAATCTGCGTAGTCATTCCTAAGTTAAAGTTGAAGTTATTATTCATTTTAAAAGAATATATTTCTCTACTCTTCAATAAATATTTACAATGCTGCCAAAAAAAATATATACCTGCAAATGGCCAATAATGGCAATTATCATTGCTTCAAATTACAGAATTTTTTTTTAAAAAATAAAAAATAAATCGATAAAAATTTTAAAAATCACTTATTACAGTCTAATATTCTGCATTTAAAAAAAAATCACTCATTACAGCCTAAGATTCTGCAAAAGATTTTTTTTTGAAATAAGTAAAAATGCTTTGAAAATCAAGTGCAAGTCCAAGTAACCAAAACTGAAAAAATTCCACTTTTATTCCTAACTTTTCTTTTTTTTAATTTAAATTTTATTCTTCTTATTTATTCCTAAAATTGGCCAAATTAATTATTTCTTTCTATTTTATGTATTTTGCCATGTAACACTCGATATTTACTGTGCTACTTCGTAAAAATACCATGTAAAATGAAAAACTGAACAATTTTGTAATCTATTGGTTCATGTAAGACTAATTACGAATACGATAATCTGACCTTTTTAGGGATTTTGAAATATTTTATTGCATTATGGAAAATTATATAAATTTTCTTTTGTAAAGTATGAAAACGATTTCCAGACATAAACAAAAACTACGACCTATCACAAAGAGGTATTTGTGAAAGATGGCAAATCAGAATTGGAGTAGTTTGAAATGAAAACTTAAAAAAAGACACTGGCGGTAAAGTGGAATATTTATCAGACTCAAAGTTCACAAATAAATGTTGCAAAGATAGCCAAAATTATTTTCTAAGATATGCAATTCTTCGTTTGCCAGTAATGTAATTTGTTCGACCGACATCATGAATACCTCTATTGTATTACATGCAACTCTTATATGATACTTAATTTGTATTATAGTAAACATGGTATATTCAACAAATGTATTCAAAATATAAATAAGAACTTGTTCATAATAAATTTAACAGCTACTAAATGCTTTATAAAATTATATTACCATTTTTTTTTTTCATTTATTAAGCATTTAAAAAAACAAGTATTTTCTACAAGTAACGCTGTTAATTTGGTGAAAGGAAAGGAAAGAGAAATTCGAAGCATGCAGCTGAACGAATGACAAAAATCTTATGTCCCGTCATGTAAACTATTAAAGTTAAGTAGTCTTCCGCACAAAATAATTCAAATAAATAAAAAATAAAATAAAATTTATAGTTATTAAAAACTAAACAGACCCTATATACAATGGAGTTATTATATTGAACAAAAAAATAATAATTTTTATAAATCGTATAGGAGTTTAAATTGACAACAAAAGCGCAGCCGAACAAAAAATTTAATGCGTGACATCACAAAATCAAAAAGGCAAATAAAATGTAATGTTTAATACGTCAAACAATGAAAAAACTATGGCAAAAAACAAAAAAAAATGTGTAAGAGAAAATAAACAATAAAAAATATATAACACCAAAATAGTAATAATAATAGTTATAACGGTTTCCAAACAAACATAAACAAACATATTCCAGGCAAATTGTTAGAGGTACACCTTCACAGTACTTGTACGTATAGAATGAAAGTAAAGTGAAAGTAGGCAAGTAGCAAAAAATAATTATTGAAAATCAACTAAACAACTATCATTAAACTATTAGAAAAAATAGCTTTCGATACACCAAAATACAGCAGCACAACATACAGGGAGGGCAGTGCCTTCACACTCACACTTTCGTTGGCAATGCTGCTGCTTTGAAGGATTTATTTAATGGGTTTTAGTAGAGCTTGAAGAGCTAAAATGAGAAGTAGAAAATATAAATTTTTGTTAGCTGATGGCTGAGTTGCAATGATATCGATTTTTTTTTTTGTTGCAATTTGAAAATTATCTCTCAATCTTGTTTAAGTTATAAAGAATTTTGTTTACTTAAAAATTAGAGTATGTAATTTTTTTTCGGTCGCCTTAGTGGCGTGATAACCATTCACGTGACTCCGTGCATGAAACAGCAAAGTGATAGAAACATTTTTTTCTAATAGCGGTCGGCCTAGGCAGGCAATGGTAAACCTCCGAGTGTATTTCTGCCATGAAAGAGCTCCTCATGAAAACAAAACATCTGCCGTTCGGAATCGACATAAGTCCCTCCATTAGTGGAACAACATCAAGACGCATGCCACAAATAGGAGGAGAAGCTCGACTTAACACCTAAAAGAAGTGATCTAGCAATAGATTAATTTAAAGAATAATTGGCTCGATGTAAATTTTGGTATAAAGAAAGAAATTATTATTTTTAAAAGCAAAAGCGGTTTTCATAAATCGTACTTGTTATATCAGAAAACTGCAAGGCCTGTCACCAAAACAAACAAACGTTTTTTTTTTTTTTCAAAACAACGCGAGTTTCTAGACACCTAAAATTCAATGAATTTTTCTAAAAGTTCATCGTAAAAATCGCAAATATATGTACATTGAAATTTGTTGAATTTTTTCAAATTTTTTATAAATTATGAAATTCTGGTTTATTTGGTTTTAGTTGAAATATGAGCAAAAAAAATTACAAAACATCTGTACTCAAAAAACATTGTAAATACTAAAAAAATCTAAAAAATGCATTCTAAATATTTAAAAACATCCTCCTGCTCTCAGTTGTGCCTGCCACTGTATACACTATTATTTTCCTACCAGATGATAGTAAGGGACTTGAACATTTTTTTTTATATAAATCAAGTCAGCTAGCAACAGTAGGGTAACATTTTTTTTAATTTGGTCTCTAAATTGTCAAATTTTGATTAAATTCCTGTTTACTTTGTTTCAAACTTTTAATTTGTATTTATAGATTTTGACATTTGATAGATTAAAAGCGAAAACCAAATTCATTGCTCTTTTTGTTTGTACTCTACTGCTGTTTCCTGTTAGAGTTCCTTGTTTGGAATAAGAAAAATTTCATGGCGCTACCGTCTGGCAGCACTGTCCTGGAACTAAATGTGATTTATAAAACCATTTTTCTTTTTGAACTTCATTTAATTTCATTCCGATTTTTCCCCTCAAGTTTTACAAGGTGGCGCAAACTTAATCAACCAATTTTGTTTATGAATAACTTTTTACTGAATAAAAAAAACTGTTTTGACTGATGGAAATCTTTATTTACCCCTTTACAAAGTGGCACAAAATTAATCATCCAATTTTTGTTTATGAATACATTTTTACTAAATAAAAAAAACTATTTTGAAAGTCAGAAATCTCTATTTTGACCTTTAATGGTGGTTCAAAATTAATCATCCAATTTTTTTTAATAACTTTTTACTGAATGAAAAAAAAGATATTTGAAATTATGGAAATCTTTATTTTGACCTTTAAAGGTGGCGCAAAATTAGTTATCCAATTTTGTTTTTGAACAACTTTTTACTAAACAAAACAATCTTTTGAATTTGGTTATATGGTTTTATATTGCAGCTGTCTAGTTCACGAGTGTCAAATATGATTGACGTACGATGGCATTTTCAAAACTTACTAGTCTACCGATAGGATGCTAAATTTTGCACCACCTTGTATTTGGTGCGCAACTAAGATCTCGCTGTTTTTTTTTTTGATGAAAATACAACTTTAATGGTTACAAGTGAATCATTGAAAGTATTGCCTATCACTGGCTACTACTTTTTCCTATCTCTCTGGTAGATCTCGTATACCGTCGCGGTAGAACTGTTCATCTTTTGAGGCTATCCACGGATCAAGCCATTTTTTGATGTCTTTATATGAATGGAGCTGCTGGTCAGCTGGAAATAACACCGATTTGGTCCCACCAAATACATAGCATAACCTTCGCAGCATGAATATTCGGCCGAGGCGACGACGTAGAAGCATGACCGTTCAGTCCCCATGACTTTCTTTTCTTTGGATTGCTGTAACGAATCCACTTTTCATCACCCGTCACGATGCGATGAAGAAAACCCTTCCTTTTTTGCCGCTAGAGCAGTTGTTCACAGGCGAAAAAACGACGTTCAACATCTCTTGGTTTTAACTCATAAGGAACCCAATTCCCCTGTTTCTGAATCATTTCCTAAGCATGCAACCGCTTGGAAATAGATTGGCGGGTAACTTCTAATACTCTTCTTGCGTTTGACACGGATCCTCATTGAGCAATGCCTCCAATTCAGCGTCTTCGAAGGTTTTTGGCCTTCCGTCTTTGAAGCGACGAAACCAATCTCGGCACGGTGTTTCACTTAAAGCAGCATCTCCATAAACTTTTTGTAGCTCTCGATGCGCTTCAGAGGAAAATCAACGCTTCCCACAAATGACGATTATTCGGCACCAAATTAGACATTTTCACAAAACCAAAAGTATATGATACCAAAACAAAATCACTAATGTGTCGAAGTAGTTTGTTTACCATATGTCTAAGCTTGGTTTATGACATTTAGGTTATGTTAGAATCGACTAGCACACACTGCAGCCGACATCTATTGACAAACAGCGGAAACTTAGTTGCGCACCTAATATAAAATTCTTTCTCTTTAGAAAATAAAAAAAATAATAGTAAATACATTTGAAAATTTTTTAAATATCTTCAATTGAATGTTGAAGTATTTGCAACAATAGTCCAAAAGCATTAATAGGCCATACACATTTTCGTCAAATATTATTATTATATAAATATAGGCTGACTATCAATGCGAATCACTGCCCTTGCATACATGCATCTGAATCCGATCGTCGTGGACACAAACATTTTATTTCGAAATTCGTATCATTTTTTATCGTCCAATTCTACTGAAATCCTTCAATGCATTTAGGCACTTCGAAAACACCAATAGCCAGCATACGCTTGTCCAACGAAAGATTTTATTAAGAGTTGTCAACTTTTTCCACTCACCACTGCCAACCAAAAACAGTTGCATTTTACGCACTTACAATGAAAAACTTGCAAGAAAATAATGTCCTACTTATGATGTAACCGCGAACAATATAAATTAAACAATAACAACACAAGTGCATAGTATTACACACACATTTACAGCAAAATATACATACATACATATGTACAGATGTAATGAGTAAATATAATAAGTAAATATTTACAAATCCGTAATAAAAAGAAAATATTTGCAGTGCTGAGTAACGGTGAAGTAATCGACTAATGAACTACTTACAGACATACATACATACAACTAGTGATTTAACTAAGCCAGTAACTATGTAGGTATTTACTCACAAACCTACGGACATACACATATACATACATAGGCATACACACAGACGTTGCATTTAAGTAATGTCACGAGGTTTAGCGCAAACATTTGCCCCTTTCTTCCTTTTTCTCGGTAGCGTAGCCAGTACAAAATGTTAAACGAAACACTACTAAATTATTATACTACTCCTAATTATATTATAGACTACTACTATCAACCTAAGATTTGTATGGATTAATTATAACTATCGCATATGCATATAAACACACATATTTTAGTGTAGTGTAACACAGTGACGTTAAAGATCTTAGATTTAGTGCGTATTTTGTAATGTATTGTATATTTTTAGGCTATACGCATAGTTTTTTCTCAGTGTAGTTAGTTACTAACGACTACTATATACTTGTACACTATTTAACAATACTATTTTTCTGTTCGTTTTTCTGTTAAAATATTTTTCCTATTGATATGTAATACCTTAAATATTTATTAAAAAAATTATAAACCTAGCATTTATGCAAAATAAAAACAAAATAAATACACTAAAAAACAAAGGAATGAAAATGAGAAATAAAATGATAATATTAAATAATAGAAATTATGATTGTTTTATTTTTATTGTCTGTTAAATTTTTGGGTTAAAAAAAGAAAAAAAAAAATTAAACAACGCAACAGGGCAAAGGACTTTATTCAGGCAACATAGAGGCCAAAAATAGTGAAAATAAAAGTGGGATGTGTAAAATTTGTTGAAAAACTCTTAAAGGTAGTTGTCTGGTAACTTATTTTGAAAATATCGAATTTCGGTTTTTTACATATTTTGAAAGTGCGGTAATATAGGGTATATTCAGAAACGCATTACAATGCGCAACGTACTTTTGCAGTGTTGGCAATGCGTTCAGAAATGCAAATATGGCAGTACTGCAAATGCATCGCGTTCCAAAACGCCATTTTTGTATCAAACGTCACGCATTATTTGCAGGAAAAATTTTAATACTGCCGCTGATTACGCTAATATGATGTCTGATGAAAAGTGAGTATAAAACTATTTTGTTTAGCTTTTAATGCAAAGATATATTAAATATACGTTATTAAAACAATATTTCATTACATTTTTCTTGATTTTAGCGATTATCTAAGTACATCGGAAGTAAAGTTGCTTCTCAGAGTCCAACTAAGCATGGAAAGTGAATTTGCTTCAGGGAGGAGGAAAGAGAGTGTTTTGTGGAATAAGGTGGCGGAAGAAATAAAAAAAGTGAATAAAGATTTGAAAATAGACGGGCAAATCGCGCAGCGAAGATTTTCTAATTGTTTCAAAAAAAGATTTTTTTTTTTTTTTTTTTTTTTTGAAAATTGGAAAAGTAATGAATTACAATCACAATAAATTAAAAAGCATTAGCGATTAGGAAAAAAAGATTTATTTTTGGGAATTTTTCGTTTTAATGAACATCTTACTATATGTGATCTTCTTTTTAGCTTTACTCGTCTTTTTTTCTTAAATTTAACCAAAAACTATCACTTTTTACTTCAAATATATCGTCAACAACTATACTCAATAATACTTCCATTTTAGTGTAAAACGCGTTCATAAATGCAACAAATATTTTTGCAAATCGTTAACAAATCTATCAATTGCATCACTTGTCACATTGGCAGTGTTGCCAGCGCTGCAATTACTGCGCATTTATAATGCGTTTCTGAATATACCCATACTGTACAAATTTTAGGCCGAAATTCGAAATATTGACGAAATTATAGCACATACCTGAGAGCGGCTTGTACTTGCGCACGCTATAAATAATCAATTGCTAAAACTTTAAATGCGTTTTACTCAAGACAACGTTTTTCCGGATGGCCGTCGTGAAAACAAATTTTCTATCTAACGGATTGAGCTGAAATTTAGATATGTTTTTCTACACATCAATAGTTCTGGCGGGTAGTAGATTTAATTTATTTCGTCCCTAACTTTCCATTTTTTAGTCCGATTACCACTTTAAAAAAAGGCAATTTTCTTACGAAGTCCGCCATTTTGTTATTTTTTGTCAAAATCATTTGATCTTACTACCCGCCAGAACGAAAAGTACACTGATTAATAAGCAATTTGTTTTTTCTGTTTCAGATTACCACTGTACCTCTTTTTTTTGCCGCTTGCTGCAGTGTACAAAAATAGTATAAAAACATTAAAAACAAAAAATGTTGATACCTTTAATAAGATATCAGAAAATCAAACCGATTGAATTTTATTTTCCCTCCCAAAAAATGTCCCAAACATGGCCTCAAAAAACCTGTAAGTTACCAGACTACTACCTTAAACTTATTTTTAACAAATCCTTGGCTGAAAGAATATTTATCGATGATTGGAAGCTGACTTCAGCCACTCCAATTTACAAAAGCGGCAATAAAAGTGATATTGTTAAAATTACTTCATATAAAATTAATGATAGTGATAAAATTACAGGCCAATTTTCAAATTATCTGCTGCATCTAAACTTTTTGAATGCGTTGTCAAAGACAAGCTATATTTTAGCGTTAAACGTCTAATTAGTCCTAGACAGCTTGATTTTGTAGTTGCAAGAGCTACGTTATCTAACTTATGCGCTTTGTATAGACTTGAAGATTGCCACGCAGGCTTCCAGACTGGTTTCCAAACTGAAGCGATATACACGGATTTCTCTAAAGCCTTTGATAAAATCTCTCATACGATTTTAGTAACTAAATTGGCATGTCTCGGTTTTCATTCCTCTTTCCTTGATTGGATTCGATCCTATTTAATAAAGAGATGCTGTACTGTAGTTATCGATGGAGTTTCTTCGAAACAATTCATTGGCATCTCTGGTGTACCTCAGGGTAGAATTTTACGACTTTGTTATTTGTTCCATTTATGAATGATGTTTGTTCGTGTTTTTCCTTTGCTAATTTTCTTCTCTAAGCTGATGATCTAAAAATGTATGCTGAAATAAGAAATTCTAGTGATTCAGCCGTCCCACAGTCCGAGTTGAATAATTTATTTTTCTGGTGCCTTATGAATCGCCTATTTCGCTCATAAAATCACATTTTCTAAGCTTCAAAACAACCTTAGGAGATATATCATATTAATTTTACATACCTTGCTTCATCCGATGTGATAAAAGATTTAGCGGTTTTCTTTGATACAAAGCTTCATTTTATCACGCACTTAAATTATGCCGTTTCCAATTCACTTGCAACGCTTGCTTTAGTTAGACATCACTCATCGTACTTCACTAACCCATATACTCTTAAGATATTATACTCTGCGTTTGTTCGGTCCAAATATGATTATGCTGCTTTTATTTGGAGACCTTATCATGCAATTCATATAAATCGAGTAGAGAGGGTTCAAAGAATTTTTGTGCGTTTCGCACTACATTCACTCAATATCTCAGATCCGAAACCATCATACGAATCTCGCTGTCGTTTGCTTAGTCTCTTTCCATTAAGTGACAGAGGTACTTTTCAGGCAGTATCATTTATCTTTGATCTCACAAATGGCAAAATTGATTGCCCGGTCCTTCTAGAAAGAATACAATCTGATGTTGCTTGCAGAAATTTTCGTCGTTGAGTGAGGACATCATATAGTGGTAATGCGCTACTCGTTAGAACGTCGTCTCACCTTAAGGGGGAACGCCACTGTGAAAATTCCAAAAAATCGATTTGTTTTTTTGCATAAATTGTTAGTATAACTACTCAAGAAAATGTTGTAAAAATTGTTAAGCGAAATTCGCTTTATTCCCGATTCTATGTGCACTTAAGTAAGCGCCCGTCGGTTCGGCCCCGTAGCGCTTACGATACGATGCTTTATTTCAAACCTGTTTTTCTCGAATCGACTCTTTTTGATACGGTGGCAACTAATTTCTTTTTTTCAAAATTTTTGTTATCGCATTGACTATCGTTGTACGTAGCCGATTTTCAAAATTTTCAAAATGACTATTTTTTTGAGCCTGTTGAAAATCAAAAAAATGGTGAAAAACACACATTCAAATTCAAATCACCACCATTTCGTCAAAAAAAAGCTACGCCCAACGATAGCCACTATTGTGTAGATTAATAAAATTTTTGGTTTTTTGATTTCAGATGATTATTCATTGCTGTATCGCTGCCACCAGATGACGTCATTTTTTTGTAACTCGTTACGTTTATTTACATAAATTTTATATTTTTTAATGAAAAACTTACATCAACATAGCCTAATACATATGTAATAAATTGCCTTCTGTCCGATTCTCGAATAATCATTCCTACTTACGAAAAAAAATTCCCAAAAATCGACTATTTTTTTACCCCCACAGTGGCGTTCCCACTTAATTATCTCTCAACCTTTTTGGATCAGGATCTTTCTGGGGCCAAACAAGTATTTCAAATGCTATTAAAAACTGCTTTCTATGTAAGAAATCAAAACAATACCTTGTAAATATTTGTTATTTTAGTTTCATAATTATTAATTTCGTTAAATTTCAATTGTAACTTGTATATATTTTTAGCAATTTAATGGTTTCTTATGTTGATAATTTTACTAAACTTTTTAATGTTAAATATTGTAAATTTGTATTTTAGTTCTGAATTTATATCTTAAATGTCTGTTCTGAATTTTATTAGAAATTAAAAAATAAATAAATAAAATAAAATAAAAGGCTAACAGGATTTTCACATTTTCCTATTCTTAATATGAGACCTTACGACCAACTTTCGATAAATAGAATTGAGCGAGTTCCAAAGGCATTTCTTAAGCAGACATTACGTTCTCTACCATTTGAGTCCCCTGTTCTATCCTATAATTTTTGGCTAAAACTAATTAGTTTTGAATCTGTATTATCTGTTATTATCTGAATCTGTTTATTTTCAGTGTTGTTAATAGCACCGTCGACTGCCCAGTTCTACTTGAGCGGATAAGCCTTAATGTTCCACAAAGAAGTCTTCGCAATGTTTACCCTCTTTATGGGGAAAACTTTAATACCAAATTGGGAGTAATGCACCTATTGCTCGTGCACGTCGAAACTATAATTCATTATCCATTTCTAGTCTGCTTGAATTCGCTTTATCTAGACCTAATTTTGTAAAAATTGAAAATTATTTACTTAATATTGAATTTATATAGATTGCTAATATTTTAGCTGCCAAATTTGGCTTGGATTTCTTAACATGTTTGTCTAGTCTGTAAGATAATTTGTATTGTAGATTATTAAAATAAAATAAATAAAAAAATAACATAAAAACTCGCTTCTAAACGTGCATAGGTTAGGTTAGGATAAATGGCTGTTCAAACAATTACCCACTTCGACAAAGTATCAAATTCGCGCATTGTGATGCCATACAGAGAAAAAACAAAGGGGTAGAAACAAAAACCGCAACCCGAATGCAACCTGCTGATGAGATTCACTAGATGCGTAATGTTTAAATCTGCTATATCCGCAGGTGTAGCAAAATGATTTCACCTCGTTCTCGAAACAACTTCTGCAGAAAGGACTTGAGGTAATCACAAGTCTCACCGCATGGGAGACACAAGAGCTCCGGCTTTGTTAGCCACAGAAGTTTCCTTGAGTGACCCCGATCTACCCGTGGCCAGCAGGACGCCGCGACTCTGGACGTCTGCAGACTGACCCAGCGCTTATTGAATTGACGCGAGGCCTATCTTTCCAGGCCACATGCTCTCAAGCGAACCCCAATCCTCCATTTTCCGGTGAAACCATCTCGAGAGTCCCTGTCTGGTCAGCTCATCAGCCCAGCAATTTCCCGCTATGCCATTGTAACGCCTCTGAAAGTAAAAGTTTAATTTTTAAATTTAATTATCATGTTTTTTGTTCATAAATTACTTTAGACGCCTATAATTTTGTTTTGTAATGGGCTTTGAATATACTCTGCTTTCAATGCTTTATCTTACATTCACTTACAATTTTCCGTTCCTGAGTACCAATTGGAAAGTAAGGGCATTAAGTACAAATAATACTACACGCTAGTATGGGTTCCAGACTATAGGAACATCGAGGGTAGCGAGAAGACGGATGAGCTTGCTAAGCTAGGATCCTCCGTAAGCTCGCCCGAAGCGAAGCTAGCAGCCGGATTACTGCATTGCAAGTAGATGATGGAAGGATCTACCAACCGCTTGGCCCACCCGACATTCTAATACTACGGTTCGCACAGGACATTGGAAGCACGCAGCGTAGTTAAACATACCACACAGCAAATGTGCCGCTGTTGTAGAGAAGTGGGGGAGAAGCAAACTCCTGCTCACTATTTTTACTCTTAACCGAGTTTATCAAGAGCAAGATTGCAAACTTTCGGCAACCCATTTCTCAACAAAATTGTATAAATTTCAGGCTTAGAATTGATATATCTTCTTTTCTTTCTAGACACAATGAAGTGGCTATTGGAAATATCACTTTAGAGAACTCCGTCGCCAAAAGAAAATGAAAACTAAAGGAAAATGAAAACTTTAATAACAAAAGTAAAATGAGCCTGCATTTTCCAGCGCTAATCTTTTATGAACTAATCTTTTATTTACAAATAATTTTTATGGCGGTACCTGCTTTAAAAAGGGTTCAGTTGTTTAAGAATTTGTTATTAATGTATTATATAAGATAAGGGAATATCGATTTTTGTATGGAAAAAGGGCAGATAAGTACGCTGATCTTCATCATCTGAATGAACAGCGCGAGGTGCGTCGAAGCTTTCTTCATAATGCTGCCCGAATTACGGGATTTTAAGTTCAAAACACAAAAAAATATTACGAAAGTTACGACCATCTTATTATTCATCCCATTAAAAATTGGTGCACTTGTAAATTAAAAAAATGCTTTTATTGGGTATTTGCTTAAGATAATTTCATGGCATTTATTTTTTGAATGTCTGTTCCATGTCTGTCTATGTGTCTATTTTTTGAATGTCTGTGTCTTGAATGTTGTTCCACAAATGGAGGGACCTACAGTTTCAAGCCGACTGCAAACGGCAGATATTTTTTATGAGGATATTTTTCAATGCAGAAATACACTGGGAGTTTTGCCATTGCCTGCCGAGGCACGACCGCTATTAGAAAAAACTGTTTCTTCATCTTGGTGTTTCGCCGAGATTCGAACCTAAGTTCTCTCTGTGAATTCCGAATGGAATTTCGGCTACGGCGGCCGATAAGTCCAATAAATCTGAATAATAAACCTAAATGAGCCCAATCAGCAAAAATGCGACGTAATTCTATTGGTTTCAATTGTTGCACGAGCTGTATTTTGTAGGCACGTAAGCCAAAATCCGTATGTAGAATTTTCCAAGTAGTCGAAGGGCAAAAGCCAACGAGTTGAGAACGACGACAGTCGACATTTTGGCGTCTTCTTCAACACTTCGCTCTATGAATTTCATGAACACATTCATTTTTTTTTTTTTTGTCAAAGTAAATTTCCACAAATTGGAAACGTTAGTCTGGCCTTAAACAATTCACGATGATTTGCCAAACCTGACCGAACTCAAAAACCAACACAGTTTGTCAAACCATAGGACTCGATATCGTTAGTACTCATTCAGCTAAAAAAACACCCTATATTTACTATTTGAGCTTTTTTTAAAAACTAACAAATTGGATAATAAATTAATAAAATTGATTATTTAAAATAATGTAACTCTAATACACAGTTAAAATTTGTCGAACAAAACATAGTGCTTATAAAAATCTCATACACACTAAAATATAATATAAAAATTCCTACACAAACAAGTAATACCATATATTACAACAACTCAACTAATTTGTTGCGCAAAACCGACGCTTTCACTCGCAGCACAGGCTCATCACACCAGCAAGCCCTACAAAGCGTTTCGTAGCTCTGCTCCTTGTTGTGATCGTGCAGGCTCAACATATCCCCGAACATTGCCAAGGGATCAACAACATCATCCGGCGTGCACTGCTCCTGCTGATGCTTCAGCTGCTGTTTTACCAGCTCTTTTGTTTGTTTCAATGGCGAACGTTGAGCAACCGGTGATTTCATGGAATTCAATTCGACATTCAAATTGCGCATGACATTTATTTTCGCATTCAAAGAGGCGAATGGACGACGCTCAACCACCTGATGCACTTCTTCCACGCCGCAATCAGAGAAGCGTAACTGTTCTTCTGGTTGTTTGGTGCGATTTAGTACATTTGTCAGATGCACCAACGAATGATAGGTGATCTCCTCGACTGGCAAATTGGCGCAATGGCATTTGTGATGCAGTGGCATAGTCGTGAGCAAAGCACTCTTGCAACCATTGGCGATGTTTGCGATATCCGGACGTAATTTGTTCTTGACCACCTGATAGGCGACCACTTCATTGCAAGCGATCCAACGATAGGGCAGACAACGTTCTCGCATTTGCCACATTGTAATGCCTAACGAGTAGATGTCGGCGGCGGGTGTAAGCGACTCCTCGCGCAATGCTTCGGGCGACATGTAACGCATAGTGCCCTGGAAATATAATAATAAAAGTTAGGCATCCGGCTCCAAAATAATTAGCCAAAGTAAGATTTACACGCGCATTGCCTCTTGGCGCTAGCTTTGGAGAGTCGATCTTCAACGACGCACCAAAATCGCATAGTTTGCAAACATATTGCCGACGGGCGAATAAAGTTGATAGGGTTTCGTCGCGCAGTTGCGGTTGGGTGCCTACAAAAGATACCAGCACATTCTGTGGTTTTACATCAAGATGTAGCAGACGCCGATTGTGGCAATAAGAAAGTGCTGATAGGATATCCAGTGTGATGCTGAAATGGAGGTTTCCAAAATTTAGAATTTTAACAAAAAGAAGATCTACAATTTTTAAAGAGGTTATGGATTGCATTAATACGAGTCTTTCCAAAGTGACGCCGAGATGTCAGTAATAAATAATTTCTAAACTGCATAGAAATATATTAGATGCATAAAAATCTTTGCCATTGGTCAAATGGACAGATGTAAAATTACACGTTGGAACAAAGCGTAAAAATTATTGAAACTTATTATGGAAATGGTCGATCTCTAAGAACAACGTACCGCAAGATTCGTGTTTCGGCAATAATATTCATATTCAATCTGGTCCTGCACACAGCAAATACCGAACTAAATCCAAATTGGACTTTATGCAACAAGTCGTTCCAGCTTTGTGCATATGCAGATGATATATGGTACTTATCATGGCGAAAAGCAGGAGTGAATTACACAGTGCGTTTAAAAAACTAGAAAAAAAGTACGAACTACCGGATTAAGAATTAATACAGAAAAAACGAAATTTATGGTCCGGTCCAGCTGCGGTTTAACACATGATGACCTGCTGATCGGAGACTACGCATTCGAGAATGTACAAGAATTTACCTATTTGGGTTTCAAAATATGAGCCTTATTACCCTAATTTGAAACTTCTTCATTCAAAGTTATTATCTTGCGACCATAAGTTAAGGATATACAAAAACTATGGACGCTAAAACCTACTGGCATTAATCATAGTCTTCGAAAGAAAAATTTTACGAAAAATGTATGGACCAATAAGACTGCAGGACGGTAATTATCGAATAAGATATAATCATGAGCTGGAACTTTTAGCAAAACACGAAACTGTGATAAGATTTATAAAATCTCAGAGGATAAGATGTCTTGGACACGTGTTTAGAATGACCACGGAGAGAATAACCCGAAAGGCAGTTCAATTACGCCCTGTTGGAGGCCGAAGAAGAGGACGCCCCAGAAACAGATGGCGCGAAGTCGTTGAAGATGACCTTGCAAAGCTGAACGTGCGGCGGTGGAAGGAAGTAGCCATAGATAGGGGCGGGTGGTGAAACGTCCTGGTTCTGCCGAGCATGGCAGACGAAAAATTGAACGTTCAATTGGGAACATTGTTACTGTAGGACAGAATCCTACTGAACAGCTCTCAACATCGATATCTCGACGTTCTCAACAATTAGGCATTCATGAAGCGAGTTCGACTTTTTGGCGGATTTTACCTGTAGACGTGCTCATGGTGGATAATTAAATTAAAATAATGAAAACTGAAATAATCTAAATTTGTAATTTCTTTTTTTAAACCAACCTCTAAGCGCGCCTTTCGAAAAACTCTTTATAAATGCATATAATTGACGCCCACATCCTTTCAAAGATTTTTGGCGACTCTCAAGTGCCCTTTTTCGCTTTTGGCCTTTTTTCGTTTTTGGTCATAGGATAAATTTTGAGACTTTAGACAGCTGTAGGTATTTTTTCCTAATGCGTTGAAAATGACATACATGACAAGTGCTTAAGGAAGGAAAAGTGTCTAAATGTTCTGATGTTCGACACTTAGTTTGCATAGATAGATGAAATGAATAAGTAAATAAAATTGATAATTTTAATATATTTATAGAAAACTTCCTAAAAATATCTTAGATTAGATTTGTGGGGCACTCAATCAGTAGACCATTGTTCTACACCCGGATAGATATCAGTAGAAAGAATAGAGATAGGAAAGATAAAAGGTGGATCGTAAAAACGGATAAATTAGTTTTAGGTCTTTAACAAATCTCTTGGATTCATTGATGAATTTTAAGAGATCCGGAAGAGGAAGAGTATAAACTTTGTCCATACTCAGTGTATCGCAGCCCAATATCCGAAGTCTGATTCTGGAAAATGCAGGACGGCTACAGAGAAAATGCTTTGCAGTGTCGACATTCTCAAGACAGGATATGCATATCGGGCTGTCGACGACCCCCATGGTAGCCATATGCTGACCCACCAGTACTCTCAGGTCCTTCCTGCTGAGTTTTAGGAGAAAGATCGCTGTTTCCTGTTTGGTTCTTTCACAAAGCACTTGACTACTCTGGACGAGTTCAACTCAGACCAACGACCTCATGAAGTCCATCAGTCCATAGTTGAATCGATGCGTAATTGACACATAGAAAGGGTTCAGGGCCTAGTGGCATACTTGCTGAGCCTTCATTTGCCAATTTATCAGCTAACTCGTACCCTGTAATACCACAATGTGCAGGAACCCAAATAAGACTAACTTTGTTGTGTTTTGCAACACTGTTCAGTTTTGTTTAACGACTAACTTCGAAGAGCAGCGTGCGTTAGCAAGGGCTTTCAGTGCAGCTTGACTGTCACTACAAATTCCAACTACAGTGCCACTTTTTCTCAATTAGCCAGTACGCTACATTCAAGATGGCATAGACTTCCGTAAAGAATACCGTGGCCATCTGCCCTGTGGCATAGAAGTACTTAGTGTCTTCGTCTAAGTACCATGCAGATTAGCTTCCATCGCTGGTTTTGGATCCGTCGGTGTAGAAAGTGTGCTGATATCCCGTTAATAGGTTCTCTGAACTTAACCATTGATCTCTATCTGGGATCAAAGCGTCATACTTCCTACCGAAGCCAACCCGATTGTCCACCGGCATCGAGAACAGTGTGCACCGCTCTGACAACTGGTGGTATACCTATCTGACAGTGGTCAGTGCTTACTTCATTTCCCCAGACTCCATTAAACTTGAGCCTGTACGCCGCCTTCATTGCTTCCTTTCGAATTTGAAGATCTAGAGGTTGCAAGTTCAGAATGGCATTAAGGGCATCACCAGATGTCGTACTCATAGCACATGTGATACCCAAGCACACCCTTCTTTGTAGCCTGTTTAGGGGTTTTACTCTGGAATTAACCATTGTGGCTTTCCACCATACTAGAGAGGCGTATGTAATAATGGGTCTTATCAGGGTGATGTACAACCACTGTACTATCGCCGGTCTTAGATAATAATAAATAAATAATTAAATGAATAATTTAGAAAAATGTTCACAATTACATTAAGAATGGAAGTGAGTAAGGATTTTTGCGATCGACTTTTCTGGGGAATTTTAAACTTTTTTGAGCAGCCCGCCGTTTTACTAAAATCAATGTATCAAAAAAATAAAACGCGCTTCTATAGCAATAATTCATTATGTATTATCGAAAAAAATAATAAAATTATTGTTCACTTGTCTCTCAAGTTGAATCTTACAGTTGTAGCTGATCCGACCGCGCTCTTTTAAAAAAGTTTAGTCGAAGAAACCGTTATTATCTTTTCTATTCTATTGCTTATGGCTTACACAATAAAGGACATAGTCGTGATTTCGAGCTTATTTTATTGCCCCGCTGAAGAAAATATATATTTAATTTCTACAGCCCAACACTGTAAGTATGACGAGAGAACCTTTGTGTGAAGAAAATCTATGTGTGTATATATATGTGTATATGTGCAAATCGATTTGTTCTAAAATTGAATAACTTACAAAATTCTATGCTCCAGCGGCAACTGTGTAGCCTCTATTATCTCCTGCAAGCTCTTGCCCATGAACTGTTCCATTATGACAATACCAAAATTTGGCGTGATTTCAACCTTACAAATTATTTTCTTCTTTTTAGAAAACGTTTTATTTTATATTTAGTCCATTTATTACCTTGAAAATTTGTATTATATTTCGATGCTTCCAACCCAAAATTTGCATCTCATTGCGCATAGATTGAGCATTTGCCTTACTTACATTTCGCACGATCTTCACAGCCACTGGTTGACCTTTCAATAAAAAATATGGAGCATACACATATAAATATGTAGGTCAGAGTTTCATAAATAAATGCATATTTCGAAAAAAATTCGAAAAATAGAAAAATAACAAAATTTATGTATAAAGTGTTTTTTATATATAATAGGAGCTTATAATGTTTTATGGGCCCAACTTTAAATCAATTTTCGACATATATATTTTATTTTCTTAGCACTTCTGGATGCTAGGAAAAGTATCAACAGATGTGGCACGGGGTGTAACAATTAAGTTCCGGGAAAATTCAATTACGTGCATCATTTTATTACCGACCTTCACAATAGTCTTCCTCTACATTAGAGTCACCCAAAGGAGGTAATAGTCAGAAGTTAACCCGTTCAGTATCGCAGTTGCAGCTTTCTTTACCACCTGTACGCTGCTGTGATGAGTTTTCTTAATGAGGTACGACTTCTTCATAGGGAAAAGAAAAACATAAATGGCTTTTTTCACCAAAAACTCTTGCACAGGGAACGAGAAATGGCGGCGCATTGTCGTGGTGGAAGATCCGACCGTTCTTCTTAGTGGCTTCAAGCCGCACACGGAAAATGTTGTTGATGATTAGCTCGTCTAATAACGCTCGCAGACGGTCGCGTCAGTACGAGAGGTGACGGCAGCTCCTTCACGCGAATAATTAGCTACCGAATCAGACGCCCATTCTCGACACCAAAACATAAACATACCTTCCATTGGCCTCAAACTTCGACTGAAACTAGAAAAAGGGTGCCACTTTTCCAGACATAAATAGTAAATGAGTAAATAAAGCACCTAGAAAAAATCCATTCAATGCACTCAGTTGTGCACTTTGTTGGCCATGTACGGGATAGCCGAAGTTAGCTTTAACAAATAGACTGGAAATACCCGTTTTTTATTTATTTATTTAATATATGGAAAATAACAATAAATTATTATTTTACAATAAAAAAAAAAAAAAAAAAAAAAAAAAGGAGCACTAGCTGCCAGGGCTTACGGCTCAAATATGAAAATATCACTTGTAATTTACTTGCACACAAATTAATTTACATTTTTACATTCCGCCCCCATCCTCGTAATCCGCAGCATCAGTTGGCTGTATTTTTCGCGATTTTCGTGATGCCACCTCGTCTTCCTCCGAGCTGTACGCGCTCAATTCATCCGACATATCATTGTTAGCATCTAAATCGTTGTTGTTGTTGTTGTTGTTGTAGCAGTATCTTCGCCCTGTCAGTGTAGTGTAAATTACCGGTCGTCTTCGTCTAGCTCATCTAACGGTAGGCCCAGGAAACTGGCAGTTTCGACGGGTTGGGTCCAGAGGGAGAGAGGTGTTAGATGAGTGGGTTTGATGGGGCATGTGAAGAGGTGGTTAGTGTCGTGCGGGGTACCTTCACATGCAGGACATATGTTTAGTATGTCGGGGTCGATTCTGGATAGGTAGGAGTTTAACCTGCTACAATATCCAGAACGTAGTTGTGCCAAGATTACGCGGGACTCTCGAGGAAGCTGGAGCTGTTCGTCTGCGATAGGTGGTGGTTGGACTCCGATAACGGCATTCGGGGGTCGGGAGCTTAGGAAGGTGGTAAGTGTCTCCCGTTGAATGTCGTTAATAGCCTGTCTGTATACTGTCCGATCCTGGATAGGTCTGTCCGTTTTGTCCTGGATCTCGTCCACGTAGTTGAGGAAGTGTCTCCTGATGTGCCTGGGAGGTGGCTCAGGCTCGAGCAGGTGTCTGCATGGGTGAGGCCTGCGGTGACACCCAAGCAGAAACTGCTTGCCGAGCATTTTGTTATGCTCCTTAACCGGGAGCATGTGCGCCTCGTCATGTAAATGGTAGATAGGGGACATCAGGAGACATCCTGTCGCGGTCCTGATGGCAGTATTCTGGCAGGTCTGAAGCTTCGTCCACTGCGTATCACTGGTTCCAAGCGACCAGACAGGCGCGGCATAGTTCAGAACCGGTCGGCCTATTGCTTTGAAAGTCGACAGCAACATTTCTTTGTCTTTGCCCCAAGTGCTGCCGGCAAGCGACTTGAGGACCTTGTTGCGATTCTGTACTCTCGTTGCAATAGCGGTTGTGTGCGCCGAAAAGGAGAGCAAGCTGTCAAAGGTGACTCCCAAAATTTTGGGGTTGTTTATCGTCGGAATTGGGGTATCGTCGACGTGTACCTGAAGTGGCAGCTTGACCTCCTTTGTCCAGGTGGTAAATAGGGTCGCCGTGGATTTAGTGGGAGAAAGTTTTAAGTTTCTCGCAGTGAAGAAGCGAGAAAGGCTGGCGAGGTAGTCGTTTACTTTTGAGCATAGGCCATCAATGTCATTGCCCGACGCCATTATCGTGCAGTCGTCGGCATATGAGACCAGTGAGACTCCCTCTGGTGGCTGGGGGAGTTTCGAAATATAGAAATTAAAAAGCAAGGGTGAAAGGGCACCACCCTGCGGTACTCCTTGCTTTATTTTTCTCTGTTTTGAGGTTTAGTCTCGAAATACTACCGACGAGTGACGACCACTCAGGTAGTTCGCGGTCCACCTCTTCAGCCCTGGCGGGAGTGTCGACTGTAAAATGTCATCTAGTAGCGTGGCGTGGCTGACTGTGTCGAAAGCCTTTTGTAGGTCCAACGCTACTAGGACAGTCCTCTCGCAGGGGCGGTTTTGGTTAAGGCCGCGGTTTACCTGGGTGTTTATGACGGTGAGTGCCGTGGTGGTACTGTGCACTCTACGGAAACCATGCTGGTGTGGGGCTGGAGTCAGGTGTTGAGTGAGGAGTGGGAGTAGAAGGGCCTCAAGTGTCTTCACTACTGGGGAAAGGAGAGTTATCGGACGATAAGACTCCCCTTGGTTGGCGGGTTTCCCAGGCTTCAGCAGTGGGACCACTCTCCCTAATTTCCACTTATCAGGAATGATGAGAGTGGCCATAGACAGGTTGAAGACCTTTGTGAGATATTCTACTCCCAATGGACCCAGCTTTTTCAGCATCAGCATGTTTAGTCCGTCGGGGCCAATGGCTTTTGATGGTTTCATGTGTTTGATGGCCCCCTGAACCTCGTCACTGGTGAAAGTAAGCGGTGCACTGTTGTAGGGCAGTTTGTGCAGCCGTCTGGTGGCACAACGTTTGGATCTGTCGACCGGAGGATGCAATATAAATTGCCGGCTAAAATAGCTCGCGCATCTCTTCGGGTCCGACGAAGTACGACCGTTGAAGGTGATATCCACCTTGTCGTTGTGCTTCGTCGGGTTCGACAGGGACCTTACGGTGGACCAGAGCTTGCTCACACCAGAGGTGAAGTTACAGGACTTCAGATGCTCTACCCATTTGGTCCGCTTATGTTGGGTGACCAGTTGCCGGATCTCCAAATTGAGATCCTTTATACGAGGATCCCCGGGATCGGCCTGGCGTAGACGGTCACGCTCGTTTGCCATAACGGCTGCTTCGGCTGGGAAATTGGGACGTAATTCCCGGATCCGTCCAGCAGGTATGAAGCGAGCCGCGGCGGCTGTAATCGCCTTGCGGAGTGCGCGTTCGCCTGCGCGCACATCGGTGGGAGTGGGTAGGGCTGCGAAGATGTTCTCAGTAAATTCCGCGAATCTGGTCCAATCAGCTTTGTTAAAGTTGATATATGACCGGTGATCCGCGGAAACAAAATCGGCGGGTCTCTCGATCGAGATGATAATGGGCAAGTGGTCTGATGCAAGCGATAGCATAGGTCGCCAGGTTATGCTATTTATCAGTCCAGCGCTAGCAATTGTTATGTCAGGCGAGCTGCTACAATTGCCCACTACCCTAGTGGGGGCGTCGTCGTTTACAGTGCTGAACGTCGAATCGTCTATCTGCTCTGCCAATAGCTGTCCCCTACGATCATTTGGCAGGCTTGAATGCCAAAGATCGTGATGCGCGTTAAAGTCACCTACTACCAATCGGTTTTCTCCCCTGATGAGCGCACCAATATCGGGGAGATATCCTGCCGGGCAGCAGGTGACAGGGGGTATATAAATATTGTAAATTTCGAGCTCGGCATCGCCTGACCGGACAGCTATACCTTGACGTTCTAAGGTGCTGTCCCTGCGGTCGATGCCTTCATCAATAAGACGATACTGCACTGAATGGTGTACTATGAACGCTAGGCCACCACCGTTGTCTCGCTCGCGGTCCTTTCGGTGCACGTTATAGCCGTCCCTGGTAATCAGGGGGGAGCTAGCGTGCAGTTTTGTCTCTTGGACCGCAGCTATCTTAATTCCGAACCGACTCATGAAGTCGACTATCTCGTCAATCTTACTCGTTAGTCCGTTGCAGTTCAGTTGCAAAAGCTTGAAGCTTCGCGGGAGGGTCGTCGTAATTCGGGGGGTGAGGGATGCGTGATGTTGTCTGCGTTGGTCCTGCTGTGCGTTCCGCAAAATGGGGAGTGGCCTGATGTTGTCGGGTGGCCGCGCCACGGTGGGCGGTTGCGGGTGCAGAGCTCTGCAGCAGGGGGCAACGTAGTCGCGTGTCCACTCACGGGTGGTGTGCAGGCCGGAGCACCTCCGAAAGTGACACCAGCCACTGCAAGAACTGCATTGGACAGTTGTCAGGTTCCGAGGTACTACGGTCTGGCACACGGAGCAGACTGTGCGGGGGACCAAGAGCTGCTGGTTTGTCCCCGCACTGGGGTAGGAGCAGGAGGGTTGTGGGTTGGAGAGGGAGTCGTGTTGCTCTTGGGGGCTCCTGGCCGTTGAGGTGTTGTTAGTGGCGGCAGTGTGATGTGCCGGCACTGAGGGCAGTGTCGCCGTAGAGGCGGTGACCGCCTGTGGGCGGGAGCAACACGTGGCCACATACCTTGTGGACCACTCCCTGTGAGTCTTAAGGCCTGAACAGGTCTTAAGATGGCACCACCCGTTGCACTGGTTACACCTAACCGAGGTGGAGTTCGGGTGGAGCCGTTTGTGGCAAATGCAGCAGTAAAATACTTCAGGTCCGGGGTTGGGTTCGACGCCAGCCCGGAAGAGAAGTATTTGGAGCAAACTGGCTGCAATGAGTTGCTCCTGTGACGAAAGGTTTAGGGTAAAATACGGTGCACTAGACAGGGCTAGTGTACTGGGGCGGCAGCCCTTGGTCGGGAATAAAAACCCGAGGCATTCCGGTAACGTAGAACCGGCTGCCATGGGAATGTCTAAATCGTTGTAGTTGTGGTTGCTTATATGAGTATTTGTACTCGTATTGCTTTTCGTCGTTTTACTCATTTTTTTAAATTTAATTTTAATGCAATTTCCTATATTTGAAAAATTTGTACCCGTTTTTTATTTTATAATTTATATTTCTTTAAAAAAATGAAAAGAGTACAAAAATCAACTCAATGAAGTCAATACAAGTGAGGCATGCGTCCAAGATTGCTTGGAAAACAAATATAAGTAAAATATTGAAATATTGAATATTGAAATTAGGTAAAGTTTGCAACCCTTACGAAAGCACAAATATTAAAAGTTAGTAGAGATACTGTCATTGCTATACAAAAAGGAAAAGTAGTACACCTTTGAGAAATAAAGGCGCACGTACAAGATTGTTAAAGGACTCTGAGGCCCGTCTAATGATGCGGCAACTGTTGAAACAGACTTCGAGTTTACCGAAACGTTGCAGAGTCCACTAATAAAAACGTTAGTGCCCTGATGACACTGAATAAAATTGAATTTGTTGCAACAATTGACCAAAAAATCTTGCCTTAGTCCAGAAAAATATAAAAGCGAAGGTTAAAATTTTGCGGAGCCCATGGAAAAGGATGTTTAGAAGTCTGAAACCACGATATTTTGTCTGATTTAGTGTACAAAATTAGTTTTTTTAACCCCGACGGTAAGGAATATTGCCGGCATTGACCCCAACAATGAATACTACGCTACTAAGTTGAGTCAAAGATTAAGCAAAAAGGCGAAAGTTTCATGTTATGGAGCTGCTTCACTTGGTGACACATTCAGCCACTTTTGAAAATACATAGAATCAGTAAATTAAAAAAAAATGTGTTTTATCTACATATTTTGCAAACAAATTTATCCAACTTTCGGGTTGTCAGTGCTCATCCAAAAAAAGGAGATGATATTCCAACAAGGCAACGATCCGAAGTACCCTTCCGAAATTGTAAAAAAATCGCTAGTGGAGCAAAAAGTTCAGTTGTTCAGATATGTATGAGATATGATTGTCCACTTGATTAGAAGCAATAATTTTTATGGAAGAAAATGATTATTAAAGCAACCGTATTTGATCTAGTAATCCAAGGTTTTCTGTTAATTCTAGTGAAGACCGTAATTTTCTCGAAAATATTAATGCATAAAAATATTATTACATCTAATGGTATTCCGCAGCAGTAAAACTTCAGTAGCTAAAAGGTTTTTCAATTGGCGCGGGTCGATTTTGGCGCCCAGTGGCAGCCATTTTGTTTTGGTGATATCTGTCAAATCTTTTGTTTATTATTCAGTTGCTTATGCCAAATCATTATGGCAAGTTACACGATTGAACAGCACGTTCAAATGATAAAACTTTATTATCAAAATGAGTGTTCATTAACGCAAACGTTGCGCGCATTGCGACCATTTTTCGGTAGACGTGGTGGCCCTTCAAAGTCGACTCTTCAACGTTTGGTGGCCAAATTTGAGACGACCGGGTCAGTAAACAATCAGCCAATACCCGTACGTTCAAGGAACGCAAGATCAGCCGAGAACATTGCCGCGGTCCGTGAAAGTGTACAGCAGAACACGAGGCAGTCTATTCCTCGCCGTGCACAAAAACTTGGCCTTTCACAGACTTCAACTTGGCGAATTTTGCGTCGGGACTTGGGCCTGCACCCGTACAAGATCCAACTGACCAAAGTTGATGACCATAGACAACGCCGTTTGTTCGCTGACTGGGCTTGGAAACGTTTGGAAGAGAACCCCAGTTTTGGGCGAAAAATCATCTTTAGTGACGGGGCGCATTTTTGGATGAATGGCTATGTTAACAAACAAAATTGCCGTATATGGGACTACACCAATCCACACGAGGTTCACCAGGTGATAATGCATCCTCAAAAAGTTATCGTTTGGTGTGGATTTTGGGCCGGCGGAGTCATTGGTCCGTACTTTTTTGAAAACGACGTTGGTGAGGCGGTCACCGTCAACAACGAGCGCAACACAACGATGATAACCAATTTCTTACGGCCCATATTGAACCATATGGACCTAGACGACATGTGGTTCCAGCAGGACGGCGCTACGTGCCACACAGCAAACACCATTTTATTCCATTTCAGCATCTACCCGCCCTTATTGAAAAACCCTTTATAACACTGTGCTTGATTCATTGGTCCACTTGAATAGAGGCACTCAGTTTGACTAAATTATTTGCGAATTAAAGCTGTGAAAAAGGATCGTTTTTTTAGGATTCATTGTGTCTGGTCGAAAACTTCTTAATTCTAATAAAATGGGAAAGCATAAAGCGATACCTTTATCTCAGAGGTACTTTCACATGGCTAAATTGTCACAAAAATTGGTCAAAGTCCAAACGTTGTGGATCTTTACGTGATAAACATTTTCTTACATAATAATTATTGTCTGTAATCAAGAGAACCGGACTTTAATTGGCGCTTATAACTTTTTGCCACTTATTTGTGGTGTGTATCTTGATGCTTTTCCACAAATGGAAGGACCAACAGTGGCAGAAATACCCTCGGCCTGCCGAGGCGCGACCGCTATTTGAAAACAACTTTTTCTAGCATTTCATGTTTCATGTCCGGAGATTCGAAGCAGGGCGCGTCCGTATGGTACTCACACATCAACCCATTCGGCTACGACGTCCGTTGAAAAGGACACCCCAACATACGAATCTAAATGTTGTCGAGAATTTGTCGACTCGTATCAGATGAAGTTCGAAGAAATTTGATAGATATCCCTCTAATATGGAGGAGCTCACGTCTCGTTTGCAATATGAATGAAAAAGTGTGATCCAAAATAAGGGCGGATATATTAAAAATGCATTATTCTTACATTTTGTCAACGAAGTGCAAAACTGAGCGCATGTAGTGGTTTTTTTTTAATATCCTTTTCTAAGTGGTTGCTCTATAATTTAATTTTTGTAAATATGGAAGTTTGTCTTAAAATAATTGAAATATTAATACAAAACATAATTATACAATTAGTTTTAATATTGGCATTACTATTAAATGAAATGCGGGAGTGACTAACATGCACTCTGTTTTGCTTCCGCCTGGGTGCCTGTTATTGACAGTTCCGAATTACAATCAAATTCCCGTAGCTTAATTGCCACACTGAGTATACAAAGCAGAAGACAATATTTGGTAGCTAAAGCGCGCTAAGCAAGTAAAAAGAACATGAAAAATATAAAATTGAATTCCTGATTGGATTTAAAAGAATCCTTAACCAGAGGCAGTCGCCACCAAAAGAGCAGTACTGCCGAAAAGAGTTGAAAATAAGCAGACATTTTTTTAATGCAGCCAATATCAAAACTAATTCCGTAACTTTTCGCCAATTGTTTAGCAACACCCTGTTAACTGGCTTTTATACACTCTGTTAAACACCTTTTTCCTTCAAGTGCTAGATTTGTTTTTGTTTGGAATTTAACTTCCCACATAAAATTACTTCAAAATGCAGAAATTTGAAGCTCCGGAAATTGTTTGTAAATAGTTTTTCATAAATAGTAAATACGAAAAATGTTGTCTTACCTCGATAAATCGCCTTAAAGACGGTGCCAAAGGCGCCTCTGCCCAAAATTGTGTATTTCGAGTGCGCTGGTACCCCCTCCTTGAGTATCTCATTGCGATTTGGCGTATTCAGCACGATTGCCTGCTCATTATTTGGCGGCAATTGTAACAATGCCCTGTATAAAGTGCGAAGTTAGTAAAAAAACGTGCATATATTTACATACATATATTAAAACCAATATGATTCGATGCGAATAAATGAACTTAATTACATTTTACGAGTGGTATTTAGTTTCGCCGCTGCAGGATTTTTGTTTTTCCACATTTATTTGACACTTCTTCCGTGTACACAGCACTAACGGAATATTTTTATTGTTATTTGTTTGTTTGTACTCCATGTAAATTTGTTTATATTTTGATTTATTTGACAATAAACAAACAAAAACTTTGTTTATTTGTCAGTGTCTTGATTTCAATGTAAACAAGTTAAACTGTCCCCAGTAGTTTTAGTAGCCTAAAAAGTGTGCGAAAAAAATGCAAGGCGAATGCCGAAATGTCAAATATAAAATAAGGCAAAAAAGAATAGTAAATAAATAAAATAATAAAATCAAGATAATTCGAGATTAAGCTTCCGTTAGGCGCAGTGTCGTTAGCAACAAAAATGCCCCGCACCAATTTTGGTATAAATGCAGATAAAGTTGTGTTTGAGAACAAACAAAAAAACTTTAAATAATACTGTTTCCATAAAAAATTATTTTATAAGCAAAATAACACACTATGCAATTCAAAATTTATGCAAAAAATATTTAGAAAATATTTAAGTACGGACTACATCAAAAAAATCATCGCCGGCATCAAATAAAATAGAAATTCGATTCTTGCGCGTAGTGAAAACCGGGCTCGGTGCAAGTTTCCAGGTTGTCGCAAGTACTGAAGTATTTTTCCCTACACATTAAAATAGTTCTTTAACTGATAGCAATTCAAGGTTATTTGTTTTTATTATGAGAATTGGGTGCAATTAAAAGTGGCGGCCCAAGTAGCCGAATAGGTTAGTGCGTGACTACCATTCGGAATTCAGAGACAACTTAGGTTCGATGAAAAATCAAAATGAAGAAAAAGTTTTTTCTAATAGCAGTCCCCCCTCGGCAGGCAATGGCAAGCCTCCGAGTGTATTTCTGCCATGAAAAAGCTCCTCATAAAAAGTACAGTTTGTGTCAGAAAAAAAGAACCGGTTTTTTTTTTGTAACTTCAAGGTATATTTCGTTCTGCTTTGTGCTGCATAATAGTCCCACTCAAGAGCTACGACGCCAGTGCTAACTCAGGTTAGTGTCGTTCGAAACTTTCCCGTAAACGCATCAAACAAAAATGAGTTCGAAGTACGCAAGGCGTTTTGAGGCGGTATTTTTATGCGCGTATTCGAAAGTGCCGAAATTATCTTACGCCGCGGCTGCAAAAGTAAGTAAAAAATAAAAAAATTTTGTTGTGATGTGGAATCAGCGGTATAAGGTGTACAAAAATGTTGATGACTTTTCCGAGCGCGGCTTGAAGCGAGTGACGACAAAAAAGCAGGATAAAGTGATCGTTCAACTTTTTAAGTGAGACTCTTCTTTGTGACTACGCCAAGCCCGATCAGTTCTTGATAAAAATGGAATAGATGTGACAGTATTGGACTGGCCTTCCCAGTCCCCAGACGCCAACCCCATTGAAAATGTGTGGAGAACTTTGAAAAACGCATCTTGCCGGAAGGACAGTCCACGGTTTATTGAGTAATTGCGACTCGTAGTTTTATACATACTTTTATGTAAAAGAAATTTTAAATGAATATTATTTATATTTCATGAATAATCGCGTTTCCTTTTTTCTGACACAAACTGTATTTGCCGTTAGGAGTCGCCTTGAAACTGTACGTCCCTCCGTTTGTGAAATAACATCAAGACGCACACCACAAATAGGAGGGGGAGCTTGACCAGACACCCAAAAAGGTTATATTTAATTTAAAGCGATAAGTTTCATTTGAAATTAAAAAAAATTTCGATTTTGGTTTGTTTTGTACACACTCGCTTGTTCAGTACCACACCGTATCTGAGCCTCTGCAGCGTCATAACATCGTTTAGGCAAGCACTGTTTTCCTCTGCCCAATCCAAGCATATATTGAATGCTGATATTGCATCCCCTGATGTAATTTTATTCGTATATAGCATCACGTCTTTAGTTCCTTCACCTACTTTTTCGTCGTCTTCATTACAGTATTCTTCATTTAAAGCTGTAGGTTCCGAATGAGCTTCACAATCCATTGCTCGATTTCAGATTGGGCGACTTGCTGCAATGGTTCTACTTCCCGAAGCAAATATGCAATGAATTGAATATTGGGTGCATTATCAGCTATCTGTAAACGTAACTCCAAAAGAGAAAAGACAATGTCACAATCCCGGTCAGACGCTTTTTCAAACAGTTTTTTTAAACGCTGACTGAATTGAAGTTGCAGTCAGAGTATCCCATGCACTATCTAAAACGAATATTGCATTTTTCAACTCGATATTTGGCAATGACTCATCGAGCGATGACTCAATTTCTCCACGAGCAGTAATGTGAATGATGAATTTTTTGTAGTTCAATTTAGTAAACCTTATACGTTTTAATCCATGGACTATATTAGAGCCGCGCCGTTTAGAGAAAACCACATTACTGATATTTGGCCATTGTAACTCTTTAACTATCCTTCTTTGGGATGACATGGCGCATTATTAATAAGAAGAAATGTTTTTTCCGGAAACCGAAGGAACTATTTTACCTGTTTCTTAAAAACATTTTTGTTTCATCGGAAGACACTTACCACCTTCTTAAGCTCCCGACCCCCGAATGCCGTTATCGGAGTCTAACCACCACCCATAGTAGACGAATAGCTCCAGCTACCCCGTGAGACCCGCGTAACCTTGGCACACTTACGTTCTGAATACTGTAGCAGGTTAAACCTCCCATACAGAGTTGACCCCGACATCCTAAGCACATTTCCAGCATGTGAAGGCACCCCGCACGACACTAACCACCATTTCACATGCCCAATCAAACACACTCATCTACCACCCCTTTCCCTGGGCCTACCTTTAAATGAGTTAGGCGAAGACGACCGGTGATTTACAACACAATGTCAGGGTTTAGTATTGCTGCTACAACAACAACAACAGCCTGTAGTCTGCAGAAATATATTTATCTAAACACATTTTTTTTTTTTTTTTTTTTTGGATTATGACATTTTTGGAGTAAAGGCGCAATATGTATGCTCCGCATGTGCGTCACTGAGCTTTTTCAGAAGTGGTTGTACAGCAAGCGGCGTCCTCTCGCCTCTCCTTTGGCTAGTAGCTGTGGATGAAGCTTTAACTCGCTTAAACAGGGGTGGGGTAAAGGTGGTAGCATATGCCGATGACTTGGTCCTAACGGTCTCAGGTCCCTGAAATTTTGGAAGGTGCACTGGCTCTACTCAGCAGATGGGCCGCCAGTAGCGGTCTCAGAGTCAACTCTGACAAAACGTAGTTGATGCTATTCACCAGAAAATACAAGCCTCCACCTTTTAAGCTTCCTAGACTTAACAACCAGTGTCTTACTCTTTCATCGAAAGTCAAGTATCGTGGTGTAATACTTGACCCCAAGCTCCACTGGAAGCTGCACATAGAAAATCGAGTTAAGAAGGCCAGTGGTTCTGGCAATTTTGACTTACGGTTGCCTAGTTTGGTGGGTAGCTCTTCAGAAGGGCTACACCACTAAATTAGAGAGAGTGCAGAGAACTGCATGTGTGGGCATCACTGGTGCCTGTAGAACATGTCCCACCGCTGCGCTCAACGATATTCTCCACTTTATTCCTGTGGATCTGCAGGTTAAATCCATTGCTGCTCAGAGTGCTATTAGGCTGAAGGAGATTGGCTTTTGAAACTTCCTGTAGGACATAGTAGCATCCTGAAGCAGATCTCCCCTTCCTTCTCTGATATTCGCTCTGACCTCTCCATCCGCAAACTGTGCTTTGAGGGTTGTGCTAGGGCTATCTTTCCGAGCAGGCAAGATTAGAAAGATAGTTGGTGTGAATATAGATGCCTCTGTTTTCACTGACGGATCCAAAATGGAGTCTGGAGCGGAGCGGGGGTCTACTCTAAATCAGCCAGCATTTCGGACTCCTTTAAACTGCCGGAGACAAGCAGCGTCTTTCAAGCAAAGGTCTTCGCGATCCTGCAGGCATGCAAAATGCTTCGGGATCGCTGTTGGGAGGGAGACATTAATATTTTTTCCGATAGCCAAGCTGTAATCAAGGCACTGTCGTCGTCGTATTACAGCTCTCTTCTTGTGAACTCCTGTAAGGAGGAACTCAAACGTCTCGAACGTGCAGGAAACATTTCCCTCATCTGGGCCCCTGGGCACAGGAACATAGAGGGAAATGAAATTGCCGATGAGCTTGCCAGGAATGGGGCGGCAGAACCGGTTCCAGCTGCCCCCTTTTCAGACATCGGTATCCCCTTGGCCGTCGTTAAACGGAAACTACACAATTTCTTTCCAAAAATAGCGCAAGACAGATGGAGGTTTGTCTCATCGTGTGCTATTTCAAAAGCACTATGGCCTCAATACGATAGAAACAGAACGCTTAAGGTGATGGGAATCCCCCGCCATTCAATTTCCAAACTCATTGCGGTGATCACTGGTCGCTGGGTGATCGGCACTCATGCGGATAAGCTTGGAATTCCGTACAACCCCTATTGCAGAAGCTGTGGGGATCCTGCAGAGAAAGAGACTGTGGAACACTTTCTCTGCAAATGTCCGGCTCTGGCGGCTAGGCGCTTGAGATTCCTTAGCGTGCCCTTTGGGTATGACTTGATGAAACTCTCCAGCCTAGATCCCTTTTCTCTCCTCCGCTACATCAACAGCACTAGATGGCTGTAGACGGTTTTCTCTCCTCTCTAAATCCTTTCACAGGTAGTGGTCCACTTAGTCAGGATGGGGGGATATCAAGGATGTTCTATATACTCAACTTCCGCTTCGATACTGCAACTGCGACAAAATTCATTTAATTGGAAATCCGTACCCTTTCTATGCATCCTCATTAGGCAGTTCCCGATTATGATTATTTCAAGTGCTGAATCTAAGGAGATATGCTGGAGGTACATTCACGGCGTACACCTGGTAGCCATATTAATGCTGTTATTTCACAAGTGGATTAAATCAGCCTTGACGAAACCGGGGGTTATTTTTACACTTTTTTACCGGAGTGACAATTCTTAAGCGCCCTATGAGTAGTGTAAATGGTACAAAACTCTACTTGTTGTCTTACATTTTATTCTTTTTTTAAGTAAACGTTTAAGTATCGAGTTTTTAGCACAATTTGCATATATTTATAATACTTAAAAGTTTGACAGTGATGCTCGTTTTTTAAATAAGATTTTTCTACATACTACATTTTTCACAGGCTCTTTTCACAAGCTCGAAATATGTTCTTGCTCGCTTAGACATACGATTCGCACAACGGTCACAATACGCTTACAATTTAAGTATATAAATATGTTTTATTTTAATTCGCATACCTATAAATTTCGGTTGGATATTTGGTACATACATACATTCGTTATGTATTTATATTATAGCTAGTCATATTTATATCATTTATTTCTACATAAAACACAATATGTAAAAGTGTACGAATACATGAGCCTAAGTAGTGTATTTCAGTTTTCGTTTATTTTTTAAAAGACAAACAACTAAAATTTTAACTAAAACAGGCAAGATACGATGGTTATAATACATAAACCTCTATGTAAAGACACATTTTAGGGGACGTCAGATTGTTTACATTACTTTTTGTTATAATACAGTAGTTCTGTTATATTTTTAATAAATGAGCGTCTTTACTTTTAAGGAACAAATCATTTGCAATGAAAATTAAGGAAAATAACTTGAATTTCGCTTGGCGTTATAGCTACATAAATTTTAAAAGTTTAGATAGAAAGCTTTGAAAAAAGTATTGCACTTTTTTGTTCGAGAAACTTAAATTCTATAATATTTTCGTGATAAATTATTTACTTTTATTGTATTTTTCCTAAACACATAAGTGCTAAAAAGGCGCAAGGCGCTTGTCTGTGAGTATAATTTTAATTAAATAATTATGTACAACAAATTTACTTAATTTCTATAGCCGCTTTTTATGTAGTTCTTGTGTTTCTTTACGTAAATACTGCAAGAAAGAGAGGAGTATAGATGTAAATATATATAAAGCTCACTATTAAAATATTTCAAATAGGAAAAAAATATTTCCGCTAAGCTTTCAAACTTACATGCAACACATCCTGTATTTTATCGGTTATTAATTTTCTTGCCTCCGGTTCAGGCACTTTGCGATCTTTGAGATCCTGTATGAAATCGTGCAAGTCTATTGGTTTGCCAATATTTAGTGTCACCTTTTTGCCCCACTTCAGTATGTAGGGCTCTGTGTTGGGCAACACCTCATCCATGCCCTCATGCCACATGGGTATAATGATCGGAATGCGTGGCGATTCGTATATAATACGACCCACACCCCACTTGAGGCGCATCTCCTCTTTGGTCATGTTAACTTTGCCCTCGGGAAAGACGTGCACCCAATGGCCGAGCGCACATTTTTGTATACACAAATTAATTGCATCCTGATAGACACCGGAGCCACGTACCACTGGAATGCATTTTCCTGCATAAACAAAATAATATAGTAATAAAAATTATTTAGTTGAATTCCCTCATAATTAGTTTGTGTTATTTATTTTAAAACATTTCACTTACCATACATAAAAAAATTCGAATGAAATTTATTGGTAAAACAAATATCATGCGCTGCCATCGACCAACGTATCCTAAATGTGTTGCATAAATATTTTATTGGAAGCACACCTGCAAATCAAAAATATTTTCGTTCAATAATATATGTGCACTTGTGTTCGAAATAATAGCAGCGCGCGACTCATTGCAAGGTATTTAATTACTTTTGTATTTTTATAAAAATATATTTTATTTTTTTTTTATTTTTTTTTATTTTTTTTTTTTTTATTTTAGAAACTATATAATTTAAATTTTAAAATTGTGTACATAATTTATAAAATTTCAAAATTTTTAAAAAAAATTCGAGCATGCACTTTCATATCCCATTGAATCTTGGAAATTCTGAAGTGGCTCAAAAATCGCGTTGATTTCTGACAAGTTTTCGATCGCGACGGAAACAAATGCAAAACCTTCTACAGAAACTAAATATTCAAAGTTTTAAAGTTTGTGCAAAATTAAAAAATAATCAACATTTTTCTATCAAAATTTCAAACTTTTTAATCGGAATATTTAGAATAATTTCCAGCTTGCAGCCCATTAAATGGTATAAAAGAGTGAAAATTTGAAGTGGCTCAAAACACACGTTGGTTTTTGACAATTTTTTTTTTTTTTTTTGCTGACGGTTTTGCATTTTCTCCATATAAAAAAATCGAGTTTCGTCGTATGGAAGAAAATGCAAAGCATTGTCACCAAAAAAATATTATCAACCATCCTCGCGAATTATGAGCGGCTTTAAACTGACAGAATATTGAGTTAAAATTAAATCGGCTAAAAAACTGCGTTTTAGAATTTTCTAGAAAACTCAAGAATTTAAAATTTTGATGAAAATTTGTTGAATTTTTAAATGTTGGATAACGTTTTAAACCTAAAGTTACATATATGGCTTTTGTTGTGGTCAGAAATTTTTATAAAAAGATAAAAAATAGGAAAAAATAAAAAATGAAAAATAAAAAAAAATAAAGAATATTAAAAATAATTCCAAAAAAATTATAAAAAAAAAAATAAAAAACAAAAATAAAAAAAAATAAAAAAAATAAATAAAATAAAATAAAATAAAATTATATTAAACAAAAATATACATACAAAATAAAAAAATAAAAGAATTGGCGGTTTTATGGGGATGTGATGCATATAAGACAGCCACTCCTTTCCAATTAACAACCTCCGCCCACTGTCTTCAACTTACTGTTTTGGACTTGGTACGCCCTGTTTTGCTAACGAGGCTCTCTCGATCGAGTCAAGGCGGTATAACCTTTACATCAGCAAGGCAGCCCCGGTTCCTGGCTCGGATGCAGAAGGCTAATCTATCTGCTAATCTTTAATCTCTAGATTAGAAATAAAGATACTGCTAATTCTGAAGACCTTAAGCATGAAAAATGGATCACGAATGGGAATATGGAATGTGCGCTCACTGCTTGAGCCAACCAAGCTTCCGCAACTCTGTAAAGAGTTTGAACGATGCCAACTTGTAGTGCTTGGTCTCTGCTAAATCAGGTATCCCGACGCGAGAGAAGTCACCTGGCAACCAACCATCGCCAGAGAAGGAGTGGAGTCGGTTTCCTCTTGTCCAAGTCAGCTGCTGCAGCTCTGATAGAATGGAAAGCGCATTCTGAAAGAATCATCTCGATAAGACTGCGCAAAAGAGCAAAAAAGGTTTCCATAGTCCAATGCTACGCGCCAACAAATGTTGCATACCTCAACACCAAACGACGCTTTTACTGCAGACTTACGGATGTGATGAACAACATCAAGAGAGGCGACATAGTTAGTCGGCCAGAGCAATATGGGTCTTAAAGGGACGATAGAGCACTCACTGAAAATGGTGAAATGTTCACCGAGTTATGCTCTAAACACAATCTTGTCATTGGTGGCCCAATATTTAACCAAAAGCGCTTTCACAAAATAACATGGACCTCACCCCATCGCACAACCGAGAACCAAATTGATCACATTGCAATAAAAGTCGCAAGTGACGTTGTTTGCTTATGGACGTACGCAACAAACATGGCGCTGATATATCTAGCGATCACCATCTTTTCATCGCGATAGTTAAACTTAGAACAGCTGCTGTCAATAAATATACTAAACACAAACTGCAAAAGAAGTTCAATGTTGAGAAGCTCAAAGATGCAAAAACACGTGCAGTTTACAAAAGCCCTGGGCACATCTATTACCTCAGATAACGCACATGCAAACGATTGGCAGCGGATAAAAAAGAGTATTTCTAGAATCAGTCATAGAGCACATCAGCTATAAAGTCAACAAGTTATTTAAAAAACGAGATTAAAAAAAATTAAAAAAAAAATATAAAAAAAATGTTAAACAAAAAAATATAAAAAAAATATAAAAAAAATGAAATATATTTAAAAACAAATAAATTGTCAAAACTTTGCAGATATACCATACATATGTACTTATGTATATATTTACACCTTACCCCATAATCCTGGATCATCGAAGCATGAGTGATGATTTGAAATTGTGACTAAGGGCACACCGGTTGGACGTTTCCCTAACTCCTTTATCAGTCTTTCTTTGTTGTATACTTTTGTTTTGTTCAGAAATACTGCAATTCATAAAAAGAAATTAAATTATATTATTATTATTTTATGCATTAAAAGGCGATGGCAGCTCTTAGAAGTTAAATAAAGCTAATCAATACTAAAATATATTTTGAAAGCTATGAAGATTTTGTTGAAATTGTGGCTATGGGCCCATACTAACTAAAATTTCCATACTGTACTGAAATTTGATGCGAAGACATTCCATGCGATGTCAATCCCATACCTATGGAGAAAAAATATGGTTATCGGAAAAAAGGCACGGCACCTCCCATACAAGCTGAAATTTCCATACTGCACATGTTTGAGATGTGGTATGAGCCATATTTGGTTAATGCCACATAACTGAATCATAGTTGGAAATACTCGTACTAAACCTTGGCAGAAGTTAATAAAATACAATTAGATGGTCAGGTGCAAAGTAAAGGACACTCAGAACCCATTATGTCTATTATATTGTCCATACACACTTTTAAATGATGTAACGAAATCAGTTCGTGGTCCAGCACACCTTAAGCAAATGTTTAATACTTCAAAATCGCAAAAGTTGTTTACAGTTCAAACTGTTCAATCAACAATGATAAAATACAATTCTAGGCACATTGAATAGGAAAATTGAGCGTAATTTAACCGTGACGTAATCGTAGATGAGATGAGTGAAAGAACTGACACTACTAAAGCAGTTTCAAAGTTTTGTATACAGAAATGAAACATTGGGTTAGGTTAATGTAGATAAGAGAGATAATAGAAAAGGCAATGGATGATGTAGAAAAGGAAATGGACGAATGGCAAAAAAGTTCTTTGCCCGAAATTGCCAGTAGAAAAGATTTCAGAAGTCAATGTGATAAAAAGTGTGAAATTTTGATGGAAGCTTGTTGAATATTTGTCAAATTTGCACAAAGTTTGAAACTGAGATTTATAGGTTATTGTAGTTTTGAGTATAGTTTTTTGTAATTTTGTATATGGGTAAGACTCCGTCAGAAAATATGAGATTTGCAAGTGGTCTTTCGATTTCTTTGAAACTTTGGGAAATATTAGTTCTAGGTAAGATACATTCGAGCCTAAAAGGATTTTGAAAAATTTTCAAAATTGAGTCATCTACGCCATGTTGAAAATCGGGACCGTGTTTTTTTCAAAAATCAATATTTCTTGAACCGTTGGATGGATTTCAATGCAATTTACAGACAATATAGAAACAAATAAGTAGTTTAAATTAGTATTATGTTAAAAAAAAAATTTCGAAATTTTGACCAAAAAAAAGTCGAAAAAATTTTTTGAATCAATTTTTAGTTGATTTGGCCAGTTTTTTAGATTTTCTGTTATACACGTAACGATTCCTTATGATTTAACCTTTATTTTGAAAAAAAAAATTTTATGGTGTCTATAATAGTTCTCGAGATATTGCGATTTTAGTGGAAGCGCGCACGCACGGTTTAGGTAACAGGTGTGCAATGTGCGCTGCGTTATGTGTTCCTGTATGAAGTGACTGGAGCAGACTGCTGCAGGTCTGTGCGCGTTTTTCTACTCCCGCGCTGCGTAACCGCGAACTTCACGGTGCGCGCTTCCACTAAAATCGCAATATCTCGAGAACTATTATAGACACCATAAATTTTTTTTTTTCAAAATAAAGGTTAAATCATAAGGAATCGTTACGTGTATAACAGAAGATCTAAAAAACTGGCCAAATCAACTAAAAATTGATTCAAAAATTTTTTTTGACTTTTTTTTGGTCAAAATTTCGAAATTTTTTTTTTAACATAATACTAATTTAAACTACTTATTTGTTTCTATATTGTCTGTAAATTGCATTGAAATCCATCCAACGGTTCAAGAAATATTGATTTTTGAAAAAAAACACGGTCCCGATTTTCAACATGGCGTAGATGACTCAATTTTGAAAATTTTTCAAAATCCTTTTAGGCTCGAATGTATCTTACCTAGAACTAATATTTCCCAAAGTTTCAAAGAAATCGAAAGACCATTTGCAAATCTCATATTTTCTGACGGAGTCTTACCCATATAGTAGTTTAGTGTATATTTATAGTTTTGTGAATAAGTCCTAGTGCTAAATTTATTTAACGCCATACAGGTATTTATATATGCACATACACACCTCACCTCTAACTAATCGACACCTCATTTTCCCCCAGCTGAACATCTCTTTTTTCGTTTTTGCGAAAATAAATAAAAATGCTGACTGCAACATTGTTTTCTACACTGCGTGAATCGCAGAACGGTAATTAACTTTTCAACGAATGCGATGAAAAATGCGTAAGCCAGCTTAGTTCAGATTTACAAAAATCAAGGTACAGGTCAAACAAAGCATTTACAAAATCAAATCCGCACATTGATCATTACTTAGTGTTTGTGTGGGACGACTCTACTCGCACGCTTCCACTGGTGAAACCTTAAAAATGCAAAGCAAAACATCCTCAAAAAATATTCAATGCAGATGTCGATTTTTATTTTGTTCTACAAATTTTTGAGAAGAATTTACTAAATAGTGAAATTAATTAAAGATACAAAATAACCTATAGATGGATGACTCAGGATTTATCAAGCTCTTATTGACCATATTAACGTATTAAGATTAAGTTTTGAGAAAAGCCCCTTTGATGGGTCTAAAAGTCCCTTTTTGCAGAACGGCAAACTGTCTGTTACGCTCCTAAATCCCTATGATGTTCGAGAAAGATATCATTACCAATCTAATCTAGCAAAAAAGACTCGAAACTCAGCGCCACAATTTGTATGTATAATTTACGATGGGCGTCAACCAGGGGAAAATAATAAAAAAAAAAATTCCAATACCTCACGCACAGCTCATTTTCTCCACTAACCAGAGGGATAGGATGATTGTTAGATTGTCAAAGAGGAAGAGTGCTCCTGATATCCATCGAGACATTTTTGTTCACCTGGAAAAGCCAATAACGAAAAGTTGGGCTTCAATTGGTAGACGCAGAGCTTCACAGTCGATTGGCACGGAAGAAGCAATTGGTAAGAGCATCGCAATGACAACGCCGAATTGTTACTGCTACAACAACAAAAACAACGCCGAAATGAATTTGATCGAGAGCACATATCCTGATCCCAAAATCAGTGACTTATATTTTATTCAGCGATAAAATAAAAATAAATAAAGTTGGTCCAGATGGTAGGAAGTACCTGCGGCGGTCAAAACGTGCAGCATTCGTCTCACCAATCATAAAGCAAGAGGGGGAGGCTCAGTAATGATGTGCGCTGCTGTTTGTGGAACGGTTTCGGGCCAATTCATCACATTGAAGGTAATATGGATGCAATTCAAAATTTTGAAATAAATTATTACGAAAATATGAAGATTAAAAAAGTGCGCAAATCGAACAGAGAACGTAAGAGTTATGAAAAATTAAATAAAAGCGGCCACTTTATATTAGTTTGGGGACAAATAAATACATTATTTTCTCGGTAGATGTTTGTAGAGATGATTACGTTGTGAGTTACAAAGTGTTAACAATGGAATTCCACAAAGAGAAAAATCGATAAATTATACAGTTTTTCCTTGATAAAGGCGAAAATGCAAGCCAGGCCGCTGAAATTGTGAATGGCGCTTCTGGTGCTGATACTGTAAAAGCTCATTACGTATAATTTTGGTTTCGTTTATTCCGTTCAGGCATTTTTCATGTTAAGGAAAATGTCGATAATGTCGATAAAATCGCAGAAATAATCGAAGTTGACCAGCATGTTAGTAGTCGTCGCATCGCCCAGGAGCTAAAGATCGACCATAAAACAGTTTTAAGCCATTTGCGCAAAATGAAAAATAAAAATAATGGATTTCTTTTCCCCCAAACTAATAACTTTAATAATAAAATATGTTTTTCCACACAATTTAAAATCTTTAATTTAAACGCCTGTGATTAAAATAAAAAAAAACTGCAATATTTTTAGCACTTTGCTAATATCTTGAAAACATCTGACTTTGAAAAATTAAGTACACAAAAAAAAAAGAAATAGGAAAGTTGTATGTCTCTTAATTTGATCTAACAGTTTACTTTGATCGGCTAATGGATTCTCAAGATGTATATTAATTTGATTGATCTACCAGCTTTCTTTATTCTAAACCCGTTATTTGGCGATATATCGAAAACCGCAACTTATTTTAAATACATAAATATGGGATGGTCTTGTTCTTGTGCTTTTTTGCCTGTAAACTAGTGTAATCACTTCATCTACTAAACAAACAAATTTATAAAAATGGTGAAAATGTGAGCCATGGACAAAAGTTACATACATAAATATGCAAAACTAAAACGAGCAGCGTGAGTGCAATATCAATATGCACATGCATCTTCTGCACATATTTACTTACAGCTACGTATGTATGTATATAGAATGTGTATACATATATGTACGAGCAATTATTTCTATAAGTTTTGCTTATTCGACGACATTCGCGATTAGCTATGCTGATAATAAAGGCGTCTCTAATGCCGTTCCATCAAGTTCAAACTGCAGTGTCCATGAAAAATTAGCGAGCGCATGGAAGCAAAACTAGGCAAAGTAAAATAACGTAAACAAGAAGAAGAAGAAAACGCAACAAGTTCAATCGCCTCGAAAAGAAGCCTCAACATGTTACCTCATCTACATACGGCAAGTCTTTTGCTGGGTTAGGTTATATGATGATGCAACATAAAATATAAATAAAAGCAACACCATCATAAACAATGTATGTATGTATGAATATGTGTGTGTATGTATGCACGAGAAGTGATTTTTTGCCAACCAAATTAGCCACGGCTACACAACAAAACAAAAAAAAAAATAAATAAAAAACGAGGCGACGATAAATATATTTAGAACAACCTTAAAACCGTCTAGTCGACACAAGAACAACAACAGTGACAACAATGACGAACACTATAAGCGCCGTCCAAAAGAGCCGATGATGCTGATACGGGTATTGTACAGTGCTCGTACAACAATAAGACGTTTGTATGGGTCAGTTTATTTGTTGCATGTGCAACAATAATTACTACAACAATAAAAAATACAGCCTAAAAGGGTACTTGTGAATAAAAATAGGAATATCATAGTGAATAAATTTGCTTAATAATAAAAAGGCCAATTGATGGCAAGGTTTTTCACAAATCTAAATTAGAAGAATTAAAGCGTAAGATATAAATAGCGGAATAAATGGAATATGAACATATGTATTTTAAAAGAGTTTGGGAAGGAAGTTATTTGCATATTTGCAATATAAATAGATACACTTTCATAGTATCTGCAAAACTACCATAGCCTCATTAAATGCAATACAAAATCAAAACGCTTGTGGGCATACATATGTATGTATGTATACAGTCATGTCCCAGCAAGAAGAGTGCCGGTAACCGGAACGCGTGACCGTTAAACGGTCACTAACCACACCTCGTTACAATCACGTTGTTAAAAGCGTTGGGAAAATCGTGCCAAAAACTTTGTGTACGTGTGATTTTCTATCCCTTTCATTCATATGGATTCGTTTCAGTGCCAGTTTCATATAAACGTAGCGACGAACAAAATAACTTTTAGGCCAGCGCCGGCAGCATAGCGCGATAGCCGAGCGGCTAGCAATGTGGGCTTCCGATCCAAAATCCTTGGTTCGAATCACAAAAAAAAATTTTTTTTTTATATATTACATTTATTTTATTTTGTTTTACATTTTCCAAAGGTGACGGAGAATAAAAAAAAAAGTCGATTTTCAAACAAATACGAGTGCATATCCCAACAAAACCTGCGTGACCGAAACTCTAACACAATTACACTTTTTTGTATGTTACAAACACACCATTAAGGTGTCAAGCATTGTGGTTTAAAATTTGCTGGGTTGCTGAATTTAAACGTGATCGTACAGCCTTCAAGGCGATCCACGTCAACGACGTCGAAAAACAGCAACAACACCAGAACTCGTAGAAAAAAAGATATCGTAATGGAAAATCGACGAGTGACTGAAAGAGATTTAGTAGAAGCCTTCGGCATATTATTGAGCAGTGTAAGCGATATTTGACTGAATTATTGGGTTTCAGAAAGCTGTGTGCACAATGGGTGCCGCATTCGCTAACAATGGAACAAAACCACATTCGAATGCCTCTTTCTCAGCAACATTTAGAGCAACATTTTGTACGTCGATGCATCACCATGATCCTAAATCGAAATAAGGGGCAAAATAAGTATGTGAACCTGGTTTTTCCGCTCCGAAATGAGTTCAAGCCCAGAACCAAGAATACTGCAAAAAACTGGAGATAAAGCAATCATTACGCCTACCCGATCACTATAGCGTATTTTAAGCGGAAGTCACTATTAAAGAAGGACTTACAGCGATAAGTACAAGAGTATTATTCACCAGGAATACAGTCATTTATTCCGACAACCGCGCAGCAATGAAAGCGCTGTAGTCCAAAGCACAGCACAAAAACAGTCACAGAATCTTATAAACTCCTGGGACTTATCCCAGTATTTCAATATAAACTTCATTTGGGTGCCAGGTCAAAGAAATATAGCAGAAAACTATAAGTAGATGAACTTGATAGAAAAGGTACAACCCGAACTATTCAATCGGATAAAGCGTTGACACCCATGCCCATAGCCGCTTGTAAATTACTGACAGACAGAGAAACTACTAAAATGGCAAAACCTAACAATATGAGAATTAAGCAAATTGATATGGCCGAAACTCAACTCTAGTCGTGCAAAATGCTTGCTAAAACTCAACAGGAGGATACAAGAGCTTTGATAGGTGACTGTTTAATAGGTAACCCTGCTATAAAGCTGGGAGTTCCGTACTACGATTACTGTATGCTGCTGCTATAATACAGAAGAGGAGAAAACTATTAAAAACCTTCTTTGTGCAGGATTAGCTAGAAGAAGACTTTACACGCTTGGTAGTGCATCTTAAACTAACGAAGTTAGCTTAACTTATAAGAGCCACGGGATGGTTTAAAAGGGATCCTATAGTGTAAAGAAGAATTTCCAGTGGTATCACAAAGGACCTACGACAGGTCTATGTGTGTCATATTGGCAGCCACCAGACTTACCTACTTACCCTACCTACCATCGCATGACATGATAAACATAGTAGGTTGCTCAGTCATAGTTGGCTGAAGCAATAACAAAGAGCAAAAACAACAAAAGCTCTTGTGAATACCCCCATTACTAATGTTTCCCCTCCTCTCAGCTTTTGTTATTCCCACCGATACTAAACAGCGGGTTGACTCACGTGTCTTTGTTATGTTTTGATCAAAGCAAACACGACCGTGAGTACATTGACTGCACGTCGCGGTATTTTGATCAGTGCAATGCCTACACTTTGCTTTCTATAAATACCTTAGTAGCAACGCACATTTACTTATCTAACTGATACGATTAACGTATCGTTTTAGTATGTATGTATGTACATGTGCACACACACACAGAAATATTCGTATTTCATTTATTCGGGTGCCAATAGGCTGCTGAATTTGGCACAAAGAATACTGCGCACATAGAATGGCTGAAAAAGTAACTTTGCTTATCTTGAGATACGAGATTTATTTTATAAAAAAGTTATACAATTCACCCGGTAATACTCGTATAAGTGATAAACAAAAGAATGATGGTAATATAATACTGAGTGGTGGGAAAAGAGTTATCACATTTGAAAATAGTTCAGTAAATAAAATAACAATATCTGTAAACATATTTCTAACTCTTTCAAATATCACGTTCTCAGCAAAATAGTTTCTCGAACTATCCAGCAGATTGTTTGCTGAACATCAGCAACAGAGTATTACGAAATTAACAGGATTGCAATACACTCTAACCTTCCTTGACTTGTGAGTATTGAATATATTTAACACGTTTTAAATAGAGGTCTTAACCATTAATTGAGCTTTTCCGTTAATAAATACAATAAAACATGCAAATTTTTACAGAAATATAAAAAATTAATAATAAAACTTTAATTAAAATGCTTGAATGTCGATACAGTATAACCGCTATTACCTGGACGCCTTCCTTGAGCGGACATTTTTTTCTATACCAAATCTTACGTTTCGGAAGAAGTTACCTCCTTTTTAGTGGGACGGATAAAAGCTGACTGACGATGAGTGCCCGCCCAAGGGAGGTTTCACTGTAATAGGTAGAATTAGCAAATACAACTAACACTAAACAACTACTCACCCAATTTTGTTTTTGAATAACTTTTTTACTAAATAAAAAACATGGCGGTCGCGGTAGACGAATGGGTTGGTGCGTGTCTACCATTCGAAGAATGTGGGTTAGAATCTCCGAAAAACACCAAAATGAAGAAAGAGTTTTTTCTAATAACGGTTGCCCTCGGCAGGCAATGGCAAAACTACGAGTGTATTTCTGTCATGAAAATATCTATCGTTCGCTGTCGGTTTAAAACAGTAGATCGCTTCATTTGTGAAACAACATCAAGATACACACCATAAATAGGAGGAGGAGCTCGGGCAAACCCCCAAAAAAGGGTGTAAGTGCCAATTATATATATACATATATATAGGATTTTCCAATAACAAATGTTACAGGTGAATGGACTGCGCTATCGAGAGATGATCAACGATTTTTTTATTGCCGGAATTGGATGGTATTGATCTGGACAACGTTTATTCAACAAGACGGCCATACGTGCCACACTAACAACGAAGCCATTGATCTTTTACGAGAAAAGTTTCCGGACCGTATTATCTCACGAAGAGGTGATCACAATTGGCCACCGAGATCTTATGATTTAACACCTAGTGACTTTTTTCTTTGGGGCAACGTGAAAGAGAAGGTCTACGCCAACAGTCCAGGGCCGATTCAAGACCTAAAAGATGGAATTCGTGAGGCTATCGAGGAGCAGCCACTTTGCAATTCGGTTATGGAAAATTTCATGAAAAGGATATTGTCCTGTAACCGTGGTCGTGGTGGTAATTTGCGTGATGTTATTTTCCACTATTAAAGGCATACCTTCTTCTTTATAATTAAATAAACATCGGATCCTTTATATTAAGAAATAGCATTTTTGCTTCGAACATCAAAATAACACCTCTTATTAAAAAAACCCTATATAAATAAAAAAAATTATTTTTGCACTTCATTACTTGTCTGTTTGTGTGCTGCAAATCCCTACTTCACAACTGTAAAATATGATTGACGTACGACGCCATTTGCAAAAATTCAAATTGTGCCACCTTGTATTTGTATGACCATAGTTGTCCCGTTTTGATAACCTTCATAAGAACCTTTTATAAAAATTATAAACAAAAGTTTTTAAGTAGAAAAAATTATTCAGTTTTATTGAGATTTATGAACGTTTAAAAAATGCTAACTAAGTATTGATAAGAATTTCAGAATAATCAAATTTCTTTTTATTATCAGCTCGTTAAGTTTCACTCATTCAATCAGTGAATTTTAAAATATACATAAATGTGCTACAATGTAGTAGTAGGCTTCATGATTATATTTTGAATAGAAATGATTTTTTCGAATTGCACAAATCTGATCACAAATTTTAAGAGTTTATCTTGATACCAAGGAAAAGGCGATCTAAGCTTAATTAAACGCGATTTTAAAATTTCCTTCCTTTATTCACTCTAAAAAAGCCTTTTTTCTATATAGCTTTAAGGGGTTACATGGGTTTCTTGGGTTCAAAAAATCGATTTTTTTTGGCTTATTAATTTCTACAACATCTCAAGACTATTATCCTAAATTATCAAGTCGATCATAGTTTCGGAGATACAGCCTTTGGAAGGTGTGCGCTCCAAGCCACTTTTATTGTTACTCAAAACTTCAAACGCGTTTTTCTCGGAACCGTGTTTTCAAAGTCGGTTGTCAAATGCTCTCGAAAACTACTCAACCGATCTTGATGAAATTTTACACAGGTGTTCGAAGGATTTTTTTTTTTTCAATCACGCAACTATTTAAAAAAAAACAAAATGTCAAGCAAATTTGACCGAAATTTTCTTTTTCTTTTGGAAAAATGTCTGCCAAAATTCCAATTTTTACTTTTTTTCTTTCCTTCGTTCAAGCACGAGTTTATGGTCTTAACTAAAACACTTATTTTGTTTTTTCATTTTTGATGATCTTGTCAGGAGTTATGCTGCACCTTTTTTTCGAGGAGTCACCGGAAATGACGTCACAATGGAGGAGTTTTAATTTTTTTTTTTTTGAAAATTTCACAAATTATTCTTTAAATATGTATCTATGAGACAGAAAAAGTTTGAATTAAATAAATAATTTTTTACAGAGAAAAAAATATTGAAAATAGGCTTTTTTTACCCGACGAAACCCATGTAACCCCTTAATAGATCCATAGAGGTATTCACCAAATCGAACGAATGGGCCGGCACTCGTGCAAAAGAGCTAATTATAATAGCTTAAAGCAACAACATAACATGCACACTTAAAGCAAAAGTAGCATTTATTAGCTCTTCTATCCTCTAAACAGGTTTCGTAAATTTCTGTTGTAAGTCTACCGCAGTTATAACGTAACCCTGCATTGATTTCAAAAATTTCTCAACTTAAACTTTATAATTATAAATTTAAATCATTATAAATTTAAGCACAGTGAGATGATCCTGAGTTAGGTTTCAAAAATTTACAAGACTTAATTGACGTTTTCACTGCATTGGGGAAAGGATGTACATTATTTTCTTTGTAGATGGCTGTAGTGATCGATATCTCGGAAAGTATCGAACAAACAATTGAAAGATTATGCTCGTTGTCAAGGTGACATTTCACACTAATAAAAATTGTTATTACAGGGTGTTAACGATGGAAGTCAACAAACAGAAGATTCGGTATATTTTACAGTTTTCTTTGATAAAGGCGAAAATGCAAACCAGGCCGCTGAAATTTTGAATGCTGCTTATGATGCCGGTACTTTAACAGCTATTTACGTGCAATTTTTGTTTCATCAAATCTGTTCAGAAATTTTTAATGCTAAAGAAAATGTCGATAATGTCGATAAAATCACAGAAATAATCGAAGTTGACCGGCCTGTTAGTAGTCGTGCACGGCCAGGAGCTAAAGATCAACCATAAAAAAGTTTTATACCATTTGCGCAAAAATATCGAATTTCTTTTTCCTCAAATTAATACATAGGATGTTTTTTTAAGAGCTTGAAAACTTAAAATGATAATACAAAACAGAAATATTGTTGGAATTAATTTTTTTATTATAGTCTGGTAGATAAAGGCATTTATTTTTGAATATAAAATCCGGCGGCCATGGCTACGAGTTACATAGTACATTCGATCAGCCCAATTTTGGCCATATGTCGTTAATGGTAGATGGTTTATTGCAATAAAATGATTGTTAAGCGCGCGTATGGCAATTTGCGCCGTCTTGTTAAAACTGAATCGCGTCGGTTTAGCTGAATAGTTTCTGGAAACAAAAATTCAGTCAGCATGGCTCGATAGCGCTCGCCATTCATCGTAACGGCAGCGCTTTCCTCATTTCGAAAGATGTTCAGTGTTCTATGAGATTCGCGGCGGGATTTTTTTTTTTTTTTTTTTTTTTTTTTTTCAAAATAAATTTCCACAGTTGCAAAGCATTGTTCGAGAGTTAAACGATTCATGATGATTTTCCAAACCTTACGGTACAGAAATTTCAATGCGGTTTGTAATTTGTAGTGACAGTGAAGCTGCACTAAGAGCTCTTGCTAACTCACGCTGCTCTTCGAAATTAGTCGTTGAATGTAAGACAAAACTGAACAGTATTGTAAAACACAACAAAGTTTGTCTTATTTGGGTGTCTGGGCATTGTGGTCTTACAGGGAACGAGTTGGCTGGTTGACTGGCTAATGACGGCTTTGCAAGCATACCACTAGGCCATGAACCCTTTCTAGATGTCAGTTCTGCATTCGATTCAACTATGGATTGACGTTGGTCTTAGTTGGGCTTCTGCAGAGGAGCCAGGTGCTTTGTCAAAGAGCCGAACAGGAAATTAGCGACCTTTCTTCTAAACCATAGTACAGCTGGGTGTACAACGCGATGTACTGAGTATGGATAAAGTTGATACTCTTAGGAATCTCCTATGATTCTTCAATGAATCCGAAAGATGCGCGGAAGAGCGACCTCAAACCAATTTTTTTGTCTTACCATCCATAATGTATCCTATCCTATCTCTCTATTCCACTGTTGTGGTTGTTGTAGCAACATAAACATTCCCCACACATCCACATGCTGCTGAATATGAATCCGGGTCATCCCGAACGTAGAACCGCCTGCCTGTCATGGCAACGATTTCTTCGAGTGTAATCTATCCGGGTGTAGTACAATGGTCATCTTAACTGAGTGTTTGGACTTATCCAAACCCCCACAAATCTAATCTTGTCATTCTCAGCTGTCAAACCATAGTTATCGATACCGATAGTTCTCATGCGATGAAAAAAACACCCATTATAATAAATAATATAAAAAGTTGTAATATATAACAGCTACTCTATCTTCAATCAACATATGTACATCTCTTACAACAGTTTTAATTAAAAAGCGACGGTTAATTGCTTTGATCTTTTAAGTGGTTTGGCACTAGCCTGTCAGGCCATTCAATTTGGCGAATACCCTTAATGCTATTAAAATATATCAGTGTACGTTGAGAGATCCATTCTGGCATGCATTCAAACCAGACAGAAGGAGTTCGACGTCACACGAGGCTCAATTACGTTCTGGATACTGTAGCAGGTTAAACTCCTACTTATCCAGAATCGACCCCGACATACTAAACATATGTCCGGCATGTGAAGGCACCGCGCACAACACTAATTACCTTTTCACATGCCCCATCAAACCCATTCACCTAACACCCATCTCCCTCTGGACCCAACCTGTCGAAACAGCCAGTTTCCTGGGCCTACCGTTAGATGAGCTAGACGAAGACGACCGGTGATTACACTACACTGACAGGGCAAAGCCACTACTACAACAACAGTTCGACGTAGTGCTGTGAATTTTTCTTCGGTGTTTTTATCCGTTCAAGGTTTTGTGATCTTATGAACTTAGGTCTAAAATATTAGATTTAAATAATGCATAGACAATTTATCAGGTACTGAGTTACTTAAGGGGTTATACGCAGTTATGACTTTCAAAAAAATCGATTTTTTTATTGCATTTTTGTAATGTACATATATTCAAAAGTATACGCACGAACTTTGAAGTAGATCTAAGCAATACTTTCGGAGTTATACCTAAATATGTAGAGATGCCTCGGCACGTTTTAAGGTAGGTATTGAAACTTTAAACGTGTTTTTTCAAAACGGTTACGATGTACACCGCAAATCGTCTTTTTTTAAAGGAGGTTCCAGAAATCGCCTGCAGCGCGCTCTATAATCAACATTTTCATAAATAAAAAATTGTATTACGTTCTTGAAGGATGCTTTTATAACCGCCAAAAATTTTCAAATTAAAATATTCTGAAGTTTCTTCAGGATAAATCCTTGACAACCCGTCTTTTATTTGCTTCATAACTGCGTATAACCCCTTAATTATCATGGATCTGTAAGAGTTGACTCCAATGGAATAATTAATTAAATTGCCAATCAAGTCATGGAGATATTTTTTTATTATAATTCCAAGTATTTTCTTCTGTATCTTTATGGAATTATCCTTTTTTCAAGTATAATTTATTTACATATCATATAAATAGCATTGGTTTTTGCGCGCTACACATATTAGAGCTTAAACTAAAAAAAACTCGCAATGGCAATTGCCTATAATCGATAAGCGAGATAAGTGGTGATATTATCCACAACTATTTATTTAAATTGTGTTAATTAATATTATTTATAACATTTAAGCGCATATGCAACGGCGCGTTTATGGCTTCAATCATTTCACAGAATCGCTGTCTACGTGACGTCACACTTGTGCAATTGATTCGTGCGTTGTTTTGGTAATCTTCTTTTTCTTGGATTCTTCTGCACATTCCACATGGCCCTCGAATGGGCGCAATCTTATATTCTATCATTCTTGCGTGAGTGCCAATTTAGACTGATGTACTCAGCGAATAAAGATTAGATGGAATCTTACGCAACATGGCGTGGGAGTATAAAATAAGGTTGCACTTGGCTATGAAGCGGACAATTGAATGAAGGCAGATCGAATATGAAAAGAGCATAGCTGTCGAATACCACAATGTCGATGTTACTTAGTTTGCCGTATTTGCAACGAGTGTCCACAAATTTCATTATTGTGCCACAAATGGAGCATATATGTACATTCATACGTACTTACATACATTCATACGTGGTTTGTGCGTAACTAAGAACGGGAGTACATTTCTGCCATTCAAAAAGCTCGGCCAAGCATCTAACAAAGAATATGTGCGTCAATGCATGTATGCACTTGATCAAAAAGTTCCCGGAATATATTCAGAAAATTCAAAATACAAGTTTATTCCCCAAAAACAATATTATCGCCTTCAAAGTATTCCCTATTAACTGCAACGCACTTATGCCCGCGTTTCATCCAGCTCTCAAAACATTTCTGGAACTCTATTTTCAATATAGCCATCAGAGCCGTCGTCTATTTTTTCATTACTTCCTTTCAGCTGTTAAAACGGATTCCCCGTAGTGGTTGTTTGACTCGATCAAACAGAAAAAATTCGCAGGGAGACATGTCAGGTAAATTCGATGGCTGTTAGATGGTATTCGTTTCGTTCTTGGTTAAAAATTCACGGATAATGATAACACTGTACGACGTAGCTTTATCATAATAAAAAATCCACGAGTTGTTTTCCCACAAATTCGATCGTATTTGGCGAATTGCCTCACGTAAACACCTCTTTACATGCAAATAATAGTCTTTATTAACTGTCTGGCCTTCTGGCACAAATTTGCGGTGTACAATACCGTTGTAATCCATAAAACCGAGAGCATCGCTTTTTTTTACTGAAAACGACGTGATGTTTTTGGTCTTGGTTCATTCGGAGCTCTCCACTCACTTGCCTGATGTCTGTCGTACTTATAAACCTCTCCAGTAATGGTGCATTTGATGAATGTTGGATCGAATTCAGACATAGAAATCATGCTTTTGGCAATATCAACGTGGTCCCTTTTTTGCATGAAATTCAGTTATTTTTGGACCAACTTTGCAGCAAACCCTCATTAACTATCATGTCCTGAATGGATCCATAGGCAATGTTCAAGTCCTTTGCCAGCTCTTTGATGGTTAATTTGCGGTTATTGAACAACTTTTTTTTCTCTTTATTGATGCTTCCCCCCAGTTTTCGAACGATCTATGGACTTACGATCTCTTCTGAAGCGTCCATGCTAGTATGCCACTATTTTCTTTAGAGCATCATTACCGAAACAGTTTCCCAGTATTTCTACGGCTTTCGCACCATTGAATTCATTTTTAACGCAAAATTTAGTACAAACTCGTTTAAAACTGGAAAAATCGAGAACACGTACAGAGATAGATTTACTCAAAACGCCGTAACTTTTACAAATGTAAAGCTATGGAGGATGGTTCCATGTGTAGAAGTCCACGCAAGTGGGGAAAGTTACTGATCGCCATTCACTTGGGAGTGGCCAGGACGATTCTTCTACATATGGTTCAAGCAGCTCACAACGGCCGGGATTAGCCCACGTATCCTCTGGGTAGCTTCCGAACACCCGTTCGGGAGTGAGCTAACGTGAGAAGGCGAAGCATTCCAGGATAGCTGGTTGTGCGCTGGGTTTGGGACCCGCCACGAAATAAGGAATATAATTTGAGGGCATGCACCTGGAATGTCCGGTCCCTTAATGGGGAAGGTGCCTCTGCCCGGCTGGTTGATGTCCTCGTGAGAGTAAAGGCTGACATCACTGCCATCCAAGAGATGCGATGGACGGGGCAAGGTAAGAAAACCATAGGACCTTGCGACGTCTACTACAGCTGCCATGTAAAGGAGCGCAAATTCGGTGTCGGATTTGTTGTGGGAGAGAGACTTCGTCGCCAAGTACTGTCGTTCACTCCGGTGGACGAGCGTCTCGCAATAATCCGCATCAAAGCGCGATTTTTTAACATCTCGCTAATTTGCGCCCACGCCCCGACGGAAGAGAAGGACGATGCGACCAAAGATTCCTTCTATGAGCGCTTGGAACGTTCCTATGAGCGCTGCCCCCGCCACGACACAAAAATCGTGCTTGGCGACTTCAACGCCAGGGTGGGCAAGGAGGGAATTTTTGGTCCCACAGTCGGAAAATTCAGCCTGCACAACGAAACATCCGGTAACGGACAGAGGCTGATTGACTTCGCCGGGGCCCGAAACATGGTAGTCTGCAGCACCAGATTCCAGCATAAAAAGATACACCAAGCTACCTGGCTGTCACCTGATCGAAAAACGCGAAACCAGATCGATCATGTTGTGATAGATGGAAGACACGCTTCTAGTGTATTTGATGTACGTACGATCCGAGGACCCAACATCGACTCGGATCATTACCTTGTTGCAGCCAAGCTGCGCACCTGTGCAGCAAAAAACGTACATCTACCTACGCAAAGAATGTTCGACATCGAAAAGCTGCAATCACAACAGACAGCCAGAAGATTCGCCACTCGACTCTCACTCCTGCTCTCGGAGAGCACTGCCCAACAAACCGGCATGCGCGAGCAATGGAGCAACATTTCTCGTTCACTACGTACCGCCGCCGAAGAAGAAATCGGATTCCGGCGAGCCCGAAAAAACAATTGGTACGACGAGGAATGTCATGCTGCCGCAGAAAGAAAGGATGCCGCCTATAGAGCCACGCTGCGATCGGGCGCAACGCGAGCCATGTGGGATCGCTACAGAGAGCTGAAAAAGGAAGAGAGACGTATTATCCGACAGAAGAAACGAGAGGCCGAAATACGTGAGTGCGAGGAGCTTGAGATGCTGGCCAACAGGAACAACGCCCGAAAATTTTACCAGATAGTTCGGCGGCTCACAGAAGGTTTCAAGACCGGGGCGTTTTCCTGTAAGAACAAAGACGGCGATCTGGTGACTGACGTACAGAGCAATCTTAAATTATGGAGGGAACACTTCTCGAACCTGTTAAACGGTGACAGCTGCGCATGTCATAGAGAATGTGAAGATCCCGATACCCCAATCGTTGGCGACGGAATTGTCGTTCCGTTACCCGACCATGACGAGGTGAGAATAGCAATATCACGGCTAAAAAACAACAAAGCCGCGGGCGCCGACGGACTGCCGGCTGAGCTATTCAAACATGGCGGCGAGGAGCTGGTAAGGTGCATGCATCAGCTCCTATGCAAAATATGGTCGGATGAAAGCATGCCTGCCGATTGGAATTTAAGTGTGCTCTGCCCAATCCATAAGAAGGGCGATCCTGCAATTCGTGCCAATTACCGCGGGATTAGTCTTCTAAATATCGCATATAAGGTTCTAGCAAGCGTATTGTGTGAAAGGCTGAAGCCCACCGTCAACCAACTGATTGGACCTTATCAGTGTGGCTTCAGACCTGGAAAGTCCACCATCGACCAAATATTCTCAATACGCCAAATCCTGGAAAAGACCCATGAAAGGAGAATCGACACACACCATCTTTTCGTCGACTTCAAAGCTGCATTCGACAGTACGGAAAGGAGTTACCTGTATGCCGCGATGTCTGAATTTGGTATCCCCGCAAAACTAATACGGCTATGTAAGATGACGTTGCTCAACACCAGCAGCGCCGCCAGAATTGGGAAGGACCTCTCCGAGCCGTTTGATACCAAACGAGGTTTCAGACAGGGTGACTCGCTGTCGTGTGACTTCTTTAACCTGATGTTGGAGAGCATCGTACGAGCCGCAGAACTTAATCGCTCAGGCACAATTTTTTATAAGAGCGTACAATTGCTGGCGTATGCCGATGATATTGACATCATCGGCCTTAACAACCGCGCTGTTAGTTCTGCTTTCTCCAAACTGGATAAAGAGGCAAAGCGAATGGGTTTGGTGGTGAACGAGGACAAAACGAAGTACCTCCTGTCTTCAAACAAACAGTCGGCGCACTCGCGTATCGGCACCCACGTCACTGTTGACAGTTATAATTTTGAGGTTGTAAAAGACTTCGTGTAATTAGGAACCAGCATTAACACCGATAACAATGTCAGCCTTGACATCCAACGTAGAATCTCTCTTGCCAACAAGTGCTACTTTGGACTAAGTAGGCAATTGAGCAGTAAAGTCCTCTCTCGACGAACAAAACTAACACTTTACAAGACTCTCATCATGCCCGTCCTAACGTATGGCGCAGAAGCTTGGACGATGACAACATCCGATGAAGCGACGCTTGGAGTGTTCGAGAGAAAGATTCTGCGTAAGATTTTTGGACCTTTGCACGTTGGCAACGGCGAATATCGTAGACGATGGAACGATGAGCTGTATGAGCTTTACGACGACATAGACATAGCGCAGCGAATAAAGATCCAGCGGCTTCGTTGGCTGGGTCATGTCGTCCGAATGGATACAAACGCTCCGGCTTTGAAAGTATTCGATGCGGTACCAGCTGGTGGTAGCAGAGGAAGAGGAAGGCCTCCTCTGCGTTGGAAAGATCAGGTGGAGAAGGACTTGGCTTCACTTGGTGTGTCAAATTGGCGCCGGTTAGCACGAGAGAGAAACGACTGGCGCGCTTTGTTAATCTCGGCCAAAATCGCGTAAGCGGTTATCGCGCCAATTAAGAAGAAGAAAGCTATGGCTACAAAATTTAGGCAGGAATGTTAATCATAGATGTGGTCACCTAATAAAAAACAGAACTCAAATCAGTTGACTTAGGGCGTCGCCTAGCGGTTGTTCCAGGAACTTTTTAATCAAGCTGGTATGTACATATTAATATGTCTAACTAACAGTGGAAGTGTGAAGGCATTAATAGTAGAATGCCCCCGCAGACTGTTCCCAAGCGAAATGCCATATACGATTTTGACCCAGATTTTTAATTATGAGTAAACCATTCTTTGTACTTTCATACACACAGTAGCGCGCACTAAAATCCAGACATCTGTGTAGCGATATATTATAATTGAATTTTAACGGAATATAGGAGACTCGCTGAGAATTTAATGCCTTCAATAGAACTCTATTCACAACAAGACGAGTTAATTTTATGTCCCATGTCATTGGGCCAAATGTGTACGGATTCTATTAGTTTGTAAGTTTTTAAACTTTTTCGCCCTTACCTTTATTTATTCCTTATCAGTGTTAAGGATTATTTGTTGCGGGGAAACGGTATTTTGGCTAAAGAATGGTCTGGAAATAGTCCCAATCTCAACCCGTTCGAAAATATTTGGTACAATTTGAAGCTAAAAGTGACGAAAAGGAAAACCAAGATGCTATCAGGAGCTAGATGTCATTAGCGAAAATGTTTGGTATGACGGCATTACCGACGAAACCATACAAAATTTAGTTGACTGCGCATAAAAAAAGAGGAAAAACTAAATATTAATTACAATTTTTCTCAAATTAATTAGAACTTCCGAGCAGCGAAAATATTACTTTAAACAATACTCTCATTGAAGGCTATTAAAAATTTAATAAACTCGTTTAATAAATAAATTGCAATTTCCGCCAAACGCTCTATACTCGTACAACTTTTTTTTTTTTTTTGTTTTTGGAAATTTGTAATAAAACAGCTAAGGCATACAGTTGCGGTCAAAATAATAGTAGTGCTAGTACCGCACATAATTTAATATATTTATTATTTTTCGTTGTATTCTTTGTGCTGTGTTCTCCTTAAGATATTGATGTACAGACAGAGTTAAAAAAAAAGTACCGTTATAACGGTATACATTAGTACTTGGTGACGTAATTTCATTTATTTTCAAGTTTATTGGCTAATGAGTCAGTCAAAATAATAGTAGTGCAAAGAGTGAGCGTAGAAAAAAATTAACAAAAAGGTAAGTACTACATTTTTTTATGTATTTCCACATCATTTTGTGAAAACCTGATTGAATTTTATTGTGGTACGAGGCAAGCACGCACCGCTGAACAGTGCAATCCTATAAAAAACTAATTTTGAAAGCGAAAGCTTACAAAGAAGTTGAAGATATTGTGGGCTGTTTACCGGCAATGTTTTAAAAAATTAAATAAATAATTGGCGGACCTACAGTTTCAAGCCCACTCCGAATGGCAGATATTTTTATGAGGAGCTTTTCCATGGCAGAAATACACCCGAAGGTTTGCCATTGCCTACCGAGGGGCGACCGCTATTAGAAAAATGTTTTTATTAATTTTGCTTTCACCGAGATTCGAACCAACGATCTCTCTGTGAATTCCGAATGGTAATCACGCACCAACCCATTCGGCTACGGCGGCCGCCAACGGCAATGTTTTGTAACGCATAAAAATATAAATCCCAACCAGAGACACGTGGACAGCGTCCCGCATTTACTGCTAAGTCAAATAATAGTGTGATTAGGTATTCAAAGAATAATCCTTTCGCACCTGCTACTAAAATTAGAAGTGAACTGGATTTGGAGGCAAGCGTGGAAACTATTTGTGGACGTTTGCGGGAACACAACTTGGCAGCTCATAGCCCAAGAAAAGTGTCATTACTAACTAAAAGGCATGTGGCACAAAAGCTAAAGTTTGCAAATAAGCACTTCGATTGGCCCACCGAGAAATGGAAAAATATTTTGTGTACAGATGAATCCAAAATCGATGGTACCAGAGGATCTCGCTAATACATTAGACGACCCGAAATACACAACCACAACTATTAAACATGGAGGATCAAGTACTATGATTTGGGCATGGTTTTTCATTTTATGGTGTAGGACCGATATACTGGATAAAGGAAACCGTGATGATTGAAATATGGAGGAAATTGAGCTACCATATGCTCGCGAAGAAATTCCACTGCTTTGGGTCTTCTAACAGGACAATGACCCAAAGCATTGAAGCAAGTTGACGCAGCAGTGGTTACAGAGAAAAAGGGTTGTGGTTATGAAATGACTTGCATAGTCTCCAGACCTCAGTCCAATAGAGAATTTGTGGTGCGATGTGAAGAAGAAGGCTGTTTCTGATGCTCATCCAACAAATAATAATCAGCTTTGGGAAACAGCTGAGCGGGCATGCAAATCAATACCTAAGGAACGATGTGAAAACTCTTTAATTCGATGCATCGGCGATGTGTTGTGGTAATATCGAACAAAAGATACGGTAGTAATTACTAGATTGTTATGATTATTTAAGTATTATTTTTCCTTTAAATGTGATGAAAAGAAAAGGTGTTTTTTTATTCATGAAAATCGTACTACTATTTTTTTGGCCGCAAAAGTTTTGATGCAAGAATGCGTATGAAATTTAATTATTTTTCAAAATTTACTTTCATGGATTTCTTATTAACAGTCATAATTCCTTAAAATAAAAACAACAAAAATATGTTGCATAAAAAATCTTATTTCTTCTTCATTTCTTTCCCAAAGTGTGGCCACTACTATTACTTTGACAGCAGCTGTATGTATGTCTTAAAATTCATTTCGACTCAGTTTCTGGTGACCAAAAATGCAATAAAAATTATGTAGATTTTTGAGTCTCCGGATTTCCGTGTACGCTACTTTGTGCATATTTTTTTTAACAATTACACTAAAAATGCCGCAGTACACAGTCTTGAGCAGAAATGTGCAAGGGAAATGTTTGAGTGTTTGCAGAGGATTTGAGGCAATGAAAAGACAAACGCGTTCGGGAAGGCTATTTAGTATGTAGATATATGTATGTATATATAGTAGTATGTGTAACAGTTTGAATGCCCGCGTTACTGCACCTTTTGTCATAATTCACTCGGCCACCTGTCATGCTTGAACTGAGCCGTAATCAATTTGAATCGAGTGGACGTGCATAAACAATTGCATTGACACTGAGAGGAAAGGATATATGTATGTATGTATGCATGTACATTAGGTCGACTCGCCGTACCTGTCAAGGAATAGCACTGCTTTCTTAAGCGAATAATAAATGTTTATATATTTTATGACTTGCGCCAAAAAGACTTAAGTGCACATTATTGAAGTGAAACTTCTTAGGTGTCGATGGACGAGCGAGAATGGAGAGTAAAATTTCAAGGTCATGCAACGTTTTGGGTATTTTTGTTCCGCGAGAGAAAAAAAAGATATAACGTAGAGGAAAAGGAGAGAGAGAGCTATACCTTATATATATCTTAGATACACTTTAGGCTATTTTTCCTGAGTTTCTCCTTGTGGTTGCTAATTTCTAATAAGATAATACTGCCTACTTTTTGGCGCTTGTTAGTTGGTGCAAACTTGTAGGAAATATATTTTTGGTGCCTACTTTTTCGCGTTATATTTTCTTTATGCCTACTGTTTGGGGCGTTTTTGACCCCATTTTTTTGCATTTTTTTTAGTGCCTACTTTTTGGCGCTTATTTTCGTTTCCTGGCTAGTGCTTGTGCGTACTATAAAGTGTTATCCATTAGGCGTCGGTCCTAGAATCCCTGCGTTTGTGCGGGTGATAAACGCTCGGAGTAGTGCGCGTTCTTGTTGTTTTGTGGCCGGCGTTTACCTACACCGGTCGACCCTTCTCCGTTTTTTGTAAATTTTGTCTATTTGTATTCTCTGCAAATGTTGTATATATATATACATATATATATATATATATATATATTCTTTCTTTCTCTCTCATTCTCTCTCGGGTCTCTCCCTCTTTCTTTGTCTACCTTGAAAGTTTCACTTCTGTTGAGTGTACTACGCTACACGCACTTTTTAATAAATAAATCGTATTTTTATTCTAAATCATACTGTTTTATGGATCATGGCATATCTGCCCCGGCCAACTTCGATATTTCGACATTTTTCTTAATATCAAAAATGCCTGAACGAAATCGATGAATGGAACAAACAAAAAACAGCTAAAGAATTTTTTAGTATGAAATGTCACCTGGACAACAAGCATAAACTTTAAATTGTTTGATCGTTACTTTACGAGATATCGATCACTACAGCCATCGACCGAGGATATAATGGATTTCTTATCGCCCAAACTATAATAATATTTTAAAATTCATTGCTCATGGACAATGTAAATTTATTTCATATGCATATGTATGTGTATAAATACATACAAATATAAATAGAAGTTATTGGCAGAAATTACCCAAAAATGGCTTAACTTAATCTAGGAATTATATTTTGGGAATTAATTCTTTTAATTTGAAAGTAGACCGCCAAGTTGCGATGCTTCGCCAATATGAAGCTGTCATGTTACCTGCGCAAATTAGGATCTCAATGAATTATTTCATAGAAGAAGCGGATTCATCTTAAATTTGATTGAATAAAAACGAACTCCTTACTTTTCTACGCTTTGTCCACATAAATTTGGACGTTTGCTCCCAAGTCACATTTTTTTGTTGCATTACTAACTACTCTACAAACTATCTGTGTATTTCTAAATTGATTATTATACAATATTTAAGGGGCTTTTTACCAATTTCTTATATTTAACATTTACACGTTTTAATTGCTACATTCTTGTTTGGAAAATACCTTTGAATACTAGCCAAATTTTTTTAGCAATACTCAAAAGGCTGGAGCCAGGCTTTATTGAACCTCTTGAGGACTTCACTTCATACACCCAAGTGATGGTAACCTCATCGGAAACATATTCCGTCAATCCCAGTGTTATTTTAATGAAGCCGACAATGTATTCAATCGAGTGCTCGTGGCGACTATACAACTTTGCTTCTGCTGTAGCCCCATTTTTTTTAAGTTTTTTATAGCGTCTTGCGGAACATGAAACATGTTGATATTTTCTTGCGCCCATTATCTTATGGCACAATTTATAACTTGCTTTTGCCATGTTTGTTTAACTAAATTCGTAACAAAATTTAATTAGCTGTTTTAACTTTTCTAACTACCAGGTACACAAGTATAAACATTGCCCTCAAATTACACAACAACCGGAGCAAAAACTATGGTGACTAGGATAAATTTCAACTTAAATAAACTCAATAAGTAAAGCTTGTTTTATTTGTTGGCATACATTCGTACTATAAAATTGGAAAGGGCATTAGTTATTGCTCTTGTTTGCTTTATTGACTGCCCTTATTATTACCTGTCTGTATTAGTTCATTTACTGAAGCTAATCTTATCATCTACCATGAATAAGTAAATATTATAAATATATTAGAAATATAAGTGCATATTTAACTTTTAAGCTAAAGAAAACAGACTACAGCCGGGAGGCAAGAAAAATAGCATAGAACTTATGTCCACATCAAAGAAGATATAGACTGTAGGACACAGAAGGAGAGGCGCTGTAGTTGGCAGGTAGAAGCCTGTAAGCACAAAGGTTCACAGCGTAAGAATTAAATTCTAATATGTAACTATCGGCCACTTGTTTAAATGGAACTTACATGTGCGTGTGTGTGTATGTGTGTGCGAAAGGGGTGTCGCTACACTGGGGCGGAAAAGCCTCAAAGAAAATAACATGATAAATGCAAATTTATAATTTATTCATTAAATATTTAGGTTTTACTAGAAAACTTACTAAAATTCAAATTTCAGCGAATATAAAAACAAAACAGCAAATAATGGCAGTGGTGATGCCAACGGAATGTTTGTCCTACAGATTTTACTTTACCTCCATTTTTGTTCAAAATTCCTAGAATGAGCAACACAGTGTCTTGCTAAGGAAGCCGATTTGTCAAAAGGGAACAAGAAACTTGTTTGTTGGGCAAACGTTTTATGATGGAATCATGGCTAAAGAGACGATTTACCAATTGGCTGAGTATAATTTTTCCTTCTTTTTTAGTAAAACTTAGAAACAAAATACAGGGTGGCTGATGAAAGCCGCTACAAAAAAAAATTGAATAACTTTTTTTCTTTTTAAGTTATCTGTTCCATTTTTGTTTTAATTTGCAGATTGGTCTTTAAAATTTATTAAAATGGATAACTGGGACACGCAAACAAGAATTTGGATAGTCCGCCGCTATCACGCACTGGAGTCCGTAGTTTTGGTACAGAGAGAGTACAGGCGGATGTTTGGCGGCGATCCCCCGAGCAGATGGACCATAATGAGACTGGTGAATAATTTTGCTGAGCAAGGAACAGTCGCAAGAAGGCCTTATCATCGAAACCCACCAGTTCGGACGGAGGAAACGATCGCTGCTGTAGCTGCAGCTATACAAAGCAATCCAAGGGTTTCAACAAGAAGCTTATCTGCTCAACTTGGTGTCAGCCGACAGTCTTTGCAAACAATAATGCACAAAGATTTAAACTTATTTCCCTACAAAATTCAAATGGTTAACAAACTGAATGCAGCAGACTTGCCGATTCGCTTGGAATTTTGCCAGAAGATCCTGCAAATGGTGGAAGAAGACCAAAACATGTTAAACTGCCTTTTCATGTCTGATGAGGCCCATTTCGATTTAAACGGCAATGTGAACAAACAAAATTGTCGAATATGGAGTACTTCTAACCCACAGATACTCCACGAGACGGAATTGCATCCTCTTCGCGTGACAGTGTGGTGTGCGGTTTCTTCACGCTGTATTGTCGGGCCTTATTTTTTTGAAGAAAATGGTCACACCGTTACGGTTACTGGAGACCGTTATTTGAAAATGCTGAAAGAATTTTTCTATCCAGAACTACGCTGAAAGAGAATTCCTTTCAACTCTGTATGGTTTCAACAAGATGGGGCAACGTCTCACATAGCCCAGACTGTTATGACAGAGTTGCGACGAAAATTTCCTAATAAACTGATTTCAAGAAACTCCGAATTTCGTTGGCCCCCCAGGTCGCCTGACCTTACTGCACCTGACTTTTTCTTGTGGGGTTTATGTAAACAATGTAAACAAGAAGTTTATAAAACAAAGCCAACAAATTTGGATGAACTAAAACAATCCATTCGGGCAACAATTGCGGCTATTCCTGTCGCAACTCTCAAAGCAGCAATGAACGACTTTTTACTAAGATGCCGCACTTGTGTCAACGAGCATGGGCGGCATTTAAATTCAATTATTTTTAAAACTAGTTAAGCTACATTTAATAAAATTTAATGACCTTCAACTTGAAAAAAAAATAAATGAATTCCATACACTAAAAAAAAAGTTATTTGAGTTTCTTAACGTATCAAAATTCATCAGCCACCCTGTACGTTAAATACGCCGGCTGTAGATATCTCACTGTTAGAGATCTCATAACAATATCAAAACGCTAGTGCTACATTTCCAGACTGGTACTTCAACCATTTCACCTACCGGCCTACTAATTAGCTATTTTACGTATTTTTTCAGTACCTTTATACATTCCCATGGCAGCCGATTCTACGTTACCGGAATGACTCGGATTTTTCCCGACCAAGGGCTGCGGCCTCAGTAAACTAGCCCTGTCTAGTGAACCATTTATCATCATCGTTTATCAAAGGAAAAACATGTTTCCCTCTTTCTTCATGCTTCGTAAATGTAATCCTTTATAAGGGAGTGTCAAAACCCCTTGTCATTATTTACCTAAACTTTTATAATTGAATCATGCTAAAATACGGCTTTTGTGTCAAATTTCAAATTTTTATTTTCTTTTCAAATTTCGCTTGTACTTACCCAGCACAAATTTGGCAAACAATCCCACCGCTGTGATGACAATCTGACTAGCAATGAGCCAGAAACCTGAATGATACCGCATGCGGTTGAATATCCAATCGATGTTATAGCTCATAGCGAGTTGTGACTGTGGTTGGGGCTCTTGCTGAGGCTGGATGTGATACTGGCGAAATGCAAAGGCGATGATGAAGGCGAGATTTGGTGTTCGTTCGTTTCGTTGGTGGTTGTGATGGTTTTGAGATGGTTGAATAGAGAGAATAAAAACACAAGGAAATTAAAAATGTATGAATTAATTGATTGCCGTTTTGTTGTTTTTGATTTTTCGCTTTATTTAAAAACGCTTTTGTTAAACTTTTTTTTTTCTTTAAGGCACTTAAGGCTGTACATACATTTGTATGTATGTAAATAACATTACTTTTTAGTGAATTTGGTTAACTGAAACAATGTTAAAACAATTAATAAAGCAAAACTCTCTATCTGTATTTCATTTCAAGTTGTTGCACAAACGAAAATGCAAGAATTGCGTGTTGCACAATGACAGCGAAACGCGGGCGTGCTTAAAATAGCTTCACAAAATATACATATGTATGTATTGTATATGTATGAGCAGGCAATATGCTTCTTCAGAAATAAATTTTTTATTTTTTTACTTGATAATCGCACTGGGAATTTATTGTCACTTAAGGCAGAAATTTCATAGAAGATCATAGTTTTTCAATAATCAAAATTTTATGCACTGGCCAAAAATGTAAAGAGGTAAGATTTTAATATTACTTTTTTTCTTATTATTCAGCTGCTATTTTATTAATAAACTTTTCTGTTTAACCTTATCGTTACAAAGGCGTTTTGACGCGGTTTATAGTGGAGAAAAACAAAGCGAAAAATTCGAGCTTACAGGTCAAATAAATTTGTATTCATTTTCTATTATATTTCATTTTTAAATAATTTTTCGATGGGAAAAATTAGCTAAGGTTTAATTTCTTCAAACACACTGACAGTCAGTGTCACTAAAAATCGTGCAATAATTTTTTTGACAGTTTTTGTTCACTTGTTATCTTTTATACATTCTAGCGAAAACAGTAAAACCTAAAAAAGATTTCTAAAGTTATGAAAAAAATTCCGTTCAAATTTCAAACTTTTCATAAATTTATTATAGAGCCGATTATTATATATATATATAATTGGCGCGTACACCCTTTTTGGGTGTTTGACCGAGCTCCTCCTCCTATTTGTGGCGTGCGTCTGGATGTTGTTCCACAAGGAGGAGCTTTTTCATGGCAGAAATACACTCGGAGGTTTGACATTGCCTGCTGAGGTGCGACCGCTATTAGAAAACAACTTTTTCTTAATTTTGGTGGCTCACGGAGATTCTAACCTACGTCTTCCAAATGGTAGTCACGCACCAACCCATTTGGCTATGGTGGCCGCCTTTTGCAATACTATACAGAAATAGCGAAGTGAGAATTTGACAAAATTTGTAATAAATACCAAAAAACAGTACTAAAAAGCACACAGGCTATGCCATGCAAATCAAAGTTCAGAAGGACAAAGCTAAAAAAACTCTAAATCTGAAAAAAGAAGCACCAGAATTTATTCACAAATTGTGGCGTTAGAAGTTATGAGCCTAAGTAGCACAGATATTATGGGCCCAATGTATGAAGAAGTTACACTTCTATAGATTTCTCATCTCAATATAGGACAACACGGTCTGGGAAGCTTGGAGGAGAGTATTAAAACTGACAGCAACCCTTTTCTTCGTAAGTTGTTTTCTTGCTGTAATTATTTTTTGAAATCCTAATCCTAATTATGGGCACCAGACAAAACATTTTAATTTGCAATTAAAAATTTTGTTCTTGCTTCTTTTGGAACTATGTATATATGTGTAATTTCACTTCATATTAAATTACACAATAGCTGCGTTTTTTGTTGTTACTAATAATTAACTTTAATGATAAAACAACAAGAAATCGGAAACCAAATTTCTTGAATGCCGAATAAAAAATGCATCGACAGCCGAGCGACACGCCAGTTATTAAAAATTAGATTACGGACATGGTTTCTTGGAGGCAGAAGCGAAAGTTAATTTTAATAAGATTCTTAGAAAAACGCCCAATCGCAGTGGGCACTTTATTAATTATTGGCTACATTTTTTCCAGAAACATGAGCTACAATAATTAAAATGGTTAAGGTTTTTAAACATTTTTTGTGTCAAATTTTCAAGTCGATCGGAGAAAAAAAAATTAACTAAATTTTTGCAATTTTTTTCACATAAGTCACCAGCTATTTCTGACAACTGTTTTGTTTTTTTTAATTATTAATTTTACAAAAACAAATTTGCCAGTTTTTTTTGTTTTGTTTTTTGCGAAAATCTGTTTTGTGCAACGAAAAATTGGAAAATCGAAAAAACAAATTCTCCCTGGAGTGGTTCGAGAGAAACATCTCCTCTAACAAATGAATTTTATTTTATTTTTTCAGATGATTCTGTTGCGAGTTTTTATGCAAAATCAACTTTTTTCGAGGTGCCTCCGGAGATTCATTGCCACTCGCTCAATTTTGCAATTTTGAATCTCCAAAAAAAAATTCTTAAAAATTTGCTTTTTTCAACGTATTAACCTTACCCCCGGAAATTCGGGTGAATAACTGAATTATTAAAAACAACTTTAGTAATTTTGCAAATCGATAGCAAAAAAAATGTATTTTTATTTATACAATATTATTTTTACTGCTGTTAGCTACCAATTTCTATTTTCTGTTTCTGTTGGCAGCTCATCTTCCGTTCAACATTATTAGAAATTAACCGACAAATGTTTGCGTACTAACTTTCTTCTTTATTTATCTACAGATTATCTTCTGATAAGATAACAGATATTGAGAAAACGGTACTTAATAGTGTTACGAAGGGTAGCACCGAGACCTCGGTTTTTTTGTTTACTCTAATGCCCTTAATGGGCTTGGTTTCATTTTATGCTTAACCTTTGAATGGGTATTACTTCTAGGCCAATCTATATTAAAACATAGAAACTTAACGAATTTGCGACATCAAATTATAAAGTCTGTTCATGAAGCAAATAGTTTGTAACAATTGTATTACATGTTTTGGTGTTCATGTACTCAAAAACTTACAAAGTAGGGGAAAGTGAGAAAGCAAAATGACATCTCTCAAGTTGAAAGTTTTTACTGGATAAATTTTACTTATAAGAATTTGCAAGTGAGAAAAACAGCTGACTGCAAAGTAAAAACAAACACGAATTAAAATTAGCGAATTGCAATTTCTAATGGAATGTTCTTCAGCTGACAGCGATGATGAACTGCAACAAATTATTGTGGACAAGATGAAATTATGTGATTCTGAAGCTCGTTATTTTACATTTTATTTGCGTTATCTTTTTTTAATTTGATACGAGGTAGCTCAAGTGAAATTTTTTTTAAGTTTTGTGATTTTTCCTGCCTGCAATTTAATCAGCTGTTCATAAAACTTGCAAATCGTTACTGGTTTTGCGTTAATGAACTTTTTTTAATTTTTTTTCTCTTTGAGAGAGAATTCTCGGAAATTAAGTTACTGGATCATTTTTACATGAACAGACCCATTGCCACCACAGCCAGATATGTTGCTGCCACCGTTTGCATCCCTTTAGGTGATGGCGCTTTCGCTTTGGCTACTCTTAACTGTAGGAGCAATGTGTGCAAAAATATATTTTATTCAAAAAAATGTTATGCTAGTAGAAATGATAGCGTAAACAGAGCTAAAAACAGTATTTAAGCGGAAATATTACGTGTTGTTATTGAAATATCAATATTAATTTTTCACTTATTTATTCGCTACGTAAAAGAAAAAAATTTGCACAACAAAAAGACAAAGCAAAGCAATTCAAAAAAAAAAAAAAAATACAAAAAAAAACAGCCACTGATGACACAAGTTGTGAAGCTGCGATTCATTTTATCTAAACCGGCATGCGTGAGAGTGGTGGCAGGTGATTGCAAGAGCACGAAACAACAAATACATTGAGATGTTGAACTTCCTGGCTACAGCGTAACTCCCTAGTCGCCTATTGAGGCGGGAGTGACACAAACATAAATAAAATTGTAGTATCTACTCGGGGTGTGACGGAGCCAACGAAAGACAGAAAATTAAGAAAATGGCACAACATAAGTTTTAAAATCATTTTTGTCACTTCATTTACAAAAACATTTTGTTTTTTCGCACATTCTTTCATTCTATCATTTAAACAAATTTTGAAAACATTTAAATTAAGGCTATTTACCCTTGTTAAGTGGCAAAAGCATACGCCAATTCCATAACTAAGCATATAAATTAATTTAGTTAATTTCGGTGGGTTTCCTGCCGCGGCTGCTGCTGCTACTTCTGCCGCTATTATATTTGCTTTTGCCCGGTCGTTGTCGTCGGAAGTGTGCGACTATTTTCATTACTAAATATAGCACAGAATTTTTGATAATTTTTCTAATCAAATTTGATTTTGTACTTTATGTATTAAAATTTCATTTTATTTTAAATATTTTTTTTTTTGCATATAGTTTATAAATAATTATGCTGACGAATTGGGCTGCATATGTTACACGACGTATACTATTTCGATCTTTGATACGTTTTTTCTGACACAAATCTTAACTGCTTGACACTATTTTACTGCAAAATTTCCTTTTTTCTTCACGCAAATTACCGCACGACGCGTTCGCGTTCCTACGCCTTTCCAAACGGTGGGAGCTAACAACAATAACTGGCACTCATCTGCTAGCAAAAAGGCAAGCAACCACCAGCTGTCGCGAGCTAGCTAAAATCTCCCAATAGAGCGTACAAGTGAGTGTGCAATGACGCTCCGAGTAGTCCCGTTGTAGTTGTCGGCTGCTGATAGCAGACTATACTCGCACACCTGTGGACATTTCATATTATCAAACTATTCGTAGTAGCGCTCAGAGAGAACAAAATTTTACAACTTCACAATGGCATAGTAAGAACTTTGAGCTACCCCCAAAAGCATGCTGGCGTCTCGCCTGCAGTCGCGCACTTGACAATGTTAAACACAGAATGCAATTGCTTATGTAATATATGTATGCTTATTCACGCTGAGGAGGTATCGTATGCGCTGTGGAGGGTTGACGAGTACACTGACGGAAGGATAAAATAACCCATTATATATGTATTTACTAAAAATAATTTTTGTTCAAAAATAAAAAATAAAAAAATTATATTTTCACTGTACTAGGTACTATAGTCTATACAGATGGCAGTAAAATGGATTGTGGTGTTGGAGCTGGTATATATGTATTCTCATAGACTTAAAATTGAAAAATCTGTGCGTCTCCCTAATACTTACAGTGTCTTACAGGCGGAAGTACTGGCAATTGGGGAAGTTTGTAGGCTACTAATCGCAGATCCCTCTTTTAAGAGCAATATCGCTATTCTTTCGGATAACCAAGCTGCAATACAGGCTCTGAGTTCGCCTACAACAACCTCTAAAGTGGTGGAACAAAGCAGGTCTAGCCTTACCACGTTGAGCGAAAACCATAAAGCTACGTTAATTTGGGTCCCGGGACATCGGAGCATTGAAGGTAATGAAAAAGCGGATGAACTGGCAAGAAGGGGATCTGCCATGAATAACGCTCTTGCAGAATCGGTATTCACACCATTAGGTGCAGTCAAGAGTGCACTTTCCCTAAAATACCTCCGAATCGCACCATTGTAGATGGAGAGACCAGACGAAATGCAAAATCAACATTGATAAACATGAAACGACGGGACGCCTGGAGACTAATGGCAGTCATAACTGGCTTTTGGTCTGTGGGAGAGCAAGCAGCCAAAACGGGCATCCCTCACAACACATACTGTCAGAGTTGTAAACAACCGGAGCAAAAGGAATCAATCTTCCGTTTCCTCTGCGAATGCCCTGCCCTACGGAAGGACAGAATGTTAACCCTGGGTAAACCGCTGTTCGAGAGTCTAGAACAGCTGACTGGCTTAGATATCAACAACCTGATAAGGTTCCTGAACCGCGCAGACTGGATATAGTTATTCTGTAAATAACCGTTAAACAAGTTGGTAACGAGGATGTGGCTACAAAAGGGTGCGGAAGCGCTAGTTGCATTCTGGAAGAATCACCACTCAAACCAACCAACCAACCACTACTATAGTTACACTACACAGTACGCTGTTGGAATTTGTGAATTTTACAATAAAAAATTTAAAAAATCAAAAATTAAATCTAATTTTTAGTCTCTTTGAACTGGCGCTATATTAGATAGATCACATAAAAATTTAATGGGCTACAAGACTACATACTCAGCATTTTTCTAAAAACTCTGACCAAAAAGTTTGAAATTTTCATTAAAATTTGTGCAATTTTTTAAAGTTTGTACAAAGTTTGACTTCAATTTCTATGGTTTTTGTTGTGATATAAACTATATTTTTACAAAAAAAATTGAATAAAGATAAATAAAAAATCAAAACTTGGCAATATGTGGCGCTGCTCATTTTGTGAACACAGGTGTATATATTTTTCCTTTTAAAACACTATTTTAATTTAGATCCTTAAATACATCCTTTTCCAATGCTCACAATTTGGGCATGTGGAACGTTGACATTTTCATAGATGTTTGCTTAAATCGATCAAGAAATTGACAATGCAGTGCGCATACGTTTAGTTTTTACTTGTACTTTTTCAATTCTGTCCGCCTTCAAAGCAAGAAACGATTTTTAACCTTGATAATAGCCTCTTTCAAAGGCGCTATTTTCAACCGCTGTGTCTTCCATGAAATAATTAAGTGTGTCTTCGAACAAAACAACAAATGAGAACATTGGCCGTGAAAGTCACGCCACTTGTGACAAACACGCAACCTTGTCTGCACACAATGTTAATAGCTTATAGCCAAAGTGCCTTGGAGAATAATTGGATTTGTTTGAAGATTTTCTGTTTTTGGATTTATTGAAAATATGTATGTATGCATTTGAATGTGTCCAGGATGTTCAGACATTCACTTACCCGTTTTGATGAAGTTGGATATCCAGCAGCGCAAGGTTTTTGAAGGCGCACAATTCTCATGTGACTCGACCCCCCCATGAGCCGTAAACGGCCGCAAAAACTTGATCCAGCCAACCTCAACATCTCCTTTCTGATATGTTGTCTTTCTTGCTAATGAAAGTTCCTAACAATACTGTTAGGCAATGTTGATCGGAGATGTGCACAAGAGAACGCCAACTTCTCCGAAACCGCACTTTTAGCTGCAATCCGCAGCCAAGTTAGTTAATAGATTAACTTTAGTCAATATGTCTTTTGAAATGGAACATAACTAAAATTGGCAAATATAAATAAGTCTGATTTGCAGAGAACGTCAAAGTTCTCTATTATTTGGCATTTTGTTTTGTATTATTCGTTACTTTTTCAATTCATTCGTAAATATTTATATTTTCATTGTGAATGAGATTGTTAGTGTTACCTCTATACATTAGCGCCCTTGGTGTTTAATTAAGCAATAATGTAAAAAATACATACCTATACCAGCTATTTAGTACAAAAATAGATAACTTTATTCTTTACTAAGGGAATTCGTCGATCTAGATGCATGTAAATATTTTCAAATTATTAAATGCAAACTTATTTCACGGATTAAGAAACAAAAAAATTATAAATTGACGCCGTTGTATTAAAAGACGCGGGCGTAGAATTCTCCTACTCTCTGCCGGAACTGTCATCGGCGTTTATCAGTAGCATAACTATTCGTATAAGAAGTTAAAATTCTGCGGTTGGTGAGTGGTTTGTTTTTCCAGACGATTTTATTTTATTAATACTTGAACGGAATATATACCAAATTAAATCATGTCTGGGCATTTCCAACCACTTAAATCTTCACGTGTGCTACGTAAAATCAAAGAAATCACCAAACCCACAGGGGAACCGGTGATAATTAATCGTAATCCACGTAATCTGGAAAGATTGCGTATTGCACTTAAACCCAACGGATATTTTTTGGAGAAACCAGGACGTTCATTTTGGCACAAATTGGAACTCACTGTAAGTGGTCGCTACGCTACTGCAGAAGTCAGGCATTTCCAAAATGGTCCAGTTATCGGTGCTAGCACATCGGAGTGGGCCATTAAGAAACATCTATACAAAACATGCGACACACCTGCCTTCGTAAATCTCGCACGCGTATTTGCTATGAGATGCCTTCAATCTGGTATTACCGAAATGGCCTGCAATATCGACGCAGTTCCTGGTGGTAAAATTGACAAATTTCTCAGAACCTTAGAAGAAAATGGTCTTAAGTTGCAAGAACCTGAACGATACGTTGCACCACTGCCGTGGGATGCTGTGAGACACGAAAAACCATGGGAAGTAGTGGAAGACCTTTTACAATCCGAACAACAACCGAAGAAAAATGTATCAAACAAAAAAGAATAAACAATGGGTTTTCCTTTTTTTTTACCGATAAATCGTTTCATTTTTATTCAAGTTGAATGTATGTATGTATGGTTTTAATTCATCGGCAGCGTGAAGAATATTCCCTTGATTCGGATCAAAAACTCATCAAGCACCGGCTAACTTATTCATATTTGTCCTTGATATCCTTCCACAGTTTCTAGAAAGATCGTAAAATACATGGTCAAATATATGGTCTTACATAATTGCACAGGCTGACGAATCTCAACATACTCCTTTATTGATCGAATCGAAAATTGTGTTCGACGTTACATCAAGTGCGCGCTCGAAGAAAAACACTGATGCCATAATTGCCACGGCGTAGGTGGAGGTCCTTTTGAACAAAGAGTTGTAGATAACCTTCATTTTCCCACAATTATTTTAACGTTTTCCAATTGACTCGCAAAATCGTTTCGTAAACTTACGTAGATAATTATCAAGTAACAGCTGTTGTCAAAAATAATGTGGTTGTCAAATTATTCAATCACAGTAGATCCGATAAACATCGATTAATTGTGGAAGGTTTTATGCTGTGTCTCCACCCCACGGAATTCGCCCTACTTTCACGCCGCATTCGTAATTCACCTAGGCAGTTTTGTTTCTCATTCTTATTTGTTGCTTGTTATTATTATTTGCTGTGAACATTAGATTGGGAGAAAGAAATATTTTGCAGCGAAAAAGCTAAATTAATTTACTCTTTCCAGCAATAAGAAACCAGCAAACGACATTAGACTGTCGAAAAAACCAAAATAAAAAAAAGAGGTTGTCTGTAAAGTCGGTTTACTGACGATAGTTTAACGTGACAACGTCATAGGAAAATATTGATGGAATGGTTGCAATTTTCAAAACAAAATTTTAATTTTATTTGTTTGATAGATATTTTGTATGGATATAGAGGAGGAGGTAAATGGAATTGCAATGGAAAAGGTCAAGTTACATTTACAAAAACGTGAAAAATTACGAAACATTTATCAAATTCATGAAAGATATCTTCAATTTCGATTGTGCATCAGACGTTAATAAGTCAACAACACTAAGAGGCACCACCATCGATTTGCCTTTTTCAAGACACTTTACACTCGAAACACTCCCTTTCATTTCCTACTTTTTCTATCATCGTCCTATTCTCAACAGAGAAATGGTTCATTACCATACAAATGCGCATATACATACATATACATACATATATATATATGCTCACTCAAGTAGGACAGAGCCAGATGTCGAACGTTGCCGAACGCGGGGGCCGATTGTGCTCTTTGTCGTTCGTTCCGCGCTCTCGCTTGCAGTTCAAGCACATTAGCTTACATTTGCTTGCGTACGGAATAGATTCGTATATTTGATATGTCCATATGACTTGTATGCATTTTTACATATAGATTTGTTCTTTTTGAAAATTGCGCGAAATTGTATATGTATATGCATGTTTATAAACATATATTAGTATACAACATATCTTATAAGGTATATGGAAAATATTACCATACATTTTTTCCTTCATATATAATAAAAAAATTAATAATAATAACATTAAGACAACAGGTATTATTAACAAAGTTGGTTTTATTTTAAATTCTTCAAGTAAATCAAATTAATAATAATCAATAAGAAGGCATATGCAAATACAAATACGTGAATTTATATATGTACATATGCGTATATACATACATATATACGCTCACTTAAGTAGGAGAGAGCAAGATGTCGAAAGTTGCCGTTCGTTTGCTTTGTTTGCTTTGTCGTTCGTTCCGCGCTTTCGCTTGCAGTTCATTCAATGCAATGAGCAAGGTACCGACAAATGAGCAAGGTAACGGCAATGAGCAAGGTAACGACATATGAGCAAGGTAACACTAATGAGCAAGGTAACGACTCATTTTTTCGTGCGTGCAGCCTGTTAAATCGAATTATATTGTAAGACGTTATCACGTCAAAATATATTTGATATGGGGTGAAAAAGTAAACGGAATGGTGCTGGAGTTGCAGAACCAAGGATTTTGTAATCGGTGATGGAGATGAATACAAAATATATAGAAAGAAAATATAGAAATATTTTGTATGGCGAATTACGTAATTCGAACTTGGACTTTAAAGGAACTGGACTATAAAGGATTCCATGCTAATTCCAATGACTTAAATATTTTTGAATATGAAGGTAAGTTTCGCAGTGAAGAATTATAATTTCGATAATTCAAAACTTTTAGTGCCTTATGTGTGGTCAAATTTACCATAGAAAAACTCTTTAAAATATGGTTAAACACAATTTTCATTACATAAAAAAATTACTTTGTGAAGAGAGAAACTCCTGATTGAGGATTTATTTAATAAGTGTTTTTTATTGTACTTCAGAACGGTGCATAATACTCAGTCTTGAATGAATCTCATTGAAAAAGGTTTTGACCTGACGTAATTAAAGAGTTTCGTTATATTTAACATACTTTTTTTAGTATTGTGTTTACTACCAACTTATTTCGTATTTTTATAAAATTTACACATGCTCATTATTTTAACATCTTCCACCGGTTTCTTTCAAAATCTATCTAAAATTGCGTCACGGCAAAGTAACTCCAAAAACTTTACTTCAATCTGCAAAGTCTTGTGTTCTGCCATTCTTGCGAACGCTTGCTATCGAATTTTAACTTTTATTGCTCAAATCTACCATTGTGAATGCTTTTATTGTTTTCTTGAGCTTTTTCACCATCTTCATTGTACGTCACAAGACTGCAAAATCCAATTTGAGTTATAAATATTCCAACCAAGTGAAGCTTTGGTGAAACCGCCAGCTAATTATTATAATTAAAGCACAAATATTAATAATTTAATTTGTAGTTTCCTTCTGTTTACACACAACAGTGAAAAACATGGTTGATTTAACTGATGCATCTTCACCATTTCAACAAAGTATTCCCGATCTGGCAGTTTATATACCGGCTGTGATTGTATTTGGGATTGCAGGTGAGTGAATGTAAATGAATGGACCATTTCATGAATTATCAATATTTTTCAACAAAAAATCTGTCGCATGCAATATAAGATGGATAATACTGATACCCGTCTGCTACTAAGACGTTTCGCAATATAATCAGATAACGTTGATTTCCTAACTAATTCGCCATCTATAATTCTTTTTACTACGCTAAGCTATGTTAACTTGCGTAAGCTAACTTTCCCCTAATTATGCTGAAATTATAAATATACCCATTTGTTGCTGAAGGTTCCCAAGGAAATTAATGTTCTCTGATATAATTAAACCCAGCTTACTGTTACTTTGCAATCAAAAATTATGCCACGTTCCAACCGAAAACTAGCTGTTGTTTTCAATTGAGTTTTGCAGTCATTCACACCTTTTAGATTTTAGTACCGGCGGCATGCTTTTTTACTTATTTCATGTTGAAGTTTTCTTGCTCTTAGCGATTTAAAAAATAAGATGGTTTTGAATGTGTCGTTTCTAATTTAGTTTAGTTGTATGCTATTTCGAATTGTTCCTGCTGTTTTGCTAACTTCTTAATGAGTTTGTGTTTTATTGGGGCTTTATTCTTGCAATTTTTATAACATTTTCTTTAACCCCAACACAATAATAATATGAAAGTGAGAAAATCGGGAAAAATCGCGATTATAATTTTGTTTGATTCAGAATTAATAAAATGCAGAAAGTTCTTTTAAAATTGACATATTTTTTTAGAATACAAATTTTTAAATAAAGCACAATAGGTATAACTAAATACATATAAGTTTATCAGTTCATATTTGTTATAAGGGCAAACTTTTAATGCTCTAATCTACAAAAATATACATACAAAAATATTTGAAAAGCAATGTCGCGCTCCCATTTTTAATTTGTTTAATGCATGCGTGTTTACATGAATATACACATGCACTATATTTGGTGATGGAAAAATGCCGGCAATTTGTTATATTGAGGCAAACGAGGCTACGACCACTGGCGCACAAGTAAGTTAACGCCAGCCTATCAAAAACACAAAGCTTTTCATATCTTATCACAATTTATATGATATGCGTTCCTTTGATTTTTCATATACATATGTACATGCATATTCGTACACATACATATGAATTTGTATGTATAATCTGTTTTAATTTTTTTTCTTGTATATTTAAAATAATAGCGTTCTATGTACATTATACAATACGTATTTTATTATATTTCATTCGAACACGTCGATTTATTTGCTTTGCCGACCATCGCATGCGTCTTGGTGGTCAGAGAAGTGCTGACGTTGTCAAAAGTCTGCACCTTTCAAATAACGTATAAATTATATTTTGCGTTCAAGCAGATTAGCGCTATATTCCTTTACAATTTACCTCAGAGAAAAACCCATTTCTGGACTTCTATTGACCACAATGCTTTTTAATAATATCAGTATCTTATTTAGTGAACTACTGTGCGGCTGTGCATTCAGAAATTGTAATTGTTTAAACTAATTTAATAAATATTTTTTTAGTTGCGGTGCAATAATTTAATTAAAAATGTTGCAGTTAACGATGCTTGCTTGGGAGGCAGTGATACTTCGAAATTATATTATTTCCTATTTATTTCTAACGCTTGATATATTAGTTCGATTCATTTAAAATTGTGGTGGATGAACTATGAAAAAAATATCACTTTTTATATGACACTTGGGACATTAATATAACAATAATTGATTGATGAAAAATTTAAATGCAGTAATTATTAAGAAATATTTGATTAAAAAAAAAATAAGAAAAAAAAGTTGCGCAGCCGGTAGGATTCGAACCTACGCTCCCAGAGGGAATCTGATTTCGAGTCAGACGCCTTAACCACTCGGCCACGACTGCTTATAATATTTTATTGCTTAAGTTGTCACTTCAATCGGTTGTGCATGTCAGGCAATTATTTTAATGTGTAGTATAGCGCAATAGCAATGCTGCCGGATAATTATAAATGGAAAAGCATTAAAGTTGGGGTGTATCATCAGGCAACTTTTATCTATTACTATTGATGTTAATGCACAAAAACAGCTTTTTTTATTTATTTATTTGGATTACTAATTTATTGCTAGCACGAAATATGCCCTTTTGTTCATGTTTGTATTTTTAAATTAAAATTTTTTTTGATTTTAATATAATAAAATCTTTTCTACAGTCTTGGGCAAAAGTCCGATGGTACTAAAAAAAAAGACTTGAAATTGTTACATTTTATTTTTTCGTGTCTATTCGAATTCAGAAAAGTTGGATACTTAACAATTTTAGCCTTTCGCAAAAATTGAAGATAACTTTTTAATTAAACCATTGTTTTATTTTTTTAAATATATTATTTAGAATAAACAAGATTTAATTCTCTACGAAATAGAATTGATGAAATTTTCAGTCAATGTTTGACTAATTACTTTCCATTCGTAATTCTTAAAGCTATTAATTTTTAATTGAGAAATTTTAGAATAATTCCGAACAAGAACGCGATCATCCAAAACCTTCTAGCAATTCTCAACAATATTAACCCTTTGCGGTCGTATTAAGTTTGGACTGGGTGTCGTACTGGTCAAAATTAATTTCCGTTGAAGGAGTAGTGATACATAACATGTAATATTATGAAGGATAAACAAGATTTATTAATTCTATAAATATGTAAATACAGTATAAAATATGATTCCTTGCTGTGGTGGCTGAGTGTAGACATACGACTGCAAAGGGTTAAAATCCGAACTTAATGGTGACCACTCCAGATAATAATAATTATAATAAACCCTACGATTGACTTTCTATGCTCAACGGTGCCAAGTAAATCAGGAGTCTGTTACAGAAAAAAATTCATCGGCTGAATAAAAACTTTGTTTGACTTAAGTATAAGGTAATTTGCCGAGTGTGAAGCTATAGAGTTTTCCAAACAGAGAAATGCTATTTTTTTTTATATAAACGATCGGATGTTCATTTCATTATAAAGAGGAAGGTATGCCGTTAATAGTGGAAAATAAAATGACCACCACGTCCACGCTTACAGTACAATATCCCTTTCATGAAATTTTCCATAACCGAATTGCAAAGTGGCTGCCCTACGTCCTCGATAGCCTCACGAATTCCATCTTCGAAGTCTTGAATCGACCCTGGGCTGCTGGCGTATACCCTCTCTTTCAAGTGGCCCAAAAAAAAAAGTCACAAGGTGTTAAATCACAAGATCTCGGTGGTCAATTGTGATCACCTCTTCGAGAGATAATACGGTCCGGAAACTTTACCCGTAAAAGATCAATGGTTTTGTTGCTTTTGTAGCACGTAGTGCCGTCTTGTTGAATGAACGTTGTCCAGATCAATACCATCCAATTCGGGCCATAAAAAATCATTAATTAATTTTTTACAAAGAACGATTTTATTAAACAAATAAAATTTTTAATTATTCAAATAATGTCTACTTTAAAGTTACTAATAGCACGTAAAGTTAGTGAAAATATTGAAGTGCACGGCTCCTGCAGATGATAACCCAAGCGTCCTAAACAAAAAAAAAAAAACGTTCGGCGGTGGACAAAATATCTCCGGTTTGGATTATCTGAAATTGAAAAGCCAATTAGATTATTTTTGTTGATAGATAAAGCTAGGTATTAATCGACGGAATAGTCAAAATTTCGCGAAAAATTGCCTAAAAAAAATCATTAGAATTCTTATTCCTTCGATTAATACCTGGAGAATATATCTGAGAAGGTTGTGTTAAAAGTTCAAGACGATCGGTTCAGCCGTTTTTGAGTAATCGTGTCCACCGACTTCGAAAACGCGGTTTTGAGAAAAACGCGTTTAAAGTTTGAAAAGCACTTTGCATAGGGTAAAAATTCTCTGAAAGGCCTTTTCAAAATTGGGTGTAACTTCGAAAATATTCACCGGAACGATAATAAATTTTCTGTGTTCATTCTTAAATATATGTACAATAAGAAAATAAAATAAAAACAAAATCGATTTTTTGAAAATTCTAACTTTATATAACCCCTTAAACATCTCTCGATAGCGCAATCCATTCACCAATAACACTTGTTATTGGAAAACCCTTTACATTGTTCTGTTTGAAAATTGTATATTTCGTGGGAGTTAGATTTTCGGCCAATTATCATTGCAACAACAATAATTGATTGTCGTGTCATATCTCCCAAATTGTGTTTTTTTTGTTTTTGTAAATTATCTCCCAATCTTCTAAAATCATAATTTGTACGTAAATTTGACATAAAATTAACTGTGTTCAAAAGTGATTCAACTTTTGAGCAAAATTAGTAATACAATTTATTATATAAATTACTAATTCTAGTTTCTCACAGTTCTATTCTTCAGTACTAAATACTTACATATTATAAAAAAAATAAAGAAATGAAAGACCATAAAAATGTTGACTTGCTAAATTAGCATTTTTAAATTCAACTTTAGTGGCAGTTAACTGTGCGAAGCTGTATTTCTTTGTTGAAACCTTAAAGTGTTGACGTGCTTCCATCTAATTTTTTAAAGCATGATTTGTTTTGAATAATTCATTTAAGTGACATTCAGTAATTGCTAAAAAATACTTTCAATTATTCTTTCTCTTCCAAACGCATTTATCGTAGCAAACGTTTTCCAAGAAGCACTTGTTGGTACTACTTTTAGAAAGAATCCTTGCCTATGAAAAAAAAAGCTTATGACATTTTGTAGAATTCCTCAATTTTTGCATGCTTCCATAGTACTCGTATATATACATATATAGGTTAATTCTAGCTAAATTCTATAACAGAATAAGAAAGAATAGTGTCTTATAAACTAGAGGCCTTGGTAGTTAAATTGCCATTCAGTTTCTCATTTCCTCAGCATGTGGCTCATTATGTAAAGAAAATAATAATTATTTTGAATACTCTGACAGTAACTGTAGTACAAAGCAAGTTATTAAATACAGGATAAGATACTCTCATTTTTTATCGCTATTTTATATTATTTAGTTTGAACAGAACTTTCAATGGAAAATTCTTCGAAATACAACTTTCAAAAATCGATTATTGAAATAAATTTATATTTCATTGTCTATTCATCTTGTTTAGGCCCCTAAGACTCTGAATCGTTCCCTCACGCATGTTACCTACAAGGAGGCACAAAATTAATCATCCGTTTTTTTTTTTGGAACAACTTTTTACTAAAAAAAATTGGCTTGAATGATGGGAATTTTTACTTTGACTTTTGCGTGCTCCATAGACCAGCCATGTGTATACAGTAGGGCTGGTCGATTTAAAAATCGCTCATTGCTCTGTGAAAATCGTATTCTAAGGATCAAAATAAGAAACTTTGCCGAAGGAACCATACCTCTAAAACGAATTCTGATGCTCCCAATTTGGGTCGAACGAAAAATCCCACTTTGACCCATTTAGAGTGTTCCAATCGAGTGCAAATGTATGACCGACCCCCACTAACTTTGGACGGCCGATCCACCCATGCCAGTGGCACACCCCCTGGAGCTCCCCTGGGGGTTCCCCATACAATCATTTCAAAATATCACCATTTTTGGCCTTTACATGAGAAAAGAAACTAAAGAGTTCGACCCAAATTGGGGGGCATCAGAATTCGTTTTAGAGGTATGGTTCCTTCGACAAAGTTTCTTATTTTGATCCCTAGAATATGATTTTACAGAGTAATGGGCGATTTTTTTGCCTCCCCACAAATCGACCCGGCCTAGTATACAGCTATCTAGTTCACAAGTGTGAAATTCTGATTGAAATACAACGCTATTTGCAAAAATTATAAATCTTGCTAAAGGATGATTAATTTTGAGCCACCTTGCATATTCACTTTACGCTAAGGTTACGCTCAGTTTATCATAGTTACGTACTTCCGCCTTCCCAATATTTTCTATCATTCTTTAAATGTTCCTGTGCCGGTCAGATTACAGAAAATACCGCCACTGCAGGTTCTTCAATTCAAAATGAGTCAATTCTATAAATTCCGTTCACAGTAACTGAGGAACTATTGGACTTATTTTTAGAAAGTTTAAAGAAGCGAGCGCTTTTGTTTAATACTGTCAGTCTTAGCGCCACTTTTGCAGTGCTAATTCAACTGTGACAAAATTTTAAATTAACTTTTAAATTTGGGAGGAAAAAAATTGGAAAATGGATCTAGGTTAGGTTACGGTCGTTGCCACACTCCATAAGAATATAGAATATCATTTTTTTATGAAAAATTTATATACACATTACTTGGGTTTAAAATCGGTTTCAATTTTAATTATTGGAATTTTTTTTTTTCAAAAATGTACAGTACACATTTTTTGTTTGTGTAAATTGTAAGCTCTCATCATATATTCGTCCTCCCTTGCAAGCATAATCGTACATATAATCCTTTTAATGCAATTATTTAAATGAAATTACCTTTTCTACTCATAAAAATAACAAATAAATATTTTAACTGAAATCACATGTACAACAATAAATTATCACATACGGATTGCATTAGAATTTCGTTAAAGTGCCAATTATCGTATCCTGAGCAAGTGCTTCGCGTATCGCAGGAGCAGTAACAAAACAGAAAAACGAAAATAACGCATTAAACAGACAATTACTTTGCTCACAATGGCCGATGATCCAGTAAATCAACAACAGTTTGCCGAAGATGTGGCAGCACTTGCCGCTGCTGGTTCTGGTGATAATCTTGGTAATCCGTATGGCAATCTTGGTGACCCTAAAGGCAATTTTAAAATGCCTAGTGTTGATGAGGTTTGGAAATTGATCCAACAGATGGAGGGTATAAGCGACGAGGAAAAGGAAAATTTAAAGGAGAATCTTTACAATCCACAAGAAGGCACAGCTGAGGATTTTATGCGCCGCTATGCTGAGCCCGGCCCTGTGCACTCCTCCTGGGATTATATGATCTTCTTTGCAATGATTGCGCTTATTTTGCTCGTTTTTGGTAAGCCAGGAAAACAGAGGAAATTTCTATACTAATTAACAAATTTCTAAAAATTAAAAAGGTTTTTAAACTGTATATGCATATCTATTTTTATTTCTAAAAATGTGTGTTTTTATTAAATATTTTAAGTTAGTTTCAAACGAAATCACGCCAACCAGATTTACTACCATAAATTGCTAAATTCTTACAGATAAAGTTCTATATCTCCTTAGTTTTTTTTCTGATTGGCTCAACATTTTGCCACAAAATTAAGAAAGTGTTAGGACTTAAAAAAAAGGGGGGAAAATAATACCCGGTTTCTGGGAAGAATCCTTAAATGTGCTTAAAGTCTCACTAGTTCACAGTTGCCCTTACTAAAGTAAGGTAAAGGTAAAGTTCTATATCTCCACTGATAGGCTTGAAATTTTTACATAATTTGAAATTTATTATATTTTAAAATGAAAACAAAAAATCCAAATAATAAAAACAAATTTTTGTAATTGCGATTGTTCTGCGGTTCCTGCCAAAAAATACCGTCCCACAGACTAGTTCATTGGAGGACTGCTGCTCTCAGAAATGTTCTCCCAAAGCTAAGTGCACGCACTGCGATTAGGACTTACTCGTATTTGGAGAGAATTAATATTTCAAATATTTTATATCATTCCAACGATTCAATAAACAAATATCCTTACCTAAAGGCAGAAAGGTTCATCGTTAGAAAATGAACTTGCAATAAATAATTGTTTACTAAGTTAATAACTTCCACCTTGATCCACTGATTTCAAGATCGCAGGAGGTCTTAACATATTATTTAATCCGGACTTTTTTCTACTTAACATAGTTTTGTAGATGGACTAGAATTGCACTTAAATGTTTGTCTATCTTTTAATCTGAGGGGCCGGTTTCCAGATTTTGCTGTCTGTTGATCACGTTAGTTTTTCATGCAGAGATGAGACTTAATACACGGTGGCGCAAAGGTCAAAATAAAGATTTGCATCACTTAAAACAATTTGCGGTATTTACAATAATAAAAAAGTTATTCAAAAACAAAATTTGATGATTAAATTTGCGCCACCTTTGACATATAACATTAGTCAAAAATTGTATTTTGCCCTAGAATCCAGGAGTAATTATGAGTAATGTTTTCTGATATATATATTATATATAATTGGCGCGTACACTCTTTTTTGGGTGTTTGGCCGAGCTCCTCCTCCTATTCGTGGTGTGCGTCTTGATGTTGTTCCACAAATGGACGGCAGATATTTTTATGAGGAGCTTTTTCATGGCAGAAATACACTCGGAGGTTTGCCATTGCCTGCCGAGGGGCGACCGCTATTAGAAAAATGTTTTTCTTAATTTTGGGGTTTCACCGAGATTCGAACCAACGTTCTCTCTGTGAAGTCCGAATTGTAGTCGCGCACCAACCCATTCGGCTACGGCGGCCAATGTTTTCGGATAATGCAACATATTTTCGTCCCGAACAGCGGTAGTCAGATGTTGAAACTTATTCGCAGTAAATTTCTCCTGCTCAGTAATAAGATCAAATGCATGCTTAGGTCTATGGACCGCGATCTGGTTCTATCTATAGCAGGGAACGACCGAACATCTATTTTTGAGGTGGAACCAAGCATCTGCCAATTTCGGCCGAAACCGAACTGAACATATGCAAGGGCCCAAATAATAAACATTCAATGATTTTTTCAAAGTCCACTTATTTTATTGATAAATAAGCAAAAAAGCTGCATAAATTGTAATTAAATTAATTTAATCTCTATTTGTTGTAGCAGCATAAATGTAAATGATGGAGTGACAATGCTCTAGGTCGTTCTGGTAACATATAATAGACTGGCATACGAAAGAATTTAAGCTCATAATTTACACTAACGGGCAATAAAATTGTTGTGCAACATATGAACAAGTTGTTACATATTTTTATTTAGTGTTTATTCGTTTTTTTATAAAAGTTTAACTCATTATACAACAAAAACCATGTGAATCGTTTTTTCAAACTTTTTGCAAAAATTCTGCAAATTTTCAAGAAAAATGCGTGACATTGCCAGCAAAAACAAAAAATTTCATAAATAGATGCATAGACAAGTTGTATCGAAGTTATGGACGCCGCAATGACTATTGAACGAATGTAGAATGTACTCGTAATAGTTATTTGTGCATTAAAGAATATAAAGTTTACTCCAGAAGCGGTCTGATGCATGTACACCTGTAACACATGGGCTGAAAAGTCCCAGGCCTAACAAAGAAAACACGTTTCTTTTTTTCAAAATTAGCTTTATTCATCAACTTAATTTCCATCAAGAACAACATTTCAATACCATTTTTGTAGAACGATTTTTCTTTTGCCTCAAAACAGGCCTCAGTTTCAGCGATAACCTCTTCATTCGAGCTAAATTTACCGGCGAACATTGTTTGACGCCCGTGAACAGCCAGTAGTCGCTGGTCGGCAAATTTGGCGAATATGGGAACAAGTGCTGTTGTCTTGAAAGTGAGCAAAAACGGCACCCACTTTGAACAGAGTTTTCTCATAGCCAAATGCTTATGCAATATAAAGCCAACACAATCTTTACGATGCCAGTTAACTCACGCAACTTCACTTGTCGATCATTCAAATCGATTTTGTGGATTTTTTGTTTTCTTGTGTTACCGCCTCATTTGGAAGTCCACTGCGTTGTGCATCATGGGTGTCTCTACGGCCAAGTCAGCAAACCATCGTTTTGTTGTTGTTCCTAAACGAGCGGAGTCCCCATAACACTTTTGAAGCTATTGATTCACGTGAACGGTATTTTTTCCCATCAAAAAGATGTGTAAAATTAAATAACGAAATTCTTTTTGATCCATTGTTTCGAAAATGACAAAAGTAGCATCACTCTTAGCACAATAACTCACGAACTATGAATAGAATATAATGAAATTTTAGCAGCTAAGGTTAGTATTAACTGAAAAAGAGGTGAATACAATAAAACTAGTGCCATCTATGTGTTAGGCCCGGAACTTTTCAGCCCATGTGTTACATACACATATGTATTCTTTAAACATTTTCTTCGAACCCATTCTCCCTAAGCTTATCAAGTGTTTTATATGAAACTCAAGGCATTTAAGGAAGGGCCACCCTATGAGCAAATAATGCTGTAAGAAAGAACATTTCAATTGGAAGAGTTCCAGTCTGCGGGGCGAGATAAAATAGTATACTAGACTCAAGAATGTTCGGGGTTATTTATATCTGGTCCCAATTCTTGTGTATAAATCTATTAGCTGTTATTGGTTTTCAATAACTTTCTGATACGATGCCTACCAAAGTGAAAATAATATTTTAAGGTGCTAAAACCGATTTTTAATATGTTATATTTTCTCATGCCATTGCGGTAAGCAAAATTCCAAACTTCCTAAATAAGCTTAATATGTTTCAACTCCAACTATCTACCATTCGCTTATCGGCCATATCAGTACGATAAGTTATACGAGTACGATATTCAATGTAAACACTATCGGCAAAATGTTTTAGGTCTTACATTCGAGTATGTATAGTGCGCAACGCGCATTCGCTGGAAGAGTAGCATATCTAAAAAGCATTTTTTTAAGATAATATGCAGAAATGCCAACCAGTCTTCCTTCTATGCTGTGTAAAATATATAGCGCCCATAAACATAAAGCAATAAAATATGAGTTGTTGTAATAGAAAGCAATAGTAACGGAAGACTTTAAGCCGGTTTTTTTCGATATTTTGATTTGTTGAATTATGACGTTCTTCCAGCAAACGTGCGACATGTATACACCAACCATTACACACATGAAATACACAATAAATGGAGCAAAGCTAAAACAAAAATAGAAAAATAAAAAATAATGAAACAATAAAGCGCGCGCCAACTTCTATGCGACTGTCTTGCATTTTTTACGCTCCCACCACGTGGTTCCTCTAACGACTCGCGTGTACTTAGTGTTCAGCAGTTGTCGGTCTCTCCGCTTGTTGGACGCTGATTCGTTAGCAGTCGAACGCCGTCACTTAACATATTCGTACACAATTTTTCGTGGCATTGCTCGCTCGCGTGCACAAACCCATAGATAGTTTTGTAGATTCGCCCAATACGTGAGCGTATGTTCTGACGGTTATGGCAACCGGCGGCGGTGAACACCTTCACATAATCGATCAGCTGCAAAGCACTGTGCAATCGATCATAAGGCAAATTGGCGGCGATAATAGTTATGCAAAACGGCTGGTCGACAAAATACATGCCCTGCAGGAGAAGGTGGAATCGCTTTCGGGCCAGGAGCGCATCGAATTTCTACACAATGCTAAGGATACGCTGCGCAACACTATCGAGCATGCCGAGCAAAAGCTAATGCAATACACGAACTTTCAGCAGGTTTACACATACTCGATCGTGGCGGCTGTGATATTTACAGTGCTTTTAGTGATCGGTGTGTTGGAATTTTAGCTGAATTATTTTTTCTTTGTTACTTATTACGATTATTGTTAAATGATTAGTACTCGTATGAAGAAGCTTTGAAAATTTGAGTGCGCGTGCTTGGGTTGTAAAGTTCAGTTATATTTATATTTATTTGTGATCGTTCAATTATAGTTCAATTATATTTCTATTTATTTGTGATCGCTCTGGGTGTGAGAGACTATGAATCAGCTGTGGCAAATGGTTTCACTAATATTATATTATTGTTAGATGGCTTTTAACGTGATTACAAACGGAAATTTATTCGACTACTGATTGTGTGTGTGCACTTTGATCTCGCCCGAAACAAGCAAGCAAGCAAGAGCAAGAAATGCTCTGAAATGCATGAAAATGATGTTGCGTGTTTTGATTACAGTTCGACGTTGTTTATTTAATGAATAACGTTAAAAAGAAAGTGGTTTAACGGGTTTTGTACGATGTTTGTTTCCAGCCTGGGCACGTAGTAACCATTTCTTCAAATCACTAATTTGTTTTGCTGCTGTTGACTTGTGTACTCACGCACGCACATACGACTAACGACATTAATAGGTATATGAAAAATCATGTTTTCTCGGTCAATAATTTAGCTCTGTATTTATATAATATAGGATATTAGGGCGGGCCATTTTGTATGAAACTATTTTTTCGACTTCGTGCCTGGCAGATTCGAATCTTAAGAATTATAAGAAAAAAGGTCATTTGAATCAATTTTAGGTGCCCCAAATTTTGAAAGTAGCCTCACTTGTATTCAAATGTCACTTCATGTTTTTACAATATTCCAAATATTTTCATGCTAAAAATATTTTTCGTTGAATTTTGAGAAAATTCTTGTATAACCAAAACCTTATAAATCAAAGTTCTAAATTTTCTAAAATTATTACTATTATCATCAAAATTTCAGATTTTTTAATCAGATTTTTAAAAAAATTCCTGGGGAAGCAGCTTTATATAAGTATGAGCATTCCTCCAACAGTCAGTTCTACATTACCGAAACGACCCGGATTTACTATATATGCGGCCAGGGACTGTCACCCTAGCGGCACTTCCCGTACGGGTATGGGGAATGTTTTTGCTGCTGTTGTAGTATAGAGCTCATTAGCTATTACATAGCTCTATGGAGATTATATTTTAAAGAAATATTTTTCAACTGAAAATGTGGATCATATGGTACCAGTATTAAACAAAAATTTCCAAAAACTAAGAGTTTATATAACTCTTGAAAAATAAAAGAAATATTCAGCCAAAGTTCAGCTATTACTTTGCCGAAGACGAAACAAAATCGAACTGAACTTTTGTGACCGAAGCGGAAGTTCGGTCGTTCTCTAATCTTTGGGCGTAGAAAAGTTGTATCGAAGTTATGGATGCCCCAATTACTATTGAGCTAAATCTTTTCCAAAAAAAGGTACTTCGGGAACCCTTATACGTATGTATAAGTACTTTCGTTTATTTCAAGTCTAGCACAGAATTATAGTTTGTACAGATAACTCAGAGCGAATGTGAACTTAAATTACTACGGCTAATTAAATTAAAAAAAGAGTTCAGATTTCATAAAAATCATCTTTTGTCACCGAAAAGTCACGCGAAATAGAAATCGAAATCTCATTGAATTCTCTTAGAACGCGAGCAATAGGATAGAAAGGGAATGTTCCTTAATAAGGATGAGCAATCAATTTCTCCTTAAATTATGCTAAAAACAAAAGGCAGTGAGAGTATAGACCTGCTCTCTAGAGACTTTTAGTTAATTAAAATCAAATGGGACTTATAGGAAGGGATAAGATATGAGAATATAACATTTCAGAGCATATTTGAGGAGCACCTTCTGTACACGTTCAATTCTGCCAATTGCAAATTGGTGGCAAGGCCTCCAGATAAATGGTGCATACTCTAATTTAGAGCGAATAAAGGAAATAAAAATTAATTGGTGAGTGTCAGGGTGCGAGAATTTCAAGCTATTATGCCGTATAGAACCTAAGGTGTGTCTATTAATTATTAGGATGTGCCTATTAAATGAAAAATGTGAGTCAAAGATCACTCCAAGATCTTTGAATTCACGGACAGATTCAAGTAACACTTTGAGTTTTGGCGAAAGTAACATGAAAACATTTCTTGATATTTAGAGAAATGCCAGAGTTGCCGCACCAGCGAATGAGCGCATTAATTTCCGATTGCAACATAGTTCTTCTAACCACACAAACTGTTTTCAAATCATCAGCATAAAGAAGGAAATTGGCAAACGAAAAACTAATACTACTACTAATATCATTGATAAATAGAACGAAGGGTAGAGGCCCTAAAATACTGTCTTGTTGCAGTGAAAGGTTCCGTTCATTCATCCTCAATCATTACTACACATCGTGTGTCCGATAAATAAGATTTCAATTATTGAACGAAAACAGAATGAAACCCAAGCGGGGCTAACTTACGAATTGCATAAGAAACTCTATCAAATGCTTTAGAAAATGCCGTGTAAACACAGTTGCCTTGAAAGCCTTCAGCAAAAGTTGAAAAACAATATTCACCAAAAGCAGCTGTAGACCTACTCGTGACAAATCTATGCTGATTGGGCGAAATTAAACTCTTAGTCGCAAAGTGCATCTTATCTTTTACAATTCCTTCGAAAATTTTGGATATAATAGAAAGAAAGTAATTGCACACATCATTCTTTTGGCCGCTTTTGAAAATTGGAGAAATAGTTGGGATTTTCCAATAGTTGTTAAGAACTCCAGAAGATAAAGATTTTTTAAAAATTACTTTCATAGGAATAACAATATCCGGACAGTTTTTAAGACAAATTACGGAGAGCCTATCCTTATTAGTCTGCGTAGAAATTTTTAAACCCATGACCCCATTCTCAATGTCCAGAGAAACAAGGTTTAAATAGTCAAAATTAAAAGGTAGAAAGTGACAGTAGATTAACATGACAAGAAGAAAATGAGTCTGCATCATCACAAGTGAAATTAGATTTGAAAAAATCGGCAAACAACTTGGCTACGTAGTAGTACAATGGTCTACTGACTGAGTGCTTGGACTTGTCCAACCCCCCACAAATCTCAAATCTAAGTTGTCTACGTCCGCAGGTGTGGTAGCAGATTTCTCATTAAAACGCGCCGCAGAAAAGACTCCAGCGCTTGACTTGTTGGGTTTAACAAACCGCCAAAAGGCCTTGGGATTTGACGTAATATTCTCTTCAATCCTAAGAATATAATTTCTATACAGAAAATTGTTTAAAAAGTTGAATTTTTTAAGGATTGCTGGTAATTTGTAAAGATATTTTGATTCTTAGATTCTAAAAATTGTTTCTGAAACTTGTTCTGCTTGTTTTTAAGTTTTTTAAGAAATCTTTCCTGCTAATGTCAAGTGAAACGCTGTTCAACCTAGAAAAGCACAATAGGAGAAATGGAAAACAAGTGCCTTCGTCTTCGTGTCTAGTCTTGGCAGCAAAAAACTCCCAAAAAAAAAAAAAGACATTCATGATAATTAGGTAAATATTAATTTCGATATAACTCTCTTCGTATTAATTAAACATAGCATAATTTGACATTTAGGGGGATCGAAATTAACTGTAGAGCTTTCCTCTATTGGACTTTGTTTCTTATAATTTTAAGTAGAATTCGAATCTGTTTGAAACTATATCGGAACAAAATGACCCCGCCCTAATATACATGCATACATGTGTATGCAATAGGTGCTTCTTTTAGAGGTATAGAACAAAACAAAAAACAATATTTTTATTCTGTTTTCCATCATTTAGTGCTTATTAATAATTTCCCGCGCGTGGCCATCACCACTGTGCCCTTTGATGAGACTCCGATCGCTCCAATTTTGTATTTATACCTGCATAACCGACTTAACCTGGCTAATAACGACCCGAATGCAGGCCTCTAAGTCGTCAATTAGAACAGTGTGTTGACGTACCCTCACAATAAATAGTCCAAAGTATTTCAATCACATAACCCAGGCGGCCAATTTACAATTTTATTTGCTGACTATGAAAACGGTTTGTTCAATGTATTATGGCTATCAATAGAAGTGAAATTTGTATATCATTTATACATTAATCATTTCGCTTAAAAGCTGCTCAGTTGGATAAAGTGTTCAGTAAGTTTAACATACAGAAATTCGTTTTAGAAATGAAGTTCCACATTTTTTAAAAATGGTTTTACTGTGAGCAGTGTAAACATAACCAAAATGTGCTTACTTTAACGACTCGCTTAACAGATAAACTCTATCGAAAGTTCATCAGGTCTAAAAAAAGTCTCGTTATTTATTATATTCAGCGTATTAATTAAGGTTTTTCTCTTTTCTAACACGTTTTTATTAGCGTTTGGTCAGGAAGGGCAAACAATTTACTCGTGTTTAGTTAATTAACGGCTCCAACTGAGCAAGTCCCATTTCAATGCAAGTTAGGGTGCTTGATTTTCTACTTAATTTATTATAAAAGTATAAAAAAATAATTAATGGGAAAATTTTACTTTTGAAAATCAGACAAAATAAACACCTTAAAGATTTAAGGCATTTGAATAAATAATTGCTCGTATTTGAGTTTCTACTAGGGCTTCTAAAATCCAAATTAATTAATTAATTTATTTATTCAAAAGGTCAAGAAAATATAATTTCCGACTGACTACTAAAACTAAAGAGTAATGGAAATATATACATAATTCAATTAGAAACTTACATGTAACTAAAATATAGAGTCAGTAGAACAAAAAATTATTTCTTGGCAACTGAGCAAATTAGAATTGGAGATGTCATTAAAATTACGAATAGCACGTTCAGTAGGAGCATTGCGGGCACAATTTGTATTGAACTTATCTAAAATATATAAATAATATAGAAAGGAAGGGCATTACGAAGAATTCTGTGAGGTGTAAGAAAACTTATGCTTTGCTCTGCTAAGAAAGCCCTAATGCAATATTCACTAAAAACAGCGAGATTAGACACTGTGGACCGTCCAGTGACGAATCCATGCTGATTGCACGATTATTTTAGTGGCAAAGGACATCTTTTCTTTGACGATGGTTTCAAAAAGTTTTGAAATTGTCGAGAGTTTGGAAATTGGTCGATAATTACTTTGTTGATTCTTATTGCGGCTTTAAAAATTAGGGATATACTTGTTAGTTTCCAGCCATCAATGAAAATTCCAAAAGATAATGACTTACTTTAGATTATTTTTAGAGGTGAAATAACTGCCGGGCATTTCTTTAGAAAAATTACAGGAAGGCCATTGATATCTGTCTGTGATCAGGGGTTTTAAGCTTAATATGCCATGTTCGACATCATCATATGATACATAGACTTAGGTGCCTAAAATTCAGAGTTGAGGATTGATTTTTAAAGATCGATCTAAAAAGCGACCAGAATCTGAATCACTATCACTCTGAACAAAATTAGATTGGAATATTGGCATTATTTCCAATATACTCAGGCATCCCGAAGTTTTGGTGCCCAGGATAAGCCATATTCGCTTAGTAATGCGACTATCACTGCAGCAGTATTTCTCAAAAATTGAAGGGGGTATTTTTTGCTGTTACAACAACAACAATAACAGTTCAATGTTGCTTAATTCTGTTAATTCTTGGCGTATGTGAATTCGTAAGTGGGATTTTCATGGGAGCACAGCGTCGCCGTTACACCTGAAGATGTGCGAGACATTCCGAGCTCCATAAATATGTAGATTGGACTGAACCTTTGTACATTTCATATTGATAAACTAATTCCTTTCTATGGTACATATATACATAAAAGGTTAACCAGGCCTTTTTTCTATCGCAAGAAATGTGAAGCTTTACTGGGCTTCGCGACATAAAGTAAAAAGGGAATTGAAGAGCGCCAGGTTATCAAGCTAGTCAAGTAAGACGTTTGTCTAAAGGATGGACCTGTCAATATTTGCAAGTTCTTCTCAATGTCGTCTTCTCCGTTTTCTTAGGACCATTACATTTCCCTTTCTTTTTCAACTCATAATGACGTGCTCACGAAGTTCGTGTTCTGCTTAATCGGCAAAACTTGTCGCACCAATCGTGTTTTAGACATACTTCATGGCATCCACCAAGCGAGCAAAGTTTTGGGCAAACTCCAAGCCGTTTAATGGATGTCGACCTGTACAAGAAACCATGCCATGAACATCAAATTCCACTTATCCGTGTGGTTGCACACAAGAAATTGGGTGAATGGTGTAGACTTGGCGGATGTGCTTTTGTGGTTATTAAGGATTTCGGGCAGGAGACTCCTGCTTTGGATATTGTGAAAGAACATTTGCGACAAAAATAGCTAAATGCGCTCTGAATATTTAGTTTTAAATAATGCGGACCAAATATTGTATTTTTTTGCTGCGGTCAAGGATAACAAACTTTTATATCAAATTCGTGTGCTTTTGAGTTGTAAAATCCTTTCATAAATAAAAAATTTAATTTAATAACATACGTGCCGCTCAAAAGTTGGATCGCCATATGTCTATGTTCTATTAATTATTATGGCCATCTGTGTCATCTATATGTTGTCCCAGGTGACGCGCTGTTTCGAGGAGCTCAGATTAAAAGGTGAACGGGAAATGCCGGACAGAAATGTGTTGAATCTATCGAGGCCGACTTCGAATAGGTGGGCGTTGAACCAGCTACTGCATCCAGCATCTGCCAGTGTTATGCAGCTCAATGTTTGTCGTTGTTGGATTGCCTCGTCGTACAAATCCTTCTGCTGAGGGGAATGCTGCTGAAGTGGCAGTCTCTTACTTACTTTAGTAAGATGGCACTACAACCGTATGTCGGTTTTGGTCGAATCCCAAGCCGTGTGTCATCTAGCTCAGTTTGCTGGCGTCAATTGGTGACACCGAGTGCTGCCTCAGTGCTTTTATGCCTCACTTGGTCTCCCCCATGTAGATATATATTCCTTTTCTCGTCGTTCACCGGTAGGTTTCCCCGCACTTTCGCTCATCCTCGAAACATGGCCAAGTCAGCGCAGCCGCTATATTATAATACGCGTCACTATTTACACACCTCGGAATAGCTTATATAGCTCGCTGTTCCATTGGATACGAAACTCATTCTCCCCTACGCGAAGAGGACTAAAGACTTTTCGGAGAATTTTTTATATCGAACGCTCCCAGTGCTTTGTCATCCGTTGTCGTCATCGTCCAAGCTTCTGCGCGGTATAAAAGGACGGAGATGCTTTTGTACAGTGCTGTTTGCGTTTTTCAATAGAGACTCTACTTCCCAATTGTCTGCTGAGCCCACAGTTACACCTGTTGGCAAGAGTTATCCTTCGTTCAATCTCTAGGCTGACGTCGTTGATGTTGTTAACACTGGTTCCAAGATAAAAAAAAGGGCTTCACCACTTAAAATTCGCATTTGCCAACAGTGACGTGTTGTCCAAGACGTGAGCACTCTTTGTATGTTAACAGCAGGCACTTTGTTTTACTCTCGTTCACAGCAAGATCTCGTTTTTCTGCTTTCTTCTCCAGACTGGAGTACGCTGAACATACGGCGCGGTTGTTCAGGTCGACAATATCGTCAGCTTACGCCAATAGTATGACTTTTTTGTAGTAGATAGGGCCAAAGCGATTCAACAGCACGAATAATTTTTTTCAGTAGGAGATTAAAGAAATCACACGAAAGAGATTCGCCATGTCTGAAAACTCGCTTGTTATCGAACGGCTCGGAGAGGTCGTTTTCGATCCTGACGGGGCTTACTGCAGCGCTCAACGTCATTTTACACAGCGACAGTCTCTAGGCAGATATAAATCCAGAGCATTCCGGTGAAGTAAAGCCGACTGTCGTGTTTGGCGTATCTAAAGTGTGGCGCAAAATTAACCATTCAACTTTTTACTAAAAAAAAAATTATTTTGAATGACGGAAATCTTTATTTTGACCCTTACGTGCTCCATTGCTTGTCTGTTTGTATGCTGCAGCTGTCTAGCTCACAAGTGTCAAATATGATTGCCAGAGGACGATATTTGCAAATATTATAAATCTTTCCATAATTGATAATTTTGCGCCACCACAGTTTTGTATTTTGCCGAATTGCATTTCCTATCGTTTAAGGGGTAACACCACTGTGCACGCGTAAAATAAACACGATTTTTGAAGAATTTTTTTGTATAGGAAGGAAAGGGAAAACAATCACTCTGATTTGGGAAGTTATTACTTTTATACTAAAATACAAAACTACAAAGTTTGATCGAAAAATTTTACAAAATGGCGGCATTGGAGACATTTTTGTAATGTGGTTTCTCTTGAAGGAGCTCCGCGGCACGCAGCACAGAGGGTGCAAATTTTAATCTGGAACAAAGAAACATTTTTTTCCTTAATCTAGATAAGAATAGCTAGAGAAACACGTAGGGAATTTAAAAAATATTTATTTTTGTGGATTAGCAAGCATTTGAAGGAAAAAACTCTATTTTGGACTAAAAAACGGCATTTAAATAATGATAAACCGATTGTTTAATCTATCGAAAATCCCCTACGCTCTTCTCTTAAGAAGGCTATTATAAAGACGTAGTGAAAACCCTGATTAAAAATATTTAAAATTGTTTGAGTTATGCTGCGTGCCAATTTCAGAAAACGTGTTTTGAGAAAAACGCGTTTAAAGTTTGGAAATTTGGAGAAGTCGTTAGGTAGCAGTCACTAACGCTTGGTTAAAAGCTTAAAATATTTATGAAATAAACTTCGGTAACATATAAAACTTTTTGTTCTGTATTTTAAAAGGTTCAAAGAATTGTTTAAGCTTATAAAAAAAAATCAATTTTTTGAAATTTCTACAGTGGTGTTACCCCTTAATAGAAGATTCAGTATTTCATTTCTTTTAATCAGCACTTGAGCATAGTCTAAGTACTAAATTTTTGAAATTCTGAACTCGTTAAATTAAACAAAAATTATTTATCACTTATTTATGTTATTTTTTTTATTTTTTTCAGCGCTCTTCGGCTACAAACTATACAAGTCGCTAATGGAGAAGGAACTGAAAAAGCAAGAGAAATTAAAAACCAAACAAGCCAAAAAGTTAAAAAAGACAAATTAAAGTAGACAATTTTAATTCATATATTTACACTAAAGTTACGAATATAACATTCTAAACTGGAATACGCCAATTTTTCTTCACGACGATGCTAATTGCGTTGTATCTTGATGATATGTAGATGAAATCAAATTTATGTATTGCAATTAAGCGCAATTAATATTTAATACCGTAAGTTGTAGAGTGTTTTAAAAACTTATAATGCAATATCTATACAAAAGCTCTATACACCAAATCAAAGGCATATGTACGTAAATTTACGGATACATACAAATATATATATACAATTGAAGTTGGATTTAGTTCAATAAATATATAATATATACAAATAATCAAAAAGCGCACGTGATGTATGGTGTTCGCACCTGGTAGAAACGAGAAGAAATATAGACCGTAGATATTTACGAATCGAGCAGCCCTTCGTTGTTTCTTTTTACTGCCAAACATTGTAGTTTACATATGCAATGCCATTGATTACTTTTAACAAGCCTTAAAACACCAAACAATAAATACTCGTCAGAATGTATTGCGTAAGTAATATCCATATAAAGGGTTTTTCAATAAGAGCGGGTAGATGTTGAAATGGAATTAAATGGCGTTTGCTGTGTGGTACGTAGCGCCGTCCTGCTGGAACGACATGTCGTCTAGGTCCATATGGTTCAATATGGGCCATAAGAAATTGGAAGGGCCACCACGTCTACCGAAAAATGGGCGCAATGCGCGCAACGTTTGCGTTAATGAACACTTATTTTGATGCTGTTCAATCGTGTAACTTGCCATGATGATTTGGCATAAACAACTGAATAATAAACAAAAGATTTGACAGATGTCCACAAAACAAAATGGCTGCCACAGGGCGCCAAAATCGACCCACACCAATTGAAAAACCCTTTATGTGTGTGTGTAAATTATTTTTGGGGTAAAAACCAAGTGGATTAGCAAACATTCAGCTGGTAGGATATTCGACGTTTTCAAGTAGAATAAGTTCGCCGCTACTGTTGTTAACCATTTCCATAGTCTCATCGTCCACTACCACCAGCATATAAGTCTCGTTATTGCCACTCGGTAAAACTTCAGCAGCCATGAAGGAGTTTTCACCCGGCAGCTCCACTGCAGCAATGCTCGATTCCTCGGCTTCAAAAAGTATGTCAACAGCGCCTGTATTGGACAGTGTAATATCGTTGTTTGCATTTACATTCTCGCACTTTATTTCTTTAGCTGTTGAATTGGACTTGTTTTTCACTGTTTCGGTTTCTGTTTTGCTTTTTGTTTTTGATTTTGATTTTCGTATTGATGCTGCGGTACTTTTCTTTTGCTGACTGGTAACACTATTTGCTTTAGTTTGTTGCGAATGCAAGGAATGTTTTCTTTTAATGTGATTATTTAGTAGATGTTGTGTGACGTATGCAGCATCACAGCCATCAACAATGGTGTCTGAACATCTGAAGCTGTTTGAGGAAGAGATAATGATAAAGTTTTCTTTGAAATTTTCAAATCATTTCTAATCGCGAAATACTTACGGCTTATCAGCCTTATGCCGTCTGATATGCATATTAAGCGCGCTTTTACGGCCGAATTTTTTAGGGCAATGCGGACAATTGAATTCGGAAATTTCCAAATGCCGAGCAATATGGATATCTAATGATTTTGCATAGTTTGTTGTAAATTTACATTCGCCACATTTGTAAACTGCGGCCGGGTGAACCTGAAAAATACGCATAAATTCGCATATTCAAAACATATTTGCAATATTAATTTATTTTGCTCTTATTAACATACATTCTCCTCGTGCAATTCTTTTTGCGAGCGATGATAGAAACCTTTATTGCAATGCGTGCAAAAGTATCTGCATTCACTAACATGAATTGCTCGCATATGCACCTCTAAGTATCGCCTGCATTTGATTACTTTTCCACAAAGTGTACAAGGGACAGGCACGTGTACATAGTCGATATGCTCTTGCAAGGCCTGCTCATCTCTATATGCGGCTGCACAATGCGGACAGAAGACATTTTCTGCAAGAAGAGTAAGGCATTATTAGCAATGAAATAAAGTAAGCGATTCCAGGCGCATGTACATACTGTTATTGTGCCTTCTAGCCACATGCACGGCCAAGGACATTTTGGTCGGACATACTTTTTCACAAAATTGGCAGGTTAATGCAGTTAATTGGCACTGTGCGATGTGCTCTTGAAGTTCATTCGAATTCGCAAACTTTTGATCACATATTCGACAGGTATTTGATTTGTGAGCGTGACGTTTGTGCCTCTGTAATGGAGTCCATTGCTTGTAACACTCGTCACAATCCTTAAAGTTTAAATATTTAAAATAAATAAGGAATTTTAAGGAGTTTTAAAACTCATTGAATAATAGACACTTACGCCCACATCACACATCAAGAGTCGCTTTAGTGGTAGGCTTTCTAACCAACTTTTGTAATTTTTGTGCGTAGCCATATGTGTACGCTTTGCTTTATGATCTTCGAGTTCTTCATTGCATAGGGGACAGTAAAACATTTCATTTTCATGGACGCCCGTAGCACGATGCTTTCTAAGTGAATCCTTATCTTTAAAATCTTGTGCGCAGAAATGACAGCTGTAAGCTACAATGAGTATTTCCTCTTCAATTTCACCATAAAAACAGTCGGTGCTGAGGTCTGAAGTGTGTTTCTGCAATGGCGTGAAAAATATAAATGGAGATATTTATATCTAAACAAAATTGCACAAACCTCTAAACTGTCGCAGTCACTTCCAATCAAGCCACAACTTGTACAGGTAAACACTCGCACTTCGGCATCAGACTCATGCCATTTCAAGTGATTTTGAAGGATGGCTAAACTGGGAAATATTTTCGGACATAAGTCACATTTATATTCAATATTGGTGTGCACACCTTCCTAAAAGTTAAAAATGGTACTAATTAAAATCGAAGAAAAAAAAAATAATATATATATATTTTTTTATCATACCTTGTGTGCTTGTAGTAATTTTTTGTTGCGGTAAGTTCTTAGACATTCATCACACTCATATTTAGGCTTTATTTTATGCGAATTTTGATGCTTGACGAACGGCTCCATTTCTGCGAATATGCGATCACAGCTAGCAGTGATGTGGGGAAAAGGTTAATATATTTCTTTAATACTTCATTACTGCTACTACTTACATGGTGCACGCCAGTGTTCCCGGTGGTTCGTGCTCATAATTTACATGCACGAAGAACTCGTCTACATTGGTAAAATCTTTGTTGCAAATCAAACAGATTTTAGAACGCCGTTTTGCCAAATGAAATTGCAAGTGAAAAACAAATCTTGATTCAAAGTAAACATTTTTTAGTTTATATGGAACAATATTCGTATTGTCAAATCCGTATTTACCTTTTGTGTGAGACAAATTCTTGTTTGCAATATTGGCAATAAGGCTGCGTGCAAGCTCTGCGCGTTAGTTTGCGATAACAGGAATGCTTATTCAGTTGATGAAAGTTTGAGAACCGTAGATCGCAATAGGGGCAGCTACCGTATATTTTTATGCTAAACGATCAAGAAATAAAGGAATACAAGTTCTACAGATCTAGTAACAGTACATTTTTGCCAAATATTAAATAGATATACATTCTGTCAAAAAAGTACCGGGGATTGTTCAATAAAACGCAAAATGATTGTTTAATCATCAAAATTTATTTTGTCGCCTTCAAAATAGGCTCCACTCGAAGCAATACACATATGCTTAACCACCTTTTAAACGCTTTTGAAGAGATCTTCTTCAGCTCCTTCAGCGAATTCTCTTTAATGGCCTCTATCGACTCAAAGCGCGTCCGCGGAGTGGCAATTTAAGTTTTGGGAAAAGGAAAAATCACAGAGGGCTAGGTGAATACGGTGGTTGTTCGATGATATTTGCCCAGTTTTTGGTCAAAAAAAGTGTACACAATATGAGCCTTGTGAGACGGTGCGTTATCATGGTGCCGTTTCCTACGCGCATAACTCATGTGGATAGCGCCATTCAGCCGCCTGTTGACTGGTTTGCATGTAAAACTCATATACCCACATCTTATCACCTGTTATGAATTATGGGTTCGAATTCATGTCTTCAGCCACCTTCTTTTAATGCATTTTTTGAAAGAAATTCAACTCTATTGGAACGAGTGGGGCAGTCACGCGTCTCATGCCTAATTGACGGTGTAAAATGTTGCGAATTGATACGTGAGACACGATAAGATCACGAGCTACCTCCCTCAAACTTAAGTGGTGGTTTTCCAGTACCATTTCCTTGACTTTGTCGACATTTTCATCCGTTGGTGGGCGACCAGATCGGGGCAAATCTTCTACGACTTCTCGGCCCTCTGGAAAAGCCTTATAGCACTCGTATACCAGTGTTTTTGATAACGAACACTCGCCATAGGCTTTCTGCAACATTTTCAATGATTCGGTACACGAAATTCCGTTAAAAACTCAAAATTTTAGACAAATTCTTTGTACGACATTTTTATCTATAGTGAAAATCGTAGAGCACACCTGTGGTTGACTGATATGCCAAAAACAAGCTAATTGACAGATCACGCACAAACTTTGCGACACTAGAGAGAACAGTTGTACCAACATTCCAGCAAAAAAAAAAAAAAAAAATTTAGACGCGTGAAACTCGCACTTTTTTAAATGAGCAATTCCCGATATTTTTTTGACAAGTTGCACATTGGAATTCTTTCGGCACAACCAACATTCACACCTGCCCTGGTATTTATGCGTACCTTTGCAAATCGCTGTGTCGCAATACCAAGTGTCTGGCAAGTGAGTACTCACTTCGAAACACCACATCACAATCCTGCAAGGTGCATGCATATTCGTTGAACTCATTCTCATGGAACATTATGCAATGCTGCAACAAGTCTTGATACTCTTCAAACTGCTCGCAGCATATCTACGGAATTTAAAATCACATCGAATGTGTCATCTTACTGCTATTCCTCCATTCTATATTGCGATTATTTACCAAACATTCACTATTCCATTTGAATTCCAATGTGTTAAAGTTACTTGCGACGGCTTCATCTAAATATTCCCTAAGGCTATCTGCATTGTCGTCTTCAGTGTTGAATTCATACAACAAATCTGGATCATCTGCGTACGAAAGGCATTATTATATGTACAAATGTACACAAGCACGTGCATACGTTTGATTTAACTCACCTTTTAAATTGGGGAAAGCAAAATTTGGTAGCGCTTCATCATCGCTTTCGATACTTTCAGGAGCGTCCGAAAACTGTTCATCTTCGCTGGTATTTTCTGGCATTTCTTCAGCCATTAGGAAACTATGATTTATTTACAAAAATATTTGACGTGAACTTGCGCGTAAAAATTTTACTACTGAAGAAACAGCTGATTGTGTATGTGCATGGCGACATCTACGTGTGAAATTATGGCGAGATGGAGAACAGGGAGTCGCTAAATTCAATTAAAGAATTATAAGAAGCAAACAATAAATTGCTGAAAATTAAAAAAATAGAATAATTGTTTATGCTCTTTATTTCATATATCGCTGAATGAAAAAACATTTTTCCGTGTTGTTTGTAATTCTGTTTTGGGAAACATGCAATTTTACAATTTATGTTTGATATTCTATTAATTTCATTTCACTTTATTCATTGGCTTGACAACAAGAAGCAAGAATATACATATGTATGTATGTACGAGGTCTGTTCAAAAAATAAGGTGAATTATCAAATCTCGTGGGCTACGTTCATTTGACTTGTGATTATTATTTTTTTTATGTTGGTACACTCGTCTGGAAGATATATTCACTTCTTGACTGCTTGACTCGGTTGGTTTCGATGTCATAACCTTTTAAGCAAATATGGATAATCGACGATGCTCCTGCGACGTTGTTTTTGGTCAAAATTCAGTAATTTTGTAATGAACTTCGCTGCCACACGCTTCATGTCCAAAATTCCCGAAAAGATAGCATGGCATGAGCCAACCGATATGCCGACATCCTCGCAACTTCTCTAATTGTGATTCGACGATTCTGCACAACAATTAAATTTGAGCACATTTTCCTTGTTAGTTGCAGGAATGTCGCATTTTGGAAGCGTTGAAGTGCACCATTATATCGAAGGTGGGCTAAGTTGTTGACCGACTTGGGTCATTTTAAACGGTAACTTACTTCATCTCAGGACTTTTATTAATATATCCGAAATTTTACTTAAGTTATTGGTTGCGGATACATACCTACAGTGATGGCCAAATCGTATACAACCATTGCTCTATTATACAGGGTCCGGCACTCGAAGTGTAACCAATTAAAAAGGCCATACATTTAGTGTGGAAAATTACTTATATTCAATTCAAAGTAAAAAATGTGTGAAAATAATGCAAAATTAAGAATCAATTTACTTTTGCCCGATATGACCACCTCTTGCCTTGACTATGGCTTTGAGACGGTCCAGAAACGAATTGCAAGCTGCCCGAATGTGACTTGAAGGTATTTTGGCCACCTCGCGAGACTCAGCCCATTGAGACTGGTGAATCTTTTAGTTCGGACCTTGCTCCCCAGAATGGCCCAAACAAAAGAATCCATCGGATTCGCATCTGGTGAAATTGAGAGCCATTGTGGGGACGTTATGAAGTACGGAACGTTATTTTTTAGCCATTCTTGGTTCTCTCGAGCTTTGTGAGACGGTGCCGAGTTGTGTTGAAACGTCCATGGTCTCCCACCGAAATGTTTGTCTGCCCACGGCTTCAGGCTCGATGAAAACGATGACTCAAATTCTCGTATGAACGGGCGGTGAAATAAAACCTATCGTTTTGGGAGTTTACGAATTGCTCAATTTGGAAAATTTTCTCGTCAGAAAATGCAAACGAAGCAACTCCTTCGCTCTTTCAAGTCTGACTTGTTGCTGCTTTGGTGTGAAATCATGCGACTTTTGGATCTCTATGAAAGGAGAATCGACACACACCATCTTTTCGTCGACTTCAAAGCTGCATTCGACAGTACGGAAAGGAGTTACCTGTATGCCGCTATGTCTGAATTTGGTATCCCCGCAAAACTAATACGGCTATGTAAGATGACGTTGCTCAACACCAGCAGCGCCGTCAGAATTGGGAAGGACCTCTCCGAGCCGTTTGATACCAAACGAGGTTTCAGACAGGGTGACTCGCTGTCGTGTGACTTCTTTAACCTGATGTTGGAGAGCATCGTACGAGCCGCAGAACTTAATCGCTCAGGCACAATTTTTTATAAGAGCGTACAATTGCTGGCGTATGCCGCGCTGTTAGTTCTGCCTTCTCCAAACTGGATAAAGAGGCAAAGCGAATGGGTTTGGTGGTGAACGAGGACAAAACGAAGTACCTCCTGTCTTCAAACAAACAGTCGGCGCACTCGCGTATCGGCACCCACGTCACTGTTGACAGTTATAATTTTGAGGTTGTAAAAGACTTCGTGTATTTAGGAACCAGCATTAACACCGATAACAATGTCAGCCTTGAAATCCAACGTAGAATCTCTCTTGCCAACAAGTGCTACTTTGGACTAAGTAGGCAATTGAGCAGTAAAGTCCTCTCTCGACGAACAAAACTAACACTCTACAAGACTCTCATCACGCCCGTCCTAACGTATGGCGCAGAAGCTTGGACGATGACAACATCCGATGAAGCGACGCTTGGAGTGTTCGAGAGAAAGATTCTGCGTAAGATTTTTGGACCTTTGCACGTTGGCAATGGCGAATATCGTAGACGATGGAACGATGAGCTGTATGAGCTTTACGACGACATAGACATAGCGCAGCGAATAAAGATCCAGCGGCTTCGTTGGCTGGGTCATGTCGTCCGAATGGATACAAACGCTCCGGCTTTGAAAGTATTCGATGCGGTACCAGCTGGTGGTAGCAGAGGAAGAGGAAGTCCTCCTCTGCGTTGGAAAGATCAGGTGGAGAAGGACTTGGCTTCACTTGGTGTGTCCAATTGGCGCCGGTTAGCACGAGAGAGAAACGACTGGCGCGCTTTGTTAATCTCGGCCAAAATCGCGTAAGCGGTTATCGCGCCAATTAAGAAGAAGAAGAAGGCTTGAATTTGAGATCATTTTTCAGTATGCGGTTGATGCTACGGTCAGATACTTTCAATTCTTTCACCATTTTATTCACACTTCGTCGGGGATTTCGCTCAAGTCGCTTCTTCACTTTTTGAAACATTTCACGTGGCGTTGCAATCTCATTGTAACGAGTAATGGTGCGATAAATAAAAACTTTATTTACTTTGAGGTGCTCGAGTAACGACCAATTGCTGGTTGTGATTTTCCAGCCAAATATAAAGCAATTACGTTTGAAATCCATTACTGATTTTCTTTTTTCGCGTTTACTCTTGGCAAAATGCTTCCGCGCGCTTGTAAACAATACTCTGAACTAGCCTCTGTTAGCCAACTAACAGACAGCAGATGCCCGTGCATCAGCTGTGCGAGCGGTCTGAAGTTGGTTACACTACGAGTGCCGGACCCTGTAGAAAAATAAAAATATAATATATAAACTTTCTATATATAAAACTTTCTATTGTTTGAGAATTATTGGATCTAGATGTACTTCTTGACTCATGTTTTACTTTTTTTAACCATATAAATTGTACTACTCCCAAGACTTCCAGTTTAGTTTTTTTTTAAGTGTCATGCGAGAGATTTTAGGGGTTCTTATACTAGAAATTCGCAGAAGCAAATCAGAATTATTTTGTAGGTGAGGTAAGTATTTTTGTTGTAGCAGTTTATGACATAAAGTCCTCTTAAGAGCAGTAAAGTCATCAGTTCTTGCCGTCAATTTTATCTAACGGTAGGCCCAAGAAAAATGCTTTTTCAGGGTCGATTCTGGATAGGTAGTATTGTTTAACTTGTTACAATATCCGGAGCGTAATTGTGCCAGAGGATATTCGAGGAGCGAGAGTTCGTGACAGTGGTGAGGAGCTCCCGTTGAATGTGGTTAAAAGACTTGTCGAGGTAAGCGTGGTTATATTTGCTTCACAATTTTCAAAATTTTCAAACCTCGTGCTTGACAAAGTCAAAAACAATGCGTGAACGAAGTTCCATTGAGTTTGAGAAAAAAGTTTCATATATACTTTACATACATATATACAAATTTACTCTAAAAAAATGAGCAGTTTTTATAGCTCTGATATCCCGCATACACAATTTTAGCATTTTTGCTTTATTATTGCTGAAAAGCGCATTTTTTTCATTCCTGAAAATTAATGCCATGTGGTAAGTGGGTGTGGATAGAGCTAGATTTTTCGCCATTTTCAATACATATGTCTTACATATGTATATATTAATCCCGATTAACGCCACCGTCTGTCTAGGCTATTAGCGTATCTCATTTCTCGAGTTATCGTGTGCACGAATGGTTAGACAAACTTTGTTAAGCCGATTTCTCTCTTTTCGAAATATTTTGGTATGTCCCGTTATGGTATACAAACAATCGTTATGTTAACCAAGTTTTAATACCCCTGTGTACTAGTGCGCTTTTGTATAAAAATAAAATTATAAATAAGTAAATCAGGATCAAATAATACAGTTTATCAGAAATTCTCATCCTGTTAAATGAATATTTCCAAAAAAATTTAAACACATTTAAAATCGCAGTCCACTAAAACAATTTATGAAACGAAATAGATTCAAACAGAATAATAGAAAAAAAAACAAAAACAAAAAATATATAAAATACCAAAGTATTAGGTAATATAAAGAAAAATTAAATAATGAAATTAAATCAAATAAAACGCCGTTACACACACAATCAAATAGAGAAGAAACATTTGTACATGCATATATATCTTCCCACATTTCGATTTACCAAATTACATGACGTTAATCCAATAAAGGCTGTAATCGATTGTGACATCACCCGCAACCAGCAACAACATCAACAACTTGCCATAATTATATAGCCTACTACACTTTTTAATTCAATCATAAATATCGCAAACCATTTCCCAATACAAAACGTTGATGCTAACGTGAAGGTGCACAAATGAAGCAAAACTCATACGGCGCCATGGGGTAGCTGATGCATTCAAAACGAGTGAGTGTTTGATGTGGATTGTGTTTCTGCGAACAAAAAAAACGGAGTTAATGACCTGTTAATACAGTTAATGATATTATGAACCTATTTTTGTTTTCAAAATTGTAGTGGAAGGCAATGGCGGCTGCAAGTTGCGATTTGACTCTATTAGACTTTTTTATAGTATCCTGAGACAGCTATCCAACGACGATTTAAATGTTGAAACGTGAAATCTAATTGCAAATGCAGATACAACAAGTGCTGATACTCGTGAAAATGTACTGATCAATTGAGTTTTCCGAATAGGCTACTGTAGAGCCAACCGTGGAAGTCATTTCAATGAAATTTTATTCTATGTTTAATGGCAAGCTTTTCTCCTTCTTCTTCATATTTAAAAATGCAATTGCAATCGACTCAACCTGAACAAAATTTGCATTTAATATAAGCACACAAAAATGAAAAAAACACAAATATGGAGTTGCAGTGCTTTAAAAAATTTAACTTAGTACTGACGTGTAATAAGTTTAACGATTGAAATAAAAATATTATAGGTCGATAGGGTGTATTTTTTTTTAAATAAAATATTTACTCATAAAATGTTTAGTTAAAAATCTGTAATTCGAAAAATGTTAATCACTTTTTATCTCTTTTATTTTATTATGTCTTGGGTAATTTTTCTTAATTTCTTAAAGTAAGAAACCATTAAAATTATCATAGAAGGCTTTGAAGTATTCAAATCTAATTACTGAATATCAACAAAATGAAAACCCAAGGAAAGCAAGATAATCAGTTTGAGGAAAAATTGTAGTTTTAGACAAACTAAAATTCTCCACACATCACCGATATGGTTTAATAGCATCAGTAGAAAAGGCTCTAATAACTTGGATGGGGAGTAACAGTAAAAAAAGTACCGCAGATTCGATAAGGTACAAAGCGCTTAAAATTTTTAGCTCTTTTAAAGAAAAGTAACAACCTCCATCTACTTATACTAAAGAATTTAGTGCAAGCAAGAGATGTTTTGAAAACTAAAAAAAAAAAAATACACCATCTGCATAACATTCAACTTAAAAGTGAAATCGCCTCTGATGATGAAAAATCTGCAAAAGAAAAATTATTAAAGACAAAACTTACGTTCCTGACCAAGCATTTAATGCCGATGAGTCCAAGATAGTATGGGAAAAAATGCCCAAAAAAATTGTTTGTCAAAATCGGAGAGATCAGCAGGAAGGTTTAAAGCAGCTAAGGATAGGGTCCCTTCACTTCTTTGTAGTAACGCATCAGGTGATCGTTTTTTGAAACCTTTGCGGATTAATAGATTTCAAAGGCCGCGTGTGATGAAAAGTAAGAATTTGGAAAAATTACCTAATCTCTCATTTCGTGCCATCCAAAAGTAAATCAACTTTTAGTAACCAAGTGGAAAATGTAGCCAACATCTCAATTAGTGAAGCTGCGCCTATGGAAAGCGTTGATGAATTTTCTTTTAGTGACTCGGATAATGATGTTACACAAGTCCTACCAAAAAAAAAAGAAGAATTCTAGCATTACACAGCTCGGAAGAAGAGTAATGTCTGAGTTTGATTGAAAACTTTAAATAAAAAAATAGATTCTTAAACAAATTTTGGTACCAAGTTATTTTTAATTCGCATATAATAAAACATAGTTGTGTTACTTACGGGTAATTTACAATTTTTTTTATTTTTTTATGGTTTTACAAGAGTTATGATAGTATATATTATTGCGAAATAACCAAAGGTAGCGGCTGCACAACAAAATAACTGCCAGTGAGAACATAATTAATATACAATATGTAGCACAATCTGGGCTAGTGTGCAAGGCCTGTCCACTGAATTAAAAATGTTCATAGAACTCAAACAGAGAATTCTAAGACAATTTAAGTTAATTCACTGACTAAATAAATACATTTGATTTAAAATCTAATATCAGATTCAATTCAAATATTTGTATAATTTTGTTTCCAAAAAAGGCTTTATTAATACTAGTTTGTCTCTTTTTCCTTTAAGATACTCCTTTAAAGTTTCAACTTCACATTTTCGAGGAGCAATTATATTAACAAGATAATTCGGCCCACTTGACAGTTTTGCCAAAAACTGTGATAGATTCTGACGCCATTCTAACACATTTTTTATTTTTTTTTTATTCATTAAACTCAGTACAAAAGAAATTATGTCCTCACACTACAGAGTACTCATTGAAAGAGATTTGGTGTTCACTCCATCGAAGAGTTCAATTAAGTCGCGGTTCATCCAACACCGATTGTACTGTATCTACTCTTCCTTCCGAGCTAACGCCTGAAACTATGCAGCGTGTATCTAGCTGCCGACTTTTCTGACCGCCTAGTTTCTACCGCAAGTGCAGTGATTTCGTGACACCGAAAAAATGAAAATCGTATTGGAATAGAAAATAAGAATTTTTAATTTCTATACTGTTTTTTATATAATTTTTTAGAAGTTAAAGGAACCTTTTTAAGTTATGTAATGGAATATGAAAAATAAAATACAATTTTGAATACATCATAATGCAGGAATTGGGTAAGTACAATATCGGGATGCTGAAATCAAATTTAAATCACTTAAATCACTTTCGAAAGCCACATGATTTACAATAATTATTGAACGAAATATGTATAAGTAAGTATCTACAAGGTGGTACATCCAAGTTTTTTGCTATAATTTCAAAAGTAATTATAAAACCATGAAAGAACGTAGTTTCACTAGAAATTTTTCGACAGATACTGAGATTTTTAAAGCTACATAATTTTTTCATATTTGCTGGCAGAGTTATCACATTGCTAATAGTTAAAAGTAAATTATTGTATTTCGAGATGGGAAATTCTTTTACATAACTAAATTTAAAACTTTCTTAGTATTCTCAGACGATCCCAAACAAGTTTAATGTATGATATACATTACATGATTTTACCCATGTCATATTTAAATTTACTTTGGTAAAATTCTTTCAAAGGCAGTTGGAAAAAAAAATTAATTACAATTTTCTATCCGATGATTATGACACATTACAAGCACAAGTAAAATGACAGCTAATATCGTTAAGTGGAGCTACCTTCTTTCTTAATGACATTTTTTCACATTTTGGAAATCAGCTCTCAGTTTCAGCTCTTTTTATGAAGTTTATATCACGTTGGTAGATTGTCGATTTCTTGACGAAAAGTTTTCACCATGTATGTTTGGACCAGCTCTTTTAACACGTTCCCTGTCCGCAGAGCCACATATGGTTCAGTAAACGTGCGCCTGATAAGCACTGATACGTTCCTGAGCCATATGTTTCATGAACGTGCAGAAGCAAAAATGCCCCTCTACGCTCATGGACCATATGTGTTTCAGGTAGAAATACCCTACATCCGCTTTTTGTTTTTTATTTATTATTAAGACTAAAGCTATCCTAGACTACAAAAAAACAAACTATTCAAAAACCCTTGTTGGACTTGTCGGTCAATTTTGCATTTTTGTATTGGGACAGGGAACGTGTTAATCAACCCACAGAAAGCATTCTAAGAATATGGAATACGTCTCGTCGCTCGTCCTCAATGTCTCGAAAAATCAGGTATTCGTTACCCAGTTGCAATTACTGTACGCCATATGATTTTGCCAGTTGAACCATCATGAAATTTTCACGGATACATCTTCTTATCTTTGGTGTCTTTGAAGGGATCGCCAATAAATTGCTGATTGCCCTGCATGGTTCGCGCTGATATTAATGGTTGCCATTCGTCACTACCCTCGCACCTTGAATGCCCTCAAGTGACCGGTTAACTTAGGTCATCCAGATGATTTTCGATTTCGGCTTGGCCCACCCTCTGCAAGTTAAGCCACCTGCCATTCACTTCAGCAAATAAGGTATTTGTTACGAAATTCACGTTGAGTTAAACCCGCTGGCGAAGTATTCCGCAAAAGCGTTGAAGATTTGATTTCATTGTTTATTTTTGTAATAAATTTGATTCGATTACTTCTTTTTTTACATTGTTTACTGTAAGAAATTTGATTTTTGTGTTAAGCAATCAGTAATTAGCGCCCAACACAGGGTGCACAGCAAATTTCAATTTAGCTGTGTTATCAACCATTTCTGTTCACTTGACTTCGCTAAAAGTCGCCTGAAACCATGCTGCTTGTGATTAGTTGTCTGCAGAAATATTTGACCGGTCGACCGGCTGCGTGCTCCTGTTCGCCTGGTAAAATGCAAGTATAGTGATGTCGCGAAATCGACTTCTGCGACTTGTCGACAAAATGAGAAAAGGTGACCGACGACGTCCGACCACCGATATGGGATGCGTGCGTGTTTAATTTGTTTTTTGTTAAAATACCAAGGAGAAAGAAATTCAAACTATGTTGAAAGCCATAGAAACATAAAAAAAAAATCAATTAAATATATTCATTCATTCAATATGACAAAAATAATGATGAGATTGAATAAAAACGCAACTAACTATACTGGGAAATTTGATAATGTATCCAAATTACGTATAATAATTTTTTTAAATTTGTGCTTTATTTTCCTTTTATAGCTTATCAGAAAAATATAATAATTCACAAAAAAATCATCGTTACAGTATTTTACAAAATCAGAAATTCATCGTCATTATTTAATAATATGAACAAATATTGATGGAGAATGAACAAAAAGGGGAAGTCTACTGAGACATTAAATAATGTAGAAAAATACCCAAAGTAAAATAAATTTGCAATTGTTTTTTATTTATGTTTTACTTTATTATTATAGCTTATTAGGAAAATACACTGTTTCACAAAAATTAGTTTATTACTACCAATCAAATATTAAAAAAAATGTAACCGAATAATTTATAGCCCGAAAATTAAACATTTTTGCATAGAACAAATTTTCGAAATGAAAAAATTGAGTTTCGCAATCAAATAAAAACAAAACGCAATTGTGGTATTCATAAGTTTAAGTCGCTCAAAAAATATAAATCTTCATTTTGAAAAAGCAAAGCAAGCTACGTTGTACTCACTAGTGTATAAAATTTAGCTTTATGCATACATGGCGGATACGCAACATTTTTTAGCAATTCAAATTTTTAACACAGGTCTGAGTTTCGTGGTTTTCATGGATTATTTTCCCTAGAAGTCATACGATTGTCATGGCCAGGGCGAATTAGTACAGCAAAAAAGCCCAATTACCTTTGTGTATGATCCAAAAATGTCACTGCCCGTCCATTCATTTTGAGTGCTTAAAACGAGATCCAAAACATACATAATAATGCAAACCATAATAAAATTAAAATTTGTTTGGTTAAAGAAATTTTTTTAAGTATACAGATACATTTTTTTCGTTAATTTTTTATTAAAGTAAAAGTAAACAGCTGTTTCATGAACTAGATACTCATAAAATACCATCTGCCTTTCGGAGCCGGCATAAAACTGTCTGGCCCTCCATTTGTGGAAAAACATCAAAACGCACACAACAAGTAGGTGGAAGTGCTCGGCCAAATACACAATAAAGGGTACGCGCCAATTATATAGATAATTCATTGCATAACAAAAACCTTGAGAGTCCTTGAGTTCCCAACTTTGTACGAAATTCGCAAAAGTTCAACAAATTTGAAAAAAATTTTATCTAATATATTTTAATTTAATTAATTGTTCATTTTTATTTTTTTAATTAGAATCGCAAGAAAACCTCTGAGTATGCAATTTAATAACCCATTCAATTTTATTATAATGGAATATAAGTTTGAAGTAGCTCAGAAATTGCGTTGATTTATTCAAATTTTTCTGTAAACGATGCTCAGAATTTTCTTCCATATAAAGCGCGTGTTTGGAATAATTGCAAGAGGTGAGTAGTAGTAGATGGATAATATTTAAATGGATTATACCTCATTTCAAATTGTAAGTATTTCTTTATGCTTAAAAACGCTGAATGGCATGTATCGCGAATTTTGTGTTTTTTTCCAAAAATAATTTCTTTATTCATTATTATCTATTTTGTCCCCTTCAAAGTATTCCCCATGAGATATTATGCACTTGTGCCAACGTTGTTTCCAATCTTCGAAGCACTTCAAAAAATATTTTTTTTTTATCTTGTTCAGTTCCTCCTTCGATGCCGTCTTTATCTCGTCAATTCGAAATGCATCCGCGCACTTAATTTCGTTTTTCACACAAAATTTGATACAGGTTCTTTAATCCATCTTTTTGAATAGAAGACGAGCCGAAACACATGCAAGCAAAGCAGCTGTCAGCAATTAACTGAACATTCAAAATGGCCGAATTCGTCGGCATGAGTGAGAGACATTAGTACCAACATATTGCCGCAAAAAAATCGAAATTCGAATAAACGTAACCTGCGAAAATTCAAGATTCGGGATACTTTTTCAACACACCTCGTATATGTGAGGTGTCGACCGCAGTAGTAGAGATTCGTTTGAAGAGTAAAGATCCTTTTTTATCTGACGTCAAAAATGTTTACGCCCGTCCTGAAAAATAGCATTTTTGGGAAGTCTTGCTTCATTATTACCTTTTAAAGAAAAGTGCAACTGAAACGTGTCGTATATTGATCAGTATTTACGATAATCATGCTCCATCAAATACAACTTGTAAAGAGTGGTTTCGACGCTTTCAAAGTGGTAATTTTGACATGAGTGATAAAGATCGTGGAGGGCCACCGAATAAATTCGAAGATACTCAACTGCAACAATTATTGGATGAAGACGCATGTCGAGAGTTGGATGTTGACAGATCAACCGTCGATAAAAGTTTGCACGCGATGCAAATGGTTCAGAAAGTATGTAACTGGGTGCCATCTCAATTGAAGGAGACGAATATCAAGAGACTTTTGGTGACTTCTGAGATGCTTCTTGAACGGTAGAAAAGAAACGGTTTTCTGCATCGCATCGTCACTGGTGATGAAAAATTGATCTATAATGATAACCCGGCGGCCGCCGTAGCCGAATGGGTTGGTGCGTGACTACCATCCGGAATACAGAGAGAACGTAGGTTCGAATCTCGGTGAAACACCGAAATTAAGAAAAAGTTTTTTGTAGTAGCGGTCGCCCCATGGCAGGCAATGGCAGACCTCCGAGTGTATTTCTGCCATGAAACAGCTCCTCATAAAAAATATTTGGCATTCGAAGTCGGCTTGAAACTGTGGGCCCCTCCATTTGTAAAACAACATCAAGACGCATGCCACAAATAGGAGGAGGAGCTCGGCCAAACACACAAAAAGGGTGTACGCGCCAATTATATATATATATATATATATAATGATAACCCTAAGCGTCGAAAATGTTGGAGCCCGCCAGGTAAACCAGGTTCATCGACATCGAAAAAAATATTCATGCTTCAAAGGTTATGTTGTGGGATCAGAAGCGTGTCGTCTATTATGAACTCCTTAAACCATCTAAAACCATCACTGGTGATCGTTACCGACTGCAGCTAATGCGTTTGAATTGAGCTCTCAAAGAAAAGCGGCCGGAATGGGACGGTAGACATGAAAAAGTGATTTTTCTGCATGACAACGGCATGTCACACGTTGCTAAGTCGGTCCAGAAATATTTAGAGGGACTGAATTGAGAAATCTTGCCCCTTGCCGTATTCCCCAGAATGACACCTTCGGATTATCTTCTGTTCCGATCAATGCAGTAAGTCCTTGTTGGAAAGCGGTTCACTTTTTATGAGAGCATCGCAAACTGGCTCAATGAATGAATTAAGTCAAAGGAACTCGAAGTTTTCGTCAGAGGAATCCGTATACTGCCTGAAAGATGGAGTAAAGTTGTAGCTTCTAATGGCTCATACTTCACTTAATATCATGTATTATTTAATTGTTTAAATAATTCGTAACTTTGGCTAAGAAAGGAAGAAAACTTATTCTTATACCCAATAAACTAACGGCCACCAACACATTCCCACGACAGTCGGTTCTACGTAACCGTAACGATCCGGATTTATATCCACGTACAAGGCCTGTCACTTCAGTAGCATTCTCCGTATATGTATGGGGGAATATGTATGCTGCTACAACAACAACAACAACCACTTTCTTTATTCTGCTTTAGTAGAGTTTGGCACACTGCGAACATACTCACAAGCAGCAATTTATTCAAAAAATGCTCCTTTCAATATTTGTTTTCTATTGTTTTCAAAATTTTAATAGTTATAGGAAATAATAGATAAATTTGATCAAACAGCGTGATAGTAAATATTTATTCATTTATAAAAACTTCACCAACCAGAGCCATACTAGCTGAAGCCGGATTCTCCTCCTTAGAAGAAAGGGTAAAGGAAACCACGCTGAAATTGGTCCCCCGCTTAATGAATACAACAAATTATGTGCTATTTAATTGTTTTAAAAACATTTTAACCCACAAGCGGGTGTATAAACAAATATCCGCCCTAAGGCGCTGCGCAGCATTCTCCAAAAAATTAGATATTCTGCCTCCGAAAACATGTAACAAACCATCACGTCATCCTTGGTGGATCTTTAATAAATCAGCCATAAACGTTTGCCTACATCAGTATAAAAAGGCCGCAACTAGTCCTGAAGTTTACAGAGCTCTATTTCGCGAACAATTTGATAAGTATACTCAAGACAACTGGAGCTTCATCTACACAGATGGATCCAAAACCAATAATGTTGCCACATTTGCCGTAGTTTCCAACACAGGATTAATCATATCAGGTGGCTGGCTTTTCGGTGGAACCTCAGTCTTCACAGCCGAAGCACTGGCAATCAAAATTGCTATTGAATATGCGACAAAACTGAAGGGGAAATTCGTAATATGCACAGACAGTTTATCATGCCTGAGTGGACTCCAAAGCGTAAACACCTCCAGTAGTCTAATTAAAAATATTAAAGCAGCACTAAATACTTATCATAAAAAGATCAACTTATTATGGGTCCCGGGTCATGCTGGGATCCCAGGTAACGAGGCAGCAGATGCGGCCGCCAAACAAATCCATCTCCAACCCTGCCTTACTTTTGCAACATTTGAAAAACACGATTCGATTAAGACCGTTGCAGCATATATTCAAAGTGAGAAAGATAAGAATTGGAAAGAATTTTCATCCTGGTACAGTAAAGCTAACCCATCAGGACAAAAGCCCCACTTTCCAAATAATAACACTCGGAGCCAAACCACTACCTTTATAAGGTTACGCATTGGGCACATCCTCTTGACACACGAACACCTCCTCACAGGGAAACCCAAAAACACATGTCCTTGGTGTGGATCACTTTCCACGGTCGACCACTTACTAGATGAATGCCCCAATCTCCGAAGTCACAGGATCAAAATATTTGGCGACATTAAACCCTCCGCACTTCTTGAAAAAACTTCTTCTGAAAACATTCATAAAATATATAACTTTCTAAAACAATGTAAGTCAATAAAGATAATTTAAACTCCATAATTAGAACTAAATCAACACAGGTATTAAATACTTAAAGAAAGAGTCGTAAGCCCTGGCAGCTAGTACTCCTCTATATTTAGATATAAGCATTTTGATATATCTAATAAATAATAATAATAAAAACGAAACTCGCATGGAAATACTCCAATAGGTTGGGTAATTTTCGATTTCTCATTGTTTGAAACTTAATTTAATGATTTTTCAACACACTTATAGAAATACATCTTTATGCAATTTATGTTGAAGAAAACCTTCTTCAAAATATAAAAAACCATGGGCAGGTCGGGGCATACTGTGCAGAGTTATTAGCGTACATTTTACAGGATTTTCGGAATTTTCAGGATCTCGTTTCTACCATCCTGAAATCCCGAAATTATCTCGGGATTTAGATATACATTATTTTGAAACAACTTCACTCGAAAAAATTGCAACAAAAGGAATTGTACCAGCATAGAATAAATAATGAGTAAATGGGTATCAATAGACTCATTCATTTAAAGTGGAAATTATTTCTTTAGCTAAACCATAGCTAAATTAATATTATTCCATTTAATAGCATCTGGTATTCGAGCATCCTCAGCGTACATTAAAAATTACGGATCTTTAAGACAAATGTACTATCAGAACTCTTGTATGGAAGCTGTGTGAACAGATGTTTACGCAGGATATTGAAGGTCTAGTGGCCCAACACCATAAGTAACGACGATCTATACGAGAGGTGCAAAATCCAGCCGGTATCTCACATGATAAAACTGCTAAAGTGGAGGTGGATGGGGCATACGTTTCGCAACGACGCAAATTAAATCTGTCGTAAGGCACTGGATTGGAATCCACAAGGTGCTCACAAGGATGGCCGTCCAAAAATATCATGGAGAAGAACAGTCCTGATGGAAGTTGAAACGTCAGGAAAAACTTGGAGCGAAATCACGCTTCTTGCAAAAAATAGAATCAGATGGAGGTGTTTTATTGAGCCCCTATGCTCCAGTGGAAGAAACAGCAACCGATAATGATTTAATAGCATCGTGCGACAAAAATCAACTTTTTTGTCATCTCAAAATTAATAATTAATAAATAAAAAAGTTAATTTAATTTAGAAAACCTTTAGAATACATTTTTCCTTAGCTATTTTTTTACCCTCTAAGCCTAGCAAATTACAAAAAAAAAAAGAAAATCAAAAGTGTTGGCCTATGAAATTCATGCACTGTTATGTACGCATGTATTTACAAGCGTACTTATGTTTGCTTTTACTATGTACGAATGCACGTAGGTTCATAACTAAATTGCAAGCGACTTGTTCGAATTATGAATTATGACCGTTGATTGGACGCGCAGATTATAAATTTAAAGTGCGCTAACAGCGGCCATTTGAAAGCGCCAACAGCGAAGATAATCTTTATGACAATAAATTCTCAAATACAACAGCGGCAACAAGTCAACACAACAACAACAATAAAACAATAATTTCACAGCCTCAAGCCTAAAAGCAGCCACACTGACTTTGGCGCAGAATTTCGTGGCGCAAACAGTACAGAGGGACAGAAGTGGTCAAAAATTATTTATTTTTTATATATTTATTTTAGAAATCAATAAGCAATAGTTCTTATTGCCTACTTATTACAAAAGTATATTCAGCAAACGAAATAAAAATTAAGTTAAATTACAATTTTTCTTACTCACTAAATACTACAAAAAGTCGTTATTAAAAAGTTAAATTATAATACAGTTTAATTGACTAGAAAAACATCGGCTTGATAATGTTAAATCTAATACGATAGAATTGGACTTTCAAAATTTCATTTTTATTCCAAAAACAATTAAAAAATTTATTTAAAATTTATAAGTTCTGGATATAATAAAGTAGCACAGTTTTTCATCTTCTTACTAATGGGATACAAACAAAAAAATTAAATTAGAATTTTCTTTTTATCAAATTTATCATAAAAAGTAGCGATTATTTTCGAGTTACTCTCGCTGTAATTTGATATTATGATACTTCTGCCAGGCAGTAGTCTCATAGAACAAAAATCAAGTAATAACTATCTCTATATTAAAAACAATTCAGGATACACTTGCTCTTTTTTGATTGGAAATACTTTGGAAACAAGTTCACCCACTTAATATTCACCAACTAATATACAACTTTTTAATCATATGCCCAAAGATATGACGGGTCACAGATGATAGAAAACTCAGTCAGAAACACACTGTTGGAGATATTCCATTCTTTACATAGTAAAATACAACTTCAATAAAAAGATGCCAAGTGTGAGAAATTTACCAAGTAAGTGTAATAGAATACAAAATACAGTGGCGAAAATACAGCGATCGTTGGAGCAACGTTACTCGATCAAATGTTGCTTAAAGCTAAACAAAACGAGTACCGGGCTACTCAAGGAGGCTTACTGAATCTCTGTCCAGTGCCCAGGAAAAACGGTGGTATAAGTCGTTCAAGGAAGGCCGGGAGGACGTTGAAGACGAACAGCGATCTGGAAGGGCTTCGACGACGCAAACAGACGAAGATGTGAACCGGGTTCGGGAATTTTTTAACATTGACCGTCGTGCTAGTCTACGTGAGATCAGTGAAGAGTTAAGTTTAACTTATTACAATGTGCGGCAAATCGTGACCGGAAAACTTGAAATGCGCAAAGTGTATGCGAAATTGGTTCCAAGGGTTTTGACTGATGAACAAAAGCAATAGTGTGTGGAAAAGAGTCGTGAAGTATTGGAAAGTGACGAACAGGATAATACTTTAGACAATTGTTTCACAGGAGATGAAACCTGGTGCTTTGAGACTCCATCGAGGTGATCCAAAAAACTGTGACAGCCGAATTGAACGCGATTCCGCCGGATGAGTTTAAAAAATGTTTCCTGCAGTGGAAGGATCGCTACCAGCGGTGTATTGACGCTCAAGGGTCCTATTATGAAGAATATTAGTTGTATAAGCCAAAAGGTTTAATAAAACTGCTTAAAAAAAATTAGGCTCATTACTTTTCAATCAAACCCTGTATGCAGATTGAATCGAAAAAATTAGCCTCACTTTACCGTGACGCAAATGAGTGTTGAGTTGCGTGAGAGAACTAAAAATAAAGAGCCAAAATATTAAATTTTTGTAAACATAAATTATCAGTTAGGTTAGGTTAATGTAAGCAAGGAAGAAAACGGGGAAGAGAACGGAAAGACAAAAAAAAATTGGAAACAGAAAATGTTAACAAAACTCTAAAATTACGTCAGCGCAACAATCAACTCTGACGCATTCAATGAGAGCCGAGTAGCGATAACGCGTATATTTGTAATATTCTCTATTCCTCCAATTATGTTAATTATGATCTATCCAATAGAAATGAATTTGTAGAAGATGGCCATAACTATGAAGAAGCAAGTGAGGATGCCGTACTGCCTGACACATTTATTGTAAATTTTTGAATGACGTTTATTTCAGGCAATGATCGGGTCGGGTATTTTTTTTCAAGAGTTTGAGAACTTAAAATGATAAAACAAAACAGAAATATTGTTGGAATGATGTTTTTTTATTATAATCGGGTAGATAATTTCATGGCATTTATTTTTTCAATATGATATCTGGCATATGTCCGTCGCGCCTATTAGTTACATGGCCCATTTTAATCAATCACAGTTTAGATTACATTTTCCAATAAGCCTGGGCGTATGGTGTCAATGGTGGCTTGTTTACGTATTGCAATAAATCGAAGATCGAAGACGGTAGTCTTGTTGGAACCAAATGTTGTCGAAGTTTAGCTGAGTAATTTTTGAAAACGAAAATTCAGTCAGTATGACACGATGTGCTCTATGAACTTCGCGAACAGATATACATATTTTTATCAAAGTAAAGTTTCACAATTTGGAAGCGTTGTTCTAGCGTTAAACAACTCATAATGATTTACCATCAACATAGTTTGCCATACTCAGCTGTCAAATCATATTTATTGATATCGACAATTCTCATGCAGCTAAACAAACAACCGATGCTTGCGTTTTTTATTATACTTGCTCAACCCACTATTAATTCGTACCACTAAGATTTCTGCTTTTATACACTACGCTGCGAAATTATTGTATTAATACATGATTATTTTTTTATAAAAATTTAGTTCTTACTACCAAAAAATCATATAACGCTAAATTCCAAACTTTTTTCAAAATTTAAAAGCTATCAACATTTGAACCATAGTTTTCGGAATTTTTGTTAGGCATGCAGTTTTATAGCCCATTGGATTCTAGTCTAACAAAGCCCAAGTTTCAATTGTTTTTTGTTGACCGTGTTAGGCTTTTTCTACCAAATAAAAAAGTTCGATCATGGGCTTTATGCAGCAGAAAAGTCGTGATACTCTAGCAAAAAACCAATTTTCAAATTTGTTGATATTTTGTAGGTATATAAAACTTGCACTTTTCTATACTAAAATTTAATAAACTATAAAACTGCATAAAAATGCTGAAATATTCTAAAAGTTCTGGTCAAAAAGTTGAAAGTTTTGAAAGAGTTTGAAAATTTTGTGCGAAGTTTGAAACTCAGTCGTGTGTATGAAAAGAAATCGTAACAATAATAATAAAATAGCGGTTAGGTCAAGTATAATAAAAAACGGTGCTCTTAAAGCCTTAAATAAACACAAACAAAAAACTCGTGAACCAAAAAAAAGTTTTTTTTTTAATTTTTATTTTTTTTTTTCCTTGTTCATTCCTCTCGGGAGCATAGGACCTCGACAAGTCTCCGTCTGGCGTTGGTATCGTTAGTCTGTTTTGATTACTGGCAGGTTAGGTGATTAGCCTGCCGCTACCAGTCCTAAGTAGTGGGAATGCACACTGGTTGTTGCCTAGGAACAGCGCCTTCTTACTGCCTGGAGCGCCGTCTATGTGTCACATTTTTCTGGCAGAAGGATCGCTTAGATAGTTGAGGATTTCGCTATTAACCCGGTCGTCCGCTTCCTGTTGCTGGCGCCACTGATGCAATGTGTAACTGTGTGTTTTTCTTTGTTTTTGTTTTTTGCTTGTTTTAGCAGCCACAATGCAAATAATGCGCAGACTATTGTGCGGGAGTAAGGATGGAAAGGATAAGTTTTAGGGGTTGAGGAATGGAATTGGAGGATTTTTTTGTTTTACAAACAGGGAAAGTAGGTAAATTTGGAAAAGTGCGAGGACCGTACTTTACGTGCCTCAACCTCTGGCATGGAAGGCTAGTGCTCTTATGCTAGACTCCCGAGGCAGCTACTAATAATATTTATAATTTGTATACCGCCCTTTCAAATATCAATCTCAGTTCGTCATTTTATATCCGCCACTTCGTATTTTGAGCTCTACCTTGAAATTCATAAACAGCGCTTCCAAAAACTTTTGAATACAAATGTTAAATGAAATTTGCTTAATTTTAATCGCTTTTGCACATTATGAGGCCCATAGTGCATAGACGCACAGTGGTGGACAAAAGTCAACGAACCGAAGGTATTTTTTCGGCATTACAAGCATCCACTAGTACATATACGAGTACATATATGTGCATGTACATATGTATGTGTGAACGTACTTACAAAGATACAGATAAACACGTGTAACTCCCGCAATATGCAACAATGCATACACAACGCAACATAACACAATTATTGCATGCCACAAGCGAAATGCGCGCGATGCGATTGAATTATTTCTAGCTGGTCAATTGGTGAATTGGTGCATGCAGACAATTGGTCAGTCGGTCAAAGCGACAACAACAACAACAGCAGAAGGAAAAACAACAACAAGCATTTACCGGCAGAAAGCAATGCTTCGCTTTTATGTCTGAGATTTTGCTTCACCACCAAACTGTCTGCCTGTTGGTTTTTTGCTTGAGTTCATTTTTCAAATAATTTTTTCTTCTAATTTTGATTTTATTTTTTTCATGCCACATTTATTTGATCAGAGTTATATTATTTTGCAACAACATGTTTAATGCAAGAAAGTGGTCACTTACAGTAAAATTATATAACATCGAGCTGGATGTCTGCTTTTGTCTCTTTACTTTAGCCTTTGTTGTTGGTGTTGTTGTGCATACTTTCTATTCGCTCATATTGGCTTTTTCTTGAGCATGTCTAGTTGGGGAGTAGGAACTACTGCATCTGTTGCTAGTTAGTCGTTTGCTACAATCTATGTATGTATGCATGTATGTAAGTATGAATGCATTTGTTTGGTGTTGCAAGCAATGCGATAAATGCCATTGCAAATTGACAATAATGGCATAAAAGAGTTGCAACAATTATGGTCATTACAAGCATTTTAAGTCTGCACTCGTATCCATGTGCACGGTAGGCAATATGTTTGTTTGTGTGTGTGTGTGCATATGACTGTATGTTTTGCCCGAATTGGTGAGACCGTAGAAGAAGTTAAAAAATATACGAAATAAAGCTTAAAAAGAGTTAATACAAAATATTGTTTACCAAAATGATATTTATAAGGCAGCCTTTTGTCGAGAAGGTACACAAAATAATTCACTCGTAGTTAAAAACATTACGCAAAACTCAAAAAGGTATCGATTAACAAGCGGGTGATGCAGAGTGCTATGGTCCGTTTTGGAACTATGAATCCAAAACTACTCACATGGCTTTTACGTTAGGTTAGGTTAGCCAGGTTGGCAATAAGCCGCGCATAGACCTTTTGGTCACTAGCGATACCAGATGGAGACCGACCTCTATGAATACCTAAAGTAGACATCATGTAGGATGTCAGCGCTTTTGGCGAATCTAAGTAGGGCTGGGAGCTCCGCTTTTGAGACGTCTTCCAGACCCTCAAACAGTGGGGCTTCCAGGCATCTTAGTCGCGTTTTTAATAATGCCGGACAAGCGCACAGAAGGTGTTCTAAAGTATCCTCAACATCCTCTCTGCATTTTCTGCATTTCTTCGTGTTAGCAATCTCTATCTTGTACGCATATGCAGCCAATAGATTGTGGCCTGTTAGCATACCTATGATAGTTCTGCATTCCTTTCGCGAGAGCGTAAGTACAAATGGAGTCAGTTTTTTGTCGTTAGTTCTATACAAGACTTTTGCTGTTTTGCATGTGGTCAAGTTAGTCCACCTAGCTTCCACTTGCCTTTTCATGTGGTCGTCCATTTCGTTGTATATTGTGTTTAGCGGTTTTGGTATGTCGTTCTCTTGTTCAAATGGTAGTCTCACAGCACTTTTTGCTATCTCATCTACTATTTCGTTCCCCATAATGCCTTTGTGACCAGGTACCCAGTAGACATGCAGCCTATTGTTTCCGGCTAGCCTTTTTATGGCCTCCCTGCTCCGTCGAGCATTTTTGGACTTAATACATTTTTGGACTTAATATATTGCTCTTATTGCTGCTTGACTGTCCACATATATATTAATTGTTGAGTTCTTTCTTGTTCTAGAGTAGGCTAGCTCCGCGGCCTTCCCCACAGCAAAAACTTCCGCTTGGAAAATACTGCTGTGGTCTGGCAGCTTGCCTTATTCCTAGTTTTGAGCAGTAAATATCCGCTCCCACTCCGTCTGGAGTTTTCGAGCCGTCTGTATAGATGTGAAAAGTTCTATGGCCAGGCTTCATGCCTTTGTGCCATCCCTCCTCTTCAATTGTAGTGCGAAACCTTCTCTCCCAATTAAAGTACAGAGTCATGTAGTCCGTGCCACCTGAGCTCCACTTTCCTATTGAGCTGTGACCGAAGGTTCTGCAGGTGAATACCCCCGCAGCCATTAGCCTCCACGCGGATTTCGCTGGCAGGTTTTCCGCCATGAGGTCAGTAGGTGGCATGCTGAGTATCATTTCCAGCGCCGCCGTTGGAGTGGTCTTCATCGCTCCTGTTATGCACAGAGCAGCGAGGCGTTGAATCCTTTCTAGCGGCATTAAGTATGTCAGTGTTTTTGACGCAGTCCACCATACTAAGGTTCCATACAGCAATATCGGTCTGACTACTGCTGTGTAGCACCAATGCATCAGAGAGGGTGATAGACCCCAAGTAACGCCCAGCATTCTTTTACATGCGTACAATGCATTACTGGCCTTCTTCACCCTCTCCTCAACGTTGTGCTTCCACAGCAATTTGCTGTTCAGTATTACTCCGAGGTACCTCGCATAGTCTTTGAGAAGTAGTTCGTTGTTGCCTAGCTTCGGTAGGTTCCACGCCGGAACTTCCTGGTAAAAAGTACCATGCCCGTTTTTCCGGCGTTTATCCCTAGCCCTGCGCGAGATGCCCATTGGTGTATCGTTTTGAGAGTGCTTTTACGTTGCTGGAGAATTTTTTTTTTGGCGCTGGGCCAAGGAAGGCAGGAGTGAAAGCATGGTTGGTTGGTTCATCCAGAATCAAATTAGCGTTTACGCAACGTTTTGTTGCCACAATCGCGCTACCAACTTGTTTTATGCTTATTTGCAGTACGACCATATCCAGTCTGTGCGGTTTAAGAACCTTAGTAGGTTGTTGACGTCTAAGTCAAACAGTTGTTCGAGGCTCTAGAACAGAGGTTTGCCCAGGGTTAACATTCTTTGCTTCCATAGGGCAGAGCATTCATAGAGGAAATGGAAAATTGTTTCCTTTTCCCCGGTTGTTTACAATTGTGACAGTGTGTGTTGTAAAAGATTCCCATTTTGGCTGCATGTTTCCCGACAGACCAAAATCCAGTTATGGCTTCCGTGAGTCTTCAAGCGACCCCTTCGTTTGTTTGAGGTTGTAGGTGAGCTATAACGTTTTTCTAATTTTGCATGTAGTCTGGTCTCTCCATTTACAATCCGCGATTCGGAGGTATTTTGTGAAAATTCTATTCTTCATTGCACCCAGTGGTGTGAATACCGATTCTGCAAAAATGCTATTCATGGCAGATCCCCTTCTAGCCAGTTCAACTGCTGTTACGCTACCTTCATTGTTCCGATGCCGCGGGACCCAGATTAAGGTAACTTTGTGGTTTACACTCAAGGTGGTAAGGCTATTTCTGCTTTACTCCCCTAGCTTAGAGGTTGTTGTAGCCGAATCCAGTGCCTGGATTGCAGCTTGGCTATCCGAAAGAATAGCTATATTGCCCTTAAATGAGAAATTTGCGATAAGTATCCTACAAGCTTCCCCATTTGCCAGTACTTCCGACTGGAAGGCCCTACAAGCATTAGAAAAACGTATGAATTTTTCATTCTAAATCAATGATAAATCGTCTATGCCTGCTACCGTCTGTATAGACTGTAGTTTCGATGTTGTTTAATGAGAATTCCTTACTCCATATCTCCTGATATGGAAAGACAGTGGCAAAATTCCTGTTTAATTTTACCGTCGGGACGATGTAATCAGTCATACACGAGGTGTGCTCAGTTTGTCGCAAAAATAGACTGGCATAACCATACGTTTTTTCCTTCCAGCGACCCGCTTCATTTAACCTAAATGTACTCATACTCGTCAATTTCTTGATATGTATAAAGTGAAGTCCAAAATAAAGAAGACTGGCGCCATAAAAATGTGTTTGATGGTGCTATCTCTTTAATGAGTTAGTGCGTTGGAAGTTACATCCCTAGCTGACTTCCAGTAAAATCATAATTTAACTGAGGGCCAAAAGTTGCTCAGAATTCAACATTCGAAAGACCTCATTAAAGACGCCGAACTTTCTTTACTACATTGTAACTGGTGATAAAACGTGGTGTTGCCAACATGAACCTGAAACTAAGCATCAAAGTGCCGACTGGAAACCCCCAGACGAGCTACCACCCAAAAAATCCCGTTTGGGGAAGTGAAAAATCAAGGCGATTCCAAAGGAATTGTTCACAAGGAGTTCGTGCCAACGGGCCAAACCGTCAATTCAATTTTCTATCTTGGCGTTTAGAAGCATTTGTTGCATCGCATTCGTCGAATTCACCCTGAATACCGCGAAGGAAGAACCTGGTGCTTATTGCATGATAATGCACCATCTCATCAATCCACCTTTGTGACTGATTTTTTGACTAGAAATCGCTTTTTAACCATAAATCACTCACCATATTCGCCTGCTATGGCTCCCTGTGACTTCTATCTATTTGGAAAATTGCATTTGGGCATGTAAAGAAAACATTTTGCGTCCGTACGGACCATCCCAAAGGATTTTCCCGACAACCTGAAACACTCTTTCGAAAAGCTTTTAGATCGCACAAAACAGTGTATCGAGGCCTACTAGAGACTATATTTAATAAATAAACTCGAAGTTATCAGAATAAAGCTCCTGTAGTTATTATTTTAGCTCAGTTTTGTTTATTTTTGACTTCACCTTGTAGATCTTTGAATGTCGGGCACTAAGACCCGCCTATGACTTCTTATACCCTTCTTACAGCCTTCGTTTGATGGCTGATAAGCAAATATGATACAAATACCTCGTGATATCTACATACAAACAGCATTACGCATTCATATTTTTTTGTGCTTTTCATTTAAAGGAACATAAAAACTAATCTGCGAATCAGTCTCCAACTACATTTTATACGTTCAATTTAAATCACCAATACCGCTAACCTTCATAAACGAGTACTTATTTTTCGATACTTTTATTCTTTCTGAACTGCTTGCTAATTTGTATGCAATTTTTTTCTAATTGTCTCTAAAAAATGGAATGCGACCAACCTATTGCAACACCCTGCTTTTAATTAGATCTACGTATGTAATTAAGCTGAGTAAATCAATTGATATGGATATTTAATAGCCTGGGTAAGTGCTCATAAACTACACACAGCTCCATAAGTAGTAGAATAGCCGCGTCGAATAACTGAACTTGTGGGAATGTCCTTAATGAGTATTAGTGAGCACCCACTTTGGAAATGACGCCCAAATGAAAATGCAATATCACAAACTACATACATACATACATAGGTACATACATACGTATGTATGTGCATATGCACTGAAAAAATACTCCACATTTAGAGAACACATTGTAAATATAATTTTCTAGCTGACAAATTATTTCAACAAATGGCGGCATAAACTTTTTCACAACTACCGTTTATGGTTTTTGGCTTTGTAAATTACGAAATCGCAATTTGATTCGCTTTTTGAGCGTGGCGACTATGGCTACAACTATGTAGCTGCTGGTTAACAAACATAAACATACTGAAATCAGCAAACGGTTGTTTGTTTGTTTGTTTGTTTGTGGTCCATCGAAATGAATGGAGTGTAGGCAGTGTTTTTTTGGTGTTTTTTTTTCGTTTATTTTAAGGTAGAAGGTATCAGAATGTAGTGCACGCCTTTTATTACGCCTCTATTCTAAAAAATATCAAACTGTTTGCATATAGAAACTTTCTTATATTGGCGCGATAACCGCTTACGCGATTTTGGCCGAATTTAACAACGCGCGACAGTCGTGCTAACCGACGCCAGTGCTAACCGGCGCCAGTTGGACACACCAAGTGAAATCAAGTCCTTCTCCACTTGATCTTTCCAACGCAAAGGAGGCCTTCTTCTTCCTCTGCTACCACCCGCTGGTACCACATCGAATACTTTCAGAGCCGGAGTGTTTGTAACCATTCAGACGACATTTCCCCCAACAACGTAGCCGCTGGATCTTTATGCGCTGTGCTATGTCTATGTCGTCGTGAAGCTCATACAGCGCATCGATCCATCGCATGCGAAACACGTTTCATCGCCATATAGAAACACACAATTTTTTATGTTTTCCGAGTTATTAAATGCCCTAACTTAATGATGGACTTGGAGATGTAGTCTAAGCAGGTGTTTGCTTGTTTTTGGTCCGCGGGTGGTATTTTATTTCCTACCTAGCCTTTCCCCTAAAAGGGTCATTCGACGAATTGGTGACGAATCATGGGTACATGGTTATGACATCGAAACCAAAGCCCAATCATCCCAGTTACGATCTGGTATATACCTGACTAAAGTCGATGGCGCACCACTCATGAATATGCGTGTCGGAAAAACAATTATAAACATACGCTTTTTATAACATTTGGGGTGTTTCGGTAAAAGATTAACCAAGTTTAATACAATCACGGCGGTCCCAAAGTCGAATAGGTTGGTGCGCGACTGCCACTCGGAAGTGCATAGGGTCGAATCTCCGTGCATGAAACAGCAAATTGACAGAAAACGTTTTTTCTAATAGCGGTCGTCTCTCGACAGGCAATGGTAAACTTCTGAGTGTATTTCTGTCATGGAAAAGCTCCTTATAAGAATCAGTTGGCGTTCTGAGTCGGCTTCAAAGTGTGGATCACTCCATTTGTGAAGGAGGAGCTCGGTCAAGTCCCCAAAAGAGGGTGCAAGAGCCAATTATACATACTTACAAAACAATCAATAGTCAATTATGGTTCTTTGTTTTTCATTTTCGGACCGCAATACAAAATGTACTAACAAAGATCAGGCAATTATTAGGTCGCACTTATTTCATAGTATGGTAATCTTGCACAGGGACTTATTAAAAGTTCTGACAATTTATTTGTTTCGTATTTAATTTTAATACTTCGTTTATGAAAACACAGCTTTGTGAAAATTAAAAAGAATCAATAAATTTCATCAATATTTCACACATTTTAACCAGTACATTTAAAAAAAAGAGGTTGAGTACGCAGTTTTATAACCTATTGACTCATTGAATGATAGAGTGGAACAAAACTCGATTTGATTGATTGATTTTTGAGAATGTTTTTTTGGGCTGAAGGTCTGATGCATTCTCTCAATATAACGAATACTCGATATATTTTTTATTATAAACAAAAACACCCTCAGCCCTTTTTATATTGAAATATTCTGGGCTATGAAACAGCATAGCCGAATTTTCTCTAACACTCTAATTGAAATCTGTGAAATTTTTATGGAAATTTCTTGATTTTTGTTTTATTTTGCATTAAAGTTTTAAGCTTAGTGTATATTGAATTCAAAGAATTTTCAGAAAATGGCGCCATAATTTTCTTCTATTTATGAAAAGTTCAGTTTTTTTGGAATAGACGGTGCAGTATAATTCGTTTGTGCTACTGTTACAAAACTGTGGTTGGGTGATACCCTGCAGTCTTATGTACTTGCTCTGAACTAAAAGGAATCACTAGTTCGTTTTGAAGTTCAAATAGTTCGCATTGTATCTGGTTTCAATGTTAGAAAATTGTGACTTTAACTTGACATTGCACCAGAATATACCGCTTACCAGCTTTTGCTACAGTATTCTATTAATATAATTACGTACGAGTTCATAGCAGTCAAAAAAGAAAAAAATAGAGTTCGTTTCAGCACAAAAAGCCCTATTTTGGATGAGTTAGAAACCGGAATAAGATTTACGAAACGAATGTTAATACAAATTTGAGCTTTAGTTCAGATAAAAAAATGAAATAGGAAAGCTTAGTATTTTATTATTTTCAACTAAAATGCAAAATGCAGACAAGAACTATTCTCCAACTATAATAATATTTTTTTTAGAACTGGAACATTTTCTCACTACACATCAGATGACATCCTTTACTTCCTTCGCTTGAGAGAGACATGATGTGGTGTTAGAACAATAGAAATATTTAGTTTTTTATATAAGTAGCACAAATTATTCTACTTTGTTCTCATTTCCTGAGAAAATTGGTTCGACACTCCGCCTGCCGATGTGGCTATTCCATCCATATGTTGTGAAGTATATTTCTGGGCTTTTCTTTCTGATTAACCAATCACTGCAAAATTTTTCATACTAGTGTTTCACCATTTAGATAGCCTGACCAGACTGAACTGTTGTCAAGCTCTGCAAGAAATTTATAAACACAAAATATACCGTTTTCACTTTAATACTTAGAGCTTTAAAGTTCAGAATCGAACCTTTAGAAAAAAGGCTTTTTTTCATTTAAGAGATAATCTGGCTGAACTGTTCTATGAGTTGTTTGAGCAAAAAAGACACTATCTACAGCCTGTGTCAGAAGAAAAGAACCGGTTTATTTTTTCCTGTAACTTCAAGATGTATTTCGTTCTGCTTTTTGCTGCGTATTAGTCTTACTCAAGGGCTATGACGCCAGTGCTAACTCAGGTTAGTGTCGTTCGAAACTTTCCCGTAAACACAACCAAACAACAATGAGTGGTACACGAAGAAGTACACGAAGCGTTTCGAGGCGGTATTTTTATACACGCATTCGAAAGAGCCGAAATTATCTTACGCCGCGGCTGCAAAAGTGATTAAAAAATCAAAAAAGTTTGTTGTGATGTGGAACCAGCGGTATAAGGTGTACAAAAATGTTGATGAGTTTTCCGAGCGCGGCTTGAAGCGAGTGACGAGCAAAAAGCAGGATAAAGTGATCGCCCAACTTTTTAAGTGGCGCCCTTCTTTGCGACTACACCAAGCACAATCAGTTTTTGTTAAAAAAGGAATAGATGTGAGTATCAACACCATCGAACGTCGACTGAGAGAGGCGAATATATCCTACCGTCCCACATCATCAAAACCACTACTATCAGAAAAACACATTGAGAAACAACAAAACAAGAAAATGGCGTCGCAGTAATGGACTGACCTTCCCAGTCGCCAGACACCAACTCCACTGTAAATGTGTGGGGAATTATGAAAGCGCATCTGTCGAAAATATAGTCCTCGATTTAAAGTAACTAGTGCGACAAGTTCACAAAGTCTGGGCCTCTTTGTCGACGAGCTACGCAGAAAAGCTTCAAAGCATGCTAAGAAGCTGTCAGGCTATACTCGATGGAGACTACACAGCTTATTGAGTAATTGCGACTCGTAGTTTTGTACATTCTTTTATGTAAAAAAAATTTTAAATATAATATATATCTTTTACACTTCATGAATAATCGCGATTCCATTTTTCTGGTATGAAAAGGTAATGTAAGGTAAGGTAAGGTATGAAAAAATACGGAAAGCATTGTAACCGCCTCAACTGGTCTAGCTGAGTTTAACAAAATACACTAATCTTTTTTTCCTCATATTAACTGGCGCTAATTAAACACATCAATCCAAGCCAAGACTTCCTCTATTTGAACTTTTTAGTGCACGAAAAGGTCTTCTCTTTCCTCTGCCACCATCAACAATTCCATATTTATGTAATACTTTCAGAGCTGGAGAGTTGGTATGTAATCGTACGGCATGAATTATGTTAGCTAGCTAGCCGCTGAAGTTTTGTTTGCTGAACTATGTCTATATCCCTGTAAATCTCTTATATTTCATCCTTTCATGGTGAATGGAGGCCTCAAAGACCATACCAAAGGTCATACACTAGGACGTGTATAATGTGCGGCATTTTTGTTCGGCGTAGGTGAACTTTACTGAACAATTGCCTAATTAGCACTTATACTACTTGCAGTTGTTGGCTAGAGAGGATCTCCATTCGATTTCAAGGTTGGTATTAAACATTTTTAGTGCTATTTCCGAAATAAACGAAGTTTTCTGCGAATCAAAGACTATAATTGTTAATATGTGTAACGTGGGTGCCGAGTGCACTGACAGCTTATTTGGTGATAGGGGATAGTTCATTTTATTCTCGGTAACCTTCTTTACACGGCGGCCGCCGTAGCCGAATGGGTTGGTGCGTGACTACCTTTCGGAATTCACAAAGAGAACGTAGGTTCGAGTCTCGGTGAAACACAAAAATTAAGAAAAAGTTTTTTCTAATAGCGGTTGCCCCTCGGCAGGCAATGGCAAACGTTTGAGTGTATTTTACGCATGAAAAATACTATTGCGGAATACTATCCAACATTATTTTGAAACTTTTTCTATTTTCTATAAGACGTTTTCATATACTATGTTATGCTTTGCATACAACATGAATTGGGGCATTTCGCAACTGGTCCGGTTCTAGTTATAATGTCACTAGTGCCAATCTAGATACAAAATTCCACTTTATGTATTAGAATGTTTATTTCCTCGATCGCATTCTCACTGCAGGGTTACTACTGATTCTTATTGTTTGTGCTTAGAGTGTCGACTGTGGCGCCGCTGCTTGTATTGCACTTGCAAAACTCTCTTACAACACTGCGTCCGGCCATTGCTGACACAGGCACCAGTGTGATTGTATGATTGCATCCACTTGTGCATTTGCTTTACACACAGTGCAGTTTAATGAGATGATAATTTGCCTGCAGACACGATGTTGGCCATTCTGATATGTAGCAAGTTGAAAACTGTCCAATATGGATTTATGGTTTCGATTTATTTTTGGCCAGCAACAAGTGTTGTATTGTTGGCGCGCGAATCGGTGAGTCGGTGTACAATTGGTTGTTAATGTAAGCCATGCACACGTACATACATGCATTTTAGTTTTGTGTGCAAGTGTGGCAACTTTCATTTATAAAATTATGGCCAGCACTGGATTTCTCAAAAGCAAGCGGTTTTTCTTATTCGGCTTTATGAAATGCATAGCATTAAATGCTGGAGCAATATTAACAGAATACAAAAACAAGAAATAAAAAAATACCACACATGTACTCATTGCATTCAGTTTTAATTTTGCATTTTTATGCAGAAGTCCATAATGCTAAAAATTCAAACAAAAAAAAAAAAGAAAAAAATTTAATTAAAAAAAGAACTTGCAACATAGGCTTGTTTATTTGTATTTATGCAGTCACATTTAAATGCGAAAGCAAAATAAATAATTTACAATAAAGGCATTCATGCAACCATTAGACTTCATATAGCGGCAACATGCAACAATTTTGAGGAAGTATAGCAGCGGCGAAACATGTCCGAATACTCATAAACACATCGATTTTATGGTTTTCATAATTTTTTCTGCATTTCGAATGCATACACGCACAGTAAAATAAAATACCAAAAAAAAAAAAATTAAATGAAAAAAGCCAAAAAAAAGAAAAATAAACAAACAAAAATATAATGAAAGGAAAACTGCACAAAAAAATCTAATCGACAAGCCCACTCAAACGCAAATACAAAAAAACAACAACAAAAAATGTCCATATGTGTATGTTTATCTGTGTGTGAAATGCAACATACGCGCATTTGTTTATGTGACGTTAAAACAATTATGAAAATCAATGCAACGAAGCTTGTAACATTTTCCTGTTGCTTGTACATTTGTATCTGCGCCTATGCATGTATTGGTGTATAAGAAATTTACGAGCTTATCGCTGCTCGTCTAGCATAATAGCATAGTCGAATATTTTATTGTATCATTGTTCGCATTTTCCCCAAAATCATATAAATAATGCATTTTATTCATAAAACAAATACAAAGAAATACGCAAGAAATGTGAGAAATGTGCGAATTAGTTGCTTTAGTAAGCAAATATTATGTTGAGTCTGTTGGAATTGAGCTGGAAAATTAATGTTCAAAGACACGCATTGCTGACATAATAAAAATAAGTTTTGTTTTTGGTTTTGATTAAAAGTTATGGGAATTTCACGGACGGTGCTGGTTATTATGAAAAATTGCTTTGGCCAAGATAGTAAACACATACATAGGTAAATGCAATCAGTTTTTTTAAGTAGAGGGATCATCGGATAGTCTTTTTTGCCAACAAGTGCTATTTTGGACTAAGTAAGCGATTGAGTAGTAAGGCTCTCTTCGACGAACATAACTAACACTTTAGGAGTGTAAGTCTATAATCATGCCCGTCCAATCGTATGTCACAGAAGTTTAGACCATGACAACATCCGATGAAATGTCCATTGAAGTGTTTGAGAGAAAGCTTCTGCGGAAGATTTTTGAACCTTTGCACGTTGGTGACGAATCGAGTATCGCAGACGAGTGAACAATGAGCTGTATGAGCTTTACAACGACATAGGCATGGTGCAGTCATGCCATCCGAGTAATACAAACGCTGCGAAGTATTCTGTGCGGTACTAGCTGGTGGTAGCACAGGAAGTGGGAGACTTTTTCTGGAAAATCAGGTGAGGAACGATTTGTCTTCACTTGATGCGTCTAACTGGCGCCGGTTAGCAGGAGAAAGAACTGGCTGGCGCCTTTTGTTAAACTCGGCCAAAATTGCGTAAGTGGTTATTGTGCCAAATCAAGAAAAAGAAGAATCAACAGAGGTCTAAGCGAAGCTTTATTAACAATATCGCGGCCTCAGGAAATATTTTTCAGATTTTCGAGAAAAAAACCGACAATAATTTGTTTAAAAAAATCGAAATTTTTGAAAAAAAAATCTTTCGATCAGGCAAAATTTTTTGGTGTTGAAATCTACCAAGCGATTTCTAAGTTACAGTGATCACCAGTTGAAAAAACATAGTTTTGGTGAAAACCCATTTAAAGTTCTCTCCGGAGCAACCGAGCGCCCTTTGTTAATTGTTGAATAACTCGAAAAGTATTTGTCGGATACAGTTCAATTTTTTACATAATATTTTTAAGATATTATACTTTAATATTGTAAATCTCACAAATTTTCATTACAAGATGCGCTAAAGAAGAATTTGCTGTGCTAAAGCATAAATCGGTCATTTTTAACTTGAGTTGAAATATGAATAGACTTTTGAAGATAACATCAGTGAGATTCTGCTAAATGGGTTACGATTTCCATCCATCCTTTTTTAAGTACCAAAAATCCTTCACAAATTGTAGGAGGAGCTCAGAAAATCACCTAGCAACGGATGAACAGAGGCGACCAGTATAAAACAAATTTTGAGCATTCGTTAAAACAAAAAAGGTATCAAAAATCGACGCGAATTTCGAGTCATTTTAAATGTGCAAATATTAGACCAAAATTTAATGAGCTACAACACTACATATCCAAAACTTTTTTAAGGTTCTAAATAATTTGTGTAATATTTTAATGAATATTCTTTTAATTTTTTCTGTTTCTTCCGACAAGCCAATTTCACAATTTGTTAGTAGTAATGGCTGGTTTGAAATTTATGAAAAAGGTTTTCCGTGTATATTATCCAGGTGCTCGCAGATTTAAAGAAGAATTGTACGAACGTGTTGCTTAAAAAAATGGAAATTTTAATTTATTTGATAGCAGATGAGAAGATGGAAAGGAGTCGTGATAATTTTTTAATAAACATGGACGAAACCAGGAGGAGAAGATATATGATAAAAGGCTTATTGTTTAACGATTGTTCCAAACAAAGAAAAGTGAAATACTTTTTTGAGATTATTGCACTATACCCTGAAGATATATTTTTACCCATTTTCGGATGCCTCGACACACATTTCTTGTAAATAATCAATTTGAATTATATAAATATAGGCATTTGGTATAATCGAAGTTTTTTTATTTATGAAGTTACGTGAGGCTCTAAGCCCTTTCTGGTGCACAGCTGACACCAAGTATTCGTTGGAGCAATCGTTGTACATCACCTTGTGGAAACTTGGCGACAGTAGGGTTACTTATGGAGAAATCTCCGATCGTTTTAATGTTGCAAAAGACATATAGTACTGACGTGTCACAGCATTTACTACAATGGAAAAAATCAAGTATCGTGCAGTTATTGAATTTTTATTTTTGGAAGGCTTAAAAGCAAAGGATATTTATGAATGGATGAAAGGATGTTGAAAGTGTATAAGGACTTTTCGCCTTCAAATAGTACAGTAGAAAGGTGGGTTGCTGAATTTAAACGTGGTGGTACCAGCCCTGAAGATGATCCACGTCAAAGAGGTCCAGAAATCGTAGAAAAGATACAGGGTATCGTATTGAGAAATCGTCCAGTGACTGAAAGAGATTTAGTAGAAGCCCTAGGGATCTTATTAGGCAGTAAAAGCGATATTTTGAGTGAATTATTGGGTTTCAGAAAGCTGTGTGCCCAATGAGTGCTGCATTCCCTATGCGACTTTTACAGCAATATTTAGAGCGTTTTCAAAAAGATAAAGTGGATTTTAAGCGTCGATACATCTCTATGGATGAGATTTGTGTCTATCACCATGACCCTAAAGCAAAACAAGGACAAATTTATCTACAGTATTTTATTTTGCCGCCGTAGCATGACTATTATTCGGAATTCTAAAAATGAAAAACAAAATTTTTCTAATAGGTTGCCCCTCGGCAGGCAATGGCAAGCCCCCGAGTGTATTTTTGCCATGAAGAAGCTTCTCATAATAAAAATATCTGTAGGTCCCTCCATTTGTGGAACAACATCAAGACAAATAGAAGGAGGAGCTCGGCCAAACACCCAAAAAGTATATTTTATTTCGTTACTAATGAAATAATTTTTACCCATTGATTTTTTATTTACTATATGCAATTTTTTTCAAGTTTAAATAAAAAACGAGATTCCTAAAATTCCGGAATGGGGAAAATCGAAAAAATTGGCATCCCTAATATCTACATTTCGATTTTGTGAAAATACATATACATATAAACAAATGCAGATATTGTTATATCTCTTGTTCAATTGCCAAAAGCCAATTGTCCAAAAGTACCGCCAAATGCCAATCTGACTGACGAGCAGGCTGAAAACCGCCTAAGCAAATTTTACCATAAATTTGTTGTAAAAAGAAGTGTTCGATTTTTTCAAGCCACAAAATAAGGCGCGTATTGACCAAATCGAATGGACACGAAACTAAATCAGTGCTCTTTTTCATACACCAACACACATATAATTATTCATATGTATATGTACATACATCCACATATTTTACATGCATTATTTAGTTAAGGAAAATCCACACAGCTGAAAAAACTATTTAAATGAATAGTTTCGCTATATTAAGGCGGCATATTTTAGAAAGTAGCATTACGTGCGACTAACTACGCCCCCTTCACCGCACACCTACATACACATAAAAAACGTACGTGGCGTTCAATAAGCCCGCAGGTGGTTGGGTGGCGATTGCTGATGAACGTTTCGGTGGCGGAGGTGTTGCCGTTGGTGCTTAAATGGTTTGGTGTGGTGGCGGCAATCGATCTCCTTGCAACTACAATTACTTTTATTGTTGCACTACGCTTTGTTGTTGCACTTGTTGCACTAAATATTGCCCGATTTGTGTGAGTTATGCGCTGCCATAATGATTGCTCTGCAAATTTCTGTGTGCGCAAGTTTTTGTGTGAATTCGTATTTGCTTGTAAATCGGTAGATTTTCGCATTTCGTGAATAATTCGTGTAAATATTTCATGCACCACATTTAGATTATGGCTCTTTGGTGTTGCCACCATTTAAAGTAATCATATTTTCCCGCACTGCAACCATAAATGGCAAGCAGTAGCACAATCAACAAGCAACATGTTGTAGACTCTTGTTGCACAGCACGCCATATGCCACACGCCGCATGCCTTATAATCAATTCTGTGCAAGCTGCTTAATTTGAGTGACTAACTTTGGGAATTGGGTAGCGCGCTACTATTTGAGGTGTGAGGTGTGACTGGTGTATCTTTGCCTGCTCCCTACCACCACCTCCGACTTCTATGTTACGTAATTGTGTTTGAGGGTGGGTGAAGCTGGAGGGGGCGCATCGCCGCTGCAATGACCAATAACGGTGTTACCATCATCACACCAACTAAATCGCCGCCATTACTTATGCTCCTGTTGCTGCTGCTGCCACTATTTCAGCTGCTCAATCAGCGGGTTGTTGCATTGCTGTTGAAACATTATTGGTCAAAGTGCTCGAACGTTGTCGTCATACGTAATGAATGCAGCACTGCTTTGCCTGTGGCCGATTGGCGGTAGGCAAGGAGTCGGCCTAAAAACGCATGCGCCACACCATACGCCAATTTTCACAATCACTCGCAATAGCATTTGCACTCGCACTTTTTCGTGCGCAATATTCTGTTTTTCTGCAATTATACTAACGAATATATAAACATAAATATGTAAGTATATTTCTTATTTGCAACTGATTTGTTTGGCCGCACGTTGATTGACCATAAAAAGCTTTGAGTAAAAGTTAAATCGCATTTGCGATAGTATCACAAATTTGATAGTCGATATATTGACTTATTTATGCTAGGCGCGTGTGCAACTAATGATTTTAAAATGTTACTTAAATTTTTATTCGCGAATTTATGTACATTTTAATTAATAAACTCCGGAAATTGGTTATTGGGTGTGTTGGGAAAAGTGATTTTCAAAGAAGTTAATAAATACGCTTTAATAAACTTTTACGAAAGTGTATATTCGAGAGTTTGCACGTAGTCATAATCGAAGTTGTAATAATTGTAAAGCAATACGATCAGATTATTCCACGCAATGCAACAAATAGAGTAATTAAAAATAATTAAAACAGATTTAGATACGAGCGAACATTCAAAGCCCGTTCGTGTATTAATCAGATGTAAAGTTTTTCAATTTCTATGATCCTAAAATTTTCGGGATTTTACTAATTCTTCTTCTTCTTCTTAACTTCACAGTCTGGGAGGGACCATAGCTTCATCAACAATCTTCCACCAGTTCACCTTATCTTGCTATATTTTTCCAATTACGAGCGTTCATCACTTTCTGCCTCTTTTTCTTTCTCTTATTGGACGTAAAGTAAACCGGATCATGATCCCGGTTTTCCGGGATTCCTCTTGGGATTCATTACCTTGTAAAAACTTAACTCGAAAAAATGCATCAATATTGTTAGGAAGCCCTCCTGTGCTATTCTTAAGTGCGGTTCTTAAGTTATAAGATTACCAAGGAAATGTAATATATAACGACAACTTGAAATAACCCAGGATTAGCAGTGTGGCTAGGAATTTCAGCTGATATAAGGCTATCGATTTGATCCGGAGTTATTTTATGTACCAGCCAAATTAGTATATGTGCGTGCGGCAATCCCCTTATCTGCCATTCGATGGAGTACATATGGCAACGCAACTCCCCAAATACATATAATTTCACAATTAAATCCATAAGTGCTTACATTTTTGCCGAAATGGATACTCATGTGGTTCAAACACATCCTAGGGTTATCCAGGTCCACGTTTTGGTCTATATCTCGAGTCCCTAGTTACGGAGGGGCATTAAAAATACTCTATACTATAGAATCATCAGCAGCTTCCATTTGCTACCCATATTGTTACAAACACATCCTAGGGTTACCCGGGTCCACGTTTTGGATTATATCTCGAGACCCTAGTCACGGAACGGTATGAAAAATACTCTATACTATAGAAATCATCAACAGCTTCCATTTGCTACCCATATTGTACGAACACATCCTTAAGTTATCGGGGTCCACATTTTGGGCGGTATCTCGAGACCCTAGTCACGGAGCGGCATCAAAAATACTCTATACTATAGAATCATCAGCAGCTTCCATTTGCTACCCATATTGTACAAACACATCCTAGGGTTACCCGGGTCCACGTTTTGGATTATATCTCGAGACCCTAGTCACGGAACGGTATGAAAAATACTCTATACTATAGAAATCATCAACAGCTCCCATTTGCTACCCATATTGTACGAACACATCCTTAAGTTATCGGGGTCCACATTTTGGGCGGTATCTCGAGACCCTAGTCACGGAGCGGCATCAAAAATACTCTATACTATAGAATCATCAGCAGCTTCCATTTGCTACCCATATTGTACAAACACATCCTAGGGTTACCCGGGTCCACGTTTTGGATTATATCTCGAGACCCTAGTCACGGAACGGCATGAAAAATACTCTATACTATAGAAATCATCAACAGCTTCCATTTGCTACCCATATTGTACGAACACATCCTTAAGTTATCGGGGTCCACATTTTGGGCGGTATCTCGAGACCCTAGTCACGGAGCGGCATCAAAAATACTCTATACTATAGAATCATCAGCAGCTTCCATTTGCTACCCATATTGTACAAACACATCCTAGGGTTACCCGGGTCCACGTTTTGGATTATATCTCGAGACCCTAGTCACGGAACGGTATGAAAAATACTCTATACTATAGAAATCATCAACAGCTCCCATTTGCTACCCATATTGTACGAACACATCCTTAAGTTATCGGGGTCCACACTTTGGGCGATATCTCGAGACCCTAGTCACGGAGCGGCATCAAAAATACTCTATACTATAGAATCATCAACAGCTTCCATTTGCTACCCATATTGTACAAACACATCCTAGGGTTACCCGGGTTCACGTTTTGGCCTATTTCTCGAGACCCTGGTATCCGATTCTTAAAATTTTAAAACACAAACCATCTACAAACAAAGCCTAAAAATTTGGTTTGGATAGGTGAGCCCGTTCTTGAGTTATAAGATTACCAAGGAAATGTAACTTCTTTTTATATATATAGATAATACCTAAAGTGAATATAGCTGATAAAGTAACTTAAGGTACATATGTCGAAACATTTTTTTCTTTTGTAAACTGGATATTTTTTCACGAAGTTTTACCTACAGCTGGATTAAAAGATTACTGAAATATTCAGAATTTACTAGTAAAACAAGTTTGCAAGTAATGCCCAAACGAAATTCCTTTTGTGCCAAACAAAAAAAAAACTGATGCTAACAACTTCTTGAACGATTGCTGGACTCGAATTCGTTTTGGAGCCGAAGAACCAGGTTGACATCACTCTTTAGCTTTTTCTTTTGATTTAAGATCACGGTGATAGACCCAAGTCTCATCCATTGTGATGCGTCGACGTACAAAACTCGCATTATTCTTTTGAAAATGCTCTAAATGTTGCTGAGAAAGTCGCATTCGAATGCGGTTTTGTTCCATTGTTAGTGAATGCGGCACCCATTGTGCACACAGCATTCTGGAACCCAATATTTCAATCAAAATATCGCTTAAGATGCCTAAGGCATCTACTAAATTTCTTTCAATCACTCGACGATTTTTCAATACGATTTCCAGTATTTTTTTTACGATTTCTGAACCTCCTTGTCGTGGAACGTGGATTAAGGCTGGTACGACCACGTTTAAATTCAGCAACCCACCTTTCTACTGAACTATTTGATGGCGATATAATACTTTCAACATCCGTTAATCTATTTATAAATTTCCTTTGCTTTTAAACCTTTCAAAAATGAAAATTCAATCATTGCAGGATACTTGATTTTTTCCATTGACAGATTGAAATGAAAATTCACATACTTCCAAATAACAAAAAAAAAAAGAAAAATGTGGGCTAGTAGCAGCGCCTTCTCTTATCGAATAGCAAAACTTATTGAATAATAGGTTCCTTCAACTCCTCTCTGCATCACAGGGTGCCAACTACTCCTCTTCACCAACGAATATGATTATGTGCTAGCGATTCCCATTCGTTCCATGTTAAGCCAAAAATTCTCATTTCTGCATTTGGCTGGAGCGAGGATGCCGAAAGCCGAATTTGCTTTGCTAATTCTGTATTCATCATTCACTTCAGAACCACCGTCCGCAGAGACCATGCAGCCAAGGTAGCGAATACTATCAACGTTTTCAAAGAGTTGCGGCTCCGATATAGTGCCATTACGGTATAGTGCTTTTGTTTTCTTAAAATTTACTTTGAGGCCGGCAGTCTTTAATGTATTTAAAATGGGCTGTAAGACTTGAGTTAGTAACTTCAGGTCGCAAAGCTTGTATGTAATCAAGCATATGCCATCGGCGTATAACAGGTACCTGAGAAAGTTAGTATTTATCTGGCACTGAATGCATCTCTGTTGATTTTCGTCGCTGAAAGCCCCACGTCATCAACGAAATGTATTTTGTGGTTGAAAAAAGGTTATATAATTTTAATCTCGTACAATTTAAACGGAATAAGCAAAAAATATTTAGAACTAATATTCATTTATGTTAAAATTAAGTAAATCAATGCAGCGTTTTACAACAGGGACATACATATGGATGTAGGGTATTGCCTTTTATATTAAAAAGAAAACAAGAACGTCCAAATATATTCATTTTTGCTAAAAAATTTAAGTCAGTGTGGTTTTTTTTTGCTAGAAAAAGGGAGTTTTATGTTTTCGTTTCATATGATTTTTAAAAAAATTAGAAAACCCGAAATTTCGGGACTTTAAAAAATCGGAAAACCGGAATTCCGGGACTGACATCTCTAATGCATAGCGTTTTCCGTTTCATTTCAGATTGACGTGGAAAAATTTTGAATCGACTTGAAACTCACATGACATCTATTTTATTTATTTTAGATAGACACTTTCAAGACAAATTCATTAAAAGTGGTGGCACTAGACCAACAACAATGTTCGCACGTTTGATTATCTACCCAAAGTATTGGAAAAGAAGAAAATAAATAACGAATTTCCCTTGTTTCATTCTGGGCTGACAGCCACATGGACACGACGAAAGAAAAAAAACACATCAGCTGATTTACCGATACCACCTTTAAGAGATTCGCCTTGGAAATTTGTTAAACAAATTCGCACAATCACGTTCGTATTTATAGGAGATTAATTTAAAACCACCTACAATATCAAACTATTTTTTTTTTGTGTAAGTTACACTTAACTCATATCATACATTAGGAAACGATTTTATCAGCTAAGTGACGCAGGAGTCGAGGTATGATAATTGGAAAAATCGTATTAAATTATTAATTATCGAATTTATTTCGTATCGAGAAAAAAAGTCATGAAAAATCAATGAGAAGGAACCATTTCAAACTTCACCTTTAATTCATTGCTATAAAGCGCTATTATTCTGATTAAAAAGGGTTACATTTTTAAGAAAATTTCTTGACTTTATCAATTTGTACAATTAATGAATTATCTCAAGAACGAAGTAACCGTTTTTGAAAAAAATGTGCGTACTTACATTTTTTCTTTTGCTGAGAAAGTTTCTTAAAAAATGTGTAGACATCCGAAGAAGAGGAATCTTTTCCTGTTGTTTTCCCATAGTACTGCTAAACACATCATTTATCTGAAATGCAAAGTCACATATTTCCTCGATCGGCTATATGAATGTGTAAGAAGTGGAATTTTAACCTAAAAAAACTCTAACCCAAAAAATCCTAAACTCTAACCTTAAAAAATATTCAGACTTGAACTTCCACTTGGTTTGACTGCTTTTCAGACCGGACTAAACCGGTTTGCTTATTTGAGGACAGAAGTTAATTCTTGCAGTTATTGATCACCAAACGACTCTTACTACTCACTCCTCAACCCACTCACTATGCAATGCGGAAGAAAAAATATATTGAATTTGTTTCCATCGATATTAGCAGCGCATACCCGCACTTTCCAAATAGGCGTCACCTTTTCCTCACCCAATTCAATGGAACGATGTAAGGTGAACGTATGAGAAGGTAGTCCCCATTACATTACGTTTATCACTTCATCAGTACTGTTTTGTGGTGATCACTCGCCAATGCAACTACTCTTAAACCAATTCCAGCCTACTCGAAGTCACATGAACTCAAATAGATAACTCTTTTGCTTCTTCACTGTTCAAAAGTCTATATACCTTCACTGACTGGCAGTGTAGGAGTGAATGATTTTGTTTAATTTAACTGGAAGTACGCCACACAAATCTCAATGGACAACACATTGCCTTTACTTTGTTTAGTTCTTTTTTTTTGCTTTTATTTTATTTTATTTTTTTGTATTAATTTACTCCTGCCTATTCGTGTATTTTATCACCTTTCGTTGGCCGCATGCAATGCCAGTTTTGCTCAGGTTTTTATTTTTTGGCACAACACAATGAATTTGCAATTTGTTCCTGTGACGTTGTGTTCCTTTTAATTGATTTACATATTCGTACATGAAATTTGTTCGCTTGTACACTCATTCGTTTGCCCAGTCGTCAGTCGTTAGTTTACGGAGCTGAGCAGAGCTTAGAGCCATTTGTTGGCCATGTTCACAAATTTGTTTTCCACATCGGTATGCTGTAAATTGAATAATGAAAGGCGTTCACAAGAGGCAATGCGGATGTGTGTACGTAGGTCTATACACACTTGAGTCGAATATGTAAGTGCACATATGCATCCATGTACATATGTATTTTTGTTCACGCAAAGCTTTACGGGCTTTGATTTTGATATAATTGATCGGCAGGAAAATGCGTCTGGATTTATAATATGCAAATTTATGAAGTTTTTGCGATGATTTTTTTTGTATTTTTTCCCCATTCTGTGCTGGCTCATATTTTATTTACTAAAAGCCTTAATGAATAGTTAACATTCATGTAATTATTAAACATTTTTTCTTCGCAAACACTGATTGATGAGTTTTAGAATTTTGGTTTACAAGCTGATAGGTGGGCAAAAATTTGATTTATTTATATGTGCGTGTGTGCGGTGAAAGGTAAGGAAAGGGAATATAATATTCAAAATAAATAAGAAACACTAAAATTTTACAAATACTTACCTCCAGTTTCTTATCATATACATCCTGTTGCAAAATTATAAACACACCACTATTTTTTGTTATAAAGATATAGTTCATACGGCAGCAAAAACCGTCTAACGCAAAGTTCCAAACTTGCTGCAAAAATTTTCAAAACATCAATATTTTCAACTTTTTAACCAGAATTTTCTGAATTTTTTTTCAGCTATTAGATATTCAATAATTATTATTCAGATATTCTTACACTAAATTTAATGGGCTATGAATTGAATTTAGTGCAAGTTCCAAGTGACTATAGAATACCTTTGATTTGTGAACATTTTTTTTGTTGACGTTGCAAGGCTTTTTCTTCCATACAAAAAATCAAACTCGAGTATTTTGCATGTAAGAAAAGTGTGACAGCATCTATCGTTTCCTTACCTTCATCACTCATTAAAGAAAATTAAAAGTCGTCCTCTTCGGCCTAAGAAGAACACTGACGACAACCAGCTTTTTGAAGCAGTGGACGATGGTTTGTCTAACAACGTCAATATTACAAGCTTTTAATGTACGATTGATGCAATCAATAAGTGGGACACCCTGTATTTTGTTTTCTTCTACAGACCAAAAGGCTTCTCTTACGATCGTGTTTTGGTTTACCTATATACGCGTAGTCTTTTACGATCCTGCTACGATAGTGACGCTTCATATTTTGAACCACACCTTGGTCAAATGGTTGAAATTTGGAGGTCATATTCGGTATAAAGAACACCAACTTAATAGGATTCAGTATATTTTCAATATAACATCTTTCGCTTTTCAAGTTGAAAGTGTTTATCCAGTTTCAAAATTCATTCTTCAAAAAGGTGCCGCCCGGTCATCCATGCTTTGGAATTTGGGTAATCACTTAACGAGTAACCACTTAATACCACGAAAGCATCGAGGTTTGGTTCATCTTCCAATTAAAGCTTTTCTGAACCATCCATATTTGCTGCCACCATTAATTTAACTCGCTGTTTATTATTTCTGCCACTATGACATTTTCCGTTCTTGAAAGCTAAAGCTGTTTTTGGTAAAAAATTTAAATAAAAATATCGCATTCATTGAACTGTTTTAGTAAATTCGGCAAAAATTGTAGTTTTCCATTTCTTACAGTCCTCGTTAGTAGCATCATTGCTATTATGTGATATCAATACCTAAAATAAAGCAAACTGTCCACTTTAAACAAATAATTCACCTGTTACACTTTACTTAGTATCCCTCCTGCCATTTATGAAGCCAATCTGTGCTTTCCTTGAAGTGTTGATCACCAAATCGCCTTGCGTGCTGCATTACTTTGCCCTTTAAAATTGGTCCGGATATTGAAATGTTTTGATTTCTAGTTACTGTTAACCATTAGTGGATAGCTTTGTTCACACTTTTAACGCTGCTTTCTTCATCATACAAAAAATGGGAGGTAGGACAATTTCATATGCTGATGATATTGTTGTAATAGCAATCTCGTGCAAACACCTTTCAACACTGTTTGATCTTCAACAAAGAGCTCCCAACAGACTATCACTTTGGTGCAAAAGTCGAGGACTATAAGTAAATACAGGAAAAACGCAACGAATACTGTTCAGCATAAAACAGAAAACACCTGCTCTTCAAGAAATATTTTTAGGAGGAAAACTCCATAAAGTAACAGAAAGCGCAAAAACTGGGGCTTACAATCGCAGGTAGAGTACGCAAAACTACGACGGCGTTATACTCCTGCGGAAGCCTCATTGGGGAAAAATGGGGTTTGAAACCCAGAATGATACACTGGTTGTTGTACACAGCAGTAATTAGAGCAATTCTTTACGACGGTATTGCAATATGGTGGAATGCCCTTAAGAAGGGCGTGAACAATAAAAGAGTTGACAAGGTCCAAAGACTTGCATCTGTTCTTATGAGCGGTGCATTGTCAACCACACTATCGAAAGCACTGTATGCGATATTAAACTTCCTTCCGGTAGACTTGCAGGCAAGGTACATTGAGCGCAGTGCGGCAATAAGGCTAAGCACTATAAGTAAGTGGTCAAACCCTATGGCCACGGTAAAAACCTGGTTGGCACGTTAGGGCTTCCGGACAGGTGGACTATACAGTACCGCCTATACTTGCCATTACAACGTTCATGACCCTCCTACTCTCAAGAGAAGAGTGGGAACGGGACGAAGTAAGACAGGGCGAGCCCATCCGTGTATACACAGACGGCTCAAAGCTCGCGGGCAGGGTGGGTGGAGGTTTATATTATTCAGTTTCGGCTTCCCGACTACTGTAGGGTCTGTCAGGTTGAACTGATGGCAATAATGAAAGCCTTGACACTGGTACAGTGTGATGCGATACCTGGAGATGATATCTACATTTTCACTGATAAAAAAATCGATAGCGATAACATCCTTCACAGAACAGTCGACAACCTCCAAGGTAGCCATGAAATGCCGCACATCTCTTAACGAGATGGCTGAGTCATTTCACATAATGATAACATGGGTTCCTGGCCATTGTGACATTGAGGGTAACTACAGAGCCGATGAACTAGCGAGACCGGCATCAAGTTGACCGATGAGTACATAAGCAATGATATGACATGTACACTACATATCCTCGAAGAAATTGTAAGAGTAGTAGCGAATGAAAGATTGCGTAATGAAGCCACTTGCAAAATCGCCCGACAGAAGTGGCCGACTCTCAATGCTAAACGCACGGAACTTCTACTAAGAAGAGATAAGCACAGCCTTAACACACTGATTTCAGTTATTACGGGGCGCTGCCTAATCGGTGAAATGGGTGTGCAAACACATGACTTCTGCAGAAGTTGTCTAGACGAGGAGGAAGAAGTGACGATCCCGCACTTTCTGTGTCACTGTCCTGCACTATCAAGACGTAGGCTCGCCATTTTGGGTAGACAATGCTTTAATGAATTGGAAGATTTGGGCTCTGTCGAAATTAAGGACCTTACAAAATTTTTGAAAAGTACACATTGGTTTTAGGAGGGATAAGGGTTAGTTCCCCACGCGGCATCATGAGCCTGAGTGTTTCCCACAGTGGACAACCGCTTCAACTTAACTTAACGTAACCTTCTTCATCATACAACGCCCTGAAGTAGCACTAAACTCGAACGACACTATTATTGATTCTTTATTTGTTTGAAATTGTGTAAACCATGTTTTCTGTGATGCCATATTTTTCAGTCACTTCCTTATACTTTTTTCTACGTTCGATTCTTTTTATTAGCTAATATTTTTCTTCAATAGGCAAATACTTAAAAACAACGACTTTCCGAAAACAATTATTTTCCTAACATTAGCAATTTTTTAAAAATAATGATCTTTTCAAAGGGATGAGTTTTATTTCCGTTCTGTGAACAAGTTTTGAAATTTGCTCACAAAAAAAAATCTTCATACTCTACCAAGCGTAGCGACAATGATAGTTGCATTTTTTAAATTAAATGAACATAAATTTTACTTTACTTTTTGATCGCAGATGCTTTGAAGAGGAATACATGAAAGTGCGAAATCAAAGCCGTTGACCTGTGCGAGGATGATTCACTTCTTTAAAGAAAAGATGAAGTGAGTATAAATTATAATAAATGCCAAGCTTTATTTTTTTGTTATTTAAAAGTGGTTTCGTCTTTTACATAATTTTATTAGATTCGCTTAAGTAGGGCACATCATTCATTACACTATATTTTCGGTACGAATTCAAGCATTTTATAGCCCAACAAAGATGAGAAAGGAGGGTTCAAAAATAATTCGTTGAAGTGTTACGACTCATAAACAAAATATGGAATTAGCTACACTGTAGAAGTGTATTTCTTTTCAGCTCAGACCCTCCAACCATCCAGTAATGAATCAACCACCAACGGACCGACTCGGCGCCAACGGACTGCTTAATTCAACAAACGCCCACAAAATAGGCAAAAGGGAGAGATGGTGAAGGCGTTGTTGTGGCAAAGTGTAAAGCATTAAATTAGCAGTGATTGCTATTTCGTATTATAATTATTATTTCGTATTATAATTATTATCACTACTGTGCATTTTTTTTCTTTCGAGTGTAGCTAATTTTCGTGCGTAAAGTGCGAATCATGAAATCAAATACATAAATGAAACACGATAATTTTTTTTTTTATTTTTTCACGGTGATGCCTAACAAATTGACGGACATGATTTTGCATTGTGCTAGAAAAATTAGTCAATAAATGAGTGTGTATAGAAATGAGTTCACGTGCGAATGGGGGAAGATAATTGCGGCACAATTCCGCGTTACTGATTTGGGTCAAAACCCTCGCTCGCCACTGAACGGTCGGCGCAATTGTAGAAGATTAATGTAGGTGTAGTCGGTGATTGTTGGTTGCTGTATTTGCTGGTCGAGATGTACATTTATTAATTGAATTGCTATTTTAGCTGCCTGAAATTTTCAAGCATGCAAAACTGAATTACACAAAATTGTAAAATATAACAAATTTGCATACAAATTAAATGGCTACATTCGAATGTGGAAAGCCATGACAAATATGCAAGTTTTGAAATCGACTCACTTAACGGTATAAAATAGAAAACTTCATGCACGCAATTGCTTATTAATGACCAACACTCGGCGGATCGTTTGCTCAACTAAGATTATCATTGGAGCTCGTTTTAAAATGCCTATAAATACTTGTTTGGTCTCTCCAAAACTATCGGGCCGAAATGCGAATATTTAGAGGTTAGTTGATGGGCACTTTTAAGCTGCGCACAAGTATTACAGTTATTTTCAAGGGAAGTAAAGTGAAGTAGAAATTAACTAAGGTTACAAAATTATTATGGTTCAATATGGAAGGGGAAATGTAGCCCAGCCCCCGCGGCTCACAACGGACCCATTCCGTGGTCTAAGTGGCATCGTTGTCTCTATGTGCGATGCGGCTGCCAAACCTACCTAAACCTACAAAATTATTCTCGACCGGGAGCGGGCCTAAATTCTGCATTACAATATTCTTTTGGGTAAAATTTCTGGCACAAATGTGAAACATTTTCTAAACAGCCTAAATTGCTTACCTTAAAATTGTGTGAAGATAAAATAATTAAAAGTAGTGTTTTGGGTGTTAAAATTATGCGTGAAAATTAATTTCGCGCCATATTTCTGAATATTTGAAAGTACCGTAAAGAAAAAAAAATAGTTGTTACATTATCAATGAAAAAAATACTATTTGGTAAAAACTGAAAAATTAGTGAAAGCAATTGGCAACTCAACAATAATATATCGTTTTTAAAATATATAATATACATACACTTACGTACAAAATAATGGAACCACGATATTTAAAATACTTTACTTAAATTTTTTTTTAATATATATTATTCTACAATAAATATCATGTTAGTCAAAGTTTCAAACTTTGTAAAAAAATTCGACATATAACACTCAAAATTTTCAATTTGTTTATTCAGGATTGAAAAAAAAAAATTGGGTACGCCTGTTAATAGTATAATAAATTGCAGGTTTAAAGTGGCTCAGAAAGCTCGTTGATTTTTAATAATTTTTTCTCTAAAAGCGTTGCGCATTTTCTCCATATAACGAATGGATGCCATGTTTTTCGGTAATTAGCTTTATTATGTTGCCTTAGATAGAAAAAGTTATTTTCTAATAGCGGTCGTCCCTTCGAAGGCAATGACACACCTCTGAATTTTTGCCATAAAAAAGTTCCTCATAAAAAACAATTTGCCATTCGGAGAACATGTTCCAGGATTAAGGTGGTATAAATTTATTAATTTAAATCTGAATTGCACTAAGAAAGCAAACCTAGTAGGCACGGGACCAAGCATCCAAGTTGCTTGCGCTTTCCTGATCCACAGATTATTTTTACTTACTCTTATCAGTGGCTTCAAAAAAAGGTGTTTTTTCTCAATTTTTTTTTTCGAGGCGAAAACAACGACACACAGGAATAATCTTTTGCATTTATTTGTAGGCATGATTGAAGGGTAATTAACAATGTTGTATCATAAATAAAAAAACAAAATGGCGGACATATGAGGGATCTCGCACACCTTCTCGTTGCGCGCTAGTAAAACGGCGTGTAAGATTGCGGTCATAGTTTTCACCTGAAACGCAAAAGAAAAATATTGTCTTATTCAGAAGGCTTTTCCGCATATAATAGATTACTCTTGTATAAAAATATGAAAATATGAACACACAATTAATTATTGAAAAAAGTGCTTTTTTCGTTTTTTTTTCAAAAAAGGTGTTAAATAACATTAAAAAATGAATTTTTTTTGTATTTTGTTAGTTAATTAGTTGCGCATTTTAATTGTATTTATATAGATTATTTGTTTGAAACGATAACTTTCGTCGCTTTTTTCATCGCCATTTTCAAAAACATGGTTTTGACAGAAGGTAGGCAGTATACTCACACGAGGGACGGTACATAGGCCTGTAACTCCGAAACCACTTTGAATTGCGCTATAAAATTTTGAGGGCATATTCTCCTATAAAATATCTATCGATTGCAGTAAAAAAAAAATCGATTTTTTGAAGCCGACTGATAAGCCTTTATCATGATGCTATTTTTTCCATGCCTTTTGAATTTGTTGGTTTAATTATTTGTCTATAGAAATAGCTTCCAGAAATTGTATTTGATTAGCAATTAATTAACCCATTGGACCACAATGTTGTTTAAGGGCAATTTGGGGGTTTTTGTAGTCTTAACAACAGCTTTCTTTTTGGTTTTGTTTGGTAATTTAATTTTGTTTGGTAACGGAATTTCAAATAGTATTTAGAAAACGTTATATTAAATATTCATTCAAAAAAATATAGTTTCGAGCAAATGTAGTATGATTATAAGTCGGATATCCCTTAAAATTAATATTCATAAACATTTATTGTTTTGTTTTGGTTTTTTAAATTTATTGTCCACTTATGCATTCACTTTGCTGTGCCGTTTAAATAGTATCATATTTCTTAAAAGGTTCATTACACTTGAAACTAAATGCAAACATAGCTAACGTAATTCTTTTATGTGCGGCGCGTGAATGCTAGAATCATATTACATAAGAACACCGAAAAATTGTTATTGACTTGCATTGACTAAAATTCCTATAAAAACGCTTGTACGTTGTATGTAAGAGACGAGAAATGAAACAATTGCTTTACAAGCTGGATGCCCAGTTTGAAGTAATAAATAAATAAATGAAATAAAAATTACTTATTACTCATTACACAAATTCTATACCATCATTGCCTAAATTTGCTTACAAGTTACTCTCTATAGTTCCTATTAGAAGGTTGTGGCGGTTTGTCTAGACACTTTTAGAAAAATGCGATATAATTAGAAGGGACAAAATGAGTTTCATATCCAACAAAAATAAAAAAAAATTTAGTAAAAGGGGAGAAAAGTACATATGCTTTTGCTTCGTGAAGTTTGTGTCTTAAGTCTTTAGTTTCTTAGTAAAAACACAAAATGCGTTTCGATTCCGATCAAATTTTTCGGAATCCAAGTTGGTCGGTGTTTTTGATTTCCTTTTCGACACTACTTTTTCGGTTTTAAGCAGTTTTGCTTATAAGTAGTCGAAGTGAAAGTAATTGGCAAATTACACCTGAACAGATAAGTTGTATGTTCGCCAACATTTTTTCTCTTAGTCTTTGTTGTGTTTAGAAAATATTTCAGAAACGATTGCTCTAGTCTGCATTTAATTAGTTTAATAAATCTTTTTGAAGTATATAAAAATTGTGTTAAAAAATTTCTTGGAAAAGCAAACCTCAAAGGATTGAAATGAAAACGGACTTGTTCTAGATTCTGCTTCAGCGCATGCGCAGTCCTAATTGAAAAGTTGAACATCATATAAGTAAATAATATTAAAACATATTGTTTTTTAGGTATGTAACTTGTTTTTGTAATTTTTTAGGGTTGTGGAATTAACGTTTTTTATGGAAAAGTGTGCAAATATTTTCGAATTTGGGCCAATAAAAAGGCAGTACTTTAGTGGATTATCAAGCATACAAGCAGACGATTCTAAAAGGATTGCGTACATTTCTATCTTAAACGAAACAAACCAAATCAACATAGAAACGATGGGAAAAATTTATCATTTTAAATTCAAAGTCGAGTGGAAAATGGAGGCTAGATTTGATTAATTTGTTTTAGCCCTAGTACTTTAAGCTACTTTGTTCGTTTTGGAAGCATTAACATTTTCGAATTAACCCTGATAAGCTTCTTCCTCTAACTGTTGCTACATTTCCATCTACTGTTTTCTTCTACTCCTTCCTTACTTTTGTTCTGTTTCACTTGACCTAGAGGTCAGCTCTATCACAATTCCTAATCGCCTGATTTTTCGATCTTAACGCGTCTCGGTGTTTGCTCGTTTCATTTCGCTTTCTATCTGCCCCGTCCAGGTATGTTGCCAACTACTGTTTTCTTAAAATAAATATTCAAAAAATAAACCAGTACACCTGGTTGCCAATTTCACGCTAATATGCACCTGCCACCTTATCGTAATCCTTTTAAATTTGTACGCAAACTTATTTTAATTTTCACACGCATACAAAGTGATCGTAATAATATACATGCGTACAAACATAAATATATCACAACTCTTATTTTCCTTTTTCACCAAATTACGCTTTCTAAGCGGCCAGAAAGGCTAATTGAATAAGCTCTTTCTTGATAGGCGCCCCTTCAAATGGCCATAAACTACCAAACATTGTTAAATAAAAATAAAAAATATGAAAATGAAAAAAAAAATCGTAAATAATTGCCCTGAAGTGTGTTGGCTAATCCAACTGGCAACAAGTAATTACACTCAAGCCGACAATTAATCTAGAAAATCTTTCAACTCGCATTGCATTGCATTAGATTCGATTTGAATTGTGTATCGCACGCGAAATTTGTGACGGCTGTCCGGTGCAGATGCCGATGCCGATGGCGATACCGATACCAGCTGCCAGGTGATGGTAAAGATTTGGACAGTCCGGCAGCCACATACTCAGTCAAAGTGGACGTTTGTTATGGACTCACATGTGTGTGTGTGTGTGTGTTCGTATATAAAAATGCTTAAAAATTGCTGCATTTAAAATTGAACACATACACTTTTGTATATTTGCGTATTTTTTCACCTCTTTTCAGCAATCAAAAGGTGGAAATGATGGAATTAAAGCGTTGGTATGCGGCGCATACCGCCTAATGCATACATATGTAAGTATGTACATGAATGGTGCATTTAAATTGAAATTATGGAATTATTTGTAATTATAGCAAATCTAGTTGGGCAATACAAACGTACGTACATATTTAAATGACTCATGTAATAAAAGAATTTGTACAATGAAAAATATATAAGAAAAAAAAATACAAATTCTGTAGGCCACAGTAAAATATTAAAAGCTTTGAAAACAAAATTTGTTCAGAGTTTTTAAGTGTTGCTGATTGGTAAATTATATTGATTTTGGCAATGACACAATTTTTATAGTAGCATTGGTTAGTAGAAAAATGCAAAAAGTTTTTAATTATTGTATTTACATAGACACTCCGTTAATTAAGCATAGCTTAGAGAATGAATGGCAAATTTTTACAATTTATTTGTTTATTAGTTAATTCCAATAATTTTTTATGAAAATATAGTGCATTTTCCTATACAAATCATATAATTTGAAGTTCTTTCTGTAAACTAAAGAAAAATTTAAAAAATTTCATAAAAATTGCAAACTTTTTAATAAGAATTTTTAGAAAAAATTTGAGTACGCAGTTTCAAATCCCATTGAATAATAAACTGCACGTTTTGAGTGACTCGAAAATTGCGCTGATTTTTTAAATTTTGTTTGCAGACGTTGCTCGTTGTTTTCTTCCATGTAAAAAAATGCCGGGCATTCATTATAAGGGGAAAATGCGCAAGACCGCCAGCAAAAAAAAAAAAAAATTGTCAATAATCAACGCGAATTTTGAGCCAACTGAAACTTGCATTTTATTCTACCAAAATTCAATGTGCAATGAAAAAGGCGAGAAATTCAAAGACGGTTACGCCTCATTTTTACATTTAAGGTCGCATTTACCACAGAGAAAAGATTTGAGAAGGTGTTCTCAATAATAGACTGTTACCGGCGTTATATCCGTTATATCAGCGAATTTGACAGAATCAGCTGATGGGCCGACGTAATAGGGGATGTGTTTACAAAAAAACTAAGATTGACCGAACAAAGACTGATTGGAGGAGTGTGTGAATTTGTGTGTAATGTGCAGAATTCGGCTGCCGAATCCTTTATGACGTGGCAGCCGAAGTTTTTCACTTTTCTTTTTCACCATAGTGAATGAGTTCCCACGACAGTCGGTTCTACGTAACGGGAATGATCCGGTCAAGGGATGTCACTTCAGTAACATTTTCTGTATAAGTATGGGGAATGTTTATGCTGCTACAACAACAACAGCAAACCTTCAAAATCTATCTTTCTTGGCATTTACTGTATGGTGAGTTACAAAAATGTAAGTGGTACAGTCATACAAGTATGTTGAACATGAATACACTTCTGGTACCGAAAAATAATTTAAAATATATTTTATAATAAAATTTAAAAGAATTTTTTTTTATAAAAAAGAGGTTGTCTGTAAAGTCGGTTTACTGACGATAGTTTAACGTGACAACGTCATAAGAAAATATTGATGGAATGGTTGCAATTTTCAAAACAAAATTTTAATTTTATTTGTTTGATAGATACTTTGTATGGATATAGAGGAGGAGGTAAATGGAATTGCAACAGAATAGGTAAAGTTACATTTACACAAACGTGAAAAATGACGAAACATTTATCAAATTCATGAAAGATATCTTCAATTTCGATTGTGCATCAGAAGTTAATAAGTCAACAACACTAAGAGGCACCATCATCGATTTGCCTTTTTCAAGACACTTTACACTTGAAACACTCCCTTTCATTTCCTACTTTTCCTATCATCGTTTATTCTCAACAGAGAATTGGTTCATTACCATGCACACAGGAAGAAAGCATATGCAAATACAAGTATGTGAATTTATATACAAATGCGCATATACATACCTATATATGCTCACTAAAGTAGGACAGAGCCAGATGTCGAACGTTGCCGAACGCGGGGGCCGATTGTGCTCTTTGTCGTTCGTTCCGCGCTCCCGCTTGCAGTTCAAGCACATTAGCTTACATTTGCTTGCGTACGGAATAGATTCGTATATTTGATATGTCCATATGACTTGTATGCATCATTACATATAGATTTGTTCTTTTTGAAAATTGCGCGAAATTGTATATGTATATGCATGTTTATATACATATATTAGTATACAACATATCTTATAAGGTATGTGGTAAATATTACCATACATTTTTTCCTTCATATATAATAAAAAAAATTAATAATAATAACATTAAGACAACAGGTATTATTAACAAAATTGGTTTTATTTTAAATTCTTCCAGTAAATCAAATTAATAATAATCAATAAGAAGGCATATGCGAATACAAATACGTGAATTTATATATGTACATTTGCGCATATACATACATATATACGCTCACTTAAATAGGAGAGAGCAAGATGTCGAACGTTGCCTTTCGTTTGCTTTGTCGTTCGTTCCGCGCTTTCTCTTGCAGAGAAATGAGCAAGGTAACGATAAATAAGCAAGGTAACGACAAATGAGCAAGGTAACACTAATGAGCAAGGTAACGATAAATAAGCAAGGTAACGACAAATGAGCAAGGTAACACTAATGAGCAAGGTAACGACACATTTTCTCGTGCGTGCAGCCTGTTAAATCGAATTATAAGACGTTATCACGTCAAAAATGTTAATGGGCGGTGACTTCAATGCGAAGCACACACACTGGGGCTCGAGATTAACCACTACAAAAGGTAGAGAATTATGCAAAGCTCTTCAACAGACTGGATGTATAACATTTTCTACTGGGACTCCAACATACTGGCCAACGGATTCACAAAAAATACCCGACCTAATCGATTTTTTCATTGCCAAAAAAATATCAGCTAATTATATCGGCATAGAAAGCGGGTTGGATATGAACTCGGATCATTCTCCAATTTTATTAACATTATATGAAAATGCGCTTGTCAAGAAATTGCCATTTACGCTAACAAATAAATATACGGATTGGGAATATTTTAGGAACGTTTTAACCGCGGATAATCACAATGCAGAAATTACCAACACTTCCGATTTAGATGATGAAATATTAAGATTATCTAACCTTATACAACTGGCAGCCTGGAGTAGCACTTCGGAAAAAAAGTTTGTCACATCAGGTCATAAATATACCAAAGATATTAAAGATATGGTCGCAGAAAAACGCAAAATACGAAGACGATGGCAGCAAACAAGATCTCCCTCCGACAAAAAACGACTAAATAAAATTACGAAAGAAATTTCCAGGAAAATAAAAGATTTTAAAAACAGATCTCTGAGTACGTATCTAAAGAGCTTATCGAACGAACGCAGCACTGATTACTCGCTCTGGAAATGTACAAAAAAATGTTCACAGCCAGTAACACAGTACCCACCAATCAAAAAAGAAGACAGTTCTTGGGCCAAAAGCAGTAAGGAAAAAGCTAATGTTTTTGCTGAGTACCTCGAGGGCATCTTTAAGCCATATGACACGTCGAGGATAGCCGGAATTCAGCCACTTACCTATGAAACTGATGCCGAAATTCCCCTTGTTACGGATTCCGAATTGCTTGGTGAAATAAATAAACTAAAATCAAAAAAAGCGCCTGGGTATGATCTTATTACTGCTGAAATTTTAGAACAACTTCCTCAATGCACGATATCTAGGTTTACTGAAATAATGAACGCCACATTCAAATTGCACCATATCTCAATATATTGGAAAACTGCTGAAATAATTATGTTTAATAAACCAGGGAAGCCAGCGCATGATGTCACATCTTATCGGCCTATCTCGCTCCTACCAATTATATCAAAACTGATGGAAAAGCTTTTAGCCAAACGTCTCAACATAATTATTAAGCAAAGAAATATAATACCAGCGCATCAATTTGGTTTTCGCACAAAACATTCTACCATCGATCAAGTGCACAGAATTACTCGCATCATTGAAAACGCCTTTGAGGAAAAAAAGGTGTGCTCTGCTGTCTTTCTCGACGTGTCTAAAGCCTTTGACAAAGTTTGCCACATTGGGCTCCTCAACAAAATAAATGCGCTTCTACCAATACAATATTTTAATGTTCTAAAATCGTACTTATCCGATCGTTTTTTCCGAATAAAATACGAAGACACATATTCCGAACTTAAGGAAATTAAAGCTGGCGTCCCACAGGGCAGCGTGCTGGGGCCCATTCTTTATATTCTTTTTACGTGTGATCTACCTATTGACATAAATTGCTCCACAGCAACTTTTGCTGACGACACAGCCATCTTATCGGTAGGAGAAACTCAGATTGACTCAATCAAAAACCTTCAAATTTATCTAAATAAAATCTCCGAGTGGACCATTAAATGGCGCATAAAACTAAACGAAACAAAATCGGTTCATTTAGACTTCACACAGAAGAAAATCAAATATCTGCCACTACATATAAACGGCGTACAAATCCCGCATCACAACACCGCCAAATACTTAGGTATGACACTAGATACCAAGCTTAGATGGAATGCTCACGTTAAAAAGAAAAGAGAAGAGTTAGATATCAGATTTAGAAATATGTACTGGCTTATGGGCAACCAATCAGCCTTATCCCTATACAATAAAATTCTTTTATATAAGCAGGTGCTTAAACCAATTTGGACATATGGGATCCAGCTATGGGGCTGCTCAAGTTCAACCAACAAAAAATCCATACAAAGATTCCAAAATAAGGTACTACGATGCGCTGTTAATGCACCTTGGTACGTCCGTAACACCGATATCGAACGCGACCTTGGCATCGAATCAGTTGCCACTTCGATCAACATCAACGCTAAGTCTCATATGGAAAGACTACGCCACCATGTAAATAGCGAAGCCTCAGCCCTAATTGACCCCGTTAAATGGAAAGAAAGGCTGAAACGAAAAAAACCGCACCAACTCACGCAGTAGCCCATCTCCCTGCAAGCCTGATGCAGAGTATTTTTAAATTTAGTTGTATTGTACAAAATTAAATCCAAATTGTTCGTTAGTTTATAATTTATTAACTAGTTACAATGTAAATAATAATAAAAAAAAAAAAAAAAAAAAAAAATGTTAAAAACTCTCTACGGAAATTCTCAAAATTGAATAAACCTCAACATTTTTTCAATTTAATTCTTGTTACATTTACTCAAGGTTACAAAGAAACCAATTATTAGAAGAATTGACAACAACGTACAAATACTTGGATCACTCGGCATGGAATCACTCACCTACAATTTAGGAATTGTCCCAAGCTAAACAGGTTGAGGTAACGTATCTCGGCCACATATTGCTCTGGGCGCTGGAGGTGGTAAAGCGCGCCCTAACAGAAGGGTCTGGATTTATATCTACCCAAAGCCTGCCGACTAGAATTTAAGTATGCGAGCGCATTGTGTGAAAGGCTAAAGTTCACCATCAACCAACTGATTGTATACCTTATCAGTGTGGCTTTAGATCTGGAAAATTCACCATCGACCACCATTCATAATACGTCAAGTCTTGGAAAAGGGCCATGAAAGCAGAGTCGATACAAAGGAGTTACCTTTATGCCGCGATGTCTGAATTTGGTATGCCCGCAAAACTAATCTGGCTATGCAAAACGACAATGCTCAATACCAGCAGCGCCATCAGAATTGGGAAGGACCTCTCCGAGCTGTTTGATACCAGAGTGACTCGCTATCGTGTAACTTCCTTAACCTGATGCTGGCAAAGATCGTGCGAGCTGCAGAACTTCAATGTGAGCGTTGAACTTTATAAGATCGTACAATTGTTGGTGTATACCGATGAAATTGAAATCATAAGGAAGGCTTTCTGTGCATTGGAAAGATTAGGTGGAGGAGGACTTGGCTTCACTTGGTGTGTCCAACTGGCACCGATTAGCACGAGAAAGGAACGACTGGTTCAAAATCTCGTAAGCGGTTATCAAGCTTTTCAACAAGAAGAAGAAGACTTATTGGGAACTCCTTGAACTATTCCAGTAACAATAACTATAGCATTGACATAGAAATGTAGTTTGCAATGGTTCCTCAGATTTAATCATTAATTCTTAAGGAATCTCAATTCCATAAATATTCATACATAAATATTAATTATGTCATAATATTAAAGCTTAGCGGAAGCGTCAACAAACATCGATTTCTCACTGAATTACATACATATTAACTTTACCATATCGCAAAGTAGTTGTAAAGCTGATACAAGCTACGATATGCAGGCACACATGCACACACAGAGGCACATTTATTAATAAGTACGCGCCTAAGCACGTATGTAAGTCTAAGCTTTGGGCAAACGCATTATTAGCAAAGAGAATGGACTGCTCAGTTAGAGCAGTTTGCTCGTTGGTTGGAGTTACTAAGACGATACATACATACATATGTACATATTTATACTTAGTATTCATTTCTTAAGCTGATTTTCGCCGCTCACTTACGTAGCGGACGATGCTTGAATGTTTGTAGGAATGAGTACGTATGTCGGAAAATTGCCACAGTGGGCAGTTGGAGAACGTCGTCAGCGTTAGCGCCCGAAAAACAACAACCGACAACTATTGCTTATGACTTGGCCTTATCGCAGCTGATAGGCGGCTTATTATTTATGTTCATGTGTGCGATAAGAAAAAGTGTTAACAAGCATTGCAGTAACAGCAACAGCACTGGCAATGGCAACAACAAGTGATATATATATATGTATGTATATTTATGCTCACATGCGCTACATAAAATGTTTATACGTAAATACACACACGCATATGTAGGTATGTATGCAAATGCCAGTGTAGTCAATGTAGACAGTTGTGTGGCGGCAATAGGCGATGCGATGGCAGCAACAGCAATACCAGCAGCAATTAGAACGCTCATTAGAGAAACGCAACTGTGGCTGTACGATAAATTACCATCAGTGGTAACAGAGGCAACAGTAGCAACAACAAAACCAACAATTGTGGTCACTTTTATAAAAAGCAACAGCTACAGCAACAACAGCAGCCGCCAAAATAAGAGCAGCCAACAACATTCATAGCCAGTTGTCAGTTGATTATAAGTCACAGTCGTAAACAGTAGCAACATTCATGCAACAACATACTACAATAACACTAACAAAAATATGCTGTTGCAAGTCTGTGAACTTTGTTGGTGCAGTGACGGTAGCCGCACACTGGCAAAGTGATTAAGTGCGATTTGTGTTTGCACAACATTGTTGCTATTGCTGTTGCTGTAGTAGTTCTTGTTGCAGCAACGATGTCTCTTTGTTGCTAATGCCACAAGTACTACTGCTGCCTATTGAAAGTTTGTTGCACGTTGATTTAAGCTTGTGTATCGTTACTTATTTTTTGTGGAGGCATTTTGGAGCACGCATGCGCGCAAACACATACACGGTTGTGTGTATTAGGGGAGGTATATAATACAGGGTGCATACGGAGATTGAGGATATGCATACCTGTGGCTATAACTTCCCGAAACCATTATTTTTCTTTTCACTTTTTTTCATAAGGCCATCTCTACTTTACATTTCTATTTTCGACCTGCGACCAGGGACGACCAGCGTGACTGTGGCAACTGGCGAGGAATAACCCTACTTAATACCTTCTACAAAATTGTAGCCGCGATCATACAAAGCAGGCTCAAAGAGATCGAAAGCTCTTTAAGAGACGAGCAAGCTGGTTTTCGCCCTCGCTGAAGCTGTGTTGACCAAGCCAACACACTTCGGATTATAGTAGAACAATCAGTTGAGTGGCGCTTCCCGCTCTACATGTTGTTGGCAGACTTCAAAAAGACGTTCGACACTATCAAACGAGGTGCAATATGGCTGGCATTGAGTAGAAATGGCATTATATGGAGTTTCACCTGACATCTTGAGAACCTGGACTTCACCGATGACATCTGCCTTCTCTCTCACAAACTCTCTGAAATGCAAGCGAATGTGGACAGACTAGTCGTACTGACACAGTATCGGACTGGAAGTCAACATCGCCAAGACCAAGTCTATGAGAGTTAACCACAATAACGCAAGGCATCACACAGAGGCTACAATCTTTCGTCAACAAATGTCTGAACTCATCCTTAGGCAAACCAAACGCAGAAAGTAGCGATGGATAGGTCGCACATCGAGAAAACCACCAGATAGCAACAAGAGAATGGCACTGGACTGGAACCCGCAAGGGAGCAGAGGTCGCGGTCGACCAAAAAACACTTGGAGAAGGTTGAGTTTGCGTGAACTAGCAGATGCCGACATTACATGGGACAGTGCAAAAACAATAGCACAGAACCATGTACGCTGGAAGAGCCTTGTTGAGGCCCTATGCTCTCGAAGGATTGAAAAAAAATATTTTCTATTATTACTATTACAATTTTCATGTAATTTTAATTATTGTTAAAATTTTATCACGTGAAAATTTATGTTAGGTGATGTACTTCTAAAAGACTGTAGTCTTACTTTGTACTACATGAATAAATAAATAATTGTATTTATTTTAATACATAAATAAATAATGTCCAATATTAAATTGAGGCAAGTAGTAAGGTGAAAATTACGCGAGTACCAATGTGGTTTTAGGAGTGGAAGGCCGTCAACAGATCAAAGCTTTTTAGTTTGCTAAGTTTTTGAAAAATTTCGTGAGTATAAAATCAACGTGCATGTCTTCTTTATATACTTTCAGAAAGCATTCGATAGTATTGAAAGATGCAAAATTGAATTGGAGCTACGCATGCAAGGAATACTGAAAATATTGGCTTCGCTAGTACATAAGACTAACCCTCGCTGAGACCTATTTAAAAATACTCTTGCAAGACAAAGCGTCTGATTTATACAGAGGAAAGACTATGCTATTAAAGATGTTGATACACGAGAAACTATATTCCACAAAACTTCCCAAATATGTTGCTTTACTGATGACCTGATCAGCCTCCCCGAGGCTGAATGAATGCTTTAAAAGAAGTAGGACAGCTTCTCAGTGGAACGGATGGTACAACGTTTGCTATCAAAGGAAGTGTGTAGGCTGCAAGCAGAGCAAATTTTGCCCACATTAAATGTTACAAAGCAAGCCTTGAGTAGAAGAACGAAAATCAAAATATTAGCTTGGGGAAAACGATATCCATTAATTTCTCGGTAGATGATTGTAGTGATTGATATCTCGTAAAGTAAGACAAGGTGACATTCAACACTAAAAAATGTGTTTGCTGTTTTTGATTTGTTCCATTCAGTTGTGAATTACAGGGTGTTAACAATGGAAGTCAACAAAGAAAAAATTTGAAACATTTTATAGTTTTTTTTTTTTTTGATAAAGGCGAAAATGCAACCAATGCAAGAAATGTGTATGGTGTTATGGTGTCGATACTGTAACTGTTTCGTCTATTCCATTTAGCATTTTTGATGTTAAAAATGAGTCGAAAATGTCGATAAAATCACAGAAATAATCAATGTTGACCGGTATATTAGTAGTCGTAGCATCGCCCTGGAGCTAAAGATCTACCATAACCAAGTTTTAAACCATTTGCCAAAAAACCAAACCAAACCCATTAAACCGAAAATTGTGAATTTCTTCGGAGAGGGCGACCGCGGAAAAGATGGTTAGACGACGTTGAGGTCGATCTAAGAAGCATAGGAGCGGCCAACTACCATAGTATGGCTATATTACAAGATGTATAGAGCAAAATTATGGAGGAAAATAAGGCTCACACCGAGCTTTGATGATGACGATGATTACATTAAGGTTCATTAAATTTTGTTTTAAATAAAAGGTAATTAGTTTTACTCCAAGTTCAAATACCGTACGCACCCTGTATATGTGGGTACATTAGAGCGGGTCCAACATCGTTCCCAACAAATTCGGATTCTACATAAAATTATAAGAAAAAAGTCCAACAGGGCATAGCTCTAAAGAAAATTTTGGACCCCCTTCCCCCTCTCAAATTTAATATAAAGCTTTTTTTAATTAACACAAAATTAATATGAGGATTAGTATTTCCTTAAGCAGCATGAATGCTACGTTTTTAATGAAACTTGTATTTTGGGAATTTTTCGATGCGAAGGATTTATTTTTGATAACTATTTATAATTTTTTCACCGCCACATGGCGCTACAAAGCAAATTATAAGTGATTTTTAATATTGTAATAGAAAACTGACTACGTAATTTCTTTTTACGTAAATCAAACTAAAGCCTGCTAAGAAGAGAAACAATAAGATTTTGCGATATTTAAGAATTTGTTTTTTCTTATCATTAATTTTTTTTTAACAATCAACAAGTACTTACATTTATTTTGGTTTTAGATTCTTTTCACTTTCATATGGTTGTTGTAATATATTTTTTCTGCTTTTTATCTTTATGGTCATAAAAGTCTTCTAAGATGATTCTTTTGAAATTTGCAGGGCTAGAAATTGATTTTTTTGCACTAACGACGTTTTGCGTTTTGCACTAATGGCGTTTTTTTTTTAGAACTCTATACAGAAATGCCGAATAAATTGGCCCATCCCGACAACGCCTCCAAATTATCGTGTTTTTTTCTTTGTAAAGGCATTTACAATACAATCAAGGGCTTGAGGAGTGACGCCTATTAGAATAACATTTTTTGTCATTTGATGCTTTTTCTTAGAATTTTATATAGAATCTAAATATGCTAAGACTGTTGTCGAAAAAATCGTTCAATTCAAATTTGCCCGCCCTAATGTATGTATATATTATACTAATATAATTATCCTTTCAGCAGTTTGACCGCGCTTTTCTTCCAATTCGTTGTTGTTGTCTCATAAATGGAGTGACCCCTCCAAATGTCAGTTTATTTTTTGAAAGTGGACATAGAACTTTGGACCAACCGAATTGTGGCCACGCGCATGCTACTCGGCTATGACAGCCGTTGCATGCTACATGCTAACCAGGAATGTATACACACATACTTACACACACACGTAAGCGTGTTTTTGTTTCTACTTTTGTTGTCATCCTGTCACCAGCAGCTGCGCCATCAGCATGCTGCTCAGCAGAACGGTGCAACAACTTTTTTCTGCATTCGCTTTCTTGCCACCAGCTTGTGCTTGCAACGCTTGTTGCAACGTGCGCTTATTTTAGTTGCTGTCACAGCAAATGCACCACTTCACTTTTGTTTGTTGCTTGTTGGATGTTAGCTGTTGGCTGTTGTATTGTTGTTATTATTGTACCAATAAAAAAACACAGTTGTTTGTAAGCGCTAGTTAATTTTGAATTTTGAAAGTCCAACCAGCCGCAGTAGCGACAGCGTCAGTAGTAGCATTGGACTGCAGCAAATTTTCCCCCAATATTCGTTTGGCGAAAATGTCGCTGACGGAATGTCTGCCAGCCGTGCTTATTGCGCTGGCTATTGGAGTGGTGGTTGTTGGGGCTGCCTGTTGCTCATAGTAGGCCAACAAGAGTTCACGCGCCCAATGATTGCACTCATTTTTAATTGATTTGTGTCAAAGCTGGAACAGCAGCAACATTTTACTAAGTGTAGATATGCTTATATTTCGTATTCAAACTTTTTCTATGCCCCTCGCTACGAGTATTTCTTTAGCGTATTTTATGTTTGTGTGTTTTTTTCTCTTTTGGTGCTGCAACAATTCAATTATTAAATTTTAAATGCGTTTGTCTGCCTTGTCCGCTGTTAGCTGCTGCTATGGCCGCTTGTCTAGCGACAACAGTTTGCGCCAATTATTGTCAGATAGTCAGTGTTTTTCCAACGTCACAATGCAATATGACAAAGCAGGAGCGACAAAAGCGACAGTTCGACTATTTTGATCTGAATGCGAACATTTTAATAGGAGTTGCCTTGCGTTTAGCGTAAAATGTGCAAAATTTCAAGCTGAAAAAAAGCAAACATAATTAAAATATAAATGCTAATATTTGTATTTATACAATATGCCATTATGTAATATTTTGAAAGAAGTGACATATTAATGGCCATTTAAATAAATACGCTCGTAATAGGTTTTTTCAAGCGGTTAGACAAATCGCCCAATTATTGTGATATTTTGTTGAAGTTGATGGAGTATTGGTATCATATTTTCGCGGTATAACTAGCGAGTTTGCTCTGTGCTTGTATAGCATTTAGTTATTACATGACATGTGGTTTTATATACTTCCCAAACGTATGCTAACACACGTCTTTTCTTTGTTCAAATATCTGCTTAGCAACAGCTTTGCAATTCGACACCAATTATAGAGAATTAGGGTCAGAATAACATAACCTGGTATCCTTAGCACTAAGATTAGAAGCTGACCGGGAGACACGCGTTTCACTGAAGGTGAATCGGGCATTAAAGAATTTTCAGTAATACCGCAGAGTCTTTGGTAAAACGTGGGGTCAGAAACCTGCTCTGGTCCTATGGATGTACACAGCACTTATCAGACCAATTATCACTTACGCCTCTGTGGTCTGGTGGCGACGGAGGTTAATTCCACACTCCGGGAACTATACAGGCTGCAAAGAAGCGTATGTTTATGCGTAATGGGTGCCATGAGAATAACTACTGGCGATGTCCTAAATGCTATGCTTGGTTTGCTCCCCTTGGTTCTTAAGATACAATAGGGAGCAATAAAATCAATATATAGATATGGTTTATGGCACGAAGACAGAACTTCGGGACACAGAGAAATCTTCCAGTTGCTATTTGAGCAGTACCAACTGTTTTTGTCACCTAAAGACGACCTGATACCCATTGCTTTATTTGGAAGGAAATTTGATGTGAAGATGCATTTGACGGATATTTTCTTTACCGATGGGTCCAAGAATGAAATAGGGTCTGGAGCCGGATGGTAATTAAACGATAGTAATAAAGGAAACGGCAACTGTTTCCAAACGGAAATTTTTGACATCCAGAAAGTAGCCGAATGGATAATCAAGAGGAGATGGAGCGGGAAACAGATTGGAGTTTTCAGTGATAGTCAGGCTGTACTGAGGACCCTGGAGAATGCGAAGCCAACCTTAAAGATTGTTGAAGAATGTAAGAAGAAGCTTAATTCTGTCGCAAGACAGAACATGCTTGTACTTATATGGGTTCCAGGACACTCCGGTTTTCAAGGAAACGAAATTGCCGATGAATTGCCAACCGTGGATCAGCGGTTCCTCCACAATGGCCAGAACCAATAATCGGAATCAGTTCCGCAGGAATCATGAATTGGATCAGCGATTATGTATACAATTTACATAAAGAGCGATGGTCCGGTCTAGAACGCTGCAGAACTGCAAAGTGTTTTGTGACAAGTCCGAACAGAAAACTTTCTACTAAAAATTAGAAGGAAAGACATTCGGTTGATAGTCGGTATTATTACAGGACACAACCCATGGAGTGAGCATATTACCACCATTGCAATCATTGAGGACCCAGTGTACCTGTGTCCTGCCTTTGCTAGAGCAAGGCTACGAATTTTGGGTACCGATGTCGTGAGTATGAGTAATATTCGTTCTCTAAAACTGGAGGAAATTTACAGATTTGCCAAAGAATCTGAAAAATTCTCACAGGACTAGCTACCTTTATCTCTGTCTCTGTCCTTTCCTATCTCTTTCTCTAATACTTTTCTTTTTCCCTCCTTGACTATCTGCCCTCTTTCCAGAGCTCTAAATACAATGGGCTTTTTAAGATGAGTGGTTTAGGAGCTACCAAATCTCTTGGGAATGGGAATGATAAATTAAAATTGCTGTGCTACGATAATCATTTTGGTTTGGAAGATTCTTTAGCCTTCATTAGGGGGTTGATATTTTGCACTGGTTCGCCGTACATATTTGAATATAACTTGTAAATTTATGGATACTGAGGTTACTGAGCACAATTTTAGCAATTACAGAACAAAAATAAGAAAAATCAAATTGGGAAGGGTTTTTTTAAATAGGAAAAACATGAAAAAAAAAATTTAAAAAAAGTTAAAAAAATTTGAAATTTGAAAAAAAATTTCGAAATTTTGAAGCAATTTTTTTTGAAATTTTGAAAAAAAACATTTTTTTTAATAACATTTTATCTGATGAAATAAATAAAATTATTTGAAAAAAATTGCTTTATTATATTATTTTTTTTCTGAATATTTTTTTAGTTTATTTCTTATTATATTACTATTCTAATATAATATATATTCTATATTTTATATTCTATTCTTCTTAAAATAATAAAAATTTCAAACATTTTTAACTAAATAATTAAGGGTTTTCCAATTTGTGCTTTTTAAGTACATTTTATCTAACAATATCAGAAAACAAAAATTTAGGAATGCTAAAAAGAACCGATGATATTTCTTTTTAAGTCTTAGCTATTATTGAAAGAAATATGAAATCAGAGGGTGTTTTTTTAAATATAGCAAACTAAAATTTGTTTTCGAAAAATTTTGAACAAAAATTAAATTTTTTCCCAAAAAGTTTTTTTAAATATATTTCATCGCATAAAATTGTTTAAAAGTGCAGAAGATATTTCATTTCCTTTCTATTATACTCAATTTTCCAAATTTTCTATTATACTCAAATTTATTTTATTTTTATTTTAATTAACTAAATTAGAAAACAAAAATTTGGAAATGCTAGAAACAACCAATAATATTTCATTTTGAAAAAAAATTCCCTAAAAATTTTGAACAAAAAAATTTAATTAAAATTTTTTTCCAAGTACATTTTGTCTAATAAAATTAGGAAACAAAAATTAAGAAATATTAAAAAGAATTTTGAACTATTAAAAAATTGTTGTATTATTATTTTCTTTTTTCCAAATTCTTTCAGTTTACTTCTCATTATATTCGAATACACCAATTTTCAAAAATCACAAAAAAAATCCCCACAGACTTTGGACAGAAATTAAAATTTTTTCCAAATGTGTTTTTTATGGACTATGAATAAGTTCGTTTCGGTTTTACAACAGATGGCGTAACTTGATTATTATTCCATCGATCCACATTTCCAAACATTCATTGGAGAGCTACTGTCGTAAGGCACAAATGTCAATATAAGTTTTTTATTTGAAGCGTAAACAACAATATTTTTACCAGACTTGAAAATGTCGAATTTCGTGCCAAATAATGTGTTTTTGCGGGGAATTCTTCTTCATTATTTTAATATGAAGAAAAAAGCAGCCGAAAGTCATCGTATCTTGGTGGAAGTTTATGGTGAGCATGCTCTATCTGAGCGAACGTGCCAGAAGTGGTTTGCACGCTTTAAAAGTGGTGATTTTGGCTTGGAAGACGAAGAACGCGAGGGTGCGCCGCCAAAGTTCATGGATACCGAATTGGAGGAATTGCTCGATCAAGATCCGGCTCAAACGCAAGAAGAGGTTGCAAAAACTTTGGGAGTTGATCAATCAACCATTTCCAAACGTTTAAAAGCCATGGGAATGATCCGAAAGGTAGGCCATTGGGTGCCGTATGAATTGAAGCCAAGAGACGTTGAACGCCGTTTTATGGCATGCGAACAACTGCTTCAACGGCACAAAAGAAAGGGTTTTTTGCATCGAATTGTGACTGGCGATGAAAAGTGGGTCCATTACGACAATCCAAAACGTCGGGCAACGTATGGATACCCTGGCCATGCTTCAACATCGACGTCGGCGCAGAATATTCATGGCCTGAAGGTTATGCTGTGTATCTGGTGGGACCAGCTGGGTGTTGTGTATTATGAGCTACTGAAACCGAATGAAACGATTACGGGGGATGTCTACCGACGACAATTGATGCGTTTGAGCCGAGCACTGCGAGAAAAACGGCCGCAATACGCCGATAGACACGACAAAGTTATTTTGCAACATGACAATGCTCGGCCACATGTTGCACAAGTGGTCAAAACATACTTAGAAACGCTCAAATGGGATGTCCTACCCCACCCGCTGTATAGTCCAGACCTTGCGCCATCCGATTACTATCTCTTCCGATCGATGCAACATGGCCTGGCTGACCAGCACTTCCGTAATTACGATGAAGTCAAAAAATGGATCGATTCGTGGATTGCGGCAAAACCGACCGAATTTTTCACAAAGGGAATCCGTGAATTGCCAGAAAGATGGGAAAAAGTAGTAGTAAGCGATGGACAATATTTTGAATATTAAATTTGTAACCATTTTACGTCAATAAAGTTTCAAATTTCGAAAAAAAACCGCACGAACTTATTCATAGTCCTATAAGTAAAATAAATTTTCTTCATTGAAAAAATCGGCGTATCATTAATAAATTTTCTACTTTACTTCTTATTATAATATACTCAAGCGTACAAATACACCAATTTTCAAAAATCACAAAAAGAAAAAATTTTCGCAGAAATTTTTTTAGAAAAAAATAAATTTTTTTTCAATTCTAAACTTATTTTTAATTGTTTTTAATTACTTTAAATTGATAAACAAAAATTTAGAAATGCTAAAAGCACCAAAGATACTTTTTTATTTTATTATAAATAATCCCATAACAAAATTTTTAACATAATTAGAAAAAATCGCTATATTATAATTTTTTTTCAAAATGTTTCAGTTTACTTCTATTACAGCATCGATATACTTAACATTGCTTGCTGAGTTTTATGAAGCATTAGGCTTTGGCGATTAGAAATGGATCTACTAACGATTCTGAACATTCTGAAGCTATGGCTCGTGCACTGACTGAGCAGGTGAGCTTTTATTTGAAAATATTTCTCTTATGTTAAAAGAATGATGGGGAAAAGTGAGTAAAGGGTTTTCCAATAACAGGTGTTATTTGAATAGCCCGCTATTTCGGTAGATGCCACTTTTGAAGCTGTGATTTTTTGATATTTGACAAGTAGAAACTACGCCATTAATAAAAATGGAACGATACACGCTTAAACATCGCATTCAAATTATTAAAATTCACTATAAAAATGGTGAAAATTTGGCAGAGGTGGTTCGTAAAACTCGCACATTTTTGGGTCATTGTGAACCTTGTCGGACCACAATACACAAATTGATAAAAAAATTCGAACTGTTGGGACAAATTAGTGATGTGAAGAATAAAACCCGTGCACGTCGCTCAAGAACAGCCGAAAATATTGCTGTTGTAGCCGAAAGTGTTGAAGGAAGACCAGGTTTGTCCATTCCTCGTCGTTCTTTGGAATTAGGCATTTCACAAACGTCATTACACCGTATTTTGCATAAAAATTTGGGTCTTAAGGCTTATAAAGTCCAGTTAACAGAAAAACTCAAGCCAACCGATCATCAACAACGTCTTGTCTTTGTTGATTTGGTCGTTGAAATGCATGAAAATGATCCGGAATTCCATCGAAAAATCATCTTGAGTGATGAGGCCCATTTCCACCATGGTGGCTTCGTCAAAAAGCAAAATTGTCGGATCTGGGGTTCAGAAAATCTAAGAGTCATATTGTTGCGGCCGCCGTAGCCGAATGGGTTGGTGCGTGACTACCATTCGGAATTCACAGAGGGAACGTCGGTTCGAATCTCGGTGAAAACACCAAAATTAAGAAAAACATTTTTCTAACAGCGGTCGCCCCTCGGCAGGCAATGGCAAACCTCCGAGTGTATTTCGGCCATGAAAAAGCTCCTCATAAAAATATCTGCCGTTCGGAGTCGGCTTGAAACTGTAGGTCCCTCCATTTGTGGAACAACATCAAGACGCACACCACAAATAGGAGGAGGAGCTCGGCCAAACACCCAAAAAGGGTGTACGCGCCAATTATATATATATATATTGTTGAAAAGCCTCTCTATTCTCAACGTGTGACTGTTTGATGCAGTTTATGGTCCGGCGGAGCAACAGTTACGGTGACTGGATTGCGCTATCGAGAGATGCTTAACGATTTTTTTATGGGCGGAATTGGATGGTATTGATCTGCACAACGTTTATTTTCAACCAGACGGCGCTACGTGCCACACATGCAACGAAACGGTTGCTCTTTTACGGGAAAAGGCCTCCAATAACACCTCTTATTGGAAAACCCTCTGGTAAAGTAATGGTGATAACTTCAATATCACACTCTTTACTAATCTTTCTTAGCTCAAGCATTCATTTTCCAGAAAATGCAGCGCAGATCTATACAATTTCCTAATAGTTTCCTAGGCTGTTGAAAGCGGAAACAAGTAATTGTGCGTAGAAACAATTAAAATCTTTTCAAATCCAATACAAAGACTCCATTTCTATAAGAAAAAACTTTCATTTGAAAACTTTTGAAAGCAGAAGTTGAGAAAGATTGATTTCCTCCTCTTTACATGATTTGTCTATGAAATGCCTTTTCACCGATGTTTAAAGTTGCGTTTTCCTACTTGACTATATTTTCCACAAAACAATCACTTGCCAGCTAATACCAAATTACCTATTACGATTATCTTCAACTGGCGAAAAACTAGCAAAAAATAACAGCAAACCGCATTAAACATATTAATGAGTAGCATGAAAGAGCCGATACTGCTTTATTATCAGCTGGAGGCACAAACTCCCAAACATAACTACTGGGAATGAGTAAGATGTTGTGGCAGGGTACTTGATTGGTGGTAAACATAATTTTATATGTTTGTATAAAAATAGAATGAAAAAAAATCATGCACACATACACACGCACATACAAAATTTAAACACAGGTGCATAATGACTGGACGGCTTCATCATCGAATTGTTTACAAGAAAATAAATAAAATATTTGGAAATGCGGCGATTGAAAAAAGAAACGCTGGAAAACTACAAAGTCACTAACAACGAGGCGTCTAATAAAAGATAAAATAAAATTAAAAAGCTGTTACATAAATCAAAATGAAAAAGTCAGTAGCTGCGTCATCAAGCCTCAATCGATGGTTACTGTGAGATATTTTGTTATGTTTTATCTCTTGTTTTTTGTTTTTGTTTTTGTGTTTGATGGATGATAATTGCTTTACTCACTTTGCAGCCAAATTAGCAAGAAACCTTAGTTGAAGATGAAGCGTGTAAACTTTAAAAGAAATGTACGTTTAGTGAAAATTAGCAAACACTCTGGGTTGCTTTTTGAATGATGGGAACCACGGTTGCACATGTTTGGTCAAAGCAACAACAAAAACAAAAACACTACGGCAACCAACGGAAAATGGCATTATAAAAAGCGAAAATAGAAATCCATTATTACACCTGGTAGTCTCAGTTTGTGTGTGGTTGTATGTATGTAGGTAGTCCGTGCGCCGACAATTGATACCGAAATTATTACCAAAACAGTGAGAAATGTGAATCTCTCATTTATTTATTACTAATAATTTGTTTTTGTAATTTTGAAATTTTCGGCTATTCGTTGCGTTATGCGAAAAAATGCAGTGAATGTTTTGAGCACGCACCAGAAATGGAAAACAATTAAAATTAATTAAATTGCTTTGCACTCACTTCAGCTGGTAGCCAGCTGGCGCATGCGTATTTTTTTGTAATATATTTTTTTAATGACGAAAATTAATTAAAGTTTTAAAATTTTCATAAACACATGCACAGATAAGTTTATGTATGTGCGTGTATGTGTGAAATTATTACATAAGGCCGTGTGAGATTTTTTAAAAATGTGCCTTTCGAGCAAATCATTTTGCACCCATTTGAAATATGCGTTTGATTGTTTGTATCTGTGTGTATTTTGATTATTGTATGTATGATTTATTGCTCATGGTGTTCGACGCTACATTATCAGATCATTTATACACCCACAGCAATAAATCACAGGCTGGAAAATCAAATGTTTTTACATCATATTAATTTGAATGTTTGCTGTGGCACTTGAGCACTTGGCATTGTTACCCATTGCCTTTGGCCTCTGATCAAAATGATTATTTTTTAATTGCTGAACATTGTAATCAATATTATTTGCTTGCAGTTACGTGTTGCATACGTATATTACTCTCAAATAAATCCTTTTTAAGATCTATGTAGATTAAGATACCCAACATTTAAGCCCGTAAATCATTTAAAATTGACAGAATTGCCACTTTCAGCGATTTTAGGCAGGACCGCAGGAGCGCTTACAGACAATAAACATGAAAACAAATTAAAATGAATTTTTCAAGCATAAAATTACCATACATTTTCTTAAATATATTTTAAAAATACCCAGAAATATGCACACATTTCACGAAACTTAAATTAATTATTAAGAAAAGTAAAATCTATAGAACGAAAAAAGGATAAGACCAATGTTGTTGTATTTATTTAAAATATACAAATATATTCCTTGGGTTAGTTTATAATTTGGAGCTTAATAATTTGCATTGGATTCTCCTTTGATTATAAAGTGTTGAAGTAATCGAGTAGATTTGCTTAAGCTTTTTTATAATATTTTGATAATTTTTGATTATTCAACATTAGTCGCACTCCTACGGCTTCTAGCGCATTCAAACTGTCTTCTATTTTTGAAACCGGTTTAGAAAGTATTGCCCATATACATATTTTCGATTGGGTTAAGGTTACAGCTGTGGGCAGGCAAGCAAATACACAGACCGCGATAAAATATAGCACCTCAGTATTTTGACAGGTTTTCATATGTACAAAAACTATTAGGTCAGCCCATAAGTTCGTACGTTTTTTAAAGGTGGTTTTAAAATTAATAAAAAAGATGTTTGAAGTATTTATTAATTATTAATATATTTTCCTTCATTATTTACAATGTCTTCCCAACGCAAATTTTTAATTCCCTGCTCAAAAAATTGTTTGTCCTTGGAGCCAAAATACGCTTCGATATCCCTTTTTATAGCTTCTTTTGAGGAGTAGTTCTTGTTACTCATATGGGATTGAAGTCCACGGAAAAGGTGATAATCACAAGGTGCAATATCCGGAGAGTATAGTGGATGCGGCATTAGCTCCCATCCGAGCTCGTTCAGCTTGCCTAATGTTTGTCTTGCGGTATGAGGTCTTGCGTTGTCGTGGTGAAACAAAACTTTGCGTCTATTTACTAAAGACGGCCGATTTTTGTTAAGTGCCTCATTCAGGTTTGATAGCTGACGGGAATAATAATCAGCAGCTTTCGTCTGGTTTGGTTCCAGAAGTTCATAATAAACAATACATGGCCCACCAAATAGTCAGGAGAATCTTCTTGGTGTGAAGGCCAGCTCTTGGGGTCGGTTCTGGTGTTTCATCTTTATTCAAGCATTGGCGTTTGCGAACAGGATTATTGTAAAGGATCCATTTTTCATCACCAGAAACGATACGGTTCAAAAAACTTTCATTTTCAAGCCGTTGCAGCAGCTGAGAACACACATTCACTCTCTGCTGAAGGTTGGCGACGGAAAGTCTATGCGGAACCCATTTTCCCAGCTTTGGAACCTTTCTCAACTGAACCATGAACCGATGAATTTAACCTCTGAGCTATCATATCGACTGTCAAATTTGGCTCAGCTTCCACGAGTTCGAGCAAGGCGTCGGAGTTAAAGTCTTCAGGACGAGCAGCGCGCCGGGCATCCTCCACGCCGCAATTACCACTTCGGAATTTTTAAAACCACTTTTGCGCAGTCTTTACACTCACGGTATCCTCTCCGTGAACAGTGTTTATTTCTGCAACAGCAGTTGTTCTCCCACTTTAAAAAAAAAAATGCAAAATATGTCTCTTATATGCGTTCGAAGATTCCATTTTATTTTTTAGCATCAAATGCTTCTATCCGCGATTAAAATCACTTGTTGAATGCACAATATGTCAAAGAAAATATAAATAGTTCCGTTATATTACGCGAATAATTGGTTGTATGCAAAAATCGTACAAAAGCGAAATTATGGGTAAAATACGCACGCACTTATGGACTGACCTGATATGTTATAAAATGTTGAAGACTTAAGTTTAAGTCGAAGTCGAATGGGGAGCTATTCCACATGAGCTGGATAACAACAGAGATCTGGCTTAGAAGGAATGAACACAGAACTAGATACGTCGCTCAGCAGTCTAAACTAGCATTCATCAGTAAAGTAGTTGGTACCATCACCGGCTACTGCCTAATAGGAACACATGGCAAATGTATGAGGCTTACCTCTAATGACTTCTGTTAGAGCTGTCAGAACGAGGCGGAGGATGTGACTTCTAGCACTATCTCATTCTTGCGAGAATATGACACCGCTGTCTAAGCTCTTATTTCTTTGGAAGTCAGGCAGACTTAGAATTCGCAGGCCTCCAAAATATTTTATCGTTTATTGAAGCGATGAAGTTGTTACACCAAATGAATATTAAATTTCACAGGGGAATTTGAGCCGACCTGAGCGAGTTTTTGTATATGTACTCTTATGGAGAGTGCCAGCCAGCCACCGCAACGCAGCCTCACTTAAGTGTGAAGAATTTTATGTTCGTTTTCTTTGCTTATAAATAAAACGGATTTATCAATAGAATGTAAGAATGATAGGTTGATAGTTTTTAATAAATAAAATAAGTTTTCACAAAATTAAAATCATTTCATATCGGAACATTCCGAAGATTTTGGAATTACAAAATGAAGTCCCAAAAATTAACATTCCTAGTACATAGCAGAATTGATAGAGTCTAACAGAGTCACACGCCCATTCTTCACAATTTGATACTTCTTTCTTCTATATCACTTCATATAAAAAAAATTTATAACTACTGAAATTGCGTATTCATCATTGAATATTAGCGTTGGGTGTGGCAAGTGTCAGGAATGCTCTTACGGAGTTCCTGCTTTGCATGTGAATCGTCAGTTTTATATAAAACATTGCCCCAAATATTTTCGCCAACTAGAATGCACAAATTATTTAAAATAACATTTAAGTTTCTATAGACTGTTAATGTGAGCGAAAGATTACCTGAGAGAACTTGCTTTGGTTGAAGGCCTGATAAATTTATCATTGAACAGCTATTCACTACCAGTTGTTGGAAGTGGCTTGAGAAAAATTTATGAATTCTACATTTTTTCCAACATCTAGATTTAAAACACTTGCAATTTCGTTCTAAAGAATTTAGAATTTAACGTAATAAGAAATAGCGGACGAACACTGTCAGGACAAGAAAACAAAAGTTAATTTACAAGAAATCGCAAAGTTTTGCAAGATAAAGATTAGTAGAGCGTCTGATAGCATTGGATTCCAACAGTGAGAAAGAAAATATTAATCAACTCACGGAGATAATTCGGATTTTTACCATGACCATGAACTGGAAGGAAGGAGAGATTGCAATATGCGGCTGCACCGAAGTTTTTCACAACTTTTTTTCACTTGACCAAAAGTGAAATTATAATTCATTATAATCACTTATAAGGCCTCCCTAGAAACATAAGTTAAACCAATTAATAAATTCTTAAAATTAGTTAATGGAGCTGAAGAAATGCCTTCCAGCAGGTTTGGTATAAACCACGTGGTATTTATATCGGATCTGATTTAAAGTGTGAATTGAGTAGATGGATTTGAGTTCAAAACCAATGCAATTCTTAGTTTGTTGGTCAGACGCCCTCCGCACGAGCTGCACCACTTGTCTTTTGTACTTATAGTGAATGTAATGAAATTTTAAGTGTGCTGTGAAACTCCTCATAACCTTTCTAATTCAATTGAAATTTCAATTTCAAACACAATTTAAACTAAATTTTTCAAGCAGTAATAAATTCTCCAAAAACTTGCTATACTATTTTCAAATTTTATCCACATATAATTCGAAATAAATCAAAGCAAATATAACAAAATTTCGTTGGCGCAAATCGATCAAAGGAAAAGAAAGCAAAAACAAAACAAAATTACATAGACAACGGGCAAAATAACTAGGGCAATGACTGTCGATTGGCTGCAGATCAACAACATCCACAGCAACAGGTAACAGCAACCTCCTTAGCTGCCAAATTGATAGCTTAGAGCATGACAACAAAAGCCACGCAGATTTGTGGTGCAACACGCGCGCTAAACAATCACAAATACAAATACAAATATATATATTCATTTGCTTACAGTGGCACATATAAAAATATGCAAAGGCTTTGTAGTTGACTTACATTTCAACGATTTGAGGTATGATGCGCAAAAGTTTGAAGTTTCACTAAAAAAAATTAAAATTAAAATTCCAGGAAAGTGTACGCCATTGTGAATTTTGTGAATGGTTATTAAATTAAAGTGAATAATTGGCGCGTGCAAATAGCAAATGACTTCTATGAGGAGCTTTTTTCATGGCAGAAATACACTCGGAGGTTTGCCATTGTCTGCTGAGGGGCGACCGCTATTAGAAACAACTTTTTATATCATCTTGCTGTTTCATGCACGGAGATTCGAACCTATGCAGTTCCGAATGACAGTCATGCACCAACGCAGCCGACTATACAATAGCCATAGAAATTTTTACCTAAACTATGAAGCTACCAGTCGACGCCTTTCTTCTTTGAACGCTCAAAAACACGCTTAAATAGTTTTTGGTTGTAATTCTTCATTATTAAGTTCTTTGTTTTTACCAGAAGTGAGTAGAACAGAACATGAACGTTAGGCGCTCTTTCAAAATTCCATGGATCCGAACTCGTTCATCTAAGCTTACCAAAGCCTACATGAAGGAATTTGTGAAAGACTGGTAGGATAGGGAACTCACACGTCACTAGAGGGAGAGTCCAGGACAGAGGCAGGTTAAACAGTCTATGCTTTCCTGCAGAAAAGTATCAAATAACCTCCTCTATCTGCATAGAGAGGACTTACGAAATCTCACTTTACACTTCACAGGACATCCAGCCTTCTTCTTCTTTGCTATCATTTGAGGAAACTAGAATGAGTAGCGTCTGCCGTTTTTGCGAACTGGATGATGAAACTGTCTAGCATATTCTCTATGCGAATGTGCAGTTCTCGCAAGACGGAGACTCGTACATCTACATGGCGCGACTCTAAATCCATTGGTGGTATAGAATAAAAAATCTGAGAAGGTGCTTAAGTTCATCGAAAGCTTCATTTTAGGCTTGCGATTTAGCACACATCAGAGGTCGCAGGTCACATCATAATGCTACTAGGTTGTGTCTCCTATATACAATATATTTACGTATAAATGCCACAGCTATTCATTTGACTTCTTCTATGACGAGCATTTTATTTTTCACTTTACTACTTCGGCGTGTAATGTTATCAAAACGTTAGTCATACATTTTTTGTATAATGTTTCTATCTCTACACAGCGCTTTTAATTAACCGATGTTGAATTCATTAAGGTTCCTAAAAATGGACTTGAGCCAGTTTTTCGTTCAAAAGATCAAGAAGTTATACACCGATGGAATAAAAGTTCTACCTGAACAATGTCAAAAGATTGTTGATGAGAATGGTATTTCTGCTTTAAAGAAGTTCTTTACAAAATGTTTTAATTTTGCTCAAATTTGTATAAAGTTTTTATTTCATACCCCAACGAAATCCGTATAAAGCAAAGTTTCAAACTTTGTACATAATTTTTTTAAATTTCATCAAACTTAACGCTTTTAACAGGAAATTATAGAATTTTTCTTAGTACACAATTTTATAACCCATTGAATTTTAGCCCATTTCAGAATTTTTCGAGTTTTTATAGGTTAGAAGTCTTATAACTAATTGAATTTTAATACATTGTACTAAAGCGCAAGTTTGAAGTGACCATAAAATATCATAAATTTTTGGCAATTTCCTTTGGTGACTGTGCAAGGCTTTTTCTTCTATATAAAAAATATGGAGCCTGTACTTTGCATGGAAGAAAAAGCGTGACACCTCAGCGAAAAAGAGTTGTCAAAAAATTTACTGCCAGGCCTAATCATGCCGACTACTTTTCAATAACCGTAAAAACAGCGGCGACATCCCGCTTGGTATGACCAATGATGTTGATGTCGATGTTATCAGCTTATCCAAGGAGTTGGACACTTTTATTGAAAAAAGTTCCGTTTCGTTCTACCCCCACCCTGCAAACCATACTCTCCATAACAAAGTTGAAAAGATCGAAAGACAATGGGTCACCTTGTCTGAAACCTCGAACGGTATCAAAAGGTTCGGAGAGGTCCTTTCCTACCTTGACAGAGCTTCGGAATCGGGTTAGAAAAGGCTGCTTTGTAGTCGACGAATAGGTGGCGTGTATCAACTTAGTCCTCATGTGTCTTCTCCAGGATCTGCTGCAGTGCGAGTATTTGGTCGACGGTGGAGCGACCGGGTCCGAACCGCACTAGTATGGCCCAATTGGCGATATGAGAAATATAAAACTACTTAAAAAATCTAAAAAGTCTGGTTAAAAAGCTATGATCAAAGTTTGAAAAATTTTGTACAAAGTTTGAGACTCTGTGTTATTGGTTTTAGTTGCAGCAAGTGCTATATTTTTATAAAACAAAAAATACTGGTGTACTTATAATAAAGCAACAGAAGCGATCATAGGGTCATAAACTAATAGTGGTTAGGACAAGTAATCAAAATAACCTCATGCCTCCTTGCATTGGATATATAATAGTAGTAAATTGAAATTCCAAGCGCTCATATTTTTGTGCGCACAACTGTACATGCGAGTACATTCCTACTGTGGCGAGCAAATCGTGTGTGGATAATTGTTGGCTTTTGCGAGAGATCGATGGAAAATAAAGTGATGGCTTTAACTGGCTAGCAGGCAGGCATACCCGAACATAAGCAGCTTTAGCAGCAGCAAAAACAAATGGTGGGTCCAAGTAATAGCATCAGCAGCAGCGACATCGGCATTGCTCGCATTGCTATCAATCGATCGGCTTGGCTTACATGCTGTGCGTTTTTTATGCCGTCTTTGTTAGCCTTCGCATACCCCTTGCGGCGACATGCACTTGCGGCTGCCTTCACTACAAAAACAAAATTTATTTCACATTTAGGGAGTGCATCGGAGCAAATAAATCCTAGCGTTCAATTGTTGGCACCATGTTGCATGTTGTCACATGTTGCATGCTGTTTGTGCCACGTTTTGCCTGCATTGCTTACGGATGGATTTTGGCTGATAAGCGCAATTTTTTTTCTTTTACTCAAAATTTTCTATGTGCTCCTATGTAGTTTTTATTGTTGGGTTTTGCCAGTAATGCGTTATTTGTTTTCTGTTGTTTGTTTTTTTTACAACACAATTTGTCAATGATTGATTGCGAAAATGCGGTGCTCGTGCAACAAATTTTTCGAAATTTTATAAAAAAGTAGATATGTGAAAAAGAATTGAAAAAGTGCTTGTGTATTATATTTTATATGTCACATACTCGTATGTATATGTGGGTTGTATGGCTGTGGGTGTTGGCCAGACACGGAGCCAGGAAATATTATTGCTCGCAACTTCATTGATTAAGATGTCACTTTTGTGGAAATTCCCCATGTGAGACGTTTCAAATGGAAAGTGTCACTGCAGCAAAACCTAAGAGGTAATGTGTTTATTGAAGTCACACTTGCATATGCACATGCATACTTACATGGACATGTAGGAGTGATTGGACCCATCAATCATGCTAAGAAATACATTTTTCTAAAAGCGGTCACCCTCGGCAGGCAATGGCAAACCCCCGAGTGTATTTCTGCCATAAAAAAGCTCCTCATAAAAAAAATATCTGCCGTTTGGAGTCGGCTTCAAACTGTAGGTTCCTCTATTTGTGGAACAACATTAAGACGCACACCACAAATAGGAGGAGGAGCTCGGCCAAACACCCAAAAAGGGTGTACGCGCCAATTATATATATATATTCCAAGTGGTGCAAGTCCAACGACTACTTCGTATGTACTTCGTACTTTATGTTTTCAAGAAAAATATAAATAGGATCTTCGTGTACTGGTTTGGTTAAATAGGAGTGAAAACTTTTGAAAAAAAAAAATATTTATAACTAGCAAACCCGGCCCCCTTCGCTGGGCACACTAAAATAAAATAGATATGGTTTAGAACAGAAAATATATGATTTTCATATTATTTATTTCTTTATTCTTTATTCAAGCGCTTTGGCATAAACAATATTTTTTGTTTTTCTATTTGTTTTTGAGTAAATATAAAATATAAATTGAAAATCAGGAAAAAAGAAGATTGTTTTTAAAATTCAAATCAACGCATATGAATAAACAATCGTCTTCTTTCCTGATCATCCATGAATTTTTCGTTTCAATTTATATGTTTTATTAACACGTTGGCTGCCACGTATCACCGGTGATCACAAAAAAAAACCTCCCCCAGGTGCCAAGTATCACCGGTGATCACAAAAAAAATCTACCCCCAGGTGCCAAGCAAAAAAAGTCATGTTCCCGTTTGAATTTTAACGAGATATTTTTACCAGGAATAAAAGTCACGCTCCTGACGCGTATGAGCATGTTTTTGTGCTGTGTTCACCGGTACCACTTGCCGTTTTTTAAAACGATTCTTTTTTTTTTTGAAATGTGATCACCGGTGATTTTAGTCCAGATGAAGATGAGTACATCCCAGATTCAGGCAGTGATACAAGGAGTGATGACAGTATTGATGAAGACCTCGATGTTAGTGCTACAAATGTTAATAATACTGCTGATGAAGAACAGACGGAAACTACGACAGCATGGACCTCGCCTGCTACCAGAGAGACTTTGAAGAATTTAGAAGAATTTACCAATCCACCCCAGGTTTTGCAATATGATGCCGGTACGCCATTTCAATATTACAGAAAGTTTTTGACCGATGAGATATTGGATATTATTGTTGAAGAGACAAATAGGAATGCAAACTCTCAAGTAACTGGCATCGGTACTCGCAGCAGCAGTAGGATGAATATGTGGAAAGATACTGATCGCCAGGAGAGAGCTACTTCCATCCTGGCCATAGTCATGTATATGGGAACGGTAAAATACCCTGCAATAACCGACTATTGGAAACCAAGCACATTGTTCAAAAACGCATTCGTCCCACAAGTTATGGCTCGTAACCGGTTCCAGATCTTGCTCAAATTCATTCACTTCGCAGATAATGCCCAGTCCTCTGAAACAGTGTCAAAAACTTATAAAATGCAAATATCTGACTTTCATCAAAGCATTATCCTTTTCATGAGTGGAAAAGATAGCGTTTCAATAGCGCGCTCACCACCGCAGGGAAAACACTTTTTAATAACGTCGACAGAAGCAACAAAGGATGGTAGGCGTAAGAGACATCGTTGCGGCATGTGCTATTCAGAATTAAAGACGACAAACTCGTCGTCAGCCGCCAGGAAAAAGGCCAAACTAGTGGCAACATACTGCACCCAATGTCGAGGGTCACCATACCTATGTCTTAAACATTTTCAACAACTACATTAAAATTAAAAACAAAAAATATTTTTTTTTCTGTTTCCAGAATTGAATTGAATTTTCTCATTTTTAATTTCGTATTATTTCAAAACTTTGTATTTTACTATGAAATAAAATATTTTTTCTTTTAAAATAAACTTTCATTTTTCTCAAAACACCTTCCGTTAGGGTCCCAGCCCCTAAAATCTAGGGGCCTAGGCGTGTATCACTGGTGATACATTGGCACCTGGGGGTAGTTTTTTGAAATGATCACCGGTGATACATTGGCACCTGGGGGTAGGTTTTTGAAATGATCACCAGTCATACATTGGCAGCCAACGTGTTAAGCATTGGAGCTTTTTTAACTATTATCCATTTATATTTTTCAAAAAAAAAAACGAAAAAAATTGTTTTTTCCACGAACACATAATTTCATTCGGATTTCACATTAAATTCTCAAATTTCGTAAGAAACTATTCACTGTTCCAAAATCCACTCCAAAAAAATTCACAAACAATTTTTACATGTTGCACTTACGTTTTTTCCTTATGGCATCCAAATCAGAAAGAAATATTGACACATTGTAACTCACACTGTCAATTTGACAGTTCAGTTCCGCCCCAAGCGTTAAAAAAGTAAGCGACATTATGGCTGGTTCAAAAGAACGCTGTACCCGTTGCCACTGCTCCGAATTACAACCAAACTTTACGAAACCCATTTTCAATACTTACTTAACAATGTGCATAAGTTTGGTTTAATTCGGTGCAAAGACACGGCGGGTCCACGTTTTGGCATATATTTCGAGACCCTAGTCATCAATAGGTATGAAAATTACCCCGTATTAAAGCACTTATCAACATACATCCATAGGGTCCACGTTTTGGTCTCTATCTCGAGACCCTATTCATGGAGCGGATGAAAATACTCTGAACTAAAGCATTCACCAACAGCTTCCATTTGATACCCATGTTGTATATTACATACACATCCGAAGGTTACCCGGGTCCACGTTTTGACCTATATCTCGAGACCCTATCTACCAATAGGTATCCAAACTATACGTAAACCATCTTCAATACCTCCTTAACAATGTGTGTAAGTTTGGTTTAATTCGGTGCAAAGACACGGCGGGTCCACGTTTTGGCATATATTTCCACACCCTAGTCATCAATAGGTATGAAAATTACCCCGTGTTAAAGCACTTATCAACAGCTTTCATTTGATATCCATATTGTAAAAACACATTCTAGGGTCCACGTTTTGGTCTCTATCTCGAGACCCTAGTCACGGAGCGGATGGAAATACTCTGTACTAAAGCATTCACCAACAGCTTCAATTTGATATCCATATTGTACAAACACATTCTAGGGTCCACGTTTTGGTCTCTATCTCGAGACCCTAGTCACGGAGCGGCATGAAAAATACTCTGTACTAAAGCATTCACCAACAGCTTCCATTTGATACCCATATTGTACATACACATCCGAAGGTTACCTGGGTCCACGTTTTGACCTATATCTCGAGCCCTATTCACCAATAGGTATCCAAACTATACGGAAACCATCTTCAATACCTTCTTAACATTGTGTGTAAGTTTGGTTTAATTCGGTGCAGACACGGCCGGTTAGCGAACACACACAAAAAGTTGACTTTATTTTATATATAAGATTTTTTTCAGTTTGTGTCCGAAAAATCCAAATATCTTACGGAACCCTATTTTTTTCCAAAATAAAATGTAATCCATGTTACTCTTGGATAATGTAGTTTTCGAATGGTGAAAGAATTTTTAAAATCGGTCCAGTAGTTTTTGAGCCTATTCGTTACAAACAAACAAACAAACAAACAAACAAACAAAGTTTTCCTCTTTATAATATTAGTATAGATTACATTGTGCTCGGATTCTGAATTTTTTGTCTTTTGGGGTATAACGCACTGCGACCAGAGCTGATCTATTGTGAAAGGCTTATTTTTGTAACCCTAGAGTTTTAGGCTTTTTAAAAATTTTAGCACAATTTTGGGTTTGTTGTTCCAAAGATTGCATGGAGATACTACGATACCACCAAGGTGATGAAGTCTCTGTCTGGTCTCAGATAGACCAATATTATTTAGATGATACCTCAGGCTGCAGTGACTTGTAAGATATCCTGTTAAAAGACGCAGATCTACTCTGCTTAGTGAGAGAAGCTTGTTAGATATTCCTTTGTTGGGACTTAGGAATAGTTTGGCTTGACTCTGACCGGCACAGTTTAGCCAGTGTGCAGCAAGTTTTTTTTCTTCCCATTTTCTAGGGAATTCATTAATGTGGCCTTTTGTGAGTCCACAGAAAGGCTCACGAGCAGTAAGTTGCATATTTGCTCCTTGTTTTGCAAGGTCATCAGCCACTTCATTTCTTTCATGTCCTTCATGTCCCGGAATCCAGCCTAGTGTTACTATGTTGAGGTTTTCTAACGTGTTGAGAAGGTTTAGGCAATCATTTACCAATTTAGAGGTGATACTTGTTGGTAGAAGGGCTTTTAGAGCCGCTTGGCTATCTGAAAGTATGTAGATGTGAGTACCTCTAATTTTACTGCTAAGGCATTCTCTCACACATATTTTAATGGCATGTATTTCTGCCTGGAATATTGTTGGGTAGGGTCCCATCGGAATCGATTTTTTGAATTTACGCCCATTGATTCCTGCCCCTGTTCTACCATTTTCCAATTTGGACCCATCAGTAAACCATAGCTGAGAGCCAGGTTTGAAAGTGTTAGAATTAGTTCTCCAGTCTGTGCGTTCATTAATTATAACTTGGAAGTTTCTGAAGAGTATTGGTTTGGGTGATAGTATATCATCCCTATGAAGAATGGGACTATGTAGGAAGTCTTCTAAGATCTTTAAATGTCCTTTCATATCCCCTTTTTTAAGTTCAGATATAAGTTTTAATCTTAAGGGGTTATACGCAGTTATGACTTTCAAAAAAATCGATTTTTTATTGCATTTTTGTAATGTACATATATTCAAAAGTATACGCACGAAATTTGAAGTAGATTTAAGCAATACTTTCGGAGTTATACCTAAATATGTAGAGATGCCTCGGCACGTTTTAAGGTAGGTATTGAAACTTTAAACGTGTTTTTTTCAAAACGGCATTTTTCAAGTCGGTGTACACGATATCTCAAAAACGGCTTGTTTGATCGGTCAACCGTTTTAACTCAATCTTTAAAGATACATTTTCTAGTAATTAATCGTTCCTTTTGTAAATCTGATACTTATTTTCCATTTATAATCAATTTACGGCCAAATTTTAACGTAAAAATCGAAATCATTTCTTTTAAAAGCTGCCATTTTGTGAAAATTCACTGTTTTGATTAGCCGAACGATTAATTACTAGATAATCTAATATATTAACAAAATTTGTTTGGTTTTTTGATTTCAGATAATCCAATCCTGAGTTACGATGTACACCGTAAATCGTCTTTTTTTAAAGGAGGTTCCCGAAATCGCCTGCAGCGCGCTCTATAATCAACATTTTCATAAATAAAAAATTTTGTTACGTTCTTGAAGGATGCTTTTATAACCGCCAAAAATTTTCAAATTAAAATATTCTGAAGTTTCTTCAGGATAAATCCTTGACAACCCGTCTTTTATTTGCTTCATACCTGCGTATAACCCCTTAAGACACTCGAGCGAGCTTCCCTTTCAATAAAGATTGGAAGCGGTGGTATGTTCCGGAGCACACCCAGTGCATCCGTGGGACATGTTTTCATAGCCCCTGTAATATCAACACATATCAGGCGACGCAGTTTGTTTAATTCGTTTACTGCTTTTCTTTGCTTGACCTTGGGCCACCATGCTAAGGATGCATAAGTGACTATGGGTTTCACAACTGTGATGAATATCCAGAAGGTCATTCTAGGGTTTAGTCTCCATGTCTTACCAAAAAGCCTTGTGCAGGCAAAGAATGCCCTTGTGGCTTTTGAAGTAACTCTCTCAATATGGGAATTCCACGTAAGCGTTTTTTCAAGACTGACGCCAAGATAGTTCGCTTCTGTCGGAGTTGAAGTGTTATTCCATTAAGGGTCAGACATTTGAGATTTATGTTCCTTCTCCTAGTAAACGGTACAAGTGTTGTTTTAGATGGGTTAATGGAAAGCCCTTTTTCCGTGCACCATTTGTTTATTATTGTAAGGCCTGCTGCATGCGATCCGAAAAGGTTTCCTACATAAACTAATAGGTCATCAGCGTAACCCCGAGTGTGAAAACCTAGGTTGTTCAGTTTATGGAGAAGTTCATCTATGACTAGAGTCCACAAAAGAGGAGAGAGTATGCCTTCTTGATGACCACCTCTTGTGGCTTTAATAGATTTGATTGTTCCTCCTAGTTCGGTGCTGATCGTCCTAGATTTCAGCATGAAAATTATCCATCTAGTGATGGGTTCAGGTACCTCCTTCAGATATAGAGCATTATAGATTGTCTCATAGGAAGTGTTATCAAAAGCCCCTGATATGTCAATAAATGCACGTAGAGCTATCTGTTTGGACTCAATAGCCTTTTCAATAACTGTTACCAGGCTGTGTATTGCAGTCTCAGTGGATTTTCCCTGTTGATAGGTGATCAACTATCTTTTATATACTGATCAACTATCTTTTCCATTGTTTTAAGGAAATAGAGCTGAGACTAATTGGTCTGTATGATTTAGGCAGTTGTTCGAGTTTTTTCCCTACCTTTGGAATAAATACAACCTTAACCTCAGCCCATTTTGTAGGTAAATATAAATATAAATATAAATCATTTGGGCTAAAGGTTTTCATAATTGATTTCACTTAAGCGGGACCTTTTAAATTCATTGGCGGCATCCGTTCTTCCAGATTAACTCTAGTTCCTGAGATAACGGTACTTGAAATTTGAAGTTGCTTAAATTTAAATTTTATTGCAAATAACTCTCTCAGTTTAAAAGTTATTTCACTAAAATTTTGCATGTGACTGCCCTTTAAATTCCCTTAACAATTTCTGAAAATCAGCGAAATCGGTTCACTATAACTTGTAGCTCCCATACAACTGATTGTGTAACTGTAACTCCACCAACTAAGCAGATGAGAATATGAAATTTTGTCCTATATATATAAGTTCGTGCGGTTTTTTTCGAAATTTGGAACTTTATTGACGTAAAATGGTTACAAATTTAATATTCAAAATATTGTCCATCGCTTACTACTACTTTTTCCCATATTTCTGGCAATTCACGGATTCCCTTTGTGAAAAATTCGGTCGGTTTTGCCGCAATCCACGAATCGATCCATTTTTTGACTTCATCGTAATTACGGAAGTGCTGGTCAGCCAGGCCATGTTGCATCGATCGGAAGAGATAGTAATCGGATGGCGCAAGGTCTGGACTATACAGCGGGTGGGGTAGGACATCCCATTTGAGCGTTTCTAAGTATGTTTTGACCACTTGTGCAACATGTGGCCGAGCATTGTCATGTTGCAAAATAACTTTGTCGTGTCTATCGGCGTATTGCGGCCGTTTTTCTCGCAGTGCTCGGCTCAAACGCATCAATTGTCGTCGGTAGACATCCCCCGTAATCGTTTCATTCGGTTTCAGTAGCTCATAATACACAACACCCAGCTGGTCCCACCAGATACACAGCATAACCTTCAGGCCATGAATATTCTGCGCCGACGTCGATGTTGAAGCATGGCCAGGGTATCCATACGTTGCCCGACGTTTTGGATTGTCGTAATGGACCCACTTTTCATCGCCAGTCACAATTCGATGCAAAAAACCCTTTCTTTTGTGCCGTTGAAGCAGTTGTTCGCATGCCATAAAACGGCGTTCAACGTCTCTTGGCTTCAATTCATACGGCACCCAATGGCCTACCTTTCGGATCATTCCCATGGCTTTTAAACGTTTGGAAATGGTTGATTGATCAACTCCCAAAGTTTTTGCAACCTCTTCTTGCGTTTGAGCCGGATCTTGATCGAGCAATTCCTCCAATTCGGTATCCATGAACTTTGGCGGCGCACCCTCGCGTTCTTCGTCTTCCAAGCCAAAATCACCACTTTTAAAGCGTGCAAACCACTTCTGGCACGTTCGCTCAGATAGAGCATGCTCACCATAAACTTCCACCAAGATACGATGACTTTCGGCTGCTTTTTTCTTCATATTAAAATAATGAAGAAGAATTCCCCGCAAAAACACATTATTTGGCACGAAATTCGACATTTTCAAGTGTGGTAAAAATATTGTTGTTTACGCTTCAAATAAAAAACTTATACTGACGTTTGTGCCTTACGACAGTAGCTCTCCAATGAATGTTTGGAAATGTGGATCGATGGAATAATAATCAAGTTACGCCATCTGTTGTAAAACCGCACGAACTTATAAATAGACCTATTATAAAAAGGAATTCAACAGTAAAAGGGGGGCCGCTATTGAATTAGAAAACCCTATGTAAGCAAGTTCACCTCTCAAAAGCTTTACACTCGCCTGGTGTTATGAATTGATTGATTTATAAGTATTGACAATTGTTAATATTTAGAAATTTTGAGTAGTTGAAGGGTGGCATATCTGTTAGCAAGTCAGTCCAATTAAATGCAACTCTGCTCTAAAGCATAACCTCAGCAAGTCCGCGGGATGTAACTCTACGCAACAACCATTTTGATATTGGTCAGTTAAGGGTAGAGAAAGCACCAAATTTGTAACACGCACTCGCATGCACTTTTAATGTACCTACATATTTAATTAATTTTCAATAAATTTCAAAAAGCCAATAAAAAGTTTATTTGTTTTTCCTCTCAATATATTGAGTCGACAGAAAGTATTTAGACAACAGTCACTAGTCACTATAATTGACTTTCAGACGCTACCATATCTGCTGACAGTTGTCTGATTTACTAAAAAAATTTGTAAAGTCCTACTTTGTATTTGTGAAAGGAATTACAAATTTTTTTAAGTTAAAAATTATTGTATTAAAAAAATTTATTAAAAAATTATTAAACAAATTTTGAAAAAATTTGAAAAATAAGAGATAAAGATTATTATTATTATATTTAATGCATTTAACACAAATTTTTTTACTAAGAATTCAACATTTTCTGATTTGAGAAATAATTGTCCCTTAAGTCGTCTTGTCACCATCTTCATCCCGCAGTTAGTAGCCAATTTATTGTGGTCACTAATGGTGAAAGTCGATCTCTGATCATTAAACATTTATTCTACTCGTTTTTCGCACGTTGTTAAAATTATTATCTTGTATCTTGTTTCAGACCAATCGGTGCAGTGACTACGCAAACGCAATGAGATCTCGAATTCTATTGAATTCGATTTTACATTATCTAAACTATGTTTTTCTGCTCAATTAAACTGTGTAGTGTAATTTAACTTTTTGATAACGATATTTTGTAGTAAAAAGTTCGTAAGAAAAATTTTAATTTAACTAAATTCTTTTCTGCTAAATATATTTTGGTAGTAAGTAGTCAGTATGGACAGATGTTTAGTGATTATTGAAATTAGATAAATCAAAAACACTTTTACACATGTCCCAAATCTATTTGCATCCCCACAAGCATAGTAATAGTCATTTGACGGTTACTGTTGATGGAAATATTCGACAATGATCAGATCAAAATTTCTATCACTTATGTGTATGATTTTACATCGTCCTCTAAATTATAGATTTTGTGGACTATTAAAAATGTAATATAGCTACGCTACTCACTCTACTTTTATGCTTCTTTGTAGCATCTTTGTATAAATGAAAATGTAAATAAATAATTTTTAATTCCAGTGAAAATATTAACAACTCAATTCTTTCCCATAATTTCAGATTTATTAAAATTTGCTTATCGTTTCCCTAAAATGGTAATGATCTCTGGCGCCATGTTTTTAATTAGTTAGTTACATCCGCAGCTGACTTCCAATGAAAGCTTGGTGACACTCGGTTTAATGGAAGGGAAGTTATTGCGTCTGAAGTGTTAGTATGTTTGTGTCATCTGTACAAAAATGAGTTTCGAACAAAGAGCTAGTAACAAATTTTGTTTTAAAATCAGTAAAACGTTTACCGAAACATTTGAGTTGATGAAAAAAGTGTATGACGATGATTGTCTATCCCGTGCCAGAATTTATGAGCGTTTACACGTATCAGAGATGGTTGTGAGGACATAAATGACAATGAACATACGGTCCGCCCAAAATCAGTAATAACCTAAAACTCCATCGAAATTGTTCGTAAATTTCTCAAAAATGAACCGAAATCATCGTGCAAGTTCATGGAATATCTCCAAAATATCTATTTATCGGATTTATAACTGAGGACTAAAAATTGCTCAGAATTCATCATTAAAGAAAGACCTCAATAAAGAGGTGCCGATGGGAGGCTCCAGACGAGCCACCATCCAAAAAAACGCGTTTGGAGTAGTCAAAAATCAAGTCAATGCTCTCTTGCTTTTACAATTCCAAAGAACTTGTCAACAAGAAGTGTACTAAGTAGTAAGAATTGTACTTTCTGTAAAATTATACTTGCCGTCCACCATTTTTGTCAAAATCATTAAATTTTATTCATCACTCTTTCTTCTAAGTGATTGTTAAACATGGTTAAAAAAAAATTAATGCATAAGTATAAAAAATTTCACAAACATCCATTAAATATTAAAATTCCTTTCAAAATATGTAAACAAAACAAAGGTTCACTAAATATAATAAAAGTTGTGAATAAAAAGCAAAGAAGAAGAAGCAATACTAAATGTTCATTCATAAGTTGGCTTACAATTTGCCGCAAAACCAATAAAAAAAAGCAAAAAACAAAATCAAACTATCAAGCATTGGAGTACCACAAACTGAATTCGCCGCTGCTAAAACAACACGCTCTCAAGTGCATGCTTTCAGTGGATGAGCGTAAAAAACTAAAACTAAGGAATGGAAAAACAAAAAGCAATATATTTTGCTTTCGTCATCAAACTTGTGAAGCAACTGAGAGCGTCTGACGCGCAGCACTTTGGATAAAAGTTGTTAGTCGACCGGCTACTGCTAACAATCACTCTCGCTTTCTATCGGCGTGAGCATTAACAAACAGGCATTGCTCAACAAGCAAGACATATTGTATTTTAGAAGCGTGGGAGCTGGAGGGCGATAAGTTAAGAATAATAGAAAATTGAGTGGAGCCGCTCGCGTTGAGAACGTTTCCATATTGTATAAGTATGATATGCGTAAGTGGGCGCTAGCCAAGTAGTTGAATATCTGAAATTGAAAGCTTTTTGTTTTGGGAATTTATGGTTTCATTTTCATTTGACTATCTCTCGAGCACAATTGCTCCAATTAATTGTTTGTCGCTGATGTTGCAGGCGAGCTGCTGGTTTTTTGATACAAGAGATGCAGCGTAGTGGTCAGCAACTGACCAACATAAAGTATAGTAAAATTGTTTCTTGTTTATTGATTATTGAAAAAGTGTGATAAATGAAAAAATTACAAAATAATAAAAAAATTTAAAAAACTATATTTAAAACGATTAGATCAAATAAGGTGAAATAAAATAAAATAAAATTCAAGTCAATTAAATAGACTAATAAAACAAAAAATGGATAAAAAAATTACATAAATTAAAATAAATAATATTGTAAAAAATGAAGAAATTTAAAACGAAGTAAAATAAAAATAACTAAAATATATACTATATATTAGGCCGGGTCGATTTGTGGGGAGGCAAAAAACTCGCCCATTGCTCTGTGAACATCATATTCTAGGGATCACAATAAGAAACTTTGCCGAAGGAACCATACCTCTAAAACGAATTCTGATGTCCCCCAATTTGGGTCGAACTTTTTAGTTTCTTTTCTCAAGTAAAGGCCAAAAATGGTGATATTTTGAAATGATTGTATGGGGAACCCAGAGGAGGTCCAGGGGGTGTGCCATTGGCATGGGTGGATCGGCCGTCCAAAGTTAGTGGGGGTCGGTCATACATTTGGACTCGATTGGAGCACTCTAAATGGGTCAAAGTGGGATTTTTCGTTCGACCAGCGCGATGTTCGACTGCGAATGTCAGCAGCCGCCATTTTCGTTGATGACGTTTCCGAGATAGCAGAACTCATCTACTACTTCGAGTTTAGTGCTGTTCATCTGAAAGGCTTGCGCGCTGTAGTGTTAACGCACTACATTTTTGCCTTCGCAATATTGATTTTCAAGCCCACTTTCGCTGCTCATTCGCTTATCGCGAACTTAGAGGGAAGCAGCTCTTCTTTACAATTAATGTTTGATTAAGCTCTTTTGGTGAAATGATCAGAGTATTAGGAAAAATTGTATCGGTAGGCATAGAATTGATAACGAAGTTGCATTAACAATTGTAGTGCGTGCCGCTCGTGCTCTCATCACTTTCATTTGTAGTATCCAACCATAATTGTTGGTCGTATAGGTACTGCTGGTGGATATACACTAATAGGACTCAATCTCAAAGTAGCGCATATTATTCTGCCTTACACTTTGTTTTTTCTTTTTCTAAGTTAATAGTTTTTAGGAATCTACCAACAAGGTACTCTTCATGAGGTTTTCCCTTATATTTTGTTACCTTATGTATGTATGTATATATTCAGGTAGTAAGTAATAGATATGCAGTGGTCTGCTATTCATTTTAACCCTTATAACTTACACAGCAGAAAAAAGCGATGGCTTTCAAATCTATGCAGGCGGTATCAATTGGCTTTGGCCGGCATTCAGGCTATATTTGGATTAAGTAAATTAGGCACCTTTGCAATCAGATGCCTACGCCATCTACGATCTAATCACTAAAAATGGTCAACATGAATCGTTTCATGTATTACTTCTATCAGGCATAGTACGCAATTCTTATGGTCATGAAAGAATGATTTGGTTTGCGTAGACGATTGTAGACTGTTCACTAAATCTGTTAATAGGTGAAATTAATTGTAGTGATATCTTAAGAATAAGAAAAGTATCAGAGAAAGAGATAGGAAAGAATAGAGACAGAGATAGAGATATTTAGTTCTGTGAGAGTTTTCCAGATTCTTTGGCAAATCTGTAAATATCCTCCAGTTTTAGAGAACGAATATTACTCATACTCACGACATCGGTACCCAAAACTCGTAGCCGTGCTCTAGCGAAGGCAGGACACTCACAGAGAAAGTGTTCAGTGCTATCCACCTCCTCCAAGCTCGACAGGCACATTGGGTCCCCAATGATTCCAATGTTGGTCATATGCTGACTCCATGGGTTGTGTCCTGTAATAATACCGACTATCAACTGCATGTCTTTCCTTCCAAGTTTTAGTAGAAAGTTTGACAGTTTTCTGCTCTGACTTGCCACAAAACACTTTGCACTTTCTGTTTCCCGCTCCATCTCCTCTCGATTATCCATTCGGCTACTTTGAGGATGGCAAAAACTTCCGTTTGGAAAACAGTTGCCGTTTCTCCCATAGGATAGTGATACTTATTACTATCGTTTAAGTACTATACGGATCCAGACCCTATTTCATTCTTGGACCCATTGGTAAAGAAAATATCCATCAAATGGATTGCTCCATGGATCACACAATGAATGAGGGCATCAGGTTGTCTTTAGGTGCCTAAAACATATAGCATCTTAAAGATTTCTCTGTGTCCCGAAGTTCCGTCTTCGTGCCAGAAACCATTTTAATGGAGTCTACAGATTGCTTTTATTGCTTGTGCCTTAAGGTAGTAGTCTGGTAACTTACACGTTTTTTGAGGCCATGTTTGGGACATTTTTTGGAAGGGAAAATAAAATTCAATCGGTTTGATTTTCTGATATGTATGGTTTTTCTGATTCGGATGGTGTACAAACAAATTTTTTTTTTTTTTTAATGTTTTGATACTATTTTTGTAAACTGCAGCAAGCGGCAAAAAAAGAGGTACAGTGGCTGGCCGGCGTGATTTCTTCACTTGCGGTCATCTGAAACAGAAAAAACAAATTGCTTATTAATCAGTGTGCTTGTCGTTCTGGCGGGTAGTAAGATCAAATGATTTTGACAAAAAATAACAAAATGGCGGACTTCGTAAGAAAATTGCCTTTTTTAAAGTGCAAATCGGACTAAAAAATGGAAAGTTAGGAACGAAATAAATTAAATCTACTACCCGCCAGAACTATTGATGTGTAGAAAAACATATCTAAATTTCAGTTCAATCCGTTAGATAGAAAATTTGTTTTCACGACGGCCATCCGGAAAAACGTTGTTTTGAGAAAAACGCGTTTAAAGTTTTAGCGGCTTAGCGCGTGCAAGTACGAGCCGCTCTCAGGTATGTGCTATAATTTCGTCAATATTTGGAATTTCGGTCTAAAATTTGTACAGTATATTACCAATATATCGCACTTTCTAAATATGTAAAAAACCGAAATTCCGACAGTCTTCTCCGATCTGCATGCACTACTAAATACAGATCTGCGCTGTTGAACTAGAGTGTACAACCACGTAGCAAAATGGAGCAGCCTGCTACAGCTGAGAATTTTTTAAAGCTTGTCCAAAATACACAGAAATAAAACACAGAAAATCCAAAAAATACTTAATTTGCAAAGACACAACTAAAAGGAAAAATCGAAGAGCAAACCAAGCACAGTCAAAACTCGAACTCACTTTTTTGCTTGCATTTTTTGCGTCAGCCGCGCATAAACGTTGGCGCATGCGCAGTTACCACCACGGGCGCTGCGTGCTTACCAAACACACCACACTGCCAGCTAGCAAGCCAGACATTCACCCAAGTTGGCTACTAGTTGTCTTCGAAGCTTCACATTCGCTTCGCATCAACTAACAACAGCTGCGCTTGGCACTGTTGTTAACAGAATTGTATCGACCACTAAAGCGTGCGGTTGACGACGCGGCTAAACGCGACTCAAAATATTTTGGTAAACATTAACTTGCAAAAGTGGTGTGTGAAGATATATATTTTTATGAAAATTAATTAAAGTATATTTCTTGCCTGTCGCTTGAATAAATTTTCACAAATATAAACTAATTTTTAAATTATAATTATCTGTGGCTAAAAACACTAAAGGCTCAACACACAAATATTAACAACCAAAAAATAGCCAAAGGTGGCAAAAATTATAATAATAGCAATAGCCGCATAAGCCAACGACGACCACACGACAGTCCGTGTAGCAGGCGTTGTTGTGGACGTTGCGACGTTGCTCAATAACGCGCCGAGGTTATCGATGATTCGATCATTCGAGTTGATGATCTTTGTTGTTTATTTTTTTCCTTTAATTTTGGTTTTTTGTTTACTGCCACGCTCGAAGTGATTGCAACTACAAGTTTTGAGAGGCAACAACGAAATCGAATGTGATAAGCCAAAACAAAATATATTAAAATCGAGATCAATACATTTGTGATAAGTAAATAGCAAATGAGGAAGGAATTGAAAAGCGTGAAAAATATATGATAATTTAATAAATTAACAGCTGACACATAAAAAGTACATAATTTTAGTAATAAACGAAAATATACAAAATTCAGTGCAAAAGTGCAAAGTGAATATATACGAATGTTTCACAAATATAATTAATACATGAAATAATGTTAAAAAAATTTCACAATTTTTTTTTTTTTTTTTTGATGAATGAGCACTAAAGTAACGCTCGAGCATAATGAAAAACCTGTCCTCAGAAAATGTATGCATTACGATTTTATGCACACATATGTGGGTACAAATGGTCATACGTTTGTCTGTGTGTGTATACATAAGGTATGTACATACGTACTTGTGGCAAAAAGTGTGGCATAAATAGATTATGTCGCTTAGCAAACATGAAAATAAGCAGTAAATACTTATGCACCACAGTGTGTGTGTGTGGTGTGTGAATGTATGTGTGGCAAAGTGCAACAGCAGTGCAACGCCAGCAACACTCCACGGCAGCAAATGGCCTCATAGCATTAGTGCTACACAAAAGGAAAAACCAATTGAAAAATCATACCTCAACTAAAAATCAGCTGAACTAAACTAAATCGTAGCAAATGCCTGCGACTGCCTGCCACTCAGCCAACTAACTAACCAACAAAACCATACGAAACTTCAAATATTGTGCGCAGAAATATAAAAATCCAATGAAATTGATAGCCGCCACTAACTAAAATTTCATTTCCAACTTCGTTATTTTTTTTGTTTGCGTTTGTTTTTCATCTCAACTAAATATTTTATTCTATGTAGACTTTTTTTTAAATTAATTATGTTTTTTTTTTTTCCAAACCAAAACCAACGGCTACACGCCGACTTGGCTGGTTTGCTTTGCCGTGGCTAACAAACCAACTGTCTGTCTTACTGTCCAACCGCTCTCCGTATATTTGTCCATTTGTCTATTTGGCGATAGGTCTTTGGTAGTCGTTGCTTGTTGGCTGTTGAGTACTTTGAAACTCAAATTCAGCGTCTAGCATTGAATTACATTTGCATTTGTGGCCTGTGTCTGCATTTGGTTGCGCGCTACTGCGCTGACGATTGTGATTGCATTTCAATTCTCCATTTGCCAGTTGCGCGAATTGTGCTGCAGCAGCGCCGGTTTCAGCAAAACAACAACAAAATAGAATAAGAAAAAAACTGTATAAAATTAAGAATTTGTATATTTAATTGTAAAACTGGCCCACAGACAGTCAGCCTCTTTTTTTCAATTTGTATGCTCTTATTGTGACTCTTTTATCTTTTACCGTTGGTCTGCCGTGCTTGCTTTTATTTTGAAGTGTTGACGTTGAAAATTGTTAGACGCGGTTAACGAACGTGACTTACGAGTAGTTGAGTAGTCGAGTTGCCGAGTAATGTTCTGAAGTTATGGCTTCTTGAGTATTAGCATGTTTACTTAGGTGGGCAACGGTGCGTATGATTAATATGAGATTGCCATTGGTGACTTTAGAAGATTTAAAGAAGATTATGCTGAAGGCTTTACCAATAATTCTTGCTTGTTTAATATGAAAAATGCAGCTTAAAATAAAGTAAATCGTAATTTTTGCATTAAAAGGTGCGCTGAAAAAAGAGAAATTGCAATAAGTGAAATGAAAATTAAAAATAAAAAAATTAATTATTTAAATATTTATTTAAATTAAATAATTAATAAATTTCATATATTAACCAATAGCATAATATTAAATAAAAGTACCAAAAGTCTTACTCACTTACTGCTGCCAGCCGAATTGTTAGCTTTTAACACTTTCACGGTCGCACGGAAAAGTTGTTCATTCAAATGTAGAAATATGAAATATAAAATTCATTATTAAATATTACTTGTAAACAAATGTTATTTATCGGGGTTATTAAAAAAAAAACTTTAAAATATAATATATTGCAGTTTAATTATAATATTATATATTTTTTTGTTAAGCTTCTTTTGAAAATAACATATCTCCACGTTTACAAAATTCTGCATTTATTTAATATTTTTGTTTTTCATGGTTTGTCACAACTGCAAAAATATTTGTCCTTTTCGTTTAAAAGAAGAATCCAATCTTTTCCAATCTGCGTTTTTTTTTTGTAAAGAAGCTGGTAGTCCTCGGTGAAGCCTTATTCTTCCACACACTCGGATTTTTTTCAAAAGCAGTTCTTTTGCGAGTTCAACACTGTAGTATATTATCCATTTAGAGATGATGCCATTTTCCGAACGAAGGCCACAATAATTCCATTATGGTGCTATTTAAAGTTTACCCAACGCCAGAATAAAGTTTTAAACTCGAAATATAGCCACTGGAAGAATCGTATGGCACTCGGATATGGTGTCCTATTCTGTTATTTTTCATGGATTATAAGTTTCAAAGTTAAATGTTTTGTAGAAGATTGAAATTTTCTTAAATTTTTTTGGAGAATTAATCTATTAGATATTGAACTTTGAAGAGTCGGTTAGTATTTAGAGGTATGTTAATATTGTTTGCAAAATAAATGAATGTCCATACTTGCCTGAATCTATTACGGCTCATTCTTTTGGAAAATATTGTTGTCTTATCAGTGGCTTTGTGGACCAGTAATCGTCCATTCTTGATTTTTTCACAAGCCCCATTATAATTACTAGTAAAAACCCCTTTTTGGGCTCTGCTGCCATTATGTCCGACTATTTGGCACTTTGGGCTTTATAATTATTACAAATGTGTGTGGTATCTGCTTGTTTCTGTGGCACTAAATTCAAACAAGTCGTATCCAATAAGCATATCTACAATCTCATCTCAGTTACTTTTATTTATTGGAAACACAGTAGGACTCGGAATGCCTAAAAGCTTAACTATTCACAGTTTCAGCAAATTCTGTCCAGTCTAAAAACATTTCTTCGTCGTTTTCTTCAGAATCTGAATCAGTTGTTTTTACAACATTACTAAAATTATGCACCGAACTGCAATTAACGCTCTGAATGGCTTTACAATTGACATTCTAATAGCTCCGCGTTGAGGTCACCGCAAAAAATAAACGGGATGCAAATGGCACTACGTTGGTGTCACCGAACGTGAAAGTGTTAATGGCACAAAGGGTATTAGATAACGCTCAAAATAAAAAAACACCCAAAATGGTTTCAAAGTTTATAATTTAAATAAAATAAATACACATTTTCATCTAATGTTTTACTATAAGAGTTGACGCACTGTGCCCTTAAGATTGCAAGATCTAGAAAATATCCTTTAATCCTGTTTCTAAGTGGAACTTCAGTATAAACTTTAAATCTCGTGCCATCTGCTATTATAAGTAGATTATCACCCATAATTCTTTTTTAGTTGTGCGCCAGTACAGGTAATTTCCAAAGTAGGTCCGTTTTAGTTATTTTTCTATTCTATATAATCTCTATGATTCACACTGGTAAACCGCTAGCTCGTGTTGATTCCCACATTATTATTGGAGTAACTCAGGCAATCCCTACAGCGTATCAAATCCAAAGCTCCATAAGTGCTCTGGAATACATCAATCCTGATATATTGACACAGTATAGTTCGGTTGAGCTTTTTATTCGCCTTTTGTCAGGGTGGACAATGATTTCTTGATTAAACCGCAAAACACCTCTGGATGTAATGCCTCAGAAGAATGGAAGAGCTAGCTGGTTTTTTTCTTTGCTAGTTCGTCACCAACTTATTTACCTTATTATGACCAGGTACACAGGGAGTAAAAAATTGTTTGTACTTAAACTGGATTGTGTTTTTAACCCATCACCACTTACTTAATAGCCGTTTGGCTGTTTGAGACGTTACTTTGTTTATGAATTTTATATTTCAAAAATTCAATGCCAAAAAATGAAAAATTTCGCAGAAAAGCTAGAAAATGTCTGTTATCACGAATAAATGGGTATACAATGTTTTACATAATTATAGCACCAGGATTTTGTGCCAAGTTCTGACAATTAGTTTACTTCTCATTTAATTAAAAAAAAAAAAAAAACAAATTATAAAAACATGTTTCACTCTCTTACAAAAACCCAACAAATTCAAGTTTTAGACTTTAAGCAAATTAATAAAAATTCAACAAATTTTCATAAAAATTATTCACTTTCAATCAGAATTCAGAGTCCGTAGTTTTATAGTCCATTGAATAAGGATGCAATAAAGTACACGTTTAAAGCGGCTAAAAGATCGCTTAAAGTTTTGGCAATTTTTTTATTTATTTACTGATGTTATACATTTTCTCCTTATACCGAATGTGCGACATTTTTCTATGTAGAAGAAATCCCCCAGCTGGTTAACTTAGTTTTTGCAACTTATGAAAAAGGAAAAACCAAAAGAGCAATTACTGTATTTTGTTATGGAATATCTCATTTATTCTTTCAAATCCAAATCTATTTTCCTACCTTTAAAGTAATTCCTCTGTAATAGCCGAAACTTAAGTCGGTGAAAAAGCTTGTTTTATACACTTGTTCCTTTTGTATTACGATAGTGAAAATCAGATTTTCGTTAAAATAAAGAAATCGCCACATTTGTTGTTGCTGCCAAAGATATATATATATATATATAATTGGCGCGTCCACCTTTTTTGGGTGTTTGGCCGAACTCCTCCTACTATTTGTGATGTGCGGCTTGATGTTGTTCCACAAATGGAGGAACCTACAGTTTCTAGCCGACTCCGAACGGCAGATATTTTTATGAGGTGCTTTTTCATGGCAGAAATACACTCGGAGGTTTGCCACTGCCTGCCGAGCTATTCTAATACTTTTTCTTCTTTTTCGTCTTTCACCAAGATTCGAACCTATATTCTCTCTGTGAATTCCGCATGGTAGTCACGCACCAACACATTCCGTTACGGCGGCCGCCAAAGACGGCTGACAAAGATACATGATGAATTAATTATGTGCAGATGTACTGTGCAAAATTTTAAAACGATTGCTTCGGAAGATTTTGAGCGATCGAGTTGACGGACTTCACAAATATTAAATTGCACAAACACATTTTAGAGTCGAGCAGATATAGGAACCCGGCGTAGAGTAATGAACGTTTAACTACTTATAGCTACGTAAATTTTGCTCCGATCGACTTTTTTGAATGAAATTTTTGCATAACATTTTTGAAATATTTTACATTAATTAAAAAATAAAATCAGAAAAAATCATCATAATAAAAAAAAACTAAAAATAAATTGCAATACCTCACGCACCCTTTAATATGACCTGGAATTTTTGAGAGGTCGTAAGCTTAGATTTGAATCTCATCTATAGTTATGATTAATTTCGTGAAAGCCCTATAGTATAAATCATCTTTTAATTTCTGTTTATGATGAAGTTGAGTGTTTTTGTAACCGAACGTGATTAGCTGCATCTGTATGCCGAGTCGCCTCACACAAAATCTGCAACTGATTCAAACGATATGTTAGTAATGTTGACGAGACTTCTAACAGTCCATCAATTATTGTATGTAGAGCACCAAATCTGTGGCAGAATTTTGGTTTCAGAAGAGAAAAAGGAAGGAGTATAGCCTTCAAGGGGCTCTACAAATAGTATTTGCATAAGCCACATCTTATCTCTGATGAAGAATCTAAATGTACATTATAATTTTGAATACACAGCGAAAATTCGAAAAATAGCGACTTCAGAAAACTCTAAGTGTATATTTTTAGCTTCAAATATTAAATTTAAAAAAATTTCTCTATTTTGAATTTGCCAAATTTGACTACGTGTTCGGATGAGGCGAGTCTAAAGACAAAATGATCACGTATGCCAAATAAAATTTTTCTTTGAAACCGTTTCATTCCTCGAAGACCGGTGAAAAGCCTTACACTTTTTATGGCTCCAACTATTTTTAATAGCGCCCAGTTCTAGAAACTGCTACAAAAATATAAATAAAGGTAGAAAATAATATGTTACACCCTGAATTGGTTGACTTTTTATTAAGTTTGTCAGGGGAGCAATTAAAAGGTTGGTGATTAAGAAACATTTTTTTTAACAGCTGGATGTATCTTCTTTGCGGCCGCCGTAGCCGAATGGATTGGTGCGTGATTACCATTCGGCAGTGCGCAGGTTCGAAATCACGGGTACGAAACAGCAACTAATAGAAAATTTTTTCTATGGGCGGTCGTTTCTCGGCAGACAACGGCAAACCTCCTGGTGTATTTCTGCCATGGAAAAGTTGCTCATAAAAAACATCTGCCGCACGGAGACGGCACAGAACTGTAGGCCCCTATTTGTGGAAAAACATACGCAAATAAAACTTTTTATTTGAAGATTTAGTAGGTACTTTGAACTTTTTAAATTCTTAAAAAAAAAAAAAAATTGATGAGAAACTGAAAAACTAAGTGTGCAGTATTACTATTTAAAATCTATAGTTTCACACGAAACATGAAATTTTTCTTGGTACTGTTAATTGAAAGTTCGATTGCTAGTCTGGTGGGCCAAGTTTTTTTTTTGGCTCCAAAATGGTTTTTTGACGTCATTATTTCGAAAAATTGTATAGAAACACCTCTTGGAGACAAAAAACTTCCTAAGCATTCTACAATATTAAAAAAATATGGGCAAGCGAACGCGACTGCATTGAAACTCCAACCTACTATGCACGAGTACCTATATTGAAAATATCCAGTCGTCTGTAGCTCATCTACATTTTGTACATATATACACGTTTGTATGTGTATACCCTGCTAAGGTCTTCAATACGGCTAAATGTCACGTTCCGGCTAAAATAATTAATAGCTTCTGCTCTTTGGTGGTCCCAATATAAACAGAAGTAGCACTCAACCGCACATAGTCACGACTTTATAAATCATCATCATTTCCGTTCAGCGCTCATTTCATATTCAGTAGCTAAAAATAAAATAAATTTGGGAAGATACGTTTTAACTCCGCCCGAAAATGGACTTTCACATAACCTCACTAGCATCTCAGCAGGTTGTGGAAAGCCCTTTGTCCATTCACAAGGCATTTGAAAAATTGTATGAAATTATTGTATTTCTACATTTCTATAATTAATTCAGATAAACCATCAAAAATAATTTTTCTATTACTTCAAGGAAGTAAAAAACAAAAATTATATAATTCATAACGCTTCAATTCGCTAAATGGTTCAACTCATACGTAATAAAAATCACCGACCAAGTGCGTATGGCTTTGCACTTCCAGCCACTTGTTGCTCCCAACGGTCAGCGCAAAGAGCACAGCTGGGGGTTAATGATCGAGTATTAATCAACAAAATTCCGTTCACCAACTGTTACTGTTTACGTAGTGTCAAAAACGTGAATAATTTGTCAAAGTTTATAATTTTGAATAAAATTCTGGGAAAATCAGATAAACTAGTTTTTTTGAAAAGTACAACAAAATTTCCTTTTTTTAATTTTACTCCGTCTTTGTCTTTTGTATGTGATATTAAAAGGGGATTATCTTTAAAATTAAACGAAACTAGCCCGTGGTATATAAAAAACTGGCCCCAAAGGAGTGGATACATTTATAAGCGCTTTTTTTGTCGAAGTGGTTTTAAAAATGTTTGCAGAGTCTTTGTTATTTAACAGAAAGTTGATTTTGCTCGTTGAGTTTTCGGAAAAATAAAATATTTTTGAAATACTATTTAATATAATAATTTTTCACATTTTAATTACTTTAATGATTATTTACTTCATATAGAATTAACAGTTTTGGGAAAAGGCGTGACGCCACCTACTTCCACGCAAAAACTTCAGTCAAAATTCAGCCAAACAAGCGGCATGCATTCCACTTAACCACATCCTAATAAAACAATGAAATGATCAACGATGTGGACAGCTGATATACAAAAATTTCCATACATAACGCCCTCGTATATTGCTGATAGAGTAGTAGGGTGGTTAAGTTTCAAGGGCCGGTGTTGATATTGAATAAAATACAACTTTTTTAGAAAATGATTGTCATTTCTCTTTATTATAATAATACTGGTATGGCTCAATTACGTGTGGAACAAAATATTGATCAAATGGCCGCCGCGGCCTCGGCGGCACACCTTCATCCGATGGTCCAAATTTTCGATGACGCTGAGGCATAATTGAGGTTCTATGCCGTTAATGTGCCGAATTATCTCATCCTTTAGCTCTTGAAATGTTGCTGGCTTATCGACGTACACCTTTTCCTTCAAATAACCCCAAAGAAAGAAGTCCAAAGGTGTCGTTGACGATTAGGTGTGATTCACATTCAACATCGGCTCTTGAAATTTAACCACCCTTTATTTCGCACCGATTTTTCACTTGCTCGCTGTACGTAATAGAACATATTCCGAAAAGTTAATTGGATTCCATCATAAAACTTGCCCGGAATACTCAGCTTAGTCTTAGCTTTTACTACAAAAATAAGTAACAGATCTGAGAAAGGCTTTGATTTTCAAAAATGACAAAACAAAATGTACCACAAAAATTTTGAAATCTTTTGTCTTTGTTATTCACCTATTACTACAAAAATACGAAAAAAGCATAGGAGTGGATTGAGGTTTTCAAAAATGAGAAAAAAAGTTTTCCAAGAAATTTTGAACAAAAAAATTTATTATTTTTCCCAAAAAAATTAAAAAGAAACATTGTAAAAAAAATGTATCACAAATATTTTTAAATTATTTTAAATATTTTTCAGCTATTACTTCAAAAATATGAAAAAAATCATAGGATTGATGGATGTTTTTAAAAATGAGAAAAAAAGTTTCCCAAAAATTTTGAACAAAAAGTTTATTAATTTTGCAAAAACCAAAAAAAATAGAAAATAAACATTTCGAAAAAAATTTTACATAAAGAATATTGAAATTAATTTTTAGATTTTTTAGCTATACTACAAAAATAAGAAGAAAAATCATAGAAGTGGGAGGTTTTCAAAAATGGCAAAAGTAAATTGCCAAAAAATTTTAACAAAAAAGTTTATTAATTTTGCCAAAAAAAAATTCTAAATTTGTGTGTAAATTTTTTTTTAAACAGCTATTTTTTTTGGCAAAATTAATAACCTTTTTGTTAAAATGTTTACAATTTACTTTCGTCATTTTTGAAAAAAATTTTCACAAAATTAAAAAAAAAATGTTTTTATATTTTTCGGCTATTGCTACAAAAAATAAGAAGAAAAATCATAGAAGCGGATTGAGATTTAAAAAAAATGAGAAAAAAATTTTGAACAAAAAAATAAATATTGTAAGAAAAATGTACCACAAGAATTTTGAAATTTTTTTCTGTATTTTTCAGCTATTAAAAAAGTATCTAAGAATGAAAATCATAATGAGAAAAAAAATTTTTTAAAAATTTTGAATTTTCTTTTTTCTTCCCAAAAAAATTACAAAATAAACATTGAAAAAATTTCAAAAACAATCATAGATATTTCATTTAAAAACCTCGATACCAAATTTTGCAACATTAAACAAATATCAAAATTATTAAATTTTTTAATTTTTTTAAGTTCACTTATTATGCAACTAATTATTACAGCTACTTCTTATTATACTGAAGCTTCCAAATAAGTCGATATTTAGAAGGATTGGCGACAATCTTCAAAATAATTGTATCAGTCGACTTTTTTGTATATATACGAAAATACACAACACCGTCCGAAAAACATAATCTCATAATCAATTTCATTTTTGAGCCACTTGGAGCTTGAACTTAATCCAAGATACAAAAAAAAACCAAAAAAAGGTTTTTTTTTTAGTTTACACTGCGACTAGTTACAAAAAAAAAATTAACTACCGAGCAATTTGTTTTGAATTTAAAATATGAGGTACGTACAACACTTAAGGTGTGATTTTATTTAGTCATCAAGTCTAATAAAAATTCAATAGGATATGAAATTGCATATTTGAATTTTTTCTTTTAAATTCTATTTAAAAAGGTTTAAATTTTTTTAATAATTTTTTTTTTTAATTTGCACATAGTTTGAAACTTGAATTTATATGGTTTTTGTTGGAGCATAAACTATGTTTTCATAAAAACTTTATAAAATGAGAAGCAAATAAATTGCCTCGGTAATAAGTCTCTGTGTTGTAGATATGTAACGCTGTGCATATCTTAACTCATTATTTCAACAAATTATCGCAATAAGTCCCAAGAGAAATTATCACTAACAGCGAGCTGAACTTATTAAAATTTCCATAAAATATAAGCCATTTAAAGTATCGCTTTGAAAGTAGTCTCAAAACATACGCAACAACTGTTCGGTCCAGATTGCCTTATTTTGGTTTATATAGGAGTTATAATCAATCAAAAGTCAAAAAGATATTCAAGAACCTTAGCACAAATTATGTGAAAAAATGCTCATAAAAAGCTGCTCGTCTGCCATAAAGAAGGTGGCCTAAGCTTAAAGTGCCGCCTATTTGTAGTTTAACCGCGGATTAGAAGAGCAGCTTAGCTAAACAACTTTCAGTCCATTATTATTGTTATTCAATTACCTACCATTCGTTTTACTAATAGTCATCCAATTAATAAAACCAACATTTCGCAGAATCATATAAAATCTTAGATATGTGTGCGCTGATAGAGAATATCATAATTTTCATATTGCCGCGAAAAACTTATTTGCTGCCATCAGCCGCCTTCCACCTTCCATTGCTCAATCAACAAATCTACTACTTTTTGACATTTACTACACTTTAATTGCATTTTTCTCATGCAGATTCTATTCACCAAGTCTAGCAGCCAATTTGAACTTCATTAAGTCTACTCAAATTAATTTACTCAATTACAAATGCAAATTAGTAAAAAGTAAAAAAAAAAAATACAACTAAAAAATTGCATTTGAAAATTAAAATTATGGAAATGTTTAAAAAATCTCAAATTGCGCGAACTGCATAGAAGTAGCGAGTATGATAGTCGCAAAGCCACAGTAAACAGTCTTAACTGAGAAAAGAAAAAAAATACCAACAACAATATTAGCAAACAACGCTAGAGCAGTTGAAGTGACAGCAGCGACGCGTCGCATAAAAACCACAATTTCCAGCTGAACAACTTCTCAAAAAGAGATTTGTACGACAGCCTTTTAAGTTATTACCGAAATATTTCAATGAGCGGCGTTAGCGCAACTAAACAAAAACAAAAAAAAAGAACGGCTTAAAAGCAATCAGCTAATATACTAACACTAATACACCGTGCTAAGGCACTTACGCGAGTATGCGAGTACCTATGCGGTGAATGCATAAAATGAATTGTGTGCGTAGTACTTAGTAAATAATATTTCAAAATTTTCGCGACATCAAAAGTGCATTTATTCATGCGGCGCGAGTTTTGATGGGAATGAGAATGAGCCGAAATTGTAGAAAGTTGTTTTTGTTGTTAGCACTAATTTATTTATTTTAATAATTTTTGTATATAAATATTAGTCTGGTGAAAAATAAATCCATTATTTTTGCGAAATTTTTTGCTCAAATAGTTTAAAACTCTTTTATGGTCTAACTTTAACTCCTGGGCGATGCCACGACTATTAGCAGGCCGGTCAACTTCCATTATTTCTGTGATTTTATCGACATTTTTGACTTTTTTGTTACATCGAAAATGCCTGAACAGAATCGACGAAACCAAAATTGCGATTAATTAGCTGTTACAGTATTGGCGCCATAAACACTATTCACAATTTCCGCGGCCAAGCGACTTGGCTTGCATTTTTGCCTGTTTCAAAGAAAAACTGTAAAATATACCGAATTTTCTCTTTGATGACTTTGATAACACCCTGTAACTCACAACTGAATGGAAGAAACCAAATGCAGTAAAAAAATTTGTTTAGTGTGAAATATCACCTTGACAACGAGCATAAACTTTAAATTGCTTTCAAGTTACTTTACGAGATATTGATCACTACAGTCATATATCGAGAAAATAATGCATTTCTTTTACGCCAAACTAATATTTTCTGATACTTTTTTCACATTTGAAACTACTTATTTCCAACGACCTTTATCGCAGTTAGCTGCCACACTCTCAACTCCTTGTTGTCTAAGATTACTTGGCTGCCACACTATCAGTTGCCTACAAGCAAATGCATATGGAGGTGTTGACAACTGGTTTTTTGTTGTTTGTTTCGAATTGACCAAATTTTAGCTGATTGTATAATATTCATAAAATGAATAGCTGTTTGAAAGCAACCACCAAATGATTCTTAAGAAAAATTACTGTTTTAATTATAAAGCGCGTTTCAATGGGCAAAGACTGCGCTTTGAAGCTCAACTTGTAAACCTTAGAAGCCAAATTCGTTTGTGGTAAATATGTACTTACTTATGCGGTTGCAGAGAAGGCGTAAAACTGTTATAAATAACAGAAAATGCTAGGCGTAAACAAATGTGTAAAAGAAAACAAAACAAGTAAAAAAAAAAAATTATTCATATTCAAATTAAAACAAAACTAGTGGCCAAACCACATTTATTACCAGCGGGCCATGTGGCTATGCCTGAGGTTAGCGATGAAATAAGTAAACAGCAAAAGAATTAATAAGCAAATAAATCAATGAAATTATTAAAAAATTCATATTCTAATAAAAAATGCGTAATAATAATGTCAGGGCATAATTATTTTTTGGCACTTGTAGGTGTAGGTCGAGCTTCTTTACGTTTTGTTTCACTCCAAAAATGGGTATTTATGGCGCCTCCTATAGCAGATGGTTTTTTACGCATCAAAAATTAGTTAGGAATTGCATTTCAAGCAAATGACATGGTATAATATTACCGTTACATATATGTTACAGTTGCTATTGAGTATAGCTCGACTGGAAAAAGAAAAGCCGCAGTTCATTCTATCATTCGTTGTTGTTGCATTCGAATTCAAAATAGTTAAAAAATTAATAAAAATATTCAGCAGCAAGCGAACCAATATCCCTTGCATTTATTTATTTATTCACTTGGAATACAAGGAAGATTTATAATTTTTCCAAAACTTTGTCGAAATTCCAAAAATTCCATCATTTGTCGCGGGTTGTAAATGAAAGAGAGGTGAGAAACAAATAGTTTCTTTGATGTGGAACTACAGTGCAGTGTTGATTGCTAAGAATATCAGAATGCAGATGAAAAACTTGCAAATGTTAGTACTGCCAGAAGACAACACAGAGAGAAGTAAAAAACTAAAAGGCGTTTGCGCAAAACTAGAAACCAAAAATAAGATTTTTTGTACGACACTGCTTTCGTTTTCCACTCAAGAATTTAATTCTGTATGCATATATAAAAGTGTAACCGATTTTAGTGATATCAGTGAGCTTTAACCCACCGAGTTGCTGAGTGCGCTCGATAATATCAATCAGTTTATTTGGTTCCGACAGGTGACGCTGAAGTCCAGATCTATATGAAATTCATATTTACAGAAAATACACTCAGTAAGTCGCGCTGGGACAGAACAAGTTTGAAAAAAACTTGCTGACTTGGTTCATACCTAAAACATAATTTACGTTTTCCAATAATTCTCAATAACTCTATTGTATAGATCTGCGTGAATTTGAGCAATGGTAGGGGTTATGTTGATATATCTGTGACATTGAAAACCTCGCAAGAAAGTTTATATAACCCATCTCTTTTGGAAAAGGTTATCTATGAATGACGTGAAAATAAATATTTAATTTAGAGAAAAAACGTGGGTACTCTATTGCGTTATCCCCTTTAAAAAAATATGCATTCTTAGTTAAAAGTATTCAATTGAGCCAAATCTATTGAGGTTTTAAGGCAGAAGCACATCTTCCACAAGCACTCGTATACTGGTGATGATGGAGGTGCTGTTTGAGCGCAACAGCCCAGACTCATTTAGAGCACAAGACGCCATTTTGATACACCGCTTGTAGAACCACTGCTTTTTATTAGTGGGACCACCTTAATTTGACTATGAATCTACCTATGTCACCTATTTTATTTTCTGCAATTTCTTTCAAGTTAAGCATCGAGAATTCCCCCTGAATTCTGTGTCATAGAAGACCCAGACCTGGGCATTTACACAGACGGTTTCCTTAGACCCTTCTTAATCACAACTTCTACAGCTATCCTTGTACGACCATCCCACCTCCCTGATATGGTCTCCCAAAGTCCAGCGGCCGGTTATTGTTGACGTTATTCTGAATATGTCTGCACTTGGCTTTATTAACAGGCCGTTATTTCTGGATTGGTTGAAAATGGGCAACGTTTATTTACTTATTTTGCAGGGTAGTCCATCTGTCAAAAGCCTACTTCTGGAATAGCGAGACGATCTGCCTTTTGCGCACGCCTTAGGAAAAGATTATTTCTAAAAAAAAGTGAAGTTCTGTTAATAAACAGTGAGAGTAAGAGAGCATGTTAACTAACAGTATCCCATTTCTGTTTAAGCTGGCCTCATGCAAAATTCAAAATGTTTATGAGAATAACATCGCAGTTTGAATGCTAACCGCAGTAGCAGGCCACAGCAGCGCTAGAAAATCAGTTAGAATATTTGACAAATTGTCTACGTCACTGAAAAAGCTGAAAACTATCTTCTTTTATTGGACTTAGTGATCATGGAATTCAAATAAGAGAAAATTTAATCTACCATAATTTATTATGCTCCAAATATTTTTTGTGTGGACGCAAAAATATTTCTTAAAGAAGTATTTTTTAAATAAAAAATTAAAAAAAAACACGCAAACATACCTTAAATTTAATTGAGAAGAAAGAAAAGTTATCACAGGCATACAGAACCCCAACAAAACGAAAAAAAATGTCAGTCTAAACTTAGCTGACTTAAGGTTTTGTATTTTCATAAGCTTGTTTTGATTATAGCAAATTTCAGTGCTTTTGTTACAACGGTGTCTTTCCCATTCAATACACTTGCAGTAAATCAGCAATAAATAACAACACACATACATACATAAATTGTGAGTTATTGTGCAAAGCATAGGGTGTAAGCGCCAAGTAAAATAATAATAAAAGTAAACGACGTTCGAGTTAAAAATATAAAAATAAAAATAAAAACAAAAACAAGAACAAAAATCAAGAAAAACAATAAATAAATTAAAAAGGAAACGTATAAAAATTTGAAGAGCAGCATTAATCGCGCTCACAGCATCCGAGCAATCAAACTACCCAGCAAAATGCCGGCCTTAAAGGCCAAGCAGCAACAACAAAAGCTACAACAAATACAGCAGCAGCAGCAACGACCAGAGCAATATGCCACTCATGCGCCATTACTACAAAAACAACAACAACAGCTGTTGTTGCTAGGAAAGCAAAAACATATGCAAAAACAAAAGCAAGAAATCAAGAACTGGTTCTTACGACCGAAAACAGCGGTCACTACTAAAGTAGAAACAATAATTACCGCGATGAGCACTAACGACAGAGGCAGCAGCAGTAGCAACACCAGCAGCAGCAGCAGCCGTGGTGGTGGGCTTGGCGGTGCTCGCGGTTGTTGTCGCAGCAAACGCTCATCACTCACCATTGCGTTGCTGTTGCTCGTCTGCGTATTCGCTGTTACATCGGCAGCCGGCAATAATGGCAACAGTGGCAGCTCAGGTGGTGGTGGTGGCGGCGCAACAGTGCGTACCGGCGCCAGTAACCCGCGCCTGCCGCGCACGAGTGCAAGTCAACTGAATAGCGGTAGTAATGGTGGCTTGGGACTTGGAGGCGGTGCGGCATATGGCAGTGGTATTGGCGGCGGCGCTGGTAGCTTCAAGTTGGCTGCAAAAACGCTGAACAATACACGCAACGGAAATTTGCGAACAAGGTGAGTGACGTTTTAGTAGTTAATTGTTTTGTTTCGTTTTCAATTTGCTTCATTGCTTCACTATTGTAAAGCAAAGAAGATGTACTGTGAGGTGTTTGCAGTAAAAAAGGAAATAAATGAATGAAGGAAAAATAAAACGCAAATGAAAAATACTTGCACAAAAAACAAAAAAATATATATAAAAAAAAAAATAATAATAATAAAAAATAAAAAACAAAAGATAATAATTTTGAAAAATGAGCCGTTTAACCGAGTTGTACATAGGTGTGTATGTATCTCGTCGACGACAGTATTGGGTTTGAAGTGTATTGCGGCAGCATGCGCTACCAATTTATTTATGTTCTTGTTGTTGCAAATGCTTTTAACAGCTATACAAACGCATTTATATTGATAGTTGATATGTGCTGCTGACTTGAAAATATTTCACGTAGATACATATCAACTAACTAGGCAACTGTCCGTCGCAGCAGTTTACGAGCTGTTAAGAATATGAACGAAAGACTCAAGTAACGAACTTGTTTGCTGTCAACCGGAGCTCGGCAAACAGCAACACTTTACATTTGATTCTTGTACATTTTTCATTCAAAAATACTAAAACTATCGAATTTTGTTAATTTAAAAATACAGCAAAAACAAGGGCAAGTGCAGGAATGACACGTGAACGCTATTTTTAATTACTTGCATTTTTTGTTGCAGAATTCTTGTTTGTTTATTTTTTTTTTTGTTTTTGATTTTTCTATGCATAGTACAACGAAAAGTGAGTGGCTAATGTGTTGAATAAAAAAAAAGTATATATATATACATATTTTTGACTTTTATCGCTAAGTGGTATCGCTTTTTCTGCCAATTATTTATGTTTCTGTTTTGCTGGCCTTTTTGTGCCTGTTCTGGTAGAGAGATTAAGCAACATATTAATTAATGAGCGCATGCATATAAATTGCATTTTATTCCGGCCACTGTGACGGCCCATAATAATTTATAAAATTCTGATAGTAAAACAATTTCAAATTAATTGGAGTAACCAAATTTTATGCTTGAGTTTATATTCTTATAAATTATAACAGAAGCGTAGAAAATAGTGGCAAGGTTAGGCGAGTTTCTTGCCTAAGACAAGACACTTGGTGATCTTAAGGTCCATTGTGATACCTGCACCCCCTATTTAAGTTGCTTAAGTCACTTAGATCTTTTTAGGAAGGTAACAAGTCTCTCCAGTGAGACATTTTGCTTATTTCAAAGAACTAATCGGCAAGTTATTTGGCACGGATTATTCACTGAGGAGGTGTTGTACCGACTCAATTTCTTCATCATCTTCACAACTCCTGCAGAAGTCAATGGAGGTACTCCTATTCAACTAGCTAGGGTGCTAATAGTGCCGTCACCCATTATAATACCTGTGAAAGCGGCTGGTATTGGTAGTCTATTGAACCCAAGCAGACAGGTTTGGCCAAAGCGCGTTGGAAACCCTGCAGTTAATAGTCAGAGACCACCTTTATCTATTGGTTTTCGCAATTACACTCAAGTCAATCAATTACAGTTCATTTAGAGGAATGCTTATGTCCTCTACCACTCGCCGAAGGTCAAGCTCAGAGCCTCTCCTTGCACACTTATCCGCTCTTTCATTTCCGTCCACTCCAAAGTTGCCGGGGACCCAACAAAGTGTAGCGTTGTGTTGTTGGACCTCCTGCATTCTTTAACACATCTTGAATTAATGTACGCTACTGCTGGTGTCCTTATCGCTCCCTGACTATCAACAAAAATTGTAAGGTTTGCCGGAGCTAAGTCCATAAGCCTTATAATTTTTGCTATTTTTTCTATAGCGTAGATCTCAGCTTGGAAGACGCTACACCAGCCTGGATTATAAAGGAGCAATTTAAAGATAACTGTTCAGAGTAGCTCTCGATCCAGTGCCGTTGTCCATCTCTGAGCCGTCAGTATAAATATGGTGGACTATTTCAGGCCCGGTATTAGATGCTCTGGTTAGTCTAGCATCTCTTGATGTTTTAATGCAAGGAGAGGCCTTAAAGGCCACCTGCAGGCTGAAACACAATGGAAATTGGTACAGCCCTGTCCGATATGGGACGACAGAGAAGGCATGGGATTCGATCCAACGATTCTCTTCATGTCCCTTAACTCCATGACATCAGGAGTAGTACTTGAAAAGAGATATAGTGTGGTGCTACCAGAGGCTCAATTGTGGGTAAAGTCTGAAAATCAGGCCGACAAATACTGTTTTCGCATTTTCAAGGATGACTCCAGGACGGATCCCTTCTGCCACTCCCTTCTACAGCCATCAAAGCCACGGTTAGCAAACGGGTTACTCTAACCCACAAGCGAGCTTGGCAGGCTGAGAGAGGCTGCAGATGGATATTACCTGTCATGTCCGACCAACTGTCGCAGTCCCTCCTGTCACTAAGCAGAAGGGAATGTAGCAGGATGTTTGGACTGATGACGGGCCACTTTCTGTGGGCAAAGCACATGGAAAAGGTAAGCATCTCAGACACTACATTCTGTCCAGCATGTGGAGAGGAGGATGAGATTGCGGACCACTTTCTGTCCGACTGCCCGACCTTCGCTCGAATCAGGCTTCAGGTTTTTGGCATTGATGTGTTAAGAAGCGACCACCTTGGCTCCTTGGCACCACAAAATCTACTCAGATTCTTTATGAGGTCGGATAGATTTAAAGAAAATTATAAAACTTGAGGGCAGTACAATGAACTTAATGTTGTCTGAGTGCTGTACTTGCTAGTCTGAGTTTGCCAATCTTTTTTGTCGTATTTTATAGATTTGGGAAGCAAATAGTCTGTGCATGACCTGATGCTTGAACCATACTTCAATCCATTATACCCGTTTGTCCGATCCCACCGATTGTTAACATGTGAAAGAATATGTATGTGTATTCATACCCCTACGCCTTGTAAAATATGTTTGTTTCCAGAAAGGTTCTCTCCGACATATATTGTATTAACTTAAAAGAATGTGGTCCCTACAAACCAAAATGTATTAACAAGTCTTAAAATTAATTTTGAATTTGCGACAAAGTTTTTCGAACGTCATATGTATGAAGAGAAAACCCACCAAATGGCACTGGGGATGAGAAAGGGAATAAAATCTGATCGTGTGCAACCAGGGTTGTCCTTAGAGCACCAAATAATTAATGCAATAAGCGGAGAGTTAAACCACAAACTGAAGAATTAATGATAACGAAAACCTTACTACTAAAAGGTATTGGTAGGGCAATTTAGTAGTAGTGCAAAATGCCCATAAAAAGTTAAATACCATTTTAGAGCAAAAATTTCTAGATTTTAATTGAGCATAAACGAAAAAAATTAAAAATGCCGCGATTTAAAAAAAATGCATAAAACAAAACTAAAAAAGGGATGTTTACCGAAACACATTTCACATTTTTATTGGAAATCACAGAAAAATTGCTTTAAAAATATTTTGCTTCGTTTTTCTGACTTACAAATTAGAGAAAAAATAAAGGGTGATCAATTTAGAGGTATCGGATTTTAAATTGAAATAAAACAACGAAAATTCAAATTAATTGGCCAATCTTTGTTATATTTGTGTAGAACGACTAGTGGCCTTTATTTTTTAAAAATAACCCCTTTCAAATGTTGACCGCAACTGCACCGTAATTCGGCCATCAGTAAACATCAATTTTGAATGACTCGCTGGAGGACTTCGGCCGGTATCTTGTGAATAACTTTAGTAATGTTGGCTTCCAATGCCTCAATCAAGGTTTATCCAAAAGCATTTAGAATTCACAGGACCCACAAATAATTTTTGAAAGGTGTGGTATCACACGATGTTGGTGGCTAGTCTACTGGTCCGAGACGAAAGATAAATTTCTCACCGAAACGATGACGCAGTAAATCCCTTGTTTCACGTGCTGTATGACAAGTAGCGCTGTATTGTTGGAACAAACTTTTGTGGAGATCGCGAACTCCAGTTTCCGGCATCAGAAAGTTATTTATTATGGCGCGATAGCGTTCGCCATTCACTGTTACATTGGCGCCTCGTCTTTGAAGATACAATGGGCCAATGATTTCTCCAGCTCACAGGCCACACTAAACGGCTGTTTTCAATGTAATGTAATGATTGCTCTTGAATGGCTCTTTAGCCTAAATACGGCAATTTTGCTATTAAGCCAAAATGGGCCTCTTCGCTGTTGATCATAAGTTAACCTGAGCGCGCGATCAACACTTTTCACAGTGAAATGTTAATGAATACTGAAAAAAATTATGTATAAGTATTTAGTTTGACAGTAGTCACGCGTGATCTGTCAGAAAACCCTATTGGAAAAGGTACTTCCAATCGGATCACACAAAAACAAAATGCTAAATTTTTAGCCCTTATACCTCGGCAATCACTCAATATTTCCTCACTCAATTTTGCTCTATTTATGCACCCTTAGGACAAAATACTGTGACCAAATTTCATAAGAATCGGAGGGATGAATTTTCCAAGCGGGTACACTAGACCCCACATGGTTTGATTTTTGAGCTCTTCAGGCTTCACATTTTGCAAACTTATCCCCCTCCTCTAACAAGTCTGGATGTCAGAATCACCAAATTTACCGTCTTTGCGCGCCTGACGGCAAGAGCTGTAACAATTGGTTAACGTGCTAAAATTCCTAGTCCTAGCGCTAGTGTATGTTTTGGTATTTGGAAGCCGCAACCTCCAAATTTACAAAACTTTTCGCACATTTCTCATACAACATGTTTATTTTACTATGAATGCCGCAAAGCGTGCCGGATATTAGGTAGTAGAACATCCGCTGGCATGAAGCGCCAGAAAAAATGCAAATTTCTAATTTAGAGAAGTCATTTGTTATACAATTGTTTACTTTGACTAGCGAACAGGTTCGATGTAGTTTTTTTTACTGACCCACATATACACAAAGAATAAAATACACAAATATTAGGCTATACCAAATTTTTGTGGTTTGCTTCTTTCTTTGTTGTTTTTACTCTAGCATTCGTAGGAGAAAAAATTTGCATGATTATGATTATATATGTTCGTATTTCTCATTACCATAAATAATGTGATTTAAATTTTAACTAGCCATAAGCAATTACAAATAGAATTTATTACGACTCATAGTTAACATTTTTAATTTATTCTTTTTGTTATGAAAAAACCGAAAACGCACGACAAATGAATTAATTTCAAACTAACGACAAATAGGACTACTGTGCACGTATTTTGTTATTTGATTTACTAATTTGCAATAACCACTTGAATTACATTAAGCCTAAATTATATAACAACAAATAATAATAATAAAATTTTATAGACATCCGAGTTGCATTCTATTGATTTACTCAACACGCATTTGATGACGTAGCCACCCGCACACACGTGCTAAGCCTACCGAAGTGGTAAATACAAACAAACAAAAAACAGAAAACAAAGCAATTATTTAAATATCCAGCAAAGCAAGTACGAGTAGTTATCTCTATGCTGGTTCACCACGTCGACGCTCAGCTCAGTTGCGCTGCGGTCACACTTTAATCGCATTCACATTCTACTCGTTTGCAAGTGGCGGTGGGTGTGCCGCGTCGCGCAATTTTGTTTGTAATTGGATTGAATTTGCATAGAGGTGAATTAGCAGAATGAACCTGTTAAATGTTTACTGTTGTTGGTGTTATAGCGTTTCACTAGTAGCTGCTTTTATGTTTTATGCTATTTGCTGTTTGCTGCTTGCAGACAACGAATGTACAATAGTTTTATTTCGTATTTCTTATTCATTAACATATTTAATTGAGTGAAAAATTACATTTCGGGAAATTATACACAATTTTGTGGTGGCAAGCAATGCGGATACATTGAGGTATTTTTGTTGCTTGCTTTATGAAAATGTCAAGCCTTTGCAACTGCCATAGCAACGATTCAAATATCGAGTCGCATATTGTCGAATTTACTAATCATTAGGTCAAAAATAACCAATTGCGCATTATAACTGAATGATTAAACTGAAACTTTTTTCCAAAAGCAGAGCAATGCTTTTTGGCTTAAGGGGTGTCGGTGGTCTAGAGCTCGAAAATTTAGGGTATTTTCAGGAATAGTTTTTACAATAAAAAAACGAAAAACGACATTTAAATTTTTTAGGCTTTTCATTTAACTTCTTTTACATACAAAAATGAAAAAAACACAAAAAGCCCCACTACTAGAATATTTTTTTTTTTTATAAAACGGCGCGGTTTTGAATTTGACACTCTAAAAATCGGGGTTTTCCAGTTTTTTAATAAAAAAAAAAGCCATTGATGTTGTGAACAATATATTAAAATTAAAGACGATTCAGTTGAATAGTTTTTTTTTTAAACACCAGACACCAAAAAAGTCATTTGGAGATAAAGGAGTTTAAAGTTTGAGGTACAGAGGAGTGCGGACCGCTCTTTACCTAGTTAATGGCCGGCAGAAGCTATAATATTGGGAATTTCCGGATGAAAATTTCACAGTATAACTATACTTTCGAAATATGGAAAAAACAAAAAAATTGATTTTTTGAAATTTCTGATCTACCGGGTCCCCTTAAGTATCAATATTTTGACCTGCTTCAAGATGCTACTATGTCCTGCAGGAAATTGTCTCCAGACGCCAATTTCCTTCAACCTAATAGCGCTTTGAGCAGCAATGGATTTAACTTGCAGATCCACGAAAAGTAAGTGCAGAATAACGTTCAGTGCAGCAGTGGGACATATTCTACAAGCACCAGTGATGCCCACACATACAGTTCTCTGCACTCTCTCTAGTTTAGTGGTGTTGTAGCCTTTCTGAAGAGCTACCCACCAAACTAGGCAACCATATGTGAAAATTGGCAGAACCACTAAGTTGTACATCCAAAGTACGACACGTGGCTTGAGACCCCATTTTCTTCCCCTTCTTAACTCGATTTTCTATGTGCAGCTTCCAGTGGAGCTTGGGGTCAAGTGTTACAGCAAGATACCTGACTTCCGATGCGACTGTAAGACACTGGTTGTTTAGTCTTGGAAGCTTAAAAGGCGGAGGCTTGTATTTCCTGGTGAATAGCATCAACTCCGTTTTGTCAGAGTTGACTCTGAGACCGCAACTGCCAGCCCAACTACTGAGTGTAGCCAGTGCACCTTCCAAAATTTCAGCCATTACTGATGGGAGGGGTCCATCAGGACCAAGTCAACGGCATGTGCTACCACCTTTACCCCTCCCCTCTTTAAGCGAGTTAAAGCTTCATCAATAGCTACTAGCCGAAGGAGAGGCGAGAGGACGCCGCCCTGTGGTGCACCTCTATGAACGAACCTAGTGATTCTAGCCCCTCCTGCCACAACATTTATTTCCCTACTGCCAAGTAGGGACGAGATCCAGAGGTAGATAGGTCTTTCTACCCCCAGCCTATTTAGAGCAGTGACAATTGACTAAGCCGTAATATTATTAAAGGCGCCCTCTATGTCTATAAAAGCCGCTAAAGTGAATTGTTTTCCCTCCACCGATTTCTCTACGGTCCCTACTACCTCATGTAAGGCAGTCTCGGTAGATTTCCCTTTCAGGTAAGCGTGTTGGGCTAGAGAAAGTCTGGTTTCCAAGTGCTCTCGAATGTGATAGTCGATCACTCTTTCGAACATCTTGAGAATAAAGGAGGTAACACTTAAAGGTCTGAAGTCCTTGGCGAAGACGTGGCCCTTCCTTCCTACTTTGGGAATGAATACCACCTTGGTTTTCTTCCAGCTTGCAGGGACGTGGTTTAGCGAGATACACGCCAAAAAGATCTTAGGAAGAACGGAAACCACCAAAGTTTTAGTCTTCTGAAGCATTACTGGCATGATGCAATCGATACCTGGAGATTTGAAAGGGGAAAAGCTATCGATTGCCCAGTTATTCTGTTTAGGAAATCCATAATTTTTGCGTAAATTTCTTGCGCAAATGCTTTGAAAGTGTGTTTATGGTCGGTTTTCAGCTGTTGGGCGATGCTTACATGTTGGTAAACTTCGATTATTTCTGTGATTTTATCGACATTTTCTTAAACATCAAAAATGCCTGAACCAAGCTTGCACTTAAATAGCTGCTGCCTGGCTTGCATTTTCGCCTTTATCCAAGAAAAACTTTAAAATGTGAATTTTTTTTTGTTCACTTCCATTGTTAACACGCTGTAACTCACAACTGAATAGAACAAACAGCAAAATATTTTTTTTTGTGTGAAATCTAATCTTAACAAGGACAAGCACACACTTTGAATTGTTTTATCGATAGTTTATCAGATATCAATCACTACAGAATTCTACCGAGAAATTAATGGATTTCTTTTTCCCCAAGTTAATAGAAGTGTTACGAGTTAGTTAAGCATTTTTTACCAGAAATGTTTATTGATACGCGCTCCATTCCCTCAGTTGCTAACCCAAACTTATATTTTTATTTATTTGGAGCACTGTGTGCCTCCGAAAACTGCACAAATCTTTCGGAAGTATTGTGTTGTTTTTTTAATAAAACTTGTTTTTAGAGAACATATTATCGAAGATTAAAATTAAATTTATGACAACAACTTTTATTGCAATTCGAAAACAGACAACAATACAACCAGAAAGTGGCGCAATTTCTCAAGCAAGACATTCGAATTCAAGGGAAATGTATAGTAGTTCTGAATTTCTACAGATGTACCTCTTCTTTTATGATGTCATAATCATTTTATTTTGCAAGCAGCTTATGAACTTAACTAATTTCAGGAATAAATATATGAATATTATATTTTATACACGAAAAATAAAAAAAAAACTCCAGAAAAAAATTTATAAAATGCTTCATAAAGTTATAGTTCTGACATGGCACATTAACAAGTCGCACATTCTAAAACTTTTGACAGGTGCTTGTACGCTTCTTCCTTATCTGTGCGTCTGGTTCTTTGTTAAATATGCAAATAACAGTTTGGGAAGCATTAGAATAAAAACTTATTATGTTGTTATGTTAGTTGAAGTTCTTGCTTGGCTGGCATGCGATTTGTTTCATAAAATATTTAATTACGCTAAGTTTGATTTTAAAATTTCGAAAGTTTGCTAGTTTTTATGGATAACTATTCTGGGAGATTTTTAATTGTATTTTTGCACAAAATATTTGCAAAATACAATTAAATTCAATTGCAGCATTTAAGCTGTCAATTTTTGGAAAATTATAAAAACCATTTTTGCACAAAAAATCATAATCTTTGACCTTCACCAATACGACGAACGAAAGATTTTCGTCACGGTCATTTGTCAATTATCACCATATTTTTTCTGACTCCATATATTTGCTTTAAATTTTGGTATTCATTCATCAAAACGCATTTTTAATCACCTGCAAAGTAACAGAATTATTGACAATCGATAATCGATTTTCTGATGACCAAATTGTTTCAAAGTTTCCTTGAAATATGATTGTACACAAACTTCTTTATTTGGATTCTTAGTCTTTACGATTGGTTTTTTTATTTGTTTTATATTTACTGCTTATGGTTAGGCCGCCGTAGTCGAATGGATTAGTGCATTACCACCATTCGGCAGTACGTGGATTCGAAACTGACCACCAAAAATTTTTTTTTTTTTGTAACCGTCGCTACTACGTGTGTGGTGATTCCACTAAAAATATCCCTCCTCTTCTCTTGGACTTTACCCTCCACCCCGGGACTGCTCCTGCATTGCTTCGAGGTAGTGGGCCAAGACGGTGTCATAAGAAGGACACTTACTTACTCACCCTGCATCCAGGGTCGCCTGGTTTGAGAAACCTATGCTCAATGATCTTCAGCATAGCTTTCCATTTCACGCTTTTTTTCGGATAATATCCTCCACGAAATTTGCGAAGGCATTCCTTTTTTTCTCGTCTATCATCATTTTCTCGATAATTTCTTCAGGTGTAAATACACCAATAGCTCGTTGCAGACCTATTCTCTCTATCTTCCACCTCTCGCATTTAAAGAAGGTGTACTCCGCATCATTATACTTAGATTCTCCATATATGCAGTTTGGAAGGCTCACTTTTCCCATTCGTCACAAATACTTGCGAAAGGACCCATGTCCGGACAAAAACTGTGTGAGGTAATAGTTAACTTCACCGTACTCTCTTTCTACCCACTTTTTTAGATTGGGTATAAATCTCGCTGTCCATCTACCGTACCGTTCAAAGTTCCATTTTGCCTGCCATAGTGTGAGCGTTTGAACTCTAATATCGGAGAAGCGTGCTACTGGGATTCCTGTGTTTTTTGCCTCCCATCTTGGTTTGCGCTCTTGTGCTAGAATATCTAAAACCGCTGCTTCAGATGCTGTTCTGTATGACGAAGCCACTCTGAGAGCGCAGGTGCGTTGCACAGATTGCAGAGTTTTCCGCCGGCATTGCATTCTTAGCGAATCTGCCCATATTTCGCATCCGTATAAGAGAATCGAGTTCGTCGTGTACATTAAAAGTTTTCGCTTGCTCTCCAATGTTTGCCATGAGCTTACTTAACATGCCGCTTACTTTGGCAGCTCTGCGGCAGCACGATTTATGTACGCCCAGTAAGTTAGCCTCGTGTAATTTCACTCCTAGGTATTTGACCACTCTTTTTGTCGATAAAGTGGCATTGAGTACTTGCATATCTACTTCTAATGGGATACGTCTGTTGGTTAGAAGGATTAGGTCTGTTTTCTCTGTGGCCAGCTTTAATCCATGGTCTTCTAGCCATGTCTGAACTCGGATCACCAACTGATTTAACTTCCTTTTGGCTTTAGATAGCTGCGAATAATCTTCAATATATTATTCGGGATCTTGAATCTTACCTTTAAGGCTTCAATTACGTCGTCTCAACTTAAACTGTTGAAAGCATTTCTAATATCCAGTATTATGTAATATCTAGTAATACTAAGCGTTTGGAGTATCGATTACCTGCCTGGGCATGTTCTACGCTAGCTATTATATCTTGAATTGCTCCTAAGGTAGATCTGCCACTTCTAAAACCATGCTGCCTGTCAGATAGGCCGCCTTTGTTCTCTACGGCTTCGTTGAGCCTATGCTTCATCAGTTTCTAACTTACTTTTTGTTTTGCCATATTTCTGGAAAAATTCCTTCCTTTAGGCATGCGTTGTACATGTTTAGCAGCAAAAGAGGGCAGGGCGTTCGATTGCCAATAGTTTCAATATTTCTGCAACTATGTCATCAGGTCTGGCGCTTTATTGCATTTCATTGCTTTTGCAGCATCCATAAGTTCTTCTTCTGTGAATGGGGCAGGTTCCGTTGCTGCACAGTGTGTTGGGAAAAGTGTTTTGACTATTTTGCTTACCACCACCAAATGATAGAAATAATTTGATTTTTTCTAACAGCAATCGCCCCTCGCCAAGCAAGACAGTGTATTTCTGCCACGAAAAAGTTCCTTATAACCAACCATCTGCCGCGCGGAGAATGTATAAGAAATATACACTTGTTGCAGCGGATGAATATATCAGAATGATGATGATGGATGCATGCATAAAAGGTGGCCAAAATTAATCATCCAATTTTATTATTCAGTAATTTTTTGCTAAATAAAATAAATGATTTTAGCTATGTAATTCGCAATTTTTAAAATTTGAAAATCTTCCGATAGGGTGATTAATTTTGGACCATCATATTCCTCTAGATTTTTGTGGAGATCTCAGTACTCTCGGTCGGTGCTATATGAGCAGTTCACGTAGTAATTTCAGAAATTATTATTATTACTTTTTTTTTTTTATTAGGTCATCAAATCATCAGTTGATTTTGTTGTTTTATGTATATGCCATAGTCTAATAAGTACTTCCCTAGGCATTCTGAGCTTCCATTGCTACCAGTAATAAAATGCAGCAGGGGTGAAAATGTGTGTTAAACTGCATTTATTTTGGAGCTAATGGACGTAGCCTATGATCTAAGACAAACCTAATAATTTAGAATTCTGTTTCGCAGAGTTTTGCAGATCCCAAATTATACTTTTGTCATGGAAGCCTTCTAAATTGCATTTCTTTTGGTGAAATTTTCAATGATTTTCTTGGCATTACCAGGGCTCTTCTCAGGTAATTTCTAGCCGCATGCTTTTTTTTAATTTAGCAAAGCTTTAAATGTTTCTGGTTTATACACAAAATCAAAACGTTGAGATAGTTTAATAAAACAAAAATAGTCCAAATCTATCATGCTGCTAGCTCATGGTGGCAAAATTTTGCAGAAATCATGAAATTATTCTTCACAGGAATTTTGTTTGCAATAATTTTACTGTCACGTTAACTGTGTGGCACATTGCATCATTTGCTGAAACCAGATTTCGTTAATACATCACCATAAACTGTAAATTAATAATTTTTTCTTGAGCCAAATCTATTGTATGTGTTTTCATAATATGCGGTTGCTCCACTTAACAGCTGTCAAAAAAAAACGGCCATCGAATTACACCTAATTTTGAAAAATTATTATCAAAACTTTAAACTCTTTAATTAGAATCTTAAAAAACTTCATAGTATGCAATTTTATAGCCCATTACATCCTAGTACAATAAATTGAAAGTCTTAAGTCCCTCAAAAATCAAAATATTGGGACACGATGTTGGGAATTTTCTTCCATATAAGCATATTTTCGGAAGTCTTTTATATGAAAGGAAATGCTGAACACCTTAGCGAAAATAATTGTCAAAAATTAGCGAGAATTTTGAGCCACTTCCAGCTTTTTTATACTAATATTGAATAGGCTATAATACCACGTATCCAAAATTTTGTTCTTTAAATTCGAAAAGGTAGAACAAATGTGGATATAAATTTGGAAATTTTCATGTATTTAACACTAATATGAAAATACTCTAACAGGAAAAGCCGCGGATTATACACAGATCTCCCATACTTTTGTTAAAGAAATTATTTAAAATAATACAGGTCATCACTTTATAAAAATAATATTTCTTACAACCATGAGCGATACTGTGGGCAAAAAGTAAGGTGAATTTGTTTGTAAAATGAAACATCTTTATTTATTCTTGTAAATCAATTTCATCCCCTTCAAAATAATCCCCTCTCGATGAAATACACTTAAGCCAACGATTTTTCCAATCCCCGAAACATGTCAAATAGTCCATTTCCGGTATAGCCATCAGCACCTTCTTCGATTCAGCTTTTATCTCCTCAATCGACTCGAAATGCGATCCCCGGAGTGGTCTCTTGAGTTTTGGGAATAGCCAGAAGTCACACGGAGCCAAATCAGGCGAATACGGTGGTTGCGGAACGATATGCGTGGAATTTTTGGCGAAATGGTCACGAAGAACGAGTGCAGTGTGAAACGGTGCATTATCGTGATGCAAAAACCAAGAGTTGTTGGCCCATAATTCTGGTCTTTTTAGACGAACTGCTTCACGTAAACGAAGCATAACGCTCAAATAATATTCCTTATTAACAGTTTGGCCACATGGGAGGAATTTATAGTGCACCACACCACGAAAATCGAAAAGAACTGTCATCATGACCTTTATTTTTGAACGACTTTGACGTGCTCTTTTCGGTCTGGCCTCGCCTTTAGCACGATATTCGCTTGATTGGGCTTGATTGGTCGGTTGTTTCAGGGTCTTAAGCATAAATCCAAGTCTCAACTCCCGTAACGATACATTTGAGCTTGTCCTGATAGTCTGAAAGCATTGTTTCACATACATCAACGCGTCGACTTTTTTCCAAGAAATTAAGAGTTCTCGTTACCAAACGAGATTTGACTTTTCGTAGGCCCAAATGGTCTTTCAAAATGGTTTTCACAGATCCTTCTGATATTCCGATCATATCAGTAAGGTCTTTAACAGTCAACCGACGATTTTTGAGCACTAACTCCTTCACTTTATTGACATGTTGGTCATCTGTTGACGTCGATGGTCGTCCGGAGCGCTCCAAGTCATCAACACGTTCTCGACCCTCTTTGAAGTCTTTGTACCACTTATAAACATTTTTCTGCGACATGGTCGAATCACCAAATGCTTTCTGCAACATACTAAACGTTTCCGCAGCCGAAATTTCATTCCGCAAACAAAATTTGATGGCACTTCTCTGCTCAATCAAATCAGACATTGTAAAAATCGAAAAATGCACTCTTGGTAAACACAAGCGTAAATATATTACTGATAATGACATTCACATGAAAAAAATAACTAGAGCGAAATTTTAATCCCGCGAAGTTTGACAAATAAATTCACCTTACTTTTTGCCCACAGTAGTACACAGCCCATAACAAATGACAGCACATTTGCATTTCGACCAGTTTTGTTAAGTGCAAAGCATTTTCTTTTTATGGAGAAAATGCGCTTCACCGCTCAGGAAAAAAAATATTAAAATTAAGGGGACTATTATACTTTTTTATTATTATTTTATTGTTATATTTATTATCACTAAGCATTAAACCTGTTAACCAATAATACTTCTAGATATGCTATTTAAAAGTGGTGGAATCAGGATGAAAAGTTTTTGGAATTTTGCTAATTTTTTGTAAAATTTTAAAATTGCATTTATATGGTTTGCATTAGGCAGTGAGCCATACTTTAATATAAAAATATAGAAAAATGGTCAAAACTATTAAAAATTTTGGTGTACTATCGCTTGTAGTACCGCTTAATTCTGCTTGTCTATTGATGACTGCAACGAGTTAACTTCCAACAAACAGAATATGTTTTTACTACTCACAAAAGGCAAGGAGCTACTTATTTCTTTTTTGTTTTTTTTTTGTGTACTACCGTAGTCACAAATTTAGCAATACGTTGAGCTCAACACAACCATTCAACTTCGAAGTTTTTAGAAATACTGTTCAACTAATAGGACTATGAATAAGTTCGTGCGGTTTTTTTTCGAAATTTGAAACTTTATTGACGTAAAATGGTTACAAATTTAATATTCAAAATATTGTCCATCGCTTACTACTACTTTTTCCCATCTTTCTGGCAATTCACGGATTCCCTTTGTGAAAAATTCGGTCGGTTTTGCCGCAATCCACGAATCGATCCATTTTTTGACTTCATCGTAATTACGGAAGTGCTGGTCAGCCAGGCCATGTTGCATCGATCGGAAGAGATAGTAATCGGATGGCGCAAGGTCTGGACTATACGGCGGGTGGGGTAGGACATCCCATTTGAGCGTTTCTAAGTATGTTTTGACCACTTGTGCAACATGTGGCCGAGCATTGTCATGTTGCAAAATAACTTTGTCGTGTCTATCGGCGTATTGCGGCCGTTTTTCTCGCAGTGCTCGGCTCAAACGCATCAATTGTCGTCGGTAGACATCCCCCGTAATCGTTTCATTCGGTTTCAGTAGCTCATAATACACAACACCCAGCTGGTCCCACCAGATACACAGCACAACCTTCAGGCCATGAATATTCTGCGCCGACGTCGATGTTGAAGCATGGCCAGGGTATCCATACGTTGCCCGACGTTTTGGATTGTCGTAATGGACCCACTTTTCATCGCCAGTCACAATTCGATGCAAAAAACCCTTTCTTTTGTGCCGTTGAAGCAGTTGTTCGCATGCCATAAAACGGCGTTCAACGTCTCTTGGCTTCAATTCATACGGCACCCAATGGCCTACCTTTCGGATCATTCCCATGGCTTTTAAACGTTTGGAAATGGTTGATTGATCAACTCCCAAAGTTTTTGCAACCTCTTCTTGCGTTTGAGCCGGATCTTGATCGAGCAATTCCTCCAATTCGGTATCCATGAACTTTGGCGGCGCACCCTCGCGTTCTTCGTCTTCCAAGCCAAAATCACCACTTTTAAAGCGTGCAAACCACTTCTGGCACGTTCGCTCAGATAGAGCATGCTCACCATAAACTTCCACCAAGATACGATGACTTTCGGCTGCTTTTTTCTTCATATTAAAATAATGAAGAAGAATTCCCCGCAAAAACACATTATTTGGCACGAAATTCGACATTTTCAAGTGTGGTAAAAATATTGTTGTTTACGCTTCAAATAAAAAACTTATACTGACGTTTGTGCCTTACGACAGTAGCTCTCCAATGAATGTTTGGAAATGTGGATCGATGGAATAATAATCAAGTTACGCCATCTGTTGTAAAACCGCACGAACTTATAAATAGACCTATTACATAACTCTATAAATATCTATAAAAGTGCACATTTCAAACAAAATATTATCAATTACATTCATATACAAAAATTTTCAACAAAATTATGCCGCTTCTTCAGCAATTTATTTTATGCTAGGCCACATAAAGCACCGCAAGCCTCTTCTACAACATCCCGCTGCGTTAATTAGCCAGCTGCTGGTGAAGCAGAAGACCAATAATATTTAAAATGCTACTGAAAACGAATAGCTTTAAGAAATGCATAAAAATAATTTAAAACTGTATACAATTTCTAATAGATATGCACATATGTATGTGTGTGCATTTGCAACTGCTCTTTTGCAATGTTTACTAATTAAACGCGAATTCGATTAGTCACTCATTCACTCACTCAATAACGTAAACTGGTATCTCCGTTCATACAATCAAGCCGGCCAACATTTTACGCTACTTTGTTTATTATTATTTATTATTTTTTGCTTTTTTATTATATTTTCTTATTCTAAGTGCAAAGCACTCAGCTGCCTGACCAACTCAAAACGAGACGTTTTGCATTAATAATTAAAATATTGCAATAATCTGCTTTGAACCATTTAACATTATATTTCTTAGAATTGTTTATTGTATTGTAATTGCTTGAGCTTTGGTATTTATGTCAGTGCTGGTGGTAATAAAAGATGATGGCTCAAAGAAAAAAATATATCGAAAATTGTTTAATTAATACTCTCAATGAGAAATAATAGCAAAAAAACGAATCAAATTTCCGGTCACTATCTAAGATTATTTACAAAGCAAAAGGTGTTCTATTCGTGGTGGCGCTATCGGCCGGTTTCTTTCTATTTTTATATGCATTGTAGTATCTCACAGGCCGCCAATTTGTATTCTGTGCTCTATGATTATTTAGTGACAATTATGACAGTGTCTGACCAGTTTTTGTTTTTTTGTTGTTTCTAATTAGCATTTTAATTGTCTCACAGTACCGCACCGCGTTTGTTGAACGAGAATGACCTACTTGCTTTAATGCGATAATTTGTTGTTTATTTCGCTTTGCATGAGCTTCGGCACATTTTCATTTTGATTTATGTCTACGAAGCAAATACTTAAAAAGCAGTGTCTTTTTAATCATTTTACATTTTTTTATTCTTTATGGCAATATCAAATTGCTAACTATTAATCGAATGCAAGAAGAGCTTCAAGGTTAATTAGTTAAAACAAATTAGTTGAGTTACTTGATTGACAAACGACTCAAACAACGCTCAGGGCAGTAAAATAATTTTAGATTGATTAATTGTGATTGAATTTTTAGCGTCATTATCACAACCATTTGCAGTTCATTGTGGTTATCATTATCACTGCCAATATCAATACTAATAGGATTATCATTACTACTATCATTATCATTATAATTATCACTACCATTTCTATCATCATTATCAATAACCTTATCAATATCACTACCATTATCATTATTATTGCCGTTACCATTATCATTATCACTACAATTATCTTTATGGTTGCCATTACAATCACCAGTATTATTATCATTAACTTTATTTCTACCAGTATCAAAATTATCAGTACCGTTATTACTAACATTATTTGTACTATTATCAGTACCATTATCATTATCATTATAACTACCATTACCATTACCATTATTATTCTATCGCCACTATCACTGCAACTACCGTTATTATTATCATTACTATTATAATTACCATCATCAGCACCATCACCATTACAATCAGTATTACCATTACCATCATCATTACCATTATAATCACTATTATCACAACCATTAACATCATTATTATCATTACCATTACCATTACCATTATCATTACCGGTAGAGCTATCATTATCACTATAGTTATCATCTTCATTACCATTATCAGTATCCCTATAATTATTATCATTACCATTATAAGTATCATTACTATTACCATTCCCAATATCAATACCACTATAATTATCAGTCCCATTATCACTTCCATTAGCATTATAAGTGTCACTACCATTATCATTACCATTACCATTATTATAATCATTACCATTATCAGAATGATTCCCATTACTATTATCATTACCAATATCAATACCACTATTATTACAAGTGTCACTACCATTACCATTATCATTACCTTTATAATTATGATTACCATTACCATTATCAATATCACCATTATACCCTTGGGATTTTTTTGAATCGTTATGCAGGGGGTCAGCGGATTCATCATGCATTGCCGCTGATTTTGGTCAGAACTTTATTTCGATAAAGTTGGTCTTAGTCAATCCCTTAAAAATACGTTTAGTACTTGAAAAGTCAACAAAAGCTTAAGAATAAAGTTACCATAGAAACAGAATAGAAGTATAATGTTCCATATCGCACTATCAACTCCTGAAATCAATTGTCAACTAGTAAGGGAATGCAACATGGGTAATACTTGGGATTTAAGTTGATGGTTATTTTTCTTATCAGGGTTCCCAGTAATAGCGACTTCGAAGGAAATGAGAGAGCGAAATTGTTAACGAAGACAGTAGTCTACTTGATTAAATTCATAGCGGGGACACTAGTATGTCCTGCTTTCCTTTCTTTCATGTACCAGCGGGTAGCAGGTGGTCATACGTGTAAAGCATCAAGACTGCCTTCGTCGTCAAAGAATTAAGATAAAAACATTTCAAACTCTAGTCTTTCTTTTTTTTTGTGGATAGAAGACCGTTCGATTCGATTTCTTTGCATTGCTTTTTACGCAAAGACAGAAGCTGGGAATATTTCTATGTACGTATTAATAAAGGTTTTTAGTCGAATGCTAAAACTGTTTACTGGCAATTTTGCTTACAGCAAATTAATGGAGCAACAATATTCTCTCAGTCTTAACACTCGTTCTATTGCGCCATCTGCCACGTTCACCTTGAAATATTTTTCTTTACACATATCAGAATCATAACCCATGAACTGAAATAAAATATCAACTGGTAAGCCACTTCCATTGCCAAAAATTGTGTAAAACACGTTTCCAAGTAAGTTATTTGCAGTGCGGCGCATTTCTTTCAGCACCAAACAAGGTTGTAAAAAATTACGAGCAAAAAAGAATTGCGTTATAAAAAATTTGCACAATCTTTTTCATAGACATGCGAAATAAACCAAGAAACGATATTAGTCTAGACTGCGATATTTAATTTATGAAATCACATCGAATTTCACAGAATTCGAAAACTTAGGCGTGTATTTGAAATTTCATCTGTTTATGCGCAATTCAATGATTTATAGGCACTAATTTCAAATAGTGCAGCTAATAAAATTAGAATAACAAGCCATAAAAAACGCATAAAAGCATCAAAATTGTCAGAGAGGCGTAAATTTGTCGCTTCTAACTGAGGTTAATGTAAATACGATCATCGCCGCATTTGGTTAAAAACTATGAAAAATTATAGACTTAAACGGGCTGCCATCATTCTGGGTCATCGTATTTATTTACAGTTTCTCTGCTGTTTCTTTTTTCTTTGAATTCCATCTTATCGGTTATTCTTGTATTTTATAATTATTTATTTGTTTTTATTGAGCTTCAAGAGCTTACCAGTAGTGCTGAGCTACCAGTAGTTAACAAAACCATTATCTGTCTGACACTGACACCTTCAATATTTCAATTCCGTATTTGATTTTTATTGGTAAACCTGGCTTAGCTAACTAGACAATTGCATTGAATTTTTCATGTTCAAACATCACTTAAGAATTAAGTGGAAATTTAACTATATACAACCATATATACGTACAAGTATGCATAAGTATGCATACGCCTGTAGACACTTCACAAGTTCATGTAAGTGTAAGCTACACAAAATACTGCTGTGATGCGTTAATTTATAAATATTTATGTGAGCCTCTAAATTAGCATAATATTGTGCTTGCATTCATGCACACACACATTTACATACACACTAGTAAGATATAAACTTAGAAGCAATAGAAAAGCGAAGCCATTGCTTTATTTGCATACATTCATTCTTGTTGAACTCCACTGAACCGAATCGAACCTCAGTGAACTGAATGGCCAGACTTAATGTTGTCTCTTGCATGCGTTAATTATTTTCATCATATTTCTTGTTTTTCCACTTTTCAACTTCTCCTATTTCAAATTGCAAGTAATAATTTGTGCGACAAGCGAAACATAAATACGAAGCAATCTCACAAAAGAAAAGATGGCAATTAATAAAAAAATATAGGAGAGAGATTATGAAAAAAGCGAAAGCTAGCAATAAAGTCAATAGACAATAGGCGCACATGGGTACAACATACGCGTAAAAATTATACGCCAGCAATATTTAGGCACTGCAGGAAAATCCATTCCTCATGAACACACATCAGTGCCTCTAGTAAATTAGAAATAGTAAGTAGAACTACATAAGAGGCACACATTTTGGCTGAGTTTTAACTAGAAAGCATCAATTGTATTTGCCTATATCCTCATTTGATGCTCAGATATCTGACTGCCGATTCCTTTTTCCATTTTCCGTGTTCCAAGGTAGCGTATTTACTCCGATTTAAAAAAAAAAAACGCAGAGATATTTGTTAAAGAAAGATATACGAAAAAAACGCAGACATATTTTTTAAAGAAAGATATATAAATGTAATATTCAAGAGTTTATTTTTTTAATTTCTTAATGAAGAGTAAAAAAACACAAATGTTATCTATACTAATTCACATATATTTTGAAAGCAGTTTCTTTCTGTTCGCAAACGTCTATACCCATTTTTTTGATTAGAATTTTGATTGTGCGTTCTGGATGAGCTTCTCATTGTCTTAGGTGAACAATTTTTTGTTTTTTAATTTCTTAAAAATTGAACTCCATGGCTTTGGAAATCATATAGAATCGAACATACATGCGCTCATAACAGCGCTGCTCACCTGCAAATCACAAATGAGAGCGCTCTGCCTCTGTTAATGCATACGGAGGCTGATGTTAATGTTAGTGTTATTTTTATATTAAAAAACTGTGTTGATATATACAGGTCATCGGGAAACAACGTACGGAGTTGTGTTGATTGGTTTATGTTACCGCAAATATTATATTTATTTAGACTAACTAACATTGCTGTTAGAAATTACTTACTATATACTATAATTATGCATAAAAACTCCACTGCTGTTTTTTTTTTGTTTTCTTTGTAAATGTAATACCTGTAGAGATGTATTAAGTATTCGGATGGTTCACGGAAAATTTGGTTGAAAACATTTTATTTAACAATTATTTATTGAATTACCCTCCCATTTAGTTTTAAGTAGGTACAGGTAGGTTCAAGTAGCTACATTTTCTTTTTGAAATTTCATTGTCTGAAAATCGCTATCGAAAAAAGGAACTCTTGACTGCATGTATTACGTTGAAATATGAGAACTTACACTTACTACTTACATAATTCTGGAAAAAAACGGTATTGAAGTGGCATTTACTTCAATAGATGAACCAATTATTTATCCTGTCAAATTTTTAAGTAATCTGCAAAAATAAGAAAATTTCAACTAAAAACCGGCATTGTTGTCCTTATTGTTAATAAATGTTCTATAAGTATTAAATACATTAAACATTTCATTTTATATCAAACGAAAGATTAAGGCATTTAATAGGCTGACGAGGCTGGCGATAGGAACAAAAGTTATGCCTGTATCTTAAACAGAACAGGGGCAGAACATAGAAGCTATGATAAGCAGATCACGTAGATCACTTTTAGTCAAAACCCTGACGTTCATTGGGGCAACAGTAGTAACTGGAAATATGATTTATTTGTAGATTTAAGCGATGACAAATCTTCAATCTTTCTTTATAATTAAAAAATGGGAAGGACACGTTTCTAGCGTTTTCTCCCAGTAACTCTCATTGAAAAAAGCGTACAGAGTTTTCGATTACAGAAATCTTTTTGAAGCCAATATAAATGCCATTGATTATTCGAAACCTGAGATCTTTGTATGCATCTAGTATGATAAGACTGCAGTGAAAGGTCGTAGGTCAGTAACGAGTAAAACGAAGGCATCGAAAAACTACGAAGATCTCTACATACTCGTCGACAGTAGGTGAACTGTTTGGATTCGCCAAAAAAGATCAGATTAATTTAATGACATGAAGTGAGCAAACTTTTGAAAAAGTTGCACGTTTTACCTAACTCAAAACCAACGTAAGCTGGCTTCTATGAGTCAGTTACACTACTTGTGTCATCACTCCAAGTTTTTCCAGCAGGGTGCAAACCACACCGATTAATATTTTATATAATTTATATTTGTGTGGCCCGTTTGTAATGGTATTAGAAAGTTTTGTATTTATCATTGATATGGCTACGACAATAGACACACATTCGAAGGCAATATACTATTTATATATGTATGTATAAATTTTTATTCAGATGTACGCGCCTAACATAAAAATAGCGGTCAGCGACAGTTAGAAAATGGAAAAGCTTGAACTTGAGTGTAGGCATATTGTGTTTCAAATTGAGTGCCGTATGCAAAGCAGCTGAAACTTACAAACTGTGCGCACATACTTACATACTAATATAAGATGTTTAAGTCAATTTTGAAAACAATAATAGAAATATTTTCGTTTTCATTTGAGTTTTTTTCAGTCAGCTGGACTCAACTTGAATTGATTTGACATAACTATGCAATTGTACTCAGCTGACTTGACTGGGGAAGATATTACTTAATTTGGCTTGAAAGTATTTAAAGCTCTATTTGATTTTGCTTGCATTTCTTGGCGAAAAATGTGTTGACCAGCAAACTTTTTAGGTAACGAAATGCCTTAAATATATTGTTGTTCAGCTGGAGTAGAATTTGAACTAAAATTAGAATGTGTTCTCCTTTCTGTCAATTGAGGCTGATTTCAAGATATTTCCAAAAATTAGAATTATGTACCAATTTGGTTCGTATTCGAGACATACACATAATAGAGCACTTACACGAGAGTTTAATGGAGCTGAAACCTACTTAGTGACATTTTGTCACTTCCCTATTCCGAGATTGGCAATTGAAAAACAGTAATCCAATGATTTCCGGATACAAAAATGCAGTTTGAATGACGTGGATATTTGTTTCTTTGTTAGGCGTCAAGCCTAGTAAAAATGTACAATTGAAATAAGAAGGTAGAGGTATTCCATCGTCAATCATTTATTGAGAAAAAGTGTATTATAGATTTCTGGGAGTTGAGAAGATAGTCTGATACATTAAAAGAATTGGAGGGAGAGTCGAAATTATGGGCGAAAGCATAATTTTTTTACATGGTTTAAAAAAATGCCTAAAATACCTTAATACTCGATAAGTAACATTCAGTAAAAATTCAGTCAATAGCATTGCACCAAATCAACCTGGTTTAACCATAAATATCTAGCATCTCTCTCCAACCATTAGGAGTAAGAAGGCTGATACGCTTTAAGCGACTAAAACAAAGTTTATTCTAAAGTCAACAGAAATATTTAAATTTTTAAACCTAAATGAAAAACAATTGTATTGCCAAATCAGTTACAAAGATTTGCAGAAAAGAACAGCATACCGAAATGGTAATTTAGACAGCTGGACGCGACTTCGTCAAAATATTTGTACAAATATGTTGGATGGCTTGTAAGATTTCCTGAAAAATGACTTGCATTTCATTGGCCAATGTACCATAGCATCCACATTAGGTAAAAATTAGACTGGGCTACAGGAGCGTTGGTGGGTTAAAACGCAATTTTTAGTCAAAAATTAAGTTGCAGGTGTCGATGGATATGATGCCGGATTATCATCCAAAAATGTAAAGTTCTTTATGAGGAATATTCAGCTCGAATACTCGATCATTCCTGCCATGAAACTTTTACCGCAAATCAGTAAAGAATGTGTTTTCGTACGCAAGATATCTCATATACGTGCATAGGAAGTATGAACAGAAAATGCTCTACTTCAAAAGTCTTTTTTACTTTGGAATACACCGTATATTAGGGTGAGGATTATATTAGATATCCCACCAAAATCTGTAAACGACAAAAAAAATATAACGCTGCTAATGAAAACTGCCCTATAGAGGTAAAGTTATATAACTCAATTAAGAAAATAAGTGAGTGTTCAATAGAAATAAAAATATATACCAATACTTAAAATGTGTGAGATACAATGAGAGCCTTGAAGCAATGAATGAGAGGCAAACGGCATGAACAAGTAGTAAATGCATTAAATAATTTAACGGATGAGGATTGGAAAAATTGGAGGCAACACCATTTCAATTTCATCACAAAAGCTTTAATGACAGCCTAGAGGAAATCGCAGCTTCGAAGAACCCTATCTTATGAGCTTCTCTAGATTCGAAGAAGTTTAGGCAAAAGTTTATAGTTTTTGTCATGCATAACATATCTTTCTTTGTTTTCTTTCTTTAAAAATAAAAATAAAAATTGTAAAGAAGAAAACTCAAAATAATACAAAAATTACAAAAATACATTCTGATGAAAGATGGAAGTAAAGGGGAAAAGTGCAATAGCGGATTGGTTATGATTAACATAAATGAGCTTAAAAAAACTGCCGAGTTATTAACTATTCCAAAAACTACGAGATTTTAGGAAACTTGACATAGGTCTTACTAAGAAAAAAACCATAATTGGCGCGTACACTGCTGTTGGGTGTTTGGCCGAGCTCTTCGCCCTATTTGTGGAGTGATTCTCGATGCTGTTCCACAATTGTTCCATAAGAGCAACTATCTTATTTTATTTCGAGGGACTTGATTGTTATTTTTTTTAATTTTTAATACATTTTAAATTTTTAGTACATTTTTACTACGCGCCACGTGTCGGCTACTTTCTCCTATTTGTTTAGTTTTTAGTACATTTAGAATTTTTCAGTACATTTTGAAATTATTCGAGCCACTTGTTGGTTACTTTCTCTTATTTTGGGAAGTCTGATTTTTTGTTCCGTTTTTAGTACCAATTTTCATTTTTTAGTACATTTTTAATTTTTTAGTGCATTTTTAATTTTATTCGTTTTTGCGGGGAACATGATTTTTTGTGCCCTTTTTAATGGAATTTTAATTTCTTAGTACATTTATCAATTATTTCTACATTTTTAATTTTTTGAAGTTCATTTGAACTACTTGAATTAAACTATGTAAATACGAGTATTATGAAAAAAAAGACTCTACCTAACTGTGTTGACTTTCATTTAATTCGCGTGACTTAATTTTTCTTTGTTGCTTTTTTAATAAAGTGCACATTTTTTCAGCATATTTTTCAATCCTTTGTATATTTTTATTTCATAATCATAATGAACTCTTGCAGAAGATGATGACTTAATTTGATTGTGTCGGCTGCCTTTAAATTTGGGGTACCTGATTTTTTTATTTCTCTTTTAGTGCATTTTTCAAATTGTTCGGACCACATGCGGGGTAATAAATTTGTTATAAATCATTCACTTGACTTGAATGTGATAGACTCGGTATTTTTGTTTAGATTTTAGTACTTTTTAGATTTTAGTACTAGTTTAATTTTTTAGTACATTTTTCAATTCTTTATATTTGAATGAATATATGAATATGAATGGAATTGGTATTTTCGTTTCGTTTTTAGTACTATTTTAATTTTTAGTACTAGTTACACTTTTTAGTACATTTTCAATTTTTCAAATTTTCACTTCATTTGAGCTATATGTGAGGTAAAAAGTAATGCGAAAAAAGAAGACTTGACTTGGCTGTGTCAGCTGCCTTTTGAATTTAGAGGACGTGATTTTTTTAGGTAGGGTAGGCTTAAGATATTTGTTTCTTTTTTAGTACTGATTAAATTTTTAGTAATAGTTTAATTTTTTAACACATTTTTTGATTTCTTTATATTTCTCATTGCATTCGAACTAATTAAGAGCTAAAAACTCTTAAGAAAAATACGACAAGAAAACCAACTTGACTTGATATCGTTGACTATTTTTCGAGGGACTAAATGGTTTGCATATTTTTTTGCACAAATTTCATTTAAATTTAGTTTTATTAAATTTGATGTAATTTTACTTTAATTTATTCCAATTCCACTGCAGCTAATTTGAGAAATTGAAATGCCTTCTACGACATCTTCATGGCACACCCACCAAAGCTGCAATAACTCCACCACCTGCATTGCAGTTGACCACATCTAAGCGTGGGTGATATATACAGATTTAATTGCCTCCATGTCATGCACTAAAGCCAGCAGTGTAGTCTTTTGCTTGGCATTACGTTGTATGACAACAAATAAAATTTAAAACAAAAAAGAACTAAAATAAAGTAAAAACACGAATGGGTGCTTATTATGATTATTTTGAACATGAGCAAGAGATCCATGGCATGTCATTTATCACTCAAACATCAAAAAAGAAAAAAAAATCATACCGATGTTGTTGATGATGAGAAAAAAGCGCAAAGATTTCATATCAAACAAAAACCTACAAAAATCACAAATGAGTAAACAAAAGCGAAAGAAATGGAAATTTTCTATTATACAAACAAAATTAGCAATAAAAATCGGGCAATGAACTGATTTGACCGATTGCAGAGGCAGGAGCTAAAGAGGGCATGTAAAGTGAGAATTAATAGAAAACAAATAAAAACCTGATATAAAATCTGGTTTTTAATTTGTTTTTGTTTTCTTTCTATTTTTTTGGCCACTAAAAAGTGAAATTGTTTTTTGTTTTATTTTCATTACCAAAGTACCGTAATAATATTAAAAGCGCAACTCTTTTGAGTTAAAACAATCGAGGCAGAATAATATGGGCGATAAAAGCAAATGCAACAAAATTATTTATAGGTGCATGTATGATATAGGGGTATTGCAAACACAAATATTTGCAATTGAAATTTTAGCCTATCAAAAAAAAAAAATAATAATAACAGCTTAACAATCCGTTTGATGTGGTTAATTTCGCATCAGATAAAAATCAACAACGGCCAACAAAAGACTTCGGAAACAAACTTGGAATGCTATCACATTGTGTATTTGCACTTGTTGTTGTTGCTGTTGTTTAATTTTGCATAACTTTTTTCTAGTGTGATAATTTTCTTTATATAATATTTTTTTCTTTTGAATAAAATTTTACTACGCATATGGACAAGCGTGTCGTATACGCTTTTAATGACTATAATCAAAATATGTGAATTACTTGATTAAATTAATGAACGAAAAGTGACGGCGAAAAGGAAAAGAGAAATAACAACAACTGTTATGGCTTTGGTGACAATGAGTGAATGAGTTATGGGTGGTTGTTGGCGTGAGTTGATGATTGAAAAGCGAATGGCGTGTTTGTCTTATTCCACTCTGCGGTTTTTGACTTTGTTTCTTCGGCATCATTTAGCGTTTTTTGTTTGTTGATTTTGTGCTTCGCTCTAGTTGGCTTATGCTATTAATGCATGTGAGCTAGGCAGACACATCTAAGTAAATGTGCGAATGCTGCAAATGCTGAGGAGTAGCGCAGTAAAAAACGTGGTGACTTTCCTCAAATTTGTTGATGATAAATACAAATTATTGTGAACCGAAAATGTTTTCATCAAAATTTACTTGAAATCGATTTCCATTGTAAGTTTTATCCAGGCAAACAGGTTATTATTATGTTTTCATTCATATGGTATCACAGTGATAGACTCATATCGAACTGAGTTATTTTACTAATTTTTATGCACTATTAATTAGATGATATTGACTGCAACTCTCAAATCAACTTCTATCACGTTTTTATGCAGAAATTATTGCGCTTTGTTTCGATTAAATCCAATTCAAATTCATAGCAAACTCAAACTAAATACGCGCGCATGAATTTCTTACAAATTAACTTCACATTCACTTTGGCAATTATGCTGTTTATGTTCAGGGTAATTTAACAACAGACACTCGCTTTACAAGTCACTGCTTTTCTAATTCCCAGCTTCAATGGTTTAGTGTGTTAAACGTGAAAGGGACTAGGCCATATAAATTAAGCTGTTAAGTGAGATTTGATACTAGAAGCGCTGAGATACTAGAAAAATTTGTAAAATGAGGAGTATCTACAATATTTTACAGATTTATCGAGCTCTAGTCATGAAAACAGCTTCTATAACACAGTGAAACCTCCACTGGGTAGACACTCTCCGTCAGTCAACTTTTGTCCGTCCAAGAGAGGTGTCCGCTCAAGGGAAGGGTAGCTTATTTTAGAACTTTGTATTTTTTAATTAATTGAATATTATTGGATAGTCGAAAAAGTCTTTTCGTATTTCTAATCAAACTTCAACTCATTTTTTTTATATTTATAATGAACTTTATTAAAGCAAATATGTACCATTTTGGTCGACCACCTTTTGCCATTTTTCTTCTAGAGACATTATTCCATCAGTGTAAAACTTTTGTGGTTTCTCGGCGAAAAACTGCGACGAGTAATTTTCACAGGCTTCTCTTGAAGCCAACTTTACTCCATTAAGGGAGTTCTGCATTGACCGAAACAAATGGTAGTCCGATGGTAGTCCGATGGTGCAAGATCGGGGCTATATAGTGGATGCATCAAAACTTTCCAGCCGAGCTCTCCCAGTTTTTGCCGAGTCATCAAAGATGTGTGTGGCCTAGCGTTGTCCTGATGGAAGACGACGCCCTTTCTGCTGATCAGTTCTGGCCTTTTTTTTCGATTGCTTGCTTCAATCTCATCAGTTGTTGACAGTAAAGTGTAGAATCAATCGTTCGAGCACGCTGGAGCAGCTCATATTGGATGATTCCTTTCCAATCCCACCAAACACACAGCATAGCCTTTCGAAGCGTCAATCCTGGCTTTTCGATCATTTGTTGAGCTTCACCACCCTTGCACCATGATCTTTTTCGCACATTTTTGTCGTATTTGATTCATTTTTCGTCTCCTCTTACCATTCGCTTCAGAAATGGTTCGATTTCATTTCGTTTCAGCAAAGAATCGCAGATATTAATTCGGTCCATTAAATTTTTCACAGACAATTCATGTGGTACCCAAACATCGAGCTTCTTATTGTAACCAGCCTTTTTTATTTAAATGGTTCAAATACGTTTGGTGATGAATGTTTAGTGCCTTGGCGATATCATGGCAGCTTATGTAACGGTCCTGGTCAATCTTTTCCATAACTTCATCGACTTTTTCAACGATAGGTCGACCGGAGCGTGGTGCATCTTTCACATCGAAATTTCCAGAACGGAAGCGAGCGAACCATTGTTGTGCTACTCGAACTGATACAGCATCGTCTCCGTAAACTTCACAAATTTCATTGGTGGCTTGCGTGGCATTCTTCCCTTTTTTATACAAAAATTTCAAAATATAGCGAATTTCTTCATTATTTTCACTCATTTATGATCAGCTATAACTTTTTTTCAACTTCTCCGAATTTAATTTGTTTTTGGTTAAATGAAGCTTAAAGCTTTCTAACACCATATGATATGACACAATGTGATTGGTAACACTGGAGATAGATGACTCCAACGACATCTATTGACAAAATACGAAAAGACTTTTTCGACTACCCAATGTTTCTTTTTGGAAAAAAAATATTAGTATTATATTATTCAAACACAAATGTGTATGTATTTTTTTGAAAGTATTAAGGAAAAACATCTTAATATTACATTTTAGGTTTTAACTTTCCATCTTTTTTTAACAATTCGAAGGCAGTAAAGTCATCGCTGCAAAATCGCCTTTGGTTGAAAACTACATTCAAAGCTGTTTTGTTTGAGAAAATTCATTAGATTTTTTGTTAATACTCTCAGTTCCAGTACTATGATCGTTAATAGTTTCCATGGTTTCATCAGTATCCAACCAGGAATCTTGCTTTCCGGTCCATGTATCATCCATTATTATAAATAGATCAGAAATTAAATTAGATTCTCCAAGAATTTATCATAACTCAAATAATGAAACCAGCGTTGCTAGCGGCAAGACATCTTCGGGATCGAATTCTGTTGATACATTTCCTCTTTTGTCTAACCCTTCTTTTTGGAAACAGTTTTTTATGGCTTCCGTTTGAACCTTTGGCCAAGCTTATTTTACGAAATGTATTACCTCTAAGATATATATATTATTTTTAGTTAAGCCAGTCTCTAAGCTTACCAAAATATGCTTAACTTAAATAACAAAACAACAAAAAATCACTGCGCAAACCCAACTAAATATCTGCATGGAAAAACATCACACTTTATCCAGGAAGTCCCCTTTTTTGCATTCAGTAAGTATAGTATGTATGTATGGTGGTGAAAAATAGCTGTCCACGTCCGGCCAAGAGAGTGCCCGCTTAAGAGAAAGTAAATTGTTCCGAAATTGATACTTAACACTTGGTATAGGAAAAAGTAGCCGCCCAAGGAAGATGTCCGTACGATGGAATAGTCTTGTCGAGGACATATACTTCCGAGCGGAATGAACAGTGAAAAAAGAAATTTGTCAACTGCTAAGCTCTGAGAATGGCATTGAATCTTACAAAGAGACAATTGATGCATAGTTTTCTCGCACTCTACCAAAATTACCAGGAAACTTTTTGTACAAAAAGTAAGAAGTACCGAAAATGTTTGAAAATGATTGGCGTTGGATTAGTACAAAAAGCTTAACAATTTAAATTTAACAAAAATGTATAGAAGGCTGCTTTTTGAAAAAAACTTCCAACAATTCTTTCTTTGTGGTTGATTTACCAATGAAAAAACTTGACTGCACACCTTCGTCAATACGTGGGTGGGTGTGCATACAACGGATATGTGGTCAGCCATTAGCGGCCTCGTATACTCGTACATACAGAGTATAAAGCGGCGGTTACTTCCCCCAAGTGGCCAAGAAAAGGTAACAAAATTTAAATTAACAACTTGAGATTTTCGAAAATGTGTGTTTTGCGTACGCATGTTGTGGCTTGGGGAATGTGGCATGTGGGGAATGTGGCAGCTGCACACATTAAAAACTGTGTTCATACGCATGCGTACCTTAGGTTAAGTTACTGTTTTCGGTTTTTTGTTTGCATGCGCTTGCTGACACTGAGTGAGGGTGAAATGTGGAAATGAAATTTGGGTTGGCAGTTGACATGGCAGCATTGCTGCAGCAGTGAACCGATAAATGGCATGGTAGCGATGCAGAATTCAATCAAATGTTGTAAAAAGTTAAATACTGTTAGCTGTGTGTGTGTGTGTGTGTGTGTGAACGGCCGATGGAATGCTTGCTGGTAAAGATACATTTGACTTATTTGCTGGGCGAAAAATACTCGCAAAAAAGCGAATTTTTTAATTAATATAATACAGTTTAAATTATTTTATTTAAAATTAAATTTTATTAATGCTACGGCCAGTTTCAAGTTTTCTTCATTGCAAAGAATATATGATTTATAACTTATAATCGACTTAATATTAATATTTCATGCAACAACTTCGAGTATCAGAAAGAGACTTTATACTTATAGGCAAAACAGTTATGAGAGAGAGGCATAGAATTCCAAGCTAGTTGCAAACAAGAACAGAGCTCAGCGTTGGTACTGGTCTCCCCAGCTATAAATTTTTCAACTAGTTGAACTCTGCTATGAGGGTTACTAATCGAAATATGGCAACACTAGTGTGAATATGCCAAGTTTTGGGTTGTCATAGTAAAGCTTGGCATTTTCAAAGGTAATCGTGCTCAGAGCGTTTTGTCATACAAGTGCTATTTGTGTTGCCTACAGGTACTTGAAGCATACATTTTGGTCAAAAAAGTGAACTAAAACGTAAACATTTTCCATGAAAAATTGCATCGGCGCTCATGGACAATATGCCCTCCGAAATGAGTATAAAGGCATCGCATACTGACACATTTTAACTGTGCATTTAATTATTATTTTGTTTTTAATTTCAACTATTTTTTCCTGAATATACTGTTTTTAATAGTATATAAAATGCCTTATGTGTCAAACTTTGTATGAGGTTTATATAAACAATTTTTTTTAATCAGAATTTTACGAAAAATCTTAGTACGTAGTTTTGAAGTCTATTAAATTTTAGTGGAATGAAGAGCAAGTTTGAAGTATATTAGCTGAAAATTCTTCTTGATTTTTGATATTTTTCCTCTCTGATGGTGTTGCAGATTTTCTTTATATAACGAAAAATTTCAGTTGATCAGAGCATAACTGACGAAGCTATGAATATTTGGGCGTTCGTTGCTCTAGGAAGGGTGTCTATACCTGCGCGACCTTAAAGTGTTCTTCTGAAACCCGTTTACGCCATAAGTGAAAATCTACTACCTAATCGTTCCGAAATTCACATAATTTACTAAGAATCCCTTTTTTGCTTTTTAGTAATTACCACTCTTAAAATAACAAATTAGCTGCTTTTTTTAGCGAATCCCGGTTTTTCGGCATCAAAGTGATGCGAAAATTAAAAAAAAACGTAAAAATATCGAGAACCGCTTCGAGAAATATCTCCGTTAAAATATGTGTTTAAAGTTTTTTGTTTCAGCTGATTCGGTTGCTACTAATGATGTATACCGCAAAATAATTTTTTTTCGCATTGGTCGCGGAGATTTACTGTAATTCGCTTAACTTTCTGTATTATAAAGGGTGGTTAAATTTCAAGGGCCGATGTTGAATGTGAACCACACCTAAACGTCAACGACACCGCTGGACTTCTTTCTTTCGAGTTATTTGAAAGAAAAAGTGTACGTCGATAAGCCAGCAACAATTCAAGAGCTAAAGGAAGAGATAACTTGGCACATAAAAGGCATAGAACCTCAATTATGCCTCAGCGTCATCGAAAATTTGGGCCATCGGATGGAGGTGTGCCGCCGAGGCCGCGGCTGCCATTTGCTCGATATTTTGTTACAGACATAATAGAGCCATAACAATATTGTCATAATAAAGAAAAATGTTGGATCGTCTTCTTGTACTTACTTTCTACCAAATTAGAGGTTTTAGATTATCTAATCTAAGTAAAACTATTGATCTTGGGTGGTGTTCTAGATTTGCTTGTCAAAGCCATTTCTTGCACTTTTTCGACGTTCATACTCTTAAAAGACGTATATTTAAGGTTAATAGGCATTAAAAAAGAAAATACAATGAAACTATTTATAAAAAATATTAAAAAATTTCAATAGGCGATCTTTGGAAAATGAAAAATCTGTCTCAACAAATTTAGAGATTTTATTATACTCAAATAAGGCTCCAGTAATAAGAGCATTTCGAGCACAAAGAAATTTTGAGAAACCAACATATAAGAGCTCCGAACTACGCAGAGCTCTGGTCGAATTATTAAAGAAAATCCTCTCAAGAAGCACCGAAGAGTCAACAGCACCACGGGTCAAGTCAAAAAGAGGTTGTCTGTAAAGTCGGTTTACTGACGATAGTTTAACGTGACAACGTCATAAGAAAATACTAATGTAATGGTTGCAATTTTCAAAACAAAATTTTATTTTTATTTGTTTGATAGATATTTTTTATGGATATAGAGGAGGAGGTAAATGGAATCGCGATGGAATAGGTCAAGTTACATTTACACAAACGTGAAAAATGACAAAACATTTACCAAATTCATGAAAGATATGTTCAATTTCGAGTGTGCATGAGACGTTAATAAGTCAACAACACTAAGAGGCACCATCATCGATTTGCCTTTTTCAAGACACTTTACACTCGAAACACTCCCTTTCATTTCCTACTTTTCTATCATCGTCCTATTCTCAACAGAGAAATGGTTCATTACCATGCACACAGGAAGAAAGCATATGCAAATACAAGTATGTGAATTTATATACAAATGCGCATATATATGCTAACTCAAGTAGGTGTGCAGATGTCGAACGTTGCCGAATGCGGGGGCCGATTGTGCTCTTTGTCGTTCGTTCCGCGCTTTCGCTTGCAGTTCAAGCAAGGTAACGACCATGAGCAAAATAACGACGAATGAGCAAGATAACGACCATTGAGCAAGATAACGACACATTTTTTCGAGCGTGCAGCCGGCTAAATCGAATTATAAGGCGTTATCACGTCAAAATGAAAGACAAAGACAGGATTATTATCCTGTTCATATGTAGGAATAGGAGACGAAAATTATAAATTGCGCAACGCGAAATGTAAGAATACCTTCTGGATTCGTTCAATTCTAGCAGCATGCCACGTATAATACGTAGGCCATATGAAGCATGCATACTCAAGTTTGGAACGTACAAAATGCCTTATACAAAAGACTCGGGGTATAAGGGTCGGAGGAATCGGAGCTATGACGCCTAAGATTTGGTAATAATAAAATTTATGTGACTAGTTTAATCAAATATTACACCCAAGTCTTTAATTTTACTTGCACGTGACAGCGGTGTGCCAGATATGTTACAAGAGGTGTCAATACCAGTGACACGCTAAGGAAAGGTAATTGGAAACACTTATTTATGTTCAGCGGTAGACGATTATTGATACACCAGTTTGTGAAGTTATCTTCACCAATTTGCATCAACTCAGAATCGATAGAGCTATTGATCGTCGAATAAAACTTAACGTCGTCTGCATAAAGCAGGAGTCTTGCTGACGAGAAACAGAACAAAAACAAAATACTTCTATTATGCGTTCTAAGCAAGAATAATCAGTCTTTTTTATGAATGTCATATTAGTAGCCTTGAGCGTGTCCACTAAGCTATGTGTTCTTTGCATTCCACTGATCTGCTTCAGCACCGGTTTCTCTTCTTTTTCGTGGTAGCCAAACGCAGATGCGTAAAAGCCAGGCACCGGATATTGTCTCTGGGCGAGTAGAGGTTTCTTAAATTTCGCTCACCCTTTTAGTCAGCACTTCGCAACGTCCGCTTTTGCTTTTTTCTCTGCGTTTGCTTCTAAAAATATCCCACTGTCTTACTGGACTAAGCATCAGTGCACAGCCTCTGTCAACTGCGATTTTCAGTGCAGTAGAAATCTCGCGTTGAGTTTCCTTTTCCATTTTCTATTGATAATAATATTACGTTAATTAAGAAAACTACATATAAATTCAGTTTCTTACATTCTTAATTAACATATTGTATTTAAATTCATTGAGAAAAATATTCTTCTTGATTTTTATTTTCCGCCGAACTTCTCTACTTTTTTGGGCGTAAGTCACTGAATTTATCAAGCGTCGCCTTGACGTGTTATTCTTAATTAAAATACCGCTTGATTTTGCGCCATATAAAAACACATTTAGAATGGTTCTTGTAGCTTTAGATAGCAAAAATAAGTAGCCAGTTGGCCCTTGACTGCATGATCTTCATAGATGACTGAATATGAAATGAACTTCCTGACAAATTTACGCGTCATCAATTTCGTGTAGGCCATGCGTGATGTGCAATATAGATATCTACATATAAGAAGGTTTGTAAAAATATTTGTAAATATAATATATATAATTTGTTTATATGTATTTTATGTATTTACAAGCTGGTGTCCGGAGCCTTGATTGCCTATAAAATGAAATTCATTTATTAAAACTTTAAATTTTTAAAACGGAAGTCAAACTATTTCCGTTCTTAGGTGAAACTTTTTTTCAGTTTTTGTTTTTTAAATATATATGTACATATATTTACTAAAGTGCTTCTCTGTGCACAACACTTTTAGTTTGCTACTGATAAGCATAAATTTACTAACGTGATGCAAAATTAATAATCCAATTTTGTCAAAATAAAGATTTTAATCACTCAAAATCTTTTTTTTACTTAGTACACAAAATTGATTGATTAATTTGGTGTATAAATACAATATATATAAATTATATTTGCTCGCTGTGTTCAAAATAAACATTCAAAAGTTGTAATCAGACACACCTACGCACCATCAGACATCATACCAACAACAACAATAATCCAATTTATTTGTAATTTAATTTGTCATCATAACTAATAACAAAATTATGGAAAATATGTTTTTCCCGTCGTAGAATAAATTAACTTTTTTAATAAGGCATCTTATTTTTCCCAAAACCTTGCTTATTACAACTTCAACAGGCAGCGTTCAAATCCACTTGCTCTGCTGCTAACCAACCAACCATTAATGTCTTCTCGTTGATTTATTATCATAATTTCTTCGCGCCTTTAGTTCATGATTTGTCTTTATAATCATTAATATTTCGGCTTTATTTTATACTTTTATATCATGGCTTTTGTACCTTGCTTTTTCTCCGTTTTTTTTTATGATATTTTATACTTTGCGCTTGTAAGATTTCGGCTAATTTTTGTTTTATATGTACGAGTATTTTTCGTGTTTTAATAACCTACTTATATTGTACATACACACAAAGGAGGAAAAATGAGTTTATAAATGATTGCAAAAAGTAAAATGAAAAATACAAATTAATCCCCAGTTAAGTGGATTATCAACTTCGAAGTCAGTTCCCTTCGCCAAAATAATAACTCAATGAAATGCTTGTCATTATGAGGCGTTAAGTACATATAACTGGCTTATGTAACTGAAAGATTAAAAACCGAAGGAAAGAAAATATTAAAAAAGGCTTTTGGAAAAAATGCGGCATTTTTTTGGTTTTGAATCAGTGGAAATTTGCTTAAAACGTGACTTAAATGCAAGAAGCACTCAAAACGTAATGATAATCAATATGTTATACAACATTTATTTATAAGAATTATAGTAAGAATTGTGTATCTAAAGTGCCCTCAATGGTCAACACTTCGACCTAAATCAACCTTCCATATAAATCGAGTACAAAGGATTCATATAATTTTTCACTACTTTCCCTCTATTTCTCTTTCCCTCGATTATATAGCCTTTTCCCATTAAATGACAGAGGTACTCTTCAGCCAGTATCATTTATATTTGCTTTCGTTAATGGCCAAATTGACTGCCCGGTTCTTCTAGAAAGTACACAGTTTAATGATCCTTGCAGAAATTTTCATCATATTAAGATGTTTCTCGTTGCCTTTAGTAGGACGTTATAAAGAACGTTGTCTAACTTTAATAATCAGTCAACGGTTTTGGATTTGGACCTTTCTGGGGCCAAACAAGTATTTCAAATGCAATTAAAAAAGTTCTTTCTATGCAAGAAATCAAAATAATACCTTGTAAATATTTGTTATTTTAGTTTCATAATTATTAATTTCGTTAAAATTCAATTGTAGCTTGTATCTATTTTTAGCAATTTAATGGTTTCTTATCTAGATAATCTAATTTTACTACACTTTTTAATATTAAATACTCTAAAATATCTATAAATTAGTTCTGAATTAATCTCTTAAATATCTGCTCTAAATTTTGTTAGACATAAAAGAATAAATAAAAGATCTTTTGTGTCTTACTCCATGTTTTGGTTAATTCTAGTCCTATTGACTGGCACTACTACCTTAAATATATATACTCGTACTACATCAGGTTCTATTTAACTTGGATGTTCCCTACCTAAGGTTGGAAATTGGATGAAAGCCAAATTCTTTCAGTAAATTTTCCCCTTCTGAACATATTTTAGAATATCTGTATCAGAAGAATTCTGGATTTCATTCAGATCTATTTGAAAGTTGTGCAGTCTTGTCTATGCCAAGGCAATACAGTTGCACGAGTTATGATCTGAGGTTTCATCATCCTTAAGCAGAGACTTCACTCTGTCTCATTTCCAAAATAAATTTTTGAGGGATTGGGGTGATAATTTGATAATAGTGACCTATCAGAGAATCAAATATTTTCCTTGTGTCTATTTATCGCATGTCATGCAGTTCCTGTTGTGGGTAAAAGGTTTTATAAGCCTTTTGGCTTGACGGCGTTCTTGTGTGACTTCCCAGTGGGTATTTCTAATTCCCAACTAATAGCTTCTCTCTAGTCTATACCACAGTTTGGTTCTGGACCGTAAAAATCTGATACTGATCACCCACTAGCGAGATCATGAACAATTTCAATTTCAATTTGCTTAGTTCATTTCTTAGGTAAAGTTATTATAGCTTAAAATACAATTATTTCTCTTGATCTGCAAAAACGCTTTTACGGCAGCTATTTCCCCACTATTTGCTACCTATGACGTGTTCCTTGAGGCTAGAAAAGAGTTGCAACTCGCTGGGAGACAGATTTGGAGACCTTTCGGCCTTGCAGTTTGTTCTGCACATTTCCTTTGAAGACTTTCCACAACCAAATATTTCATTTGAGTGTCATGAGCCCATAATAGTAGCTCCCTTTAGTCAATTATGATTGTTAAGGTGAAGGCCTAATGCAGTCTGTCTTTGCTTCCTCGGCTGCGTCAAAAATAAATAGAACTATGCTGAAATATATGAAATGAGACCAAATGGCAGCTATGCTTGAAACTTTTGAAGTAAAGTGAAGTTTCAAAAAGATCAATATTCTATTTGCAAAGTAAGCTAAGACAGCCTGCATTGGACCTGCATCTTTATAATGCTTATACTCGTACACTGTAGCAATCCAGCACATATCCATTTCCGCAAATGTTAAAAATTTGCACTTTCTCTAAGATCCTGATCACAGTATATGATGTTCCTGTACGAACTTTCATACAATAAATATCTCTCATCAGAACTCTTGTGTTTCTATACTTTGTTCGGTCTTTGTGGATGTCTAATAGTGATATTTCTCTTGGCACTTCACAAAAGAAACGCCTTAATATTTCCCACAGAATGTGGAACCTTGAACATCTTAGCTGTTGGTAGTGAAAGTATCCTCCACAACTTGTGGACTGTTTTTTGGTCTCAGGATCGAAGTGATGTACGCAGATTGCATTCATAAGTATAAATCGAATACAAAAAGCCTCCGATACATTCAGAAATTTTGTAATATTCGTTTTTTAAATGCAAAGTCGCTTATCCCTGTATTTCTCGGAAATTCCATATTCACAGCACCCAGCAGGCGGAAACCTTCTCGATGTTAAAGTTTTCGGTGCATATACTTTGTGTGCTGCTAAGATTCGCTGTGATTCCAAATAAATGCTTCAAGATATCACATCAGTCAGCTAGTACAGTGGACGGGCACGTGGATAGGTGCTCGCTTTTATTAATTGTTTCGCTCAGCTAAAACTAGCTGAAGTATATCGAGGAGGAGAGGCCACCAATGATTTAAGTAAGTCGATATGTTTTTATTTTGAACTTTTTTTCACATAGAGGTACTTAGTGACGGCTCTTACTTCATTTCTAAACATTTAAGTTTTAATTCATCCCATCCATACCATATTTACACGAACATGTGTTCCAGAAGAGCTGGTCTATTGATATGTATTTATTATCCAATAGAAGTCAGGGTGAGTGAAAGTGCAAGTGAAAACTATAATTGCTTACTATAAATGCCTTTTTATTATAACGTTTTGATTTCCCTTAGTATTCCCAAATCAAAACGCCGCTTTAGTGCCAGAGTGGTACTTCAACAATTTCACCTTTTTTTTAGTATTTTCAAAAGGGATTCAGGGTAAAAAAAGAAATTTTTTTGTGAACCTGGGTGGTGTTTCCTGTCTTTGCATTCATAATAAACTTAAAAAAATAACTACGATGATAATTCTATGCCAAATATATTAAATTTGAATTTGTATGGAAGAAAAGGCGTGGCACCTCAGTGATGAAAAATTATCAAAAATCAATGATATTTAGTAGTCACTTCAATTTTGTACTTGATTATACTAAAAATCAATGGGCTAATATATAAAACTGCATGCCCAGAAAATTTCTACAAATTTTGAGAAAATATCAAATGGAATTTTTAGAAGTTCTTAAAATGTTTTTCTTTTTTAATTTTACAATTTTGCGTTATATGATTTTTGTTGTAATAACCCTGTTCTTTTTTTGATATTTTTTGTATATTTACATGCTTAAAATAAATATGATCATGATTCTGCAATATGAACTCTATTTTTATAAAAAATAGTTTTGTGTTTAAAATTTTACAGCGGGCTGTGACAAGAAATCATAGTACAAATTAATAGACATTCGGTATTTCTCAGCAGAGTAGTTTTTGAAAGATTTGTAACTTAGCGTCGGTCACAACACCTCTGTGTTTAAGCTCATGTAAAAATGCAAGGTTTATGTTTTATGAGTTACTACCATTCAAACTTCTCAAATTACACTGTTTTTTTCACAAAGCTAGTTTAGGTCATTCATATTTAAATCAGGTACCAATTTAAATAAAATTGAAAATTATTGAATTTGCTTTATGGTGTTTCGAAAGATTTCGGCTGCCGCATTAGTTAGTAATAAATGCCTAATTTCCAGAAATCAGTTATAAAATAAAAATCTCAATGCACAGCTAATATTTATGCAAAAGCACTTAGATAACCCTTTGTGGGAGAAACTTAAATAAAATAATTCATGTCAATTCACGGCAGAGATGGAGACGGAGACAGAGACATGATATAAGCCGCGCAATTTGGTCCACGCACCAACACCATTTCCAGCGCCAACCAGCCATTTACAATCACCTTTCAATAACCGCCTCACATTTCCAAATTCGAAAAAGAAATTTTTCGGTATTTCCATAATTTAATAATGTGTTTTGCTGTTGCACATGTTCCGAGGAACAAATCCCTGGTGGATTACAATAGTAGAAATAACATAAAATTTAATGGAATAAAACATGAAGAAAGATAGGCAATCGGCGCTTACAAATCGGTTGCCTTAAATGCCAAATAAAGAAGTGCGGTAGGAAAAAAATTGGCACCCACTTATTACGCATGCGCCGGCACTTTTCGTGCATTGCAAGCATTTTTTTTCTTTCATTTTTGTTTTTTTTTTTTAAACATTTCTCTCTTTTGTGTTGCTAAGTGTACAATTATGTGTTGCATTTCGCTTTGTTGATTTGCGCCCATATTTTCTGTATATTGGCCTTTCATTTTATGACCATAAAAAGCCAAACGGCAACCACTTGCAGATGCAAAACAACAAAAAAAAAAAAACAATAAACAAAACAAAAAATCAAGCGAACTACACAAAATGAAATGAACTGAATTATATGCCAGTGAATTGCTGGCAACCGCATTGCAGTCGATTCACAAAACATGAGCAAAGCCCCACACATAAAAACAGCGACTGCTGCAACTGTGACTGCGGTTCAGGCGCATGCGCACATAGCGCGCGACGCTGCCTGCCCACCCAAATTGTTTTACTTCCCATAATTCAAGCGAATGTGGTTGCAACTAGTCGCCGGTGATGGTGTTGAACTGTAAGCCGCGAACTTGCCACCACCAACTCTGCAAACAAATAAGCAGCATACAGCAGCAGCAGCAACAACAGTAACGGCAACTACTCTTACAGATGCAATAAAAGCAGTAATTTTTTAGTGAATCGCCGCTTACAGATTTTATATTATTTTTATTTATTTTTATTTTACGTTTTCTTTTATACTTTAAAAACTTTGCTTTGCTTTTATTTTGATTATACTGACTATAGGATTTTTTTTAGTTTTTTTCTGCCTTATTTTATTATAGTTTTATTTAGGTTTTTTAGCATTGCCGTTTCCCTCTTTCGCTGCGGTGACTTTGACTGCAGGCCATCTTTCACTTTATCACCCGTTATTGCATGCACCAGCAGCACTGCAATTTATAACAATAAAAACCTTCAACAACAACAACACCAAGCACCAAGCACCAAGCACCAAGCATCAGCAGTGCACCGTTATGGGCGTCCCGCACTGTACAGGTTCAACAGTTGAACATCTCGTGGCAGCACTGAGCTTTGTTGCTTAGTCTGTTGACGGCCAGATTGGCGGTTCGGTTACATGAAATACTGAAATACCAATAAGCAGAGTGCCATACATTTATTATAGTTGACAACAGCAACAAAAGCATCGCCACATACTCTTTGCTTCTCATTGTTATTTACGAAACACTTTGAGCGGCATAAAGGCGGGATTGGCGGCGGCGAAGTGCTGCTCTCAATGGTGAGGTCAAGTTGCGCATCATATTTTTTATATTTTTGTCATTGTTATTGCTGCTATTGCTGTTGGCGGAATGTGCGTTTACGCATTTTTTGAAAGATGTTTTCTCAATTTTTTTACACTTGTACTATTGTTGTTTTGGCGTATTTTAGTTTGTAAAATGTATACCTAAATATAAATGGCAATTCACTTTGTTGGTTGAAATCAAATTGAGTCACAAAAAGCTAAGGAATTTAGTACTAAATAGAAAATACTCGCACTGCGACCTCAACACATCTTTCGGGCTGACGCTTAAATCAGATCACTCTTAAACTTTAGTTTATCAAGCAAACAGACTGTAGAGAATTTGTGTCTAAAAATGCTTGAAGCATAACTCCAACCGTAATTCAGAAATTTAGAACGTAACCTGATACACATTTCGGAAGAAAGTTATCGTCGCTCTGCAAGGCCTAGGAGTCTAGGAGTTATGAGGGGTGCCTTGTATATGTTGGGATTTGGCAACCCTGGTGTTGCAATCTGGCAACTGACAGCTGTATCACAAAGTTTGACATTTTTTGGCTTTTACGTACTCAGAACGTTTTGAAATACCATCACTTGTAACTTAAAAGATTCATCTCGGTCTAAAAATGGAATTAAATCGTGAACATTTTCGTGCGATTATTTTTTACAACTTTCGACGTGGATTAACTCAGCAACATTGCATGGATGAACTTAATTCATTTTTTGGCGATGAAGCTCCATCAAGGACCAGTGTTTATCGATGGTATGGTGAATTCAATCGTGGTCGTAGTTCACTCCAAAACGAATTTCGTGAAGGTCGTTCAAAATCAGTTGTTGTTCCGAAAACCATTGATGCTGTGCGCGAACTGATATTGCAAGATCGTCATGTGACCTATCGTGAGATTGAGGCAATCTTAGGCATTAGTGGGGCCAGCATACATTCAATATTGCATAAACATTTGACTGTCAAAAAAATTTGTTCACGTTGGATCCCACAAAATTTGTCAATCACTCAAAAAAAGGCTCGTGTCAATTGGTCGAAGGAAATGCTCAAAAAATACGATCGCGGGGCTTCGAAACACGTCTATGACATGGTGACAGGTGATGAATCATGGATTTACGCGTATGAGCCCGAAAGTAAACAGCAGTCGACTGTATGGGTGTTTCAAGATGAGCCAAATCCAACAAAAGTTGTTCGCGCATGAAGCACTTCCAGCAAATGGTCGCCTGTTTTTCCGGAAAAACTGGGCATGTCGCAACCGTACCACTAGAACAACGCAGAACAGTAAATTCTGAGTGGTACACAACCATTTGTTTGCCAGTTGTCTTCCAAGAAAACCAATCGCCAAAGACGGATCACTCTTCATCAGGACAATGCGAGCTCTCACACATCGGCTCAAACAACTGTATTTTTGAGTACCCAAAACATTGAATTAATGGGTCATCCGCCGTATAGTCCTGACTTGGCTCCGAATGACTTCTTTTTATTCCCGTACGTAAAAAACAAACTGAGAGGTCAACGTTTTTCGACACCTGAAGAAGCGGTTGCGGCATTCAGAATGCATGTTTTGGAGGTACCTCATTCAGAGTGGCAAAAGTACTTCGACAATTGGTTCAAACGCATGCAAAAGTGTATAGATCTTCATGGAGAATATTTTGAAAAACAATAAAGTGATTTTCGATGATTAAAATTTGTTTTTGTTCTCTAATCCCGACATATAAAAGGCACCCCTCGTAATACGTGGTCATTCACATATGATCAGTAGCCCATAATAACAATAATCAAAAATAAAAATTTGAGAAAAGACCAAATATGGTTGTAGACAAACGCTTTCGATATCGATGAGCTCTCTAGGACCTACTCGATAAAAATACTACATGTATCTTAATTTGCCAACTTTTTGGAAAACATTTCGATACAAATTGATAAAAAAGTGACTTAAATTTTATCACTGAAAAATTAAAGGTGTGGTTAAATAACAATAAAGTATTTTTTTGCCTAAGAAAAGAAGAGGTTCCTTCTGGGAGGACCAGCCAGTGACTTCTAGTAGATAGTCTAGACCCAGTATTCTGCAGATCAATATACCCTTTTATTAAGATAGGATTTATTGAAGAAATGAACTGAACGAACTCGGTTATGGCTTTTATACAAAAACTTCGAGAAAAAATTATTTTTTGACTAATAACACAGAGCTGAAAAGTTTCAGGCATAACAAAGAAAACACTTTTTTGTTTCGTTCACAGAGTCACTGGGTGCCAAATCTGGCGAATAAGGTGGATGTAGGGGTAGCTCGGAGTTCAATTCATGTTTTGCTATTGTTTTGATTGGCTTGTGACACGGTGCGTTGTTTTGATGAAACAACATTTTTTTCTTTGCCATATAAGGAAGTTTATTTAAAATTTCGGCCTTCAAACGCTCCAATAACGTTATATAATATTCGCTGTTGGTGGTACATATATCCCTTCTCAAGATAGCCCATGAATATTACACCACGCACATCCCAAAATACCGAGGCCATAACCCTTACAGACGATTCTTGTGCTTTCGGGTGCTTTGAACGAGGTTCACCACTTACTGTCCACTCAGATGACGTTCGTTTGATTCTGGAGTGAAGACATGGATCAATATTTCATCAGTTTATTGCATTCAAACTTGGTCAAAGACTGCTCAGATCATCAACACGTTCTTGCTTTTAGTCAACAGTGGGCAAACGTGGCACGTACTTTGAACAGAGCTTTCTCATAGTCAAATGTTTATAAACCATGAAGCCTACAGGTTCTTTTGATATCTTTATGATGCCAGCTAACTCACGTAACTTCACTTTTCGATCATTCAAAACGATTTGTTGGATTTTTCTTATATTTCCTGGTGTTACCGCCTCATTTTGACGCCCATTGCGTTGTGCATCATCGGTGTCCCTACGAGCGGAGTCCTCGTAACATTTTTCAAGCCATTGCTTCGCTTAAACGGTTTTTTCCCCAATCTAAAAGCAGTGTTAAATAAAAGCGCGAAATTCTTTTTGATCCATTGTTTTGAAAATAACAAAAGTAGCGTCACTCTTAGCACAATATCTCGCGAACTAAAGAATAGAATATCATGCAATTTTAACCGATGCTTTTCCAAGGTTAATACTAACTAACTGAACTGAAAAATAGGTGAATGCAATAAAACTTGTTCAGCCCATTCGTTAATAATATAAACAAATAGTAAAAATGTAGATCACAGATCATGCAAAAGGCCTCAGGACGAAGGTGGGGTTTTTCTCCGAAGAACACTCACTGGTCACTGTATGGGACCATTATCACACCTATCCTCCTGTACGGGATTGTTGTCTGATGCACGATTTTCAACTGGACAATTATTAGAAACATGCTTCAGAAGATTTAACGTGTGGCGCTAATACTTGTATGTATCACCGGCGCTCTCAGAACTGCATCCTGTGATGTTTTGAATACTAATTATTTTCTTCTTGCCTTATTACTGCTTTACTTTACATTACATTATTTACTGATGGTTTAAAGCTTAACGATGAACTTGACTTTGGCGTCTACTGTAAGAGGACAAAAGTAAGCGTTTTGGCTCGTCTTCTTAATCCCTGCAGCGTATTTCAGGTTTGAAATTATAGTCATTAATGAGGCAGCTTTCTGGTTAGGCAAATATAAACCTACCTTTAGAGAAGTTTATATTTACTCCGATTACCAAGCGGCAATTAAATTTCGTGATAAGGTTGCCTTTATTGAAGATAGCGGAATAATTCCGTAACTATTTAATATGGCTGCCAGAGCATAGTGACATACCAGGAAATTGTAAGACAGAAAAGTTACCAATCGCCTCCCTCTTGATATGGAGATTATAGGTATACCTCTTCTCAACCTACAAACTGTGTGGTGCAAGTAGCATTGGCACTTCGGCCAACACGAGCTGGGTTGATAGTCTGTTATGTAATGCTACAAAAAAAATTTGGCTAATATGGGACGTTAGACGCTCAAAGGCGCTACTTAATTGGTCAAGGTAAGACGTCTCGATGTTAGTTGCTTTGATCACAGGCCACTGTCTCCTAGGTCGACATGCTCAAAGATTGATCGTATCTCATTTGGACTATTGCAGAAGCTGCAAGAATGAGAATGTCCATTACAATCTTCTTTGTTACTGAGTTTAGATACTTTGGTTCATCGTTCGTGAATGATATTGATTACCTTAGGGATATAAGTGTCAGTCAGATCAATGAGTTTACACTTAAAACAAAATGGTTTAAGGAGGAGTGGCATGCAAACTGCTACTATGGTATCACAATGGATCGGCAACCATAACCGAACTAAAATATTACGAATAGAAGTATTGCCACCTAAGAACGAAAGGCTCGTGAGAGATCGTGATAAGTACCAGAACTACATTAGTGAGTAATGAGTACTCGTATATGACTTTTTTCTGTTTAATATTCACAATGTTTTTCGAGTTAGAATATATTTGTTATTTTTTTTTTAATATTGTTTATTCTTTTACAAAACTCATACAAATCATACTTTTAAATTCCATACGAAATTTAGAAAAATTAAGAAAAATCTCATCTAAATTTTGAATTTTCAGTTTCCCTACTGATACAACACATTTATACCAACATTATTCCCAAAGCTTGAAACAACTGTTAAAGCCTGTTTCCGGAACGATCTTCAAACTATGTAACGTGTCGCTTTTTGTTCTTAAGGGGTTAGGGGTAGTCAGAGGCCGGAAAAAATGATGATTTTCAAAAACATTTTTTTGCTAGTCAATTACTTTATTTTATAAAAATAAAAACATAGCATTCATACATCATGTTTCGACTTGACTTTAGCAAAATTAAAAAAAAAATTATAATAATTGTAAAAGTTTCTCCAGGAGTCAAAAAAATCCAATTTTTGAAAATTCTGACTACCCCTAACCCCATAAATCACATTGAAATGATGCCCCCGAAATGACTTCTAGAGCTTAGGGAATAGCCAGAAGTCAGGTAAAGCTATTTTAGGCAAAAACTGTGCAACGTTATGTGTTGAATTTTTAAATAAATGCTCTCGAAGTACTAGTGTAGCGTTAGCTGATGCATTGAGTGATTTTGAAATCAAACGAAAATCTATTTTTTTCAGGCATAAAAAATCGTTCAAAATAGTTTGGCATGATCCAAATGAAATGTCAGCAGTATCGTGAAGTCTCTTATTGTCAATGGATGAATTTTTTTTAGCACCAAAGCAAATCAAAAAGTAGAAATAAACCATTTGCTGTTATCATTTTTTATTACATATCTTTTGTTACATTTTTTATATGCACATAATTTCATAATATTTTATTGTATTATGGTTACCACTACTAATTTAATAGCTGCCATATATGACGAAATCTTCTACCGCTTTAAACACAAAACAATTTTCAAAAATGCAAGCCCCTCACTTAGTGTTTATTTTATTTCTGAATAGCTCATACATGAATAAATTAGCATACAAATGTACATACATATGACTCTATTAGCAACATTGTGCACATTTGTATAAACAGACCTAAGAATTGATAGTTTGTTTTATTGTCCTCTGTCCTCCATCACATCTGGTTTCTTCTCAAATTGTGTAATATTTAGATTTAGTTTTAATTACAATCCAAAATACACAAAAACAGATATAGAAGATATGCAGCAACATTTTACGATCTCAATAGTTGATGCAGCCGACGAAGTGCAACCGATTTCAAAGCGCAGTTGCGCTTGCATTCTACATACCACCAAACATTCGTAATAACTGACGTTATTTAGGTGGTTACATCGCCTTGGCCCTTTAGCGATTAAGTTTTAATTAAAACAAATTGATGCAGGCACTAAATACATAAAATTTTTATACAAAGGGTAATTTTTTAAGAGCTATAGGAAAGTTTTTCAAAAAAACACACGTAAAATTCAGAAAAATTCATGAAATTTTTATTTAAATCGATAGTATAGTCCATATAATTTAATGTTTGAAAATTATTGACCGAAAATGTTGACCGGGACTGCGCTTCAAATGGTCCATCCGCTTAGTCCAATTTTGGCATACTCTTTCCAATGTTTCGGCCGGTATCTCACATATAAATGCTTTAATGTTGTCTTCCAATGCGTTAATTGAAGCAAGCTTGTCTGAATAGACATGAGCTTTAACATAGCCACAATCTAAAGACGTTATATCGCACGATCTGGGTGGCCAATTGACAGGTCCCGAACGTGAAATAAAATGTTCTCCGAACTCGCCTCCCAACAAGTCCATTTTTACGCGTGCTGTGTGGCATGTAGCACCGTCTTGCTGAAACCACATGTCATGCAAGTCAAGCTCTTGCATTTTGGGCAAAAAAAGTTGGATATCATTTCACGGTAGCGCTCACCATTCACGTTACGATTCGCATCATCTTTGAAGAAGTACGGTCCAATGATACCTCCAGCCCATAAACCGCACCAAACTGTGACCGTCAGCTTATTTACGTACCCATTGATCCAAAAGTGAGCTTCGTCGCTGAACACAATTTTTCGATAAAAAAGTGGATCTTAAACTTTCTTAACATAACACGCATTTTTATAATAAAATTCAATGATTTGCAAGCGTTGTTCGTTTGTAAGACGATTCATTGTTAAATTATAGACCAAATTCAAGATGTGTGACAGTGAAACAAAACACGAAACGTGCGTCAGCTGTTTAAACCAACTGTTTGAAAAGATAAAAGTTAAAAAATCACCCTTTATATAAATTTGTGTAAACTTGAAATTATAACTAATAAAATTTTTATGAAAAACAGAAAGTTGTTTTACATATCTTTAATATCTTCGCTGATGGTGTACTTACTTTCTCTGGAGGAGAAATATTTCTTTCTCATATAGCACCATTTTCTCAACATTCCATTAAAATTTGTCTGCTATTTAAAATTGTTTCTGTTATGTAAATGTTAGGGAAATATGTTAACAGACAGTTTGTGCGCCGAATAGCATTTCTTGCTGTGACAGTGGCGCTTGTTTTGTTTATAAAAAAAAAAGTAAAAACGAGCTTTCCAAAGGAAAACATTCAGTGTTTTTGTTTATTAGACCAACTTTGTGCTCAGCAATTACTTGAGCCTACCACTGCGAAAATTTCAGGATTGTCCATCTATCGTTTGGATTTGACTATTATAAATATTGAATGTATGTATGAATATGTATAATATATCTGTATTTTATGTATGCATATGTGCACACAGTTTTGTACCCATATTGTAATATATCGAGGAAAGAATTGCAATATTTAGAAAATTTATTGCACATTTCTTTTATCTGGTATCCATCAATGAAACAGAAGATCGACTCATGTTCTTGGGCTACTGTCAAAAGAAACATTAAGTTTTAGATAATAAAAATAAATAAGTTGTGGAATTAAGTTTAGTGTACCACGTTCTGTGAACTGTGCGATACTTAAATTTAAAATGTAATGATTTTTACTTAATAAAACTAACTCCCTTGTAACCAAATCCTAATAAAGTGCTAATAGGGAGTAACAGTTATTGGGCGGCTTCATAGGAACCGATTTTTACACTAATCTGCTATCAAAATCAAAGTATATTTTTTTACAATATTTTTGTCACTATAAATTGTCTATACAAATATATATATATATATAATAGCCGCGTACAAATGAAGGGACCTACAGTTTCAAGCCGACCCCCAACGGCAGATATTTTTATGAGGAGCTTTTTCATGGCAGAAATACACTCGGAGGTTTGCAAATGTTTTTCTTAATTTGGTGTTTTCACCGAGATTCGAATGGTAGTCACGCACCAACCCATTCGGCTACGGCGGCCGTCAAATATATATTTATTGAAATAATCAACATGAAAATAACAAAATTTAATCTTCCAAACAAAATTTGCTTATTGGAAAAAAGCATATTTATCAAATTTTTAAGCGTTTTACGAAGTCTTTCATCTGCAACTTAGCTTGATTGTGTAAAAATACCGGGAGTGGAATTGTTGCTTTTGTCCTGCAATTATGTATTTTGAAATTCATATTTTTGAAGAAAATTATAATATTAAAACATAAGTGCGAGTACCTATCAAGTCTGGTCATGCATTGAAGACATTTACCAGTTCAATTTGTATGAAAAATAAGGCAAGCCTTTGATTGCTCTTTCTACGTAATTTTAGAAACAAATGGCTTAAAATTTACGCTAACTTTCTTAATTGGAGATGACTGCGAAAAAACAAAATCAAATAATGCTAAGAATTTTCTACTTTCTTAATGCTCTTAAGGCCCTTTTTGGGGAGACACCTCGTTTACCAGCTTTTTGGACCTGGGATCGAAATATTTATAAAAATCATACTTGTGGTCCCATTTGGTTCATACTCGGAATACGTCTTCAATACCTAAAAATATATGTTTTCACTACCTAGAAAGAGAGAAATGCTTTTTGTTTGTTCAAAAAAATTAGAAACTTGTAACTATCATAAGACAGCTTCGAATAAGTCAGCTTCAAAATAAAGTGTAAGCCGCATATTGCTAAATTTTTATTGTATACTACTATTTATTTTAGTTTTTTTTTTAATTTTTATTATTTGTTTTAATTATTTATTTTTATTATTTTAAATTTAATTATTTGTTTTTTTGTTTAATTCGGCGAATTTTCATCAAAATTTCAAATTTTTAATTAAAAAATTTCAATGCAGTTTTTTAGTCCATTGCGTGTTTGCAGTAACTCAAAAATTACGTTGATTTTTGACAATTTTTTCTGCTGGCGGTGTTAGGTGTTTTCCTCGAATTTGTTTTTTTCATTTTTTTTTTTTATGGCCTTTATGAGTCTTTTGTTATTTGAAAAACTTTTGAGCGATTTGAGCGACATTTTTAATTAATTGTTCAGAAAATAAAATCATACCACCATCATCATCATGTCATTTAAATCCTGGGGAAGCATAGGGCCGAGGTGAAACATGTGAACCGAGATCGATTTTTGCTAAATCCTTTAACTCCAGCCATGACCTTTCAGCATCTCTGACTGCTTCAAATGCTGCGTCATAGTAGTCAAAAATTCAGTGGACAAAACTAAAGCACCCCTATTATTGATGTAAACAAATACATTTCTATGCTAATATTTTGTAGAAAATCTCTTATTTTGGATGACTGCAGCGCATATTTTCGGCGTTGAAGATATCAAGCTGTCAATAACATCTCGCGATACACCTTCCCATGCTCCTTTTACAGCTTAGAATAGTAAAAATAGTAATAAGTGCTATAGTTTCGGCCAATACTGTATGTGTATGCATGTGCAAGGTGAGGTGAAAAAAATAAAAAAAAATTTTATTTCTGAAATTAGGAAGAAATAAGTCTTGTTATCGATCACGAAATAAAACTAAAAAAATATCATATTTCTGTTGAAAATTCCTAAATTAAAAAATAATGATTATTTTTTATCACAAAATAGCAACTCACAAAGTACCTAATCATTATTTCAGAGCGAAAAAATAAGTTTTGAAAAATATAACTCGATATGTGATTCTATTTTCTAAACAATGCAATATATCCCAAAAATGTATTATTATTGATCGCAGATTTTAAGATCTAAAAATTATGACAAAATATACATCTCGAATATCTCGAGATATCCACGAAAATATCTCTATTACAGATGTACATAATATTATTTACAATTTCAATCAAAGATCACTGGACTCATACGTCAAACGGAGACTTCAATACATTTAATGAATACTTCTGTAAAAGTTTCCTACACCTTTTATAAAGGGTGATTAAATTTAAAGGGCCGATGTTGAATGTGCACCACACCTAAACGTCAAGTTTTTTCTGCATTTCATTTGACATTTTTCAATTTCAGACTAACTCAATTTGATCAATGGAAAGATACGCAATCAGGCAACGCGTTAAAGTTATTCAGGCTTATTATGAAAACAGGCGTTCAAATCAAAATGCATATCGCATTTTCGAAGAAAATCATCTTCAGTGATGATGCACATTTTCACCTCAGAGGATTCGTCAATAAGCAGGATTGCCGCATTTGGGCGGATTATAATCCTAGAGTGATTGCCGAAAAACCAATGCACTCACAAAGAGTGACTGTTTGGTGCGGTGGTTTATGGGCCGGCGGCATCATTGGGCCGTATGATGGCCAAAATGAGGCCGGTCAGGCAGTTACTGTGAATAGTGTTCGCTATCGTGAGATGATAACGAGATTTTTATGGCCCGAATTGGAAGATATGGATGTGGACGATATGTGGTTTCAACAGGACGGTACCAATTGTCACACAGCTAACGAAACAGTGGCTATTTTGCGCGAAAAATTTGATGGCCGAATAATCTCACGTCGCGGCGATGTCAATTGGCCGCCAAGATCATCTGATTTGACACCGTTGGACTTCTTTCTTTGAGGTTATTTGAAAGAAAAGGTATACTTCGATAAGCCAACAATAATTCAGGAGCTAAAGGATGAGATAATTCGGCACATTAACGGCATAGAACCTCAATTAAGCCTCAGCGTCATCGAAAATTTGGACCATCGGATGGAGGTGTGCCGCCGAGGCCGCGGCGGCCATTTGGCCGATATTTTGTTACATACGTAATTGAGCCATACCAACGTTATCATAATAAAGAGAAATACCAATAATTTCCTAAAACGCATTTTATTCAAAATCAACACCGGCCTTTGAAACTTAATCACCCTTTATTATTTGACCACTGAAATAATACCTTGCTTGCTGCGCATATTTTTCGTATTCATAGTAAATACTTTGTTAACGGAAAAACCGCAACTAAATAATTAATTCACATTCAAGTTCATGCCACATTCAAATTGAAGGATTCTTAAGTAAAACAAACGAAAATTGAAAATCACTTCAAAGAAATAAAAATATTCACTGAATATTTATTTGTTCGTAGTTTTATCATTTTGTGCGCAGTCAAAAGACATTCTAACTCATTAATCGTGTGGCAAATTCAGTGATTATTAATGTCAAGGTGCGCTTACACTACAAACCACCAAATTCACACAATCCAATCACAAAAACTGCAGAGAAAACAATTTGAAGGAAATATTACAACAATTTGCGCATTAAATTGAACTTCAGAAAATTACAAAGCTACGTGGATAAAGTCATTTCACTCTACTCACATAACTGTCAAGATGTTTTTACTGTTTTATAATGTAAAATATTTACACAAGTATGTGTGAATCTTTTTGGCTTTGGAAAATCATAAATGAGTATTTTATGAACAGGCAATGCACATAAATTTGTGTTAACAATGAGCCACACAACTGTTCAAGTAAACTAGTAATTTTATTAAGAAGCGTATAGGGTGCCATTTTAGCATTTGGATGGATTCATGAATTCATTAATAGGTTTTCAGTAAGTGTGTACTATCATGAAATTGAAATGAAAGCTATGAAATGTGAAGATTTTGCTTGAAAGTTGTGGCTATGACATTAATAAGGCAAGACTACTTTTGTACTTAGTTGAGAAGTTGAAGTTGTACTCCTTCTTCTTCCTGTTTACAACAATATATTTGGATAACTTTACTGTAGTTCATTTCGGATGTCCAGCATTCGTGCCATCTCTTCGATGGCCGTTCGGGTGGTCGTGTGGATTATTCTGCCGTTCATCGCCATACTTGCTATGCGTTCGCTCGACAACAACTCATTCCCATTAAATACTGTTAATAGGAAAATTTTCAATTGCCATTAAGCAGTTTTGCAACGGACCAGACAGATGGCGCTGTTGCAGCAAAAAAGGTTAATCGGTGAATGAAACGGTTAATAGGTCTGTTTGTGAAGCAAATAGTTTGTAACAATTGTTTTTTGTGTAAGAAATTTTGGTGTTCATCTATCCAAAAAACTTGTAAAGTAGGGGAAAATGAGAGAGTAAAATGATGCCATTTTATTTTGAGGGGAAGTTGCAAGTTTTTACTGGATACATTTTTACTTGTAAGAACAGCTGATCGCAAAGTTAATGTAAACACGAATTAAAATTTACGAATTGAGTCCAAGTTCTAAATTTAAATAAAAACAGTGTTTAAAACAGAAAATGTAAAGATAAGTGGATACATTTTAAATACAGTTTTTAAATTTTATTTGAAGTCATACATTAAATAGAAATCGGGCAATCATATTAGAGGTATGCACTTCTACAGTCTCCAGTCACCATTGCTGCAGACACATCTGATGAAACTAGAATCCATGGGGAAGTGGAAATGAAGTGAGATATCCTATATACTGTGAATATCAACACATCGCCAAAATTCATAAATAATAAAGTTAAAATTTACGAAAAATCATTTAAGTTGCAAAATTGAGTAAAAAAAAAACAAAATAAATAATTGGCGCGTACACTTCTGTTAGGTGTTTGGCCGAGCTCCTCCTCCTATTTGTGGTGTGCGTCTTGATGTTGTTCCACAAATGGAGGGATCTACAGTTTCAAGCCGACTCCGAACGGCAGATATTTTTATGATTAGCTTTTTCATGGCAGAAATACACTCGGAGGTTTGCCATTGCCTGCCGAGGGGCGACCGCTATTAGAAAAATGTTTTTTTATTAATTTTGCTTTCACCGAGATTCGAACCAACGACCTCTCTGTGAATTTCGAATGGTAACGGCTACGGCGGCCGCCTTGCAAAATTGAGTAACATAACTAAAAAATGGTCTGGCTTAAATTATAAAAACATGGGTATTAAAAGGAAATTAGAAACAAAACTACTATATTAAATCATAAAGACTCAATTAAATTCAAAATATTCGCTACAAAATATCGAAACAGAGAAGTTCTGTAAAAGAAAACATTAACAAGTAGAATTGAGCCGAATAACTAATCGAATGGCTTGTGAACAATTTTGAGGCTGACTGTAAGTGCTTAAAACAATGAAAGAATTTTGTGGTTTGAATTTAAAGCAGCGCCATAATTGCGGCAAGTTGAGGCGTGGCATGTACTCGTTGAGGTTTTTACAACAAATTCTCAGCCCTCAAGGTGGTGTTAATTAGGCGCATGCTGCAGTTGCGTGCATCGGATATATATTTGAGAAACAAAAAAAAAAATCCCTCTTAAAAATAGTTATTTAGTGAAAATAGCTACATTTTTTTGTATAGCACGCAAAAGCAAAGTAGCACACAGAAGAAATAAAAGCTCAACACTCAACAAATTTTCTACACTTTACGATTTTACTATTGTAATTTTTAAATTAAATCGACTTCATTGTTGTGCTGTAGTCTTACGAAAATGTTTTAATTCAATTGCTTGTATCTTATTCTTTGGCGATATTTTCTTGTCTACTTTACATATTATTTGCCTACGTTTTTTCTTCTTCTTATTTTAGTTTTTATTTTAGCTCTAATGAAATAAGGGAGTGCCGCGCGCAAGGCGATAGGAAATTGCATTAATGCCTTAATGTAGTTCACTTTGTTGCTAATGCATACATACATACATACATCTATATAATGAAAATATGTAACAATGAAAATAATTCCACTAACGCCAGCGCACAAGTGTGCGATACAAGACAAAAGAATAACAAAATGCATCACCTGCAAAATTGGCACACAAACAACATTCACGAACACTTGACGCCGCCGCTGTTGTTGTTGCTGTGGCCGTTACTGACACGCGTCCGTTTGTTGGCAAAATTTGTGTCTGCAGTCTTTTGTTTCGGTAGCAACTTGAAGCGGCGGATTAACCAATACTCGCCGCGTTGTGCGCCACAGTGCACGGGCCAAATTTTTAGCTGTATTGTTGTTGAAGTTATTTTATTAATTTTTCTCCATTCTTGTATTAATCTAACAAATGTTTTTATTGTTTTATGGCAGCTTGTTTTGAATTTTCTTTTTACCTGTTTACTATGAGTATTATGGAGGCGTTTTTTCTTGTAGCTGTTGTGTTGACCCTTGTTTTAATGCAGATAGCAATAGATTTAAACAAACACATGAATATAAATGGCAACATGGACTTAAACGAAAGAAGTTTTTATTTGCTGAACTCATACGGTTTAAGAAAATATTTAACAGATCATGGGAGTTTAATTAATTTCATTATTATACCTCTATTAATACACCACCGCCGTAGTCGAATGCAGAGGTTCGAAACCCCAGGTATGACACACCAAAGAATAAAAAAAAGTCGTCGGCAGGCAATGGCAAATGGAAAAGCATTAAGACGTACACTACGAATAAAAGAAGGAGTTGAGTGTTTCCTGTCATATAAAAAAATGTGACAGACGTTAAATAGAGAAAATGCATAAGACTGCGACCAAAAAAAAAATTCTAAAAATTAGTGTAATTTTTGATATACTTTCAACTGCACTTAATTATACCAAATTCAGAGATTTATAAAACAACATATAAGCATTTTTTTAAGAATTCTGAGTAAAAAATTTGAAATTTTGATGGAAATTTTCCGAATTAAAAAAAAAATGTATACCTAGTTTGAAACTTGGCTTCATATGGTTTTTGTTGTAGTATGAACTATATTTTTATAAAAAAATAATTCAAATTAAAAAGTAAATAAATAAATGGTTGAAACTTGTCAATATATAGTGTAAACTTTCTTTTGACGTTGACTGTATGTACATATAATAAAGGTTGGCCAAAAAGTCTTGCGGTATTTCCGCAAGCTTGTCTTTGCAAGCGCGTAGTTCTAGTTGTATTCGTCGCATCGGTTCACGCTAGAGCTTTTTGGAAATCTCTTTTCACGTGCTAACACGTGTTTGATTAATTGTTGTTTGCTTTTAGTCGTTCGTGAGTTATAGCGTCGCAAACATGGAGCAAAATAAAAAGAAAATACGGCATATTTTACAGTACTCCTACGATAAAGGCAAAAATGCATCTCATGCTGCCAATAAAATTTGTGCAGTTTATGGACCCGATACAGTTTCCATTTCCCCCGCACAACGATGGTTTCAACGTTTTCGTTCTGGTGCAGAGGTGATCGAAGATGCGCCACGGTCCGGAAGGCCTGTCGTCGAAAATTGCGATAAAATCGCTGAATTGATCGAAAGAGACCGGCATAGTAGCAGCCGTAGCATCGGCCAAGAGCTGGGCATGAGTCTTCAAACCGTTATAAACCATTTGAAGAAGCTTGGATTCAAAAAGAAGCTCGATGTATGGGTGCCACACGACTTGACGCAAAAAAACATTTTTGCCCGTATGGATGCATGCGAATCGCTTCTGAGTCGCAACAAAATCGACCCGTTTTTGAAGCGGATGGTGGCTGGCGATGAAAAGTGGGCCACTTACGACAACGTGAAGCGCAAACGGTCGTTGTCGAAAAGCGGTGAAGCTGCCCAGACGGTGGTCAAGCCTGGATTGACGGCCAGGAAGGTTCTTCTGTGTGTTTGGTGGGATTGTCAGGGAATCATCCACTATGAGCTACTCCCCTATGGCCAAACGCTCAATTCGGACGTGTACTGCCAACAACTGGACCGCTTGAATGCAGCACTCATGCAGAAGAGGCCATCTTTGATCAACAGAGGCCGAATTGTCTTCCATCAGGACAACGCCAGGCCAGACACATCTTTGGTGACGCGCCAGAAGCTCCGGGAGCTCGGATGGGAGGTTCTTTTGCATCCACCGTATAGTCCGGATCTCGCACCAAGTGATTACCACCTATTTCTGTCCATGGCGAACGAGCTTGGTAGTCGGAAGTTGTCCACAAGAGAGTTCTGTGAAAATTGGCTCTCCGAGTTTTTTGGCAATAGGGAAGCGAGCTTCTATAAGAGGGGCATTATGAAGTTGGCATCTCGTTGGGAACTCCTCATCGAACAAAACGGCGCATATTTGACTTAAATCGCATTATTATAACCAATTTTATGAACATTTATGAAATTTACGGAATTAAAAATGCTATAAAATAGAAACTACTCAATATTTTTCCAAACTGTTTTATTTTTATTTTGATGGAACACAACTTCATTCATATGGCTGGCTCGGCTATCATACCAAGGTCTTTACGCAAAATTCGTCTCAATGATGTCTCCGAAATGTCCAATTGTTGAGAACGACGGTGAACTGATGTTCCTGGTGATTCACGAACACTCTCGGCCACAGCAGCAATATTTTCAGGTGTACGCACGGTTTTTGGTCGGTCACGCGTTGGTTTGACAATAAGCAACCCAGTTTCTCTTACTTTTTTCGCAAAGTAACGCACATACGCTTCATTCGGTGCTTTTCTTCTTCCCATTGCCGTTCGTAATTTTCGTACACATTCTGCAACATTACCATGATTTTCAAAGTAATGTCGCAATATTTCCCAGCGTTCTTTGAGCGTATACACAACCATTTTCGTTCAGCGGAAGAATAAAACTAATTTTCTGTCAAATCAGATGACAGCTAAGTGTTACCATTCTTCAAATAATACGTAGTTCAAATCCGTAACGATAGATGGCGGGCCCTATACGAATACAGTAGGTTCTGTTTTTATGCGGCTTTTTTTTATGCGGTTTTGAAATAGTGCGGTTTTTTTTAAATAACAAAATGCATGTCGACCTATCGGGAATTGTACATATAAACAAGATCCTAAACCAGCTAAGCAAAAACTCATCACAGATTACATCAGAAATGCTAACCCTACAAGTATGGAACCGCCTGCATCACCATCCAGATCAGACGTGTACATTTCCTCAAGTGACGAAAGTGATTCTACGCCAAATCCTAAACGAATGCGCAACATGCGGGTGTTGTCTGATTCTATTTCTGACGTAAATTCATTTTTCGATTCTGACGTTTCTTAAATAAAGATATGATTTTCAAAAATACAATATTTTGTTTATGCGATTTTATTTAATTATTTCAGATTCATGCGGTCTATGGAACGTATCTATAGTTATAATATGGGACTAGTGCCCTTTTTTATGCGATTTTATTACATTATTTCAGATTTATGCGGTTTTAGCACTTTTGAAACGTATCTATAGTTTTACTATAGAACTAGTAGCTTTTTTTATGCTGTTTTTTTTTATGCTGTTTCTTGCGGAACGTATCTACCGCATAAAAACAGAACCTACTGTACACATGCATTCAGAACTTAGAAGCAAATTTGTTTCATAAATAGGTATTTTTGTTTTTCTTTTTTGGCTTTCTGTAGTTTCAGCTATTAGCGTGAAATTAGGGTAATTTTTGATTGAATTGATTTTATATTCTAAGAATAATGTAATGTTCCATTTGTAAAAATACATCAAGACGCATACCATAAATAGGAGCAGGAGCTTGGCCAAACATTTAACAGAAGTGTATGCGCCAATTATTTATATTTATATATATTTTTATTAGCAATTAAAAGCAAAATTAATTTAACATTAAGAACAAACTATACTGAATAAAAAGACAAACTATTAAGTTTTTTGTTTTAGTCACACATTTTTTTGATTTTTCTCTTCTGAAATTTTACCCTTCACTAATTGGGATCGCCACACACCTGCGGGTTACGTCTTTAAATTATGTATTTTACCTTGTTGGGGTAGCTAAAAGTAAAGTTGTTGAAGTAACTTGTAGACTTGCAATTAGTGAAAAATCGTGAACTCAACATTTTATCAATCTTACTAATATTTTTTTTATTGGCACACTCTTTCACTAAAGAACAAACTCGGACCTTTGAATGAACATTTAGAAAAATGGACGCACTAGTAAAAAAAACAAAAATATTTCTTAAATCGAATATCTCGACACCGATTAAGGTTGTCCATGTCATATAACGAAATTAATCAGAAATACTTACCAATAATTTCCTTAAGTGCCTACAAGGACTTTCTTAGTAAGCCTACAGAGTAAATAAACTGAATTCCTTACAACCGATACTGTTCCTATAGTCCGATTCACCGTTTCTATCTATCTTCTATTTTCTGTCAATAATTTCTGATCAGAGTGAGTGCTGAAGTACGGTTGCCTGTAAAAGGAAATATATAAACGAAAATTTGAATGTTGGGAGACCATGGCAACCCTAATAATCAAGTCGCTCAGACTGAAAATCAAACTGAGTTTGATTCGAATAAAGACTGCTTAGCACATGATGAAGATTAACAGCAAAAAGTTAAGGTTAAGACCAGGACGTACTGAATACAATGGTGGAATTCTCAATGAATTTGACGAAATCGCTGTGTGTGTGTAGCATGAGAATTGAATTTTCATGTTCATCCCTTTTCATATGTAAATTTAAGCACATTGTCAAGTAACGACTTCTAGAAAACTGGAGCCAATTTGGCAAAACGATTGACGCCATTAAATTTAGAAGGTCCTAATTAAGGGAGATTAACTGCTAAAACCTTTGGCCAAATCTTGAACTTATACAGTATTTCTAAGCATAATTTAAGAGAATCTGTATGTTCTTCAATCTCTCAAGCCACCATTCCCACATTCTAATATTCAAATGTGTTAACTGTATCTTATAACTCACTATAAATATTGAAATAGCTGTGACTGCTTCTGAGAGAGTGAAAGTGTCTTACTTTTCGACTAACATCCACTGTAAAAATTTCCCCTTCCATTTACATCATCACTGTAAAACAATTAAGATCACACGCGTTCATCGTTTTACTATGTTCGCGCTGATTTGCAAAATATAAACACAATAATCCATGAATGAATACAAAAGTAATTATGAATTAATGGACTTATTAATCAATTTTGATACAAAGTAGAGAACTACGTTCGCTTCCATAGCAAATCGTTGGAGTGCAAAAATCAATTGACCGTTCAATGATTTATGTGATTATAATAAATTTCTCTGCGAAGAAAGTGAAACAAGAAATATAGAAATTATATACTTTTCTCAGGTTTTTGATTTATGTCATAACTTGTTTTGGGTTTTTTGACTTTCCTGACTTGATAAAGCTAGCAGCTAATACTGTTTTAATGAAATTGATTATAGCCCTTGGGACCTTATTATGTGTAATAAGCAGTCAAAAATATTTATACATCATAGCAACTAAGTTAGCCTGAAGGCGATAGATATTTCAGACATCATTTATTATTTTTTAGTAATGCTTTAAAAATTTAGCTATGCCTTGCATATTATTTATTTTCTTTTGTACTTTGCTCTCTCCTCAATTAACTGGCCTAAATTAATTGATTAAAATTATTAATAAAATATTGTGAAATGAAAGTGCTTTCAGTGGAAAGTAATAAATAGAGTTCATGAAAGCAACTGGTCTGTCAAAAAGGTAAAAAAAAAAAAAACAGATTTTCTCAAAACAACAACAAAAACAATTTAGTGTAAATATGCTATCTATGTATTAGCTCTTTGCACCACAACTACACTTGAGTAAAGTTGATTAGTTAATTGCGGGAAAATTGTTTTGTATCTCAAGTGCAATAATGTAAATTGTAATAATTGTAAACTGGGGATTAAAAAAAAAAATAAGGAAAAACCACTGACGAAGTGCTCACATGAATAAAATTACATCGTTTTCAACTACACGCAGGAAACCCACAGTCTTTTAAAGTCGCGCTTTTTTCATATTTACTTTTTATGTTTGCCAAAATCAGCTTATTTTTCAGCTCTGTTCATGAGCTGTTCAGCCATTCGACTACGTAGCAGATCTATCAGACTAATTGCAAAACCATTTTCAGAAGTATCTTAAGTAGTTAGCAAAGTAGGGGCAATCGGGTCGAAAGCTGTGAATTAGGTACCCTGAGAGGCACCCTGTACCGAATTCGATTAAGCATCAACCAATAAGGCATTTGCCATTACATGCCCTTGCTGGGATGACCTTCAGCTGAACTATACAACAGAAATAAACAAGCGTTTTAATCAAACGAGCAGCCTTAAATATGCTTAACTAGTTTTCTAGTGTTCTGAAATCCATATACAAGGTGTGTTCAAAAAGTATCGCGAATTTTGTGTTTTTTCAAAAATAATTTATTTATTCATTCATATCTATTTTGCCCCCTTGAAAGTAATTCCCATGCGATATTATGCACTTGTGCCAATTTTTTTTCCAATCTTCGAAGCACTTCAAAAAATCATTTTTTTTTTTATCTTGTTCAGCTCCTCCTTCGATGCCGTCTTTATTTCGTCAATCGTAGCGTGGGTCTTCATGGGCCTCTTCAGTTTCGGGAACAAGAAAAATTCACAGGGGGCTAGATCTGGGGAATACGGTGGCTGTGGCATCATTAGTGTGTTGTTAGTGTGTGATACAAGAGCCAATTTTTGTTTTTCTACAAATCCGCGCGTTTCTGTCGGATTGCTTCGCGCAAATTGCGCATAACTTGCAGGTAATATTCCTTATTGACCGTTTTACCCTGTGGCAAGAACTCATGATGCACAACGCCCCTGCAATTGAAGAAAACCGCAAGCAAAACTTTTACATTCGACCGAACTTAGCACGCTTTTTTCGGTCTTGATTCGTGCGGCAGCTTCCATTGAGATGATTGAGCTTTGGTTTCCACGTCACAACCATAAACCCACGATTCGTCACCAGTTATGACCCTCTGGAGAAAATTTAGGTCGTCGCGGACAGAGCCCAACATCTCATTAGCAATGTTCATGCGATGCTGCTTTTGTTCAAAATTGAGCAAATTATTGAAAACAATCGAATGACACGAGCCAATCGATATATAAAGGTCCTCAGCAACTTCTCTAACGATTGGCCAATACCATTTTCTTCACCTCATCAATTTTTTTGTCTGTTGTTGAAGTGTTGTACCACCGATAAACGTTGCTTTGGTCCAAAGTAGCTTCTCCGTATGACACAGTCAACATTCGGAATGTATCCGCGCACTTAAATTCGTTTTCCACACAAAATTTGATACAGGTTCTTGGATCCATCTCTTTGAATAGGTAAAAATCGAAAACGAGCCGAAACACAAACAAGCAAAGCAGCTGTCAGCAATTAACAGAACATTCAAAATGGCCGAATTCGTCGGCATGAGTGAGAGACATGAGTACCAACATATCGGCGCAAAAAAATCGAAATTCGAATATACATAACCTGCGAAAATTCCAAATTCGCGATACTTTTTCAACACACCTCGTATACATTTACAGTTTTTTTTTGTTTTTGCTTGTATCTATTAGAACTCTACTTAAGGTTTTTATTTATTTTCTATTTTTTTTAACTTCTCCGCTTTGGACGTTTATTTAAAGCTTTTAATTCCGTTTTTTTTCAGTGTCAATATGAATTTCCATTGTAAAAAACATCCTAAGATTCGATTTTTCTTCACATTTTCTTAATAAAAAGTAATTTAGTTTATCGTAAAGTTAGTTGATAGTTACTGACTTGTTATTGTTCATTATGTGCAACGTTGAAGAGATAAAAAAAGACCAATTGAAACACTGAACAAACAGTTTAGCAAACAACGAGTTTGTAATTAACATATTTATGCACAAAATGTGATTGCGCAAAGCAAAAAACATTAGCCTGTTGTACATACATACATATTTATGTATTTAAGTGAGTGCATGGCAAGGTAAAAAAAAACACTAAGAAATCATCAAATTCACCACGGTTGTTGACCTAATTTTAATAGCCTCAACTGTTAATGCGTAAATAAAGCAACCGTAAATAATATCAAGAAAATAAATCGCCTGAAATTGAGATAGCTTAGAATTAATAAGTCTACGCTGATCGCCTTTAAACAAAAGAAAAACTTATGGATGCAAAAAACTCTCAACAGTGCCAAATATTATAATCGTATTAATAATATAATAAAATTAATTATATAATAACATAACAATAGAAACTGTTATTAAATGTGCAGCTCGCATGGATCAGCAAGTCATGCGAAATGGTAACAGTCTGCCACGAAGGTAACAGTTTGCCAATTACATGTGCACCACGTTGAACTGGTTAACAGTTCAATGGCAACAGTGTGCTGATAACAGCCATTGAACAGATAGCAGCTGTTTCTCTTGCACCATACATTGTTACTGTAACACTGTTAATACTTATTGTTAACAAGGTAAACTGTTAAGGCGATAGAATGTAAAGTGGTGAAATAGCAAGTGTATGTTGTTGTTGCATTTGACAAGCGGCAATTATATAAATACATATAACAATGTGAGTGAATATGAATATTAATTTTGTTGTATTTGATTTCGTACATGACCGCGTGTAACATTTGAATATTCAACCTTGAAATCATTTCATTTGTAAACGATTTATTTACTTTTGCTTTTAACTGTGTTACATTTTTATTTTTGCCATAGTCGCCCGGCAACATTTCGCTTGCTTTTGATTACACACAACAAAAGCTTACAAATAAACAATACACAGTTACACGAGTTTTATTATACAGTTATAAATGCAAATATTTGTTAGACAACAAATATGAAAAGCTACAAAAAATCACTTTGTTAAAATTAGACGTAATGAAATTGGCATTAATGCATAATTTAAAAGCTATAAAAAGGTTGAGATGCTTTATATATTTTTATTAATGCATTAACTTTTGGCTTATCATAAATATTAGGTAATATATTTAAGGTAAACTACTTTACATATTATTAGCTAGTCCCTGACCGCCTAAGGCTTGATTGGCGTTTTTTTTTTAATTAATTAAAAGTAAAATTAAATATAATAATATGGGCCCTAAATGGTTATTAGCTTACCAACTGTGTATTTTCTTCTAACTAAAAAATTTTCAGTATTTTATACTGACAAAATACGCAAGACCGTCGCAAAAAAGAAAAAATACTGTCAAAAATCTATTTGGATTTTTCTTCTTCTTCTTAATTGGCGCTATAACCGCTTACGCGATTTTGGCCGAGTTTAACAAAGCGCGCCAGTCGTTTCTTTCTCGTGCTAACCGGCGCCAGTTGGACACACCAAGTGAAGCCAAGTCCTTCTCCACCTGATCTTTCCAACGCAGAGGAGGCCGCCCCCTTCCTCTGCTACCACCAGCTGGTACCGCATCGAATACTTTCAAAGCCGGAGCGTTTGTATCCATTCGGACGACATGACCCTACCTACCTAGATTTTTACCTATATTAAATTTGCACTTAATTATAACAAAATTCGAACGACGATTTTTTAAAAACTCTGATTAAAAATTGTGAAACTTTGATAAAAACTTTTTTTTTTTTTTTAATTTTTTCAAATTAGCCAAAAGTTTAATTTTGGATTTATGTAGGCTTTGTAGGAGTTGAAACCAATTTTTCTAACAAAAAATTATTAAAATGAAATGAGAAAAAAATAAATTGTTAAAACTTGTTATAGTTATTTAAGCCAGAGAATGTAAAGGATGATTTTTTAAGAGCTATAGGAAAGTTGTTCAAAAAAACATACGTAAAATTTAGAAAAATGCATGCAATTTTTATTTAAATCGATAGTACAGTCCATATAATTAAATTTTCGAAGATTATTTCATGCAAATGTTGACCGCGACTGCGCTTCAAATGTTCCTCCGCTTAGTCCAATTTTGGCATACTCTTTCCAATGTTTCGGCCGGTATCTCACATATAAATGCTTTAATGTTGTCTTCCAATGCGTTAACTGAAGCAGGCTTGTCTGAATAGACATGAGCTTTAACATAACCCCACAAAAAATAATCTAAAGGCGTTATATCGCACGATCTGGGTGGCCAATTGACAGGTCCCGAACGTGAAATAAAATTTTCACCGAACTCGCTTCTTAACAAGTTCATTGTTACGCGTGCTGTGTGGCATGTGGCACCGTCTTACTGAAACCACATGTCATGCAAGTCAAGCTCTTGCATTTTGGGCAAAAAAAAGTTGGATATCATTTCACGGCAGCGCTCACCATTCACAGTTACGTTACGATTCGCAGAAGTACGGTCCAATGATACCTCCAGCCCATAAACTGCACCAAACTGTGACTTTTTCTGGATACATTGGTAGCTCTTGCAATTCTTCTGGCTGATCTTCACTCCAAAATCGACAATTCTGCTTATTTACATACCCATTGTTCCAAAAATGAGCTTCGTCGATGAACACAATTTTTCGATAAAAAAGTGGATCATCGGCCAACTTTCCAAGAGCCCATTCACCAAAACTTCTGCGTTGCGGTAGGTCGTTCGGCTTCAAATCTTACACCACCTGTATTTTGAAAGGCTTCACAATTAAATCCTTTCGCAAAATTTTCCACGTTGTTGAGTAACAGAGGCCCAATTGCTGCGAATCGCGACGAATCGATAATTGATGGGCATCATTAGTACTGGCCGATACAGCTGAGATATTCTCTTCAGTTCGCACTCTACGTAAGCGTGTTGGTGGCTTGATGTCCAATAATGTAAATTTGGTTCTAAATTTAGTCACAATAGTCCGAATAGCCGCTTTAGTGGGTCGATTAAACTGACCATAAAATGGAAGAAGCGCGCGATAAACTTTCTTAAGAGAACACGCATTTTTATAATAAAATTTAATGATTTGCAAGCGTTGTTCCTTTGTAAGACGATTCATGGTTAAATTATAGACCAAACTGAAGATGTTTGACAGTGAAACAAAACACGAAACGTGCGCCAACTGCTTAAAAAGAAAATAGCTAAAAAATCACCCGTTATATTATAATAAAAAAAACAAAAAAAAAAAAAATAAAAATAAATAAAACAAAAAAAAATTGGTACTGGTCTTGAATGTGAAAATTTATTATAGTCTAGCACTACCACCATCATATTGCGGAAAAATTAATTAAGATTTGCGTGAGCTCGACACATTTTACAATAAGATACTTTCAAAAATGTCATGGCTTTCACTTGTTTATAAATTTTTAAATTTTTTTATGCAGGCCCGTTGAGCTTAAAAACTTCTACCACCACAGGTGGTTTTTATAAAATTATTAAAAAAAAAACAAATTTGATTGGCAAAGACTCGATTTCTGGAGGTATTTTCAAATTCTGGTGGAAAAAATTCTTTATTTTTTGGTAAGATTCCCTAATAGATGTAAATCATAGACCAAACAATCATAATATTTTTCAAAAATCAAAAAGTAAAGAATTCATTGAGGTGCCCAGGACTTTCTCTGTAAGAATAAATACTTTATACGTATATATGTATGTCCCTTATTTACAATACAGCCTTCAATAAAATGTAAAATGAACATAGGGTATCGACAAGTTCTCTCCATCTAACTCTGTTTTTAGCTAAGGTTTTAGCCTTGTTACAGGATACTTGGGTTGCTTCCGATTCTTTTTTGGTACAGCAGATCCATGTATTTCGTCACGTCCTCGTATGTGTTGCCCTTGTGGGCGTACTGCATGCATTTTATTTTTTAATTTTTTATGAAAAAGCCAAAATGAACTATAAAAAGTTGGCTTTTAGTTTTTGAATAAAAAAATATTTAACTTTTAGCATGTTGAGTCGGAAAGACCAAATATCAACAAATTATATATTTTTGAAATCTAGAAGTGAAGACGAGTTGGTCCCTAATATACTTACAATGTACTGAAGACTTTCAGTGCTGCCAGAATTAGAACATTTTGTTCTCTATTATTTTACTGGAAAAATAAAAGTAAACTTTTAACAGACATTTTTTCAAATAAAAAAAAGCCGTAAAATAACTTTTTCCCGAAAACTTTATTTTAAAAGTCATAACCGGTTGGGTCTCTGTTACGAATTCGTACACATTTATTTGCATTTCACTGTTTTTCATAACTAAATAAAAAAAACAATAATTGGCGCGCACACTTTTGTTAGGTGTTCTCCCAAGCTTCTCCTTGTATTTGACATCTTGGCGTTGCTCCACTAACCTACTCCGAACGGCAAATGGTTTTTAATGAGACGCTTTTTCATGGCAGAAATACACCCGGAAGTTTGCTGATGCCAGCGGAGGGCGACCGCTATTAGAAAAAACTGTTTCTATCACGCACACCCGAGTGGTAGTCATGCACCAACTCATTCTGCTACCGTGCCCGCACTCATAATAATTAATTGAATAAAAAATTTATATACAAAATAAGGAGGTAACACTTTTAAAAATATTTTTGTATTAAAGAAGACAATACCATCTTGCATTTGATATCCATTTGGTGATATTAAATAAAATCAATTCAAATTGAATAAAAATAATAAGGTGGCAACCTTATGCAAAAACACTTGGGTAGAAAAATTGTCGGGATAAATTTTGAAAGTAAAACCATTTGCAAATGTAAAACTACCGCTAAATCATTAGTGCGATTTTCGAGAACACAAAAAAAGAACTAAGAAGACACGATTTGTGCCCATTCATTCATAGGATCACTTGTAAATAAACTAATTAATATCGATATTTGTTATTTTATTTTTATATTTTAATTTAATTTTTATTTTAATATTTAATTTAAATTTTAATTAAAAACGCTCTATGCGAATTTGAGCAAGCGCACAAGCCAGCCAACTGTGACCATGTTAAGGCAAACCACTAAAATCAACGGTATATCGAACAACTGTTATTGTGTCCAACCTACTAAAGGTACTAATGTTGTTGTATTAGTTGTTGTTGCATACCATGCATTGTACTCTTAGTTAATGCTTTATTGAGCACTAGTTAAAATACAAATATAGCCGTTAAATAAATAAAATCGCATGCAATAAAAGTAAGTAATACACCTATAGCAACAATAACAATAACAAATTGCAATTATTCAACGATACTCGCAGAGTTGCACAATGTTCAGTAATAACCCTATTATTTTCAAAGTGTGTATCGTATGTATGTAACAGCGACGCCTTGGTTAGCAGCAACCACAACAACTCCCGATTTTCAATACTCGCATCGCACAAAAACACACCTACAAACTGTGTAGTCACTTAATTAATTTTATGTAGGTAAATAGGAAGTTTTTCAGCGGTTCGGGTTGAATGAAATTATCGTTCGCCAGTTGTGAAAAATTTTAATTTTGCTTGTGCAAATGTACCTTCATATATATACTCGTATGTATCTATGCTTAGATACGTACACTACACAAATACGCTTTCTTCATAACAATGTAAACATTCATTTCTGGTTGAATAATAAAGAAAAATTTATTGCATTTCATTGTAGCTCATCAGCCAGAGGAATTTTATGGTTGCATGATATAATCCATATTTGCCATGTTTATGCAGTTAAACAATTTTGATGAAAAAATAATGCGAAAAAATGCAGACACTTACGAGTATGTGTGGACTTATTTGAGCCAAAAGTATTACGCAAATACGACGTTAATATTTTTGTTTCACTAATGTTTGAATGTTTTGGATTTGAAATTACTTTACATTACTTGGATAGAAATTTTTACTAATATCGATACATTTCTACTTGCCCCAAGCCCCTACAATTTCTTCTCAAACTTTGTTAAAATGTTTTCAAAGTTTCTTCAAAACTTTCCACCTGTTAATCAGAATTTTCAGAATTTTTATAGATATGCAATTTTATAGAACTTTCAATCTTAGTATAACAAAGTGGAAAAACTCAAATGGTTTCTTAGTATTAAGAATTACGTGTGAAAATATTTTTCAATAAAAATCTGTAAATCTCTTTTTTATAAAAAACTTAAATTTTTTGTTTAATAGAAAAGCTTTTTAAAAATTTTATTACTCCCTAGTAAATGGGCTTTTAGATAAATATTTTTTTTTTGTCTTACATGCGATGTTGAGCATTTTCTGTCATATAAGCGACTTCTAAAAATTCGCTAAAATTTTATTGGCTATACATAAAACTGCATACTTAGAAGTTTTCTACAGATTCTGATTAAGAAGTTGAAAATTTTGATGGCAGTGTATTGAAATTTGTAAAATTTTTATGAATTGCATACAAAGTTTGGAAGTTTGATTCATAAGGTTTTTGTTAAACAATAAACTACTATTTTATAAAAAAGTAACGAAAAAAATTCAGCGTGAAAAATATTTCGACTATTGTAAAAATATGAAGAGACTTAATTATGTGAGCACAAGTGTACACTTAGTCCTGCCATAAGTTCTGTTAAAAGTTAAGTCCATTATATTTAGGAAAATGTAATACTTTTTTTAATGAAGTTTTATTTAATCAGAAAAAAAATATTTGAATTTTCATTCGAAAAGGCCACTATTTGCTTTTACACAAGCTTTCAAACCATTAGTCCACTCAACTATTGCAGTACGCACGGTTTTCATGCATTTAGACGTGTCTGCACGAACCATAGGTGGCTTGAGACTCTCCAAATTTCTGTGAGGCCTTCGACAGGCCATGTTCTCCAATTCTGACCACAAAGCGTAGTTCAATGTATTCAGATCTGGACTTCCCGAGGGCCTACCTTCTACGGCTATGAACCCAAGAATATTGTTTTTTAGTCACTATTGGACGGTGTTTGCCTTATGGGCTGGAACGGCATGTTGCTGAAAGATCCATCACTCTCCATTGAAGAGAGTACTGCTCAACTGCTTCACCACAACTTCTAAGATATCCTCCTGTAAGAATTTTGTCCTAGTCTTAACCCCCTTTTCCCAAAAATGGATTATCGCCTTTAAAAGACACTCCCCACCAAAACATTACGGATGCTGGATGGTGGCCACGCTGAACCCTTGGAACAACATTGTTTGCATCTTTAGAAGTTTTAGCATAGGTTTTGTCGTTTTGCTTATTAAAAACTTCGTCAACAGTGAAAATTTTCTCATCTGTGAAATGAATATTTTCATTGCGGTTGACCGCATGCCACTGAAGAAGTTGCTTGCAAGCGCGCTGTCAAAAGATGACCAGTTTAGCAACGGAAGGCTTTCATGTGGAGATAATCTGTAATTAGTTTTGACAAGAATATGGTCGATATATTCGTTTCCCTGGACATAATTTTTCGCCTTCTAAGGGGATTTCTGCGAATTCTTTCTCGAATGGCTTTTATGGCTGCATTGGATCGAACCATGCAAGGACGACCGCTTCTTTTTCAGTCTGTCACTTCAGACGATTGGGAAAAACGATTGATCCTTCGGCAAACAAAGATTGTCGAAATATTAAGTTTTTTCACCAATTCGTAAATCTCACTTGAACAATACTGTAATGCAATCACTGCAATGCGATTTTTCTTAGGTTCCCACTCCATAGTTAACAAACGAAATTTGCTACGAACCTGAGTACAATTTATTAGTGACAGAGCAAAAGCAAAAATAACTTTTTCTGCGAATTTGTTGTGCGTACAGTGAGCATTGTAAAATTTGTCACAAAACGGCAAGAATATAACCAATTATGAGTATAACCAAAATGCGCGACGGTTTTGGAGCTATAGCACATGAGGCGTAATTATTTTTCTTAAAAAAAACTGATTTCCAACTGAAAACACAGATGAAATTTTATTATGGTATGCATTTCTGCATATAAAACGACAAAAATAATTAGCGCGCATACGCACCCGAAGTGTCAATAAAGTAATCGCTCAGCCAAAACCAATTCGTAATGAATGCATCCATCTGAGGTTTTTGCTTACGGCTTTTGTTTCAATTGCACAGCCACCTGAGCTGGTCAACATACGAGTGCATATGCACAAATGGTTGAACTATTGATTTCATTCAATTAAAATTGACACATTTACCGCATGCTGGTGTTTTGCGAAAACAAAGAAATAAAAGGAGAACAAAGTGTCAAAAAAATTTTATCGCACAACTGTCGAGCAATTAATTTAAATTGGTACACAAAAACGTGTGGACAATAGAAGTTTGCAATGTGCGGAATAAACAAAACAGAAAAGTTCCATTTGTTCTCTAAAACTTTACCCTCTATTCTACAAAAAAAAAAGCCTGAAAATTTTATAAAAAAATAGCGTAGTTTTGCACGGTTTTGTAAATTTTTCGAACTCGATTCGATTAGTGCGTAATCCAAGTCGTCCACAGTTTGAATGATTTCGAGGAAATATCGAAAAAATGCATGAGTCCATTAGAAAAGAATAATAGTTGGTTTCTGGAATGAAATGGGAGATTTCTCAAAAAACCGGGTAACGCAATTTGGCTAAGCCTTGTTTATAATTGGTGCTTATACTCGTACCCTTTTTGGGTGTTTGGCCAGGCTACTCCTTCTATTTGTGGCGTGTGTCTTGTTGTTGTTCCACAAATGGCGGGACCTACAGTTTCAAGCCAACGCCGAACGGCAGATATTTTTTTTGAGGAGCTTTTTCACAGCAGAAATACACTCGAAGATTTGCCGTTGCCTTTCAACTGTTATTCGAAAAGCGTTTAGATCTTCAAAAAATCATGAGTATTGTAAGGATATTCTAAATGAGCTCCGAAGAACTGAAGCCTCTGATAACCATCTTTACTGCTAATGAGACTTGCTGTTTTCAATATAAGGATGAAATTAAATGTCAAAAAGTTGAATAGCGACCAGCCGCAGAGGGTCCTCACAAAATATTCATCTGGGAAAGTAAAAAGTGAAGATGATGCAGCTTTACTTTAACGATTCTACGAAAATCGTGCATATATTACAATATTTGCTTCACCAAGTCCACCAGTCCTTGGAGGTTTTTATTTGAGTGTCTTGAAATGATTGGTGCATGAATACAACGTATTCGGCTTAAATATTGAAAATTTTATAACTGATCACTTATACACAAAATCGGGTACAAAAGATCATCAAACCTCGTAAGATTCTACATATGTATGCACAATAATGCATCATCTTAAGGGGTAACACCACTGTACACGCGTAAAATAAACACGATTTTTAAAGAATTTTTTTGTATAGAAGGAAAGGGAAAACAATCACTCTGATTTGGGAAGTTATTACTTTTATACTAAAATACAAAACTACAAAGTTTGATCGAAAAATTTTACAAAATGGCGGCATTGGAGACATTTATGTAATGTGGTTTCTCTTGAAGGAGCTCCGCGGCACGCAGCACAGAGGGTGCAAATTTTAATCTGGAACAAAGAAACATTTTTTTTCTTAATCTAGATAAAAATAGCTAGAGAAACACGTAGGGGATTTAAAAAATATTTATTTTTGTGGAATTAGCAAGCATTTGAAGGAAAAAACTCAATTTTGGTCTAAAAAAACGGCACTTAAATAATGATAAAACGATTGTTTAATCTATCGAAAATCCCCTACGCTCTTCTCTTAAGAAGGTTATTATAAAGACGTAGTGAAAACCCTGATTAAAAATATTTAAAATTGTTTGAGTTATGCTGCGTGCCAATTTCAGAAAACGTGTTTTGAGAAAAACGCGTTTAAAGTTTGGAAATTTGGAGAAGTCGTTAGGTAGCAGTCACTAACGCTTGGTTAAAAGCTTAAAATATTTATGAAATAAACTTCGGTAACGTATAAAACTTTTTGTTCTGTATTTTAAAAGGTTCAAAGAATTTTTTAAGCTTATAAAAAAAAAAAAATTTTTTGAAATTTCTACAGTGGTGTTACCCCTTAAACATCAAAAGTTACCAGCGAATTTCTGACTAAAACGTAAATTATTTCGTTGCATCATTCACGGTATTCACTTGATCTGGTACTCTGTGACTATTATCTACTCCGAACAATGCATTTGGCATTGCAGAAAGGGGTATTATATGGATTGAAGTCATTTAAGCTGCTATTTTCACTATTCTTTAACTTTTGTAGGCAATATTCCCAAAGAGGAGAAACAGAACTCACCTGATAACTTGAAAAACGTGCGAAATTGTGTATCGATGTCGAAAGCGAATACTTTTATTAGCACAGATATGCTCATTTTCCTTTTAAAAGTACAATACCACTTAAAAAGTCGCGGCTAACGGCGCCACATATGCAGTGCATCAAATAGTTATAGCGCAGGAACTTATTGACAAGTTTTGTCAATTTATTTATTTTATTTACTTTTATTAATTTTTGTATGAATATAGGTGTAGTTTATTTTCTTACAAACATCTTACCAATCCAAGTCTCACATTTTTTGGTAATTTTAAAAACAACATCGAAAAAGTGCCTTACAAATTTCACTCTTCTTAATCAGAATTTTCGGTAAAACTTGGAGTATGCAGGGTTGTAGCCCATAGCATTTCGCTATGAGAAAATGCATATTTGAGGTGCTCAAAAATCGCATCGATTTTTAAATTTGTTTTCTTTTCTCTGACGATCTTAGGTATTTTCTCCACATAAGTCAAGCATTCGTTTTGCGGAGCAAATGCAAAAGACCGATAGCAAAAAATATTGTCAAAAATCAACGAAAGTATACGAAAATTGAATGAACTATAACTCTTCATACCTAGATTTTTTTTTAATTCTGTTTAAAAAGTTTGAAATTTTTATGAAAATTGTTGAACTTTTTCTAAATTGGCATACAGTTTGAAACTTGTATGTATATAATATTTGTAAAAGAATGGCCTATATTTGCATTAAAAAATTATTAAAAATAAATAAGAAAGAAAAAACCTTCAAACCTTGTCAATAAGTCCTTGTCGCGTGACAGAGTCTAGAAACAAATGATTTCGACAAGTTTAGCTTACAGGTTAGTTTAAGTGAGTAAGCATGAAGAAAAGTGCGGTAAACCAAAAACATCCAATGGATTTCAGCCTAGTAGTAGTAGTAGTAATATATGATATATATATTTTTTTGATATTCTAAAAATAAAATAATTAATTAAAGCCTAAGGCTGAATACGAAACACTTAAAATTTTTTTCCAATTCTCATCGTTTTCTCCATTTAATACGTATATAATCTTTTTTCTGTTGATTCTGATTTTTCTAAATAAATATTTCTGAACTCCGCAAGTACAGGATCTTCCAATCAAATGCTTCATATTTTCTTCTTTGTTCAGATTGCAGAGGCTGTACATTTTTGACACGTTTCCGAATTTACTGGCATTTAATATAAGCAGGCTTTGAAAGTCATTGAAATATCTTCAATCCGTTTTCCTTCTTTTATGTAGGTTGAACCCTTTGTTTGGTCTACGTATTTGTGAAGGGTAATAAATTTAGAGGCATAGGATTCTGAATTGAAATAAAACAACGAAAATTCAAAGTGATTGGGTAGTCTTTAGTATTTTTGTGTAGAATTATTCATTATATTTATTTTTTAAAGATGATCCCTTTCAAATGTTGGCCGCAACTGCGCCGTAATTCCGTCACTCGTAAACACCAATTTTGAATGACTCGGTGGAATACTTCGGTCGGTATCTCATGAATAACTTTAGTAATGTTGGCTTCCAATGCTTCAATAGAAGCTGGTTTACCAACAAAGCATTTAGACTTTACATACAAAGGTATCACAAGATCTTGATAACCATTCAACTAATCCGAGACGCGAGATTGCCGAACCGACGGCGTAGTAAATCCATTGTTTTACGGGCTGTACGGCAATTAGAGTCACCTTGTCGAACAAACTTTTGTGAAAATCACGAGCTCCAATTTCCGGCAACAGAAAGTCAGTTATTATGGCGCGATAGCGTTCGCCATTCACTGTTACATTGGCGCCAGCCTCGTCTTAGAAGATGATGGGCCGATGATTCCTTCAGCCCATAGGTCGCACCAAAGTGTTGCTTTAGTGGATGTAATGGCTGTTGAATGGCTTCGGGTTGCTCTTCAACCCACATACGCCAATTTTGCTTATTGACGTAGCCATTAAGCTAAAAGTTGCCTCATCGCTGTGCACCATAAGTCGGTTTAAGCGCACGATGCACACTTTTCACAGTGCGTCGATTTTTCATTGTTTAGGCGTAACTCTGGTGAAATGTTAATGAATACTGAAAAAAAGCATACATTTCGTTTGACAGTATTGAAGCGTGACCTGTCGAAAAAACACTATTCAAAAAAGTATCTCCAATCTGATCATCCTTTATATGCGTGATGCACCCGCAATTCTGTCAGCAACTGTATGCAAGGCTGTGCCACTGCATACTATTGATGCGTTCTCCGAAAGTTAAGCCGAATTCTGAGCCACTTCATTTAGGTACTTATACCAGAAAACGTTTTCCGTATCACATAAATGTATATAAATATGTATAATTGGCGTGTACACCCTTTTTAGGTGTTTGGCCGAGCTTTTCCTCCTATTTGTGGTGTGCGTCTTGATGTTGTTGCACAAATGAAGGGGCCTACAGTTTCAAGCCGACTCCGAACGGCAGATATTTTTATGAGGAGGATTTTGATGGCAGAAATATACTCGGAAGTTTGCGATTGCCTGTCGAGAGGCGACGGCTATTAGAAAAAACTTATTCACATACTGCACCAATTTACGCGGAAGTCTGCTTTCTTTATGTTCATGTAAAGTTTTAAAGATATTTCATGTGAAGACCCAATGCAGCTGCTGTTTAAAGCGAAATTGAAGTTTAGCTTGAAGTCTGGTATCTTTAAAATACTTTCTATGAAGTATCTTTGCAGTTTGTCGGAGTATAGTATTAAGTATAGGCCCACACTTGGGCAGCATAAGATTGTATGGATCTACAGACAGTTTGAAAAAGTTTTCTTTTTTTTTATAGCGATACTGACAATTTTGCAAGAAAGTACTTCCAGGTGCAAAGAATGCTTGTCTTGGCTGAGTTGTTTTTGGCTTTCAAATGTTTTTCGAATGTCCTTTTTGGTGTAAGTATGACACCCAAATAGCCATATTCCGCCACAACCCGTACATCTTCGTCATTGTACAACAACTTTTCTAACTGCCACATTCGGCAGCCTTTTGTAAAAGTCATAATTTCCGCTTTACATGGATTTCAGCTTAGTTGGGTGAGTGATAATATATTGTAAGAGTTTCGTTGTTTGTATTTTGCTAATTGATCTTCATAGGCTTCTAATCTGCAAATACTAGTGCTGTAACAAAGACTGTATTGACGCCATTTGTAACCTCTTTAGCTACTTCTTTGTATTTGTGAAAAGTTCGGTTTTTTTTGGAGTAGTGGGTACGAAATGAGTTCAAACAAAAACTGTGAATGATATAAAATTAATGGAAAAACGGCTGGCACACAAAGTGTTAATGGCATGCAATTAGCACAATCAAGATTGTTATCAGCGAATAAGCAAATGAAAAATTAAAATGGAAATGAAATGCAATTGCAGTTTAAAAATCAATTTAGAATGAAAAATTTAAAACGCACAAAAATTGCTAGAAAAAAAGTTTCGCGATAAAGAAAAATATTAAGCAACTGCTGCCAAAATATTTTCACTGCACTTGTTGCAAGCACGCACAGCAACACACACACACACACACAACTACATGCAATTCCCAGTGCCAGCACATGAGCTAGCTTACGTTTGTACAGTTAACCATGCAGCCTTTACATATTTAAGTATATCAAACGTTTTTATGTGCTTACTATAGATTTCTGTTCAAGTATATGGCAACTTGTCTAGCCAAAATTGCGCTCAACAAGACAAGGCAAGTCTTTGCTGCACAAATGTCTGTTTGGTTTGACGTTCGACTCTGTTTCTGCCGTCAAAAAGCACCGCCCATTTCTGCGCAACTGCAACTGTAATTCTGTCGCACCAACTAGACGCAAAATACATTTTAATTTATGCATACGTGCGCAGTTTATGGTGCGCGATTAGAATCAGAACAAAACAAAAAAGGTAAAAACAAAAAAGACAAAAACGAAAAAACAAACGAAAACAGTAAAATATATATGAAAGAAAAAATTAACTAATTTCAACGTCCTACCAACGGTCTCAGCCTCAGCAGCAGTCGTTCTCGATTTCTGATGCTGCCCGCAAGATTACAAAAGCACACGCGCACACGTAAGTGTACCCTACCCGTATTTTTATAAGAGTATAGTTAACTTACTTGCACACATACACACACACACAATGATTAAAACAAACATATGTAAATTTGTATGTCGCTGTCAGTAAACGTCCTTGACGCCACAAACAAGCGATTCTACCAGTTATGGCAGACAAAATGGTTCAACTCCAATTCACTCATATCATAATCACCGCGATTGAATGTCGGTGAGAGCCAAATATGCCAAGCAATTTTTATTCGACATAAAATCAGTTTGAGCAGCAAATTGTGTTGTGATATTTGGCGCATTTTTAGTTTTTCATATTGTTATACATAAAAAAGGAGAGCAAATATAAAAAAGGCAGCTGCGTACTGACAAATACAATGATGTATACAGTGGGTCAGAGTCTGATTGATACAGTAGCCGATGGAAAATTCGAATAGCAGGAATTTTCTAAACTAAGTTAAATACGGAAAGCAAATTTTAAAACTCATTACTATCTGACACATTACACTAAAGAGATCTTATATTTCTATGTGCATTTGCGTTACAAGTACGAAATCACTACCACGATGCACAAATGTAGGTCGCAGCTTATTGAATGAAGCCAGCTCACGTGGATTTCCCCAACAAGAAAATTTTATATAAGCCTCTATATATTCTAGTAGAATGACTTTGGTGCAAAGTGGGAAGCTGAAAAAGAGCGCATCAAAATCCGTACTGTTCAATAAAGTATCGCATGCAATTTTATTAACCCTCCGCTGGGTACCTGGGTCTGGCCAAGACTGGCTTTTTCGACTTTGGACGTGAATTTAACATATTTCTATTACAGCTTACGACTTGAGCTTCCAGTTAGCTTCCTAAAATTTAGTTTTTATCGATTTATGGGTATAACCTTTTAAAAAAGTTTCTCGAACAGGACGAAAAAAGGCCAGTCTTAGGTGCATAACCGAAGGTTTTAAAAAAGGTGTCCAACGGAGGGTTAGCTAAACTTCTATATCTGGGTTTTCGCTCAATGTTTCTAGATTGTTTGCGATCTTATTTGTGTAATCGACATTCTGCGTCCTCTGGTGTATCTCAAAGAAGTATATTGGGTCTCTTCCTTTTTGTTTTATTTATCAGTGATATAAGTAGTTGGTTTTCTTTCCTCGTGTAAGCGGATGATTTAAAAATATATTCTATTATTCAAAACTCGGCGGATTTACATAAACTTCAAACTGATGTTAATAGTTTAGTTAATTGGTGTAGTGTCTCTCAATTATCGCTTGGTATTAAAAAAAAATGTTAGCTGACGCGTTCAAATATAACAAACTTCATTCCTACTTCTTATAACATCGGTGTTGATATACTCCAATCTGTGGAAGAAATCAAAGATTTAGGGCTTGTTCTTGATGCACGTTTTTAATCATATAGACATTTCTAATCATATAGAAATTATTCTATCTTAACCGTACTCTAGTCTTGGCTTTATAAGAAGAAATAGCTCGAACTGTGCAGGCCTTTATACTCTCAATTTGCTATTTACTTCATTTATTCGATCTACATTAGAATAGGTCGAGTTTATTTGGAGGCCTTACCACTAGTTCTCTATTAAACGAGTACAAAAAGGCTTTTTTAAGTATGCTCTCTCTACCCTGAATTTCTCTGACTCTCTTCCACCATATAAATCCCGCCTACTTCTAATTAATCTCAAACAACTAGAAAATAGAAGATCGATTTTGTCGCTATCTTTGACTGTTCCTCCTTTTTAAGAATGATTAACTTTTCGGTCCCTACAAGGTCTTTACGTAATAAATATCCGTTCTATTTGAATAGGTTCAGCTGGTTCAACTATGCCTGCACTGCTCCTATTGCTCGTACTCTTCATGAACTCAACGAGGTCTCAAATTTTATTGAATTCAATTTTACATTATTTAAACTATCTTTTTCGGCTCAATTAAATTGTGTAAATTACAATATTTAACGATAGTTTTGTAGTATATAGCCAGTATGAAAAATTGTAATTTAACTTTTTCGTTTTTGTTAAATATACTTTTGCAGTAAGAAGTCACCCTTTCTGACTTCTTACTACAAAAGTATATTTATTTATTGTTTATTGATCTCAGAATAAATAAAATCAAAACGGATGAACTCCATTTAAAAATTGAATGCTTAACTGGCAGCAACTCTGAGCTGCCAACTCAAAATAAGCTCCTCAAAGAGATCACAAGTGCGTTGTTAAAAAAATGGAGCGCCGAACAACTATTGAGCAATGAAAACGGGTATTACAGCATTATAAAAATGATAAATTGTTCCTAAACATTAGAGACAAAGCAAACCTTAGTGCCTCTACTGTGCTACACATCATTAAGCGATTTTCAAATGAAAATCGAGGGGAAAATAAAGTCTTCGGCGAGCGTTTTATTATTCGGAAAGTGACATTATTTGTTACAAAGTGTGCCGTAGATATCCGGCAGGAATTAAGAAAAATATGCATTGCTGAAACTAGTCGCCACGGTCTTCGGGAGTACGACTTACAGGCCGAGATACGCATAAGAAGTCACTTTTTAGAAAAAACGAAAATGCCGATTAAAGTTCGCCAAGGAATATGTTTACCAGGTCTCGGACTTTTGGAACACGGTTTTATTTTCTGACCCGTCTACATTCAACATTTTTGCCTCCGACGGAATGTCTTACGTTTGGTGAAAGCAGATTACAGAGCTTCATAAAGGAAACAGTAGAGCAACTGTTAATTAAGACGGGAGTTGTGCAAAGGCTTAGAACTGTATATTTGCAACCAGCGTAGGAAACTTAGTATTTATTGAATGGACAATAGACTAAACTATGCGAATGATATTCTTTAAAAATTGTTGACCCAAAGTTCGGAGAAATTTGCTATAGGCGCACAATTCCGATTTTATCAACTTAATGATCCAAAACTCTAAATCCAAACGTACAACCACGGCTCAGATTAAACTTTCCAGGCGCTCGATATAACCCAGATTGGAAATTGAGTAGAATAATAGAGCCGATTAGACAAAAAAATCGAGTATAAAAATCTCGGTCAAGACGGAGTAGCAGAGAGAGCCATTAGAGGTAACGCAGAAAACCACTCCAGAAACCACTCAATATCTGACCCATTTAATGCTAACCAGCATCCAAGGTTTTTTAGGGCGAAATACGGTACGGAAATACGGAAAATACTAGATATTTTCCCCTAACATTTTTTAAAATTCTTAAAGAAACTTAGAGCATTTAAATTGTATCAAATAGGCTCCCATCTGAAATATAGCAGTATTTCTAGTTTTAATATTTTTGTTAAAAAATATAAGTCTTGGAAAATAAATTATCTTATTTATATCAAATTTGTCCCTCTTTAAAGGGGTCCTTTAATTTTCTCAATATTTCTTTTAATTTAAAAAATATTTCGATTTGAATTTCATATCGGGTGCTGTGTCAAATAAGTTGTGGCCCACTGTATGTAAATATTTCATATTTAGCAGTGTTGGCTTTATGTGCGTATGTATGTAAGTTTCAAAAGCATATGCACCCAGTAGCACTTTATATGTGGCACAATATCACGCCTCGGGCGTGTATTTGAAAAAGATAATGAAAGTGGTTAATAATAACAAAAGCACATGCAACAGTTACGAAGCAGCGCAAAAGCACTCTGCTTATGTATTTGTAATCTACCTTTAAGTTTAGTTGCTGACCTTGCTTAAGCTGATTTAATTAGTGAATTTGAATATGATTGTAATTGCTTGCATTTTGAATGCCTTCGGAAACGGAACTTGTTGGTGATTTAGCATTTAATTAGATAATTCGACAAAGGAAAAAATATACTAAATATTGTAGTAAAATCATTGCCCAATCATAGTTAAAATGTAAAATACTTTATTGTCGGTGGTAGATTTTTCACGAAATCGAAATTAAGTAATTATTTTGATTATACCGATTTTTTAGATGATGAAGTTTTTCTCATTTAATAAGAAAATGTTGATACATGCGCACTATATTTCTAGCTTATATCTTAAGCCAGAGTGGGCATGCAGAACAAAAACTTGTCATCTAAAGTAAAAGTTTTTTGAAACCTTTGTAGCAAATGCAATATTCAGGAGTTAAGCGATTAAGCATAATTAATGCAAGCTTTTTTATTCCTTTAGAGATACGCGACAGCCTTTCAAGCGGAGTTGCTTGCGCTACTTAGGGCCGTAAGCAATATGAGGATGAACAAATGGGTGGGGAATCCTAGCATTATCAATGAATTTAAATAAAACATTCATCACTTGCAGACCCGTTGCTAAAATACTTGTGAAAATTTTGTCAATAGCGTTTCTTTTTTGGAGTCGAAAAAAGTATAGTTGTTTAAGGCAGGGTATGAAAATCACGTGTCAACGGTCTAGAAACCAATACTATTGACAAGTTTAGCTTACAGCTGATTGTGAGAGCGTGAACACGAAGTAAAGAGCGGCTTATTACATTACAATGTACTTCATCGAGCTAAGTCATAATTCGAGAGTTCTTAGGAGAAAAGGAAGGAAAAAATATATAAAGCCTATTCGTTGATTACGTTGCTAGCAGGTGGACAGTGGAGATGAACTGTTTTAGACAAACCGACGACAGACACAGATGCTTGAGGAGGAATGTTATAGTGTTAGTGGGAGCATGCCCCACATACCATTAGTGTGACGGCACCTTTGATGATGTTTCAGATATTTTGATTTACACCTCCTGACTAAAAAAAAAAATACCAGTCTAACGGTTAGACGCGATAGAAGTGAAACCTTCCGTAAGACAAACTGAGAGAGAATAAGACGAAAGCAGCATTAGGAGCGGGATAATTATAGGTTCATTATAATATTGCTCTAAAGTTCATATTTTATTTTCTTCATTTTATTATTATTCATCCTCAATGTTTTCAATTTCAACAAATGATACGAGTGGCTTATGATAGATAAAATATGATGCAAATGCTTTGGTTTCGATGTTGTCAAAAAAAAATACCCAAACGGACCGAAGAAACAGACTTACAAATTTCTTCCATTTTCGTCTACTTGTATTCATATAAAAATTTATGTCTCTTCCCACCAAAGCTAAATGTATTAGTATATTTCTTCTTGTATTTATTCAATAATTTGGGCCGAAATCCCGGCGGTACTGCAATACCGGGCCAACCCGTGGCAGAGGTGGAGCAATCCCTTAAAACACTCCGCCCATTTCTAAAAATCAGTTTAACATTTGTTGTCCTCCGACGGAGGATCTATCAGATGTTAAGCTGATAAGAACAGATACCACACTACCTAGTCAATAGATTTTCTAATAAACCTTTTGAGAATTACACGCTCACAAAAATTAATGTACGAAATATTTATACCGATTCACTTAAACTGACTTTCAGTATCTAAACCAAAAATAGAAAAGCCAAAAAACTGTTTTCAATAAATAATCAGAAATGTCCTACAATGCAAATTTCAAAAAAAAAAATTTTTCTTGTGATTCGAACCAAGAATTTTGGATTGGAAGCCCACAATGCTAGCCGCTCGGCTATCGCGCCATACTGTCAGTGCTGGCCTAAAAGTTATTTAGTTCATCGCTACGTTTATATGTAATATTTGTAGCCAAGTTGGTCGCTTTTTCGTTTCACTTTTTCCCAAATCACTCCCAACGATTCTAAAGAAGTTTTCACTTCAAAAAACAAAGGGCTTGGATGGATCTCTTAGTTAGATGAGCGATTATGAGAGTCCTTGGTGAAAAAATTGAGAAAGTTCAGATAATAACAGACCGTTATCGGGCTCTAAGCGGTTTGTTTACGCAAAAACTAAGATTATATTAGTGATATACGAAAAAAATCAATATAGTCTCCAGTTATTTTGCTTCGTTGGCATCTGAACAACAACTGAATAGACGAGTGTTTGAATACAAGTGAAATGATAAGGTAGAATTTGGCTGCCGAATCGCCAGTGATGTGGCAACTGAAGTTCCCCTCGCAACTTTCTTTTTTACCATAGTTATTGACCAAACCTTTTAAATCTATCATCCTTAGGTTCCACGCTACCGGGACGATCCACATTTATGTCCGGAAGGGACTGTCAGTCCAACAGCAATTCACAACCATTTGCGAGGAATGATTATGTTGGTACAACAACAATTTTTTCTGGATAATTAACCTTCGTAGACATCCAATTAGGTATGCAAATGATAATATTGCAATTAGAACTTCCTGAAAAGCTCTTGATCTGGTATCTAATAAGTCCTTCCGAGTGGCGAGCGCTATTAGAAAAATCTTTTTCTCTCATTTTGGTGTTTCATGCACAGATATTCGAACCTGCGCACTTTCCAATGGTAGTCACGCACCAATCCATTCGGATCGCTTATGCGATTTTGATGATCGAAATAACATTTATTGCAAGTAAAGAGAAAGAAACGCACAATCGACTAGAAAGGGTCACTTTTTCTACGCTACATACAAACAAATATACTATACTTTTACAAATTCAGTCAGCATGCACAATTTATCCCTCTAGACCCTGGACAAAGGTTATAACATTACAAAGAGAAAATATTATTATTACTGAACGAGCTACTTGAAGAACCTCTAGGCAATTCTATGAGGAGCGATTATGACGTCAGTTGACGAAGCAATTATGGCAATAAAATATTGCTTAATTTGGACAACAAATCTTCAGTCCTTACTTGTTCGCTCAGGTGGAGAAATTCGAGGTAACTTGGATTCATTATATTTCAATCGACCATTACACATTTACTAGGCACACGCCCATCAGTTGATAGCATCTCCCTATGTCCAGAAAATGAAGATATTGGCTATGCACTCAGTTGTTATTTCACGTTCTCCATGCTCAAGTTACAAACACTGAACGAATATACAAATTTGGTGGGAATCAGTACTGTAAGTACTCAGCTACTCACTGGAACTCTTAACTTTGCCAAAAAGTGTGCTAGGTATCATTAAACAAGAGGTCTGCCCTTTAGCACAATGAGCTGAGTATGGCTGAGTGTTTGCGTTCATTTCCTGCAACAAAAAACTTAAAATAGACAAATTCGGGGGTCGTGTTGAAAGGAATACATAACACTAATAGTGTACGAGTGCAATTGTGTCTCCCGTTTATTGCTTTAAAAAACTGAAAAAAGGCCATTGTGTTTTGAATACAACAATAAAGTATGTCAAGAGATTAATGGGAGACATTGTACACAAAATATTTTTTTTTTTTTTTTACTTTTACTTTTTACATGCATGTATAGGTACATATGTTAATAAACAATAAGCATACACGTGCAACAATAAAAGCATAATGTCAATGACAGCTAATGACAACAACAATGAAAGCCTTTTTGGTGTTCGTTTACAGAAAGGCGGCTTTACTATTTGTTTTTTTCTGCTTTTTTTTTCGTTGGGTTTTTTTGAACAACCGCTGGAGGGCAATTGTAAGCAGCATACTTTGAATATTTTTTGAATGCACCCATTTTTTAACACGAATTTTTGTGTACCTTTTTAGCTGTCAGCAAAACCAGTCTTAATGTATGTATAGTACAAAAACTAATAAAGTATTTAGAAAAATGAAATATAGCAAATAAGGCTTTTAAAATTTGAGTATGCATATACAAGGTGGGGCAAAATTAATCATCCATTCATCATTTAGTTTTTTGAATAACTTTTTTCTATAAAAATGATTTTCAGTTAGGATACCTTTACGTGCTCCACTACTTGCCTCATTATGTACAGCAGCTGTTAAGCTCGCAAGTGTAAAATAAGATTTGCATACGACGCCAGTTGCAAAAATTATAAATCTTCCGATAAGATTATTAATTGTGCGCCATCCTGTGTCCATATCTATATCGCGCATTTAATGATATAGATAAATAACTCTATAAATAACTCAAAATTATAAAATACTTAATGCGGTGGAAATATATGTCTTTGCTCCTTTTTTGTCTTGCATACTTTTTTTTTACAAAAAACGCTACACTGATATTAATCAAGTGATCAAATTCACTATTCCACCACTAGACCATGTCCCATCGATCGGAACAGGTGATAATCGGACGGCGCAATATGTGGAGAATATGGCGGGTGGGGTAGGATTTCCCATTTCGGTATTCCAGATAGGTTTTACGGGGTTTGACAACGTGAGGCCGAGCGTTGTCATGATGTAGAATCATTTTTTCGTGCCTCTCCGCGTTTTGCCGCCGCTTCTCGCGCAGTCTCGGCTCAATCGCACCAATTGAAGTCGATACCGATTCCCAGTGATGGTTACGCTTGGTTTAAGTAGTTCATTATAAATAACACCAATTTGGTCCCACCAAATATATAGCACAACCTTCGCAGCGTGAATATTCGGCCGGGGCGACGACGTAGAAGCATGACCGGGTAATCCCCATGACTTTATTTTCTTTGGATCGCTGTAATGAATCCATTTTTCATCAGCCGTCACGATGCGATGAAGAAAACCCTTCCTTTTTGCCGCTGGAGCAGTTGTTCACAGGCGAAATAACGACATTCAACATCCCTTGGTTTTAACTCATAAGGAACCCAAGTCACCTGTTTCTGAATCTTTCCCAATCCTCCTAATACTGAAGCAAGCTCTACTTGTGTTTGACACGGAACTTCATTGAGCAGTGCCTCCAATCCTTCGAAGGATTTTGGCCTTCCTTCACGCGGACGGTCGTCAACATTAAAATCACCGTCTTTGAAGCGACGGAACCAATCTCGGCACGTTGTTTCACTTAAAGCAGCATCTCCATAAACTTTTTCAAGCTCTCGATGCGCTTCAGCCGCCGTTTTTTTCGAATGAAAGAGGAAAATCAACACTTCCCACATGTGATGATTATTCGGCACAAATTCAGACATTTTCACAAAACCAAAAGTATATGAAACCAAAACAAAATCACTAATGTGTCGAAGCAGTTTATTTGCCATATATCTTAGCTTGGTTTATGACGTTTAGGTTATGTTATAGCACACACTGCTGGCGGCATCTATTGACAAACAGCCCCTAATAATATTATTTATATTTAAGTAAAACAAAGTAATACTTGTATTTGGTATTTCTGCCTTCTTCGGTTTTATTATAATTAGCAGTTAAATTAAAAATTTTTGTTTTCTTTTTGTTAGAAAAAATATTTTTTTAAACAGTTCCATACGTTAGTAATTGTTTTATTTTTAGTATTTTACCCTGGCAGGTTTAGATAAAGATTATTGAGGCTTTAATTTTTCCACCGAAAATGAAATTATATATTACCAGCTGATTAGCAACTGCGACTAGAAACATTTTTTCGAAATATGCCTCATCGCACGTACAAGAAAATATATAACTTTATATCTATCAGTATATGGAGTGCAATGAGTCGAAAAATTGTACATGTATCGGAATCGTATATACATACAATTTGACATATATAATATTTATGGTATATATTCATAATATGCACATATCAAGTATTTTAGAAAAAAATATTTTTTTAAAGTTAAGATATTTAGAAAAATCGGGTTTGGGGTCCGATTTATTTATTTTTGTTTGCAAGTATCTCACCAATGAACTACGGACGTTAAGAAAATCTTACAAGCTTTGGCTTAACCAAACGAACGTTTTAGGTTCACGAACGTGTTAAAATAATTTTTTTTTTGTTACTTTTTTAATTTTAAAATAATTTTTTTTTTATTATTTTCTTAGTTTTTAAAACTAATTCTTTTTTATTATTTTTTTAATTTTTGAAATTATTATTTTCTTATTATTATTTAATTAATATGTAGTGAAACCTCTTCATCGAAGAGTAAGATGCAGAATTTTTTTGTTTAATTTTTAAAATTAATTTTTTTTAATATTTTTTTAATTTTTAAAATTAATTGTTTTTTATTATTTTAAATTAATGTTTAGTGAAACCCCTTCATCGAAGAGTAAGGTCCAGAAATTTTTTGGTTCATTTTTTAAAATTATTTTTTTTTTGTTATTTTTTAATTTTTAAAATAAATTTGTTTTTTATTATTTTCTTAGTTTTTAAAAATTATTTTTTTATTAAATTTTTTAGTTAATTAACTTTTTTATTATTTTTTAATTAATTTTTAGTGAAAATGCTTCATCGAACCGTAAGATGCAGCCCTTCTTTTTCCGACATACTATGCATACATTTTATTTATATTTTAATTTATCGCAATTCAAGGTTCATCTTCATTCTTAACTTTAACTTTCCTCTAAAATATTTACCGAATGCTTTGTAACTAAGAACACCTTTAGTTAAACCTTTCTTTTGCGACAAACTCATCAATTTTCGATAGAGTAATAAAACAAGGGATTGCGGGTTGAGGTGCTATTGAAAATAAATAGCATCTAAAATAATAAATGCATGTATGTAAACAGGATAGGTGTTTAAAGTGAAGCTTTCTCAATGGTGCTAGAAACAAATTATTGGTGTACATTTGTCCGTTATCGCATACCATTTGCATCTTAGAAGACGCGTACTAAAAATTTTTGGAAAATATGGACCCTACAAACTTTTTTTCCGTATTTTTAAAATAAGGGTTATTTTAATATAATATGTAACAAATATTGGTTTGAAATATTGGGTAAGCAGCTATTAAATATTAGTATGACCTCTTAAAGTCAATATTAATGACAAATTTAATTTAGATTAACCTGAGACCAAATTAGGAAAACTTCAATACACTGTAATTAAAAATTATGTGGCTTATTGACAAAGTGGCAGATGTTCCCATATTATTCAACTCTTTCTTTTTCATAATTGCAATACCACATGAATGTGTATGTTTGAAATCGAAAGCATAATGTTTTGCAATGTCAGCCGCGTTGATTAATAGCTTCATATATACCATAAATATCACCTCTACATGAGGCTGTTAAGTCGCAATAAGAGAGTTCGAAGAGATGACTTTTGGTATGCTCAAGAGCAATGCTTATGCAGAATATGGGAAAACCAAGTAATGGCTATGATAAATACCAAACAAAATGGAGCATATCTACAAGGCGTTTGCATAGCTCAAGCAAAAATGCAAAGGCAATTGGGAAATATGGTAGTTATACAACCTGGCATGGGGTAGTTGTAATATAGCAAAAGTGAGGTTCTTCTATGTGGGTAAGGCTTTCTCAAGTGGGCATCAAAATTACCAAAGTGAATATTTTGCGATGAAATTCACCCAGGACTGAGTTCTATCATCCAGAAGCACACTCAGAAAATTTTGTTGTAAAATTCTAAATAGTTTTTTTTTTATTAACTATCGAAGTTTTTTGCAGCGCTTGAATAATTATCACATTTCTCGTAAAGTAAGTATCCGATTACAACGATTTTTCAACTGCAGACTGATAAAGGATGATATTTTCCAAAAACGTTATTTTTGTTCCGAAACTTGATGTTTTGTTTTTGTAATATAAATAATTTTTTTTAATAAACAACTAAAAATTTAACTAATTTCTGCGCCTCTGGGATGAACATTTTTTAAGGATATTAACGTAATAAACATCTGTGCATTTATGTATGGAAAAAAATGCGTGCAATTCGAGAAGGATTAATTACAATTAATTTTTTTGTGCCAGAATGCGCGCTTCGACTTACTCGGACACGCACGAACACACAAACGGCGACTCGCGGGCGGCTTGCGAAAAACCGTGTTTCGGACACGTCTCAACGCGATATGCTTCCGTAAGATCAGTTTTGCCGACATTGTCATTAGTTGTGTCTAGTCTCCTTCCGACTGCTGTGGTGATGTGTTTCGGTGATAATAAAAACTGTGATATTATATAAATCGCGTACGTTAATGTGTACAAAACTAAGTATAGACTAATATAATGCCACATGCAAATCGTTGTTGTAACCCTTTCGGAAAACAAAACCATAGTCTTGTTTACACAAATCTAATCCGAATAAGTGACCAAAATGCGAAATTTAGTGTCGTGTTCAAAATTCTGTGCAATCAGAATACTGGAACACAACGCAGGCAACAATACATCCTTACGTTGTGCATTACAAAGAAAACTGCGTAGAACAGCATAAGAATTTTGTGATAATTTCTGAAGCATTGGAGCATGACAGTTCCGCAGTCAATTTGTTCAATTCTAAATTGATTCAATATTTGATTAAACAGTTTGGTAAACGAAATGTGAAAAAAATTTATTATTTTTCCGACGGGGCGGCCTCACAGTACAAAAACAAGTACAATTTTATAAATTTACTATTTCACAAAAAAGATTTTGGCATCGATGCCGAGTGGCACTTTTTTGCCTCTGCACGTGGGAAAGGTACCTGCGATGGTATTGGTGGTGATATAAAGAGAGATGCTTACCATGAAAGCTTGCGAGATAAAATCCCGGTGAAAATTACTGGACCGAAACAGTTGTATGATTGGGCAAAAGTCAATTTTCAGAAAATAAATTTTGATTACTGTCATAAACAAGAACATGAAAATCACTCTAGTAAGTTGAAAAAGCGCTATTCCAAAGCGCAAACTTTGAAAAATACGAGGCAATTCCATTATTTTATTCCAAAAGATAAAAATTCCATCGAGTGCAAAATATTTTCAACCCACGATCAATCTAAAAGATACCCATTATGTAAAAACAAACTACATGAAAAGTGTAAAAAGCGTGAATGATTTTCATTTTTTCTCGAAATAACAAATGAATATGCGATAACTTGTATAACTTTCTATACATCTGTTTCACTTTTTGTGTCCGTCCGTGAATTGTTGTTGTTTTTCAGCGAGACATTTTAAGGGCATTTACTGACTGAACTTACAATGTATAGATCTGATATGTAAACATAAACGTTAGTAATAAAGAAGTATACATATATGAAACCTTGCATGCCAGCTTATACATTCCTTTGAATACATTTGATTTAATTATCATTACGCATTTCCGCGACAGTCAAAGCGCAAATTCTGTTATACGTAAATTATTTATATGGCCAATCTTTAAAAACACCAGTATTGGAAAAGTCGGCAAAACTGATCTTACGGAGGCATATCGCGTTGAGACGTGTCCGAAACACGGTTTTTCGCAAGCCGCCCGCGAGTCGCCGTTTGTGTGTTCGTGCGTGTCCGAGTAAGTCGAAGCGCGCATTCTGGCACAAAAAAATTAATTGTAATTAATCCTTTTCGAATTGCACGCATTTTTTTCCATACATAAATGCACAGATGTTTATTACGTTAATATCCTTAAAAAATGTTCATCCCAGAGGCGCAGAAATTAGTTAAATTTTTAGTTGTTTATTAAAAAAAATTATTTATATTACAAAAACAAAACATCAAGTTTCGGAACAAAAATAACGTTTTTGGAAAATATCATCCTTTATCAGTCTGCAGTTGAAAAATCGTTGTAATCGGATACTTACTTTACGAGAAATGTGATAATTATTCAAGCGCTGCAAAAAACTTCGATAGTTAATAAAAAAAAAAACTATTTAGAATTTTACAACAAAATTTTCTGAGTGTGCTTCTGGATGATAGAACTCAGTCCTGGCTGAATTTCATCGCAAAATATTCACTTTGGTAATTTTGATGCCCACTTGAGAAAGCCTTACCCATGTTGGAGATTTTTTGAAGGCTTTACCAAACTTCGTGCCTAAGTAACAAAGTAACAACTTTCGGCAGACTTTGTCAGATAAAATCTTGGTATATATACAGTATACTCTCTCCTAACGGACACCTCTTTTAAGCGGATACCTACCATAAGCGGACACTTTTTCAGTACATACGAAAATTCCTTAAGAATTTGTTTAGATTCAACCCTCCCATCACACGTTAACGCTCGCGTATTATTTCATTCACTTTATGTATTGATCTTTCTCTATAAATGTAGCGATTTCAATTTGCATTTTACTTCTGGGTTTCGAATGGTTTAGAAGCTTTTTGGAAATACTTTGTCTTTCATTTTGATGCTTTTTGCGCACAACGGGGAACGAACGCTGCAGCTTATGCTGTCATGCTATTTCGTGTTTCTTTTCAATCAAAGAAATCAAAGGCTTACACATATCTTTGGACGCATCAAAATTGTAATTGCATGGCTCTTGCACTCAACCAAATTCGTTCTGCGTAGTTTCTGAAAAAATGTCCCGTTCCAAAACCCAAAATGTCAAAGAAATCGACTTTAAAGTTTTTAATTTATTATTTCTCGCTAATTAAAAATAATAACATTAGGATATTTTAATCGTCGCTAGGACGAAGGCTTCACGGTCATTTTTCACATTTTGGTCTGCATATTTACATTTGATGAAAACATTTTTTATTATTTTTATTTTATTATTTTTATTTATGATATTTTTCCAGCAAATGTACATCTTCACATCAAATCCCATAGAGGAAAATGTTAAATTTCTACATAAGCTTCCTCAAATACTTAAAGCCACTTTCCGCAACTTCGCCTTTCCGCACCTTTGTTAAATAACGACAAGCGTTCATTAAATGTCAACTTGTCACATAGCGATCACTGTAACACGCATCCGGCGATCAGCGGCCTTCTGGCCTACATGAGAATGCCAATGGCTAGCAATAGCTAATGATCTGTTCGTGGATCAGCCGTTCGGTCAACTAACCAGATGGGCAAGCAGCTAGCCACCGCTTGTCAAGTTAGATCGTAAATCAAGTGTGAGTGCGTAAATAGACCTGTAGGCGCAAATGTAATGGCAAAGCTCAACAGAAAGTAAACATCAGCCAGCAATAGGAGACGCAGCACAGGTATATTTGCACAGCAACACAGCCTGCCAGCAGCAATCGATAGGCAATTGCCTCAAGCTAGATTGCCGGTTAGTTACTGCCTATCTAATTGCTACGCATACTCTGCTTGGTTTAAATGAGGCGAAAAACGCACATCATAACACCGATAGCAGTGCGACACTGCATGGCATACACGCGGCTTCAGCTGCTACTGCTGCAATTTGATTGACGGCCAAACAGCGGAGATTTATGTACGTCCGGTGCCCAGAAAGTGAGCAACTAACGCCCGGCTGCTATTGAGGCAATCAATAAAATGTAACGGCGGTAGCGGCAGTAGCAGCGGTGTAGCAACAAAGGTGGTGTAGCGGTAATGATTTTTTGCTTCAACGAAGCACTGACCAAACAGGGTGATAATGTTGTGCTGTCAGCGGCGTCGCCATCAAAAACGCCATAAGCGCAAGTGGTGGCGTGCGATGATGTAAACAATTACCCAAATTGACGGTGACAAAATCAAAACAAATCGTTAAAACTGAATTGAATTTTTTTTGTTTTCTTTTTTTGTTGAATGCATTTTGCCGATAAGCGAGTAGGAAATGCGATGAAATGTGCGATACGCATTGAAATTCAATGAATTGTGTTTTCTTGTTAGCTTTTGTAGATGTTTTTAGTGCAATGAGTGAAAGTTAGGAAATGGTACATGCATACATATGTATATAGGTATGTGTGTAGTACAAACATTTACTGATAGACGCCACTGGATATGTGTCAAGTGACAAGCTGTCTTGGTCAATGCTGCGCTGACCAGTTTGGCAAGCTGTTAACAGCTGACAGTAGTGGGACTACTGTTGCAAATGCTACTGACCATATTACTGTGCCACCGCTGGGCTGCCAACTGGCGCATCGTATCATTTTAAACATATTGGCAACCTACTGTAAGCATGCACGTGTCTGATCAATGATTGGTGTCCTTAGTGGGTTTTTATGTATTTGCTGAATTTTTTATTGCCGGTATTTATAGCGTATATAAAAATATTTACTTAAAATTTAAATTTTAAATATTGCATGCACTAACACGTCAATTAAATTTTGGCTTTTTAACGATTCCCAAAATCCCACAGTTTGCCAATTCATGGCAAGGAATTTCTGTATATAACTTGAGTTACAATTTTATGATGCAGCGTCAAGTGAAGCCAACCCCGATCGATTTTTTAGCCCATTGTACTGCGCACTTGAAGATTAAATTTTAAATTAAATTTTAAAATTACTTAAAAAGAAAATAAGGTATAGATTTAAATTTATATTTTTTTTTTTTTTTTTCATTTTATATAAGCTTTGAAACTTCTATTTATATGGTTTTAGTTAATGAATGACAAATATTACATTTGCCAAAAATAAAAAAAAATATTGTGGTTCGAAAAACTTTTGTAAATATTAAAAAAAAATGCTCATCCTCTTAGTTCTGCGCGTCACTCTACAATTAGAATAAATTTTATGCATAATATTTTTAACAGAAATTTGGCCTATGGCCATTAACTTCTTCTTGATAACCGCGTAAGCGATTTTGGCCGAATTTAACAATTCGCGCCGGTCGTTTCTTTCTCGTGCTAACCGGCGCCAGTTGGACACACCAAGTGAAGCCAAGTCCAACCACCTGATCTTTCCTCTGCCACCACCAGCTGGTACCGCATCAAATACTTTCAGAGCCGGAGCGTTTGTATCCATTCGGACGACATGGCCCAGCCAACGTAGCCGCTGGATCTTTATTCGCTGCCCTATGTCTATGCCGTCGTAAAGCTCATACAGCTCATCGTTCTATCCCCTGCGATATTCGCCGTTGCCAATATGCAAAGATACAAAACTCTTGTGCAAAATCTTTCTCTCAAACACTCCAAGCGTCGCTTCATCGGATGTTGTCATCGTCCACGTTTCTGCGCCATACGTTAGGACGGGCATGACGAGAGTCTTGTAGAGTGTTAGTTTTGTTCGTCGAGAAAGGTATTTTCTACTCATTTGCCTACTTAGTCCAAAATAGCACTTCTTGGCAAGAGAGATTCTAAGTTGGATTTCCGGGCTGACATTGTTATCGGTGTTAATGCTGGTTCCTGGATAAACAAAGTTTCTTAATCATAAATGTCAACAGTGACGTGGGTGCCGATACGCGAATGTGCCAATTGTTTGTTAGATGACAGGAGGTACTTTGTTTTGTCCTCGTTCACCACCAGACCCATTCGCTTTGCCTTTTTATCCAGTTTGGAGAAGGCAGAACTAACAACGCGTTTGTTAAGGCCGATGATGTCAATATCATCGGCATACGCCAACAATTGTACGCTCTTATAAAAAATTGTGCCTGAGCGATTAAGTTTTGCGGCGCGTACGATCGTCTCCAACATCAGGTTAAAGAAGTCACACGACAGTGAGTCACCCTGTCTGAAACCTCGTTTGGTAACAAACGGCTCGGAGAGGTCCTTCCCAATTCTGACGGCGCTGCTGGTATTGAGCAAAGTCATCTTGCATAGCCGTATTAGTTTTGCGGAGATACCAAATTCAGACATCGCGGCATACAGATAACTCCTTTCCGTACTGTCGAATGCAGCTTTGAAATCGACGAAAAGATGGTGTGTGTCGATTCTCCTTTCGTGGGACTTTTCAAAGGTTTGGCGTATTGTGAATATTTGATCGATAGTAGACTTTCCAGGTCTAAAGTCACACTGATAAGGTCCAATCAGTTGGTTGACGGTGGGCTTCAGCCTTTCACACAATATGCTCGTTAGAACCTTATAGGCGATATTTACTTAGACTAATCCCACGGTAACTGGCACAGATTGCAGGATCGCCCTTCTTATGGATTGGCAAGAACACACTTAGACTCCAATCGGCAGGCCTGCCGTTTTTGTTCTTACAGGAAAATGCCCCGGTCTTAAAACCTTCTGTAAGTCGCCGAACTTTTTGGTAGAATTTTCGGGCGTTATACCTATTGGCCAGCATCTCAAGTTCCTCGCACTCACGTATTTCGGCCACTCGTTTCTTCTTTCGGGTAATATGTCTCTCTTCCTTTTTTAGCTCTCTGTAGCGATCTCACATGGCTCGCGTTGCGCGGCTCTATAGGCGGCATCCTTTCGTTCTGAGTGGCGGGGGCAGCGCTCATAGGAACATTCCAAGCGCTCATAGAAGGAATCTTCGGTCGCATCGTCCTTCTCTTCCGTCGGGGCGTGGGCGCAATTAGCAAGATGTTAAAAAAACGGGCGGATGCGGATTATTGGCAGACGCTCGTCGACCGGAGTGAACGACAGTACTTGGCGACAAACTGTCTCTGCCACAACAAATCCAACACCGAAATTGCGCTGCTTTACATAACAGCTGTAGTGGACGTCACAAGGTCCTACGCTTTTCTTGCCTTGTCCCGTCCATCGTATCTCTTGAATGGCAGAGAAGTCAGCCTTTACTCTCACGACGACATCAACCAGCCGAGCAGACGCACCTTCCCTATTAAGGGACCGGACATTCCAGGTGCATACTCTCAAATCGCATTCCGTAGTTTGTTTGCAGTGGTCGTCATCAGTATAGGGAGGTCTCATCCGAGGCTGTTTTAATATTTTCAATGGGGCGGATTTTTAAGTGGCGGGTCCCAAACCCAGTGCAGAACCAGCTATCCTGGAATGCTTCGTCTTCTTACGTTAGCTCTCTCCCGAACGGGTATTCGGAAGCTATCAAGAGGGTACGTGGACTAATCCTGGATGTTGTGAGCTGCTTGAACCATATGCAGAAGTATCATCTCCCAAGTGAGTGGCGATCAGTAACTTTCTCTACTTGCATGAACTTCTAGATATGGAGCCATCCTCCCACACATTAACTTACCTACCGTTAAACGAAAGGTATGTGCTAAATACAATATTATACAGAAAAATTGAAAATAAACAAAATTCTTAATAGATAGTTGAACTTTATCCATTCAATTTTAAGTTAATTAGTAGCAAAACGAAAGCAAATTGATTCCTTAAGGTTTTCTTAGTATCTTAAAAGTGAACATAAATATTCTTACATAATACAAAAATACAATGAATTTCACATACACTGCACTTGACTGAAGCGAAATAATTTTATTTTTTTACAATTAAATAAAGGGGCTACCAATAGTACAAAAATGCACAGAAACTTTCTACAAATCAATATAAATGCATTTTCCAAAACACGTCACATTCCTGAGAAATAGATTTCGAAAGCTTTTAATTAAATTTGCATTTAACCTCGCTAAATTCAACGCACATACACACATACTCGTACCCAGTCATTAATGAACTTATCCAGATAAGGCAAAACGCGAGATCACAATAAAAAAATATATATGTAAAATGAAATAATCTCAGTACTCGATTGACTAAAAAATACATAAAGCTTGTGGAATTTTTTGGAAGAAAAATCAAAAATATGCAAAATACTTGTGGCATGAGCTGCCATATTTCATTTTGTGCAAAGATAAAAAGCAATTAAACGCTTAACTAAAACTAATTAATAGCTTTAACCGATTATGAAGGGCTATTGTTGTTGGGTATGTATAGACATATCCATCCATATATGCAGGCATGTAGTATTTCTCGTTTCCCTCGCCTTGCAGCCAAGCAGACACTGGTGGCGGTGGCACTGACTCCATTGACTGCTGCGCCTCTGAATTGATTTGTTTTGCATCGTTTTTCGAAAGGTTGACGATGGCTCCATTACTTCTGCTAATACTGGCGCTCGCTGGTTGCCAACGTGTTGAAATCAATTACTAGTTTTGATGACTCCATTGCCAATATCATCAGACAGCTAATAGCACAGCCGCCGTACAACTAATGGCATCCAGTTTCCCGGTTGTATGCATGTGTCTGTGTATGTGTTTTTTAATTTACTACTTACTTATACATAATTAGTGTATTAATTTTCTTTAATGCATAGTTAAGCGTACTTTACAGTTGCCGTTAAGTGTTAGATATGTAAATTCGAGGATAGTTTTTGTTTTTGTTTGTGTTGGTAAAAATAGCAAACATTTTTAAATATGTAAAAATGTATTCACAAAAATATGCTTGACTACATATGCAGCCAAAAATGTTGTCGTTGCGCCCCTCTTATTGCAAAATAGCTGCTCAATACCACCTGAAGTTGTGCTGTAACCGGCAGTTTCCGTTTGTTGTTTTGTTTTTTTCGTTTTACTTTTTTGGAATTTTGGGTAAATGTAAATTTTGATAGTTTTTTATAGCGTGCCGAAAAATTAATAAACACAATTTATCACCAACTAAACGCTATTAGCAGAATGTCAACTTTTATTTTGTGTACGCAATGAATATGGCTAGGCGATCATGACACGAGGGAGATAATTTTTCGTATGAATTAAGATTCCACAATTAAAGTGCTACTATGTATTTTTACATTTTTATAATATGGTTTATTATATAACACTGTGTAAAAAAAAATAAATATACTTTTATGGAGACCTAGCACAGCTTGTAGGCATAGAAAAACCAAAAAAAAATGGTATAGGAGAAATTTCCAATACATCCCCAAAATCTCATTTTATGACCAAAAACCATTTTTCAGTAGGTTGATAGGAACAATCACTCCTAGCTTCGCCAATTTCCATCCGATTTCTATTTTTTTTTTTAGTTCGAAAGAACAAAAACAAGCCTTTTTGACAGTGTATTCATAATTTTTTTAAATTAAAAACTGCCGAGACTGTAGTTGTAAGGTTTTGGATTTTTTTGTTTTTTTCTCCATTTTTTCAACTTTGACATCATTTTTACGATATTATCCGATATTGAGGATTTTTCATATACCTACATACCAAATTAGTAAAAAAGCAAAAATAAAATCTTAAAACTCACACAACTCTATGAATTTTAATTCAATTACAGTCAAATATACCTCATTCGAGATATAGGAGACTAAATTTTAAATTAAAAAAATTATTTAAGTTACAATTTTTTTTAAATTAAAAAAATTTTACTTAAAAATTTTTTTTTAATTGTTACAAGTTTCATTTCATTTAATTGAAGGAGATTTTTGACATACTGTTTTCGTGCAATTGAAGACTTTTGTGTGCGACAATTCAAATTCAGAGCGCTTTAAGCATTGAAACGTTGACCTTTCAAAAACATAACTGCAAGTTTCGAAATGAAAACAAAACGGAAGCTGCGGTGAAGTAGGATTACTTGTAAGCAAAATACTCAAATACAAAAACTACGGTTTGTGATATAATTATTTTTCGCCAACAAGTTGAACTCCAAGCCTTACCACGCAAATTAAGCGCATCGGCTGCCAGTGTACTTCTTACTTTCATCATTTCCCGCGTATGTTTTTTCACACTGACTTACTTTGGTGTTATTTTTGTCGTTTCCCTATTCCCTTACTTTCATTTATTCACCTCATTTTTTACCTCCTTTTTCAAACCACAATTTGCACTTTTGTCAACCCATGAAATATTAAATACTGTCACACTCTACAGCAGCAAACGTACAGCCCAACATTTTTTTTAAATATTTTTATTTCCTTGTGTCAACGCCCGCCACTGGAAGCTATTTGCCGCTTGTGCACGCCTCTTATGCTTATCCTACACAGTAAATCTACATTTTCCTGCTATAGCCGCGCACATGTGACTTTTGACACGCCCTGTTTAGCGAAACCAAAGATGTTAAAAGGAATGATAACGGAAGACTTAAGCCACAAACTTGCAGCTGGAAAAACAGAGGGAAAAATCTTCTGAAAGCGGAAAATGGCATTTTGTTGGCAAAAGCTTTTAGTCATGCCTTAATTTTGCATTTTTACTACTTTTTAATACTTTCTGTATGCACGCTTACATAGGTGGCGACAGCAGCTCCGCATTTTAGTGAGTCAATTTTAAGTAGTGTATGCGGAAAATTTGCATTTTTCAATTTTTATATGCTTTCAATGCACTCACTTTCACATGATGCTCGTGTTGTAGCGTTTGAAGTAATTTCCGCATATTTTTTTGGCCACTTACTCACTTACTTTTATTTTACAATTTCAGTAAGCAATTTTTGTTAATAGATTGAACGTGATATGTTACATAAGCGCACTTTAAGTCAAGTAAGGGCAAATGATATGATTTAGCGTACTTACTTACTTACAAAATAAAACATTTAATGTATTTAACACTTATAAATCACTTATCAACAATAAATCTTTCAAACATTTTTTTATTTTAATGTGCATACTTTATATTATAAGACAATTCCAATACCTTTTAAATTGACAAATAAGTGGCAACATCATTCAACAAATGTTTTATAAGTAAAATGGTTTCTTAATTTGCATGACACCCACATTCTGTGGTTAAAGAATTGGGTTTACTACACTTACAGCTTACTACTGATTTACTGCTTTCTTCGTTCGCACATTTTGTCTTATTATATGAAGAGACAAACAATGGAACGCGTAAAGCTCAAAATAAAAATTTCATTTTTGGGATGATTAATTTTGCTCCACCTTGCAGATATCTTGAAAATGTATAATTGGAATAAAAAATTAAGCAAGGAAATTTCATTACCTTTAATTTGATATGCCACTCAAAATTGGTTATTGGATTATACAGGTATAAGAAATTATTGTGAACTTCCTTATTTTTCTTCAATCTAAAGCGTTGTTTTGCGATATAACGAAAAGTAATATATTACATAACAGAAAAAATGCAGGTATGTCCTGCAAAAGGGCAATACTTCGGCACTAGATGGTTAGATGTGACGTAAAAGATGTGTTTCTAGAAGTCTTTATTCGGAACACCGATTTCAAATCGTACGATTTGCAAAACATACCTGGTTATGGAGCTTTTCGGATCCAGCAAGCGATTCTACTTAGGAATTAGATTGTCTCGATCTTTGATAAGAATCTATTTTTAAACCTGTGCTAATACAGCAAGCGGTGGCTTGAGTGTATTTTATGCAGCGCGATGCAAGATTACTTTGAAGGGGACAAAATAAAAAACAAATATTTTCCGAAATAAATTAAATTAAATTAATCACCCTTTTAATTCATTTTTTATAAAATAATACAGCAACGGACGAAATAGAGAGCTGATTTTAATCTTATTTTAGTCTTCCAAGTCTGTGCACAATTTCGTTCTACAAAAATATAGAAATTATGTTGTTGAAGATGTGTAGAATCCATTGTAAAATGAATTAATACACTTTATAAGAACTTCACTATTTTGGAAAACTAATTGTAGTAAAAGGCGGTAGAAGCTATAGTTACTCCTGAAAAACTAATATATATCCCCTTAAGACTTATTTCCAAACAACAGCGCTACGCACCCTAATGAAAGAATATGCCGTGTAAACCGTTTTCCCATTTCCCATTTCCCAATGGCATTTACTGCGTAACTTTTTTGTTTATCATTCATTTTATTAGAACAAAATACAACAAACAAATTTACTAAATTTTAGCAACCTCATATGCATACAAACAAAAAATTCAGCATTGTATTATCATGGTCATATCACAACTCCTAAGTCCCTTAAAATTGTCTCACCATAGCCTCTTAATTCGCCTGCTATATCTACCTTTTTGCTCCATATTCGCGAGACCGGAAGAAACTCATTGTTTCTCCATTTCATTTTCCCACTTATATAATCTACATTTTTATCACATTAAACAGTTACATTTTCTTGCATGTGTCCACTACCGTCACCGTTCTCGCCACCTTCCTCAGCGCATTCCAACTCAGGTTCGCTACGAAAGTCTTTTGTTACAATTAGAGTCACTGCGCCTGCGATCGTATTTGAGTTGAGGTTGCTCACCTTCATTCAAGGTTACACCACTACCCATTGCAATACATAAAATGAACGCAATATGGCGAATAAGGGAAATGAATAATAAGAACTACAACAGCAACAACAATATTGGTACTAATAACGAGAAAATGCTGCAAAGTGAATGCTACGCAGAGGCTCATCACAGTGGCTGCTTCAGTGGCAAAAACAGTCACATCATTAACAACCATAAACACAATCACAACAATAATTTCACTGTCGTTGCGACGCATTATGTAGTAATAAAAAATTAAGGAAGAAGAAGAAAAAATGATGATAAAAACTCGGCTGATGCGTATTTAAAAAACGATGCTCCACGAAGCCTGTTGCAAAAAAAATGAAGCGTTAAAGTTCAGGGAGAAAAAATGGGTAATAAAAGGTGATATGCGCAGACGATAAAGATAAGCAGTGCTCAGCAAAAAAATGTAATGTATAAAAACTGCATTTCGCCTGACTGTTGGCACTGGTAACGGTGGTTGGCAGTTGGAAAAGTTCAATGACACCTTGCACGCCCACAGGTGCAGTCTGGAAATCTCTTTATAAGTAAGCGCTCGTGCTATTGTTATTAGAAGAAGCAGAAGATAATAAGTAAAAGCTGTTTGGAGTATTTTTCCATTTATTTGCAATTGTATCTCTTTACATTATAATTTTTTCGGTATACTTGGCGGTAGCCTCAAAAAGTCGCTACGATCGTGTGACTTATGCATACTTAATCTCCTAGTGGCAACAGGAAGACATGCAAGGTATTCATGAATTGAAGAAAAGTATTCATATATAGTATTTTATTGAAAAAAACCCATAAACGGTTAAAGAAAAGTTGTCATGGCACTTGGTAGACTCACAAAAAATAAGCAAGAAATAAATAAACAAAGTAATGAAGAGAGATGTTCCTGCTTATGAGTTGCAAGCGAAAATTGGCTATGTTGCAATTCTTCTGTATGTATTTATTTTTGATTTTGTGCCTTTTACACGGCTGTTATAACCTGACTGGAACACACTTGGCTTGGTTGGTGCAGGTTGAAATGTTGTTATTACGAAAGCAAAGCGACCTTGAAGCACAAAAGCAATGTGAAAAAAAAACTAAAGCAAACACTTGAAGACTTGAAAGCTTGTTGCAGCTACAATGTGGCATGTTACAGCACTGGTGGGTTGGGATGCGAATTCAAATGGTTGCATGTGGGATATTACTTGACAAGCAAGAAATACTTAACCATTTTCGACTAAAAATTAAAAAAAAATTGTCCGTGTATATTTGCAAACTACTTTTCTACTTACTTAAGACTAATTTTTTTAAAAGGAAACCACAAAAAACAGTTATTTTCTTTTATTTTACTGAAAATAAATGTCAGCAAACTAAGTAAACCTTTCAGAAATTTTCAAATCAAATACAGCCTGTGCCAGAAAAAAGGAACCGCAATTATTATTGAAGTATAAAAGATATATATTTAAAATTTTTTTGCATAAAAGTATGTACAAAACTACCAGTCGCTGTCGAGTATAGCTTTGCATCGTCTTGGCATGCTTTGAACCAGCTTTTCTGTGTAACTCGTCGACAAAGAGGACCACATTTTCCGAACTTCGCACGAGTTGCTTTAAATCAAGGACTGGCTTTCCGGTAAGATGCGTTTTCATAATTCGCCATACATTTTCAATGGAGTTGGCGCCTGCGGACTGGGAAGGCCACTCCATTACTGTGACGAAATTTTCTTGTTTTGTTGTTTCTCAATGAGTTTTTCTGAGAGTAGTGGTTTTGGCGATGTGGGACGGTTGGGTATGTTTGCGTCCTTCAGTCGTCGTTCGATGGTGTTGATACTCACACCTATTCTCTTTTTAGCAAGAACTGATTGTGCTTGGCGTAGTCACAAAGAAGGGCCCCGCTTAAAAAGTTGGACGATCACTTTATCCTGCTTTTTGGTCGTCACTCGCTTCAAGCCGCGCTCGGAAAAGTCATCAACATTTTTGTACACTTTATACCGCTGATTCCACATCACAACAAACTTTTTTGATTTTTTGATCGCTTTTACACCCACAGCGTAAGATAATTTCGGCCCTTTCGAATGCGAGCATAAAAATACCGGCTCAAAACGCTTCGCATACTTCTCACTCATTTTTGTTTAGTTGCGTTTACGGGAAAGTTTCGAACGACACTAACCTGAGTTAGCCCTTGAGTGGGACTATTATGCAGCAAAAAGCAGAACAAAATATATCTTGAAATTACAAGAAAAAAAAACCAGTTCGTTTTTTCTGACACAGACTTGCATATACAGTGAGAATGCAGTGCAATTCATGTGAGAAACCGTGTGGAAAAATTTACACCTAAAAAAAGTATTAATGGTTTTCACTCATTTATAAAATTGTTAAAATATTGTTGCTCTCTTCAGGAACTTTCAAGTTGTTTTTAATGAACTCACGGCGTGGAGAAATAAATATATATCTACTTCAAACCTGGTTCTCAGATATGATTTACTGTTGGGCCGAAATTAGGAGATAGTTGAACATGGTCCATCCATTCGATGGGCCTAAATTAAAAAAAATCAATTCCAATGGGTTTTTACCCAACAATATTCCAGGCTGAAATTTGTGCCATCGAGATATGTGTGAGGAATTGTCTTCATAGAAAAATGAGAGGAACACACATGTGCATACTTCCAGGCAGTCAGGCAACTTCGAAAGCCGCTCTGTAATTGTAGTCACCTCAAAAATGGTAAATAAATGCCTGAACCTTCTTAACACCTTGAACACAGTGTTATTAGGTTGGGTTCCTGGACTTTTGAGATATGAAGTTAATGAAAGCGGTGATCATCTGGCTAAAAAAGGGATAAACATGCCTCTTATTCGTTAAATACAATTTCTAACATTGGACAGAGAAACTTCTGATAAATTATTCAGCAGAGTAGGCTTAAGACTTTTTACTTTACAAACCACTGTAGCCAGAGATGTAACTTAAACAAAATTGGTCGCTCTGTGATCATTACCGTGAAACGGATAGTGAAAATTCAGCACATATTCTTTGTGAATGCCCTGCATTAGACAGAAAACAGCTACAATTTTACATTCTACCGAAACGTGGCTATGCTTTCTCGAAGCAAAACTGCTTATAAATAAATGTCAGCTATTTATATCAACGTGAGTTTGAAACAACATGTCCGCCATTCATTCGTCACCACTGTTCATCCACCATGCCAGAGCAACAATGTCCATGTAGTATCGAATGATTTAAACCCACCGAATTTCTCGTAGATTCGACCCATCGATAAATACTTGGCGATTGTGAAATATAAATTAAAGAGTGGTGAAGTGGTGCTATTGCAAAAAATCCTTTTTGTGGCGATACGATATTGAGTTTCGGCAGGGTCATTTGAAAAATCTTTTTTATGTTAAGCGATAACTTATTTTTGATACTCAACTCATTTAAATTGTTTAGGTCATTTTGTAGTAAAAGAATATCTGAAAAGCATGAAATCTAAAGGGTGTTTTTTTAGAGGTTAGGTTTTCAAGATGAAATAAAACGTATATAATTTAATGTTATGGCCAAGAATTTAGCTTTATTATAAAGATAAGGGTTTGCCATTATGTTTTAAAAATCATTTCGGGCAAGTGGCCGCCGCGGCTTGCTCGAATAAATTCCAGCCGAGAGGCCCAATTTTCGACCACTTTTTGCAGCAATTGAGGCCGTATGTCAGCAATAACGCGCCGAATATTCTCTTCCAAGACGTCAATCGTCTCGGGCTTATCTGCGTAGACAAGCGACTTCACATAGCCCCACAAGAAATAGTCCAGCGGTGTTATATCGCACGATCTTGGAGGCCACGCCACAGATCCACGGCGCGAGATAATGCGCTCACCAAAAGTTTCCTTCAATAAATCGATTGTTGCGTTGGCTGTATGGCATGTAGCGCCGTCTTGTTGGAACCAAAGGTCGTCCACATCAGCATCGTCCAATTCAGGCACGAAAAAGGCATTAATCATGGCTCTATAGCGCTCTCCATTGACTGTAACATTATGGCCGGCTTCATTTTTAAAGAAATATGGACCAATGATTCCCTCTGCCCATAGAGCACGCCAAACAGGGACTTTTTGAGGATGTAACGGCGTCTCAGCAATGGCTTGTGGATTATGTTCACTCCAAATGCGACAATTTTGCTTATTGACATACCCATTCAACCAACAGTGAGCTTCGTCGCTGAACAAATTTTCTTCGATGCGTCGCGCGAGCCGAACCATTATTTTCGTAATAAATTTGCACGATTTGCAAACGTTGTTCAGGTGTAGGTCTATTCATTATGAAATGGCAAACCAAACTGAGCATAAATCAAGTGATAGCTGTCAAAAAGACCTTCTACGAAAAAAGTAGTGCCAACTTGAAAACCTAACCTCTAAAAAAAAAACCCTTTAGTAATTCGCGCTAATATCGATCCAAGGTACAAGGTTTGATTGAAAAGTAATGAGCCTTCCCGCGCGGAGCGTCTGCCAAGCGATCAACCGAATCGGCTGGTGGGGGAAAATGATCGTTGGACCTTCCCCTTCCACTAGAAATCGGTCCCAGTTCGCTGGCAATAGCGGTGCAGTCAACATCGCTCCGCGCATGAAAGTTGTTTTAAAAGTGTGTTAGGATTTTGCAGTGGCGAAAATGCAGCAATCGTAGGAGCAACGATACTCGATCAAATTTTGCCTAAAGCTAAACAGTTTGTACCTCCAGGAAGCACTGTAAACGCGGCATTTTACAAAGAAGTGCTCCTTCGGCTGAAATACGGTATGGCCCGGGTTCAGCCCGACCTCGTCAGCAATTCGACCCTTCATCACCTCTGCATTGGCCAAGATGGGGGTTCCGGTGCTTCCCCACCCTCCCCACAGCCCAGACCTGTCCCCTCCGGACTTCTTCTTGGTCCCGCGCCTGAAAAGAAAACTGAAGAGGAGGCGTTTCGACTCCATCGAGGCGATCCAAAAAACTGTGACAGCTGAATTAAACGCGAATCCGGCGGATGAGTTTAAAAAATGTTACCTGCAGTGGAAGGACCGCTATCAGCGGTGTATTGACGCTCAAGGGTCCTATTTTGAAGACTATTGGTTGTATAAGCCAAAAGGTTTAATAAAACTGCTTAAAAAAAATAAGGCTCATTACTTTTCAATCAAACCCTATATAAGGTTTTGGTCATAAAAAGAGACTGTTCTTCAATTAACTAAAAGTTTTCGGCAGCATGAAACTGACAAAACGAGTATGAGCCTCCATTCAGACAGACATTTGCCACATGAGACATGAACAATTTTCGCCAAAACTCATTTTCACCCTGAAACGTTTTTTATTAACATTTGATCAATTTCAATGCGTTTTTAATTTTTTTAAACATAAATTTTCTTCCCTTGGCACTGCTAACGCATTAGGGTTGCCCGCTTCTTCTTTAAATAGCCAATTTTGTATTTGCAAATAATGCATTTTCTACTTTCCTCATTAATAATGATGTTATCTTGATTTTAGTTTGAGTTCAGTTATTCCCTAGACTTTGGCCCTTTTCAATGTATTTTAACTGGAAAAAGCACAAAAAAGTACAACAAAACATAACAAACGAAGTATTTGCCTAAATATGCTTAACGACATAACATAAACCAGTTCGTAGTCATTACTCATCTGGTGGGAAAGTTTGAACTTCATTAAAATTTTGACTTCGCTTTGTAGGTTGTGGCTTTTTGCTATAACTGGCGTTGTAGATTTACGTTTTTTACTAGCTAGTTTTTTAATCATAAAATACTTTTTAATAGCTTAATTAGCTAAAAACACCTCTCAATAATTATATAATCTATGTGCATATCCTAAACTAAGACTTGAATATTTTTTTAACTAAGCCTATTTTTTATGTCTTTACAGGTTTGTACACCATTGCTCTTCTGCTTTAGTTATCTGTGCCAAGATGTGTCAGCTGGTAATTAAATTTGTTTACTCACAGAATAAATTTTGTTTTTGCTGAACATTGTAGTTTATACATTTGTTTGTGTACATGTATGTCTCCATATGCAAACAATGGCTTATTCAAAAGAAAATGCATTTCAATTAGTATTTTTAATTTAGCTTAAAATGTTTTGTCAGAAAACCTTATGGTCAAGGCTTCTAATAAACCTAAACAATTTGGAAGATATGCGACCGATGATGAAAACATAAGCAACTTGAAGTTTTTTTTTTAATTCATTTTGCTTAATACAAAGTATAGGTATTTATATATTTTATTGAATATATTAAGAAAAAGTTTGGTGAACTGTATACCTAAAAAAATTCTGAAAATTCAGGTTAAAAGTTAAAAATTTTGATGAAATTTCTAAAAACTTAAAATATGCTCTAAGTATGAAAATCAAAATCTGGTTATAATCTTTAATTTAATATTTGCATAAGTTTTTCTATAAATTTGTATAAAGTTTTTCGGTGTTATGTGAAGTATATTTTTATATAAAAAATGTAATGTTTATAATTATACAATGGGGTATATGCGGCTACCAGACGGCCAACTACTTACTATAACATATGAATATGGGGTTCGAATTAAAAATTACCAACTTTAAATACGTAAAAAATGTATACATATTTACAGGCTAAAAATCTTTCTGGGATTTTGTTACGGTTTTTGTTTCATCAAGGTTTCTTGCACAGCGATTTTATTCTTTTTCTTAACAATATTTGAATTTTTATTTTATTTTTATAATTATTACTTTTTTCTAATTACCTACATTTCCAGTCATTAAAAATCGTTTCCTTTGCACACTTTCTATTGAGCCATACTAAGTTGTTTTCATTAGGGTAATGACCATCTATAAAATTATCTCATTTCGAATACACTTTGTTATGCCAAGTTATATGAACTGACGAAAGCTTTCGCAAAACTTAACTTTTAACGAATGCCGCTTGCTAAGCTTCTGCCAAGTGGTATTTTCATTAGTTAAAATAAATACTTAATAAATAAAAAATAAAATTTAGAAAATCATTCCCCAATTTACACAGGAAATTGTAGTAAAGCAGCAAGTTTTACAGCCATTTAGTAAATGGCCGAAGTAAAGAGCGCCGCAATCAAAGCATAGCAAAAAAATGGCAAAGTGGGATAAATACAAGTACGAGTAATAGCATTAGCGTAGGGGCACACCTCAGTTTCGTCTTTCACTTTTCATTTGACGCCTATTTATTATGTTTCTAGTGAGCCGAGCGAGTTCGCTTCTTTAAAGCCAATTAAGCTGCAACTGCTTACATACATACAAGCATACACCCATATACTATGCCTTAATTCACTTCACTTCAGTTCGCTTCACTTAGTTGACTTACGGGCGTACTTAAAAATGATTCGAGGATTGGCAACTCTGCTGCTGGCTGATAGCAAAAGTGCGCGCAACCAACAGCTTAAGCATGCAGACGATTCGAGATATTCCACTAAAGTACACGCATACTAACAAATATGCATATCCGTACATGTCTACGTATGTATGTGAAATCTCTACTCCGCTTGACCGTTGGATATTGTGATTAAATACGAGTAGTTGTGGTGGCAATGCCCGACAATTTGGGTGAGTGACAGCGGGCAACAAAGCCAGCGCCACCGCCGCAGCAGCAATAGTCGTGCAACCAATGAGCCATTAACCAAATTATACTAAACACTCATTAAAACCGAAGCAGAAAAATACGAAATATACAAGTGCACCTACTCTTGTTGTTGTTGCTGCTGAAGTGATTTTTGTAATTGCTTCTTAGGCAGTAAACTTTTTTACAATTAGAAAGTACAGCTTTAACTAAAAGTAAATATGTACACTTAAGTTTTTGCTTAAGTAAGCGTAGTGCAGTTGTGTACTTTTCACACATTTCAAAAACGCGCATAAATTATACGATTTTCAAAATATGGCAAGCAATGTAATGAAATGAACAATGGCGTCAGATTTTGAGTACAGTTTTTATGGACTGTTGAATTTCGCAACGAAATTGTTGGAATATAAACTATGCTATGCTGGTTAGTTTCGAAACTAAAACATAACGAATGTTGAGTGTTGAATTCTTTCGCCATATAAAAATGCAATATTGCTTCCATGCCGTAAAACTGTATGTGTTTGTGCAAAAAATTTAAGAATTGTTTGTAATATTGTGCAAAGATTTATGGCATTTCGGCTTATGGTTACACACACTGGGTTAAATAACTATAATAAAGTCTCATTGGCAAATTCTGACCATAAATTTGTCCTTATTTATTTTAAGTAGTTTGTTTATGAAATCGTAGTTCATTCTCCTACAAACCCCATATAAATTCAAGCTTCAAACTTCGTTCAAAATTTAAAAAAGTTCAACAAATTTGAATAAAAATTTTACAATTTTTACACAGAATTTTTTGAAAATGTTGAGCATGCAGTTTCATAGCCCATCGAATTTCGATATAAAAAAGTGCTAGTTCTAGTGCTTCAAAAATTTCATTGATTTGTATAATTTTGTTTACCGGTGTGTTGGCTGCTTTCTTCCATACCTGTTGAAAAAAATGCGCTAGAGAGCCAGCAAAAAAATTGTAAAAAATTGGCCCGATTTTGGAGCAATTTAAAGCATGTCTATGTAGAAATAGGATTGAACGGACTAAAAAGTTGTATAAAAATTGTAACTTACAATTTGAAATTTGAAGAAAATTTATAGATTTTTTTTTAACTAATGGTTACATGACTTTTGTTGTTGTATAAACCATAAAAAGTAAATAACATAATCAAAACTTTGCAATATATCGCGCTGCTTTTATTCTGAGTTGTTTCTGAGCACAGCTGTATATAAGAAAACTTTCACGATAGAAGTGCACTCAGAACTTTAATTGTGCCTATCGAGAAAGCATTGGTATAGAGAAACACTTTTTCTAAAATTTATTGATCGCAATAAGTTGACAGTAACTGTGTGAGTACCCAAGTCTGGGTGTGCTACGACATGGAATGCTGAGGAGATTCTCAATGAACAACTTGGTAAAAATTGCAGGAAAGTAAATAGATAACATAGGCAGATGGTTTCAAGGCAGATCAAGATGATTTGACTAAATAACAACAGTGGTTTTACTAGTGGTGTACCAAAATGGCACCTTTTGTGTTAATTGAATCCGGGGCGTGTCACCCAGACAGCACCTCAACCAACCAACCTTAACCATCATTTAAGCGGAATAAAAAACGTTAACCAATATCAGCTTTGAGCCACCTGTGGGGTTAGTTAAGTTTCCTATTAGTTGGTTGGTTGGTTTAAGTGGTGATTCTTCCAGAATCCAACTAGCGCTTTCGCACCATTTTGATGCCACATCCTCGTTACCAACTTGTACCTATTAGTACTTTTATATAAGTATATGGGTGTAATCATCAATTACGAGTATACTGGCTAAAAAATTATTAATTATTTACTAGGCCATTCAATGAAAAATCGGTTCACGAATCCGAAAACCTAGTTTTTTTCTGTCATGCTTTTTTTTTTTGCTCAATCTGCAAAATGTGTACTTAAAACTAAGACATTTTATTAGAAATGTATGGAAAGCACCCAGTAGTGCAACCATTCCCTAAATTTTTGCTTATTAGCATAAGTCTTTTGTTAACTTACTCTTCAGTCCGTTAAAGGAGATTAGATTGAGAGTTATATCTGTAATTAAAGGGCTTGTGAGTCTTTTATTGTAAGATGTGGCAAACTTTTATATTTCTTTAGCTATTGTGTGAAATTTGGGACCACGATGTATTTAGGCAATTGTGATGTAATATGATGCATTTTTAATCATTCTTAAGGCTCGTTAACTGGAATTTTTGGAGTATTTTGATGTTAGCAACAGTGCCCCAGAGTTGTTTGCAATAGGTCCATATTGGCTTTAAGAGAGCTTACTTTTGAGAGAAATATGAGAATTTTGAGTTAACCAGTACAGGTTTCGGCGTTTAATTCCAAGAGCTTGACGTTTGGTGAAAATATGCGTTTTCCTTGTAAGCTCGAGGTGCGTGCCAAGATATTTTTTAACATTAACCTGGGGAATAATTTCATTATTCAGTTTAGCGGGTGGGCAAACGTTTCGTTTGAGTATAAGGGCAACTTGAGCACATTTTGTCTCGTTGCCTTTTATTTTCCAGTATTTCATGTAGTTGCAAAAGTATCACCAAGCAACCGTCTCTATATCAGCAAAAAAAGGGTATATGGAACTTTTTTTTAGATTTTCGAGTGTATGCGACCGATAGGAATTGAATGATCGGTTCTTGGCTTTTATTCTTATTTTTATTTTTGACTGTTAACTAGTGTTATTGCGCAGTAACATAAATTTCTAAATCGAAATAAAATGGACCAAAAATAGGACATTTTAAAATATCTCGACCCGAGCACCAGCTGAAGAGTCAAATGTTCAGGATAATAAGTAATCTATAGCCCGCTAAAAGAATTTCTCTCTACCTCTCGTCTCGTCAATTGAAAAGGCAGCAGACCTAACTTGTGTTACTACTGGAACCAACTCCAAGGTTAACTTTTACATAGATAGTCAGGCAGACATCAAAGCAATTACATCGTTTAATAGTAAGTTAGTTCTTCAGAGCAGGCAGACAGTAGAATTATAAGCTGCATTTCATCAATTGGGTTCCGTAAGGGCATTGAAGAGAATGAGATAGTAAACAATATAGCGAAAAACGGAGTATCTGTATCTTGGGATCTTATTACCGAAATACCAAAGGAAATACGAACATTGTATAACGAACTAGTTGAAAATATGATCAGAAAATTCAGGATAAGATGGGAAAGTAAATGTGTAAACAAGAGGATCGTAGTTGTACTCGGTTTATACTATCACTTATACGAAGAGATTGCAGAACTATAATAGGCGTGCTAAGCAGCCTGCTAAGTAGCGTACTTGTAAACATACGCATAAGACAGGAACCTTGAACAGCGATGAATGCAGGAAACGCAGGCAGCAGGGCTCAAGAGAAACTATGGATTATCTTCTTTGCGGATGTTCTGCGTTATTCAAAACACGCTTAAAAAATCTAAGCGCACCACAGTTTGATGGATTGGAAGATATTTCAGCAGTATTTCTCCTTAAATTCGCAATAGAAACAAGCACCATGCGAGTGAACTATTTCAAAACGTTTGACTAGTGAACTCCATCTGGTATCACTATGGATCGAACCGATCTGTGTGTGACTGCAAGTAAATTCATGCTAATTACTCTGCTCTGGAGATTAGCGAGTTCAAACAGACAACTGTTACAGTAGATACCCCTCCATGAAATTCCCCTTCTTTGTAAGTGCTAGTCATTTTCCATGCTCACTATTTTATTAATTTTCAATAAAGAAGAAGCATGCCACCATGTCTAGCAACCGCACAATCGTAGCACAGCCCCCACGCTATTTCTTGATGACTTAATGTAATTAAGACTTTGGATTTGGTTATACCAGTGTATTGTTTTCCCCTCAGATGGTTAATTGTGTCTTCGAAGTATAGTAACACAAAAAATCGTACAAAAATTAATTTTTCTTCGTTAAAAATATTTTTCTGAAAAAAAAACGTATTATGAAAAGGAAGGAAAAATTAACGAGTGCGAAACAATACTTTTGCGAAGGAAATATTTTCTTCGTACGTAGCTCTATTCCCGGTGAGCCCCATACAAAAGTACTTATACCACATACCATATATATGTAGATACAGTTATATCTTTGCTTGGAGTTTGCCAACAACATTCACATCGCTATTGAAAATACTGTTCGGAAAATGAGCACAAAAGCACAGAATAATGAACAAAACAAAAAAACATTAAAAAGACAAAACAATGAACACAATTGAGATTTTTAACAAAACAATTTATTGTTTACCAAAAGTAGACAAATCGTCGAAACTAATCATGAAAACACATACAAGCATACATTACACACATACATTCATACTTAGGCCGCATAGCGGACCACCCGTTGCTTGAGGTATTGCGTATAGTGCCCCTGAGGAGCTGCCACTGGCCGCCAGTGCTAATCGAATTGTCTGCTCGTGACTGCGCCGATGACAGAGGTGGAGGCGCTGCAATGTAAATGTGCGAACGCGGCCAAATTTGCAAACATTGCAAACAAATTACAACGAAGTGAGTGAGTGCGCTCAGCAGTTGAGTAGCCAGCTGTTGGCCCCTATTTTCTATTTGTGTACACATATACACATGCACGTATGAGCACAGTTCGGTTGAAGTGTGCCGCATTCATGCATATCATGCAACATCAGCATGCCACACGCCCCAACTGTAACCAATTCGCGAACAGCAAATTGTGCGTGTGATTTATGCGAACGTTGAAGGTGGCAAGGTCAACAGCGTCGGATTGTGGGCACGAATGAGCGGTATTGCAGAAGAGCTGACGGCGCATAGATAGTAATTGATTTGGCAAATGAAAAAAAGTAGATGAGTAGTTCAACTGATTTGTGTGTTCAAGATGAATGATGTGTTTGAAGAGCAAAATCTATTCGGTTTGAATTTTTCTATTAACACCGAAAACTAGTAAATTTTAGGATAATAAGCGATTAGTGAAGCGATTTTTTTTCTACTTCAAGAAAAACGCCTAGAGGTGAACAAAATGAAAGGGTGGAATTGAACAGTCGCCTTAGAATTAACTGGTCATGTGTTAAGTATGTAAAAATTCACGATTGCTATGATGGAAAGTTATATCACTCATTGTTGAACCTTAAGTAAGTATTTCAGTTAAATTCAGTTAATGAGTATTTGAAATTGACGGCTGTTTAGGGCTTCATTGGTGGAAATCATATGACACATCCATAAAACTATGTAAGAAATAAAAAAATTTTAGAACCCTTCCTTAAAACCATATAAACTCAAATTTCAAACATTGCTTAAGATTTACGGAAATTCAAAATTTCAAACTTTTTAACCAGAATTTAAAAAACTTAAAGACAAATTAAAATAAAGAAAAATATAGTCCATTAAATTTCCGTACAACAAAGTGTAAATTTCATGTGGTTCAAAAATCATGTTGATTTATGAGAGAAAAATTTCCTGGGGGTTTGTGTATTTTCCCCATATAACGAATGTTCAAAATTTTTTGGATTGGTTGGCATATGTTCGGGTAACAGTTCTCAATAACAGCTTCCACAGCAGGCAATTTTAAGCCCTCGAATGTATTTCTGCTATGAAAAAAGCTTCTTATAAATTGTTTTCCAATAACAGGTCGTATCTATCGCTATCAAGAGATGATTAACGATTTTTTATGGCCGGAATCGGATGGTATTGATTTGGACAACGTTTATTTTCAAGAAGACGGCGCGTCCATGCCACACAAGCAACGAAACCATTGCTCTTTTACGGGAAAAGTTTCTGGACCGTGTTATCTCTCGAAGAGGTACTTACAATTGGCCACCGAGTTCTTGTGATTTGCCACCTTGTGACTTTTTTCTTTGAGGCCACGTGAAAGAGAAGGTCTACGCCAACAGCCCAGGGTCGATTCAAGACTTCAAAGATGGAATTCGTGAGGCTATCGAGGACATTGAAATAATGAAATAAACATCCGATCCTTTATATTAAAAAATAGCATTTTTCTTTGAATATCAAAATAATACGTCTTATTAGACAACCCATAGTTGTAAAAGCTTTCAGCTGTAGGCGTCAAAAAACTATTGGTTTCTTTGTTTGTAAGATAACATCAAGAAGCGCATCACAAATGAAAGGTGAAGCTCGGTCATAGATTAACGAAGAGTATTTGAAAAATCGCAAAAGATGATAAAAATTATGGTCACACCAGAAAATGATTACTATTCCATCCATTAACAGCACATATAAAAGTACTGTTATATTACTTCGCATCATTTGTCTGTAATTGTAAATAGCGATTAATTCTACTAAATGATCCACAATTTATAAATAATAATACTGCATTTTATTCTTGAACTACCATTTTCGTATTTAATAGCAGTTTATGGAAATATACGTAGGAGTATACTTAAAAGACTTAGTTACATTCCTTTCGAATAATTCTTACAATTTATAATAATAACAACTATTGGGTTGCGGTCAATCAAATTTTTCTAAAAGTGTAGTTTAGAAGTCGTTTCGTACTACCAATGGCGAAAACAAACAAATTATTCTTTAGAGATCTGCTACAATAAATAGCCACTTTTGATAAAGTACTACTATTGGATTGCAAAGATTTCATGGCAATGCTAATTCTTGCTTCTTTAAATGCTAATTAATGACTGACTTTATTGAATGTGAACAAAAACTTACATTGTATTTGCATAGTTATAATTTAAAGTACATATTCATTTAACACTATTTGCTACGAACTACTTTGCCTCCACAAAAGTTTCCCTGCCGCATGGTTTTTTTACTAGCATTTTTCTATTTTGTTTATAATTAATTTTAATTTATTTTCTTTAGAAGTGAATTTAATGACTACAAATAACCGTTTAAGCAATAACTCTCTTATGTATATATGTATGTATATATATAATTGGCTGGACATCCTTTTTTGGGGAGCTGCTCCTGTTTGTGGCATGCGTCTGGATTTGTTCCACAAATGGAGGGGCCTACAGTTTCAAGCCGATTCCGAACGGCAGATATTTTTTATGAGGAACTTTTTCATGGCAGAAATACACTCGGAGGTTTGCCATTGCCTGCCGAGGGCAAAAACCGACTAGAAAACACGTTTTCTTCACTTTGGTCTTTCACCGAAATTCGAACCTACGTTCTCTCTGAATTCCGAATGATAGTCTCGCACCAACTCTTTCGGCTACGGTGGGCGCTAATCTCGGTTACTTTAGCTAATTTAAGATCTATTCACATACATTACCAGAATAATTAAGCCCGTTTTTGAAAAAGGTAAAAGTCCACCAAACAAACACTTAGTGGTAATTTTAGTGAGGTTTTATCCTAGTTTTAAATTTGTAATAAAATAAAAATAATCCTGCAATACATTTTTTGAGTATTTGACAGTGTTCAATCTTAAAGAAATACGCCACACTTGCACCTGATTTCTTTTAATCAAAATAAAAAAAGTAGACAAAAAAAGTAACAACATGTGAAATTAATTAAGTAATAATCACAGAAACACTAAGAAACTAATTTTTTGAAGCTGTATTATTATTAACAGACAGAAATTAAAAACAAACAAATACAATAGCAACGCAAAAAAGTGGTATGCGCGAACAACCCAACTGCTACGGACTGTCTAGTAAGAGAGTAGGCCCTTATAATTAGGAGAACCACGACAATAGACAATATCTCGCACAAAGAAGCGCATAAAAAGGTTCTTGAAAACATATTTGAACTGCTCGATAACTACAAACAACAATTTCCACTTCTCTAAAAGGAAGCATCAAACCTTATGCATAATACAACCTCACCACAAAGAGCCTTGCAACTATACAAAGGCTTTGCCAGCTCCAAAATGGACTACGATGCATCAACCTCTGTATATATGTAATATATATTTTTTGGTATCTGATTATCAAAGCAAAAAAACCGAATTACTGTAGTCTAGTAATCGTTATTTCACAAAAATAGTATGCAGAAACTTTTCCAGTGCGTTGCATCTCATACAATCAAGTTGCTTTTAAATGAAGTGAATTGAATGGAAGCACAAGAGTCTTTATGGGGCTAAAGGGCAGCGACTCTAATAAAGAATACAGATGCAAACGTCTGCAGTCCTTATTATTTTACTCTTAGATTTATTTTGATCGAACGCATCACTTTCCCTTAAAGTCGTTTTACATAAACTAAGAGCGGCGCAAGAATGGATGATGTTATGCTTCCGCTCAAGTTTGCTGCATTAAATTACCTAAAAGTAATTTAGCTCGATAAAGAGATTCAGCTTCAAGAAGTTTTCCGATAATTTCTTGAAAAAAGACTGTTTATATTATATATCTTCCCGTAAATATTGCAATTTTTTTTTTCGTACATACGTAAACCATCAGAACTGTCTTATGTTTTCTTACAAGAACCAAATATTCACCACAGAAAAATCATAAATTATTCCGAATCTTGCTTGTGACCTACTCATTAACGTTGTTTACTTGGGTTTGGTATCTTTAAAGGCGGAAAAGGCATGAAATATTTTTCTTTCAGAGGGGCGATGATTTTTGGATATTCTAAGGAATATCCAATATGTAAATTACTATTATTTCCGTTTTGTTTTTGTTCTAATTTTTTCTTGCACAGTTTCTCTTCGTCTAAGTCTCTTTGTGAACAACGCGAAGATCGACCAAGCGAATAGCTTTCGAATAATATAGGAATTTTTCATTATAAATATATGTAAACAGTGTTTTTTTTTTAAAGATACAGTGCACTCGCGATAACTCGAACTAATTAAAACAGGCGCTGTTCGATTTATCGAATTTGTTCGACTTATCAATTGAGTGTGCTATGTTAAAAAAACAGTCATTGATATCGATTTTTCGATCGATTGTTGAAAATGGAAGCCAGTAGAAAATTTCTGTAGTATAGTTTCGTTATACGAATTACATTTTGGTCCATTGGCTGGATCAATGGTGTCACATTCGGCGGCATAAACATAGTTAAAATTAAACCATCCTCGGACTTTAATTCGATTCCGTTGGGATGTGATGGGGCATTATCAATTAGAAGAAGAGCCTTCTCAGGTAGTCCCCCATCTTTCAAATATTTTCTTACCTAAATATTAAAGTCATTTAACTTGGTTAAAAAAATTGTTTTAATGAATCTGGATTTTACCTGCGGCACGAACGAATTATGAAACCAGTCTTTGAAAATCGCCGAAGTCATCCAGGCTGATTTGGAATTTTTGTACTCCACCGGACAGTTAAAATTTTTGAAAACACGAGGATTTCTTGCTTTGTCAATAACGAGAAGTTTAAGCTTATGGTTGCCGGTAGCGTTAGTGCAAGCCATAAATTGCCTTATCTTTCTTTTTTATAAGACTTATGGTGGACTTGGCTACCCCATATTCCTTCGCTAGAGAAGTAACACTACGTCCACGTTTAAATTTGTTAAGGACTTCAGCCCTCTCTTTTAATGTTAAACACTTCAACCTTTTACGATCCATTACTCACGTGCACTGATACACTACAAATGACAAATTTAAAGCAATTTGGTCAATGCAAGATGTTGTTCCCAGAAAACTAACGGGATATTAACGCCGAAATATTCATATGGACAATACACTAGTATACAAATAATTTATATACATATACTATTACATATGTATGTATGTACAAAATGTACATGTTTGAAAAGAATGTGTGTACAAATAAATTTGTTTTTTTGTTCGAGTTATAGCGCTTTTTTATTGTTCGAGTTACAAAGAAGTCAATAGGGGGAAAAATGTGTTCGAGTTAGCACGTCGTTCGACTTAGCGGCTATTCGAGTTACCGCGAGTGCACTGTACTTCAAAATTCTTCAGCCTATTTTTTGTAAAAAACTATGTAAATGCAACTCTACAGTTAAAATATTTAGTCAATTGGTCAAAATTTGTTGGAGTTATAAGCACGGCCGACTTATGATAAAGAAAGGATTTTTGAAAAAAAAGCGTTTAAAGTTTAAATTGAAAATATAAGTGTTTATACATTTTTTTCACCTTAGTACAATATAATTTTTAGGCCATTATTTAAGCATTTTTTAAAGAAAGTAATTGGATTTTTCCAAAATTCGCTATTTTAACGCTAAAAATATTTGAAAACTTTGCATATATTACCGGCCACAGCAGTGCCTGAAATAAATCCGGTGCAACTTACATACCAAAATCTTTTATTTCACAGTTTACAGTTTACTTCTATGAACCTTAATGTTTTTCTTTTCATAAGTACTCGGGGTAGTTTTTTATTTTTCAATTTTTGTTACATTTTTCAATAAGTTCGACTAAGTAATTAATTCCTTTTCAACGTCAAATTGTTGCCCTTGAAATCCAAATCGAGCGCATATATTTATTTCATAATCATTTTCACGCTTGCCAAAGTCATTTTCCATCATTCAAATTGCATAATTTGGGCAACAATGTCATTTGTTGTTTTTTAAGTGCCAATGGCAGCACATAATTTGTGTTTAAGTGCATAATAAGTCCACTTATGAGCTACCTCAATTATACTTATGCTCAATTAAATTATATGCCTACGAAGAGCAAAGCAACAAATGAATGTTCAAGTCGTTGAAAGTCGAAACAAAAGCAACAGATTGAAAACACTTTGCTCAAATGAAGCAATTTGCTTTGAAAGTACCATAAATGTCACACCCACGCTGCGGCAGGTGAAGAGTCGCATTGTTGAGTGGCAATTCTCCGCCCCTTTACTTAGCCTTGTCACTCAAGCTTATCAATTAGTAACAAGTTTTCTACACTAACAATTGGTAATTAAGAAGCAGCGTTGACAAATGTGTTTATAAGCATTTACAAGTAATTAAAGCCAAACATGCATATGTATGCGTGCACGCATACATGTATGTATACGAATATGTATATGCACACATTGGCGATTAGTATTCATGTGACGAAAGCTTTTTTTTGTTTACTCGGTAGGTAGCTCCATTCACATTTTCGTTTTGCTGAAAGACTCCTCAAGTGCAATTAAATATGTATGCACTCGTACGTATAGCAAATGTCTCATTTTTTCATCATTTTTGTTGATTGCTTAATAACTAACTAGTGGCGTAGTTTTTTGCCAAATTTGCATGAGGTTTTGCCTAATTCTTTTGCGCTTTTATTGAGCTACAAGCTAATTAGCTGTCAAGCGTTTGCCGCACGCACCGTTGCGTCATTAAGGTTGTTATTGCCGATTTGCTTTGCATGTTTTTTTTGTTTTTTATTTCAAATAATATTTTTTCGGCTGATTCGTTGTTAGATCATTATGTTGGGAGATTTTAAGGGATTATATGGATTTGAAAATTAGTTTTTCAATCCCATTAACTAATACTAAATGTCCAGAATACTCACCCAAAGGTGAGGTATTAGGTATTAGGAGATAGAGCCTAGGCAAGTTCTACCCATTAAGCCATAACAAGCTGGTAACGAGGATGTGGCAACAAAATGGCGCGGAAGCGCTAGTTGGATTCTGGAAGAATCACCACTTTAACCAACCAACCAACCAAGCCAGGTTGATGATATGAACATTTCAATCAAGTTTTTCTCAAGGCTCTAGTTTGAACCTGAGTTGACAAGAGCTTTATTTTGAGGAATAAAAGGAAGTGAGATCTCAATGACTTAATTTTCAAAAATGTTTAAAGAAATTAATTTACTAAACCGAGCGACAAAAATTATCCTATACACGTAAAACTATGCATTCTATAGAGCTGCATATTCAGTTTTTTAATTTCTCACCAATTAAATGTTTTAAAAGACTTTAATGTTTCAAAGGGCTTAGGTAGCGCAAATTTAATCATTTGGAGGCTAGGTGAATATATTTTGAGGTTAATAGGCATTAAAAAAGAAAATACAATTAAATTATTTATAATAAATATAGAGCAAAGAAACAACTGAAATTAAAGCTTGCTGATTTTAAAAACCAGACTTTTAGCTCGTTTATTAAGAACCTTGAACCCACTAAAAATGATGATCACAGTCTTTGGAAAGCTACCAAATACCTTAAGCGACCAACCAAACGTAAAGTAGCAGTACGAGATTCAGTCGGCGTATGGTGTAGGAGTGACGAAGCCAAAACAGAGGCATTTGCAAAACACCTCTTTGAAACTTTTCAACCTAATTCCGTAGGTACCAGCAGTGATGAAGTAGAGATATTGAACTTTCTCGAATCTCCATGTCAAATGGACTTACCAATCAGTAAGATATCAAATAATGAAGTTACTACAGAAATTCATAGATTAAATAACTACAAATCACCTGGATATGACTACATCGATAGCAAAGTAGTTAAGGCTCTTCCTGAAAAAGCTATACAATTCCTAACCATAATATACAATGCTATTCTTAATTTATACCATTATCCCACCCAGTGGAAATGTGCCATTGTGGTCATGGTACCAAAACCCAATAAACCCGAGAATAGTGTCAAGTCTTACCGTCCTATTAGTCTGCTGGTAACATTTTACAAAATATTCGAAAGAATATTTTTGCAAAGAATGTTGCCTGTAATTGAGGATCATAACATCATACCTGAACATCAGTTTGGGTTTAGAGTAAGACATGGTACACCAGAGCAGTGCTACAGGGTCGCAAATGTAATTACAGCTGCACTGGAAGAGAAAAAATACTGTTCTGCAGCCTTTTTAGATGTTGAACAAGCATTTGGCAGGGTATGGCACCAGGGACTTCTGTTCAAAGTAAAAAAGATATTACCAGCACATTTCTATCTGGTACTTAAATCTTATTTAAGTGACAGACACTTCTATGTAAGGTACGGGGATGCCTCATCTGAAATTTATAACATTAATGCCGGTGTACCCCAAGGTAGTGTCTTAGGTCCTGTCCTTTATACTGTATTTACAGCTGATATGCCCAATTCAGAAAAAGTAGAAGTAGCAACGTTTGCTGATGATACAGCATTTATCGCTTATAACGAGTCCCCTGTAGAAGCTTCATATCTTTTGCAAAATCAACTCCAAATTTTGGAGTCTTGGCTTAACAAATGGAAAATAAAAGTTAATTCCGAAAAATCTACACATGTCACTTTTACATTAAGAAGAGAGCAATGCCCTGCTGTATTTTTAAATAATAAACAAATTCCCACTAGTGACAGAGTTAAATATTTAGGGATGCATCTTGATCGACGCCTCACGTGGAAAAGTCACATTCAGGCTAAGCAACAACAACTAAAAATTAAAACTACACGTATGCACTGGCTGCTTGGCCGTAACTCTCAACTTAGCCTAGAAAACAAAATACGGATCTACAAAGCTATTCTGAAACCCATTTGGACCTACGGAATACAGCTATGGGGAACTGCTAGCAACTCCAATGTGGAGATCTTGCAACGTTACCAATCGAAAACATTGCGAAGCCTTGTTAATGCCCCTTGGTTTATTACCAATGAATCTATCCATAAGGACTTAGGTATTCCTTTTGTAAAGAATGAAATTCGAAAATATAGTACTAGATATCTGAAACGATTATCTAATCACATAAATCCAGCTGCTATTTGTTTATTAGACACAACCAATGAAACTATACGGTTAAAACGCAATCATATATTAGACTTGCCATTCCTCTAGTATGAATCTACTCAACCTATAAACTTTAAGGTAAAATTAAGTAAGTTAATCTTAAGTGATAATATTAACAAACAATGAATTTAAGCAATCTTGAAGTACTAATTAATTTTAATAATTTAAGAACGAACTGTACAAGTTAATAAGCTGTTGTAATTTCTATGTAGATTTGCACAAAAGCAAAACTACCGCTGCCATTATCTTATAAGATCTAATTTGCTGAATGTCTTATAGTAGATAGATTGCAAATAAAGTAAGTTATAAAAAAAAAAAAAAAAAATAATAATAAATATTCAAAAATTTCAATAGGTGAAAAATAGGAAAATGAAAAGTCCATCTCAAGAAATTCAGAAATTTTATTGTATTAAACTCAATAAAGGCGCTAGTAATAGGGGCATTTCGAGCATAAATGGATTCTGTTTTCGTATTACAAAATAAAAATAAAATATTTCGAGTGATTGAAATATTTATTTTGACATTTACGCGCTCTATTGCTTATCTGTTGGTATACTGCAGCTGTCTAGTTTACAGGCGTTAAATATGATTGTCATACCACGTCATTAGAAAAAATTGTAAATCTTTTGAAAAGGTCATTAATTTTGCGCCACCTTGCATATTCATATATCAGATGAGAGAGGAAATATTCAGTTATAAAAAAATGCGTTTACATTTCACCAGATCAAACATAAAATTTTTGTAGTATGCATTGCTTATATTTTATTTGAATGCAAAACTATTTTTTTACATTTTTATAAAACAGAAAGTAGAATAAATTTGAAAGAAATAAAACATCTACATCTTTTTTTGTTTCTTACATGATTATGAGATAAGTTTGGGGAACAAGTAATCCATTATTTTTCGGTAGATGGTTGTAGCGACCGATATCTCGTAAAGTATCGATCAAACAATTTCAAGTTTATACTCGTTGTCAAGGTGATATTTCATACTATTAATTTTTTTCCCCGTTTTTTGTTTGTTTTATTTAGTTGTGAGTTACAGAGTGTTAACAATAGAAGTCAACAAAGAGAAAATTCGATACATTTTGCAGTATTTCTTTGATAAAGGCGGAAATGCGAAAATACAAGCCAGGCCGCTGAAATCGTGAAGGCTTTATGGCGCCGATACTGTAACAGCTAATTATGAGCAATCTTGGTTTCATCGAGTATTTTCTGGCATTTTTGATGTTAAAGAAAATGTCGATAATATCACACAAATAATCGATGTTGACCGACATGTTAGTAGTCGTAGCATCGCCCACGAGCTAAAGATCGATCATAAAATTATTTCAAAGCATTTGCGCAAACATTTTACGCAAAAATAGTCGAATTCATTTACAAATGTACACCTCTTGCTGCAAAACTATATCACTAATAGAGAATTTGTTGTAAAGCAAAAAGATTTTTTCTCTCGGCATTGTAGAATAGACGCTGGAGTTCCACAAGGCAGCGTTCTAGGTCCTATTTTATATGTATTATACACATCTGATATGCCAACGACGAGCCAAACAATGACATCAACATTTGCCGATGATACTGCAATACTTTGCACTCACACACACCCAAAAGTAGCAACGTCTCTATTACAAAGGCAATACTTGAAACAGAAGTATGGCTTAAAAACTGGAGAATAAAGGTTAATCAAACCAAATGCGTGCATATCACTTTTACTCTAAGAAAAGAAACTTGCCCTGCAGTTACAATAAATGGTCAGAATATACCACAGCAAAACGCAATAAAATATCTTGGAATTCACTTAGATAGAAGACTCACATGGCGGAATCATATTGAAAAGAAAGTGTCGAATATCAAACTTAAAATGAAAAGCCTATATTGGATGCTTAATTCGAAATCAGCATTACCTCTAGAGTAGAAAGCGCTACTATATAAAGCCATACTAAAACCAATATGGACATATGGTATAGAAATGTGGGGAACGGCTACGCCCTCAAATATCGAAAAACTTCAGAGAGTGCAATCTAAAGCCTTGCGGATAATCACGGGAGATCCATGGTATATAAAGAACGCTAGCATTCACAGAGATATTTGCATACCTCGTGTAGCCGATGAAATAGTACGGTTGAGCAAAAATACCTACAAAAGCTAGAAGACCATCCCAATAAACTAGCGCGAAATCTACTTTTAGATGAAGGTCGCACACGATTGAAAAAAAGAGACATCTTCAAGTCTTCACCATCTTAATTATCTCATCTCACACGAGAGTCCGTCCACAACTTCCTCCAACCACATCTATCACATTCGAAAAAAACAAAAAACAATAACATTTTCACAACGGGGACAACGGAAGCTTTAAGGGAGACTGGAAACTAGGCCTTTCCGGCTCCCAGCTACGAAGAATCGGAGACTGGAAACCCGTCCTTTCCAGCTCCCAACTATGAAAAATTGGAGATTCACAACCGATTTAATCATATATGTAAATATATATTCATTTGAGCAAATAATTCGTTTCTTAGCACTGGCAAGGAAACATATTACTCTAGTATAGGTATAAGCGCGGCCGCAGTAGCCGAATGGGTTGGTGCGTGATTACCATTCGGAATTCACAGAGAGGTCGTTGGTTCGAATCTCGGTGAAAGAAAAATTAATAAAAAAAAACATTTTTCTAATAGCGGTCGCCCCTCGGCAGGCAATGGCAAACCTCCGAGTGTATTTCTGCCATGAAAAAGCTCCTCATAAAAATATCTGCCGTTCGGAGTCGGCTTGAAACTGTAGGTCCCTCCATGTGTGGAACAACACCAAGACGCACACCACAAATAGGAGGAGGAGCTCGGCCAAACACCTAACAGAAGTGTACGCGCCAATTATTTATTTATTTTTTTTTATAGGTATAAGATTTGTAAACTTATTGTTAGTTTCTTATACAGGAAAGATTCAATAAATAAAGAAAAATGAAAAAAAAAAATTTACAAAGTAACGTTGATTTAAATATTGAAGTTACATTTCCTGTGAAATATCCTTTCTAGTAAACACATTTAATATTTATAGAAAGCTCTTAGATGAGCTGAATGCTGTTTTACATTTCAAACTTACAAAGTTACGTAATAATGACATGAACATGGAGGCCCGTTCATATGGGTGCAATTGCAGACGATCTCGTTATTTGCTTGTTACATTTTGTATTTCCTCTTTTATTAAAGGAATTTTTAGGTCCCGATGAAGTAAGGCTTTCGTCACGTACCACGGAATGTTTACCAGGGTGCGTAAGGTCTTGGACTAAAAACGTAGTTGAATTTCAACGTTTGAGTTTGATGCTGTGCGCCACAGTTGGCATCCATAAGTTCAGACTGATTTAAGCACAGATTTGGAAAGAATAAGCTGGGTTTTCCATTGAGACGGACGATATACGGTTGAACAACCAATACATGTTTCGAATAATTGATCTCAGAACTTTCCTTTGGCAAGGATACGCATTTTTCACGTAAGCCGTTTATCCCAAGAATGCATAGGCACTATCGAATTACGGGATTGCAGTGAGGTTTAAATTGATTTGTGGGCAAGTGGTTCTCCATGTGGCAAGGGTCACAAGCAAATATTTATTTTCGCCTGCTCCGGAGTTATTTGGAAATTCTGTGAGATCTGCTGCTGCCGTCATAATAGCAGTATCATCGGTGCTTTGTAGTCGGTAAATATAAGTCAAAATTCGATATGAATGTAAAGTATACTTATCATTTAAACAAAGTGCATATCGAAAATTTCTGACGTGATTAACAGAGCACGTGAGAATGAAAATTGGTGCCTACGAATAATCTGTACATATTTAGTTTGTAAATATCAAGTGAAAAAATAATAAAAACACAAAAAATCAACAACTTTAAAAAAAGTAACAAGAGCAAAAGTATGCATACATCAAACTTGTTAAAGTGTAAAGAGCGATCTGCCTTGGCCTTAAACCAAACGACGGCAACAGCAGTGAGAAAGGTAGCAACAACAACAGCAACCCACCAAATCAACAGCGAGTTAGCAACGTCATAACACACATACACCAACAATTTCAATGAGCAGCAGCAGTCTCAGCAATTTCAGCTGAAACCACCAAGCAACCAATCAACCAATCAAGCAAGCAGTCAAGCTCATACTATTTTACATACATTCTTGTATGTTTGTGTAAGTATATATAGAGTCTCACGCATATCGTACACATGTATGTATGTAGGTATAGCATCGATCGCTTCAATTCGACTGCCTTTCAGCTGCCAGTTTGTCTCGCGTTGTTGTCGTCGTTATTACGTGTATTGGCGGCGGCAATTGACGCCACAAGATTAGCAACAATAACAGCAGCAACGGTACGAGTAAAAGCTACAGCAAGGCATACCTAGCAAGACTGGCAATGGCAGCTAAAATTGCAGCTGTGCTAGTGATCTTGACGAGATGAAGAGTTCAGAAAGAGAGCGACTCATACGCATCGCCAATGCTGCGTTTATTGTTGTGGCTGTCATAATTTTCACGTTGACTGATTGAATAAATTTTCAAGTAGACACTAGGCGGTCTAACTGCTGACTACCTAACTGGCTGGCTGTTTCGCTGGTTGGTTGGCGCACCAATTTGTTAGCAGCCGATTTGGTTACAAGGCATTTTGGCAAATTAACGCAACGATTAGTTGGTAATAAAATGTAGAAATAAATAAAGTTTGAAGTTATTAAAAAAACAAATAAAAAAAAAGCATAATCTAATTACAGCCGCCAGTGATTTTTAAATGGCTGCAAAAAGAAACGCTCAAAAAGAAGCATAGAAAAAACACAACATGTAATGATTGCTCTAAAATTATGCGTTGATCTGAGAAGACTTTTGTGAGGCTGTAAGCAAAAACAAGACTAGTAAATGGCTTGAGGCATTCGATCAGTGCGTTTCACGCAGTTTGGCGTTGTAATTTGCTGTGCGCGCATTTTCACGGCTGTCAGCAAGCACACGCACATGCACACTTGTTGTTGTGTTGCGCAGGAGTCAAAAGTGACAGCACATTGCCAACGCACATACACATGCCCACTCCACATATTGGTTGCAACAACAAATATATATTTAACGTTCATTGTCTGTTTGCCGCTACTGACAGACTACAAGTGGCTTTGTGTTTTCACAGTTGTCGATTGTTAGCTGCGTTAATTGCATCGATAAACATAGCCACTCTGTATTGACGTGTAATTCTGGTGGTGTAATTTCAATAATTGCCTACGCAAAATTTCATTACGTTATATTTTTTCTTTTTTTTTTTTTTTGGCACCCACTCGCCATCGGGCGACTAACACAGAATTGTTTTATATGGTACCAGGTTCGAATACCACTCTTACCACGAAACACCCAAAAAAACATTTGTTTTCTTGACGCTACAATTTACCTACTTAAAATTGTAGTTTGGTTAAGAAAATTTGACAACCAGAATTTGATACTAAGGAGGAAAAAATCAACATTTTCGACACCAGCTCTTTTTTGCTTTTTATCGAGGTCAGAAAGTTTGCGAAGCAGCCCGGGAGATTTGCGACGTGTATGAAGAAGGTGTCTTTGGCGATTCTACAGCACGAAAATGACGTCGATGGCACCTCCCGCCAATTCACGACTGGTTCGGCGACCGTTCTTCTTCAGAAGTTATTTCAGACGTTCTTCATCGAATTCAGAAGGTGAACGGTCGCCGAACCAGTCGTGAATTGGCGGAAAAAATGAGCTGCGATCATAAAACGATTCTCAATCACCTTCATTCAATGAGATTTATCGAAAAAATGTTAGCCTGAGTGCCTCACGAGCTCTACGAAAAAAACAAAGAAAGGAGCGGGTAGATCCAGGAGATACACCAAAGCCGAGAGCCAAGAGAACATAAGATCATGATATGTTTATGGTGGGATTGGAAGGGCATGGTGCACAGAAAAATGCTCGAAAAGAATGTCACGGTCAACAAGGAGCTCTACATTGTCCACCTACACCGCGTGAATGAGGCTATTCGACTGAGAAGACTTGATCGACACGGTCGAACCATATTCCTTCACGACAACACAAGTTTTCAAAGGTACACTCCAAGAGCTCGAATGGGAGGTCTTTCAGCATCCGCCGTATTTTTCGGACCTTACACCCACCGACTACCATCCCTTCCAATCTCTGTTAAGCCATATGAAGGTCGTTACCTTCGATAACAAAGAGGTACTTAAAAACTGGCTCAACAAATTTATTGACACCAGACCAGGCGATATTTGGCGGAACGGCATCAACAAATTGGTTGAGAGGTGGAAAGAGGTTGTAAGCAGCAACGGCGAATATATAATTAATAGACTTGTTAATTTAATTATTGTTTTTTTTTTAATAAAAGACTTCGGTAAAAACGCTACGAACTTATTCCCCAACCGAATATATATGTTTGTCGCCTCCATATTGAGGAAAGAGATAAAGTCAGCATAGCATTATAAACTTGCAGGAAACAGTCGGTGTAAAATGGCTTTTTTATGCTTTAAGGGCTACCCCAAACAACGTGCTGGATGTGCTAATCACTTTGCCAGCACTAAATTTTTTAGGGAAACACGTGGCCACCGCCTCGGCGCTTAGGTGTAAAAGAATAGCGCTATGGAAAGGCCCATAATTAAGAAAAACATTATCCAAGAAGATGAAGACACATGCGTAACGGCTAGCCTACTATGACCGCAAATAAACAAGAAAAATACAAAGAACTGCTCAGCCTTTCAAGAGAGGATATCTCGAAGGTCGGGGCTTGCGTCATCGGTCATTGGCTATTTGACAGGCATTCCTTGAGACGAGGAGTTTTCTCCCATGTATATTGTAGTAGTTCTGGAGATGAGGAAGAAGAAGAAACAGTTGAGCTCTTCCCTTGTAATTGTCTAGCCTCAGCTAAAATCAGAGGGCAAGTTGTCTAGGTATATATTATTTCAATTCTCTTACGAAACTGTCTGACCTAGGGATGGGACTTGCCCTTCATAAGAGCCACAAAAAGGTTCCGCGAATAAAAATAAATGACGTTCACGTGTCTCACAGTGGTATCACAACGGACCTGTACGGTCTAAGTGGGTTGATCGTACAAACCGACTACCACCATAGCCTAACCTAACCTATCGCCTTGCCGCCAACGCCCGACTCTGAAAGTCTTTCGAAATCCAAAAGGTGTTAAAAATTAAATCTTGAAAGTCTCTATGGACATTTTGTTAAATAATTTTTATCTAGAAAAGCATAGAGCTTCTTTTTTGAGCGTTTTTGTACAAACATACCAAATTTACGGAAAAGTAAACTTTCTCCATTGGTTTTCAATGGTAAATTTCAAAGCGTTGGCGGCACTGACAAATATATTACAAAGAAATATGTGTCTCATATTTTTGCTCCCAACATATTTAAGGGGTAGCATTAAAATAAATATTCTTTTTTGGCAATGGCACATTTGCCATGAATAAATAGATACCCACAAAAGGACTTGCTTAAAGGCTTCAATAGCTTCTTTAAACTTTGAACTCGCAATTAATTTTTGATGTTCGGGAGCAAATAGAAATCACTAGGGCCCAAATCAGGCATTCGCCCCATTAATTCGATCTTTTGAATGCTAAAACACTCTCTTTTGTGATCCGATACGGGAAAGCTCACATTGTCTTGATGAGGGATGATTCGTCTTCAGCGATTGATTTTCCGTAATGTTTCGGAAGCTTTTGGCAAACAATTGGTTGTGTACCGCTTAGAATTCATTGTTTCATTCATTCTTCAGTGGTACAGTCGCGACATCACCAAACTTTCAAAAAAAACAGACGACTATTTGCTTTGAGGTGCTTCTTCCGCGAGCGAATTTTGTTGGAATAAACTAGCCTCGATTGCTGTTTTCCCCGGTTCGCACATTGAAAAACCGCGACTGAATTTCTTCAACATTTGGGGCAATTGTCAAACTATGCTGTATCTAACGTGAACAAATCTTCTTGACGATCAGATCTTCATACAATTTTGAATATATGTTTGTCGCGCCGTCGCGCCTATACCCAAGGGTGCCTCAATAAGAATATGGAATTGCAGCTCATTACACGTAGTGTTGCAAAGAGCTTTAAATACTGGGCTGGACGTTTGCAGCTGTGTTTTTTTACTGTACATATCGCTGCCCATTGGCTTCAATAATGACACAACTCAAAAAAGCAAAATGTTGGGAAAAATAGCTTCAAAGTTTTCAATTCACTACCTTCTTCTTAATTGTCGCGATAACCGCTTACGCGAATTTGGCCGAGTTTAATAAAGCTCACCAGTCGTTTCTTTCTCATGCTAACTGGCGTCCTTCTCCACCTGATCTTTCCAACGCATAGGAGGACTTCCTCTTCCTCTGCTACCACCAGCTGGTACCGCATCGAATACTTTCAGAGCCGGAGCGTTTGTATCCATTCGGACGACATTTCCCCCAACAACATAGCCGCTGGATCTTTATTCGCTGCGCTATGTCTATGTCGCCGTAATACATACATACAGCTCATCGTTCCATCGCCTGCGATATTCGCCGTTGCCAAAGTGCAAAGGTCCAAAAATCTCACGCAGAATCTTTCTCTCGAACACTCCAAGCGTCGCTTCATCGGATGTTATCATCGTCCACGCTTCTGCGACATACGTTAGGACGGGCATGATGAGAGCCTTGTAGAGTGTTAATTTTGTTCGTCGAGAGAGGACTTTACTACTCATTTGCCTACTTAGTCCAAAGTAGCACTTGTTGGCAAGAAAGATTCTACGTTGGATTTCCAAGCTGACATTATTATCGGCATTAATGGTAGTTCCTAAATAAACGAAGTTTTCTACAACCTCGAAATCATAACTGTCAACAGTGACATGGGTGCCGATACGCGAGTGCGCCGACTGTTTGTTTGATGACAGGAGGTACTTCGTTTTGTCTTCGTTCACCACCAGACCTATTCGCTTTGCTTCTTTATCCAGTTTGGATACGGCAAATTAATATTTTCAACTGATGAATTACTGTTAATAGATAACACCATGAAGCTTTCACGCGCTTGAGCTTCAGAGCCTGCAACCATTTCTGCATACTTATCTAAAAAAAACTAACTTTTATTATGATACCATTGACGCAAATAAGCAATGTAATAAAATTCATAACAAAGTATCTACTAAAATAACCACTGCCCGAATGTGTAAGCTTTTTTATTTTATCCGTATGCTTAGGAGCTGAAATTTTTTAACGCGTTGTCACAATATTGCCTAATTTTATGAGCTAACCCAAAAACATAAATTTCTGAATAAATTTATTGCTGTTAAAGAGCAGTGACACTTTTTACTTTCATTTAAATTTAAGCAATAAACTTTTTTTTACTATTTGCTTACTTATTTTTTGAATTAACATTAGAAAAAAATACAACTCACAACGGCATATTTTTGTTAAGTACCAGTAATAAATTTTTTGTTTAATTTTAAAATGCGTAAGCCACCAAGCGACAAGATTGAAATATTTTAAAGTCGAATTGTTGCATAATAAATATTTTTAATTTAAAATATTTCAAGTGCCTAAATCGTTTTTTTTTTTTTTGGTTACGTAATTTTTTTTTATTTATTTTGGGTTTTAGGGTTTCGAAAACTCCAACACATATTTTTTTTTTTCTTTTTTAATTTAAAAGGGGCTTTTCCTACACACCCATCTACGCAGCTAATTAAAATTCCACGCCAAAGCGCAATAAAACAATGGAAAAAACTTTAAAACCAACAATAAAATCAATATTTTAGATCGGCGGCAGGAAAGGTCATTGCAGAAAGACCGAAAAATTTGAAGAAACGCTTTATAACCGAGCCGCTAGCTGGCTAACTGTTGGCGAAATCGTACCTTATTCGAACTGACATCGAGTGCACTTCAGCGCGTCACATGTCAAGACGTCACTCAGCTATCAACACGATGTTTGCACGTCTACTGTAGCTACTGTTGTTGTTAGTGTTGTTGCTCTTTTATTGTGTTAAGAGGCATGCGCTTCTTGCTTTTGTCGCTTGTTGGGCTGCATCGTAAATCGTTTGCTGCCAAACAGTTGTTGCAGTGAGCAAGCGCAAATGTTTTCCTGGTAGCAGCAACAACACTAGCCAACACTAGCCATCAAAAACAACAACATTCATGACAACTTTTGAATAAACAAAAACTGACATTCGATGGCCTCTGTCGTACTAACTGTTTTTCCGCCACAGCTGTCTGGCTTTTGGCCAATTGGTTGACCGCCAAGCGAACCGAACCGAGCCATTCAAGCCAAGCTAGACTAATATTTAGACTGTGCGGTAGCTCCATTATTTGCTGTTGTTTTTTCTTGCTGGCCATTAAAAGTGCCGAAACAAATAAGTAAAATGGAAACTATTATAATCGAATCAACTAACTATACATAGAGGGCAAAAATAAAGTAAAAAAACATAAAACAATAATAAAAATGAAATAAAAACAAAAAGCAGACAAACGAAAATACCTGAAACATAAAAAAGTAAAAAAATACGAAAAAAAAGATAAAAAATAAAGAAAAAAAAAAATTTAATTGAAGATGTGGCTTGAAAAGTACACATTGTACATTGTACACAACAAAAATCCAGGCAACAACATTTGCAATTCAATTGATGGGTATTCGTGACCTTAACGTTGGCCTGACAATGCAACAGTTAACAAAGCAAAGGAAAAAGAAGCAGCAACATCAACACACTGCATGCAATTTTACTGCTCTTGAATTGTGTTGTTGCTGACTGCGAGTTTATTGACCGTTGTACGATTTCAAAGCCTTTACTGCTGCAGTCCTTTGGATGTTCTTTATTTTTTTGGTTACTGCGCAAAGTTCGTAACTGCTATAGGTAATTTATGAGTTGCAAAAATTGTCGAACGATGTATTGTAACGGTACTACTTGTAAGTTATTAAATTTTGTAATTTATTTGGCTTGTTTTTAAATATTTTTTGTAACTAAGATATTAACAAAAATTTTTGGACCTACTTTTTTAAGTTTTTTTTTTTTTTAGTTTTTACATTATTGGTATAACGGATGGCAAACAAGCTTTGATAAATTTCGCAAAAATATTATATCAGCACTGTGAGAGATATTTATGACATCAAACTGTCAAAGCATTTCGCACAGTTTGTATTGGAAAATATACTTCTCAGGCTTGCTGCTTCCACAAAATAGTCATTTGTAAAAATGTATGAAATTCACAACCATTTATCAAAGTCTAAATCGTTCCGCAGTAGAAAAGCAGGTGAAGTAATGAAAAACTTCCATGAAGTAATAAAGAGGAAAAAGAGGGTTGTATGAATAGGTATGAATAGTGCCATTTCATAATGCTTCGTTTCACGGAAATAAAAAAATAAAAAAAAAAAAGTAAATAAAAAAAAAAAATTAAAATAAAATAAAATATTTTCCAAATGTGTGCTCAGTCGTGTTATTTGGTCATCATCGCTTCACTGAACACGCACGCTTTACGTGCATTTGCGCCTCGAATTTAGGAAGCAATATTTCAACATGGATCCAACATCAAGATGATTTACATTTCGTACATGCTTCCGGAGCTTCTACTACAATTTGTGATCTGCGTCTTCATGGTATTTCCCAAATGGAGAGACCTGCAGTTTTAAGCCGCTTCCGAACGACAAATGGTTTTTATGGGACGATTTTTCAGGGCAGGGCAAAAAATGTTCTATGATTTGATGCTGCATGACCACAATGAGTTTTGAATAGGAGCTCCATCAAATGGTAGTCACGCACAAACCCATTTGCATACGGTGGCCGCCTATCATATATTATAGATAGAATATACACCGACATATAATTAAATGGTCATCCTATAAAAAAATTTGTTGTTTCTTTTAATTTGAACTTGTTCCGCAACTGACTGTGGAATGTAGCTCAGCCCGACACAAGGCTATATTCGCAGAAAGCCGTTTTATCACAAAATCACTATGACTACTAGCATAACCTCAACACCTCTAAAATATTTTGTGAGAATCCACTCAAAGACAGAGCTAAGCTTTTGGTGACGTTGGGTAAATATGATTTACAGACGATAGTTGATTAATTTCTTTGAACAAGTAATCCACGCAGTTGGTGCTGAAGACTCGATTTTAATGCGTTTTAATAAATATACGAATATTCAGCCTTTGTTCAAATAAAAACATGTGATTCGGGATCATAGATGACGATCCAATTGAGCCTAATCTAATGGATAAGCCATGTTTTTAATGAGGGAGGATTTCCATGGAGGGTTTGAGCGATACAGCAGGGGTATTCCTATATTGAGCATAACGATAAGAAAATATACAGTATAATCTCGATAATTCGGACAATTAAATACCAGAGGTTGTCCGAAATATCGAATTTTCCGGATTATCGAGTGGGTAAAAAATTTAATAGAAATCAGTAGATCAGTAATTAAATGAAAAAAACTTTTATTTAATCTTAAATTGATTAATATTCAATGAGTTATATGTACATATATTAGTTTTTATTCGGCCGTAAAATAATTCAATATATTCGTTTGCCGCAATTTTGTTTCATTTCTCTTTCTGAAGGCAATATTTCTGAGACTCACAAGTTTTAAAATGTCTCCGGATGAAAATTCCTGTTCCTCTGCATATTTAATACAACTATCAAATGCGACAATAGCTTGAGAGTGCGAAATTTTAGGATATTGACTTTCATTTTCGTCAAGACTGCTGTTCTCGTTATCTTCTTCCTCAATCTCGTTGATATCGAAATCAGTGTCGTCATTCAACCACTCAGTAATCTCGTTATCATTATATACATCAGGGGATATTTCAACAAGAAGATCAATTATTTTAGTTGAGCTGCTGGGCCGGAGCATCGCAAGAGACAAATCATCATCTGAGTCCCATTCCTCGTCATAAAGAATTTTGTTAAAACATTTTCTGAGCACGCGTTCATCCACATATTTCCAAGCATTAGACGATAAAAAAGCCAAATCTTTTAATGTAAAGTTTTTTAAAGATTCCGGGAGATTGCTCGTTGGGCTGGACAAAAGTAGAGACAAAAAACTCTTCCGATAGTTTGTCTTTAAAATTCGGATAGTATTTTGGTCCATTGGCTGTATAAGAGCCGTGCAGTTTGGTGGCAAAAACATAACATATATGTCCTTATCGACATCCGACAGTGATTGGGGATGGCAAGTTGCATTGTCTAGCAGTAAAATGGCTTTGGCTGGTAAATTCTTTTCCTTTAAGTAACGCTTTACTTCTTTAACGAATGAGTTTTCAAACCAATTTTTAAAGATTTACTCTGTCATCCAAGCATTTTTGGTATAGGAGTACCCAAGCGGAAGGTTTACTTTTTTAAACGCTCTGGGGTTTTTGGCTTTCCCTATCATGAACAATGGAAGTTTATGTTCTCCGGTGGCATTACAGCAAACTAGAAGTGTTACTCTTTCTTTTCCAATTTTGCGCCCGGGTGCGAATTTTTCATTATGCAATGCAAGGGTTTTTTCTGGAAGTTTTCTCCAAAACAAAGCAGTCTCATCTGCATTATAAACCTGATCATACGTAATGCCCATTTCTGCAATTTTCTTTCGCAATTTTTCAATAAAGGGTTGCACAGCAGTAGAATCATTGGAAAGTTTTTCGCCAGATATTTTTAAGAATTTAATTCCATATCGGGAGCGAAAATTATTGTACTAAACCAACCATTACTAGCCACAAATTCCACACTTTGTCCGTAAATTTGGGAACAGAATTGTTTGGCCTTTCTTTGATGATTTCCGAGGAAATCGGTGCATTGTTTCGTCTTGCGTTTACAAACCATTTATACAAGTGGTCTTTCATCTTTTCAAACTCCGCAGGTCGCATAGTTTTACGCTTTCCAAGGCCACATTATGTTCTAGCAATGTAACTGCAAAATATAATCAAAGGAATGTAAACTCTTCTTACAAAATGTTTTCGTTTTTTACCTATCAATCTTTAATCCACTTGATTTTATGTCCGAAATTGTAGATTTACCTACATTGTATTGCGCAGCTAGCTGTCGAATTGACTGTCCTTCACTTAGTTTCTTAAGAACTTCTTTTTTCTGGTCTATCGTTAAAAACGTATGTTTTTTCTTAGCTGCTGGTGCCATAGTTAAATTTATACAGTCCACAGTTAAAGAAATTATGGAGTTAATGTTTGAAATTAGCTACTGAACTACACGTTACGCAAATATGCTTATGAATATGAACTAGGAGGCTGACGAGCACTTAAACGCACTATTCACGCAAAGTAGTTAGCAGGGGAGTCCCCTTTATAAAATAAAATAAAAAATAACGGAATTCCTTTTTATTTCAGCATATTCACTGGAAAATAAAGAAGTGTCCGAATTTTAGAGGTACATGAATACGTGGTGTCCGGATTACAGAGACTTCAATAGAAAACGTTTTGGTGTCCGGATTACCGCGCTGTCCGAATTATCAAGTGTCCGAATTACCAAGATTAGACTGTACTTGAAATCAAAATTTAACGGAGTGTCGTTATTTAACCTCCACACGCCATATTCTTTAAAATGGCACAAACTTCTCCGAATAAACCCATTTTCTAAATTTTTTAGTTTTTGGTTTGGAAAATTAGAATATTTATGGAAATTAAAAAAATATTTTTTGGAAATTTTTAAATTTTTCTGAATACTATACAAAGGATTGATCTTCGATTTAAAAGTTTTTTGTTACGCAAAGAACCATTTAGACGCAAAAAAATATCATTAAAAATTTTTTGCGAAGGGAGTTAAGAAGTGAAATGCTTTAGATATGTGAGCACAGGTGTATGATCATTAGGACAGCCCAAAAACAAATTTGTTTCTTGATGCTCTCTCTCATGGGGGCACTTATTTCTTATTTATTTATTTTTTTTTGGCATCAATATTTATCAGTGCCTCCGACCGCAACGCTTTTAAAATTGCCATTGAATTTCCTTGGGAAAAAGGCAATTTCCATAAGATTTGGTAAAAAAACTATTACAGATCGATTAAATTTGATTTCCTCTAATTATTTTCTTCCCAAGGATCCAGAAAATGAAAGCATATGCTTTATTTACAAAAATAAAATAAAACTGGGGACAACCAAAACTCCCAAAATGTTAAAAAAAAAAAATTATTTAAAAAACAGTATTTATCTCGTATGAATTTTGAATTGCATTTTTTGGCACGTTTTTATAAAAAATTTTCAGAAATTAAAAAAAATATGAAATGAAGGGTGGTTAAATTTCAAGAGCCGATGTTGAATATGAACCACACCTAAACGTCAAGTTTTTTTCTGCATTTCATTTGACATTTTTCAATTTCAGACTAACTCAATTTGAACTATGGAAAGATACACAACCGAGCAACGCGTTTAAGTTATTCAGGCTTATTATGAAAACGGGCGTTCAAATCAAAATGCATATCGCGCACTTCGTGATTTTTTCGGTCAATTTAATCGTCCAAATGTGCGTACAACCGGAAAAATTGTGCAAAAGTTTGAGCAAACCGGATCTGTAGGAGATGTAAAACCACCAGTGCATGCTCGTACAGCTCGTACTACAGAAAATATTGCTGCTGTTCGCGATAGTGTAGTTGAAGAGCCGAAATCCTTGTGACATGAGATGTTGCTCACAACACCTAAAACCATAACCGTGAATGGAAACTTCGGGTACATGACAATAGGAACCTCTAGAGGGTTAGAACAGAGCCATTTGTCATTTCTGCTGCTGGTCTTTTTGTTTTGGTTAAAAAAAATGTTTGTCAGAAAAAAACCATAGTATCTCGGGCTCTTGAAGGTGTTTAGTTTTGTATAGAAGGCGTTCTGATCGGATAACTTGATGTTCTCAAGTTAACTCCGACATAAACTATCTTCTGCGCATAACGTAGGGTTTATACAGAAGATCTTCATGGACAACTCGATTAATAAGACCCTCAGAAAGCTTAAACCCCTCCCAAGGGCCCACAATGATTTTGAAGGGTCCTCGTCAATGATCGCTTGCACTTGTTGAATAAATTCGGCAGATCGAAATGCAATATCAGAATGTTTCTCGTGTTTTTCCCGTTTTGCAACAGATTCTGCATCGCCGCCTAATATTTCCAATTCACGGCGAACCTTATTAACGAATGAACGGGCGCACTTAAGAAAATTAAAAATTTCTATATCGGCGTGATGTGCAACAAGCGACGATAACTGCATGCCGCGTCATTTCTTGAGTTAAGTTGTAGTCCTCCATATCTTATCTGCAAAACAGCAAGTATGTTAATTAATGATTTCGGCAAGTTATACATACATGTCCTCAAATACCGTAAGCACCCAGTAGTATGACATTCAACACAAATATTTGGTCACTACCGAGCTTCGACAGTTGTAAATGTATGCTCCAATCATTTTCAAAAGGTTGGATACGAGTACTCTAAGAAATTATAATTTTTAATATTATAGTTTTTGTTCCCAATGATGAAAGTTATTTTAGATTTTTATAAAAACGATTATTGATCGTAGGTAGATATTATATGTGAAAAGGTTGAAGTACCAGTCTGGCACTTCCCAAGAAAAACTGACTCGTCATTTTGATACCATTATGAGACCACCATCAGACAGATATCTAGAGCCAGCCACAGGTTTTAGTATAATGGAGACGATTGATGCAATTTGGGTTGGCTCACTGCCCCAAACTTTCGTAGAAAGGAGCAAGCTGCCAAGCCCATACATTTAGAGATAAAGTGCTCAACAGTCTCCTTCTCTAAAAGGTGTTCACAGCTTCTGCAATAACGCTATAAAGATTTGGCAACAAACATGCGGATTTGCTCGCCTAGATTTCCAATTCATCGAAAAGAAGTATATTTTCGCAAGCAAAATGTAAACGTAATACATGGAAATCCAAGTAGACACATGTAAGACAATGTCTTCGGAAATTGGATAATCCAAAAAAAAACAAAAAACCAAAAATCGGTTTCATAAATAACATGCCAAAATGCCAAACATTCCGTCGACAATGGAAAAGATAAATGGTTTCATGTGCATCTAAGGTGCATGTGAGGGGCCGAAAGTTGCCCGTGGAATGGCCAGCAGCTACTACAAATGCCATTGATACTCTTATTATTACCGTTGTTATATCTGTTACTGCCTCTGATATTTCACAATCATTACCCGGAATGTAGTCGGTGCAACAGATTTCGTATTGCCTGCTTGTTGCATTGTTCGAGAAGTCACATAAATCCAAATGGATTAGAAGATTTGCAAAGAATTAAGTGCAGAGGAAGAAGATTTGGTACGAACACGAAAATATTTGCACAAAAACAAAATAAAATCGACGCAATTGTGCTAGCCGAGTTTTTCGAAAGTGCTGCGGAAGCAATGAAATTGTTGCACAGCCAAAAACATATGTTGTACAAAATTAAAAGCACACATGCATACCTCCATACCTTCAAATACACAAAGAGTTTGCGTGCAATCGTTTGCCGCCCACAGCAGCCACAGGCGAAGAGCTGCATGCAAGCGCACCAACAACGAATTAAGAGGCAGCAATAAGAGCAACGGCAATGAATGGCAACAGCGACAACAGCAACTGCAATTGTTCATACGAGAATGTATGTATCTGTGTCATAACTGGGTTAAAGCCATAAATCAAGACAACACGTTTTCTAGCACAACCGCCGGCATGAAAAACAATCGGCAGACTGCAGACTGCAAGGCAGCGGGCGACAAGAAAACGGCAAATAAAAACCCATAGATGTAAAATGATGAGGGCGGAATGGAAGGACGGTCTGCCACGGCAACTAGCGTGCCACAGCAGCACTAACAAGCAGAAGCAGCAAAAACAACAGTAAGAGTAGCAACGTGTGCCGGTAGCTGTAACATCTTTGTTGCTGATATGCTTGGCAGACATAAGACGAATCCGGGCGCTCTATGCCAGTACTCGTACAAGTGAAATACTACAGATTTCAGGCAGAAAAAAATTAAAACATAAAAAAATGCACGTGCGCATTGCGCATCGCCAGCGAGTGTGACAGCTATGAAGCGCACAAGAACAATGCGACCACAACACCACGAGGTGGCTGACAAAGCTGCAGAGATGGGCGGGCAGATGAACGAGGTAGTTGATCTTGGCTGCTGCTAACTACTGCTGATAGCTCATTTTTCCGCCAGCGTTTAATGCCGGTTAAGATCTCACAGCAGCGATCAGTTTGAGGCGAAGAAAAAGTTAAGGCAATGATGGCATCGGAGGCAGCAGAGTGCAACAGTTCGCCGACATACGCGCTGAAGAGTGAAATGCCGTTGGCTTGGCGTTAAATGCCGAATCGCTTCGACAACAAATGATTTTCCTGATGATTATAATTTTTTTTTTGTTTTTTGTGCGAAGTGAATTTTTTGCTACAACTGTAGCACAGTAGCTCATAGCGCGCCCAGTCGTATTACATTTTTACAAAGATGAACGTGATTTATGGCGAGGTGACTGCAAGCGCCGGCCAGTCAACTCAATGCGGCATGTCAACGTGTTGCTATCAACCGCCAACTATAGAGTGAGATGTTTACGATGTGAATGCAAAAATTCAAAAACAAATTAAATGAAATGAATAATGTATAAATAAATAGAGGCATATCTTTTGCTCATACTTGCATATATAGCACATAGGTTGGGTGTATAGAACCTCAAAACAAATGCAAATATTAAAAAATACAACAAAAAACCTGCAATATGAAAACCAAGTTTATTTAAAGTTTATTTCTAACTAGGCATACCCGGCATGCGTTGCTATGTTTCAAGTTTTTTGTTGTTGAACGACTAGATATTGAAACATTCCGGCTCTTTTTCACTTTTTTATGAACAAATTTTGCATTTTATACCATTCTTTTTTTTTTAGTATTTATTTATTGTATTTAGGAAAATATAACAATATAAAACATCTTTATTACCAGATATTTCAAAATATGGTTTAATATACTCTAATTCGAGTAATAAAGGGAAATACTGCAACAAAAACGCTTACGATTTTTATCCACACACATCATTTACGCTATCATAAGCGCATCCACTTTGTTATCAGTTTTGACTATTTTTAATTTTTTTTTACTGTTCACTGTTTGTTTTATAAAAGTATAGCTTACTGAAAGAGAAAACACATAAAGCCAATTTTGAAAAACTGCAAACACTTTTTCCTCCCAGATTTTGACTAAAATTTCGCTAAATTTTACTACATCAAAGTACAAATTCGAAAAAAAAATCACGTTTATAATTTTTCCCCTGTTGTTGCGTATTTTTCCCATAAACGAAAAGAAAATTCGTGCATTTGTCATATGGAGAAAATTATAGGAAAACAAATTATAAAAAATCAATGGGATTTTTCGACGACTTAAAACTTGCACATCCTTCACTAAAATTTAATAAACTGGAAACGGCGGTCATCGTAACCGAATGGGTTGGCGCATGACTACAACATATATTCACTTTAGCTCAATATGACCACCTTTTGCCTTGACTATAGCCTTCAAAAAATGAGTTGCATGGTGCACGAATGTGATCTTGAGGAATTTGGGCCCATTCTCGTATAATCACTTTTTTCAGCGCATCCATACTCGCATATTTTTTAGTCCTCTCCTTGCTCTCCAAATGGACCAGATGGAATAGTCCATCGGGTTTGCGTCTGGCGAATTCGAAAGCCATTGTGTGGACGAAATGAAGTGTGGAACATGATTTTTTAACCATTCTTGGTTCACAGCTTTATGAGACGGTGCTGAGTGCTATTGGAACGTCCATGGTCTACGACCGAAATGTTTGCGTGTCCACGGCTCTAAAGCAGCTTCTAAAACAATTTCCCGATAATAAGTCGCATTCACTTTGACACCAGGCTCGATAAAAACGATTAGAGAGCGTCCATCAGCGGTCACTGCGGCCCAAACCATTACTTGAGATGGGAAATTGCTTCAAGTGGTCATACGTAGGCTCAAATTCTCGTATGAGCGTTCGGTCAAGTAAACACGATCGTTTTGAGTGTTTATGAACTGCTCAATTGGAAATTTTTTTTCATCAGAAAACACAATATTAGGAAATTCGCCACGTTCGTGCAAGCGCAACAACTCCTTTGCTCTTTCGCACCGAACTTTTTTTTGCTGGGGTGAAAGGTCGTGTACTTTTTGAAACTCTTCCACTTCGACGTGGATTTCATTCAAGTCGAGCCTTCACTTTCCGAACCATTCCTGGCGTTGTTGCGGTTTTTTTTGGTCCACCTCCATAGCGTTTTGTAATGCTACCAGTATCATTGTAACGTTTTATAGTGCGATACACAAACATTTTATTCACTTTGAGGTGACTGAGCTCACGAATAATGGCTGGTTGTGATTTTCCAGCCAAATATAACGCAATCACACTATTACGTTTGAATTTCATCACAGAAAAAAAAAAATTCAACAAAACTGAGACGCAAATGCTTTTGATGGCTTATAAAAAATATATTGAACTGTCATTAGAAGAATTTTGACGTTGTTGTCATGAGCTGTTTTACAGATACAAGCAGTGAGAGGTTGGTAACACTTCATATCGTTCACCCTGTATATATATATAGGGTGGGCCATGTAAAATTTGCTTTTGGAATCGGCTATAAAAAAAACTAATTAATATTTTTTCAAACTTTTTTTTTATTTTGAAGACTGAACATTGTCATTTATGAATGAAAAATAATATGATTCAAATGACTGCCACGACTGCCTTTACAGTAGGCCATTCGATCAACCCGGTTTTGTAAGCACATTTTCGTTTGTCTGGGCTCCAATTTCATGAATGGCAACTTGGATTTCGTGTTTTAAAGCATCAATCGTCTCTGGATGGTTCGCATAGCATTTGTCCTTAACGGCTCCCCACAAAAAATAGTCCAACGAATTAAATCACAGCTCCGAGGCGGCCAATTGATATCGGAATTTCGGCTGATTATTCGGTTTTCAAAAACGGAAGCCAAAAGTTCGAGTGTAACTTTGGCAGTGTGACAAGTTGCACCGTCCTATTGAAACCAAATGTCGTCCATGTCATCCTCTTGAATTTTTGGAAACAAAAACTCGTTGAGCATGTCACGGTAACGCTCTCCATTTACTGTAACCGCGGCTCCTCGATCATTTTCGAAAAAAATGGTCCGATGATGCCGCCAGACCAAAAACTGCACCAAACAGTTACTCGTTGTGCATGCATTTGCTTCTTTACAGTACCGTGTGGATTTTCTGAGCTCCAAATCCGACAATTTTGCTTATTGACGTAGCCACCGATGTGAAAATCAGAAAAGAAGAAGAAGACTCACCACTTTGGAAATAGGTTTTCAATATTTCCCAATTTTGTTCAAGCGTATAGCGTCCCATTTCGTAAATGTCAAACCTTTAAGTAAATTATGAACACATTTGACATGTCATTTGTGTTTCCATTCTCAAAAAAACAGGTGGTTCAAAAAGCAAACGCTATAAGGCCCACCCTGTACATGTGAGCATACATTTATACATACCCTTGTATTCACTTTTGTAAAATTTGATTAGGTGGAGGCAGCTCAAAATTTTATCCTAAAAAGATAATATTTTATAAGTTTTATTAACTTTTATAAGGGCAGTATTTGATTACTATGCCATTCAAAAAACTATAAACAAATTTCCATATAATAGCGCTCCACTTTAATGCATATACAGTATGATTTATAGCTAATGAGATTTAGCGGAAAACATTTTGAACTTATTACTTCACCTAAAATAAAAAAGAGCTAGCTTTGAGGGCAATGCTTCCTTCATTTGTGGTAATCGAAATATGTAGCTGCTAGTAAAATCGAGGCAGAACATTATATTTTCAACCTACTATAGAATGATACAATTAAAAGCTTCAAATTGAAAATCATAGCAATTTTTATTATCTCTTTGTTATACTTATTCTCAATGTCATAATCATAATTTGAAATCTAACTGACTAAGATTAATTAATCTTTTTATTGAATTTGTTCACTTCTTCTATTTCAATGTATTTCCTGCATTACAGATCATGTAACTCATTGCTTTGTCTCTTTCGAACATCGAAACCAACACCGCTGCACAAAACCTTTTCTTATCTTTACCGCCAGCCTGCTCAAATAGAGCGTGAAAAGTGAATGGTGCTATTTCAATTAGACACCCACCTGTTCGCAATTGCCAATGTGTTTGTTTATGCACACAAGTATTTATGTTGGCTGTGAGTGTTTAGCAGCATGCATCTACGTAAAAATTACTTTTACATCCATACTAAAAAAATGTTTGAATGTATGAATCTGTGAGAGTTAGTTGAATCGCTCAAGTAATGCCTGTGGTTAGCGGCACATAAAGGTGGAAAGAGGCGCTATAAAAATCAATAGCAACCGCTAGTTATCGTTAGTCGAGTTATTGTTGCCCTAATAGAACTCATAAGCTTCATGCATTTGCTGATCCACATTTGAATGCATTTGCAATTCGTGTACTTCTGTATGGCGTTGTGTGTGTGTAAGTGAAGCAACGAATTGCGTAGGCGCTGAAAACTAACACTTGAACTATCACTTTGACAGTCACTTTAAATTGTCAAGTGTGTTTGAAAGTTGATAAAATGTGTGGTGCAATAACTCTAAATATAATAATAATGAATTGTGGTAGATATTCGTTTTTGCAATAGCCGTTTTTGCAATATGGCGCGTCAACAATTTAATAAGTTTTTACTATTTTTCTTTTTTTTTCTGAATATTCATTATTTTCTTACAAAATACGGCTCATTGCCTAAAAAAAATCATTTAAATCCAAATTTCAAATTTTTCGCAAAAATTACAAAGCTGCCACAAATTTGTTCACCCTAATTCCATGGGTTTTGATTAGAATCCCTACTACAAATTTTGACATGCAGTCTTAAAGCTGGTTAAGTTCTAGTAAAATAAAATGCAAGTCTGAAGTTGCTGGAAAATTCCCTTGATATTTTATTTAATTTTTTCCGAAGGGTGGTGAGGATTTTCTCTACTTAAAAAATGCTGTATATCTTTTATTTTAACGAAACTTCCGGATACATTTATTTTGGGCACATTTGTCGAATTCTACGAAGAGCAGGGCAGTGCCAAAGTAGTTGTTCCAAAGTACCCCTAGCATTCGCTTCGTTGCACGTATTGCACGCATCGCTCTGGGCTAATCCCATTTTGGATACGTGATGTGGGATGAGACAGTGTCCCGTCAGTACTCCAACCAATATTTTGCAGCCTTTTCTAGGGAGTGATAAAATCAGGTTTATAGTTTTCGTATTCTAAGTCCTTAGCATAGTTTTAGTGATTGAATTTATAATAAATTCTAAAATTTTAAAGTTAGGTTACGCCGCTACCCGTCAGGGCTAAAGTCCTTAGCATAATCTTGGCAGTTTTGTACACGGTTGAGGCTCCCATATCAACATCGTTTCCCGAGTTAGTTCCCGAGTAGGCTCAATAAAACCATTCCGTTGCTCCTTTTCCTCCCATTTCGACTTCATTTGATTTTGTTTGGCCTTAAACGCAGTGGACAAGTTTGCTAAACCACCTTAATTTATCGAGCCTCGTCACAGCCAAGGTCACTTGGTTTTATTGAAAATTATCCATTCTACGTGCCCCTTCTTGCCCTCTTTTGCCCAACGACCTTAAAAAAAATTACAATTTACATAAATTCAAAACCATGTAATTAAGTCTAAAAATGTAGCTATTGACTATTTTATATATTTTAATTACCAACCACATCGCGACATACCTGCGCTTTAATAAATTTGATTTTAATAAATTCATTTTAATAGAAGTAAGTGCAACTGGTAATTAAATGCATAAACCACAGAAGCAAAAACAAAACATGTTTTTTCTAATATATAGCGAAGTTTTTTCTTGTACTCAAATTTATATGACAAAAACTCTGGCGGGCATCAATTATATTAAATTTCATGTGACAGCACATGACGAAAAAATGTAACTAATTGTAATAAGTATTCGAAGCTAAAACGGAGAAGAAAAAACAAAGCACACATTGGCGTAAAATTTTACAATAATTACTATTTTATGCGTGGTTAAATAATTTTGCTTGCAAAATAATATCGCAATGAACATAAAATTCGGTACGCGCTGAGTAGTTTTTAACATTTTCGGCCAGCAACAAGAAAAAAAAGTAAATATGATTTTTATTAGAATGGCCGCTTGGACTGACATCGTCCACAGCGTTGCTGATTTTATATTATTTTATTTAATGTTTTTTGTATGCGCTTGTGGGTCATAAAGTGGGTCAAATGTGGTCATAAATTGTGCAGCAGCAGGCAATTTAATGATTTTGCCGAAAACGTTTGAAATTATGGCAAATTCAGCTGAAATACATATATACTTACACACATATGTTTATACAAGCGAGTGTCTGTACAAATGCATGCAGGTTTGCAAATATCTTCACAGGTAATTAATAGCAGTTTTTTAGTGATTAAAAAATCAATTTCTGCCATTCCATTTGCATTCTTTATTCACTTCGCTGCTATTGAGTATTTGGAATTTCCCCCATGCATCAAAATAGGTTGGAGAATAATTCCAGAACGGTTTCCAAATACCTGCATAAAGAAATGTGAAAATAAAAAAAATCAATTGACGGAAAATTCGCGAGCGGCGAAGGCCAAATTAGGATGGGATATCAATTTTATGATGGGAATTAGTCACAACTCTTTTACTAGCGCCCGCCGTAGCCAAATAGGTCGATACGTGACTACCATTCGGTAGAGCCCAACTTCCGAATCTACTGTGTGCATGAAACACTAAATGATATAAACATTTCTTTTTCTAACAGCGGTCGCTCCTCGGCAGGCAAGGGTAAACCTACGCGTGCATTTCTGTCGGAAGCGGCATCAAGAGACTCACCACAAATATAAGGAAGAACTCAGCTAAATATCCACGAAAGGTGTAAGCAAGTAAAGAGATAGTTGTTATGTCGGGCTGCATTCTGGATAGGTAGGAATATAATATAAAAAACTGCAACACTCAGAAGAATAGGTCAGACAACATTTTCTGTCGACGTGAATGTTAGGCTTAAGTTCTAACTATGATAGTCATGAATTTAAAAAGAGAGATAGCGTAAGTTTTCGGCAATCAAAAAACGAGAAAGTTTAGAGACGTAAGCCTTTATTTTTGTGTACAATACAGCAGAGCCGAAAACTACTTACTCCGGTTTGTTTACCATACATCACTAATCAGCTGCTGCACGTTGCTTAGAAGGCACAAAGTAAGCTTTTGAAATTGGGTACAATATAACGGAATTTGTGGTGTGAGCACTGCTCTGTACTATCTTCACATATACGTGATTGATCTATGGAATTCCTTCTTTACTGATCCCGCATATGGTGGCGGCTCATGTGCCAAATCATATACCTACTTAGGTTGGTAGCTGGTGGCGGCAGTTTTAATTAAAATTCAGTGGTTCTTGTTCTTCCATAAGTATGTATGTATGTACATTAGATCGAACTGAAAGAAAAACTTGCCGTACTCAGTTAAGTTTCAAGTATTTTTTCAAAGTAATCCAAAAAAAAAAATGTGTAATATATAAAAATGCAATAATATAATGTGTAATATTTTTTTTTCGCCCAAACGTGTTTACAGTCGCACCTTTAGGTATACTATAACGATGTTTTTGTACCGAGAAGACAATTTTTTGTTTCCACAGTTCATTGCTCTACCCTTTGGCTAGACAGGGTACCCCAGAGACGGTTTCATCGCTAAACGAGAACTTAACGAGCGGTGAGCTGGTGCAGTGGCTAAGGGCATATAGATCTGGGGCGCTCGAGGGAACCTCTTAGGCTAACAAAGCCGCAGCTCTCCAATTTGCTAGGTATTATTACCGGGCATTGTCCGAGGTCAGACTTGGGATTGCTTCAAATCCTTTCTGCAGAGGCTATCTGGAGGATGTTGCGGGTTTAAATATCACACAGCTGGCGTAATTCATCAGTAGCTTGAAGCTGTTAACTCAAACGTAATTAGCCACTGTTGGTCGTCATCTTCTCATCTAAAGCTCCTCCTTCCTTTTGCACCTGTTTGGTTTGTTTCCTTCTGTTTACAGTTTATAAGAAAATCAAGTGATTTTTTAACCACCTCAAACTTGCGTCTACTTTACTAAAATTTCGAGTCGCTTGTTTCCTTTTTTGAATTTTTCTAAATTTTGTATAATTTGTATTTGTTTGAAAGTTTGATTTATTGAATAGGGTTTTGGTTTAAGAATGAAGAATATTCTTCTTCTTCTTCTTCTTCTACTACTACTATTACTAACACGAAAATGCTTCGATCACCATTTCTAATATTAAAAAGGTCAGCATGCACTCAGTTATGCTCGCCACTGTATGTATGTAAAAGCGCAGGAAAAATTTAAGATTTTTGAAAATGGCGTCATACGTGAATCATATTTGACACTTCTGAACTAGATAGCTGCAATATACAGGCACACAAGCAATGCAGCGCGTAAAGGTTAAAATAAATATTCACTCATATTTCCATGAACAGCTAAAAAGCAGAAATTGAGGAATGGTTGAACCATGCATGTCTCGTAGAGTATCTTAGTTTTAATTATAAATATTCTTAAATGTCTGTTTAAAAACATTCGCAATAAATAAATGGATAATACAAAAAGAAACTTCGATTATATAAGTATCATTATCATCATCATTATAGTCATTACAGCCCAGGGTGAGAAAGTGCCTCCGTAATAATATTTCTTCATACGTCTCCGTTCATTGCATCTCGCCTTCTATCATTTATTATTAATTATGTATTTATATGGATATATATCATCATATATATTGTATATATAATTATATTATATATTATTATTACATATATATAAACGTATTTAATTGCCAACTATCAAACATTTATTTTTTAAAATCGTGCGCGGTTTTATGGCGGAAATGCAAATTAAGCAAGGGTTACTAAAAATGTGCATAAGTAGTTTTTATACATTTTTTATATTTTTATAGACTTTTTATATGTACTTATATACATTTTTTATGTTTATCGGTATAAATATTTTGCATTATTTTGACTGTTTAATTACTACTTAAGCAGTCAAGAGTTAGTTACAATAATAACACAAGAAAAGTGACATTTTTGTTGTTTGAAAAAAATATATATATATTTAAATATATATACCCCCTGCAGTGTCATGGAAAATATTAATTTTGTTGTAAGCCATCACATTTTTGAATTGCATTGCATTGGTTCGTGTTGTGAGGTTTTACGATTTAGCCATTCATTATCTATGAGCATTCGTAATGTAGAGACAATAACTTTTGCTTAACACTTGTTCGTAGTTTTTGAATACGTCGTAGGCTGTGTGGTCCACAAGTTCCATTACTCGTTAAACAGAAACTAAAAAGTACGAGTTGTGAGTAAACAGAAGCCCAACTTCATGAAAAACAAATATTTTGAAGAAGTTCTAAGCATTGCATGTTGAAGAGCGGAGAACAGTCGGAAAATTAAATTTAAGAAAAGTTTTCAACCATATAGAAAGATAAATATAAAATCTGAAAACTTCATGCTATGTTTCAAAAAAAGGGACTCTTTCATTTTACTCATGCACATACTCGGTAGGCTTTTGTGTGGAAGAAAATGCTCAGCATCGAAAGCAGGAAAAATTGTCAAAAAGCAACGAGATTTTGATGTTTACTAATTATTATGGCGGCCACCGTAGACGAAAGTGCGTAAGTTCAAACACCAAAATGATGGAAAAAAATGTTCTAATAGCGGTCGCCCATTGGCAGTAATAGCAAACCTCTGAGTGTATTTCTGACACGGAAAAACTCCTCATAAAAATAGCTGCCTTTCAAAGTCGGTTTAAAACTAAAGGTCCCTCCACTTTCTGTGAGCGAAACACATGGGTAGTACAATGGACTTAATTGTGTATAAGTGCTGCAATTGCTAGTTGCCCCGACAAAACAAAAATAGGGCCCTCCAAATGTGGAACAACAGCAAGACGCATACAACAAATAGGACGAGAAGCTCGGCCTAACACCTAAAAATTCAAAATAATTCAATAAAATAAATAATTCAAAAGGCTATGCAACTGCATATCCAGACTTTTTTTAAATAGTTGAAAATCTTAATGACAAGTATTTTAAGTGTATTTAATGTTTGTGAATTTTGTACAAAGTTTGGAACTAGTTATGCAATAACTATACCCTTATACAAAACAAACGAAAAAAAATCTACCTAAAAATATTGCGAATATTGTGAAACGATAAAGTGACTTAATTAAGTGAGCACACAAATGTAAACTAGGCATGACAGAACTCTTTTACACCAACAAGCCTTTCATAATACTATCGACTTTTTGGTAAATTTCAGCACGTAAGATATTTTTCGGTAATGAAATGGCAGACTGACTGCTCACCAAAACGTGTTGCTAAGTGGCATCTTCTTCATTCAACTCCTTATCCACGAGACGTCTCTTGGGCCTAACTGGAATATTTAGAGGCTACGGTACTGCAAAGATTTGAAAAAATATTTTTTTTACTTAAAAGATATCTTAAAAATAAAGATAGCCTTAAAAACTAAAGCTCAAGGGTTTAAATTTGGAAAAATGTCATGTTTGGACAGTTTCGATTTTTTTCTACTTTTTACCAATTTAGCTCATTCCACACTAAATAACAAATAAATCAAAGTTTCAGGCTTTAAGAGAAATTTGGACACATTTTTGTTCATCAAAGTTTCCCACTTTTTAATCAGAATTCAAAAACAAACTACCCATTCAATTTTAGTACTACAAAGTGCAGGTTTAAAGTGGTCCAAATGCTCGTTGATTGATACATTTTACCCCTGACAGTGTAGCGTATTTTCACCAAATAACGAATACACGACGCTGAAAATAATTCCCAAAATATGCTGATCTTTTTCGCTCTCGCAGTGTCTTTACCAGCTAAGTAAATGGGAGGATTCTCGGTGCCCATTGTAGGAGTCTCGGTGCGCTACTAAAGAACCATCTTCATTTCTGGAATATTCGAAGAACGGTATGCATTCTTTAAGATGGGCTATAACAAGTCATCTTTTATACTAAAAAATAAAAATAAAAAATATAAAAAAAATATATTTATAACTACAAATAATAATTCAAAATCGAAACAAATGCACGAAATTTTTCTTTTTGTTTTATGAAGAAAAAGCTCACCACATTCAGGGAAAAAAATTATAAAAAACCAGCGCGAGTTTTGAACCATTTCAAACTTACTCTTTACTGCTTTATTACAGTGTACGCGGAATCATTCTAGAATTAGAAATAGAAGTTTGTGCAATTTTTTTAATTACGTTGTAAATTTTCAAAATTGTATTTGTATGGCTTTTATTAGGCAATGAGCTATACTTTTGTACAAAAATATTAAATAATAAAAAAGAAGAAATATGGTCAAAACTATATCTTCAAGTTTTTCTGCTCTGCCCGTACGACGTGCAGATTTTCGCTTGACTGTGACTGCCGCGTAAATTATAATGTATAGGGTTATTCAATAGGTGCGCTTCAACTTTTTTCCGATAGGGAGGGCGAACGACGCAATATTTTTATTTTTCGCTTGTCATTTGTAAACTTCATTAGTATACATTTCATCATGGAACGCTACACACTTGAGCAACGAGCACTTGAGCAAATCGTGCAAATTTTTTATGAAAATAATCGTTCTGTTGCTGCTACTTTAAGAGCATTACGGCCATTTTACGGTCCATTTAACAAGCCGTCCCGTTTTGGGGTTATGTGAAGTCATTGGTCTACAGTAACAAGCCGCCGACGATTTGTGAGCTCAGAGCCAATATTGAACGCAAATTGCTGGAATTTCGGCCGATTTATGCAAAAGAGTGGTCGAAAATTGGGTTCAACGATTGGACTTCGTAAAACGTGCACGCGGTGGTCATGCAAAAGAAATCGAATTTCATACTTAAATGTGTATGTTCAAACTCGATAATAAAAAAAATTAGTTAAAAAAGTCAAACCGTTTGTGTTTTATTCAAAAAAGTTCAAAAGTTGACGCGCTCTTACTGAAAAACCCTATATTTACGTATGCATATATATGTATAAAGGTACATACATGTACATGCTGGAATTATGCAACTACATTTATAATAGCGATTGTGGCATTCTACATTTGTTTAATTTTAGGATATTATGCTTGAATTAAAATAAATCACTTCTTCATTGAATATAATTTTCCGCAAAATTATTAAAATTTTGGCTCCTTTCAAATTTACTCAAAGATTGTGTGACTCACAATTCAGTTTTTTATGCTTGTTTTACATCGAAGTATTTTTTTTTCTGACATCTTTAAATTTTTTATGCCATGCCAGACTATTTTGTTTTTTTTTTTTTTTGCTTGCTAACCTTAGAATAATTAAACACCCGAGAAGTTAATTACAGCGCTACGTACGCCATACTCGGAATATATACCGTAACAGCTAAAAAATAGCTGTAAATATGTGCCACACTATACATCAATAAACACGCTTGAAAGCATTGCATTTCAAAGTACGAAAAAAGCGAACGCTACATAATTCCCAGCTGGCAAAAAGTAGCGAATCATCTTCTGAACTCACCCGCAGCGCATCTGCACGCACACTCACAGCTATAGAAGCTGTTAAATATCTTAAGCACAGAAATCGCAATGGCATACTTCATTTTTATTTAAATACATAAACATGAAGAAGAATAAATTTAAAAAAAAAAACGAGAAGCATTAGAGTTTAAAACAATTCATGCGAATAGTGAACGTAAATAGAATTGTGCTTAACATTTTCTAAGAGCAGGTATTTAGATAAAGAATTGCAAATAGCGTTAACCTTCAAAATATTCAAACAGTCGATCGAACCAACGCAAACTTAGTCCATTACACAGAATTCTGTAAAAACAAAAACCAAATCAGAAACTTATCTTGCGCTGATATCACGGCCGCAATAGCCGATGCGCTAGAATTCAATGAAATTAGATGGCATTGGCCTTAGAGAAGGGAGCAAATCATTCCGGCATTGCAAATAGAATTTTTATATTTTAACAAACCTCAATGTGATTGGATGGACTTACTGATTCATGTCTCATTCAGGAACCTCTCCCGATATTTAGATCAGGTGCTTCTAGTTAAGGTGATCCTGGATGGGCCTGTAACATATTAACCGCCTTCGATTCGCCAACCTTAGCGAGCGGCAAATGATGAGCAATTCTCCTAACCCTTTCTTATCTATTTGTGCACAAATTATTCTGGTTGTAACACAAGTATTTTCTTCTCTTCATTTCCTATTGACTTCCTGCAGAATATTATTTTGTATTCAATAACTATTCAATAAGATAATATTGGAAGACTCTGTTTTCAAGCAGTGGCAAGACTAGAACATTTGCTGGCTAGCTCATCAGCCTTGCAATTTCCTTCAATATCTCTATGCCCCGAAATCTATAGAGAACGGCCCTTAAAGACGGTGCTAATATCATTTAGAGCTGTCAGGCATTCCTGAGCAACCCTTGCTCTTAGCAGTTATTATCCTCCATTGATTTGATGGCCGCCTAGTTATCCGAGAAGATATTTATCGTAGTTTTTGTTACGGCGGGTTTGTTAAGATACACAGTTACCTCTTTTATGGCTAAGACATCTGCTTGGTAGACGCTACAGTAGGAAGTCGAACATATAACTCTAGTCCTAATTCTTTTGGAAAAACCTACTACTTATTTTCTAGCTTGGATTCACCCGTGTAAAAATGTATATCCCCTCGTTTCCATGGCCTTTGAGTTTGCCACTCTCTGCGTGAGCGGATGTTAGTCTTGAACAGCTTGTCGATAGTGGGTTTAGGAAAATAGTAGTGACCGTTTCATAAACTCTTTAATAATACTTAGAATCCACTTTGAATGGTTTTACTGATAATCTCAGATGGAGTTTCGAATGAATGACAAGTACAGTAGGTTCTGTTTTTATGCGGTTTTTTTTTATGCGGTTTTGAAATAGTGCGGTTGTTTTTTTTTAATTAAAAAATGCATGTCGACCTATCGGGAATTGTACATATAAACAAGATTCTAAACCAGGTAAGCAAAACCTCATCACAGATTACATCAGAAATGCTAACCCTACAAGTATGGAACCGCCTGCATCACCATCTTGATCAGACGTGTACATTTCCTCAAGTGACGAAAGTGATTTTATGCTAAATCCTAAACGAATGCGCAACATGTGGGTATTGTCTGATTCTATTTCTGACGTAAATTTATTTTTCGATTCTGACGTTTCTTAAATAAAGATATGATTTTCAAAAATACAATATTTTGTTTATGCGATTTTATTTAATTATTTCAGATTCATGCGGTCTATGGAACGTATCTATAGTAATAATATGGGACTAGTGCCCTTTTTTATGCGATTTTATTGCATTATTTCAGATTTATGCGGTTTTAGCATTTGAAACGTATCTATAGTTTTACTATAGAACTAGTAGCTTTTTTTATGCTGTTTTTTTTTATGCTGTTTCTTGCGGAACGTATCTACCGCATAAAAACAGAACCTACTGTACTTCAAATATTTTTGGCATAAGGAGTAAACTGAAAAATCAAAAAACAAAAATTACTAATTTTCATATCTATTCAATGTCGAAAATTTTTAGTATAGAGTTTTTAAAGCGAAACATAAAATACAGTTCAGAAAAAATGTATGGATTTTTTTATAATTTTTTGTTGTTGCTTTATTACAAATAGTAAAACAAAAATAAACTGAAAATTCAAAAAAATATATACATATATAATTTTCAGATATATTCAAAGTCAAAAATTGTAGCCAAGACTTTTTAAAGCGAAATAGTTTCCGTTATTTTTAACAGTTTTATTATTAAATTTTTTATTTTTATATTAAATTTTATTTAGAAAAAATGTATGCATTTTTTTATACAACTTTTCGTTTTAATACTTTTATAACATTTGTGTAAACATTTTCGCTTGTTATATTAGAAATAGTAAAAAACAGTAAACTGGAAAGTGCAAAGTGTTAAGAAAATTAATAATATTGAGATCTATTCAAAATTGAAAATTTTAGTTAGAGTTTTTAAAGCAAAATCGTTTTTTTTTTTATTTTTTATAAGAAATTATGCTTTAGATAAAATTTTTGGAATTTTTTTTTTGTAATATTTTTTTTTTATACTAATTAGAAACAGTAAAAAAAGTAAACTGAAAAATAAGAGAAACAAAATTAATAATTTTGAGATCTATTCAATGTAGAAAATTAGTATAGAGTTCTTAAAGCCACATATTTCTTTCTTAATTTTTTAGAATTAAATATACTTTAGGAAATATTTATGGAATTTTATTTATCATCATATTCATTCATTTATTATCATATTCATTCATTTTATTGGGTTGGGGAAAAATAAATGTCGTATTTGTGATCGAAATTTGACGCTTTATTTTTGTTCGCAAACTTGTTGCCATTTAGAAAGCAACTTCATTATCCCCAATTTATAAACCCCTCCCCCTCCTTATTTGCAAAAAACTCAGACAACCAGTTTTCGCAAGCCTCTTTGGAGACCAACTTGGTGTCACCAAGGGCGTTTTGCATGGACCGGAAGAGATGATAGTCACTTGGTGCCAGGTCCGGACTATATAGTGGGTGCGATAGGACAACCCATCCGAGCTCCCGTAGCTTCTGGTGGGTCATCAAACATGTGTGAAGACCACAACACCACTCCTATTGACCAATTCTGGCAGCTTCTGGTCAATCGCCTACTTCAAACGGTCAATTTGCGCACAGTAGAGGACCGAATTAAGGGTCTGGCCATAGTTGAGCAGCTTATAGTGGATAATTCCCTTCCAATCCCACCAAACACACAGTAAAACCTTCCTGGCGGTCAATCTGGGCTTGGCGATAGTTTGGGCCGGCTCGCCGCTTCTCGACCACGATCTTTTTCGCTTGGCGTTGTCGTACGTGATCCACTTTTCATCGCCAGTCACCATCCGCTTCAAAAATAGGTCAAGTTCGCTCCGTTTTAGCAGAGAATCGCAAGCGTTGATTCGGTCCAAGAGATTTTTTTGCGTCAACATGTGCGGCACCCAAACATCCAGCTTTTTTTGGAATCTAATCTTCTGCAAATGGTTCCAAACGGGTTTGTGATCTACACCTAGTTCCTGACTAATCGAGCGAATGCTCACACGCCGGTCTCTTTGGATAATTTCAACGATTTTATCAGTCTCTCGATTGGCCTACCAGTACGGGGTGCATCTTCGACGTCTACTACACCAGAACGAAATCGATCGAACCAACGCTGTGATGTGCGAATCGTTACAGTATCAGGCCCATAAACTTCACAAATTTTTGCCGCCGCCTTCGTTGCATTTTTACCTCTAAGGTAGTAAAAACGTAAAATAACTTAAGACTGAAACGTATGATCACAACACTGTCAAAGAGACACTTGTAGTACAGATTGTCGTTTTCAAATCGCCGTTCCGTGGGGACCGATGCATTAAGTACAACGCAAGATATGTTTAAATGTCCCGTTCAATTGACAAAATACGACATTACTTTTTCCCCAACCCAATATATCCTCTGCTATTTATGTCAACAAATCTATAATGGATTTCCAGCTACAATATTTATATGTTTAATTAGATTTTTAAAAAGAAACTTGAACTTGAAAGACCCTAAGCCAAATGTAGTTGCATGTGCCAGTATTTGTAGATGATTTCGAAATTCACTTGAGGTATCACACTGGTAGCTGAACTAATTTGGTGCAGATTTGTTGCAGTTGTTGTTGCTTCCGTTGCTTAATTGTGAATAACCCAGTAATCGACTTTACGGCACAAACAAAGCAGCTACCACCCGCGTTAGACTATCGCCGTCTGTGGGTTTGAGTATTGCCCTTTTTACGGAGACTTAAGAGGTAACTGATTTATTAAAATTATTTATATTGTAGCCAAGAAGAGTTCATTAATGAAGCTCAATGCAATTAAGAGTTTAATTGTGGGTGTTTGTAGTGGCTTATAGTAGATATTTCCCTTCTAATGAAGTATACATGATTTATAAATCATAAATAAAGTGAATTATTGAAGGTTTTGATCAAAGTGATCATGTAATTTCAGTTCCAAATTTACAAAAAATATAAGATATGTTACATACCTATATAAATATGATATATAAAGCTGTCCCTGCATTAAAAAATTATTACAATTGCCTCTAATAAGCAACAGAAAACAAAGCAATCAATTATTTTACGAGTTGATTTAGTGAATGTGAATTTGAAACAAAAATTAATATTTTTCAGAGGAACAAAAAACTTAAACTTCTCTACTAAAACTTAAAGGGAGTTTAGTTACTTCAGATCGCTAACGAGCTGGTACCCAAACTAAAGCCAAAAGATAAAATTTCCATAAACTCGTCAACTCTCATTGGAGTCAAATCATGGTGGAAGTCTTACCACAGAACTTTTATTTCACTTTTATAAGACTCTTTAATTTTTCATAAGTTTGAATCTCAAACTCTGGGAAACGTGGATTCAAATTAATATCTGCACGAATGAGGAGTCTTATCAGTATCAGAAAGCTAATACGATTAATAAGAGTTCAACTATTTTCAAGCTTAGTCCAAGAAAACTAGCGACTTTTACAAAGTTTTCTCTCCATTTCGCTGTAACAAATGGGTTCGAAATTTTTCTGCGAGAAAATGCGCAACACCGTCACGAAAAGAAAAATCAAGGAAAACAGAAACAAACCCGGAAAACAAAATTATGTAGCAACTTCGAACTTGCAATTTATTTTACTAAAATTTAATAAGCTATAAAAGTGCATAAAAATATATTTCTAGAAATTATATAATATTTAAAAACTTGAATTAGAATGAAATATTTGTCGATATTTTTAGTCTGCGTGGGTATGTCATCTGTATGTGTGCTTACTGTTAAAGGAAGTTCGGCAATTGAAAGCGTATAAAGTACTGATTCCAGAACATTTCCATGGGGCACACTTGCATTGATTTCATAGAGATTGATAACTTCTTGATTTATTTTAACTCGAAAATGGCAGCTGTGTAAGTAGGATTTTAGCAGCATGAACAAATTATGAGCAATATTCATTTTTAGTTTGTATAGCAGGTCCCCTTGCCGTACCTTGTCAAATGCTTATGATATGTCTAGGAAGACGCAACACAGTATTCTCTTAACAGAGCTGAATTTTTTAATGGAGAAATGATGTTTTCTGAACTATAACTGATGTATAGGGATAAGATTTCTTTGCCCATTATACCATTGAGCCGATTTGGTAAAGGTTTTTCGAAGGCTTTCGATAAAATAGGAAGCAGACTTATTGGTCTGTAAGAAGACGGTATGTGGCGTGGGATAATAAGAATAATAATAATACATTTCTCATAATTTTAGTCATAATACAAAATTTAGAGGGCAGCAAATTTTTTTCTTTGAGCCATCCTAATGTATGTACTTATGTATGCAACTCTATTGTCAAAAATACTTTAATGTGTTTCTTTCCCATATCGATTATGCGCTTTTTATCACTATAAGTGGACACATATCAACCACATTCATAAGGGGATTGGTTGGACACATTCATGTTTTTTAATACAAAGAAACAAATAACGTTCACATAGGTGGCAATCACTAAGCACACCAAATAGCCTTTATACCGTAAATGCGCTCAACAGTTCACAGAGAAAAACATTTATTGCAACATTAAAGCGCGACCAACTGTACGAGTAGTCAACATTAAAGCGCACCCACAAACACTATCGGTGATTATTATTAACGCCAACTAACTATTGTAGCAATTGCCAGTGGGCGTGTTAAAATTCAATTCCCCAGACAATAGTGATCAAATGAAATAGCAGTGAGATGAAAGGATTGTCTGAATTAACAGTGGGGATAGAAAACAGGTTGATACGAAGAAAAATAGTCGCTATGGACAAGTGCATTTCAAAAATATTTATTTTATTGTTTTACAATGGAAATTGAATTCAATTATTTCCCCTAACACTTGGTTATGGTAATGGGTAAGTTACTTGCTAGTCACACACAACACAATTTGAAATTTCGTCAGCGCACTGTTTCCTTGGCCCAATTATAATTGCAAATTAGAGCGTTGCCGGAACAGCAAGAAGTGGATTTTTTCTAATAAGCGTATATTTCTGTATACACAAGTCCACTTAATCATTTTGGTTTCAAAATTTGTTTAAAATGCTTCAGTTAGAATTATTTGACTAATTTAATTTATTTTCTATTATTTTCAGGTGAGTGAATACCAAGTGATTTCTTATTTCGGTATACTACGCAACTTGGCAAAAAGAAAATAGTTGGGTAAGATTATTGTAAAATTCGATAAATAACAATAGTTTCTATTTCCAAGTAATAAAAGTAGGTTCCTGCATTTCTTAAAAAGCGCGAGTTCTTCCAGCGATGCAGTCTTTATCTCGGCAATTGAGATAAATATTCGTTCTTTCATAGTCCTTTTCAGTTTTGGTAACAGGGGGTCACGTCTGGTAAAATACATATCGTTTTATAAATTTTTCTCGATAGCAAAAAGTTGCCAAAACACCCAATAATAGCAGCGCGACATATCACAAAGATTTCACGATTTACTTATTTTTTATCAAAATATTTTTATTTTTTTATAAAAACATAGCTCATAGCTCATACTACAACAAAAACCATACATATATATATATAATTGGCGCGTACACTCTTTCTGGGTGTTTGGCCGAGCTCCTCCGCTTATTTGAGGTGTGCGTCTTGATGTTGTTCCACAAATGGAGGGGCCTACAGTTGCAAGCCGACTCTGACCGGCAGATATTTTTATGAGGAGCTTTTCCATGGCAGATATACACTCGGAGGTTTGCCATTGCCTGCCGAGGGGCGACCGCTATTAGAAAAAAACTTTTTCTTAATTGTGGTGTTTCACCCAGATTCGAACCAACGTTCTCTCTCTGAATTCCGAATGGTACTCACGCACAAACCCATTCGGCTACGGCGGCCGCCATCATCCCAAAGTTTAAAACTTAGCACAAAGTTTAAAAAAAAATTTAAAACAAAATTGTTGTTTTATGAATAGGGAACATTCTTAGTGCCCAATTTTACTCAATCTCAATATGCAACTAGCTCAGGCTAACAACATGAATATATTTACATACATACATATTATATTACAATAGAATACATTGATTTGAGGTCTGCACTCCGAATTCATGGTTCTTTAAGCCCTCTGTTCATCACAGTACCTCATCCAGCCCCAAATTCCTTATTAACCTCAGGGTAGCGCTTGGTTGGATTAAGCGTACGTGCCTTTCTTCTGGCTGTAGTTGGCTGGGATGTCTCAACCTTCTCCACGCTATATCGCTGCATTCAACGAGAAGGTGCATTGGAGTCTCCTGGGATTGGTCACAAAATTGGCAAGAATCAGTTCACCATATTCTATCATGTGCAGATGACCACGCAGTCTTCAGAGGCCTGTCAGAATAGCCGTGAACATTCTCAGTTATTCCTTGAACTTTCTTTGACTGTACCCTTCTAATAAGGATTTCGCCTGGCGTTAGTGCAAGCTAACCTCCCTTAGCCTTAGCTCTTCGCGACGGTGTGTTGTCCCATAGCAAGGAAGGGCTCGGGTGCTATTAATGTCGAGGCCACAGCCACTCTCACCAATGCGTCCGCTACTTCGTTCGCAGTTATAACCCTGTGTCTTGGGACCCAAATTAGTCGGATGCGATAGTAGAATCAGTTCCTCGAGCTCACACTCACCAACGTAAACGTACGCCCTTATCAGCTGACACGATGAAACAACGATCTATGATCCTACGGAACGGAATGTTGTTGAAAATTCATTTACATGGGGATCTCATTAGTTTCATCGTGTCAGCTGATATGGGCGTACGTTTACATTGGTGAGTGTGAGCTCCAAAGAACCAGCAAGAACAGTAAGCTCATAGGATGGCAGGGCCTTGAGAGCCGGCTAACTATTGCTCAGAATGGCAATTCGCTCATTCTAAGTCTAAGTTTATCTCTGCACCTAGACAGATGGCATACATCTCCGCTTGGAAGATGCTTGGAAAACTACCAATCGGCTCAGAACACTTGGTTCTGGGGGCCATATACTCGAGCGCTTATGCCTTCTGATGTCTTCGAGCCATCTGTGTACCAGTGCCGGGTACACTCCTGGAGTTTCCTTTCAAATGCAGGTCCACTCCAGTTTAACTTGTCATCCAGCTCAATTCTGACCTTCTTTTCGAATTTGATAATATTAATTATATCATATCTGGGTAGCTGGGTATGTGGGTTCATATATATGTAGAATATACAATTATACTTCTTGTGTGTACAAATGGTTAGGCAGACAGACAGAAAGTTTTACATATCTGCCTTGCTAATATCAATTTCTGATACTTGCCTGACCATCTTATTCTTTCATTAAATCACTTGAAATTACAATTATTAACTTCACTTCTTAGGGTCCTATTGCCTTCAGTGCAGTGTCCTCTATTTCGAATCTTTCTTTAAATCCTGTAAATCCTCCAAACAGAAATCCCCTAAAGGCTCTTCGCCCATGCTTGAAAGGCTCTGTAGTCAGATGGGGGTTGATTATTTAATCTGCAAATCCCCACAAGCCGTCCATCTTTAAGACATCAGTGTAGGCGATAATGATGCCTATTTCAGCTGGTAAGCTCGTCGCACAATATCAATCGCTGATAGAAACTCTGGAAAAGAAGCCCTAGACCATCGTCATATAATTCAACGACGGAGTCAGCCTCGATTTCATTTAGCCGTTCTCTTTTAATTTCATTCAATATCATTGCGTGTCAGCGATGTTCACCACTTTCTCAATACCAAATATGCAGAGTCATGCGAGTTTTTACAGAAGTACCTTGTTAATTCAGTGTGGGACTAAGCTGTTCTAGAAGAAGTACGCATGGTCCAAATACCAGCGGCGCCAGATGTTTAGCGCAAAGCCATCTCTTCTGTATTCTGTACCTCTCGTTTCACTAAACGAATCAGGAATTGTACTCGAATTTTTTTCCTGACTCACCTGAAAATGATAAGTGTAACAATAGGGCAACGTATTGTTGTGAGATTTCACATGAAACTTATAATTTTTTAAAGAGTAAAAAAATGTATATTAAGTGGTTTAATATGGCATAAACGTTTTTAAGATTGTCAAAAATAAGTTGAGGATGGCGCTCGAATCACTCTTCCACGCTTCCACGTTTTAGCCTTCAGTTTTAAGGTTAAACTATTCGTTAGCATTACTACCTTCCCGTATCTGCTGAACTCCGTAAAAGGCTTAAACACACGTGAACTATGGAAGGCGTCATGGATTCTCTGTCAAAGGGTTTCTAGCCAGGTACAGCATCTCAGTGCTAGACAAAGACTTTTCGATTTCTAGCATTGGAAGATTGGCATTGAGCGTTAAAGATATGAGGAAGGGACGTATATTGGTGTTGGTGATAAGTAAATATATTTGAGCCAAAACAAAGCAGTATTGTTATTTAGTAGCTACACCTCGTATAGTTAGCTCAGTACCAGAAAAAAATGTATACGGATACATTTTGCATACAATTTTTTTCAATAAACTGCTAAAATCTGTAAATTTTGATTGACAGCACTAAGCACTTCAATCCAATCAATCAGTTGGGAAACATTGCGTTTTTCTAAAGGAAGGTATATTTATTTAAATGTGCCCTTGTCACTTATGTTAAGTACAAAAATATTGACGAAAAATTAACATTGAGCCGCAAGCTGTTGTTATTCTTTCCACTATTCTTTTGTATTGTTTCTATTGAATTCATTCAATTGTTTTAAGCTGATAGCTTCTGAAAACAATCGCGAAAAAACCTTAGCTACCGCCTCACAAAACACAGGACATTGAATTGAAAAGCCTTCTTTTTGTTGCAATCATTAAATGTACATAAGTATTAGTTTATTATAGAAACAAAAACATAAATAAACCCCAGCTGCAGTTATATGCAATATTTATTATTCCAACTCAATTGCTTCAATCTCCCATCATCTATGAGTCAGTAAACGCATCCAATTTCAATGTCATGGTGCACTCAACTTTTCAGCTCAACTCCGCCCAGCTGGCGCAACTCATCCGTCTGAGTTTTCAGCTTACCATTGAGCTTATCAAAGCAATAGATTTGCTTACATTTCAATTAAAAATAAAAAATCAATTCAAAACTTAATTGCTGTGCGGACAACAAAGACAGCGGCATCAACACGCCTCTCTTAAAGCGTGCGTGTCTGCAGCTGCCACATTCTACACCACCCCAACCTAACGACGACTACCGCCTACACTCCATCAGCTTCCTTTCAATTACACACTTAACGAATTATTGCGAAATATTGGCCGCTAGACTGATGGTATTTTTTCCTTCTTTTCGTAATCGTGTTGAGTTTTCATTTTAATTTGCGATATTATCAACGAAAATTTTCCATTTTATTTAAAATCAATTTCAATTGTTTCGCTGCTGCAATTTATCGTGCAGCTGCATTTGCTGCAGCAACAATTTATGTGGTTTAGCGTTTTTTTTCGGTTGATAGATAAACGTTTGTCGTGATCTTCAATCGTTGATTGATGACTCTTTAATTTTAGTAGTCTTTTGAGAAATCCAAGCTCCCTATGTTGCAATCGTCTGATTCATAAGTACTTAAGTATTTCTGTATTTATTTTTGGAATTTTAATGAATGAGCATAATTGTTGGGACATTAGGCGTTTAAATACAAAATATCTAAAATTAAGTGAAGTGAAGTTAGATGGATATGAACTGAATAAGCGGGTTGATTCACAAAACTAAAAGACTTCAGCGGTCTGAGGCATCATCAGCCAAGGATAGGATATTTCTCTAAATAAGTGTATTTTCGAGCAACCCTCGTAAATTAGATATAGATAAGTATATTAGATGCCCAAAATAAGTTGGCGATATGTGAAATCGCCTACGGTATGAAACTAACGTAATTTGGATTATCTCCTCATCCAAGAAAGTGCTACCACAGTGATTTCCACGTCCTTATAAATGTTGGGAAATTGTTGAACAAATGATTTTCTAAAAAAACAGCCGTTTACTAGTGTTATTAATGCTTCAGAAGAGATCGTGAGTCCATCGGGTATGGCAAACCAAGTGGCAAGCCGTCGACATAGAGATCTCTTGAAAACATCGTCAAAGTGAAGGAAAAGTTGATCAGTAACTGCCAATTAATCATCAGAGAGCTGTGAGAGGACTTATACATTGCTTAGGGATTGGTTCGGTGAGTTAATGATTTGGGTTTGCGCGGTATTACGAAATACATGATTTCTACATTTTCTCAAACGCATCATTACTGGAGGCGAGACGTGGGTTTATGAGTACGACACGTAATCCAGACATCAGGCAAGTGAGTGCAGAGCTCCGAATGAATCAAAACCCAAAAAATCACGTCGTTTTCCGTCAAAAAAGAAAGCGATGCTCGGTTTTTATAGATTACAACGGTGTGCAATAATTTTAGCTAGAAGGTCAGACTGTTAATAAGAACTATTATTTGGGCGTTATAAGACTTTTACGTGCAGCAAAGGAGCAAAAAAGAAAGGAATAGTGTTAAAACAAAAAAAAATGAGTTTTTGACCAAAAATGAAATGAATACCATCCAAGAGCCATTGAATTCATCTGATATGGCAAACTGTGTTGTTCTGTAGGATTGAGTCAAAAAAACGGGAGCGAGGTTTAACAGCCAAATGAAATTAAAAGAAAAATCAAAGATGGGTATGCCGAAAATAGAGTTCCAGAAATGTTTCGAAAGTTGGATTGAAAGCTGGCAGAAGTGCTTTTCAGTTGATAGGGAGTACATTGAAGGCGATAGTTACACTTTTGAGGAATAAATTTGTATTTCGAATTTTCTGAATGTATTCCGGTAACTTTTTGATCAAGGTGGTATTAAGAGCTGCCGTTTCCAAGATACTGCGTTTTAAGCGCTCACATCTGTACACGTAATAGATACACACGTTTTCCTGAGTAAATATACTCTGCGTTGAATACCTATTACACTTCATTATCAGTTTTTACAATTTATTTGTTTCTCATTTAATTTTAATAATTTGTTTAGGAAAAAATAATTCTCTATTTTGGGCTATAAAACTCTGAACTTGAATTTTTTTTTATCTAATAAAAAGTTTGAAATTCTGATTTTCATGATTCTATATTTTCATTAAAAAATTATTAAAATTAAATAAGAAATAAATAAATTGTGAGAAGTTATAAAAAAGTCCCTGTGCTACAGTCACTTAACGCTCTACAAACACATACGAGTACAAACATTTGTAGGCAGAATGACAACTTTTTCTGCACCTTGATTTGTGTGCAACATTTTTTAAATTTGACTTAAATATGCCAAATTATGCATTTTAAACAACTCTTCAAGCGAAACATTAAAAAAATAAATCACAGCGACGTCTAAAACATACCGCATTTAAGCGGCTGTAAAAAATTAGCAATTTTAATTGTGCGCAAATTGAATAATAACACAAAACAACAACAACAATAATGACTGCCTTTAAAAGTAAAGCCGAAATGGTCAAAGTGACAAAAGCCGACAAGCTGTATTGTACCTACATTTAGCTGAAATGGGTCTTTAGAATTTTTTATTTGCGTCAAATTGACTGACTGGCTGCTGGCAAAATGACCAACCGAATGGGACTGGCAACAGATACATTTGTACAAACATAAATACGTATTAATGTAAATAAAAGGAGCGTGAACGCAGCAATTTTGCACATTAAAAGTTTTTTAACAAAAAGTAGGTTTTTAAAACAATAAAATTTAAACTGACTGCGCCAGCAAAATGATTTATTTGTACACAGTTCTAAAATGTGCGACGTAGAACAAAAACTAAGGCGTTAATGCAAAAAACAAAAATCAAGAGCGAAATAGGCATTAGAAGCAAATAAATTAGAGTTAAATTGAAAACCGCTTCTAATTGATCAGCGGCACGACGGTCAAAGCTGCTTAAAGCTGAAACTAAAGCAATAAAAACGAAAGCTCGCAGCTGCGCACGCACACGCACTCGCACAATTTAACCTGTCACCATTGCGCTGCCTTCTAACGCCTTTTAACGCAGCCGCCTCAACTGTCACCTGATATCACCAATGGTGCTGCCAGTGCCGTCGCCCCTGCTGCTACGCGCACTCTTTCGCTTACTGCAAATCTCTAAATCTGATCTGATTTCGTTTATTCAAACGTTGTTGCACTATTTGGCAGTTCAACTGCTGATCTGTTTGCTGGTTTAGTTGTTGTTTAACGACAAACATAATGTGGCAGCAGAATGCTGGCAGTGCACAATTTTGCCCCCAAGTGCCAGGCCGACCGATGTGCGTACAACTTTATTTCGTTGTGCAGTATTCTATGCGGTGTCACAAGTGTTGTATCAACACCGAGCTAAGTACACAAATTGTATGTACACACTTATGTATATGTTTATGTGTATGTATGTACGAATTGGTGTAATCGTTTGTATTTTAGATAGGTCTGTGTAGATAGGCCATTCAACAGATGGATAGACAAGTAGACAGCGAGACATAATGTTCAAGTGACACTGACATTTGTTTAGATTTCTGACAACCGACTTTTGTTGTTAGTATAGAAAAATGTAATCAAGATCGCCACTAGCTTAACAAGCACATTTGCCCACTTACATACTTACATACATGGCTTCACATTGCGAAGTACATTTGTACATATGTATGTATGTGTAAGCATTATATATGTCGATGGATAAGAAAACACGTGTAGCGAAATAATTAAATTTTTAGAAGCTATGGATGGAAATAATTTGGGTATACGGAATGGAGTGAAACGAATTAAAAGGGAAAAGTGCAACTGTCGGCCATTCTTGTGCTAGAAATCGTAATTGAAATTCACCCTGCCAGGAGCAAATTCGAACCAATTGGTTTTAAGGGGTTATACGCAGTTAAGAGGCAAATAAAAGACGGGTTGTCAAGGATTTATCCTGAAGAAACTTCAGTATATTTTAATTTGAAAATTTTTGGCGGTTATAAAAGCATCCTTCAAGAACGTAACAAAATTTTTTATTTATGAAAATGTTGATTATAGAGCGCGCTGCAGGCGATTTCTGGAACCTCCTTTAAAAAAAGACGATTTACGGTGTACATCGTAACTCAGGATTGGATTATCTGAAATCAAAAAACCAAACAAATTTTGTTAATATATTAGATTATCTAGTAATTAATCGTTCGGCTAATCAAAATAGTGAATTTTCACAAAATGGCAGCTTTTAAAAGAAATGATTTCGATTTTTACGTTAAAATTTGGCCGTAAATTGATTATAAAATGGAAAATAAGTATCAAATTTACAAAAGGAACGATTAATTACTAGAGAATGTATCTTTAAAGATTGAGTTAAAACGGTTGACCGATCAAACAAGCCGTTTTCGAGATATCGTGTACACCGACTTGAAAAATGCCGTTTTGAAAAAAACACGTTTAAAGTTTCAATACCTACCTTAAAACGTGCCGAGGCATCTCTACATATTTAGGTATAACTCCGAAAGTATTGCTTAGATCTACTTCAAATTTCGTGCGTATACTTTTGAATATATGTACATTACAAAAATGCAATAAAAAAATCGATTTTTTTTTAAGTCATAACTGCGTATAACCCCTTAAGTGCATTGAATGTGGTTTATGCGTTGTTGTATAGAAATGGGTGTTTATTGCTTGCAGTGGTTACCGAGCATAGTCTTAGCTAATATATTACTGAAAGAAATAAGAAATCTGAGGGTGTTTTTTAAATATGGCAAACAAAAATTTTTTCCCCAAAAATTAATAAAAAAACTTAGTTTTTCCCAACAAAATTTTTTTTACATAATATTTTATACGATCAAATTAAAAAACCCCATACCAAATTATTCATCATTGAAAAAACAGCAATGCCATTTTTTCTATTTACTTCTTATTATATTCAAGAATACAAATAAACCAAAAAAAATCACATTATACAAGATATCTCCTCAAACATTTTAAAGAAATAACTTAAATTTTTTCAAAAAATGTTTTTTATTAACAAAATTCTTCTTCTTCTTAATTGGCGCTTATTAACAAAATTAGAAAACAGAAATTTAGATATTTTAAAAAGAACTGAAAACATTGCATATTAAAACTTCCCACATCAAAATACTCAACTTTGAAAACATTGCTATTTTATAATTTTTCCCCCCCAAATTCCCCAGACGTTACTGAGCATAGTCTTAGCTATTACTGAAATAAATGAAAAATCTGAGGGTGGTTTTAAAATGCAACAAAGAAACATGTTTTCTGCCAAAATCTTTGAACAAAAATTAATTTTCCAAAAACAATTTCTTCTTTTTCTTGATTGGCGCCATAACCGCTTAAACGATTTTGGCCGAGATTAACAAAGCGCGCCAGTCGTTCCCTTGCTAATCGGCGCCAGTTGCAAACACCAAGTGAAGCCAAGTCCTTCTCCATCTGATATTTCCCACGCAGAGGAGGCCTTCCTCTTCCTTTGCTACCACCAGCTGATACCGCATCGAATTCTTTTAGAGCCGACATGACCCAGCCAGCGTAGCCACTGGATCTTTATTCGCTGCACTATTTCTACGTCGCCATAAAGCTCATCCAGCTCATCAGGTTCATCGCCTGCGATATTCGATCGTCGCAAACGTGCAAAGGTACAAACATCTTGCGAAGAATATTTCTCTCAAACACCCCAAGCGTCGCTTCATCGGATGTTGTCATCGGCCACGCTTCTGCGCCATACGTTAGGACGGGCAGGTATTAAGGGGACACGGTGGTCTAGAAATTTAAAAACATCGATTTTTTTGTTTTTTCCATACTTCGAAAGTATAGTATCTTAAAGATATACTGTGAAATTTTCATGCGGAAATTCCCATTAGTATAGCTTCTGCTGTCCATTGACTAGGTAGAGAGCGGTCCGCGCGCTCCTGTACCTCAAACTGTAAACTCATTTACTTTTTTCGGCTTGGTGTTGTCAAAAAAAACTGTTCAAACGAATCGTCTGAAATTTTAATATGTTGTTCACAACATCAATAGCTATTTCGTTTTTTTTATATTAAAAAACTAAAAAAAAGTCCGATTCAAATTCAAAACCGAGTCATTTTGTCAATTTTTTTTTTATTCTAGTAGCGGGACATAGCTACAGTCGAAATGATTAATATTTTTTTTTGGTTGGGACCTCTTAACTGTGAACGAAATCTCTTGCAACCTCGAAATCGTAAATGTCAACAGTGACGTGGGTGCCCATACGCAAGTGTGCCGATTGTTTGTTTGATGATAGGAGGTACTTCGTTTTGTCCTCATTAAGAACCAAACAATTGCTTCTTTATTCCAAACAATTAAGGAGTTTTCATTTTTGCACGGATTTTTCAAAAGACCCTCGAATATAAAAATTTAAAAACATTGCAGGCTTCTTTTCTTATCACTTTTCAAAGCCACTTTTCTCGCAAATTATACTTGCACTAATAAAAACTTGTTCCTTTTTTGGTATTTTTATTTTACTTTTATTATTTATATATTTAAAATTTCTTTTTTTATTATAATTAAATAAAAATATTTTACTTCGCTACACGTAACGAAAACGAAATTATGCTAACCGGCTATGAAAATAATAGAAGACTGGAGTAATATTAAATATGTAGCTCGAAACCTCTCCATGATATATAAAATCTGGCATTGGCATTTAAAAAAATATTAGCCGTAATCTCGTCAAAGCTTAACATTGCTAAGCGATTCATAATGCAAATGGCAACAAGTAAATGATAAAAAATATGTTCAATATGAAATTTAATATGTTTTAGCTTCTGGTGTGGTACAGCTCCTCAATAAATGAGACAATAAAAATGTAGTTGGTTTTAGTTATAATATTGTTGAAAGCTCCTTAAGACTGAAAAGAATAAGAATTTCAGAAATATTAACCAATTAATAGTTGAACAATAAACGATTGTAATGAAAAACCTTTTTTACATGAAAAGTGTTTATAGTGCCGATTAATTAACGGACTTAAATCAATGTTGTTGTAGACGCGTTGCCTTTCTTACCTAAGTGCATTAAGGCATTTTAAAGACGACCATCAGAGGAAAGTTAAGGGAGAACTGGTTATAGAGAGAGGTAGCTGGGTATACATATTTGATTTGAGATGGATGTTACATTTTTAGTGATTGTGTTTCTTTATTGAGCTCTAAAACTTTGAAAAACATTTATCTGAGCTTGATAGCTGTAGTTTTGTTGTATTTAAGCAGCTGGCACATCATCCGGCGGACTAATTAAACTCAATAGTAATCTCAAGAGCTCCGGAGAACTCAGATAGCGAGATTCCCAGACAGAATTCAGAGTTGAGTCCATATGGTTAGTTCTCGCCCTCCAAGTTAGCTACTCCAAGTCGGCCTACTGAAAAAAGTAGGTATTAGCGCAGGCTGATGAAAAATATTGCAAGACGAGACTAATTTTACTATTTTTTACTATTTATTCCTTTTAACATGAATTTGATGGATCGATTGCTCTAACTACCCAACGAATGGGTGCAATACGGGATACGATTGAGATGATTATCGAACTAGCGCCACTACAAATACATCATCATCTCGTTTGTTTTATTCTTTTGTTATATTATTGTAATTTTTTTGTTTTGTTTTTATGTTAAATTATATGTTTTTCTTTGTTTTGAGTTTGTGGCATTTAAGTATAAAACAAGACTTCTAAGACAAAACAGGACGCGCAAATCAAGATTTTCCATGTGAAAGTTCTTAAGGGTTTTTAAGAATCGTTTAATCAAAATCCGTAAGCGCACATTCGGTGTTCCTTTACAAGTGCCTTCTTTATTTTTGCCTTCATGTTTTGAAACTTATTAAATTAAATTGATAATTAATTATGAGGAAAAATAACTAAATGAAGCGCCACCGTAACACCATGACTTTTTGGCATAGTTCGGACTGTATCACATGATTTCGTTCTTCATCTCTGGACTTACCTCAGACTTATTGCCATAGACCACACTTTTCCTGTAACGCCAAAGAAATAAGTTTAATGCCGTAAAATCGCAAGATCTCTGCGGCCATTTGACATCGTTTTATTCTGTGGGCGTCACTCACTATTGGTCCATTGTTTCACGCTGTTTGGTCCGTCCTGTTGAAACTATATATTCTTCAAGTTCATGGCAGCTAATTCATGACCGACAAAATCATGCAATGCTAAAAACCGCTCTTCATCCGACAACTTTCATAAATTGTTTGGATTTTTCCTCTTCTTCTTGATTGGCGCGATAACTGGTTACGCGATTTTGGCCGAGTTTAATAAAGCGTGGCAGTCGTTTCTTTCTCATGCTAATTAGCACCAGTTGGAAACACCAAGTGAACCCAAGCACTTCTCCACCTAATCTTTCCAACGCAGAGAAGGCCTTCCTCTTCTTCGGCTACCACCAGCTGGTACCGCATCGAATACTTTCAGAGCCCGAGCGATTGCACCCATTCGGACGACATGACCCAGGCAACAGACGCGCTGCACTATGTCTATGTCGTCGTTGTTTGGATCACTTGCACGATTTTTTCAACTGACTATCGTTCCAAGACTAAGTTTGCCAAAGACTGTGATACAAAAACACATATACATACTCGTATCACAAATTATTGCTGTCAAAGATCTACATTGCCCTTAATCAACCAACACTTAGTTATAAAAGACCCAAAGGAATCTTACTAGATATGGGTAAGAGAAGCTTTGATAAAAACAGGTGATTTCATAATAAATATTTAAGCATACAACTCTCTTTGGCTCGACTATCGATTTTGCGAAAAATATCTGGAACATGCCCTACATTGAGCATAGAAGGCCCGAAGGTACAGTAGGACATAAGTGCCAGGAACTTCGGTCACAGGGTATACATAGGTATATACTATTAGCCTGCTGCGTGCGGCTTTTATTTTACAGAGAATTTACTATAATGAATACATTGTCATTCCAAGTGAAAGGCATTTAAGCTCAACTTGTGAGATCAAATCTTCATTGGCCAGCAGTGCATAGAGATCTTAAACATTCTAACGGCGCGAAATCATATTCAGCTCCTCTTGATAATGGACCAAAAAGCATGAATCTATGTAAATTTAAGTTTCTAACTTTAAGTAGAAATTAAAAAATTTCCATAAACTTTTCATTACAAATATCACGGTTTTTAATTAGAGTTTGCAGAAAAAATTATGGTAAGCAGTTTTATTGCATATTAAATTTTAGTACATATAAAAAAACGCAAGTTCGGAGCTACTAGAAACTCCCGTGTTTTATAATTCTTCCTCTCACGGACATTTGTTATATGGAAAAGGTGGGCAACATAGCATTTTAGCAAATTATCGATGTTGCGATAAGTTGTGCGTTTCACCAATTTAATTACTGATAGGCACTCAACTGAGTATTGAAAAGCGAAAATGTTACTAAGGCTTAATTATAATCGCCACACTTAAATTTTAAGTGCTAAGTGAAACATTTTTTTATTACTGGGAAAGTTCTTTCTTTGCAAAGCAAAAGAAATTATTGGTGCATGTTTTATGACAGCCACTTAGCCAAAACGCTATCACATACTAATTTTTTGATAAATTTAACGTCTTTTCGATAAGTATAAAGCGAGACAGTTATCAACTTTAGTTTTCGAAATTCTAAAGTAATAAATGATAAGTCCTTGGCGCAATAGGGCCCTAGTGAAGTCATTACTTCACACTTTTTAATGCGAAATTTTAGAAAATTTAGGGTACGCATGTTATAAGTAGCTGAAAAATTGAGTTGATTTCTAACAATTTTTTTTACGTGCGGATGAAAATGCCCAACACCATAAGAATTATCAAAGATCAACGCGATTTTTGAGTTACTTGAAACTTGCACGCAGAGCGACTAAGCAAGCATGTGAATAATGAAGCCTTGATTCTTAAAGATAATACAAAATGAAAACGAAGGCTCAAACGTAAAAAACCTCTAGATTTAAATTAATAAATAAATAAAAATCAGTTAAAAGTATGAATTGTATTTTGCTGAGGATTAACTTTAATTATGTGTTGTAACAAAACTCCACACAAATTGCTCGTTAGTATATACCGTATTTCCCGGATATAAGCACCGAGGAAAATTCACCAGTTTCCGTGCTTATAAGCGGGGAGTGCCTTTATAGAAATCCCTCTTATAAGCACTGATTGTGCTTATATTGAAATCCCCAATCACTAGTGCCTCTAACAGACCAACCGAACTACTGAGAATTCATTTATTTAAAATAAATAATTGCAAGTGTACAGAGATCAATACATTAACAGTTTTACTGAATTTTATATCACTTATTGGGTTCTACATATTTACATACATACATATGTGCATATATGCACTGCATATGATGAATGCACAAATTCATTTACATATCATTTTTAAAAAAGTCTGTAATTTTCGACTGAATGTTTAATTTAGAGAGTTCGAAATAATACTATTCAATATTATCGATCTCGAGCATAAATTTATTTATAGGCATGAGTGCTCTACGGATAGTATTAATGGAATCAATGACTTCCTTATGGCTTGGAATGCTATCTGCAACACTATTAGGAGGTTCATCATCGGACGGGTCTTCCATTATTGAATTTTCTCCTTGTATGGCCTCTGCGATTATATGCTCGTCGGTAGATTCCCCGTAGGCAGGCAAGGTTGTTATCAATCCTAACGAAATTTCTGAACTCTTCTTGTTGTAGCTCACTAAATATTATTATGTTTTCCTGATCCAGTTCGTCGTCGCCTTCTACGATCTCGGAATTTTCGGTGAAAAATTTGCACTATGTATAAATAAATAAAAAATAAATATTGTGTAAAAAAATAAGGATGGCTATGCCTTTTTAAAAGTGTTAGATATGGTCTCGGGCTTTACCAACCACCAAGCACGATGTATCATTTGAATTGCTGTCAACAAGTTAATCGATTTCTTAAACTCTTCAATGCTTCTTCCACTCTCCACAGAAAGTATCTGCTTTCTTACAATAATTTGATGATAATAAGCTTTGAATGCGTGGATAATGCCTTGATCGAGCGGTTGTAAAATTGATGTCGTGTTAGCTGGAAGGTACTGGAGATCTACATTTTGTAAAGGCACTAACTTATGGGGCGCGGCATTGTCGACGAATAAAATAAACTTTCTTTTCTGCAGTGTCATTTCATTGTCAAAAGATGTCAGTATCGATGTCCATATGTCTTGAGTCATCCAAGCCTTACTTTGCGAAAAGTAATGAAATGGTAAAGTTACATTTTTAAAACATCGCGGATTTTTGGGTTTACCAATAACGAAAGCTTTTTTGTAGTCCCCAGATGCATTGCATAGGAAACAAACCGTCAATTTTTTAAAATTATTGTACGATTTTTTAAAAAAAAGTTATGAGATTTTGAAATTAACAGTTTCAGTTACGCCAATAGACGTTATACCCAACGTATACGTAACTGAAACTGTTAATTTAAAAATGTCATAACTTTTTTTTAAAAAATCGTCCAATAATTTAAAAAAATGGGTTTTAAAGCTAAAGAGTTGTACTATGCAACCTTTTCGTCGAAAATTGAAAAAAAAAATTGTCTATCCCAAAAAAAATTATCAAAAATGGCTAAAATGGCCATTTTTTTACCTTTTAGGCTTCATTTACCAAAAATCCTTACGTGATGGAGCATTTTGAAGGTCAGATTCGTTTTCAGCGCATAAAAAACTGCAAGAAACAAGTACAGCCATTCTAGAAACTCACCCTCGCAGGACTGTGTAGTTGATCGTGAACATTTATATTTTACACAAAGTACATTTTTATTTGTGTTTTGCAGTTCTGAAAGAATTGCCTTTTTTTGCCCATACGTTAAACTTGTTCGCGTGCTCATTGTACATACTTCAACAAGAAACTAGGGATGTGTGCGCTAGTTAAATTTATGAATAAAATCGATAAAAGTATGATTGGTAAAATGATTGACACAGTGCTTTTAAATAGAGTTAAAAGCCAAATAAATTCAAAACGTGTAGTAGAGGGTTTACAAAATTTTTTTTTTACTCAGTGCTTATAAACGGGAAAACTACAAAAGTTGAGAAAGAATTAGGTGCTTTTAAGCGGGAAATGCTTATAAACGGGGTGCATACAAGCGGGGAATACTGTATATGTAATGTTATAAAAGGTGCAATGAAAATAGTAATAATAAAAAAAAAACTTGAACCTTGCACTTGTTTATTCAAAATTTATTAAGCTAAAGATGTGCATGCTCCAAATTTTCTAAAAATTCTGATGAAATACTTTGATAATTTTATGAAAATTTGTTGATTTTTTTTTAATTTGCATAATATTTGAAACTTCGATTTATATGGTTTTTGGAGGAGTATTAACAATATTTTCATAGGAAAATTATTGAAGTTAAAATAATAAACAAAAAAATTGTCACAACTTTTCAATAAGTCCAGGTGATTTAGTTATTTGACACAGTGTTTGTGGAGTGTTGCTCAACCGCAGCTTAACGGTACTGCGGATACGTTAGTTCGTCCACCTCCTGTCATGATTAGTGTAATAATAAAAAAAGAGAAATTAAAAACGTTTGCATATACAAACGTAATTCAGTTAATTAGTCATACAAAGCAGCACGCTAACCTGGTGCGAGGATATCTGGCAATAAATGCACCTCAGTTGATATCAATTCAAACAATATTTTGCACAATAATTTGCTATTTGCCCCAGTCACCGCAATAGCCATATTAAAAAGTTATGTACTTGCAATACATATCCAACTATGTACATACACACACACATTTGTAAATGTAATAAGGAATGCCCCTTTAATAGATGGAAATGCATTGAAATTTACTCACTCCCATTTTTCGCCATACAAAATACAAACATGACCATTAAAGCAAGAATTGCTACATTTATTGCATGTGCTACATTTAAGTGCCAGTTATTGTTGTTGCCTTTGGCAAAGCGCGTTGCTATTTATGTAACTTGTTTTTACAGCTAAATAACAACATTTTGTTTTTACCACTCAGTTCGTGTGCGCATACGATGTGGTGTGTGGCGGCTTAAAAGGATTTTGCGATTTTGCGCCGAATTCGCACGCATTACCCACACTAGCACAGATTGCTTATTGCTTATGGCTCTACATGCAAGTGCATTTACTACGTCCTCATAAAATTGTGCATTTACAAACGTATTAAAATACCATTTACAATTGTGTAAAAACTATATCGCTCTGTGGCAATCTCATTGCGCATGCGCACCCCAAGTGCGCTGGTCGGGCGAGTGCGTGGCCACAAAGCGCACTCATCACAACAGCGTGAACTCTCCCAGCGACGACTGAATGGTGGAACGCCTTGGCTGCGAAACGGCGAAATTGCCACATTGTCATTCAGGCATTTTTCGCATTTTAACGCTATCTCGCTCGTCTATCGGCGATTTTGCATTCGATATGCAATGCACTGACGATTACCATATATGTATGTGTTCATTCATGCCGGCAGGTGGACCGGGCTAAAAAAGGAATTTGTTGGCCTAAAATAACCAAGCGAAATTAGAGCGATACCAACTTTTGCGATATAGCCTTTTTGAGTTAATCAAATTTATCAGGTGAAAGCAATGCATCAGAGATCTCGGCTACTGGCAAACTAACTACTGGTTTTCTTTGTGTGGCGAATGGGAGGTACGTTGTAAAATTATACATATTTTTGTTGTAAGACAATTCACTATTAAGTGCAAATGGACTACCATCACGCGATTTGTAAAGCACCATGTCAACACAACAACAAAATGTATATAACAATTCCTCATCATAATTTACAAATCGCATGATGAATGAATAAGAAAATCACCGTTGCTTCGAAAAAAATATGAACCAATAATGTTCAAAAAGCAGACAACGGAGTCCTTACGACTTATCCATTTAAAATTTTTGGATAAGAAACTTTTTGAGATGCAAAGTTGATAAGCGATATTCTTTATTCTTTATTATCAAAAATTGGCATTTCGTGTTTTTTCGGCCCAATTTGCAGAAGAAGCTGAATATTTTTTACTGTGTATTACATGAACAAATAAACATTTGCAAAGTTCTTGCATTTCAATAATAATTAGGTATTTTTATTATTTTCTGCATTGAAGCTTTAGAGACAGTTTTCTTAAAGTAGTCAGTTCTTTCCTCCAAAAAAAATACAATCTAAAAATTTTCGGAGGACTTTTCAGTTTACATCAAATTAAATTTGTTGTAATATGTCCTTTTTTATTGCTTTTTTCATTCGAAAATTTCAGAAAGTATTTCATTTTCTTAGGCAATTATTCCCTTTAAATTCGATAATTAGGTTTTTTTTTTTTGTTGATTAGGTAGTGTATTTTCAACCAGTCAAAACTAACGTTTAGATTCCATCGTGAAAAATATTTTATTTAAAAAAGTTTATTTTTCTATATTTTTAAGGATTATAAATTAGTCGAAATAATTTTGGAAATATGGAGTATAATTGAAAACTAAAAAGTAGAGCCTTTTAAAAAACAATTAGGTGTGCAACTCAGTTCCCGCTGTTTGTCAATAGATGCCGCCAGCAGTGTGTGCTAGTCGATTCCAACATAACCTAAACGTCATAACCCAAGCTTAGACATACCTATAGTAAACAAACTGCTGTGATTTTGTTTTGGTATCATATACTTTTGGTTTTGTGAAAATGTCTGATTTGGTGCCGCATAATCGTCATTTGCGGGAAGTGTTGATTTTCCTCTTTCATTTGAAAAAAACGGCGGCTGAAGCTCATCGAGAGCTACAAAAGTCGAGAGCCAAAGAAAAGAAAGTCATAGGCGCTGCCTTCGTCGTCGCCTCGGCCGAATATTTACGCTGCGAAGGTTATGGTATGTATTTGGTGGGGCCAAATTGCCGTTATTTATTATGAACTGTTAAAACCAAGCGAAACCATCACAGGAGATCGGTATCGACTTCAATTGATGCGGTTGAGCCGAGCACTGCGCGAGAAGCGGCCGCAATACGCGGGGAGTCATGAAAAAGTGATTCTACAGCATGACCACGCTCGGCCTCACGTTGCCAAACCCGTTAAAACCTACCGGGGAAGCTCTGAAATGGGAAATCCTACCCCACCCGCCATATTCTTCAGATATTGCGCCGTCCGATTATCACCTGTTCCGTTCGATGGCACATGGTCTAACTGACCAGCAGTTCCATTCATATGAAGATATCAAAAAATGGCTTGATCCGTGGATAGCCTCAAAAGATGAACAGTTTTACCGCGACGGTATACGAGATCTACCAGAAATATAGGAAAAGGTAGCAGCCAGCAATGGGCAATACTTTCAATGATTCACTTGTAGCCATTTTTTCAGAATAAAGTTGTATTTTCATCATAAAAAAAAAACAGCGAGAACTTAGTTGCGCACCTAATATTTTGTTGGGAAAATTGAGAATATAGCCAAACCAGAAAATTCTCTGACTTATAGGCTTCACAACGATACCCCATTTCTGACAATCAAATCAGAAAATAGTTACTATAAGTAGTAAGGTTTTCGTAACTCTTGTTGGGGCCTTTTTAATTTTTGCCATAACTTTTGTGGAAGAAATGTAAAATTTTTTTAATTCCATTTCCATCAATTTGCAAAATTTTAGCGAAATTACAGATCCTGTCTTAGAAGTTTTTCACGTTTTGTTACCGCAATACTCTATTGTTTTGGTGGTACAACTTCCAAGAGTGTTATTTCCTATAGAGACTTCGGTATGTCTAGAAAGAAAATAAAAAGTATAAATTCCATTGCGGCGATTGGTAGTACCTTTTATCGTCTACTTGCAATGCTGTAAAAGTGAGAATATAGTTTGGTATTAATCCAGAAGAAGGGAACCTATACTGGATCCTAGCCTTGCAAGCTAATTCGCCTTCTCGTTAGCCTGGAGCCTTTTTTATTTTCCTTGTTCACTCCGTGCGTGAGCATAGGGCCTCGTTAAGACTTTTCTAACGTACACGGTTCTGGGCTGTTTTTTTTCGCCGTCCCATATGATGTCAGCATCTGCTAGCCCGCTCAACACCAACCTTCTCCAAGAATTTTTTACCAACCGCGGCCTTGGATTCCAGTCCCGCCCCATTCTCGTGATACTGTCTGGTGGTTCTCTAAGCGTGTGACCTATACGACGCTACTTTCTGCGTTTGATTTGCCATAGGATGGGTTTCTCCTTCGTTGATCTCCACAGAGCGTCGTTGGTGTTGATATTCGGCCGGAATATTCTACAATATTCCTGTGGCCTGGAGCTCATACCAGAGTGATATCAAGCCATTAACTGAGCAAGTTGAGTTGCTCCATATAATACATTTTATTACCTTTATAGCTAACTTTTTTGTCTCCTTGTTCACTCCTCTCGGGAGCATAGGGCTTCGACAAGATTTGTCTTGCGTTGGTTTCGTTAATATATTTGATTTCTGGCAGGGTAGGTGATTAACTTGCCGCTACCAGTCCTATGTGGTGGAAATGCCTACCTGTCGTTGCTTAGGAACAACGCCTTCTTAATGCTTGGAGCGCTATCTGTATTTCACATTTTGCTGGCAGAAGGATCGCACAGGTGGTTGAGGACTTCGCTAATTTTTGGTGTGTCTGCGCTATTACCGCGATTTCCCGCTTCCTCTTGCTGGCCCGACTGATGCAATATGTAAATGCTTGTTTTTTTTGCTTGTTTTAGCAGCCACAGTGCAAATAATACGCTGACTATTGTGCGGGAATAAGGATAGAAAGGATAAGTTTTTGGGTAGAGGAGTGAATTTTTTTTTTAGAAACAGGAAAGTAGGTAAATTCGGAAAAGTGTGAGAACCGTACTTTACGTGGGACTCGAACCCAAAACCTTTGGATGGGAAGCTAGTGCACTGACGCTAGACCGCACTGTCTAACTATCCATGAATAATTTGCCGTTAAGATAGCTATACATATCTATACTTGTGAGCTCCACTTAATGCCAACAATTCTGTCTGGAATACACTAGCTTTGTCTGTAAGGTTTCAGAATAGAATTCTGTCCCTATGCCACTGTCGATCTTGGACCAGTCAGTTGCTTTTTCTTGTGACTTTTATGAGATTTTTATTTATTTGGCCAATAGCCACATTAGGAACGAATGTACTTTATCACTTCCCGATCGTATGTCAACTGTTTTAATGGCCTCCAAATATTTAATTTTCATGTTATTAGTTAGTGTGATCAAAGCCGGTTTAACAATAAAATAAAAAATTTAATTATTGGTTTAATTTGTTTGTCGTACTTCCACCTCAATTAGAAGCCATCTTCAGGAACAATTGTTGTTGTTGTAGCAGGGTAAACATTCCCATATATGTACGGGGAATACTGCTGAAGTGGCAGTCCTTGGCCGGATATATAAATTCAGATCATTCCAGTAGCCTAAAATTCACTGTCGCGGGAACTCTTATTTGTGACTGGTTGACCTTATCACAATCCGAACAAAAAAACTTGATTTTGCTTTTCAAAATAAGATTCGATATTTTTTCATTAAATTATATTAGTAAGCTTTCTAAATACATTTGAGGCATTTTCAATAAGTGCATCTTGCCAAACTTATCTAGAAGAGAGTAGTCAGCTGATAAAATTTTACGGCAAAAATCAACTTGCCACAGGTTTCTACATTCATAGCCCGCGCCATAGATTTCAGCTGACAGAATCTATGGGTTTAGTTTAGTCACCATACACTTTTAAACTCTTTTAAATCTGCGAATATGAGTTTCGATTGTGTGATTAATTCAATATTAAGTTGTGTTTCATCAGCAACAAAAAATGCAACTACATACACACAAACGAAATCGCAACGAATGGCTACTTTTTCTTTGTCCACTTTCTGGTTCCCTCGGGATTAGTTTGCAATACAACTGTATTGCAAGCAACAACACATCAAAAGCAACAACACATTTCTTTTGCACATGTTGCAAATGATTTATGCCATGCCGCGTATGATGTTTTTGCGTCAAATGTTTTAATGCACTTGTATACCAACGCACATAAGTGTACGAGTGTGTGAATGTATGGATGGATGTGTCAATTTATGTTTGTAGGCACGCGTGAATTATTGCGTCCGTTTTATGTCGCACAGCGACAAGTGAATCGTTTGAAGACTGTCTGTCTGGCTTAGTTGTTGTGGCATACAACATTGTTGGGAAAAGTTGAGGATGTAGTTTTTTTTTTGTATCCTTACAAGCGGAAAAATCAGTTGTAAACTGAAATTACTTTTACATAACTTAGCGATGGAAGGTAAATTTCAACGCTGCCATGTCAAATTGTCTAATAAGGAAATAAAAGTTTTTTTGCAAGTGAATAAGAAAGCGTTAAATAAGCAACACAATTATATTATAAACATAATCTATATACAGTAGCGAGCATAACTGAGTGATTGAAAATTTTTGTTTTTATTCACAACGTTTTTCGAGTTTTTTTCGTAATTTTTTTTTAATATTATTCTTTCAAAACCATATAAACCAAACTTGCAGACTTTACATAAAACTTAGAAATTAATTTTTATGTACATATATTATTTTTTAAGCTAAATTTTTAGAAAATTTCCACAAATTTAAACAAATTTCAACAGAATTATAGAAATCAGAATTGGTTGTGCGGAAGTCGATTTAATAAATGAAATAATTTTGAAGCGGATTGTTCGAAACTGAATCTGAAACTCTATTGAAACTGTGGCGAATCAAAATTACTCGGTCAACTATGGTATATAATTTTTGAATTCAAGATTGGAGATTAAAGTTGGAATGTCCATAATTTTTCTGAGATATATTGATCGTCCACGCCTATGCAATTGCACTCGCCTAACTGTCAAAAAATGAATCAACAATTTAGTCGAAACGATGATCATAATAGGAAAATAACAAAGAGTTGATGTACTAATGTCAAGAATAACGGGGTTGCCAACTAGCAGGTCGTTCGATTTCAAGAGATTGCAGTTTCCTGTACAATGAGAATTAATTAAGCACACAAGCAGTCACTTATAGCATTGACAGATGGGGGCTTTAATCGGAATTATCTGGTTGTTACGCGGATTAGTGAACAAATGATTTAGTTTTTGCATAATTTTGTCAGTAAAAGATGAACCGCAAGCACAAAATACGGGTATTAGCTGCTCTGATACTAAAAAATAATTATTTATTAAAAAAAAAATCTTAAATAGCAATTTCTCAAACTGCTTCGAAATATCAAAGCAATTAATGTTATTTCGAATGGGTTAGTGGAAACTAATATTCCATCCAGTGTTTCTTGTTCTGCTTTTTAAAATTTTAATTCTTTTTTATTCACAACAGATATTAACTGTGTTTTTTCGACAATACTGCCAACCAAAATACGCCTAATCCGCTTAAATTGTGGGAATTAACTCTAGTAGTTAACCGGGATTAGTTGCACTTAACTCAAAAAATTTTATATTTATTTTGTGAGCGCGAGAAAACGGACCAGGGTAAAGCTAGTAAATACAATAATATTTTTAATCAATTCAAAATTCCGCTCCATCGGCTAGTTTCACTTCAAATCTCATATTAATTTGTATTTGAGCTAAATATTCCGCGACCGAAAAAAGGCAGAAACTCAGTATTATCCACTTATATCTCCGCTTATATGCTTGAAAAATATTTGAAAAGTTTTAAAAACATGCTTTGACAATCAAAATCGACATATTTCGACTCGGAGCGAACATGACTGTTATGTATACCTAATGTTTGTTCGAAAACAAAGACAGCGACAATTTTACTTATGTAGTTTTGGCATCACATTCGAGAATTGGATATAGGCGAGATATGGTGCCACACAAGTCGATAACGTAAAGTAGTCAGGGAATGACCGACACCCACCCTTTCCATCGCAACTGAGTAGATCTCTACCAAGCTCATATGGGCGGTATAAGCCTAGGCAAGAAATCTTTGAGGTAGTTTAAGCGTGCTAAGAGAGGATCTCTTTCCTACCTCTAGTACTCAGCCTGAACTAGACGAGAATGCTACCAAGTAAGGTCCTTCCCGGCCACATATGGGTTGAACGCAATGGAGGGAGATTCTAAGACTATTAAAACCGCAACTCTTGACATTGTACCTTGGATAGCCATGGGAGCATTTGGAGCCTATTTGGCACCTGTATGAGGGACGAATGGAATCGTCCCAGTACTTATTCGGCAGTTAATTTACGTTTGGAAGACTAAGATTAAGGCATCCTTGGTTTTATTTTTCAATTTTTTTTTTTAATATTGACTAACTACGGAATTTTATCATCAACACGCAGCCTTTCTCACATAGACGTACCATAACTCGTAGTCCATAACGCGTCATTGTTCAAATATTGCTCTTGCTCCACCCTCTTTCCTTACCACTTCTCCACGAGTTCATTGGTATTGCAAGGAACGAATTAGGCTCAATTCCAAGAGAGAGAGAGCTTTGAAGGCGACTATTTCACCCAACCAATCTTAAAGTTCGATAATTGACTAATTAGATATATCAGGGATATCGATTGAAGTCCACGGAGCTGTGATTTCACATCTTTAGACTGTTTTTACCGAAAATCCAGAAATGCTCCAGGCACTTAGGCAAAATATAGATATTGCTAAAACAGCAGAACCCTGCATTAGCTAGAACCCGAATGAAATGTTTAGGAGCTCTTCAATATGAGAGGTTAGAATGCCTCTTGGGAATAGAGCTTCATAGCTTACTTACATTCGCAAAAGACGCAGACTTATTATATTACAAGAAGCCGAAACTAACCGAAACTAACGAAAATTTGTTGCAAAAGTGGATTGACAGGTAGGGTTACCCAAATCAACCATTTGAATGGGGTTATGTTCCACACTCACTTTCAAAAATTCAATTCATTGTAAGAACTGTGCTATTAAGGTATTTTTATTAAATAGCTGAGGGCCTATCCTTTAGTTTACTGTCATACAGGTTTTGAAATGTGTTTACATTCTTCCTCTCAACACAAAGTTATATAACAAATGTAAAATTTTTAGTTCTTGATTTCAAAGAAAACACTTCGTATGGGTAGATATTTTAACTCTGGTTACACTTATGCATCAACTATTTTCGAAGTGAGTTAAGCTTCAAATCAGCTGTTACACAGCGAAATCAAATAGACTTTCGTGGAAAATAAAATATATACGAGTGTGCCTTTTATATTTCGGGATTTGGCAACCCTGGTGTTGCAATCTGGCAACTGACAGCTGCATCGCAAAGTTTGACATTTTTTGGCTTTTACGTACTCAGAACGTTTTGAAATACCAGCGCTATTTGTGTTGTTTACAGTAACTTAAAAGATTCATCTCGGTCCAAAAATGGAATTAAATCGTGAACATTTTCGTGCGATTATTTTTTACAACTTTCGACGTGGATTAACTCAGATACATTGCATGGATGAACTTAATGCATTTTTTGGCGATGAAGCTCCATCAAGGACCAGTGTTTATCGATGGTATGGTGAATTCAATCGTGGTCGTAGTTCACTCCAAGACGAATTTCGTGAAGGCCATCCAAAATCAGTTGTTGTTCCGAAAACCATTGATGCTGTGCGCGAACTGGTATTGCAAGATCGTCATGTGACCTATCGTGAGATTGAGACAATCTTAGGCATTAGTGGGACCAGTATACATTCAATATTGCATAAACATTTCACTGTCAAAACAATTTGTTCGCGTGGGATCCCACACAATTTGTCAATCGCTCAAAAACAGGCTCGTGTCGATTGGTCGAAGGAAATGCTCAAAAAATACGATCGCCGGGCTTCGAAACACGTCTATGACATCGTGACAGCTGATGAATCATGGATTTACGCGTATGAGCCCGAAAGTAAACAGCAGTCGACTGTATGGGTGTTTCAAGATGAGCCAAATCCAACAAAAGTTGTCCGCGCACGAAGCACTTCCAAGCAAATGGTCGCCTGTTTTTTCGGAAAAACTGGACATGCCGCAACCGTACTACTAGAACAACGCAGAACAGTAAATTCTGAGTGGTACACAACCATTTGTTTGCCAGTTGTCTTCCAAGAAATTAGGAAAATCAATCGCCAAAGACGGATCACTCTTCACCAGGACAATGCGAGCTCTCACACATCGGCTCAAACAACTGCATTTTTGAGCACCCAAAACATCGAATTAATAGGTCATCCGCCGTATAGTCCTGACTTGGCACCGAATGACTTCTTTTTATTCCCGCACGTAAAAAACAAACTGAGAGGTCAACGTTTTTCGACACCTGAAGAAGCGGTTGCGGCATTCCGAATGCATGTTTTGGAGGTACCTCATTCAGAGTGGCAAAAGTGCTTCGTCAATTGGTTCAAATGCATGAAAAAGTGTATAGATCTTCATGGAGAATATTTTGAAAAACAGTAAAATGATTTTCGATGATTAAAATTTGTTTTTGTTCTCTAATCCCGAAATATAAAAGGCCCCCCTCGTATGTATGTACTTACATATATACCTGCGCGACGCATTGCAAAGTTTTGACTATTTATTTATTTTTTATTAATACTGGTATTTAATTTTTTTTACTTTTCATTTAAGTCAAGTTCGTCATTCGTTATATTGAATATGGATAACACCATCACCAAAAAATAAAAGTTATTAGAAATCAATGCGAATTTTGAGCTATTTTAAAATGGCAGTTTATTGTATCAAAACGGAGTAGGCTACAAAATTGCATACTTGGATTTTTTCCCAAATTTTGCTGCATTATAAAGTATATTTTAGTAAAAAACATTGTTTAATTAAATACAAAATAAATAACAAGTGGCGCTACAGTGGAGCACAGGCATATAAGGCCGTTATGTTAACTCTTTAACTCTAATTAGTTTCCAACTGGAGTTAAAAATTAGCCGCTAGTGTTCGATATACTCGTGAGATGAAATGAGACATAAACACAGTTGCAGCGGATTCCTGCTAATGGATCAGCTAAATTTTTATGCAATAGTTTTCATTTTTTTTTTATTCTTGAGCCTTAGTAACGCCTTAGTCAGTAAGTTAGTGTGGGAAGCATGAGAAATAAAGTCATAAAGTTCGAAATCACAAAAAGTTGCGCAACTATAGTTTATACCTTTGGCAAATCGGCTATTCATTTAATTATTCTAGATAACTGTTTTATTGCCAAGCATTTTTTCTCGCCCAAAAAACCAGTTAGCCATTATACGCCCATTTGACGGCGCAACTAATGTGGTTTCCAAATTTCTTCCAAACCACCACTTGCAATTCGAAATAAATCAAGCAATATTTATGTGTAGTCGTATGTGTTGCTGGTATGATATTAGTGCTTTGCATTTATCACCAAAATAAGAAAAACACCAATCAGTAGAATTTTTAATTAAAAAACATTTAAAATCTACATAAACACACATAAATATAGTGCCTGCATACATACATACACATATTTTATGCGCTTTATATGAACTATTCCTCTAAGCTTTTTATGTTCGCTCTGATTTGTGCAAATATGGTTTAGGTGTGTGTGTGTGCGTGCATTTCGTATTATATCTTTTCGTTTTTTGGCTGCCGAAATGAGTTAGAATGTAGAATGGATCTGTTGTGCAATCGAAATGGGGCCAAACCGAAGATAAAATCAGTTTTGCACAACATAAAAATTTGCTTGCAGCCAATTTGTTCAGCTTTAATTGAATGCTATTTGAGATTAGCAAAAAAATGAGGAAACAAACCAAAAGGAAAGAAATTTGGAAAATATTAGAAGCGGTTAAATAAAATTAAAAAAAGAAGTTTAATGAAAATAATTAAAATCGATGTCCACCATCAAAGGCGTTGCTTTGAAATTCAAATAATACAGAACTTTTTTCATATTTCATATTTTTGAATGCTTGGATACGAAATTAGGAAAGATGATTATTAACCAAGCCTACCCTCCTATCGTCGGAATGGATACAAACGAATGAAAGTATGCGATGCGGTACCAGCTGGTGGTAGCAGAGGAAGAGGAAGGCATCCTCTGCATTGGAAAGATCAGGTGGAGAAGGACTTAGCTTCATATGGTGTGTCCAACTGGCGTAGGTTAGCACGAGAAAAAAACGACTGGCGCGCTTTGTTCAACTCGGCCAAATTGCGTAAGCGGTTATCGCGTCAATCAAGAAGAAGAAACTGCGCCTACCCGGGAAAGATTTCAGATTTGGGTTATCGAAAATTCTCGGAACCCATCCAGGAGCATTTGTTTTGAAAATAAAATCTTTACTCTGAAAATAGAGCTATTCTTAATGAGCTGACTAAGCGGTGCACCGGCACCACGAACGTTGTCTGGATTCCTGAACAAAGAAAAATTGCTGGAAATTGGTTCGCGGATGAGCTGGCTGGAGGAGAACTGATTTGAAATCATTAAGTTTTGCCCTATATGTAGCGATCGCTTCATACTCAAGCGAGCTCTAGATCAGTTCGGTCTACAACGTGCATGTTCTGATTTCATCCCCCAATGGTTGTAGAGCCTCATTCGAAGAAAGAAGAAGACAAATGCACTGACTTCACATGTTAACTCTGTCGAAGTGGCAAGAGTAACCAACAGTATATGGGAAAGCGGAGCCACTTATGAGATCACTAGAGTGGTTTGGTCTGGAAGAAATGAGCACAGAACTAGGGCCCTAATCAATCTAGGCCGACGTTCCATTGGTATTATGGTTGATATTATTACCGGGTACTGCCTAATGGGAAGACATATTTAGAAGAAACGTATGGAGTTTTCCTCAAATGCTTGTTTCGCAGCTACAGGAACGAGAAGGAAGCGGAGATAGTTAAGAAATCCTCTGCTACTGACCCACTCTAGCCAGAATATTATATCGCTGTCTAAACTCTTACATCTGTGGATGTCTAGCAGATTTGGAATCGGCAGCCATCCACAGTATTTTATCGTTTATCCGATAGACGAAGTGTATCCAATAGACGCCACATTGCGAATTAGAGGGGAAGTTTTCACTACCAATGAACAATTAAAAAGAGTTAGCCAGATCTCGATGGGAGCGGCGATGAGTTTCCAGCTAAGGCTTAAAATTTTATGATAACACTCTGTAAGTTCCAAATAATAGTAAGCAGAGGTTTTTATAGTTGATCTACCTAATTGCGGCCTTCAAAATGCAATAACTTCCCCCTTTTGTCGGATTGGCTTCGATTTTTACGGCTTTTGTGATTTAATATTTCTTTTGGTCCTCTGACAGCTCATGTGGAAACAATACCGAAATGAAACACCTTTTTTTAAATTTCAAAGTTCACATAATAACGATACAGAAAAAAATTTGCAATGCAATTTAATGAGTTTTGAATTATTTGTTTAGCAATTTATTTGTTGATCATTTTAACTATTATTATGCAATTGACTCCCTCAGCACAGGACTGTTTGTAACATAATCTCAGTTATTTCCGAAAATCACCAATAAAAAAAACCTTTGCCAAAAAAAAAGTTGAAATCCGTATACAATTCGCTGCTAAATGATTTTTTAGACCAAGTGTGAAGATTTCTACGCATTTGGGCAGAAATTTTCGAAAGTAATGAGGAAGATATTTAGAAAGCTGAGGTAAATTCGGCGGCGAATGAACCAACTGCATCGCATTCCCATAACTCAGTCATAAAGTAAATATTAATAGATATCCCGCTTCTTTATGGATGAGATTTGTAAAGACGGCATTGTTAGAAGAATATTCGGTGAAGAAACATATGGAAACTATGTCATGGCAATTAGGATGCACAAAACAGTAAAGTACCTTCAATAACTTTTTTTATTCCTTGGCCTAAGCACAAGCTACATATCATGGTTTTCCAGTATCTTATGCATATTTCATAGGCCATTCTGACAACCCTAAGGGATATGTATTCCCTGGATGTTCACAGGAAATGAGGTTCCAATAACTAAAATTTTAAATAGAAATTTTAAAAAAATTTGCTAAAATGTTTACTAAAATGTACTTATATAGAAAAGAGTGAGTAAAATATTTAATTTCGTATAGTAAAATTAAATCGAAAAAACTGTTTTTAAGCTTCGAGTTCCATGCAATTTCTTAAGAAAAAGGACTAACTATTGGTAACGTGATTTTTTCTTTATTATTATTTTTTTTTTTTGTCTGATTTGTTGATCATTCATACATACCCCCCCTTAATGGAGAAAACTTGATTGTTGATCATAAGCGACTTTTGGATGTTCAAATAATCTAAAGATGTTTAGATAACCTAAAAGATATTTCAATTGGCTGATTTTTCTAATTCCAAATAAATAAACCGCACCAAAAATAAATATGCAAGAATCTGGGAAAAAAATTTATTGAATGCTACAATTCTTTTTGTTGCCTCAGTCTATTACGTTTCAGCCCGTCCTCATGTCAAAAGCTATTATATATATCACAATTAAAGAATACACAATACCTATAATGTAAACTGATTTGAGTTTTTTGTTTTTTTTTTTTTTGGCTCTTTCTTAATGGTCTGTTGACAGTTGTTGAATTGTCATTACCCACTGCAGGGACACTTGACAATATTTTATTATTATTGTCATTACATTGGCTTTATTTTATGCGCGGAGATATAGTGTTTTGTTATTGTTGCAAGTAACACAAAGGCTTTTACAAGAAACCAAGTCACATTTATATGCCTGTTTGTATGTGTATGTAACAGATCATTGAAAAATGCGTAAACTGAAACTTATTGTAGGTCAGCCAATAGCCTCCGTAGCTAGCTCTGCTTTAGTTTAACTTTATATAATAATTTTATTGTTATGTAAGGTTTAATAAAATAAAAAAAAATTTTGCTGGCATATCTATGCATATGGTAATATTAAAGTATGCATATTTTGCGTTACAATTTACATAAGTATAACATAGTTGAAGGTCTGCTGCGAACTTACTACGTAGTTCTAAGCTACCTAACTACCAGTTTGCTTTGCAGCGGAAGTAGTTTGTATTTTATCTTTTCCAATACTAGCAACTGATGGCGAATTCCCACGAAATGTGAATTTTCAGTCTATGCTTTAGCATTATACTAGCTAGGAAACTATTTTATAATAGACAAGAAAAAATCTAGTCCCATTTGTGACAAATATCACCAGTTTTGGATGAGATGAAAAAATGTATGAAAATTGATAATTGCTACTACCGCAACAAACTGATGAAAGCTAAGCCACCCTGAATGCCGTTATCAGACTTCAATCCTCCATCCATAGCAGACAAGGTGCTTCAGCTGTCATGTGAGACTCACGTTTTCGGGTACGTTCTGGGTGTCAGGCTAAGCCCCCACGTGTATAAAATGTGCGCTGACACACTCAAAATATCGCTCATTTAGTACTTCAATGGTGCCATATTCGAAAAAATATCTTAGAAAGGTATGCAGCAATCGCTACAAACTCCTCTTTTATGCTGTGTAAAAAATTCATGGCGATATCTATTAACAATATTTCTTCGGTGTAAATATGTCTCAACTAAGCGTCTCTAATTAATTGAAAACTTTGCAACTGTTTTTCGCAACATTTGAGTTTTTTGAATTATGGCACTCTTGCAGTAAATAAACGATATGTTCCGCATGCAAAGGTACCCCGCATGGCACACATAAATCTACTCATCTATCAAATCTTTCCTTTTGGTCCCATTCTGTCTCGTACGTATGATTTGATTAACGACGATATCTGATGGCTTCACTGCTCTTAGCAGGGGTCTTTTATCTGGTACAACAACAGCAGCGATTGTTGCGTAAAAAATTATATTGTATATTTTATGAAATTAAATTCTGCTGCTCAACTACGTTTTGCCTTTTATTTATGTAAATTTCGTCTGCCTTTTGATAGGTCAATTGACGGAAGATCTTTGAAGTAACGAAATCGAACTATTAAACCTTAAATTACCACATTCGCCTAATACTATGTTCAGATGCGGCTGCCGTAGCCGAATGCCTATTCGATAGTGCTCGGGTTCGAATCTTCGAGCACGAAAGAGCAATTGATAGCAAGATTTTTCTATTGGCGGGCGCTCTATGTGGATATTTCTGCCATGAAAAAGCACCTCATAAAAAGTCATGCCGAAGCGCCAAAAAACTGAAGGTACCTTCACAACATCGAGACGCACGCACAACTGGGAGGAGGAGGTCGGTCTAACACCAAATAAAGGGTATAAGCGTCAATTATTTTATTTTTATTTTTTATATTATCAGACACTCAATTAGCTATCACAAATAGCATTTGATACCCAAATTTGTTTTTGCAAATAGAAAAATAGTTAGAAATCATACACATCTCTGCGTAGATGAGGCAGCAAATCAATGAAAACCACCTCCGAAACACCCTCATTTCGGCTCAGCTTCTATTTTCAGTTTTAAAGGAATTTGATAATGAAAACAAATTTTCTTAAACATTGTTTTTTTTTTAATTTATTCAACATCAATTTTATATTTCACTTGTTTTTTTTTCTTGTTTTCTTCTCGTTGAGCAAATTTTACGGCCTTGCATTAGATACCTAACTAAAATTAAGCGCAATTAAATATTAATTGCACATTTGAGGAGTTGCCAGTCTCCCATCGGACGCGACCCAGGTGGCGGATAAAGGAATGACCGACCTATACGTAGGGTAGATGGGGAAATAAAATACCACCCGCGGATCAGAACACGCAAATATCAACTCGATTGCAATCGTTTTGTCTTAGAGTTGAAAAACAAAAAAAAATTATTCAATGTCTGTCTTACAATAAGCGGCTGTTTGGCCAGTGTCTCACTCAGAGGGAGCGGCTGTACCTGGAAGAAAGAAATCTGTGAACCCCTTAGAAGGCAACGGGAAACCACTAAAGTAAACTTACATGAAAATTACACAATAATTATTTATATTTAATCAAAATCATCGAGCTCTATCGAAGTCTTAATTGTCTACATTTTTTAATTGCGCAATTACCGTGTATATCTGAACATTAATATTATATAAAAAAAATAAATAAATAATTGACGCGTACACTTCTGTTAGGTGTTTGGCCGAGCTCCTCCTTCTATTTGTGGTGTGCGTCTTGATGTTGTTCCACAAATGGAGGGGCCTACAGTTGCAAGCCGACTCTGACCGGCAGATATTTTTATGAGGAGCTTTTCCATGGCAGATATACACTCGGAGGTTTGCCATTGCCTGTCAAGGGGCGACCGCTATTAGAAAAATATTTTTCTTAATTTTGGTGTTTCACCGAGATTCGAACCGACGTTCTCTCTGTGAATTCCGAATGGTAGTCACGCACCAACCCATTCGGCTACGGTGGCCACCTGAACATGGTGTAACTCTAATTGCTTGCAAAGTTAACTCAATTTACGCACTCTTATTTATACAAGTATGCATATACAAGGTGGCGCAAAATTAATCATCCACTTTTGTTTTTGAATAATCTTTACTAAATAAAAATCGAAATATTTGAAGTGATGAAAATCTGTATTCCGACCTCTAGGCGCTCCGTTGCTAGTCTGTTTGTATACAGCAGCTCTCTAGGACACAAGTGTCAAATATGATTGACGTACGACACCATTTGAAAAAATTCTAAATTCCGATAGAAAGATGTGTTTTTTGTATACAGCCCTAATTGGACCTCTTGCAACTAGTATGGCGCTTCCTCCATTAAATACCAGTTCATGAATTAGAATGCTTGCAGAGTAGATTGACTTTTCATTGCAGGGACTCACAAGTATGTAAATATGTAAGCACACATGTATGTATATAAAAATAGGCCTATGCAATACAGACAAACATAAATATTTAGGCAAACATGCGTAGAGTATGTATGTGCAAGTATGTGTATTGCATCGTATGTGCCTTCAAATACATATGGCAGCGGCAATGTGGATCGTGTAATTTGCGACAGTTTAGCTGTGATTTACGCGACTTTTGTGACAGAATTGAAATGAAGTTGTGCCGCAAGCGCAGCTTGACAGGCCAACATACATGCGCACAAAACCTACATACGTACTATACATATACACACATATATGTACATATATACACAAAACTGATGGTTTATGTGTATACTTTTATGAGGCACTTTAACGCGTACGCTTCACCTTAAACACATGCATACTTGAGTTCGTTGATTGTCTTTTTTTTTTGTTTTCATATAATCAATTGTGTCAAATTTCAACTGTCAAATGTCATTTGCGGCGACAAATTCAATTTTTTACGCAACTGTTGGAAAAACTTGAAAATTCATATTCAAATACACAAAAGAGTGGTAATAAAAAACGAACAACTTCAATTTTTTGTACCATTGCTTCCATGCTATTGTTTGATTTGTACCTTGAAGTGGTCGTAAGTGTCTAAAACTGGACCACTGCAGACAAGTCACAAGCACCTACATACACATACACATATGTATATACATATGTATTTTTATGGTACATTGCACAGTTTATAAAACTTCTCATGCCAGCAAATTGTTTGCCAATGCAGTATGGCTGACAGAAAGGTCAAGCGCTTGGCCTATTCCATCGCCGACGAACTTGTTAAATCAAATCTTTGTTTAGCAGCTAAATTTGTTTACTTCTTTTGTTGCTCTAAGGCTGGTGAGACTTACATATGCACGTACCTACCTCAACAGGCGCACGGCCTTAATGGCGAGTGGCGCGTAAAAAAGAATGCAAGATGCAAGCGTATCAATGGAGGTTGGCCCCAAGTGAAAGGCAAACACTAAGCCACACTTTTTGAATAAATAAGCATTAAGTAATTGGTGATAATTAATTGAACACAATACATACATAAATATGTATACAGATACATACTAAACAAACATACTTATACAATACAAATAAACAAACAGACATACAATTATTTTCTTATATATTTAAAGCAAATATTTATTTTTTATTATTTACGTAGCCGCATACAAAGGTAAATATGTCCCAAGAAACGTAGATATGCAATTGTGTGTGGGTCATTTGGCGCTATGACTTGTTAATTTTTTAATTATTATACTTACTTGTAGCATCTAACTTCCGCAGTCATAAATATAATATTTAATATTTTTTATTTTATATAATATTTTTTATATTTTTTATTAGGGAATCCACTAATTTTTATCCCCAGTTGAATGACAAACTCAAAGCTTTCTGACTAACTTTTAAAATTTTTCATTTCCAATACAAATTGAATAGCGATTTATATTTAACTAATGAAGGTCACAAAGTATTTTAACTATTACAGCCCTTCATTCAAGAAGAAATTTAATACTGTATCGTTTTCCTTAGTTGATTAAATTACTAATAGTAGTTTGGAGAAAAATATGTAAATCCAATATTTTTGGGTGAAATTTTTGCTCATATGGGTTAAATCTGTTTTTTGGTCAATTATTTCTGTGATTTTATCGACATTATCAACGTAGCTTTCACAGTACTGGCACCATAAACACCATTCAGAATTTCAGCGGCCTGGTTTGCATTTTTCAAGAATTTTTTACCGTGAAATGTCACCTTGACAACGAGCATAAACTTTAAATTGTTTGATCGATACTTTACGAGATATTCATCTACCGAGAAAATAATGGATTTCTTAATATTAGTTACGTGCATTACTATTTGAATATAACTCGAAAAGAGATGCGAAACCTGAAACTTTCAAGGATTACTGAGCAAAATCTTAGCTATTAAAGGAAAAAATAAATCAAAATATAGAGGCGAGATTTTTTCAAATATTACAAAGAACATTTCACAAAAGTTTTGAAAAAAAAAAAAATTTTTAATATATTTTAGAGAACGACCAAATTTCGGCTTCGGCTATGTTCAGCCCTTAAATTTCATTAAATTAAATTTCGTTTTGGCCGAAGCAGAACCGCAACCGAACTCTGGCAGAAAATTTTGGTACAGGTTTTTGTTCAAAAACTTTGTAAACTTTTAGCTTTTGTAATATTTTTGAATATAGATATCAAAACCCACTTTTTTTAAGTTTGTTTTGCAATATAATATGCTCCTCGGTCGGCTCAATACCGATAAACGCTGCGTAACGTCAGACTTCCTTGGGGAAGAAAAAAATATTGATTTGGAAAAAAGAGAGTGTAAACAAAAAAGAGGGAGGCAGTATATTCTAATTGTTACTGCAGTGCCTTTCAGGTTGAACTAGAAGCGTCTGAACTAAAAGAGGAAAACGACCGAACGTTTGATGAGCTCAAAAATATGGGCTGAAAATTTGGGCTATCACCTTTCTCTTAGAAGTACTAAGGCAAATTTGCACGATCATTAGTTTCAGTTTCCAATGAGTCCTGGTATCTATTCTAATTTAATTTCACTCTGTTTATTAATTCCTCCCAATATATATCTTCGGCATACCCCTGTTTCTATCCATCAGCACACTCAAGCTGTCTGAGAAAATGACCGTCGGTTTCTTAACTTTGTTTACGCATTGAACCGCAAATTGTTTGGCTGTTAATTCAGCGTTAATAAGAGTTTTGCCATGGAAGGGTTAGATGGAGTTGTAAGCTTCCATTCATTCGTTGTTCTTTTACAACAAAAGGCGTTGATTCTCCGGATAAAGCTGCTAACATTTTTTTCTCGGGAGGGCGCTGTCAAAATGTGCAGTTTAAGCCAATTATGCCACACCGGAAGAAATATTAATTGAGTATTTTTTAAATAAAAATAGAGAATTTTGCAGTTTTCTCATAGCCACAACACACATAAGCACAATCAGTATGAATTACCATATATAAATGAGCAAAAATTCAAAAATTACTATTTAAATTAAAATATCAGGCATTGAAAAAGGAAATAAAAAGAACGAAAGTCATAATTCCAAGAGGAGGCCTTCCTCTTCTTCTGCTACCACCAGCTGGTACCGCATTGAATACTTTCAGAGTCGGAGCGTTTGTATCCATCCCAACCAACGTAGCGACTTGATCTTTATTCGCTGCGTTATGTCTGTGTCGTCGTAAAGGATGGATGGTTCCATATGTAGAAGTCCACGCAAGTGGACGCAAATGCGAAAAGTTACTGATCGCCATTCACTTGGGAATGGTCAGGACGATTCTTCTACATATGGTTCAAGCAGCTCACAACTTCCGGGATTAGCCCAAGTATCCTCTGGGTAGCTTCCGAACACCCGTTCGAGAGTGAGCCAACGTGAGAAGGCGAAGTATCCCAGGATAGCTGGTTAAGCGCTGGGTTTGGCACCCCCACTTAAAAATCTCCCCCAATGAAAACATGTACAAAGCCTAGGATGAGAACTTCCTATACTGATGACGACTCCTGCAAACAAAAACAAATTTGGAAAAAAATATTAAGTTAGCTTTTAATTTTAATAGCTTAAACAAATTTTTTGTTTGCAAAATATCACAAATTAAAAAGACCACAATTCAATTATCTTGTTCTCCTAATTTGGGAAGTTGAAAACTCATTGTTCGCTGACGCATCCTTCTTATTCTTCACCATGGACATTTTCTTGCTGAAAAAAAAAACAGTATTACAACATATGTAATTACCTTAAAACATCGACCTTGTACTATTTTATGTGCTAAACAGAATTGCAGCGGACAGCGATTAACGAGCTGACAGGCACCCGCTGTCAAAATTAGAACACTTTTAGTAGCATGAAATTGCGAAGAACTGCGGCGGGGACGGTTTCTTGCCGTCGGCTATTTTTGCGACGGAAAAATATTAATATTATATTTATATATTTCTACTTTGTCCGCCGGGTTGAAGACTCAGGGTTGCTTTTCTGATCACTTGATGCCAATTTGTTTTTTTTACAAGCAGCAGCAGGCAAATAACAATTAAAAAATAATTATTCGGTTTGCACAAAAAAAACCCATAAAATAAAAATACTTCAGAAATAAGTTTGGTTTTATAACAATGAGTTTCAATGTTAGCTCCGCAAATATGGGCACCGAAAAGATCCAGGAGTTGCTAAACAAATATGACCAACGCAAAGATTTCTCTACAAAATTAATTTGGTTGTAACCACAAAATGTCAGCTGAAAACTGTCTCGCCGCAATTGTATTTAATCCACCGAATTTTCCGACGGAAGTTGATCAGCTGTGCACAATACGTCACACCGTTGTCCGCCGTCAGCTGCAATTCTATATGCTAAAAAGGTGTTGGTGTAAACATCAGGAGATGTATTGCTTTTTTGCTCTCAATACTATCTTTTTGTCTGCCGCAAAAGTATCTGGAGATTTTGGTGGTATTGATGTACATGTGCTGTAGGTACTTGGATATGCCGCAATGCTGCAGGTGCTTCTATAGTTCCTGCTGGTAGAGATTCGTCTTGTTATACAATCCCAAAAAAACTTCACTGCGAGATCACTGTCATTCACTTTGCTGCTAATTTTGCTAATTTTTGATCGCCTTTGGACTAGCAATTGGAAATCATTACAACGCGCTTTGCCTCTTGCAGCTTCCATTGGTGTTGGCTTTTGTAACCCAGCTTCTGTTCTAAAACACTGGTTAGGGCTGTATTTATTTTATTTAAGTTGACCTCGGAGACGTATATGTAGAAACTGATGCAGTATTAAACTATTCAATGCGAAAACAAAAAATCGAAAGGATGGGAAAGCTTGTGTTTTTGTAAATAGTTCCTACGAAGAGGTGGAATTCGCAGACCTGCGAAATTTCAAGGGGAAACCAGAAACTTAAATTTGAATTCAAATCGCATTGCAATTTATAATTTAAACACAAAGCCGCTCAAATTCAATGCTTTGTATAAATTCAGTGGAAATCATGAAATTTATCAATTCATAAATTTTTATTTGCAAATTTAAGATATTCAAACAATGTTGTCAATTTAAAAACTCCACATATCATTAAAAGCATTAAAAAATTATACAGAAGAAAATCCGTAAATATAAATTCCGGCACTGTGTTTTCCGCATTAATTCATTAAAAATTGCAAATAGTTTAACATCAAAAGTGGCAAAGAAAACCCCGAACCAACTTCACGGAATTGAACAAAAACTTGTGCATGAGATTTCCTTGTGAATTTTCGGTTAAAAACAAGTAAAAGCCATAAAAAACTCATTTATTAAAAATTCCAGCAACTGAGAGGGGCGGCTAGGCAACATGACAATGCAAATTTAATTTGGTAATAGCAACGCTGTCGGTATAAAGAAACGAAAGAAAGCAAATTAAGGAATGCATAATTGTCGTTTGTTGCAGACAACAGCCGTCGCAGCAGCAACTGCTGATAGGTATTACCAAAAATCTCTTACTCGGTTAACGTTGTTGTTTTTTGTCATTTGACTCTTTGCTGTGACGACAACTGTCGTCGCCGTTTGCGCTCCGCTGTTGTTGCCAATTTATTTTACGATGCCTTTGCATTGTAAAGTGTTTATTTGTTTTTCGCGTCGGTGCTGTTTTGTTTGTTTTTGTTATTTCTTTTTTTTTTGTTGCGCCTTTGCTGCGGAAATTGAACACTGCGCACAGGTGTGAATTATTAACCCCCCGACCTTGACAGTGAGCGCATAAGTTTCGCAAAGCAGAAAGAGAAGAGGGACAGTAAGGGGTAAAGGGGCGAAAAGGGGGCAGAGACAGAGGGACAGACACAGAGGGAAGCGAGTTGAATGGCGTACTGCGGACTCCCATCTATGTATGTATTCAGCAATGGTGCACTGCCCGAAATAAAACAAGGAACTTTACGTCATTTGTTGTGCGCACTGCTGCAAACGGCCACGTGTCGCTGCCTGGGTGATAAATGCGAATTTTAACGCATCGTTTACTTCACGCCATAAATGTATTTTAGCTTGAGTTTTATTAATGCTTTTTTCGTTTTAAATACCAATTTTTTGTTGTTTTTTTTTTTTGTTTGTTTAAAGCTAAAGTAATGGCAGTAAAGTTAAAAAGCCGCGCTCTGCTGTCATTTAGCTAGCAGAAATTAATCACCGCAGTGCAAATATCACAAGGTCAACATTATTAAGTTAGACCTTAGCAGTGGCTTGGACTCAGCAGATACTTTGGTGCTGATTGCTAAGCCATAAAAATGTGAAAAATCATGCCCAAGCTTATCCAGTGGCGGAAATTCATTAAAATATCCATTATGAAAAATTAAAAAAACTTAAGCAAATGAAACTGGAGTTTGAAAAAGCGCTGTTTACTGTATGAATTTTTTCTAAACCACAAGCTTATCCAGCAGGCGGCCAGAGTTTCTTCATAACTCCTTCTATTTTTAACCATCTTAAATTTGTATTAAAAAAGAGCTGAAGTTTGTTTTCGTGCATTTCACAAGCTGTCATTTAGTCACAATCACGTTTTCACGTGAATAACAACAAAAAAACAAATAACGTTTTAAATGTAGAAACTGCAGCTGCGGGAAATGAAGAATTCATCGTGACATATTTTACAAAAAAAAAATTTAAAAAATACGAAACTGTTGACAACTGTTTTTGTAGTCCTCTAAAAATAGGTACAATAACAACTTAAGTGCTTGCGAATATTTCTGATTGTCTACATACAATTTAACCATCTTCTAGCATAGACACGATTTTTTCACACTTCATAAAATATTCGCATGATAAAGAAGTTAATTAAAATTTCAAATATTGACAAGTGCAAGGCGGTGCAAAATTCATCATCCATTTTTTTTTTTTTTTTGATCATTTTTTTACAAAATAAAAAAAAAAAAATGATTTCAAATAATGGATATATTTATTGTGGCCTTTACCCGCTTTAGTACTTCTTTGTTTGTATGCAGCTGTCTAGTTCCCAAGTGTCAAGTATTGTTGAGAGAGTAGAAATCTTATAATATAGTGATTAATTTTGCGCCATCTTGTATTACATTTAATAGGTACTTTTTTGTGAATTACGAGTGAATTCCGTTGATTATTTAAAAAATTTATTTTCAAACGTCGGGGTCACCAATATGGTGTTTTTATTATATCCAATTAAATACACAAAGTAAATGGAACTTAAATAAGTTGAATCAAATTATGGTGTTGACGAACTGTCATAAATTAATTGAGCAGCGGTGCTGCCACAAATTCAAATGCCATCCACCTTTTTTATATGGAGAAGATAAGCAACACCGTCAACACAGGCCTTCACATTTTCGACACCCACCTGTTCCCATTACTCGAAAATTTTCGATCGTCAGCTTGAGTTTATGGAGTTTTTCGAATAATTCGAGCAATAATTTTGAACATTTTGACTTTCTTGTCAGTCTTTTTTTAATTTTACAAATTATTTATACGCAGTGCTAACGTCTTTGGAAGACTAAAGAAATGCGGACAAGTAAAAGTAGCAATTTTTGTTTAGCTACTTAAACAAAGTTCGAAAACTTCGAAAAAAAAAACATTTCAGCAGTTGAGCAATGAACGAGTTTCGAGCAAGTATCGAGTCAAAACTGGTCAAAATAGTTTTGTCGCGGTGTGTATTATATAATGTAAGCATAAGTCGCGTTCTCAGAGAATTGGCAAATCATACCGAAGAGCGCTCGTTATAGTAAAATAATGTTCCATCATTTTAATATTCGATATATGAAAGTAAGATTGACTCCACTAACTCCAGATAACTGCCGATATGTCACTTAGCATGGAAATATGTTCAATAACCAGTAAGGCTTGCTATTAAAAACAAAATTACTAGTTGTCCAAAAATTGCACCAAAGCTGTAAGTTACATAATTTCAGGAAGGCTTTCAACAAAAAACTAAAATAAAATCTAATGAAAAAGAATTGTAAATAAAAGAATTTTTGCTACATTCATTTCTAATTTTTCCCCCATGAGCTTTTTACTCATTATCTAATCAAATCGCACTACCATCTTAACGAGCTCTTCACGCTGCCGTGAACTGTCACTAAAAATAACTAAATAGATGCATATTTCAACGCATTAATGCGGTTGATTAATATATCAAAATAAGCAGGCCGTAACTAAGTCACTCCTCCTTCTTAGCTGTTTCGTTTATCTCGTTTTTTTTCGTTTGTCGATGCGCAAATGAGCAACGCTTATCGCTTATCGCGTTATCGCCTTATCGTGATGTTGCGATTTGATTTGTGTGCCAGCGTCGCGCATTAATATACAGTGTCTGCCAACGCAAGGAGCGTAGAACAGAGGAGAGGAGCGGAGAGCAGAGCAGAGTGGAGTAAAGTAGAGTACAGGCAGTCTATAGCAGAAGGTATAAAAGAAAAACTATTTCAAATTTGATTTATCACCTTTGCAGTGATTATGCAAATACGCGTGCGCGTGCGCCGCAGCGATACGCACCGCTAAGCCACCACAACGCCAGCAACGGTAAGACGAACGGCAGCCAAAGACGATGGAGCCGATGTTGATGCGGCAAAGCTGCTGATGCAGTTTCAAATGCTAAAGCTAAATTGAAGGCTCAGCCTGGTAGTTGGCATGGTTGCATTAGTGGCTGGCACAGGTTGTAGTCTGCGGAATTGTATGGATATAAATGGGCCGGTCTAACACTGCTATTTCTGCAGGCCATCTCCGTTGCTGCTATTGCCACTTTGATATTTGCCGAAATGCAGGTGTGTGTGCGTGTGTTCGCTGCTTTGCAATACGATAACATCAGCGGTAACGAGCAAATGCGCGCCAATCCACGCAGACGCATTGGCATTCGCACTTGCAACACCCAAGCCCCCATTTAGCTGCTGGCAAAGACTGCACCACTTTTCTTCAGTCGTCCCACAATACACACAAACACACACACACGCTACTATCGCGCGCGCGCGCGCGCTCTCTCTCTCTCTCTTCTTCTCAGGCTGAAAAGAAATAAAAGGTGATTTATGTTATGCAAATGCATTCAAATTGTTCGAAGGATGAGATAAACTTTTGCTAACCGCCTCCTTTCGCCATTGCATTGCTGCGGGGGTCGTTGCATTTCATTTAGCCAGATTTCGCTTTGGTCTTTCCGCCTGTTCGTTGTGATATTTATCAATTACTTTTTATTGATTTATGCACGAACCGCAAAGTAGAGAATGAAATATTGCCGATGTGCGTAGGGAGTGGACGATTTACGCAAAAGATTTAGTGCCGACAATGTATCTTAGTTGGCTTGCAATGAGTTTGCGCCTGCCCGACTAGAGGCTGGCATAGGTAGAAATGCATAGTACATAGCATATAATATATAGATAGAAGTACATGAAAGAAGCGTAAATTATGTGATTTACTAAATGACTTTTTATTTAATTAACTTAACAGAATATGAAAGAATATGCGATAATTTTAAGAGGTTCAAGTTTCACGTTTTCACAGAACTTTGGATGTGAATTCTTTCGTTTCGGAATTCGGAATTAAGTATAGCGAGATATTAGACTCTCTCCTATATCAGAGTTCTTATAGTACTTTCCTTTTTCACTGAGGATGCTGATGACATCTTTTGATTTAACAAGACATTTTATTACGGGCTTACTTAAGTTTAAAAAGGCGATGGTGCAATGAGCTCAACTTACAAAATAAAAGCGGCAGTGGAATATACTCAAAGCTAGAGTTCCTCTATTTCAGATTTCGGATACTAGAGCTTAACTCAACTCAACACTTAGATATACTGATTGGTCGAATACAATAATGTTCACTTAAAGAAACTCTTGCTCAGCCTCAGACATCGTTTACAAGCACTCAACTGATATTTATACTTATTTCTCAAAGATGCAGGAGAAAATAACAATGAAATTCATTCAAAAACTTAACTCACATCTTAGATACACTGATTAATCAGACACAATGTGATTCACTCAAAGAAACACTCACTCATTCTCAGATATCGTTTGCGAGAATACCACTGAGAATTATTCCTATTTTGATATGAGAATCGCCCAAAGAAACATCTTCATAATCTCAACTCTTAAGTTCTCTGATTGGTCAAATAAAGGAAGATATACTTAAAAAAAAAACTAGAATTTGCCATCTAGAATTCAAATAATAATTATACTAACTTCTCACAGCTGAATGAAATGTAAGACTTCAATTGCAAGATCTGCCATGATTTTTATATTAATTCTTTAAAGGATTCAAGAGAAAACAACTGTGAAACTCTCTCAAAACAAAAAAAAACTCTCAAACAATCTGAGATTTCACTTCTCAATTCACACTATTCTCTTTTAAAATCAGCTGACAGCAAGGCGCATTCATTAAAGGTGCTGGCACTAGACCAACAACAATGTTTTGTACGTTTAGTTGTCATGGCCAAGTATTGGCAGAGTAGAAAACAAAGCATGAATTCGCCTTGTTTCATGCTGTGCTGACAGCCATATGGGCACGGCGAAAGTAAAAAAACAAGTCAGCTAATTTACCGATACCTCCTTTAATAGATTCGCCTTAGCTGAGTTTGATTTTCTATTTAAGTTCAAATGATGGCGGAGGATGCAAAAATAATGAGGCAGCAAAGGGATCGTAGTAATCCATTATCACTACCGCACGCGCATAATCATTTTATAATTTATTTTGGAAAGTTTATTTATGAACCATTCAAAACATATTTTTAAAATGCTTTCATTTGGTAAAAAGCTTAAAGGTAGTATATTCTTCTTCTTGATTGGCGCCATAACCGCTTACGCAATTTTGGCAAAGCGCACCAGTTGGAAACACGATAAGTGAAGCCAAGCCCTTTTCCACCGGATCTTTCCAACGCAGAGGAGGTCATCCTCTTCCTCTGCTACCACAACCAGCTGCCCTGTTTGTATATTCTGGAAGAATTATGAACGTTTAATGATCACGGATGTCGTAATTTGAAATATGAATTTTCCAGTGATGAGTTGTATGTTCCCGGATGTCACAATTCAAGCCCTGATTAAATTTTTTAGAACTCGTAAAAATTTAAAAAAAATATAGAACTATAATTTCCCCTATTTTTATTGGAATGTGAACTATATTTTAAGAAGAAACTGAACTAAGCCCTGCAGACATTGCAAAAATTCGATTTTCAGCGCCAGCTGGTTCTGCTCAAAACCAAAATGCATGCAAGTAATTAACTGTCTCTTTAGGTTATTTGGATGTTTGAGTGCCCACCTCAATAAATAACCATAAACTTCTTGTTTTGCTACAAAAATCCAAAAATCCCTTTTTTATTTGCGTTTGCGAACTGAAATTCCCAGCATATTTGTTATACGCAAATTTCAAAAACTGTTAACATAGCCTACCCCTCTCTGACTGACCGCCTGCCTGCCAACACACCAATGAACGCATTTACTACTCCCAAGTCGAGTGGTAATTATTTATCGCGCAACAACTCAATTCACAAACAACAAAAACAAATTATAATTTTAGAGCAAAAAATGAAAAATAAATTGTCATGACTTACTGCAATCAACTGGCAATAATTTGCCAATGGCCAAGAAATACTAAAGAGATTGAAAAACAACCACAAAAAATGAAGCCATATTTCCACGCCGCCTAGCAGTAATTGTCTGTTTTATTTGTCGGAAATCCGCATAAGCCACCGCAATACCACAACGACTGTTATGCGCAGAGTCTTGGCGACGGTCAAATGTTGCGTAACCAAGAAAAAAATAAAAGATAAGCAACTGAACAAATAAAAACTGAGAAAACTATGGAAAAACATAGGACACAAACTGTTCAAACAACAACAAGAGCAAGCGAATGTTGAAAGCGGCTTGCATACCGTTTATCATTGCAAGCATTTGGCCGGGAATTTGCATTTATGTCGGTGAGAATTTTCGTTTAACAAAATAATAACAGTCTTACCAAAATAACAGAAAAAAAGCAGTAGTAATAAAAACTCGGTTAAATTGTTGGTGCAACGACCGCAAATAATTTGTGTTTGAAATAATTTGTACACGTTTTTGGTATTGTTGGCAGTAGCTGCGGGCCAATAAGCTACAATGTGAAGCAAAAACACTAATGAACAATGCCCAAGTGCGCAAATATTCATACATACAGACTTACACGGCTAACACTTGAACTGCCTTGCAGGAAAGAATTACAAAATTCAGACAAATGGAGTCACTTTAGTGAGCTGGAAATTATGAAAAAAATTATTAGAAAATCTGGAGTCACTGCAACCAGCAGCGGCAGTATACTTGCCCTTACCCCTATTAATTCGTATTCCTATGAATTTTTAAATCCCAATTTCCACACCCCGTTGCAAAATTATAAACATAAGAATATTTTTATATAAAACTTTATACAAAATTTTTCAAATTAATTCACAAGCAAAGTAATGGTACCAGAGAGTGTTAACAGTTAACATTTTGTAACAGCCTCCAACAGTTCAATAGTGCTACCAAGACAACTTTTGAAAAAATTGGTTAGATTCCTAGGTACGTCAAAATAAAAGGCATGCACCTTTAGGTGTGACGCCCTAATTACCCGTACATAGATCTAGTCAGGTCTAACCCATGACACAGATATACATTCTGTGAAAAAAATATCGGGAATTGTTTATTCAAAAACGCGCATTACACATAGGTCTAAATTTTTTTGCTGGACTGTTTGTACAAGTGTCCTCTATAGTGTCGTCGAATTTGAGCGTGATCTCTCAATTAGCTTGTTTTTGGCATTTAATTATATCAGTCAACCGCAGGTGTGCTATGCGATTTTCACTATGGATAAAAATATCGAACAAAGAATTTGTTTTAAATTTTGGGTTTTCAACGGGATTTTGTGTGCCGGACTTTATCAAACACGCGGGTCTACGAGTGGTATAAAGCTTTTGCAGAGGGCCGAGAAATCGTAGAAGATTTGCCCGGATCTGTTCACCCATCAAAGTCTTCAACAGATGAAAACGTCGGCAAGGCAAGAAAATGGTGCTAGAAAACCATCATTTAAGTTTGAGTGAGCGTAGACCTTAGCGTGTCTCACGAATCGATTCGCAATAGTTTACACCATCAATTGCTTGACTCGGTCCAAGAGAATTGAATTTCTTTCAAAAAAATCATCGGAAGATGAATGTTTGAGCGAGTGAATTCGGACGACCCATCGTTTATCCAACGCATCATAACAGGTGATGAGTTTGATATTCAAACCAGTCAACAGGCGGCTGAATGGCGATATCCACATGAACCGAAACCCAGAAAACGACGTCAAAGTCGATCAAAAGCGAAAGTCTCCGCTGACGCCGCTGTGAGCCGATAGAGACCATTAAGGAGAACTCGCTGCAGAAGCTGAAGAAGATCTCTTCAAACGCGTTTGTGTTTTGATGACGGGACTAATCGTTGGCAAATGTGTTTTACTTAGAATGGAGCCTATTTCGAAGGCAACGAAATGAATTTTGACGATTAAACAATTATTTTGCGTTTTATTGAACAATTCCCGGTACTTTTTTGAGAGAAAGTATCTTAGTACCTCGTACAGTTAGAAAGAGAGCATTCAAAATGAATGCGTCCGGCGTTTCAGCAACTAAGCCTCAGAACTATCAGTTCGGGTGCATCGGATAAATATCTGATAAGTTGGCTTCATCAGCCCTTCAAAGGCTCTATAAGCAGGAGTATTTTACGTATAGTATTTCTTTTCCCATTACGTCACGCCAGAATGCTTAATATTGGTATATGTACACACTGCGTTAAGTAACTACAGCACCAGCAGAAATTCGGAACAGTGTTGACTATTTATTTTTGATTTTAATTTTATTTTATTAATTTAATAATTTATTTTGTTAAAATTATTTATTGCATGAAAATATTAGTTCAATATCCTACAAAAATCATATATCCAATTACAAAACTTTATGCAAATAATTTTAATTATTAATAATTAATGGAAAAAAATGCAATAAACTTACATCAAAATTTCACATTTTTAAATCATCATTTTTAGAAAAATTTTATATATCCAGTTTTATATATTAGCTCAATAAATTTTGGTATCTGCACAATCGTGCAGTTTTTTTACTTCCATTATTGGGTGTTTTGTTCCACATAAAAAAAGTCGAGCTTTCGCATAAACCCATTCCGTTACGGCGGCCGCTTCAAATTAATATTTTTCCATATATCTTTGGTAGTAAATTTTTTATGGACATAGAAAAGTTCCCAGTCACCATTAAGCCCCAAGATTGTGAAAAAATAATGTCCTAAATTGCTATAAGATCTGTCGTCCCCCAGAATTTAACGTATTGTTAAAACTTTATGAGGCACCAGTAGGTTCAGAAGAATTTTTCAGTAGCATATAAGCTTTCATGTTATTCTGTAATTACCGAAGGCCCTGAAGGCCAAAATAATAATGACTACCAAAATGAAATCTAAATACCAAAATCTTTTCTCATCATCCCAATCTTTCTACGAAGGCGTTTGCGACATAGACTTGAAACTGTTCCCCAATCCAATTCAAGATGAATAAGCTTCTAGAGGTTAATTTCAATTGCACGGCAACGCTATCATCCATGTACTAAGTATTTATAGTCCACATATAATTCACGAAAGGCACCTATAATGCACAAATAATGACAAAATCATCTATCGAACACGATGACGCATTGACGTAATGCTAAAGTTTCTTCTTTCTCTTGTTTTGTGCGTCAAGCCAGCCGCTCAATAAGACAAAACAAGTATTTATTTTTTATCAAAAAGCGTTGCTTAAAATATTTCCCATATTTTACATTAAAGTCAAATCAGTATAAGTGAAGATTTTTAACAAACTCTTATCCAAGCAAAGTCTTTTATCCAGATTCACTTTTATGGCTTATGTGTGTTGCGCGAAATATTTTTCTCGAATGTAAGTATGCAATTCTCAAAGACAAGTTACGCTATTTCTTATTGTTTCATTTACCAGCCCATGTCAGACCTTGTCAATAGACTTTTGAAGTGGTAAATTGAATCCCATTTTTAAGCAGGACTTTCTTTTCCAGATCAAAGCCACTCCCGGAGTCTACAAGTTGCAATATTTAACATTTTTCAATAATGGTAGCTAGAGGCAAAATATTGTTGTGCGCGAACAAACCACCGATCTACCAAGCTCAAATATATAATTTAATAACGAAATTGTAATCTATTTTTACTTACTTTCTCTCCTCTCGTCCTCCTCTTTACATCGACTCATCACACTCTTTAAGCAAATAATCTATAAATATTTTATTTCATGTGACAACTTAGGTGCTTTTAAGATGTTTATAATCAGTTTAGTCAGAATAGCTTCAGTAATTTTAAAAAAAGGAGTTATTGTTGGATTTAAGGATGTTCCTTGTTTATGGTTCATAGTGGCATTTGTCAGCCTATAATGCAGTTGACTACCTGATCAGTAACTACAAGGTGAAGTCCAAAATAAACAAGGCTGAGCTATAATAGAAACGACAGAAATTTTGTTGTGATAACTTCGAGTTTATTTATTCATAGTGCCCTCTGGTCTCGATACACTGTTTTGTGCGGTCTAAAAGCTTTTCGAAAGAGTGTTTCAGGTCATTGACCGGAATGTTCTTCAGGTTGTCGGAACAAGCCTTTTGGATGGCCCCTACGGACGCAAAACGTTTTCCTTTTATGGCCAAATGCAATTTTTCGAACAGGTAGAAGTCACAGTGGGCCATATCAGGTGAATACGGTAAGTGATAGTTGGTTAAAATGCGATTTATAGTCCAAAAATTAATCACAAAAGTGGATCGATGAGATGGTGCATTATCATGCAATAAGCACCAGCGGTTTTCAGGGAGAATTCAACGAATGCGATGCAACAAAACCTTCAAAATGCCAAGATAGAAAATTGCATTGACGGTTTGGCCCATTGGCACGAACTCCTTGTAGGCAATTCCCTTAGAATCGTAAAAAAAAATGAGCCTCCTCTTGATTTTTTCTTCTCCAAACGCGATTTTTTGGGTCGTGGCTCATCTGGGGCTTTCCATTGGGTACTTTGACGCTTAGTTTCAGGTTCATGTTGGAAAAATCACGTTTCATCACCAGTGTCAATGTTGTACAGGAAGCTATCGTATTACCTCGCCTCTTTAATGAGTTAAATGATAATTTAAAATGCGATAGATCGATGTTTTGGAGGTATTCAACTTCGATTCCATGAATTTCAACGATAATTTCGGTTCTTTTTTTATCAATTTACGAACAATTTCGATGGAGTTTTCGGTGATTACTGCTTTTGGGCGGCCCGTATGTTCATTGTCATTTATGCCCTCACAACCATCTCCGAAACGTGTGAATCTCTCATGAACTGCGGCACGAGATAGACAATCATCGACATGAACTTTTTTCATCAACTCAAACGTTTCAGTAAACGTTTTACTGATTTTAAAACAAAATTTGGTATTAGCTCTTTGGTAGAAGCTCATTTTTGTACTGATGACACAAAAATACTGACACTTTAGTCGCAATAACTTCGCTTCCACTGAACCGAACGTCACCAAGCGTTCATTGGAAGTCAGCTAGGGATGTAACTTACAACGCACTAACTCATTAAAAAGATGGCGCCATCAAAAACATTTGTTTATCTTGGATTTCACTTTTTACATGTTTAATATCTATATCCGCTAGTTTGACTGCTGTCGCGAGTTGACAAGCGCCTTTAGCGGAGAATAAAGAGTCCCTTAACCTTAAAAAGAAAAATATTTAAATAGCTGGATATATATTCTTCTTCGTTTAACATCCATGTTACACATAACATCAAAGAGTGCGTATAAGTAGATATTTAAAGCCTTTCTTAATGTAGCCCTTCAAAAAATTAAATTGTTGAGAAAATGAATAGCTGAGTATGCAGCATTACTATATAAAAACTGTAATTTCACGAGCATATCAAATTTTTCCTCGATAATAACAAAAGTTTAGTTTTGTCGCGCGGTATATGAATCACTAGGCAGGAATTATTTTTTTTTTATTTTACGAAAATACTATTTTTGAGCTAAATTTAACGTTCTTGAAGATGGATAAAATTTGTCGTATCTTGATTATTCTTGAGCATTTTCATATTTTCCGAGTCGAAAATGTTCTACCATTGGTTTCACTTCCGCCAGGGTACGTTACTACATTTATACATACAAATATGTATGCGCTTATGCGCTGTTTATTGGGTCGCCAGCTGTTCTTATTTACGCTCAGTTGGCCGCTTGGATTTTGTCTTCATACATAATCGATTTAATTTGTGGTGAGGGCGTAATTATTAGGAAAAAAAAGTATTCAAACCTTGATTTGATTTGATCGACTCATTCAATTCGTTGATACTCACGCCATGTATTCAGTTGCATTCTATCGTGCTGAAGGCGGCGCGCAAACCAATTTAGCACATGAAACACGAATGCACGCGAAGAAAGAGTAAGGAAACGGAAACAAACCACAAGAATGCAATACGAGTATTAAGTGGAAAATATGACTAATTTCAGCTAACTGTAAGTAACATTCGATTTACAAATTTGTTCGGGCCAGTCGATTTTTATGTTATGTTACATTTGTTGGTTTCCTTTTTTAGAGTAAAAAAATATATATTTATAAATTTGTATACTTAAAAAGTTCAAGGTAACGCGAACTCACTGCACTTGTTAGTCAAACATATACATTTATTTGCGTTATAAGTACTGCAATTTTCCGCCTGATATTTTCGGTTTGAAATGTAATTATTGCAAATATGATTACAAATTACGATATTTCATTTTGTGCTTTTATTAATGTTTGAAAAAATTAGTCATGGCTCCTAGAAAGAAAATCTAATTCAGACAATGAGATCAATTATAAATCGAAATTCGATTAACCAGGTAAATATTAATATGTAACACAATTTTTTTTAACTCAAATTCATGAGCAAAACTATTTGCGGGAAATAATGAAAGGCATATATTGTGACTGATAAAATTGATAAAAAGTTTTGCCATCGTGGAAAAGAAAATAGAAGAGAAGCAAGAAAATACTAACAGTTTCCCTGTTTTAAAATACAGCTTCCAAGATTTACTCGAAATCAGGAGTCAAGCTTGTAATTGATATTTAACCAACTCTTATCGGTATTTTGATTAATACTTTCGAGATAATCTTGATCAACGCGACTGAATTCGATTTCCATTCCAATCGGCCTCGCCCACTGCACATTCAATAACCAAGGACAAATAACAAAACATACCAAGAATATTCTACCCCTGTTCCACAGCTATGAAGAATCTTTTACCTTGCGCCACGTCTCTGGGTATTATTTAGTTTCAATAATTAAAAAAAAATGCTGGCTACACATCAGTTTGGATGAAAGAATGATAGCAGTTATTCAAAACGTCAGCATCGATTTGAGAAATTCTGCGCCGAAAAGCGCTCATTCTGCTAGTTCATTATTTTCTAATATGCTGTAATGGTAATAAATCTGTAGTTTCTCGAATTTTGTTTGATTAATATACTTATATAATACATCATAATTTCTGTTATAATAGCAACCAGGTATTGGTAATTTCTTTTACAAGGGCATCGAAGAAAATTCGTTTTTTAAAGATAGTGAAAAAATTGGGCGCTTCTTCTGATATCCCATATACCGACAAGCCGCAGTACTAAGCCAATATTGAAAATGTGCTATTAAGTTTTCACATCAAAAGTGGTTGGGTAATTATAAGTAATCAGTAAAAGGTGACGCCGTAGATAAGTAGTTTGTGAGCGACTATTATTCAGTTAGGAACATTTTTTTTTAAATAAAATAGAGCGACTTAATGTCACGTGATCCTAGTATTTTGGACACTTTCGTACAAAAAATGTTTATTGGTATATTTAATAGGTAGGAAGCTGAAAAATATTGAAAAAAATTTAATAATTTTAAAATTTATTCAATTTTCAGACAGAATTTAAGTGAAATATCTTCGGCTTTTTTTAAAACTTTTATAACTTTTGTTTTTAATTACTTAAGATGAATTAAAATAAATTTTTTTCTTAAATTTTATATTTTTTTTGTCATTAATAATTGAGTGAAAAATCAGTGCTAAGCGTCGCCACGTATTTACATACACAAATTAACGATTTTTTCACTAGTTTGCTGAACGTATTTGAATATAACTCGAAAAGAGTCCCACTATAAATCTCTCAAGTGTTACTGAGGATAGTCTCAGCTACTAATGACAGAAATAAAAAATAAATCTGAAGGGGGTGCTTTTCAAAAATCACAAAAACAATTTTTTCCCTAAAAATTTTAAACAAACAAAAATTTAAACTTTTTTAAAAAAATATTTCAAAAAATATATTCTATCCTAAAATATGATAGTAACAAACAAAGAATTAAAAATATTCTTTTTCTTATTAAAAAATTCGAAAAAATATTTTCAACGTTTAATAAACCTCAAAATTATTATTTTTTTCAACATTGTTCCAGTTTTCGTCATACCTACAAATATACCAATATTCAGGAAAAATGCTGGCATGAAATCCAGCCTCGATAGGCACTTTTGCCATAAAAAAAGCTCATGTATTCACTAGTTAGCAGAGTTTAAGAGTATTCCACTTTCTCATCTACCTCACGCAGGCGAACTAAACAGAGTTTTAAAAAATCAATTTGGAAACTTAATTTTCTGTTCGAGCGAAAGTTTTATTCAATATTAAGGTGCATAGTAAATTGTTGAGGGCAAACGGTATGCTTACGAAAAGAAAATTATTTAAACTATTTATGATGGAAACGCTTAATTTTAAATTCTAACAGTTGTATACAATTCGGTGGATTTTCTTGGTCCTCGTAAAGAAAGATTTTCCTTCGCACATAATCGTGTGTTTATCAAAAGTAGCATCAGGTACTACAGGGTTGCCCATATTCGACGGACCCATCTGGCAACCCTGTATCTTTTGACAGAGACGTCAGATCGCTTAATGACATACCGCGTTGGAAGCGTCAATCCAAGCAGATTTTTACCATGGAACATTACACGCCACACGAGCGCTCCCAAAGTGTTGAAATTTACATTCAACAAAAGAAGTCAATTGTGAAAACTCAACGTGCGTATAAAATTAATTAAATAATGTGAAAATTGCGCCTTCTAAGAACACCATTAAACGTTTGTACGAAAGGTTTTCGACTGGTGATGCTCTTTCTAATCCAAAGACGCCAAATCAAAACCGACCAAGGCGATCGGATGAGAATATTGCTCTTTTACGGGCCAATGTTGAGACGTCGCCAAGGACATCCCAAAATCGCCGTTCTCAGCAGTTGGGCATTGCTCGGACCTCTTTACAACGAACTATCCGCATTGATTTGCATTTATTCCCGTATAAAATTCAATTGACGCAAAGATTGTTTCCTGCGGACAAGCGTCGTCGATTGGAATGGGCCCAAAGAGTCATCGAAATCCGTCGGGTCCGTCGAATATGGGTAACCCTGTATACAGAAAATTCAAGATTTTATGAACTTTAGCAAGTAGATATTCTAAAATATTTAGCTTAATTTTCTGCACACGGTTATGAGTAATATTTGTGCCCTAACTCACACTTTGCCTCATAAAATACCACATTTTCCGAGGTGACCAATGTTTGCAACGCAAGTTTGGTGAATTGGATTTTTAAATTGGAGGCACCGCTATCACAAAAGAGTATTTTTCTTGGTTTGAAATATTCTTTCATAAATAAATTTACCGTGGTTGTAGAGGGAACAAGACGCAGTAGAGGCCCCATTTTATTCCGATTAAGTTTGCTTGTTTTTCCTCGCTTGGGAGCATAGGGTCCCGACAAGTCTCTTCTATCGTATACGGTTCTGGACTGTTGTCCTTGTACCGTCCCATATGATGTCGGCATCTGCTAGCTCGCCCAACATCGACCTTCCCCAAGTATTCTTCGGTTCGCCGCGACCTCTGCTCCCTGGCGAGTTCTAGCCCAGTGCCATTCTCGTGATGCTATCTGATGGTTCTTTAAACTTGTGACCTATTCGTGCGTTTGATCACCTCAGCGTGTCGTTGCTGGTGATGTTCTATCAGAATATTCTACAGATAATGTGGAGGCATTTGTTGACGAAAGATTGTAGACTCTGTGTGATGGTGTTTTGTTTCACTTCTGTACAATTATACAGACTTGCCAATACAGATATTCGCAGTTTAGAGCGCCTGGAGATTTGCGAACCCGCCCGTACTGTTTGCAGGCGTACAACGGCGCTCAGATTCCAGGACGGGGTTAAGATTCCCTCTGAACAATTTATTTACTTTGAAGGATATTTTACTCATTTAGTGTTAGCTGATAGCAACCAGTTGGGGCTGCTACTTTTTTTTTTTTTTTTTTTTTTGATATATGAAAAATAAATAATTTTCTTCTCCATGTGATGTATTGAACAGAGATATTTGCTAATATATAAAAATTGCTCCAAAAATTTAACAGAAAATTAAAAACATTGTATGTAGCTTAGCATATTCGAAATTTAAGTATATACAATTTTATTGTCTTTAAGTTGGTCATTGCGTAGCTTGCTTTTTTTTTTTTTTTGGGGTTTTTGCGATACCAAATCTTTTATATCCTTACCATGATTTAAATTACCTTAAAATAGTGTTGTATTTTATTGGCGCAGAACACATGCATAATTTGGCTTAAGTGCAATTTTATCGAAATCAACTTTCAAAAAGGTATTGGAACTCGATTTCATTTAGAGCTGTCGTAAAATCAACATTTCTTGTATGCGTAAAGTTTCAATTAATTCTAAGCAAAAACTTGACAGTGCGAGTAAGTAGCTTGACAAATATTATTTTGGTGACATTTTTGTCCAACCTTTTTGTCACAAATGTGCCAATAATTGCGAAATGTTGTGTGACAGAAAATCACATTAATGGGCAAATTGCACCGAAAAAATTATGTGTAGAGGCCAAATCAGCGATGGAGAAACTGACAAACAAAACCAAGCAAGGAAAGCAAGAACTCAAAGACTTAAAGAAAATTAACTTAACCATAGCAGCAACAGGTAGAAGGCGTGCACGAAAAGTGTAACTACTAGCGCCTTGCAACCAGCACCAACACCAACACCAACGCCAGCACCACCCAAGCAGTAGCCGCAGAACATGTGCAGGCAATTAACTTCGACGGCGAACTATGCACAGTTTTGTTGGACAAACGCACTCAGGAGAATAATTGAATGTACATTCATACATGTTAACAAGCGAAAGAGTAACACGAAATTGGATGAATAAAAATTTTAAAATTGTGAAAAAATGCTAAAAAATAATAGAAAAACCTAGCGGCCTGCTGGTGCGCTAGGGTATTCAAGTAATACAAATATAAAAGAAAACATTGTAAGAAAAATTGAAAGCTTTCAATTAGGTGCGTGCATGCATTCTATTGTGGGCACACATGAAAAACTAACAAACGATCAGGCAATTTGCAGTTGAAGCCTTTACTACGGCTGCAATTAAGGAATGGCTGTGAGGCATAGACCATCGTGTACGCATAATTGGATCAAAAGCGGTCTAAGATGTAAGCATGAGCCCAGCAAACAATGTCGCTGTTGATTAATTTCTTCAAAAGAATTTCGAGTTAATTCTCATGACGCAGAAGTGATTGAAGATCATCAGCCTAGAAACAAAAATAATGCCCGAATTGATGAGCCTGCGTACTTAAAATTTTTAATTTCGTCTTCCTTTATGAATTTATTCAGGCCAACCTTCTCTTCCTGTGTTTTGTACGCGACTTTATGTTGTGCCACAAATGTAGCCATGGTAATTTATGATGACGATGGGGTTCTTTTATGGCAAAAATATGCTTTGAGATTTGGCAAGCTATTACTGAGGAGCGATTGCCTGAGCGCACAGCAGTCGTTACGTTTTTGATACCAAAGAAATGTTGACAATCTTTTCTTGCCATAAGCAATATAAGTACCAGTAGCTTTACCATTATTAATACCGAAACCTGTACCAGTACCAATACTAATATCAATCCCAATACCATTGCCAGCAGCAATAGGAACACCAATACCAATCCAAATATCAATACCAATACCAGTACCAATACCAATCCAAATACTAAACCAAATGATAATCAAAATACCAGTGTTAATATCAGTACGGAAACTAATTCCATTACCAGTATCAATACCAATGCCAGTACTAATGTCAATATAAATACAAATGTCAATACTAATACCAATACCAATACCAAGACCAATATCAAAATCAATACCAATCTCAGTACTAATACTTACAATTTGTTCTTGCCATTAGTAATATACTCGTAAGTACCAATACCTTTACCAATGTGAAGACCTGTTGCAATATCAATACTACTATCAATTCCAATACCAATACCAATGCCAGCAGCAATGGGAATACCAATACCTTTATAATACTAATGCCATTACGAATACCAGTACCAATACAAATACCAATAACAATTTCGTAATACCATTACGAATACCAATACCAATACAAATACCAATACAAATACCAATACCAATACCAGTACTAGTACCAATCCAAATATCAATCCAAATACCAATGCCAATATCAATACCAGTACGAAAACGAATACCATTACCAATATCATTATCAATACAAGTACTAATCCCAATACAAACACCAATGCCAATATCAACAGAAATGTCAATACTAATATTAATACCAGTACCAAAAAAATTAATACCATTAAAAATATCAATATCAATACACATACCAATATCCATAGCAATACTCTAAAAGTAACGGAAATTAAATTAAAATGTATCAAAATCTTTCAATGGCAACGCCCGTTCTAAGAATCTGCATATATCTGAACTTCAGTTTCTTTATCGACAACTTGGATTTTTTATTGAACGGCAATTTTTTTTTTTTGTTTTTTGAATGCTGATAGCAAGATTAAAAAATCAGCACATTTGACTATTGTTTGATTCAGACGCAGCAGCATTAACTGGTTCTTATCTAAATTAGTGGCATTACAAGTAGATGCATGGATTAGTTTTTATTAGATAGATTAAAATTTGATAAGCACATTTTGTATTTGATATGCGCATCAATAATCGTTTGCTTTAGTCTGAAATCGATTTCGCTTCATCTAACAACAGCGAGCTTTTTCATGAAATATTTAAACAATATATTTTGAAATCTTTATCATTTCCAAATCAATATCAGGCCAAATTGTTGGCTGGGCTGCCACTATGGCGCAACTCAACAAATTTTGTGCTACTAACTGGCAAGCCTTTTTGCGTACATTTTTCCTGTCCATTTATTATTTTTTGTCTTCCATTGATCAGTAAAGCACCAACAGCTTAGCCTGTCAACGCATTTGTTGAGCTCGAAAAAATTCGAATCAAATCAAATCAAATACTCTTAAATGCCTCAAATCATTTTAACGACCACGAGACGTGGTCAGTTGAGACTAAACACACTTACATGCACCCATACATACATAAATCGGCTGGCAGCAGGCGGCAACAAGCAAAATCTCCAACCATCGTCACACAAAGTAGCCACGCCTTGTTCGGTATCGCGAACGTTTTGTACGACATTGAATGAATAGGCGATTAACAACAAGCGATTTTAGTGAAAATCTTACAAAATCACCCCAAACACAGGCACACTCGTCTATGTACTCCTTTAATGTAAACGCGGGCGACAGAAATGCCATTAAATTGTTGAGAAAAAATTGCACCACTAATAATAAGCAGCTGGACTACGCATGAGCATGCGTTTTGCGCTCGATTTGCGACGATAAATTAATGGTTAATTGCCTTTCCTGTATGTGAATGAGTGAATGAGTGCGTGTGTGGCAGACACAAAATGACTGGCCAACCGGATGACTGACTAACTGACTGACTGACCGATTAACTGAGTTTTATTTTTTACATGCACACATACATATACAGACATATACTATAGTTAAATATGTATGTATGTACTTACAGGTAAATAAATATACACATTTTTCTTTATATTTCTTTATATTATATTTAATAGGCGCGCGTGTGTATTAATAATCATTTGAAATCGCTGAAAAGCTGCTCGAAAGCCGTTAAAACATTCGCTTAGAATAGCTTAGAGAATGATTGAAAAAAGTTGAAATGTCAAAATATTTCAACGCCGTTGTTGGTCATAAGATTTAAAATCTTAAAATTTATAATATTAACCACCAGAATTTCGGAGAGAAAAAAACATGATTTTTCTGCGTGAAAAACAAAAAAAAAAAACGAAAAAAATGCTAAAGTGACAAATGCAATCAAAAAGCATATTTTTATATACATACTTATATACGAGTATAGAGATATTTGTGTGAGCGAGATAGCTATATGCAGCAGGTGATTAGCTGCTGACCATTTTAATATTTGGCAGCGCAGATTGCGCAATAATTCTTGCTTGGTTTCTTCTAATCTTTAGGCTCGGGTCACTTTTCAGCTGTCAGAATGGCAGACAGGTGGGCACAAGTTAAGCTTGTTTGGGTTTTTTGTCTTTTTCTGTTTTTGAAAATTGTATATTGAATTACAGTGGCTCTAAAATCACAGTGACAATATAATTATAATAAATAAAAAGTGATTTAATAATAATGAATATGCGTAATTACAAAGAATTTTTCAAGAGTAAATCTTCTGATATTTATTTCTTGCTGATATTTATAAAATAACAGTGGAAGTGATCGACGAAATTTCATATAAGAAATTTTGGACCTATGTGGTTAATTCAAAGAATCTTCTGTTCCGATTTATGCAAATTTAACGAAGATTTTCGCTCACATTTGAACGTCTGGTTACATTCGTAGCTATCTAAAATTTGGTATTTAATTTTTGGATAACAGTCTGGATGTAGGTAGGTAAGGTTGTGTAAATACATACTCTAGTAATTAGGCGCTTAGATCAGGCATTGTCCAAGCTGTTATTTCAAGACAACAAAAAGAAAATCTGAAAGAGGGTGTTTTCAAAAATTACGAAAATTATTGTACAAAACTTTTTCTTTTTAGACAAATTTTTTACAAATAAATAGACTAATGATCCTAAAGAACTTGGATAATCAGTCAGTTGGATCGAGCATAGTTTAAACTGTTATTTAAAGAAAATAGGAAGGAAATCTTAAAGAGGGTATTTTTCTAAAATGACCAAAAATTTACTCACAAATTTTTTTTACAAATAAATAATCTAGTATCCCTAAAAAAATTCGTCTAAGCTATTATTAAAACAATAAAGAAAAATTTCGAGGAGGCGTGTTTTTGAAAAACGACATTCTTTGGTCACAAACTTTTTCAAAAACATTTTTTTACAAACATTTTTTTTTACAAACATTTGTTTATTTTATATTACAAAAATTATTTTTACAATAACTTTTCCACAACAATTTTTTTTAAGTATGTTTTATCCTAAAGAATTAAAAAAAATATTTAAAAAAATATTAGAAAGAACCGAATATATTTCACTTCCCAAAAGCTCTATATATATCATAATTTGCAACATTGAATACATCTCAAAATTAAAAATTTTGTTTTTTCAAAATCTTTACTCATCTCATACCATATTATACACACGCCTACAAATAAACCAATTTTCAAAAGAATTGGCGACAATATCCAAAATACTTGGCATGGAATCGCTGCTTTATGCAGCCCTGAACCCTAATGGCAGTGAATTGATTTACCAAATGCACACCTCGCATATATATTCGATTCATTCCCACCTTGTTTGTAAGTAGGTATATTTTGTCATGTTCCGTAAGCAATCGCTTGGAAGTGGCTATTAATTATAGCTACTAATTCTGTTTCTTAAGAATAATCAGCTTAGTTCCATCCTACCTTGCAATTCAAACTAGAAGGTAATTTTTATGATGGGGCATTGGTTCTGTAGAGCTATCTCTTCTAAGGATCGGCTTGGGTTGCATAGTTTGCATTAGAACGCAAAGAAACCGAGAGGAATTCAAGTAGGAATTCAGTACTAAAGATGATATAATTTTCGCTAGCCATTGAATCCCAAAGCACCGTTTGTATAAAGGCTCACTCTTCAGCCATATCAAGACATCACCTTCGACCTTGCAATGTAAACAACTGCATAGCCATATAAAAAGTAGTAGTAGTCGAAGTTGTTATTAGAAAACCGAGGTTCAAGCGAGCCGATATGTGCCTAACATATTTGAATATACAAGGATTTCAGTGGACCAATGAGACGAGTCACATAAGAAACAAGCATATAGAAACAAATGCTATCCGGTATCCAACCATAACACAAAAGCAATGGCTTTAAAATGATGTTCGGAGTTTCACTATGAGCAGCGCTGAACCCCTAATTGACCGTCACACTTTATTTTTACTTTTTTCATACTTCCTTCAAGATGGGCCCTCACTCAACCAGTCCACACAGGAAAACAAGTCCGTTGCTATGAAAGCTTCCGCTTATCTCTGTGTTGTATTTTTAGTTCAAAAAAAAATTTAATCTAGGTGACAAAGTAAAAGCGAATGCTGAGTTGAGGTTTTTTGACTCGGTATTTTGATTTGGGTGAATCATTAGGTATATTAATGTCCTCATTTGAAAAAAAAAATTACATTAGGGCAGAGTGAATTTTTTTTCTTAATCGCAGATCTACAGAAATTTGGCTTTTTATCTCAAAAATAATGGTGCAATATTTGTCTCATCGTGTGTTAAGAGGTACCCCTGATAGCATTAATTAAAAAAAGCGTTGAATTCATCTTTTTCATTTTCACTTCCTAAAATTCAAATACACTTTTATTCACTTTAGTTGTTGTTAGTATCTAGTTTAATTTCAAAACGTTTCAACCAACGCTCTTTAAATTGATATCAAATGACTTTCAATGATGAACTGCAATGTGGGTGACAAATTAAGTCGATTTTTATTATTTATTTTTAAAATTATTCTGTAATCACACGCCACTCTTAAATGACAAATGAGATTGTTTTTACAGTATTTTTCCCATATTGGTTTTATTTCTTGAGTTAGTTCACTATATTTTTTAATTTTTTCCAGACACTTTCTGTGTATGTTGGTATAATTTGGGCTGCGGATTTCTGTAAAATATGTAATTTTGTTTATTTTATTTATCAAAGTAAAATCTGGTCTATTGCTCATTACAGTTTTATCGGTGTGTACTGTAGTGTCCCAGTATAGGGTATACTCTTCATTGTCTAAGATGTCTGTAGGGGTATATTTGCAATATGGATCTTTGTTTTCTGTTCAATGTTGTTTATTGGCTACTTCTTGATGTATTACTTTTTCAACTATGTTGTGGCTATTTGTATAGGTACTGTGTGCCTGCTGCAATTTGGCAACCTGGTCTATTTTTCCGGGTGTATTTGGCATTTTCAGCATTTGCCGTTAGTTATAATCGGGTCTTGACTAAGTACATATTTTTGATAGTTTTTAATAAGGATTATTTGATATTGAACGGCGATTATAAATCCTTCTCGGCTCTCCCCTCTGAGGCCAAGTATAGCTGTTCATTATTATTATTAAAATTATTTTTATTATTAAGATTATTCTTATTTCAAGCTCTCCAAGCTTTTTTCCCCTAAATTTTATTACGCTGGGAGCACCTCAAAGCGTTATCCTAAGAAGATAATGTTTTGTGATTTTTACTAACGCTTATAATGTATGATACGCCATCACAAAATAATTTATATAAAAAAATTTCCATATTTATCCAAGGTGTCGGAAAGTACCTAATCACCCTATAGGAAAATTTATAATTTTTGCAAATGTAATAACATTTTTAATAACATGCTAATGTTATTAATCATTTGACACTAATAAGAATTTCCATTACTCAAAATATTTTTTTTAGTAAAAAAGTTATTCAAAACCGAAATTGTACTATCAAACAAATTCAAAACCACTTTGTACTATCGCTCCACCTTAATGCACATGCACTCAACGCAGCGCGGCAATATCAATCACTTTTTGCACACGCGATTACATAAGATTGCAAACTAAAAAAGTAAATACTTAACACACAGCCACATTCCACCGCACTGACCAATTTTGTGGCAATAGAAATGCAGGAAATAATTATGTATTTAGTTAAATGAAAGTGAAATGTTGCTCATACGCCGGCGCGACCACTCGACCAATTGCACCACAGGCGCCAGCCACTCGCCACTTGTATGTACTAGTATGACCATGTCATTATGCTACGCCAGAGCCAGGGCCAGAGCAGGTATCATCTTCAGCCAACACATACATGAAGCAAATAACTCAATCAGACATAAATTTTAATGTACACTTGTGTAGAAAATGTACCTAGAAATATGCAGGTACATACATTTGTCGTTGAACGTAACAAAAAATAGTGAACAATTTTTCGCGTACGCAACTTCTCGCCGCTTTCGGCTTCCTGCATATGCAGAGGCGCAGTGTCACAAAAGTGGTTGGAACGCTTGCCAAAAAGAGATGCGACGACGTCAGCTGACAGTGTTGGCTAACAATTACTATGCAGCTAAACAAATGCCTACCAGCCATCGCACAAATGGGCAGAAGACTGATAGTTGATTGCCTGCTAGCGGCGGTAGCTGCCGACCAGCAGCACATAAATATTTGCACAATGCAGGTGGACAATTAAGTAATCCATTACATTGCTGTGTTAATACTAATGTGTATATGTTAGTGCGCTTGTGTGCGTGTGTCAGTTCGAGGAAATGCCCCATGTCGTGCGTGTAACTTTCAACAATCAGACGCGTAACAGTAAACTTAAGCAACGAACTCGCGTACATGTCCAGTTCATCAAAACACATTCGAATAGTGAATTAACAAATAAAATATGAGGGTTATTAGAGAAGCTAACTATTAAGGAGTTGAAGCTTTTAGGAAAGACAAAGACAGTAATGGCAGGGAGTAAGAAAAAGCCAAATGAAAGCAGCAAGAAAATATTAACTGGTAATTGCTTGTAAAGCTAGATGGTATGGGAGGGATACCGCGCCACTTTATTGGGTCAAAATTTTGCTTATCAAGATTACGTTTTCGCCATTTTACTTATGTGATTTTACTTTTTCATGTACATATATATTTATTTATTTAATAAGTCAAAGAATACCAAAATTATTAAAAAAAATATATATATCTACAAAATATATCTAAACCCAACTTACGTAAAATAACTGTTGAAGCGTGAAGTTGCCAACTGGCTTCGAAGCGAAATATCGCCCAACTTACAGTGATTTGGCTCCAGGTAATGGAGCTTAAGAGCATAATTATTATAAAGGCTTCTAATATTTACAAGTTTCAACTATTAACTTATTTATTCTTTTATAAAAATATCCTTCTTTAAAAATAACATAATAATCCAAACTTCAAATTTTGTACGCGACTTAGAAAATTTCGGCCAATCTTCGTCAAAATTTAAATTTTTTTATCAGATTACAAATAAAATGCAGGTACCCGTCCTTATAGCCCAGTTCAACAAAGTTCAATTTGGAAGTTGCTCGCAATTTTCGTTAATTTTTTATCATAATTTCCACTAATGATACTTCGCGATTTCTCCGTATAAAAAAGCAATATCGTGCGTCCAATAAATAATTGAAATTAAAAAATAAGTAGGTAAATAAGTAAATAGTCAAAACATGTAAATATTCGGAGCCTTTATAATAATTTCGTGGGATGTGTTGTAAAATAAATCTACTTGTCTAGAATTTTGCGAGGCTTTCATAAAACTGAATTTGTCTAAACAGTCAGAGCAATTAACTGATCCATCGACTATGCATGAAATGAACAGGTAAGGCAGAATACTCGTCCTACTTTAAGTGTCTTTAAAATCAAAGCACGCAGCGAGAGCAGTACGCAGGAATTGGTACCGTAAATATCGAAGAAGAAAAAGCATATCGTAGTAGAGTTTTTTGTATTCTGGTCCACAAATATTCACGGCATGATAAGGCCTTCAGATAAAAGTTGTGTATTCTAAACGAGATCTAACCAAATATGTTTCTGGAAATTTAAATCGATGAGAATCAGAAAAACAAGAGCTATTGCGAGGATGTTGTGTATTTGCTTCCATATATACTATAAGTACGAACAAAAATTGAGCGTTCGTCAAATGGGGAAAATGCACATGGCCGCCAGCAAAACGAAAATTGTAAAAAATTCAACGCGATTTTGGAGTCACTTGAAATTTGCATTCAATGCACTATAAAACTGCTTACTTGAAATTTCTCCGAAAATTCTGATTACAAATTGCGAAATTTTGGGGATTTTTTTATTATTTGCAATAAAATTTAAATTTAAATTTATATGAGCAATATAGGGAAATGCAATATATTTTCGTAAAAAAATTAAACATTAAATCAGAGGCAATGAAATAGTTAAAACTTGTCGATAAGCGATAAATATTTAACGCTGAAAATTCGCAACACCAGAAAGTAAAGTTTTTTTTTTACTTGCTTCCTTAATACCTAATTTAGGACGGCCTCCGGCGGGTCCTATAAACGGACAGTAATAGCTTCATAATTTAGATGCTTTTATCAGTAATTTTTTTGGTGTTCATTTGGAAAATTTTTAAATCAATTGCGTAAAGGTTGTCAGATCGCAATGACTAACAGCCGCAATGAGCTTTCCCTGCAAAAGTGTTATGCTCGAAAGCGTATCGCTTCAAGCGTAAATTCTTCTATTTTATGAATATATAAAGTTGTTTGTTAAAATACTCTCTCAATCACGCACTTATAAAGCGTTTCACTTTTTTTTTGCTGTTGTTCTTGTTTGTGCCTAAATAGTGATAGGTGCTTAGGCAATGCAACCTTGTGCCACAATAAATTTTCAAATGCAACAATACAAAACATGTCGTACCAATTTACACTCACTCAAATTAATTTGTCATGTTAGGTCGAGTAATTTACTGCGCATTGTTGTTGCAGCTGTTTGTCAATTTACTTGACTCATTCTTTGTCGCTTTTAAATGCATGCACAAGCGTAAACAATATAATTACCACCAACTAACAACATAAGTAGATATGTATTGTGTGTGTGTGTGTGTGCATGTGTAAATGTTGTGACATGGCTGTGTAGAACTTAACGCCGCGCACAAAGGAACTAATCAATGCAAGCGCTTTGGAAAATTTGCGCAAACAATGGAAAAGCGCTTAAATGTTGACAAGACCTCGTCAGAGTGCAAGAGCGTAGATATGTAGATAGCGAGCCAAGTGGGGGGTGTTTGATGGTAACAAGCATTATTCATCAACGCATGCGAAAAATGCGCATGCGCATTCTTTTGTTACCAAGTAGTTAGTGAGAAATTCTTGAAGTACCAACAAAAATATGGGAAAATTTGCTAAAGAATCGAGTACAGCATTGCGTGCATGCAAATGAAGATAGTTTTTTTTTTTCAGGTATATAACTAGTAATTTTTCAGTAAAGCACAAAAAATGTATGAAATGTGCAGTATCTCGGTGCTATTAGCGAACTTTAAGGCATTAAGCGTTTATAAATATTTTCGGCCATATATAACCCCGCAAGTCGGTGTATGATCAACTCTCAAACTCTTAACTTAATTTAAGGCTCCACAAAAATGTAGTCAACTTGGTGGCATACGAAGGTGGTATCCGAGCTGTGCCATAACGGGATCAGCGAGCTCTTAAAAAAAAGAGAACTGAGTCTACGAGAGAGTTTGTGGTCGGAAAGCTAAAGACTAACCGTAAAACTTACAAATGTAAGCAAAGAAACCCATTTCCAACCTCAACCTTCCATCTTTGAATGGTAAGTTTCTTTCTGTTTCGTCCAGTGGTAAATAATTAAGGATCATACTAAGACCTAAGGTCAACAGAAAATTGCATACAGAGCACAGTATAAAAATAACTTTGGGAAAAAATATGAGAAGATATGCGATTTCCGTTCGCAACTCATAGTCTGGATTTACAATGCGGTAAACTGTCCGATTGGTGGTAGCAGAGAAAAGATCAGGTAGAGGACTTGGCTTCACTTGGTGTGTCCAATATGCGCTGGTTAGCACGAGAAAGAAACGACTGGCGCGCTTTGTTAAACTCGGCCAAAATCGCGTAAGCGGTTATCAAGAAGAAGAAGAAACTGTCGGATTACTTGTTAGGGTTTGTAGCTCGAAACAAACTTTATATCTGCAAGCAAGTATCTGCTTGCGTTTCGATCACTGCGGCGATCAGAACATGTCCAATAAAAGCATCAAATATGATCTGTTATATACCATCGATAGATCTGTTTATGAAAAAATTGGCTCAATATGATGCCCTAAGCCTAATAGCACAGGATTTTTTAAAACTGCAGGCGTATCGATATGCACGCATTCCATACGCGTTCAGCTTACATCTTGTCCGATAAGAGATTTAAGATAAAGTTTTCCACTAGGAAAGAGTGGAAGGTAATATTTTATTATTTACTGAACCCTTCGATGCATCTATCTTCACGACTCCTTCCAAAGTGAACTATAAGTCAATTGCGGTAATCAATTCAATAGATCTTCATATAGAAAGATCTATGCATTTACCAAATTCTGCAATCCGGAGCCTTCGTCATCTATGACTAATTTTTACCCTAGGCTCGGAAAGATATTCAACCACTATTACTCGGGTTTCGGATAGACAGTCAAGAAGAAAGTCGATTGATACTGTAATAGTAGAAACACCGACACGGCAACAGATTAGCTATGACCAACCTTAGATATCTCGAAGGCGGAAGAGGTTATTATGCTTCGGCGTTTCGTAACGCATTAAATCTCTCAAAATTTGCTTAGCCTAGCTGATTGCTGCTGGAATCACCTACAATACTGCAGGGTATGCAGAAGTTTATTGCCTCTACTATCAATCATGTCGGCAGGAAGAATAAGTCTAGCTGCCAATTTTACAGTTGATCATGCCAACCCACAGCGGCTGGACTACCACATCTCTTGTTATAGCTGCAACTTTTTAGAGGCAGAACAAATGGAGAACTTTCCGGAAAAGGTTGGACAGCAGCTTCCTCAATCGATTTTGATTTTTAAATTAATACTTATAGCTCAGATCTTTTTGGAAATTAAAGTTATGTTTACGAATTGTAATGAACAAAGGTAAATAAAAAGATTTATTGAAAAAAGCAACTCCTAAGAATTAACTCGGTTCGTAGAGCGTGCAAAAAACAGCAAAACAATAAAAACAATTTTTTTTAATACCAGTCGCAACTCGGCAGACATTGGCAAACTTCTAGATAATTAACGCAACTATTTAGGTCTCCTCGTTCGTGTAGAGAAATCAAGACTGAAAGTTATTATATTTTTTATTATTGTAAAATTAACTCTCAGTTCACTTTTTCAATAAAAGACATGATAGAAGATTCACTCAAGACAGAAAATTTGCAAAACTACTTAACTACCCGCATTATAAAAGCAGTTACATGCAGTAAATATTAGCATTCCACCCAATACCCTCGAGCAGTACATGCACATTAGAAGCTATATTTACATAAATATGCCCAACAAATTAGCGAGGCGCTTCCTCAGTAAATTTATGAGCCAATACAAAGTTTTCTGAACAAGACCCCAACGCACTATTCACTTAAAAATAAATGAAAAAAGATAATAAACGCATACAACTCACAATCACACACCTGTTTGCACATACAAAATTCTCCAGTACATTTAAGTAAGCCGCAAATAATTCAAGTAAATACTGGCGTCTTATAATATTGGCTTTGATGCTGTTAGCTGCAACAACACAGTGAATGTTACTGACAGCTTCAATTAATCGCTGCCGCGTCATCACTGCGGCGACTTGCTTACACTTTTTTATGGCAGCTGTTTAGCTACAGGTTAGTTGCTGAGTTTTGGGCATTCTAGGCAATGGCGCGGCTGCATATAAAAATGTCTAAAATATCTTCATAAGCTGCGACACAAATGATGATTTGGCATGCGCTGACTGTCGTAGTATATCGGTGGTGCTGGCTTTGGCGCGCTTGGTGTTGTTTTTGGGTATTTAGCAATTAAAATGGCAAAATATTTTGATTTCGCTTCTGCTAAAGCTTTAGAGAATCAGTACAAGTAAGTCGATAGAATGCGTTGCTTGCAGAGTTTATTTTAAGAATATCCGAAGATTCTGTCCGATTTGATGAATTAATGTTTTTGTGAACTTCATATCAGCATTGGTATAGGATAATATAAAAGTATGCAAAAGCGAGAGCAGAAAACGTTTTTAGTTTTGAAAAATGTATGTATTTGTGGAATGTTAGAATAATTTATGGAGTTATTAACTTTATTTGAAAAATTTACTTTGCAAATCGGTGTTCCAATCCTGAAATGCATAAAAAATGCACAAAAGCACCCTTTTATTTACAACAAGTAAATATTTCGTGTAGTTTACACAGAGTTACTGAAAAAGTCCTGTATGATAATAATAATTTCTGAATAATTTGATTATATGATCTGATGTCAAAATCTCAAAGACATACTAATATTAGTTTGGGGAAAATGAAATACAGTAGGTTCTGTTTTTATGCGGCTTTTTTTTAAGCGGTTTTGAAATACTGCGGTTTTTTTTTAAATTAAAAAATGCATGTCGACCTATCGGGAATTGTACATATAAACAAGATTCTAAACCAGGTAAGCAAAAACTCATCACAGATTACATCAGAAATGCTAACCCTACAAGTATGGAACCGCCTGCATCACCATCTTGATCAGACGTGTACATTTCCTCAAGTGACGAAAGTGATTTTATGCTAAATCCTAAACGAATGCGCAACATGTGGGTATTGTCTGATTCTATTTCTGTCGTAAATTTATTTTTCTATTCTGACGTTTCTTAAATAAAGATATAATTTTCCAAAATACAATATTTTGTTTATGCGATTTTATTATATTATTTCGGATTTATGCGGTTCTTAGCACTTTTGAAACGGATCTATAGTTTTACTATAGAACTGGTAGCTTTTTTTATGCTGTTTCTTGCGGAACGTATCTACCGCATAAAAACAGAATCTACTGTACATTATTTTCTTAGTAGATGGCTGCAGTGATCGATATCTCGTAAAGTATTGATCAAACAATTTAAAGTTTATGATCGTTGTCAAGGTGATATTTCATACTAAAAAAAATTGTCTGCTGTTTTTTGTTTATTCTATTCCGTAGTGAGTTACAGGGTGTTAACAATGCAATTTTGGTTTCGTCGATTCCGTCGATAAAGTCACAGAAATAATCGAAGTTGACCGGAATTTTAGTGGTCGTAGCATCGCCCAGGAGGTAAAGATCGACCATAAAACAGTTTTAAGCCATTTGCGCAAAAATTTTACGCACAATAATGGGTCTCTTTTTCCTCAAACTAATATTTAAAATAGTTTGCAGAATTTTCCGTAAAAAAATTGGATTTTAGGTAACAATTAGTGAAAAATCGTAAATTCAAAACTTAATCAACCAACCATATTTAACTGTCAAAGCTTGGTTAAAATTTTACTTTAACTAAGAACAATTAAAAAAATCAGAATCTTTAAATTCGAATATTTTAAAAAGAAAACCACATTAAGCAGAAATGACTAACGCTCTTAAATATCTAAGACGACTTTCCCAGTTCGGAAATTTATCGCACCACGGAATGCAGTTACAAGATTCTACAACCCATAGTACGCATACATCGAAACTGCGCTGAGAGACTGCTAAATGTCTGCAGCAGCCAGCTTGCCGTGTGCCCGATTTAGTCTCAAAACATTAACGGCTTCTTGTGCTATCTAAAGCTAAATTGTCTTTCAGCCACTCTCAAGGAAGCTGGCTATTTTTTCCACGACATGTTGCTGATTCAAAGAAGAAAACAAAGCAAAGTGAAATTTTAGCCCTTCAATGCACGAAAATGCCTCAAACCAATCATTTTTGAAATATAAGAAGGTGCAAAATTAATTATCCTATCGGATGATGTGTGAAGAAGCTCGGCCAAACATTTAAGAATTATTTATTTCTTTAAAAAAGTTATTCAAGAACAAAATGGGATGATTAATTTTGCACCACTTTATAGAAAATATTCACTGGATTTTATCATACCATTTGATATTTGTAAATAATAAAAAAACATTTTGTTGCTAAGCTATCCCTAAATTTTTTATCTGGCCAAAATTAGTCACCAATATTATTATTTTTTTTTTACTAATATTTATCCGCCCCGCCAGCGCTGTGAAAATTGGTATTGACTTCACACGGAAACACGCACTTTCCTATAATTTTGGTATTTCTTAATTTATTTTTTAAATAAACCGTAGAGTATAATTTTTTGAACGTTTGTGAAGCACCGAACGTCAATTTCAGTATAATAAAGTGAAAGTTTGAAGTCGCTCAAAAATCAAACGATAAAACCCCACGATAATTTTGTTTGCGTACAATGTTGGCATTTTTATTGCACATGATTCTCAGGTTCTCAAATATTTTATTTTTAAAGTTTTTGTTATTCAATGAACATAAGAAAAAATTTAGTATGAAATAATAAGTTGTGTAAGTTAGCTTCACAGATGCTACGCATTTTCTCAAAACAAAGAAAATTATTTATACATTTGTCAAGGCAAAATGTTATAAAAATTCAACGGAATTATCCAGCAACTTCAGACTTGCATTTTGTTTAATAAAATTTAATAAACTATGAAACTACTTACCAAACCTCTGTCTAGGAATTCTAATTTAAACCGTAAAATTAAGATGAAAAATTTGTGGAATTCTTCTAATTTTTGCATAGCATTTGAAGAACGGGTTTTTATGATTACAAAATTAATGAATATTAAAAAAAACAGAAAAATATTCAAAACTGGTCAAAATTTCAGGTGCTATCTTTTGGCGCGGGCTGTACAAGCAGCCTCTCTTTATATTTTCAGCATGGTATTCTCGTTATTGACTTGTTAAAGTATAGACATTGGGAAAATTTATTACAAAAATTATTAATATTTACATTTTCGGCAAGCATACCTACTTATTTTATTTATATTAACAATGCAATTATTTATTGCAAGTGATTTGTACTGTTTATTCAAAGTTTCACACCTCCCCGACTATGGTTGCCGACTTAGTATTGGTTTTTGCTATTGTTCATCAACAAGTGAATGCATATCTGGACACAGTTCAACCTTCATATTTTTCAAGTATACTAATTTCTATAAATATATATGTACGTACATTTGCACACAGAAAATTACAAAATTATAACTTTGCATAAATTTTTGCAAATGTTCACGAGAAATCATAGGTGTGGGCATATATATTCACGCTGTCGACACGCAAAATAAAATCGAGATAATAGCAATAGCCGACAAATATATAGTTTACTCTTTAAAAGGTGTCACTGATTAATCACAGCTGCAACTTCAACAAATTCGCGCATCCATCAAACTATTTCAAATTATACCCGAGTGCTAAAGTTGTGCGCGCGTTGATCATCAATTTGTAAGACTGTCGTTCATTGGCAACATTGTTGATGTTGACACTGTAAATTGGCGCAAAACAAAAAACCAAAGCATTGAAACGTTTTATATTGAGAAATTTGTCTAAAAAGGCAACTACAAATTAACAGATTCTCAAAATTGGCAAAAACTTTGAGATTTCAACTAAAAGAAGCGGCATTAAACAGTTTTTGATTTATTTGCGTTTCTGCTCGAAATCATTTTTCAAGGTTCAGATTTAACAGGAAGCAAGCGACTTAACTTAATTCGCCACGTACATTCGAGTACATACTTGACATGGATTCGCTCAATTGAAAAATTATCAAATTTTACTTTCGATTCCATTTATTGGCTTTCAAATCCAATGTGGGCATGAAACATTAAATGAACATAGGAGAGTGGGTTTCTATGTGAATATCATTTTTTTTTTATCCCAGGTTCGATACCTAGTGAGGGGATATGAAACATCAAATGATAGAAAACAGTTTTTTCTTCTAGAGGTAGGGCCAGCAATGCAGACTGTGAAGTCATCTGCACTTGATCGGGATATGGTCCATTGACTCTTGTAGTTTCTGCGACCAATCCCAGAAGGCTCCAATGCACCTTCTACTTGAATGCAGCACTATAGCGCGGAGAACGTTGAAACATCTCGTCCAATTGCTGCTAGAAGAAAGGTACATAGGCTCAATCCAACCCAGTTCTGTATTGATTTTAATAAGGGAACTGTGTCTGGGTGAGTACTATGATGAGTAGAAGGCACAAAAGACCATTAGGTCGAAGTGCAAACCTGAAATCAATCTAATTCTTCCTATTCCTAGAGGTAGGGCCTTGGCAGGAACTTTTCTCTAAAGAAAAGCTACTCTTCAAAAATTGCATTATTTTCACGAAAAATTCCACGGTCGACCATTACGTGTTAGCAGCAACAGGTGTTGGCAACTGCCACCTTCCATAGGTTGTATGGCAGCTCTTTTAGGCTGCGTATTTAGCCTATTGCATTAACACTGAAGAGAAAACTATTGGTCCTTTTACCTTCCCTTAAAATTTAAGCCTCTGTACTTTATGAAGCTCACATAGTTGAGAAAGTATCGATGTCGTATCTGGGGCAGAGTGGGATAGTGACGGAGGCAGTGTACAATACTTTAAATCTCCAACTTGTCGCTGGTTGGAACCCGTTCACTTAACATGTATATCCATCATTCAGTATCCTGCTCTGATTCCAGTATTCGCCCAAGGTGCTGGAAAAATAATCAAAATGTACGCCTTGTGCCTTTTTTATTGATTTTGGGACAAGTTTAACTTGTTAACTAGCAATTTGATTTCGTTGTACATCTGCTATTTAGCGAAAGTCAATCTACCCTTTGGTCACGGCACACATATACTAGGCCCTTACACAAAGGGTGTGTATTGAGTGTTTTAGCCGAGCTCTTCCTCCAAGTTATGATGTGTCACGCACCAGTCACAGTGTATTACATACAATTATGCTTTGTTTGAATTAATTCCACTACATATTCTGTCCTATACACTGTAGTCAATTACAAAAACGCCGCGATTCCTGAATCCAATTCCATGACGTCTTTACAAAGAGAAGATGTGTAATCCAACAGAAGCAAGTTTCTTAGAATGACGTCCAGAACTTTAACGTATCCAAACCTAAAGGCTATCTTATATTGAGTTATGTTTAGTCGACCTGCATTGCTTCTAGCATTTGCTGTTGAGATCTGTTGGAAGTAGTGTTTGTGTTTTCTATTCATTTGTAGGAGTGGCAAGGCAGGTCTTTAAAACGGAGTAGTATAATAAGAACTATGAGGTGAAAGTTTCAGCGAGTTTACATTGCCCTTAATGCTTTGTGGGATTTGCTACCTCTGGACTTAGCAATCCAAGAGGATTCAAGAGGATGAAAATGAGGTATCGACTACACTCTGGCACGACAATCAAAGTTTTTAGTAGGTAGTTAGAGCAGTACCCTAAGATGTTAGGGTAAATGACAAACTGATAGCTGAAGTCTATTTTGGAGAAGAGTACCTACATCGTTAGATTACCTAAAAGTGAGCAATAGGTACATATATCTCAGAGGAGTCGGTAAAAACTTTCTATACGAATGGTTCTCAGACTTAAAATGGTACTGGAGCTGAATGGTATGTGGGAAGTAACTTCAGATGCTTCACTGCTTTAGGTATATTGACAATAATCCTGCAATCGGAAGTAAGTATTGCTGCCGACGGAAAGAATTGTGAAATGTGGCGTGGATGAAAATTCAGCGTCTGCAGTGGCAGTGAATTGGCTAATGAATTGAACCGGGGCCATGTTTAAAGTTAAGCATAACAGAAATAGTCGGGCTCTGTAAAAGTTTCATAAGTAAAGCTCATGAGAGAAGTTGGTAGGATATAGAGAGCTGCAAAACAACTAAACGTTTTCTAAAGTGTCCTATTAGGTTAGTAACAAAATTCCTCCAGTAAGGAATGGCGAGTGCACTGCAAGTACTTATAGGTATGATTAGTAGTCACCATAAATACCATTGACGATCCATTGTCTACATCTTGTTTGGAGGATTAGGATACTACAGAACGTTCAATCTGCCCCTTTTCGGCCTTTGCCAGACTTAGATGCCACATTTTTCGGTCGAATGCATAGACAATGGGCGGTCTTTATTCATCCTCCCTCAGCAAACTGCTAAGATTCATAAAAGAGTCAGGGAAGTTTGTTTAGAAGTAATGAGCTCTCACCCCACTTGCCCTTCCCCGCCCCTCATATTGTCTCAGAAAGTGTGAAGAAGTGAAACGAATAACATTTTCTGATTTCCTGGAAAATTTTGCCTATCCGCAATGACATTACATTTCATAGTTTGCAAATCAAATTAATGCGTGCGGCAGGTCAGATCCTGTCAGGTTCCGACGTGAGAAGTCTGTGCACGTGAGTTATTCTTAAGATAAATCCTGATTTTTTTCTCAGGTGTTCTTCCAGCTCATTTTTAATGTTCATTTTAGTCAACACTGTAACTTTCGAGTAGTAGGGTCATCATGGGAACCATCAAATGCTATCATTTATATTCCTACTACCTGGCGAGCATGAGTTAGAATCATCCAGAAGGCGAAGTTACATATTATATATACGATTTGTGACAATTATTGTAAGTTCCAAAAAATTGTGAATAAAACACAAGAAAATTAAGTAACGAGCAGAATTTATCACATCTCCCCCAACTCGACACAGCCATTTCAATGTTACACCCTTGGTAATCACCCGAAATTAACTCGTTGAGCACCACAGTTGCAGCTTCGTTCATCTCTTAAATGACACCTTGAAAAGTTCCCCTTAGCTGCGTCTTCATCTTAGGGACTCAGAAAAAAGAGACGCCAAACTGCCCAGCAACTGTCTGTCCAGCTGGAATATTCTCGCTTTCAGTGACTACTTTCCACCCACTACTAACTTTCTTTACGGCACTCAGGGTCATAATATTTGTAATCATAATCCGTAATCGCTGAATGTGTAACTACAAATCCTCACAGATTGATTTTCGCTCATTTTCACGATGCCACTTCCAAAGTTTTTTTTCGAAAAGCACACACGAAACAGAAACCAAACATTCAATAAACTTCAAGCTTCGACTGAAACTAAAGGAAAGCCTCTTCTTTCCATGTGTATATTTACAATACAATGTTGCCAATTTTCGAATTAAAACTAAACTGCCACACCCCCCAAAAAATGTAGTAATTTAGTCATTGGCTCTTAGTCATTTCTAAATTTAAAGTCAATTTTTCGAATTCACGCTAAAAATATCTGGATACATGGAATACGTGTGCGCGTGTGAGTTGATGCAATGATTTCTTCGAGGTGTCTAAGCGCCCATACATTTCGCTGATATTTTTATATTTGTGTATTGACATTTTTATATACATCAATTCATGCTTATAATCAACAGAAATTCATTTAATTAGTAACCAACCGAACAACTCCGCTGCGCTGCTCTTATTTTTGTTGCTGCATTTCTATTGTTTTTGTTTTTCTACTGTCGCTACTGCGTTTTTTTTTTTGTTGCACGGTTATGCCGTTAACTCTGCTACTCTTTTTATTGCTGCCTTTCAGGAAGAATTCCGTACTTAATTTAATTATCATTGGCAATAAATCTCTCAAGACAACTAACGGAAAACTTGAAAGGAATAAAACTCTAATTTTATCGCATTTCTTTGCTGCCCGACAACTGCCACAAGTGTCTTTCGAGCTGCTGCTGCTGTTGGCCAAACTTTGTTGGTTGTTATTGAGACTCCTGCTACCAATTGAATTGTTGTTGTTACTGCAGGCCACAGCAGCAATGATCTCTCGATCGCCTCTTCGTCTTCGTCTTCATCTTCGTGATAGTTGCAGTTACACATACACGGGCTCCTTCGCTGTCATCGACGGCCGTCGTGCTGGCGTCGGCATTCGCCTGAAGCAACATTCTCAGCAGGAGCGCATTTTCAACAAATGAGATAACACGATTAAAAGTTCAATAAATAACATGGCAAAGCTTGAAATCAACAACGTCACCTGCTTGCAACTAACGTGTTGCATTGGACATGCAATGAGATCCATTGATGCACCGTCGCAACAGCCATAGTCACGTTGACGCGTTGTCACACCACCAAATGGGCAGACAGCCCGGCAAACTGCTAGTCGACCGGCGTCAAGCAGCGTCCAAACCAGCTGATCAAGAGCAGTCTACATACATATACGAGTGGTGTCTAAGCGGCTAGCCAGCCACTGCGACCGGTAAATGGGTAGGCAGGCAGGATAATTAAGTGGCATCGCTAATGCGTAATTAACCAATCAACGCGTAAGCGTGCAACGCATGCAAACTATTGCTCCGCCTAGTGATCCACATATGTATAAAAGTAACCGAATGTACGTGCTTAGTATCTGGTGGAAGCCACAAATAACGTCGACACTGATGGCCACATGTTGCATGTGTTACAGATAAAATCTGCCGACTTGAAGAGTTGTTGCTGTTATTTGTTTTCGATTTTTAGTTTTGTGAGGCAGCGAAGTTGCTTCACTGCTTTCTACCCAGCTACGCATGCGCCAAAGTTCATTCATGCTCCGGTGCCGTGTGTAAGGTGTTTCTTATGCGCGGCGAAGCTAAGCCATACGTATTATAAGTGTTTTAAAAGTATTTAACGATTATATTGTCTACTTTTTTCCAACGTCCTTTGAATGCGTTCAATCTATTGAGATGGCTTTGAGCTGTGTGTTGTAATGATGCGGAAATGTTTATTATTTGTCGCTTTGTAATTTTGTCATTTCGAGTAGAGGAACACTCAACAAGCAGCTTTTGTTGTACGAGCAAACACTCACAAAATTCAGTAAAGAAAATCTTTAGTATGAAAGTAAATATTTGTTTATTTGTTATGAAATAAATCAATATTCTCAAAAATTTTCTTTATTTCACTTGTGCAATAGGGGATTGTATAAATTATAAATAAAAAATAAAATTGTGACTGACAGAATTTCGCTGACGAACTCAATATTTTTTGTGTTATCGAAGAGAAGCTGAAGGCAACGCCAATAAAAAAAAATTGTCAAAAATCAACGATATTTTCTAGTCACTTGAAACTTTTACTTTGTTGTACTAAAATTCAATGGGCTATAAAACCGCATACCCAGAAAATTTTTAGAAATACTGGAAATACAGTTGAAAATTTTGATGGAAATAAAAAAAAATTCAGAAAAAAGTCGTAGAGGCACAAATTGTTAGTGGTCAAGGGCAAGTAAAAGTGCATAGGATTTTTCAAAATAGATTGATTTTCGCAAAAGTTCCATGATTTTAAAACAGGGTTAAAAATTATCAAAAAGTCATTTGAAAATTATTTATAAAAAATTATGTGAAACCTCGAAAAAAGCCTAAGTAGTTCCATGAATGAAATTGTGAATATATTGTAAGGCTTCAAAAATGTAGCTTTAGGAAAAAACGTTACAAGTTTTCCGTATACCGCCCAGTGAGCGGGCTTAGCGTACAGCGTAGCTAAAATTAAAAGGAATTATTCGGTGAAATTGAAGACAAAGAAACTTTTTTAAAATGACCCTAGTTGCTCTGAGTATGCAGTTTTATACATCATTCAATATTAGAGCTACAACAACAAAGATCAAGTTTTAAATGGTTCAACATTCTCTTTGATTTTTGACATTTTTTTTTTTTTTGCTGACATTTTCTTCCATATAAAAGGTTTTCGAACAATTTTCTCCATATATAGACTTGTTTGAAAGTATTTCAAATGGAAGAAAATTATCCACATCATATGCAAAAAATACTCTCAAAATAAGCACGATTTGTAAGTGAGCTCAAAATTACACTTTATTACAATATACTAAAATTGAACTGCCCACCTACCATACCAAGTTTCCCAAAGATTCTGAATAAAAAGTTGAAAATTTGTACAAATAATATATATTAAGAGAATTTTGTTCACAGTTTGAAGCTTTGAATTATATTTTTGTTTTTGAGCATAAAGAAATGAAATACAAGAAACTAGTTAAAACTTGACCATACGTCGCGCTCTTATTATTTTGTACACAGCTGCACATACATACACAAAAGACAGCGTACTTATAGCGTACATATTTTGCACAATTATCTGTAGCTAAAAAAAATTCATATGACTTATTGATAAATATTTGCTGATTTTTCTAGTGAATTTTCAAAATTTAGGTCAACGCCAGTTGTAGTTCAAGAGTTCATTGGTTATTCTATTTCTGTGATGATTTTTTATTAATTTCAATTGAAATATGAAAATAAACACCGATTTCTTGAAGAGTTACTCACTTTTTGCAGTCAAACACCAAACAACATCCAAAGTTACGCTGAAGACAACTGTCGCCAATATGTACCAACAAAGCTTACGAAAGTGTTACTGCTTTGCAGTTGGGAATAAACAAGAAAAAAATAAGAAACGAAGCAGACAAAAATGTTTTCGTATTTTTTATTCTTTCGCATCGAGTGCTGTTTGTGTGTACGCGAACGCACAGCCTATACCTACATAAGTGCTTTTACAAAAACAAATGGGCACCGAATACATAGGGTGTGGGCATTTTTGCTCTAAAATGTGCGGTAGTAATAAATTTAAGCAAAGTGCAGGGATTTTTTGAGAACTTTGATGAACCAAATCGATTGTCTTTTGCCAACTTGCTCGTCAATTCCTGCCTTCACTTGCACTCAGGATGAAGCACGACGTAATTTCCGTCCATTTAATTGTTTACTGCAATCTCATTATATCATTTGTTGAGATAGACATCAGAATCAATCCATCAAATATTTGTCTGAGTGCCACAGCCCAATCCGAATTAGCATAAAAGATGCCATTTCGATATACCACTTGTAGAGCTACTGCAAGTGGAGGTTTTGTCTGAGTGACACAGCCTAGTCCGAATTAGCACAAAAGATGCCATTTCGATACACTACTTATAGAGCTACTGCATTTTATTAGTCGAACCATCTCGATTTGACTATGAATCTTCCCATGTTGTCTATTTCTTTTCTGCAATTTCTTTCAAGCTAACCATTGAGAAATCCTCCAGTATTCTATGTCGTAGATCACCCAGACTTGGTCACTCACACAGATAGTGAAAGACTGTTTCCTTAAATACTTCTTGATTGCAGTTTCTATCTATCCTTGCGCGGTCACCCCGTCTTCCTGGCATGGTCCCCCAAATGCCAATGGTCGGTTATTGTTAACGTAATTGTGAATATGTCTGCTCGTGGGTTTCCTAAAAACTTGTCAGTTCTGGATTTGTTGAAATTGGGCCACGTTTGTTTCGTTATTTTGCAGGTCACCGTTTTAGTCTGCTTCTGGAATAGAGAGAATATCTCCTTTTTGCGCACTCCTTCGGGACAGCTTATTTCTACCGCTTCGATTTCATGACTGAATGCCCCCTGTCTTTGCCAGTTCATCAGCTTTCTCATTCCCTTCTATGTTCCTATGGCCAGGTACCCAGATGAGAGTGATGTCCGTCGTGCGCCCTAATGCATTAAATTCTTCTTTGCATTGTCTGACGATTTTTGAATTAGTTATAGGTAGCTTTAAAGCAAAGATGGATGTTTGACTATCTGAAAAAATACATACTTCCGACAGTTGCTGTGGATGGTTTCTAATTAACCTGCAAGCTTCCCTTATCCCGAGAACTTCTGCTTGAAAGACACTATTCTAATTGCCCTGGCGAAAAAACTTGGAAGTTTCGAGGTCTTTCGAATGAACACCGGCCGCAACGCGGCAATCCATCTTGGATCCGTCAGTGTAAAGTGCAGTTGTATTCTCTTTGCCTCATTGGGCAACACACATCTGGCTTCTTTTTACAACCACCTTATTTCAAATAATTCAAAACTGGCTGGTGTTAGATATTGAGTTCTGTAGAAGGGGCTCGGATTGTATGTGTTCCCACAACAGTCGATTCTACGACACCAGAACGACGCAGAGGACTGTTACTCTAGCACTTTTTCCAACCATTTTTGGCATGGGAAATTAATCCAATGAAATAAGAGCCTTATTCAAATCTTTGCGGACGTTTACATATTTTGACGGCAGTCAGTGTAATTCATTGAATAGAAAATTATAGAAAGGTTTTTTGAGATGATTCTGCCCTCCGGCAGGCAATCGCTAATTTGTTCGTGTACTTTTCTTTCGGAGATGGCATAGGAATCACCATAAAAACATATAAAATAGTTCAGACTTTTTTAAGTTTTTTCAAGCCTTTGTTCAATATATTTTTTGGGGTGCTACCCTTACCACTTCCCATTTTCAGCAATTAAACTCAATATAAAATCTGAAGAAGTACTTAAAGTCTATAGTACACACTAAATGGTTTACATTCACTCACACATCTTTGTACATACATATTTATGTACATTAATAATTGACAAACTCAGCAGCAGACCTCCATAGACACCTATAACCCTTTGCCCCAACGAAATTTATGCGTTTAACTTTATATTTGTTTGTCAACCCAAAAAAGCAGTGATGAATATTGCATAAATAATGTGCAAGCAAAAGGCTAAAAACATAAAATAAACACATGTTCATACATACATATTTACATACGTGCATACAATTGCATGTGCGTACAAGACAACACCAAGCCTATAATGAATGTGTTTTAAGGTTTTGTGGCTACTCGCCTGTTAGTTGTCACTGTCACAGGGTGTCACATATGCACGTGTTTGTACGCATGTAGATACATTTATAAGTAAATATGTGCCGATGACTTTTAGGAGCATATATTTTATGGCACGAGTATCTATTCTCCAATGTAACAGCACATTTACTAGGAGACATCTAACATACGGGGTCCAACACCTCGTCTGCTACTATTCGGCTGGACAACGAAAAAAACATTTATAAAATATAAATAAAAAAGAAAATTCAACGAAAAAAGTTGTGAGAAAATAAGTAGAAAAAACCAGAACGAAACTAAAAATTGGATAGGTAACACAACACGATTACTACTACTGACAACATGGCCAATACATGTGTTGCACATGTAACGAAATGTATCTGGATATGCTGTGTATCGTATGTAAGTGTGCTCTATGCGACATGTACATGAATACGCAAGAAAGGAGCAGTTTGAGGTCAGCTGAGTACATAAATCACGTTGACGCATTGTGCGAAATTGTGCTGAGATTTTATTTATTTGTTTTATTCGGATTTGTATTTATTCATTTATTTGCTTTTGTGAGTGTAATTTTAGATGCAGTTGCTGATGTTAGCCTTAGCTGTGAGTGTCAGTACTGAAGCATTAAATTTATGAAAAAATTTTAACAAACGGCCACTTAAGTAGCTAATGGAATAGGTTAGCTGTAAAATGAGCTGGTGGCTGCCACTCTCCCTGAGGGTGTAGCGGTAGCGGGTCTCACTTAAGCCTAGATGCTCATTATAATATCACCTGGATGGGAGTAGCTAATAGTTAAAAACTCTATGTATTAAAAAAAGGTTTCGTAAATAGCAGCTTGTAAAAACTATATTTGTGAAATCTATGTACATATGCTTCTTTAGAAACCCTGAGTGAAATTTGAAGAATTTTTTAACTTGAGTGGGTTAGAAATTTAACTTTCAAATACTCATTCAGCTCATTTTAGGATTTCTTAAAAGTAAATTAATCAAGAATCTTTGTCATGCATTTCATTAAAAATGTAATTTGTATATACTTAAGTATTTTTATGCAATGTTTTTCAACTACTTAAACCCCATAAAACATGTGATAGAGTTTTTTAAAGATTTTGTAGTTACAACTAACATAGTCCGCAGTCAAAAATTCGACCACTAAAAAATCCAATTGTAATTACAGTGAAGCCTCGATATAACTAATCTTAATAAAATGAAAAACTCAATGTAACAAAATATTTACTGAATCCCATGAAAAAACCACGTTGTTGCGAAATATTGCATACAAAATTGCTCCATAGATATATAGAAGAAATTTTGAACATGAAGACCTTTGGAATATATGACGGTATGAGTACCGTTATAAAAAGGCTCTATATAATGAAGTGTAGTGCGTTGAGTGCACATTGTCAGTCTTGTTTTATTTGTTGTCAAAATCAGTTATCCAGTGAAACGCAAGTTGATTTCGCTAAGCGACAGTACTGCAATCAAAACACTCTAAACAATTTTCGAGGTCAAGTACTATACATCGCATTATGTAATATATTTGAGAATTTGACATCTGTAGAAAAATCGAAGGACTTTTTTATTCAAAATGAGTGTAGACAAAGAGAAGTGAAAAAACATTTTTGACATAATAAAAAAGCAAAACAGTGTATTTTTCCTTGATTGTTTGATCTAGAAATAAAAATAAAACAAATTTATAGGAATTCCTATTTTTTTTAGCATTTTTCATTGTGTCGAAGTTTTAATATTCTAAAAATATAACGAAACTAAGGAAGCACTTGTCAGCCTCTTCAACTTCGTCATATTGAGGTTTCACTGTAGTTGTTTTTATTCAAATTCAGTGTTATCTTTAACTTTGTCTCTCTATACCTCTCTCTATTTCTATCGTTGTCTCTATATATATCCTGTTCTTTATCTTTAAGTTTCTTATCGAGGTTTCACAGAAATTGTTTGTTTTCAAAATCACTTTTATCTTAACCTGTTTCGCCTTATCTTTATCCCTCTCTATCTCTATCTTTGTCGCTATTTTCATCCTGTTCCTAATCCTTAGCTTTATCTTTAGCTTTAGATTTTTTGGTTTATCCTTATGCTTGACCCTGTCTTTATATTTATTATTTTCGGTATTTACATATTCACCTTTACCTTTCTTCTTATATTATTATATTATATAACTTCATTTTCATATTTGCCTTTTTACCTTTTTTCATCTGCATATTCACCTTTCTTTTACCCTTGTATTGATTATAACCAAAATCTTATTATTAAACCGCTGCGTAACACGATTCATTCAGTAGAAATATTATAGCATACATTTAGGATGCATATATATAAGTGCTTTCGTATTCGCAATAGTATAAATTTTTTTAATGATTTTTTCGCTTTGTATTAAATAAATGTTTTTAATTTTCTTCCCTTCATTTTCAAAATACCTCTCGAATGGTATACCATTTATACTTAAAAAAAAATAGTTTAGTCGTGAGAGAAATGTAATGTATCATACTTATACGAGTACTATACAGTAGGTTCTGTTTTTATGCGGCTTTTTTTTATGCGATTTTGAAATAGTGCGGTTTTTTTTTTTAATTACAAAATGCATGTCGACCTATCGGGAATTGTACATATAAACAAGATTCTAAACCAGGTAAGCAAAAACTCATCACAGATTACATCAGAAATGCTAACCCTACAAGTATGGAACCGCCTGCATAAATATCTAGATCAGACGTGTACATTTCCTCAAGTGACGAAAGTGATTTTACGCCAAATCCTAAACGAACGCGCAACATGTGGGTATTGTCTGATTCTATTTCTGACTTAAATTTATTTTTCGATTCTACCGTTTCTTAAATAAAGATATAATTTTCAAAAATACAATATTTTGTTTGTGCGATTTTATTTAATTATTTCAGATTCATGCGGTCTATGGAACGTATCTATAGTAATAATATGGGACTAGTGCCCTTTTTTATGCGATTATTTCAGATTTATGCGGTTTTAGCACTTTGAAACGTATCCATAGTTTTACTATAGAACTAGTAGCTTTTTTTATGCTGTTTTTTTTTATGCTGTTTCTTGCGGAACGTATCTACCGCATAAAAACAGAACCTACTGTATATGATAAATTGAAGTTCGTTTCTTAAGTCTTTAGTTTTGATGAACATTTTTCAAATGATATGTAAAACGTTCTGAGTTAAGCTTCTGGTTTCAAAGAAAGAGAGTGAAATTAATAAATTAAAAAAAAATTTGCTCCCGTTATAGCTTTACTCTTTTACTTGATGATATAATCAGTTTAATGTTAAGCAATATTTCCAATGCCAATTTATCAATTACCTGTACATAATGGTATCCGGCTGATGAAGCGATTGTATTGGCATACCTCACATAGTGTAGTATTGACGATTAGAAACACTAGTACTGAGTTTTGACTACGTAGACCTATTCTAAGTGATCCCGTGCTAGCTATTTTCCGGGGCTAAATTTAGAATTTCCCGTTAAATATGCCTGATTTCACTTTAAAAATGATGCATAATGGGCCAAGATGCTATCGATGTTACTTATTAATATGATAAAACAACAATCAAGCCAAAGCTCAAAAACAACAATTAAACAAACAAAATACAGGGTGGCGCCCGAATCGTGCTACAAAAACAAAACGTAATAACTTTTTTTCTGTGTGAGTAATCGGCTTTTTTTTTATTTATTTTGCAGATTAGTATTTAGATTTACAAAAAATGGAGGCTTGGGATACCGAAAAGAGGATTTGGATAGTGCAGCGGTACCATGCTTTGCAGTCCATCATTTCCGTCCAAAGGGAATTTAGGCGGGAGTTTGGCGGCACTCCCCCGAGCAGATGGACCATTATGAGGCTGGTGAACATGTTTGCTGAATCTGGAAGCATCGCACGCAGACCGTACCATCGAGATCCCCATGTTCGGGTCGAAGCCACAATCGCGGCTGTAGCATCGTCAATTCAGGCAAATCCAAGAGTTTCGACTCGTAACTTGTCGGCGCAAATTGGAGTTAGCAGACGGTCATTGCAGCGGATAGTTCATGATGACTTAAACTTGTTTCCGTACAAAGTTCAAATCACAAGCAAATTCAACCCTCTGGATTTGCCTATTCGCCTGGAATTTTGCCAAAAAATTATTGAAATGGCCGAAGAAGACAACAACTTCATAAATTGCTTGTTTATGTCTGATGAGGCCCATTTTGATCTAAACGGCAATGTAAACAAGCAAAATTGCCGTATATGGAGTCAATCAAATCCGCAAATACTCCATGAAATGGAACTGCACCCAGAACGAGTCACAGTGTGGTGCGCAGTTTCATCAAGGTGCATTGTCGGGCCATACTTCTTCGAAGAAAACGGTGTAACAGCGAGCGGTGGGGACCGTTATTTAAACATGTTGAAGGAGTTTTTTTATCCAGAACTGCGGCGAAGACGTATCCCTTTTAACAGCATTTAGTTCCAGCATGATGGAGCAACTGCACATATAGCCAGACCGATTATGGAGGAGCTCCAACGAAAATTTAGAAATAAATTGATATCCAGAAATTCCACTTTCCGCTGGCCCCCAAGGTCACCTGACCTCTCTGCACCAGATTTTTTTTTATGGGGTTATCTCAAACAAGAGGTGTATAAAACAAAACCAAGTAATTTGACTGAATTGAAGCAGTCCATCACAACAATAATTGAGGCGATCCCGACTTAAACCCTTCAGTGCTCAATGAACAATTTTCTCATCAGGTGTCGCATATGCGTGAATGAGCATGGAGGTCATTTACGTTCTATTATTTTCAAAACTAATTAATTAATTAGTTACATAAAATAAAATTGAATTATCTATACAATAAAAAAACAAAAAGTTAAATACATTGATTAGAAAAAAAGTTATTACGTTTTGTTTTTGTAGCACGATTCGTGCGCCACCCTGTATTTAAAAAAAATAAACACAAAAAACACGATTTTTTGGAACAAGATTTTATTGATATATTTCTTTGTTCTTTGATTAGTGTGTAGCACTACGATCATATGATGAAGAATCTTCCTCGGAAGGGACTCCTATTATGGGGAAAGAAATTGTGATTTCTTCTAATCGCTTTTGCGATATAAAATTTATTATTAAGAACCACATTTCGATTTTTAATTAATCGCTCAGAAATGAATAATCATTCACATATCGAGGCATATACATATATATTTTTGTAATAAAGTTTCATTTTCTAGTTTTGTTTCTTCGCTCTGGAATAATAACTATTTTCTGAATTCTTCTTTTTTGATCAATAAATAAATAAGTAAATAATCATTGTTTTTTAACCCTTTACTGCATGATAAAATATTAAAAAAAAAAAACAAATTCTTTCATTCATTCAATTGGAAATAGCTTTATTTAATTATATAGAAACATACAAAAATAACGAATACATTTTATATTTTGGTTTTTACGAACCATACATAAAAACTAGTTGTAAAGTTGAACACAGGAAAAGTTATTATCCGCCGACACCATGAAAATATTTTAATATTTTTTTGCCAAAAAGTACTTACGTTTTACTCTGTCATCGTTTTTTTTTTTTTAATTAATCACTTGCACTTCAAATCTGCTTTTTCATCCACTTAACCAAAAGTGAGGTTATTTCGAAATGCCATAAAATCATAGAAATTTTTTTTTGCGTTTTATTATTGCTAAATAATAGGATTGATTAAAATAGTTTAAAATATTTTATAATACTTAATTTGAAAATAAAATTGAATCAAAACTGCAATACCATATACGGGCCCATATGTGGTAAAGGGTTAATTTAAAATTTTTCATCAAAAATAATTATTATTTGTTTAATAAAATTTTTATTTTGATCGATAGTAAAATTCATTTCTTGAGCGAAAAATCAAAATGTCGCATCTCAACCAACATTAACTCGCTCCTAACGGACTAACACAGCTCTGTTTGTGCGCGACTCTTTGACGAAAAGCAAAATTAATATCTTCCGGAAGGTTCGTATTCCTTGTGACGTTTTCCTACTCCTACGAATGTGACAATTGTGACTTCAAATTTGGACTATGACAAATGGTGTGAAGATTGTAAGAAGCGTTTGAATATGTGTCCTAACTTGGGAGCTACCTTGACGGAAATAAAATAAATATTGATGAAATAAGTGTGCTCATGGTAATGAGCGCACGAAACATCCCTTTTTATCTAAAAAATCTGTATCTTTATATGTTTCGTTTCAAACTGAACTAAACTTTGTAATTTTGTACCCTAGAGAGTATTTTTGGAAATAGTTTCGCTCTTCACTTTTTACTCGTTCGCTTCGGCAGAAATTGTTGGATAGGTAACCCATCCATTTACCTTTATAATAGTGATGACTGAACTTGTAAATTGGCGATGAAGAAAGATTTTTTTCAGCGACATTTAGCCAGATTTTTATAATACAGCTTCACAAGCAATATCCGAAATTCATCTCATAGTCGGTCGGCATAGACAATAAAGTCGTTATAATCTAATAATTCCAGGATTGGGAACAGAATGTACTTCAAACAATTTGATATCTTCCCTTTACTATCCCATCCGCAGTACAAGTGCCGCGAGTGCAACGGTGAACGGAAACCCCTACTGCATCCGTAATACAAAGCGGGGCCAACTCATTGAGGGATCTTCTACATTGCCCTATAACTAACTTCGAAGAGGTGCTGTACCCAACAGCAACATTTAATGGCTATTAGAATAAATTATATATATTGGCCAAGCTTACCTTATCAAACTATTTCTATAACATTACATAAATAAATCGAAAGTCATAAAATGATTTTATTTTAAAAATCTAAAACATTTTCAAAAATTGTAAATGACAAGAAAATGTAAATATTTGTGCTAAAACTGAAACAGTTTTTGTGTGTCGCCAAAACACGTCACACAATGCCTTTCACTAGCAATTTGTAAAGATTTCCAATTGGCAGCAAAGAACCAATAATTAAATGCGATTAAAAATAATAAGAGTCACATACTGCCCAGAGCAAGCAAACAAAGTTTAGAATGGTCACCTAACTGCTGAGTCTATTGGCCGACTAAAATGTTAGTGTGGACCATTTAGACTAAAATTTTAACAACGGCGCTTCAGGCAACAGCTACGCACGCACTAATTACGGAGCTTGCCGCAAGATATTTGGGCGTAGAGTAATTGGGGAATGGTAATTACAAAATATATTACAAGCTCGAATGGCAATTTTATGTGTGGAAATTTATTGTGGTACATTATTTTCAATGAAATATTAATAGCAGACATTACTGGAGTACGAAATTTCATATACGTAGGTTCACACATATAGTAATAGGTATACAGGGTGTTCAAAAAATAATGTAAAATTTTAGGATGAACCAAAAGAAGCTAAAAAGTCTGCATTAACTCAGGTCGGAAAACCAACGGTTTCGTAGATATGGCAAGTTATTATTTTTTTAGTTTGGATGGATTTCAGATTTAGGCACTCGGAAATTCTCGGAAACCTTTCGAAATTTCTGTTTTGAAAATAATTATTCCACTCGAATCCTAGAAAGTTGTCAATGGGATAACTCCAAGCATAAACGGGCTAATCTTAACCCTCAAGATGAGTGACAACCAGCGCAAACGCTACCTAGCCTAACCTGGTAGCTGCTCTAGTATTCAACTTGTGAAAACAGGAAAAACAGGAAACACAGCGGATTTTGTATGCTTGTGTTCAATGTTTTCTACGGACTTTCCTCTGCCTCTTCAAAGTCTGCTTTCTAATTTCCCCGAAACAACTCTAACACCTGACACCCAGTACAGATTAACGCTGCTGTCGCATAATCTTGGAGGAATCTTCGCCGTTCTTGAACACAATTTGAGCGGGCCATTACCACCCCAAAAGGTCTTGATCGCTACTTGACGGTCTAAATAGAAGAAGAGTTCTAAAGAAGTGAGGTCCCTAATGCTTAACACCTTCGCCGCAATATCAATTATAAGCTTATCTTAAAAAAAGTAGCAGGACGCAGACGCTAGATCTTGATCATTATTTCGTTTTTGAACAGAATCTTATGGAATGTTGTCAGTCGCTTCTACCGGGAAAGCAAAGATTATTCACAAGTTTATTCCTCAGAATTGATATTATCGCCTTCAAGATGCTCCCCATTAATTGCAACGCATTTATGCCAGTGTTTGATCCAACTATCGAAACATTTCTGGAACTCTATTTTCGGTATAACCATCAAAGACCCCCATTTTTCCATTACTTCCTAGTGTTTTTTGACTCGATCAAACAGAAAACAATCGCAGGGAGCCATATTGGATGAATTCGATGGCTGTTGAAGGGTATTCGTTTCTTTCTTGTTGCAAAATTCACAAGTTGTTTCCCCACAATATCCTTCATTTGATTTAATTGTTTCACGTAAAAATACGTGGTTTACAATACCGTTGTAAATCATAAAAACCGTGAGCATCGCTTTTTTTACTGAAAACGGAGCTCTCCACTTACTCGCCTAATGCCTGGATTGCGTATCGTACTCATAACGTCTCGTCTCCAGTAACAATGATGAATGTTCGGCCTTAGAAATCATTTGGCGACATCCACGCGGTCCCTTTTTTGCATAAAATTCAGGTTCTTGGGAACCAACTTTGCAACCACACTGCGAAAACCCAAATCCTTAACTACAATGTCTTTAACGGATCCATAAGCAATGCTCAAGTCCTCTGTCCGCTCTCTGATTGATCTATTGCGTTTATTGATTATTGACCGACTTTTCTTTCACTTTGTTGATACTCTTACCAGTTTTCGATGTCGACGGCTTGCCAATGCGTACGTCATCCTCGATGGACTCACGATCTCTTCTGAAGCAGTCATGCCACTCGTTAATGGGTGTTTTCTTTAGAGTATCATTACCGAAACAGTTTTCCAACATTTCTAAGGTTCTCGAACCGTTTAATCAATTTTTAGCGCAAAATTTAATACAAACAAGGCAAATTCAAATTCATTCCGTCTAGGAATTATTCAGTACTGGCATCTTGGCGTCGCTTTAGAAGGACCCTTTAGTATTGTTGTAGTCCATGAGGTTAAGCTTCCCACTTTTGGCTGTTGTTCTGTGGTAAACAGTGCTCGCATTGTTGAATATGAACCGAGGTTTAAAGGTTGTAAATCGAGAATCTCTGCAAATCTACTTCTAAATCTATAAAACAAATAGTCTGACGTTCGTATTGACGAATAATTTGGAATATGTAGAATAAAACACTAGGAGCACCTCAAAGAAAATCACAAAGACATTTATTGCATCCTTCCCACCGAGCTCCGCATTTCGGTAGTAAGGTTGATTACTATTACAAAAGCAATATTTGCAACAATTACCGCATAACGAACTTTCACTAAAAACAAATTTATTTATTTTCTTTGCCTCTCTACTTGCAGAGAACAACAGCTTCTCAACATCTTCGAGGTAATAATCTCAACCCTCGAGGGCAAGCTCAAGCGCATCGACAGCCTCGACAAATCTGTCGAACATATGGTGAAGCGTATGGAAGCACTGGATAATCGTGTGGCGGACAATTTACTTAAAACCGACGCCGTCATCTCCAAACTTCGCACACTGGACAATAAAATCACCAACGATATACACGCCTCGTCCAATGATGGCAGCGGTAGTGGCGGGCGCTCGGCACGCATCGCCAATATGGCCACTGCAGAGCATCTAGATAATCGCCTACTGCTGCTGGATCAAAAGGTTAGCGATATCGACACCAAGCTTGAAGTGCTCAAAACACAAATCGATAATAATTTTCTACAAGTTGACGACATTAATGCGGAGGCGAGCGAGAAGAAACCGATCAGCATGAATGTTGTTGAGATAACGAAGGCTATGAATGCCGAAGTAATGAATCATGTGTCTACGGAATTAAATGAATTACGCGACACTACCGACAATATTGACAAGAAGCTACAATTTCACATCAATATTGTGTCGGAGAATGTGGGCCATATGTTGCGTATGGTGGGTGACATACACGAAGCCGTTGTGGATCATCAGGAACAATTGAATGCATTGAATGCCACTACAACGGCACTACCAATTATAAAATCGAGTAAAATCGATGCGCTCGTAAAGCAGATACGGCCAATGGTATCGGTTTCGGAGAAAATGGACGAAGTATGGGACGTTGTTGTGGGCACAAAGTCATCGGTCATTAACGATTTGCTACCCAAATCGGATGCCTTACTGACGCAGACACAACGGCAGGAGCGTGCTATTGGCGAGATCCATCACGATCTGAAGGCGAAAACGAATCAAATCATCAACAATTTGGATATGGTTGAGAAACGTTTGAAGAAACAGGAAGATGATGTGCAACTATTGGCGCAACGACCAGTACCAGCTGAGCTGCTAATGGATCCCACTATCGATCGACTTGTCGAATATGATCCCAATCGGTAAGTATTCAATTCAATTATGAGGAACCAGTTTTTCAGTGCTCGTTTGGTTATGTTTTCCCGTTACACTAAATTTAAACGCCCAATTTTGCAGTCTTAAACTTAGTTTAAAAATTCACCACAGTCAGAGTAGTACTGAAAAACTGGTCTTAGCATGATACAAGGTGGCACAAAATTAATCACCCTATCGGAAGATTTATATTTTTTGCAAATGGCATCGCACGTCCATCATATTTGGTACTTATGAACTGGACAATTCAATTCACTCAAAATCATGTTTTTGATTTATTAAAATGGAAGTAACGCAAAACCAAAATTAGATGATTAATTTTGCGCCACCTTGTATTATTACTTGTTTATTTGTTTAAGGTATAAATAAATTCGAATTATTCTCATTTGTTTACTGGCAGTTACTCCGTCATTGATGAGTATCCCGAAACGAATATGCCCACCACACCAATCACTACAAGCGCAACAGGCACCTCAACTGTGCCACCCCCTACAGTAGCCGCTTCACTGAGCGCATATACCACATTCGCGACAACAACACCCAGCCCGTCATTAGCATCAGCCAGTCAACCTACTACGTCATCATTTACGGCGCAAATGGCTGCAAATGGAGGCGCTTCATCGGCGGCTATGTTAGCAGCGGTCTCATCGGCAGCCACAACAACATCAACCTCGGCAAAGCCACTATCACGCAAAGGTGGCATTATCTTTCCCAGCGTTAAGAATAAGCCTGCTGTGGTGAATTCAACATTTTCCACCGACATACTCACGCTGAAGGACATAAAGGTGAATTTGAATAATCACAAAAACAGTATTTTCTATTTTGCACAGACACATACATACATTTAATTTTTTTTTTTAATAATTTTTGTTCAACTTTTTGAGTACACTCAAGACAATATAAAATTTTGCTAATACATTTCATTTGCATATACATATATTTTTTTAAATAAACAAAATTTAAGTACAACTTGGAATGCTTTAAGTTTTATACTCGTAAAAAAGCTTTCTTAAAAAAGTATAAAATGTGTAAAAATGGCAATACAAATACCTTTGCATGTATATTTATTTGTTCAAGATTCAGTTCCTATAACCGAAAATCGAGTGATAATACACGACGCGGATTTAAATACATTAATTGTGCAAGGCTGGCGTAGACATGCATTTATACTCATTGATATATAAAAAAAGGAGAAAAATACATTTAAGCAACTTGAATTTTAACTATGCTGTGAATTCCATTAAATGAAGAGACATTGAACACTTCTAATACTTGCGGATAGGCAGTTTTACGAAAATTTAATAGATTTCCGATATTTAACTGGTTTACTAGTTTAGCAGCATAAGGTGTTCCTCTAAGAACCCGCACACGCGCACTGACACTCCTCGTTATTTACCGGTGCTGCTGGACTAACGATCAGGAAACATTCCGCCTTGAAATTATTTACTTTATAAGCAACTTAAAAATCTAGTACATTTTCTATTTTTTAGCATTGAATAGTCAAACTTTTTCAAGCTCCTATACAATGAGTTCCTCTACGTTTAACTTAAAAGCTAAAGATTGTGATGTGAGATTTCTATTCATGCATTGAGTACTACTTGCAGACGGTGAAAAACGAAAAGCAGGACTATCGCGAGGATGCAGTGTGAAAACCCACAACCAATGCATAGAAATAAATGAGTGCAAAAATAAAAAGTGAGAAAGTAAAAATGAAAAATGAGAATTTTAACGCTGAAAAAAATAAAAATAAGGGACATAAATATGTGCGAAGACCGCAGACGTGCACTTTAGTGAGTGTTTAAAGTTCATCTCTAGGATAAGGCGGCTCTTTGCAAGAGCAGGTGTAGACTTGGTCGACCTTCTCCATGCCAGGCAACACGGTAATGGGCGAGACAAGACGGGTGCTCCATTCCTAAATGAGTTAGATGACAAAAGTTATTTTTTTAATTAATGTACTGATTGTAAAAAAATATTACAAATTCTATGTTTTTGAACTCCCTATATTATTGTATATTCTCATAAAGGCTATAACATTTTCTCTGTTTCTCAGCTTTTCGGCTTTTCTTCTTTCAACATAATAAATATTTTAAAAACCTATGAAATACACCTAATTAAGCCAAAAAATTCGTGTAAAAAGAGAATTAGGTGAAAACGAAATTAAAAAAATTTTTTAGAGTTGACTTAAGCAATTATTTCTTGCTTACACATTATAATTCATTAAATAATATATTTATATTATATTACAATATATATAAGAAATAAATTATTAAACGGCGAGAGGCAAACCAACCGAGAGGAAAAGTCTCTGAGACTAATTTAAACGCTTCGTAAAATCTGACTCTACTTGCTTATTATATTGTTGTTGATATCAAAACCAAAATAGGATTTACTTACCTTAAACAATGCCATGTGATAACAATAAATGTTTTGTGGCATAAGATTTTGTTCTACAAATTTACGCGATTCGGCCACGATTTCACGCGCACGATCATCATTTTCTTTAGCCCACTGTAAGCGTTCAATCAAATCGCTTAAATCACGCTTGAATGGCACATATTGCTTGTAAGGCGTCAGTCTGCTGTAGAAGTGTTCGTAGAAGCCAGAATCTTGCTTGAATACCAACGAATCACTAGCCAACAAATAAGGAAAACGATAGGCGGCAACCACGCCATCCACATTCAATTGATATTTGTACTGTAGAATGCAAAAACAAAAGTATTGTAACTCATTTTGCTTTATTTATTACATATACTTACCCGAAAGAATTCTAAAAATGATATATGCGGCACTTTAGGTCCATAAACGTCCTCTTCGTTACGGAAGAAAAAGAAATTTGTCAGTGATGCATTAATCAAGTCTGGGTGTTTGCGCGCCAACTCTATCAATTCGAGTCTCTCACGCCGCGAATCTCTGCCACGCCAAAATGCCTTATTCTCTTTAATATCCCAAGGAAATTCACTTTTTTGCACCGACAACATATCTAACGTAACACGTCCCATATTCTCTAAAGTGGACTCAGTTATATCGTATGTCGGCAGCACTATATCATATGAATCGTCACTGCCACACCATGAAAATATAGGATAGGGGCCAGAGGTACGTTGTTGGCCACCCTTCTTCGATAGTGGCCAATCGCCCAAATTTAAATAGAATTCCATATCCGGCAACATGACAACACGTCCCAATGCCAATAATGTAGCGTCCATGAACATTTTGAATCCAGTGTACTTGCCATAGCATTGACGCCATACTTGCTGCTGCTTCACCACATAATGACACAGCGATACACTCTCGGGTTGATTGTATCGTCGCAGTAAGTTCTCTCGTATAGCGCTAAAGTTTACACGTTTAAATGAGTGTAAGTCCCAAACGATTTGTTTGTCACTTAATGGTGCAGGACAACTATTGTGCAACATCCAAAGATTTAATTCTTGCGGACAGTAACAGCGTTCCGAGTACACCTTGTTATATATGACATATGGCGATTGCGCCACATGAGAACCATTATAGCGCACTTCCAGCTCTACTTGATCACACCAGTCAGCTATGGTGTATCGCACAATCGAAGAACCATCGCCACGATCGATAAAATTCACATTCGAGCGGCATTTACCATGTGGCGAATTGCCTTTTACAGATACTTGAAAGTCCTGAGGAGGTGACTGCTCAAATCTGCAAAAATGCCAAACATTGTTTATACAAATTTAGGTGTTAACTTTCACTAATTATGCAAATATGTAACGCACTTGCGGCCTGTTTTGTCCACAGCGTGTATGAAGAAGTAACGCGCTGGTAAGACAACTTCATCCGGCTTCAATCCGGGCCCCCAAACCAAGGTTTTTTCAGCATCGACTATCCGCCTTTCGTCGATTGAGTAAACAAAACCGACTAGTGATAATATTGATAGCAGTAGAAAATTGAACCACAACATCACACGACTTTTCCTCCAACTAGTTTTTCAATGTATGCATTCGCATAAATTTTCCAAACAAAGACCAAAATACCGCTGATAAGCAAAAATTGGCAATTGACGTTGGTGCTGCCAGATGGCAAAAAAGTGGATGAAATGAGTGAACATATTTTTTTTTATTTGATTGAAATACAGTGATGACAAATTTCTACGCTTTATATCAAGGTGGATTTATTGTAGGTGACAGCATTCACCCAGCTGAATTTTTCGCCGTAGGTAGGTATTACGTCAAAATGATATGCTTTGTTTGTATGTATTGGTATGTTTACATTCGTATGTTTACATTTGATTACTGATTTTGACATGATGCTTGGACCAAACGCAACAACAAATACATGTAGGGCTTTACTTATATGTGGTTTTTATATATACATATGTGCATAACTTCACATTTTTTATAAATTAGAACACTAATTTATGTATGTGACTATAACCGATTCCCATTTTACATTGAATAACTGTTATAACAGAAAAAACTTGCTCGGTATCAGGGAGATAATACAATATATATAATTTTTTTTATATTTGGAATTTCATGTTATCATTATATATGGATATATATTGCAGACTTTGGTTAAAATAATGTGTTTTCTAGTAATATTGTTTTAACTTCCAACTATTTTTAGGGGTTCTCTTGCGTGGATCTCCTTAACGCTGGCATGAGGCAATCGGGTGTGTTCTACTTGCAAATTCGTGGTACCACCTATTGGTTCTTGAAGGTCTTTTGCGAGCAAGAAGTATCTGATGGCGGCTGGACGGTAAAATCTGCTTGAGCATTGTCAATTCAAACATCAAAAGATTTCAACACCTTGCCTTCACTTTTCAATTTTAGGTCATACAAAGACGAGACGATTTTGGTGAGCCACGCGAAAACTTCAATCGTGATTGGGCTGACTATAAAAATGGATTCGGCGATCCCGCCAAGGAATTCTGGTTAGGTAATGAAAATATTTATATGCTAACGAATAATGAGGATTATGCGCTTCGCGTTGAGCTAGAAGACTTTGAAGGCAATAAGAGGTATTTGTGAATGTTCTTATCAGATAACGGTTGTATGCAATTAAAAAATAATACTTTAAATTTGTTTAAGATATGCACAATATTCGCACTTTAAAATTCACTCAGAAGCTGATTACTATAAATTGGAAATCGATGGTTATGAGGGTAACGCTGGCGATTCACTAAATGATCCTTGGTACGGTTCGAACAATAGTCCCTTCTCAACCTACAATAGGGACAACGATCGTAGCTCACTGAATTGTGCTAGTATGCTGAAGGTGAATATATCTTCCTTGATTTAAATGGAAATTTTAAAACGTTTTCTATATAACTTGTAGGGCGGTTGGTGGTGGAAGTCTTGCGGTCGTGGTCTAAATGGTTTATACTTACATGATCCACAAGATTTGACAGCACGACAAGGTATCGTCTGGTTCCGTTGGCGCGGATGGGACTACACACTAAAGAAGGCCACTATGATGATCCGTCCTCGCGCACCCCAGCCCATGGGCAGTACCGTGTCGACGTCATAAGCATTGAGCGACTTGCGAACCTACTTGGAGGCGTTAAGTTGTAAACAAAAACAACAACTGTTTTTAATCACCTAAAATCAACCGCAAACAAGTTTCAAATGAAATAGTTTTAAAAGCAGAGCGGCATTTAAAAACGAAACTTTTTTCATGTAGGCAGACATTTTCGAATTGAAATATCCTGCACTGTGAAAAAAAGCGGAAATACGATATTTGGGCCGAAATATTACACGCACACATGCATACATACAAAATATCCATATACATTTACACGTCCATAAAAACTTGCATATGAAATGTAGTTTTACTTCATTTTCGGGTTGATTTTTATTTTCGAAATTTTTTAAATTTTTCGTTGATAGCCAATTATATATGTATACGTTTACATCCTTATTTGTTATTTGTTTTACAGATATTAACTTATTTTATCATACATATTGCATATATATATTATATACATATGTACATTATATTCGTACATGCATAGATTCATATTTGTAAACCACACATAAATACATTTTTTTATATTGGAAATTATTTGATTGTTAACCCAGCAATTGCCAAAACTCATCAACGCATCGGACTTTTTACGAAATTCTATGCATGGAATTCTTATTGTAACGAATATCGTACAAAATAACTGACTTCTGTTTGTTTTGTTAACGGTATTCAAAATAAAAAGAAGGAAATTGGCCGGTTATGTGACAATATTTTGCCTATCATTATCATGTACACATAAATTTTAGTTACTTTGAAGCATATGCAAATCAAAATCATATGTACAACTACATATATAAGTGAATACAAACTATCTTCTTTATTTAATTGCATTATCTTACGGCAAAGCATAATTTTTTTACTAAAATATTCAATTTTCCCAATTTTTTATATTCAGATAATTGTTGCGTTGTTTTTTGTTCTCTAAATTGGAGATATAATTTCCATTCAAGCATCATATTGTAAATATTATTCCTTTTCATAACAGCAAACTTTTTTAATCTAAATTATCTCCTGTTTATTTTGTCAGTTATCACATCTATAATTTTGATTGTTTTCTTAATTCATTGTTATTCGTATTTATGCAATCAATCCAAAAATGTACAGAACCTTCAATATACTCTTAAATAGAATTCGTAAAGAACAAAACAAAAATAGTATTTTTAAGAGATTTTGTAGGCAATAAAATAGTTATTAAAAAAATGCGAATTTTTATTAATTTGAAGCGGAATGTGAGTATATGGATAAAATCAGTAATTTAATACATAACCATTTGCCCCTATAACAAACCATTTTAATTTTTGGTTACTGGATAAAAACTATTTTAATTATATTACTCATAACAATGCCTAGAGGTCGAAATAGATCTTATATTAAAACTCAAATTCAGATATTAAGCAAATATTACCTCCATAGCAAAGATTTTCTATGATGTTGAAGGGCAAGCGAATAAAATACTCGTGTGAGAAGTAGGAATTTTATGAAAATGATAATTATATGACAGAATTTCATGTAAATTTTTCGGCGAATTCAGAATTGATTATTTGATTAACCTCTGACCGGCTATTAAGGTTTTTCAGTACTAGTTGTACTTTGCCGAGTTTATATTCAATGCTGCCAATACTCTCTTACTGATATTACAAAAAGGCGCTTTCGATTCGCCAATACTCTGCTCGTTTGACGAATGATTTGCATGTGAAAATCATAAAAAAGTTATCGAGCAAGATTCGCCACTAGCTCAATATGTTCAATGCTATCAAACGTTTTTTTTGACGTGATAACGTCTTATAATTCGATTTAACAGGCTGCACGCACGAAAAAATGTGTCGTTACCTTGCTCATTTGTTGTTACCTTGCTCATTTAGCGTTACCTTGCTCATTTGTCGTTACCTTGCTCATTGCCGTTACCTTGAATGAACTGCAAGCGAAAGCGCGGAACGAACGACAAAACAAACAAAGCAAACGAAAGGCAACGTTCGACATCTTGCTCTCTTCTATTTAAGTGAGCGTATATATGTATGTGTATGCGCATATGTACATATATAAATTCAAGTATTTGTATTTGCATATGCTTTCTTATTGATTATTATTAATTTGATTTACTTGAAGAATTTAAAATAAAACCAAGTTTGTTAATAATACCTGTTGTTTTAATGTTATTATTATTATTATATATGAAGGAAAAAATGTATGGTAATATTTACCATATACCTTATAAGATATGTTGTATACTAATATATGTATATAAACATGCATATACATATACAATTTCGCGCAATTTTCAAAAAGAACAAATCTATATGTAAAGATGCATACAAGTCATATGGACATATCAAATATACGAATCTATTCCGTACGCAAGCAAATGTAAGCTAATGTGCTTGAACTGCAAGCGAGAGCGCGGAACGAACGACAAAGAGCACAATCGGTCCCCGCGTTCGGCAACATTCGACATCTCGCTCTGTCCTACTTGAGTGAGCATATATATGTATGTATATGCGCATTTGTATATAAATTCACATACTTGTATTTGCATATGCTTTCTTCCTGTGTGCATGGTAGTGAACCATTTCTCTGTTGAGAATAGGACGATGATAGAAAAAGTAGGAAATGAAAGGGAGTGTTTCGAGTGTAAAGTGTCTTGAAAAAGGCGAATCGATGATGGTGCCTCTTAGTGTTGTTGACTTATTAACTTCTGATGCACAATCGAAATTGAAGATATCTTTCATGAACTTGATAAATGTTTCGTCATTTTTCACGTTTGTGTAAATGACCTATTCCATTGCAATTCCATTTACCTCCTCCTCTATTTCCATACAAAATATCTATCAAACAAAAAAATTTAAAATTTTGTTTTGAAAATTGCAACCATTCCATCAATATTTTCTTATGACGTTGTCACGTTAAACTATCGTCAGTAAACCGACTTTACAGACATTTTTTTTTTTTGATATTGGGCAAATTTACTTAGACCGCGTTCAAACAAAGCAATTTTGTTCATTCACCTCGTAGCTTGTAGAAGAGAGAATATGAGGAGGGGAAGGGGTACTGAGTTGCTCGTGCTCGGTCAACACGCTTTGTGTTCTCGTTCTTCACAATGTCGTTGCTGGCTGTAGATATAAAAACAATTGCAACCAACGGAGTTGCGTGCGTGAACACGACGGCCTACTCAAGAAGAGAATTCGCAAAGTTAAACCAATAAAAGTTTTCCGCTCTATGTAAGTGAATTCTCCGTTCCGTAGTATCGTAGATTTTATCGTGGGATTTTGGATAATTTCCGTAGAATCGTGTCAGCTGATTGCTCTCTCATCACACGGTGTTGCCAAACAGTACATTTCGAAATCATTTACAAAATAAACTAAGAAAAATTTTAAATTTTTATTAAAATAACTTAAAACCATTGTTGACTAATGTTAGTTATAGATAAATGAACTATTTGCATTTGTTGGTTTTTGACTTTAGCACATTATACAATGAAAAGTTATAACTGATAACGCGGATATGTGTAGAAGTGTGTATGAAAAAATATCCATGGCAACATTGTGTCGCTACAAACAAACACAATCACACACAACCCGATTTATTGAGTAAATATGTAACTAAAAAAATGCAGTTGTTTTCTATGGGATAAGTTTTACTCAGTTTTGTGTATCCTACGGGCAGCGGAAAGGGATTACTGCATTGGTGAGTGTGAGCACCATAAAGTTTGATGAATAGTAATCACTAAGTGCTATTTCCCAGCGTTGCCAACGTATTTTTCTTTGTACGGTGAATGAATGGTTATTCGTTTAAAATACGTACAAAGTTCTTTTAAAAAGTACATAATGGACTTAACATTAATTTAAATGACAATTTAGTGCTTAGTGTTTAAAAACATTTGACAACTTAGTGCTTAAAAACATTTGACACGTCGGGCTACGACCACGCGATTGTATCATCTTATTTACATTAGTTTTGCCCATGTCGTCGGCGACGAGGATAATAAATAGAATGCAAGGTTCGGCCATCTGAAAGATTCTTTGTGGGAGTAACTTTGCCTGCTACGTCATGGGGGTTTCGGCAGCAGATTTGTGCCCGCTCATTTCATACATATTCGGACGCTCTTTTGAGCAGCGCTTTCGTTGATCTTTTCTTATATTACCCACACGAGTTGAGATTTTGTCGACCTTTATCGTAAACGGACCGTTGAAAGCGGAGTAACGGTTTGATATTTGCCAACCTTTGCATTCTGTACGTCGTAGTTGGCCTTACGCTTACTAATTCTTCAAATAAAATTTCATCAAAATCTAATTTTGCATTTAATAAAATATTTCCCAAACACAAATATCGACAGGCGCGCACGAAAAAAATTAAAAAAAAAGAGCAATAGCAGTAGTTTCCCTAATTGTATGTTCCAATATAATCGACATCACTGTAATTTTCAATCCACAAGATCTACACACGTGTGTGTAAAAAATTCCAACTGTCAAAAATGCAAAACAAATGTATTGCCGTACAAGTTTTGCAAATAATATCGACGCATTATTATAATTATATTTGCTTTTAAAAGTATAGGAATCCAAATAAAATGAGTGACAGTGAAAACGAAAGCATTAAGGATCTGCTCGAATGTGCTGAAGAGTATGAAAATTTGTTGCAGGAAAAATTGAAAACGAGTGGCAAAAGGGATGATAGGGCATCAGCTGCAGTTGCTGTGAAAAACAAGAAACATAAAAGCAACAATGATATTCAGGAGATACCCATGGAAAAAGTTATATTTGGTGATAAGAAAAATTTGTTAAAAAATTTTGCGGCTGCCGTAGGTGAAACCAAAAACCTAAACCAGATCAAAGAAGAGGTGATCGGTGGCGAGAACGACAATCGCAATGAGACAAAGAAGCGTAAGCCCGCCTGGACGGACGCAGATGATACAGATATTACTATAGGCGATGTAAAACGACGAACCCGGTTCTCTGGTCCACAAGACCATGTACGAAAAGACAAATCTTACACGGAGTATCTCACATCACGATATGTGCGCACAGTAGCCCAACCTAATTGGGCGTCGCTAGATCACAAGAAAGAATTTGGTGATTCTGAAGAAGAAGCACTTCTACAAACAGTAGGTTTTGTAGCAAAGCCAGATAGAAGTACTTTGTTGCCAACTCATTTAAAATTCAAAGGATTGAAAGATTTAAACCGTGCCACTTATGCTGAAGGAGCTATAACTAGCATACAATTTATACCTAAAAGCACAGCAACTCTTGTAGCAGGACTGAAGGGCATAGCCACTATTTACAGCATTGACGGTTACCAGAATGAAAAGTTGCATAGCATCCGCTTTAAAAATTTCCCCATCATGTGTGCTCGCTTGAAACCATGTGGTACAAAGGTGAGGATATTTCTAAGAAAAGTGTAAATTTATTTATACAATTTTTCCCCTATTTTCTGCAGGCTATTTTTGGTTCCTCAAGACGGAAATATTTCGTTTACGATCTGCTGACGGCGCAGGAAACGAGCTATAACCTGCCAAATGATATCACTATAATGCGCAACTTCAGAGTGTCTCCATGTGGACGCTACATGGCCGTCGCTGGTCGCTTCGGCAACTTGCATCTATTCGATGCCGCCTCTCAAGAGCTTATACACTCATTCAAACAGGAGGAGGATGTAGCGTCCATATGCTTTACTGCAGACTCCAAAAGCATCATATGCAGCTCGCTGTCTTCTAAGATTAACATTTTTTCTTTACCAATGCAGCGTTTAGCGCATAGTTTTATTGATGATGGATGCTTGAATGGCAGTGCAATGGATCTATCCCTAGATCAACGCCTCCTCGCAACTGGTAGTATGGAAGGTGTGGTTAACGTTTACGACTTCCAAAAAGTGCAAACATCAGCTACGCCGCAGCCAACAAAGACGTTCCTGAACTTGCGAACTAGCATTTCTGATGTAAAATTCAACAACACTGCCGAAATTTTGGCCATGAGTTCAGCTGAAGTACCTTCTGCCGTGAAGTTGGCACATTTCCCAAGCGCAACAGTTTTCTCCAATTTCCCGTCAGAGAAAATCAAAATTGGTAAAATCCGTGTTGTCGAATTTTCACCCAACAGCGGATATTTAGCTTTGGGTAGCACTCGTAAAGTAGTGAATTTTTTGCGGCTTAAACATTATAAATATTACTAATATAATTTTTCACAAAAAGGTCATGGGAAATGAAATTAAAGTTGGTAGAAAAGTATATTTTAACAAACATGTTTTTTAAAAAAGAAATTATAATTTTCCATCACACATCATTATTTAATTGTAATAAGCTGATCGGAAAGAACGTTCCGACTCGCGCTTAAATGATTCGTGCATCTTTGTAATGTCATCAAGTTTATTGGAAATATTAGTTGCAGATGACTCGATCCATTGTAGCGAGCTCATATGCGCGTTCAATATTTTGCCAATTTGTATAATAGGATCCGTACTGTCTTGACCCTTATTGGCCTCATTCAGACTGTCGATGATTTCTTTAAGATCCTCTGACATTTGCTTTAGCTGTGTGTCCAAGTTTTCCACCAAAAGATATGTCTGACTGCGCTCCACATCAACTTGCGGCAATTTCAGGAATTCTTTTTGCAGCGGTACAATACTTTCCTCTAGTTCCTTGTGTTGAGTTGCTATGAATTCCAGCTCCTGTTCCAATGTTTGCTGATCCGACTTAACTTTTTGCACAGCGTCATTTAACTCGAGTATTTTATGGTTGTTGCCTATAAGAATTTTATCCCAAGCATTTATTTGCGTAGCCTGGTCAGCAAACACTTTTTCTTGCTCCTCTAACTCTAAAGTCCATTTGTTAATATGTTCTTCTAACTGATTATATGATAGTTGTGAAGCATTTGCCACAGCCGCTGAATCCGTCGTCTTTGTTGCCGTACTAAGATTTGCAAAACCGCCCGCGGCGGGAGCAGTTGACGTACTTATTGCACCAAGCGCCGGTAGAGATGCAGAAGTGGTTTTAGCAGTTGCCAATTGGAATGCTGGCGCTGCGGTTGTTGGTACCGAGGTTGTACTCGCACCTGCTATTGATGCTGCAGTTGCTGTAGTGCCGAAATTAAAGCCGGTCGTGGTAGTTGTGGTTGTAACGGCTGACGCACCAAATCCAAAGCCTGCCGAAGTAGTTGTAGGAGCAATGGCAGTTGGTGCAACAGCAGCGGAGTTTGCGGTTGGTGCCCCAAACGAAAAACCTGCCGATGTGACAGCAGTTGCGCTTGGGAGAGCTGCAGTCCCCGCACTTGAAGTGGTGGTACCAAGAAATCCGCTACCAAATCCCACAGCAGCGGGAGCAGCCATTGGAGCCGTAGTCGCAGCTGGAGTTCCAAATGTTATTGGTTTTACTGTACCTGCGTCTCCGCCACCAGTGGCGCCAAATGAAAAAGATCCTGGTTTTGCAGTAGCTGCACTACCCGCGGAGGGCGCTCCCAGACCAAACGAGAAACCTGTGCTCGCGGCTGTGGTTGTTGCTGGTAATTGGAAACTCATGGAGCCCTGCACTTAGTACAAATATTATGATGTTTTAATTTATGTCTGCACAGCAAATTTTTAAACAATTAGATTAAAGCGTGTTTATAAAATTACGCACCGGCACGAAATTATCAAAGCGAGGGATTTTTACAATGTCAATTTATGATTAGTGTGGTGTTGCCAGAATTTTTGAGTACTTCTACACAAGGCGAATTGAATACTGAAAGTGGCGTCCAAGCAAGGCGAATTTATTTATTTAATAAATTCAACTTGCGTCCAAGTTACCAAGAATGATAGAGAAGAAAATTGCACCTTTCAAATTCGCCGTGTCGTAAGAGTCCAACAATAAAAAACAATAGGAAGGGGAACTACTTGTTTGTGAAAAAGAAGACTAGGCAAAAGCAGTGGAAACAACCAAACGCAAGAAATTATACACACACACACATACTTTCTATACACGGCGCCTTCCGCACTGCCTTTGGAGGCCTTATGTTGTTGTTGTGCTTTAACAATTTGACACACGGCATTTCGTTTGCATTATTTTACTTAGTTTTAATCTCACAAATCACAATATTACTAAGCCATTCACTGAAATTTCACAACCTCCTACTCTTGTTTGTTTTATTCGTTTGTTTTGTGTTGGAAAGAAGGCATAAGGCAAATAACTTACAGGCTTGTGAAAATTCCGCGATTCTCTTGGTAATAATAATGAAAACAAAGTGCAACGTGTTAATTGCATTATCTATCATTCTTGCAGAGAACGTAAATTCCTGCATTTAAGTTCTCTGATCCTTGAGGCACAAGGTGAATCTGCGCTACTATTACTGGTATGCGAATTCCGACAAGGCGAACCCACACAAGATGAATTCTGTAAAGCAGCTGATTTGTTTGTTTCTTGCTATTTGCTGGTTGGAATGTGAAAGTGCTTTACAGCTTTGTTTTTTCCTTATTTCTGTGTTAACATTCCTATTGAAATTTTTGCATTCCAAAGATTAAATTGTAAACACAAAATACTTATAAATAATTCTGTTGCTGCAACAAATGCATCTTTTATGAATTTGCCTTAGATTTCGAGTTGTGAGCATTATACAAAATCTTCACTACGAAATATAAATTTATAAGCAATGCGAATTTGAAATTCGGGAAACTTTGTGAAAGTAAAGATAAATAATTAAAGTTAGTATATTTTGGTTCACTACATTTAATTGTCTGGCAACTGTGTTACGACAGCTGATTTTGTATTGACCGTTAAGAAAAAAAAGAGACAACTGCTGTATTTAAATGCGAAATAGAGTGGAAAGGTTTACGCAAAACCGCAAACGATATCAGTGTTGCCATATTCACAGTGAACAAAAGTGGATTATTCAAGCAGCCGCGTTTTAATACCTTTGAAACAGATTTTATAGTTTGTGCGCAGATTATTCTTTTAGAAAAAATAAATATAAAGTAATATTTTAGGCAAACATATGTGGCTATCATTAAATTGCCTTTAATTATATCGCCTTGAGTTAATCCCACATCTGTCCACTCTGGTGTGCTGTCAAATGCTGTCACCTTTCCAATACTCTAGGAGATGTGTATTTGTCGTCTCGTTTGCTGCTGTTCGGTTCGTTTCGGTTCGGTTTAACGAGCAAAGTGAAAATTTTTATATTTTTTAACAATAAAAAATTTGAAAAATTTTCCATAAAACCTTCGGAGCGTTGAATGAAGGTTATTCCTTGCTAACTTAAATTGCATTTTTTTGTATGGAAATCGTAACGCGTCCATTCCGTTGTGTGATTGACGTGTGAATTGCATGTGCCTGCGTCTCTGCCCAGCAGAAAACGTCGTCGTTGAAGTCGGAGTCGTCGTCACAGTCGTTAAAGCAAAAGCAGCAATAGGGAAGTTGGAAAAAGAAAATAATTAAAAACTGGAAATAGGAAGCAGGAGTGGAAGAATAGCCAATAATTGTTCAACCAAAGGATCGTTTTCACTATAGGGATAGCGTAGAAATAAGAAAGAAAACTGCAGTGGAGCGGTGCTAATTGGAAGTGTAATTGCAGTGCAATCGAATTTGCTGCACCCTATCGATAAAATTCTCAATTCTTAAATAGTTTAACGGTCTCATCAGTACCGCTGTAGCCATCAAAATGTCTGCGGAACGAGAGATTCCAGCGGAGGACAGTATCAAAGTAGTCTGTCGTTTTCGTCCGCTCAACGACAGCGAGGAAAGGGCCGGCTCCAAGTTCGTCGTGAAATTTCCTAACAGCACTGAAGAAAATTGCATTTCCATTGCGGTATGTTTATTTTTTATTTCCAAAAATTTAAAATGTAACAAACTGTAGTTTTACGGCTTTTGTTTGCAAAATACTTACGCATATGCACCACTCCCCCAACGCACCTTTGCTGATTGGATGATGACGTCATTTTTACCCCATACTATTCCTAACAGAAATAAGATGTACAACAAAAAGCAGGAGACATCGGAAGGTTGGGTTATTATTGGGTGTTGCCACCCCACAATGTGAAATTTCATAACAATGATGATGTGTTTGATTCCTTATATTTGATTGTGATTTTATTGGTTGCTTATGAAATTTAGGCGGCCGCCGTAGCCGAATGGGTTGGTGCGTGATTACCATTCGGAGTTCACAGAGAGAACGTTGGTTCGAATCTCGGTGAAACCAAAATGGCTAGAATTTAGTATAGTGCCGATCGCTTTGGAAAAAACGGTAAAAAGGGGGTGATAGAGGGGTGTATCCTCATCTTAAAACTGAAAACAGAACCTGCCGGAGGCTTATAGTTTTTAAGTAATTTAATGTTAAAGTTCTATAATTTAGCGAAAAGTTGGTGTTGCCATACACCTGAAATGAAAACGAAGTTCGCACGCAGGGATGTTCAGTGGAAGGTTCATTGTAAAACTGCAGTATTTTTTGCTGTAATTTAAAGTTGAGAAATGAATTTGAAAATAAAAACATACAACTCATTTAAACTTAAAAACAATGATATTAAGCGTATCACAAAAAATAATAAAGTAATTAAATTGATTAACACAGTATTTTTGCGTGGAACTCTTTATCGCGTAGGCGGCCTTCGGCCGCGCTTCAAAAAAATAACCCTCATCAGTCCAACTCCGGCTACGCAATCCACAGTATTTTTGCGTAGAACTCCTTTTCGCGTGGGCGGCCTTCGGCCGCACTTCAAAAAAATAACCCTCATCAGTCCAACTCCGGCTACGCAATCCACAGTATTTTTGCGTAGAACTCCTTTTCGCGTGGGCGGCCTTCGGCCGCACTTCAAAAAAATAACCCTCATCAGTCCAACTCCGGCTACGCAATCCACAGTATTTTTGCGTAGAACTCCTTTTCGCGTGGGCGGCCTTCGGCCGCGCTTCAAAAAAATAACCCTCATCAGTCCAACTCCGGCTACGCAATCCACAGTATTTTTGCGTAGAACTCCCTTTCGCGTGGGCGGCCTTCGGCCGCGCTTCAAAAAAATAACCCTCATCAGTCCAACTCCGGCTACGCAATCCACAGTATTTTTGCGTAGAACTCCTTTTTGCGTGGGCGGCCTTCGGCCGCGCTTCAAAAAAATAACCCTCATCAGTCCAACTCCGGCTACGCAATCCACAGTATTTTTGCGTAAAACTCCTTTCTGTGTTAAAACCATTGAACCCAAAATTAAAACGTCATATGCGTGTATGTAATAAGGAGGCACAATAACCCCGACCCCCATGATTAAGACTAAACTTAAGAACTTATTTTTTGTTTTCATTTGCAGGCATCCGGCAACACCATACTGTTGGCATTCCAATCTTCTTCTTATTCGCGCTTAAAATTGGAATGTGATTGCATAGGCAAATGTATTTGCATTTAATTTTAATAGATATAATTAAAATATTAGCATAAAAATCGGTAAAAACACGCGTGTGAGTGTATATTTGGTGATTTATAGTGAAATGTTAAAAAATATAGAGTGTAATGTGGCAAATTATACTGATGTTCCCAAGGGCATTTTGAATGTAAATAATTAAAAAATTATTATTTCCCGATTAATTTAAAGTTATAAAGAGTGTTCCTTAACACCTCACTAACATCTCCACCAAGTTTCATTAAAAAAAACATTATAGTTTGCCAGAAATTCCAAGATCGGCACTGTTCTAAACTCCAGCCACCAAAATTAATAAACACATTTTTCTAAAGCGGCCGCCCCTCGGCAGGCAATGGCAAACCTCCGAGTGTATTTCTGCCATGAAAAAGCTCCTCATAAAAATATCTGCCGTTCGGAGCCGGCTTGAAACTCTAGGTCCCTCCATTTGTGGAACAACTTCAAGACGCTCGGTACAAATTGGAGGATGATCTCGGCCAAACACCCAAAAAGGGTATACTCGCCAATTATATATATATACAAATAAAATGTAAGAGCATACACGATTAATTGTGAAAATTGGTTTTAGATACGCATTTTTTCCCCCTTAATCGTTAACAGTCAGTCCTTCAGCAGATATAAAAGCTAAACCATTTTTTTTTTGCAGAGAACTAAATCGATTATAAATAGGGTGTCGCACAAAGGCCCCATCTTAATAAATGATAAAATAAGTTTTTAATAAATTTCAGAACGTTAAAGAGTTTTTTTAAGAACTGTATTAAGCTATCAATCAATTTCTCTTGCAAAGATCAAACAATTTCAATTTATTTGGCCAAGCAGTGGCCGCTCTTAAAGCATTTTTTACAATCCAGTATTTTCTTGACGTCATTCACGTTCTGCAATGTTTCTCAGATAGGAAATTGACCGATTTATAAAAGGCGATACTTAGTCCCCTGGTAATGTACAGAGTACTCATGTCCTGGTATTCTTCAATAATTTTTACACAACGAGGGTCAGCGATATTTTGATAACGAAAACTGGTAGTCCATTTCGCTATTGTTTTTCTATTATCAGCGTTATATTGCACCGCACACTAACCGACTTTTCACATGCCATATCAAACCTACTCACACAACACAAATCTCCCTCTGGACCCAACCTGCCGAAACACCAGGTTACCTGGGTCCATCGTTAGATGAGTTAGACGAAAAGGACTGGTAACTACGACGGTCTGACAGGGTTTAGTCAGCTGCTACAACAACAAGATTGCCTTTTTTCATTAAGACAAAAAATATATACATATGTACATATACAATCAAACTTCCATAACTGAAACCCGGGTTTGTCTATAACTCGAATAAGAATTTCACAAATGCTTCTCTATGTCAAGTTATTTAGGGGAAGTTCAGAAAATGATGATGGGGGTTTGGTGAAGAAAATTGTTTATATGATATTTGCAAACAAATGATAGTATCACTGACGGTCCTTGTAAGGCTTTAAACAAATAAGAATATCTTTTTTAATGAAAACTTCAAAAGGAAATTAAGCTTGCAGTCACTGATTTCTGATTATTTTATTACATTATACCTTTTACTTGTGTTTGCAGTTTCTTAAAAAAAAACAAATATTCTGTACCTCGAAGTCCCCATAAGTCATTGGATTATGGTGATTCGAGTTATAAAAGTTTAACTGTACAATATATGAAAAAACTGTTAAAAATCATAACATACATGCATACTTGCATATGTATATTCAAATATTCAACGGTTTGTTAAATTTATTGGTTTTAATATTAAAACAACAAGGTTTTAATTTTTAAACAACAACATATTATTGTATTATATTTTTGTTTACATTTTGTTTTAATTCTAATTAAAAACCGGCTTAGCAATTACTTTCAATCGAACATATTTCTCTCAGCATTCTCATTCTAATCAATCATTCAATTCAAGTCTAAAAATCTGGAGACGAATATAAAAAAAAACAAAATTGGGAAATATAGAAAACAAAACAAAAGACAACGATTCCATATTAATTTACAGCAAGTACTATAGGCTAAAATGGCCGAAATTCCGGCTGTAAAATTTTATTTCCCCATGTTTTCCATTGTGGTTACAGCCGACGACGCTGATGTGCGTCGACCGCGCATAAGCTTTACAGGGAATATAAAGACAATTTAAGTACTCAAAAAAACACAAAAAAAAGATTAAAAGATACACTAAGTGTAAGCGAATGAGAACACAACGCTAAAAAGAGAAAAGCCGAAAGAAAAGTGGACTAATGCGGGCAAAGACGTAGGAAGGAAGAAAGAATTGCGCGTATCTAAACGAGTCATACACCGCTTATAGTCACCGATGCCGATGCCGTTGCCATCGCTGTCGTCTACGACGACGTTGTGATTCGTCGCCAGCGTCAGCGCTAACACAACCAATTCAGCCTCATACCAAGTATCGTGCCAACTTACCAGCAGCATGAACGGTGTCTATGGCGCGCGTGAGTCATGTCCATACATCATTTAGGAGCGACGAAGGCAATGAAGGCGAAGACTGCACGCGGCATTTTCATATGTGCGCCGGTGAGCAGCATGGAATGGCATGGGGGCAGTATTAACTGTCCAACACAGGCGGCAATGTTCTCCACTGTAGGAGTAGGAATGTAGCAATGTCAAAGATTCATACTAACAATATTATACTAAATGAACATTTACATATGTAAGCAAGTATATGTGTTCATCAGTGAATATGTTTGCCAATTACAGAGTAGCTATCGACAGAGCTGTGCACAAGGCAAGTATTTCGGTGCGAATGAAGCACAAGAAGTTTAATAATTTATTTAGCCCTCACAGGCACTTTTGCTGCAATACCTATGTATATTTGTATGCTTCTTCGACTCCAAAAGCGTTAAATTGAAATGCGAAAAATACTAGTACGTACATACGTACTCAAGCATATTTTATTTGCATATGAACATATGCATGTATGTATTAACGCTTTTGTTGGTAATTCTCCTTTTTTCATTGAAAGAGAAAAAGCTCGAAAGTGTTTATTATCTCTCATTTTTAATGCATGCAGGTAAAAATTAAGGATGAAATTTAGTTTTTCGTTACAAAATAACGGGAAACGTTTACAGAAGTTTCCCGGATTTACCAGGGATTATCACTTATACTTTTGAAACAGTGCAGTACGGAGGAGTTATGTTCGTATGTAGCGGTGATTCAACTTCCGCACTCAGGGATTGCATCAACGCCGCCAACAAAGCGTATTACGCCCACCTTGCGCCTACGTTCTAATGACAGTCGGTTCTACGCTACCGGAACGACCCGGATTTATATCCGGCCAAGCAGCATTCCCCGTACATGTATAATGTTCATGGGAATAATCATGCTGCCAAAACAACAACAACACCCACCTTAACTTGTTCAAGTCCCCACTTTTCTCTAAAGCTACAATCTAACTCAACCTATACCTGCTGACAGTACCGTGAAGAAAGCCTTGATAGGCAAGCTAATGAGCGTGAAAACCAAAGGCAGAAGTTTCCACGGCAGTCGGTTCTACGTTACCGAAACGACCTGGATTTATATCCGGCCAAGGACTGTCACTCCAGCAGCATACACCGTATGTAAGTATGGGGAATATTTATGCTGCTACAACAACAACAACCAAAGGCAGACCGAGGCACCGTTGGATAGACGCAATGGAACACGATCTTAAGAAGTTGGGAATACGTAACTACGAAGCAACACCTCAAGATAGACCGCTTTGGAGGAGCATTTTGAAGAAAGCTTTTTTGACGTACCCCGCGTTGTAACGCTATGAAAGAAGAAGAATGGGTTATCACTTAAGCAGCATTACTTAAAAGTTTGTGGGGATAAAACGTTACAAAAACAACATCATTTAAATCTTTTTAAACAGGAAAATTTAAAAAGGTCTCGAAATTGGAAATACCAATTAGAAATCCCGTATGTTCGAACTATCTTTTCCATTATAGATCATATCTTTAATCCCATATCTGCCATATCGACGAAAAGTTCGAAATGCTCCTAACTAATTCTGTTCGGTTGATTTGGGAAAGTCATCAAACTCAAGTCGCTGTTTCCATACCCCCTAATAGCTACTCATCTGCATAATACCCCTTTTCCTTTTGGTTAGATGTGGTCGAACTAGGGCCGATCCGAAGACCTACAGTTAGGTCATCGTGATAAATAAAATATTTTACTAGTTTGCAAATTTTATTACTGAACCGTAACCTTAGTGAGGAAAGCTGCCAACAATGCGATAGGGTGTGGTGAAAATATTTCTTCATGTAATAGTGTAAAAGCTCAAGCCGAAATGCTCCTGTTGCCTGCTTTGGTATTCCATATGTGCAAATATGTAATAAAACATTCAATTCAAGTAATGCCTAAATATGTTATTGCAAAAGTTGTTGGAGTTTTTATTTGCTGTAACACAAATTGAGTATGTATAACCCTTATTTTCACCTTGAGTACTTTGTCCAAATAATTTTTGTTTATTTAGCTATCTATCAATAATAAATAGGTATATCAAATTTTCATAATACTAATCATTTTCATGCTTTCTTCTCATTTGCTGGCTCCAATGTTTCGCCTTTTCCATGCGCTGAAAAATATGTGTTGCGTCAAATGCGGTCTGACCGATCAAACGCCTTTCAAGTTGGCGCACAGCGCCACATATTTCTTTCTTTTGCGTCTCGCTGCACGAATAACAACGGTTTCGTGGATTTGTACTCATACAAGTATGTTTGTTTGATTTCTATACCTATGTACGGTTGTACGATTGTGGGTTTGGCAAACTAAACCGTCTGAACAGGCAACTATACATACATATATTACATCTACATACGAATACATACAGCTAGACAATTCGCTAATAGTAAACTTTCATATGCATCTACCACCAAGAAGCGATTGCCAATTACGAAAATGGCAATTAAACTCCAACGTCCATTACCGACTGACTGGAGTGCACTCGTCGCTGACGGACTAACTGACTACCTACAGTCTTCATTGTATTATTTTTCTCAATTTTTTCTAACATTTTTCTAAGTAAACCCTCTACATCTTTACTGCATAGGGTTTTTATCTACAGCATTTGTTAAATTTTTTTTGTCGAACATAAAAGACGGAATATTTTTATTTATCATTCACACTTTGCCAACAGAAAAGTTAACATCTTTTGCTGTGATACTTTTTGCGGATTTTCTTCCGCTGCTTCTGCCTCATGAGCAGAAGCGAGCATTTTGCTGTTCATGCGTATGTAATGTTTCATGAATGATTTTAAAAATAGATTACTTGACGCTTTATTCGAACTCTCTGTGTGCCGTGCTGGTTCTTTCGTTTTTCTTCTTATTATTCACGTCTTTTCTCGCCTGGTTTTTTGTGTTTTCTTGGGAGTTTTCTTAACAACATAAAAACTTGACATCAATTTTATGTCAAACGCCGGCGACTTAAGTGCAAGTTGTTTCCTCCTTAGCAAACTCATAAAAGTGAAAAACGTGTTGGTTTTGATGTTTACATTTTGTTCTTAAAGAGCTTAATTGCGCTCTAAATAAACGGGGATATGATGTGCGATGTATTTTTGAATTTTTTATTATTTTACTTTTCTTTTTAAGGACCAACTTCTAACTATTCTAAATTTTGGGTTTAAATATTAAAGTTTGGTTGAAAAGTAACAAAGCGAAAATTAAAATAGTTAATTTTTTAATTTAATCCTTGCCATGAAGTTAGTTTTTTTATCCGATATAATCTTTTTCAACTTTAATACACTTATACTAATGTTCTTCCAATAATTTTTTACCAACACTGTAATGATTTTCCGGAAGCTCTGTAAAATACTGTTCAACAGCTATTTGCTGAATTGTTTTAATTTTAATTCTTCATTTAAAATATTAGGTGCACTCGTTCACCTGAGATGCCTATGGCATCAGCCGTTCTGCAATTCTTGGATTCCCACTACGTAGTTCCTTTTCCATGTTTGGACGGTCACATTTGAACTCTGAAACCCATCGATGCATAGTTGGAAATGAAGGAGCAGAATCCTTTTAACACTTTCAACATTTTGTTTTTATACATTTTTGTTGCTAATAAAACTTGCAAAATAAAGAATTTTGCACAATGCGCGATACTTGGTTCTTTCCTTTGTAAAAAAACAGCACTGAAACATACTCGTATACCTCAAATAGCTTGTAAACAAATAATGAATTTACAGTCACAAAATGAATTTGTGTATTCAAATAAAAGTTGAAATTTAAAGGGCCTTGCACTTTTTTATAATTGCAGTAGGATATGGTAGTAAGTTAAATTCTTGAAAAAGAATAAACAAATAATTGGCGCGTATACTTCTGTTAGGTGTTTGGCCGAGCTTCTCCTCCTACTTGTGGTGTACGCCTTGATATTGCTCCATAAATGGAGGTACCTCCAATTTAAAGCCGACTCATAAATGGGTTTTTATGAGGACCATTTTCATGGCAGAAATACACTCGGAAGCTTGCCATTGATTGATTAATTTTTTTATGTTTTTCAAAATTTTACGTCTTTGCTTCTATGGGCATTCACGAAAAACAAACATGCCTTGTTATCTGTTTTCGACAGTATCAGTTTTTTTCTGCTGACGCGCCCATACAGTTTATTTTCATTAAATCTCCATCGAACAAGTATGTTTAATATATTCGGGCTATATTTTTCATTTATTTTCACCGTTATTGAAAGGACTTAAAAGGGTTACGTTTACTTTTCTTACCAATATCCTTGTCCTGCTGAAATGAACGCGTGAAATACCAAATTGAAAAAAAAATATTTTTCTAATAGCTGTCGCAAGTAATGGCAAACCTCCGATTGTATTTCTGCCATGAAAAAACGCATAAAAAATATCTGCCGTTCGCTTACACCCTTTGCGGGTGTTTGGTCGAGCTCCTCCTCCAATTTATGGTGTACGTCTTGATATTTTTCCATAAATGGAGATACGTACAGTTTTAAGTCGACTCCGAACGGCAAATATATGTATATTTATACAATAACTTATGTGTATATACCTATAAATATATATATAACAATTTACCGAAAAAATGTGCTGTAATTATCCAAGCTAATGATTGAAATAGAACTGTGCTATTTTGTTGGCCAACTTAATAATATGCATTTCGAGTGAAACATGGCAAAAAGAAACATTAAAAAAGTTAACGGGACTTATTGTCCGATATTAGAGAGAAGTGATTCACAGCATAACATTGGCATAAAAATATGTACGAATACCTTCTACAGTATCGGACAAAACATTTACAACTGCAATGCAGCCTTCAATTTATTTTTTGTCATAATGTCATTCTTCACTCAATTGCAATTCAATTTCACGATATGGATACTAGAGCATCTGAGTAATATTTTCCAAAAAATCTTTTCAAGATCCTTCCTTTTTGTAGCTGTATTTAAAAAAAAATTAAATTATCTGGCAACTATGCGCGACAAAACAATTGCAACCTTGTGAGCTTAGCTATATAACGGTAAAAATGCTTGAGCTTGGTTTTGTTTTCTAACTGTTCTGAGTTTAGTTTAATCGTGTCAATTTGTGAACATCAGTTTTGTGCAGAATTTGTGGCGATAATAAAATTTTTTTGTAAAGTTGAGTTAAATGAAGTAATGGCTCGAAATAAGTTCGGTGAAGTATTACGCGAGCGTGTTGTAGATGAATATAACAAAGGAATGACCCAGAAAGATATATCCATAAAATATAATATTCATAAGTCATCAATTTCTCGAATTATTGCAAACTTTATAAAAAACAAAACTATCGCGGTGGTGCATCGAGGAGGCCGACCAAGAAAAACGAATGAAAGAACTGACAAACTGATAGCGAGAGAGGTAAAAAAATATCCATTTAGAAGTGCCCCCCAATTGGTAAAGAAGCTTGGGTTACCAATCAGCTCAAAAACTGGCAGTCGTCGCCTGGCTGAAGCTGATTTACGGACGTACCGACCAGCAAAGAAGCCGCTTATTAGTAAGCGTAACCAACAAAAACGATTGCAGTTCGCAAGGGATCACATAGATTGGCCATTAAGCAAGTGGAAAGCTGTTCTTTTCAGCGACGAATCCAAATTTAATTTGGTCGGAAGTAATGGCGTATCCTACGTTCGGCACCCGCGTAACAAGCGTCTTCAAAAATCATACTGTGTAAAGACTGTTAAGCATAGTGCTTACATTATGGTCTGGGGATGCTTTTCTGCTGCTGGTTTGGGATCACTCCATCGTATTATGGGCATAATGGACCAGTACGTTTACAGGGACATTATGGAATCGGTAATGCTGCCACATGCTGAGTGGGAAATGCCCTTGAAGTGGGTCTTCCAACAGGATAAACCTATGGGAAATAGTAAAAAACAGAATTGATCGGACTAATGTGGCAAATACTGACCAATTTTTCCAAAGAGTCCTGGAGGCATGGGGAAATATACCACAAACGATAGTTGACAATTTGATAGCTTCAATTCCGAGACGATGCAGAGCTGTTATTCAGAGCAATGGTTTTGCCACGAAATACTAAGTTTAATAAAAATAGTTTACTGATTTCCTTTAGTTGCAATTGTTTTGTCTTATTAGATACAGGTGTTGGGCACATTTGATTTTTAAATTTAAGATATGAACTGTTGAATTTGAATAAATTTGTTTTATTTATGTAAATCAACATCTTTTTTTACAAATAAAGTGAAATTAACAGGTTCCAAACAAATAACGGCTGAGCAATCTACAGTTTTCATTGCCCACATTTTAGTTGCAAATGTTTCGTCCGATACGGTACCTGTTCCGCTTGTGAATGAGCCGGTAGGACTCCAACCATTTCTTTACTTTTTCCCCTCAAAGCAACTTTTGCTACACCCTTTTGCGTTTATTTTGATTTCATAGAAAGGGCTGTTTGTTGTTATTTTATCAATTTATTTTTGTTTCCGTTTTCTTTCATATAAAAATATTCAGTCCTGTACTTTGTATGGAAGAAAAGGCGTGACACTTCAGCGAATAAAAAATGTCAAAAAATAACGGTATTTTGCAGTCACTTGAATTGTACGCATTTTCATACAAAATAACAAGTGCACAAATTTTACATAGCAAAAAAGAGAAAGTTTTAATGAAATTAAAAGAAAAATTTTTAATTTTGTGGAAAATTTGATGCTTTTGTACAAAGTGTTGCGTTTTAAATTTTGCAACGCATTACTAGTGGTTAGGGCAAGTAGTATGAATACATTAAAATTAATTTCCATAAATGGGTGTGTGCAGCTCAGACGAAGTCTATCGGCTATGATATTCAGAATAAACAAATGTTTGCACTTTAAAACGCGTGCATTTCGTCATTGTATATATGTCTGCTTATTTCAATCTAATCTGCATTTTTTTCTAATCGAAATATTATTACTGGATTGTGCATACAACATATGTACATACATACATACTCTAAGTAATAGAACAAAAAAATTCTTAAAAATTAATTCATGACTATAACGATTCAGACATTGCAAATTGCGCAAAAAGAACAGCTTTTTGCATATTGCTCTGATGAGCGTAAATTTCTCGCACTTTACAACAACATTTGAAAATGTATATCAAAATAATATTGTAGCAACAACAAATCAGTGCAAAGTCTCAAGCACATTTTCACAACCGCGTACTTTTCTTTCCTTGCTGTCATTGAATTTTTGAGTCATTGGTTTACTTCAGCTGAAAATATTTCCTACCATTGCTCATACATTTGTCTAGTTTTTCGTCTTATTTTTATTTTTATTTTTGGAATTTGGTTCTTAATTTTTCTTTCTTGCATTCATTTGCATTATTTATGAAACTCTCCTAAAACGTTGAGTGGTTGTTGAATGGTGAAGTGTGAAGTAAAGTTGTTCCCACTCGTTTCTATGTCCGTAAAATTTTGGGGTTGGTAGATTAAATAGGGTGAAGCTTTTTATTTGATTTCAACGACTTTTGAAATTACTTTCTAAAATTAATGTATAAAATAAGATGCTGTAGTTTATAAGAAACGATCTACTGGTTCAAAATATATCATCATTTCGTAGCGGTCATTTTTTTTCGACTCGGTGTTTTTAATATTCGGGTCCGCCCGAATTATAATGAGTAATAAGATCTGCACAGCATAGCAAAGTTATCGTTACACTTGTTTTAATTATGTGTGCATGTGTGTGTGAAATTATCACACAATTCCTAAAAAATCTCCTGGATACTTGCTTACTATTACTTGTCCGCTTGCGATCGCTTGAATCTGTGAGAACATGACTCGACTTTTTTAATATTTATGATCTAAGTTATAAGAGCACAATACAGCCGATTTTTTGTGTGTACATTTGAATCACTTAAATGCTCTCGGTATACGTAGATGAGTCAAACATTGATGACCAACACAGGGCTGCGTAACGATCTATTCAATTACTACAAACTTAATTGAACTTAAGCTAATTTGTTTTAAGTTTTAAATACTCGTATAATGCTGTTGATGTTCTGAAAGCTCCACACTTTCTCTCAAATCGTGCAAATGCCGCATTTATCAGCGGGAGACTTTGGTAGTTGCTTTTGTTATCATCGCATTTTCTCATGCACTATCATTTTTTATTTTGATTTTCTATTTGCTGCATAATATGTTACTTTTTCACATCACCACATGTACCTATAATAATTTGATATTGACTATTGCGCTTTCTACTCCATATTCCCGTTTAAGGGGTAAATATTGATTTTTTCTAACATCATCGCAATTAATTTGTACAACGTTTTGTTATTTATTTTTACATAAATATATTGTATATATATAATATCATTATATATTTAGTTTTTTCTCATCGCCGGTAATCTATTGTGAAATTTTCTTTGGCAAGCGGCCAATATGTGAGTGCGTTTCAAGTTCTACTCGTACTCGTTGCCAATCAACTGCCGGTTAGCCTAACTAATGTATTTGCCCCAAATTTAAGGTTCCCCTTTCACTGCGGTCTCTTTGGTACGAAGCAGTCAGGTACCAAGTCGTTAGCGCATAAGTAAATATTCGTAATACAGCAACAAGAAAATGATTATGTGATTGATGGCATATCGAATAGAAGATAGTAAAATGAAATGCGAACGTTTACTAAAACAAATGAAAACCATATTCTGTCCATGCGTTAAAGCTTTATGGATTTGAAAAACCCTCAATGACTTTAAAAGCAACACAAATGTAACCAAACTATTACCCAAATTTATATACGCCCGTCGTTCAACCCATTTTATTATTCCACTTACTTGTATGTGAGGGCTTGGTATTCACTGAAAAGTAGGTCAGCAGGATGCATTCGTTTGCAAAGAAAAAAACAACAACAACGACTTTGTGCCAAACAACCCACCGTGGCATGTGCACATCGGAATTTGATGGAACTTTTGCTTTTATTTTTGTACCTACACATCTGTCAGGATGTTTGATTGCACACACATATCCGTAACTAGAAGATCAACAGAAAACTGTTGATAAATATAAAACAGATTGCCTATTGCTGAGCCATGTTGGTGTAGCAATTGGCAGTTAAACGACAAATATATAGTATGTGGTAAAATAATTTGAGTAATTACCCAACTGGAAAATACCGATTTAAAAGCATCAGAGCGGTCGAGATTGTTAGTGTTGAAGAAATGCTAAAAATACGAGTATATTTACAACCATCGGTCGATTCGATAGGATGCATGCATATGTCATACTTGTCCCAAGCACGATTACATCATGCCTTTATAAATTTTTCTCATATGCACCCTGTTGCAAAACTATAAACACAGCACTTAATTTTGTATAATAAATATAATAAATGCAGTTCATGCTGCACCGCAAAGTTTCAAACTTAGTACAAAATTTCATCAAAACATTCACTTTCTTAACCAGAATTTTCAGAATTTTATTATAAGAAAGTGCAAGTCTCAAGCGACTACAAAATACCGTTGATTTTTTTGTTTATGGTGCTAGGCTTTTTCTTCCATATACAAAGATTTTTGTACGTGCTTTGTATGGATAAAACTAGTTATGCACTCACTATCTTTCACTAAAATTGGCAAGTAAACAACTGACAGATATACCAACGTAGAAAAATTAGATTTCAGAGTAAGCCCGTTCCATTAGTTTATCATGGATTAATTACCCCTCTGCGACTTGCTGTAGAATAAAAACCTCTTCTCTCTCAAAGAGAAATACATAAATATTTCCAAAAACGAAGTCAAAATTTGCGAAAAACGGCAAGTTTCATGAACAGCTGATTGACTGCTTTTTAACATCTTTGGGGAATTTACTAAAGAAAATTTGCAAAAATCAAGAACTTGTGTTCCCGACATCGTGGACAAAAATGATCTCTAATTCTTGCATATTTATTTATTTCGCTTCAAGAATTAGCTGTTCCTCCTTAAAATTGAATATCGCTTTGCTTCCTCAATTCTCCACTTTTTTCTAGGTTTATGGGTACTCGAGTACCAAATGCGGATGATTCGTGATAATTAGTACAAGAAATGATATGTACTATCAATAAAATTTTTGGGTCGAAACGGATTTTTTTCTGCAAAGAGGGCATAGAATACTGCCACTGTGCTTTGTATTCATCTTTGCACCTGCATAAAGAAATCCGGCTCATACTAGTTTTGCAGGGCCGGCTGACGTGGGAACGGTGAAATTTTATAATAGATTGATGGACGGACAACAGTTTTTTTTTCAGATGGCAATGCTTCGATACATTAGCATTACCACTAACAATGCAAATGAGTAAATTTTACAGTTTTGGTCATATTGAATCATTGTTTGATTTAATCCTGCTTCAATATTTTAAGAGCAAAGTTTCGTGCATGATTTTTTTAAATTAGTTTCACCCTCCAAGTAGTGGACTACCGATGTTAGCTGAAGTTGATTTGACACTGACAACTTAGCTCTATGAAATATTTGTAATAAATTCCTTGTATTACATATCAACTATGGAATATTTAAATTCATTTAAAATTAAATGATTTCTAATTCTTTAATTCTCAGTCATCGACTGCCTTCCGAACCATACGGTCGTTTCCACAGCGAAGGTGTGTTTTCTCGTCAGTGCGATTATTCTTTTCCCCACTTTCCAATTTCTCATTTACTTACTAATTCGTGTGATTTTTGCCTCTGCTGATTGATTGTTTTTGGAGTGTAAGCCGAAATGTCCCTAGAGGGACCTCCGCTAGGGAATAACAGGTTTTCCTTGTTATCCCCTAGTCCCCAACCAAAGAGGAAAAAAGCAAAATCAGTAACTACAGAGTTTTTTCCATCTTTACCAACAGTAAAAAAAGACAACCCAAAATATCTCGTGGTAAGTGCTGTTGATAATAATAAGCCCCTGAAAAAATATTCGTGTTTTGCAGTGCATAAAGCCCTGCAAAATATAAGCTCAGAACCTATGAAAATCACGGACTTAAAAGATGGAAATCTTTTATTAATGGTGAAAAATTTCAATATTGCTAAGAAATTTCTGGCAACCAAACATTTAAATGGAATTTGTAAAGTTAACATTGACCTTCACAATACCCTTAATTATTCCAAGGGCACCATTTACGCTCCGTGCTTAAATGAAATACCAGAGAGCGAAATAGTGGAAAACCTAAAAGATCATGGAGTAGTTAGTGTTTATAAATTTCAGAAATACAATGAGGGCAAATCATTTCCCAGCGGAGTTGTACTCCTTACATTTGATTCTTACTATCTTCCAGAAAAAATCGATGTCTCTTGGTATACAACTAAGGTAAGAGCATATTATTCCAATCCAATGAGATGCAAGAGCTGCCAACTGCTTGGGCACACAGCTAAACGCTGTCAGAAAACACCAGCATGCGATATGTGCGCTCTTCCTCCCCATCTTCCAGTACCTTGCACTCGAATCTTCTGCGTAAACTGCGCTGGAAACCACTCCGCTTCCAGCAAGCTTTGCCCAAAGTATAAACAAATGAAAGAGATTATTGTAATAAAAACTGACAATAAATGCTCAATGAGAGAAGCAATAAGAATACATAAATTGCAAATTCCACCTCAACTCAACGAGTACTCTACTTCCTTTTCTACTGTAACTAAAGATTCTCTTATTTCTTCTCCTCTCCCTACTGCAGCTACAAACAACATATTAAATATTCAACAACAAAATAACTCCAAAACTTCACGACTTCTTCCTTCACTCTCTAACAATATTTCATATAATCAACAACAAAGTGACAAACAAACCTCTTCACCACCTCTTTCCATAGCCGAAAATTGCATTTCAAGTAACCAACAGCAAAGTAATACAAACCTGTTTTCTACATCTCTATCCATAGTTACAAACAACAACAAAAACAATCAACATAGCTTTAACACTAACAACATTGCAAGCCTTAATGCAGAAAGCAACAGTCACACTAATAAAAGCCCTAACCTCTCAAATCAAACTATAGCACCAATAAATTCAGTCGATGACTTAAATAATTCGAAATCTTCTTTATACAATATTTCTACATTAAATAAAATATCCCAATCCGATTATTTATCTGATAATATCTCAGATTAAACAATGAAAATTTTGCAATGGAATCTAAATGGTCTACTAAACAATTATCCAGACCTTAACATTCTCATAAATGAATTTTCTCCCGATATTATTGCTCTGCAAGAGACACACCTCCCACACAACAAAACAGCTTTTTCCCCAATCAAGTACAATAGCTATTTCCACAACCTCCCTCAAAATTCTTCATGCAAACAAGGCATTGCCCTTTTTGTAAAAAAATCTTTCGCACATAAAGCTATCCCCATTTCATCCAACATCTCCGCGTTAGCAGTTGAAATAGACATTGGCTTTAAATTGTCAATTATAACCTGCTATATTCCGCCCAATCAGACTTTTAATAGCAGGGAACTTCAAAATATCCTAATCTTATTTCCCCCTCCCTACATCTTTCTCGGTGATGTCAATGCCTGGAGCCCACTTTGGGGCTCTCCATCAACAAACCGTAGAGGCGGAATAATTGAAGATATTGTCCTATCTAACAACCTCATCGTCCTTAACGACGGTTCACCCACTCACTTTTCCACTCATGGCTCCTTCACCCATCCTGACATTATCCTCGCTTCCGCCTCCCTAGGACCCAAATTGTCATCCCGAACACTTGACGAGCTACATAACAGTGATCACTTCCCCCTAGTTACTACCCTCAACCTACCGATCCAATACCAAGTTAAGCTTAGAGCAAAATTTTTAACTGACAAAGCGGACTGGCCTTAATTCCTCTCTCTTTTGGCAGATACATGTAGCAGTAAGCCATCTTTGCATAATATAAACGCTGAGGCCTCATCCATAAAATCGTTAATCAGATCCGCTGCTCACATTGCCATCCCTCAATCCAGATCAAAACAGTTTGCTACAAGGCTTCCTTACTGGTCTACTGTTCTCTCATCCCTAAGAAACCACAAACAATCATTGTGGGTCAGTTATAAACAAAGTAGAACATTAGACAACCTTGTAAGATTTAAAAAAGCGAACGCTGTATTTAGGAGAGAGTTAAAATTAGCAAAACGGAAAGCATTAGAAACACTTACGGCCAAAATCACTCCGGCATCTAGTCCCAAGCATATTTGGGCAGACATAAAATCGTTCACAGGATCAGGCCAACACAACCATATAAAATTCGTCCACTCCCAAAGAGGTCCGATCTACAGTGCACAGGATATTTCCGAAGAATTTGCAACCACTTGGAGGGATTATTCACATTCTTCTAATTTCCATACAAATTTCAATACCGTAAAGAACAAAATCCTATCTGAACCCTACGACAACACCTTTCCCTGCCCTAAAGCCATCCTTTCTGATTTACCAATTACGATAGAAGAATTTGAGACTACAATAGGCTCAATGACCGGCAAAACCCCAGGAGCGGACAAAATCCCATATCCCCTTCTCAAAAATCTCCCACACAATCTTAAAAACAGACTCGTAAATCTCTATAACAACATTTTCAACCAGGGTATTTATCCGCAGGCCTGGAAAACTGCAAAGATTATTCCTATCCTTAAACCTAATAAACCCAATACCATTATTTCGAACTACAGACCTATATCCTTACTCCCCTGCATGTCTAAAGTTTTCGAAAAAATAATTTCAACTCGGTTACTGTGGTACGCTAAACAAAAAGGTTTCATATCGGACAATCAATTTGCGTTTCAAAGGGGTCTTGGTGTGATTGATCCACTTCTATATTTTGAACACTTTGCCTCAACCGCTTTATCCTCTGGAAAACACGTTTCAGTTCTTAACCTAGACTTCGAAAAAGCTTTCGATAGGATAGGTCCTCATATTGTTCTTCGGCAATTAAAACGCTGGAAAGTTGGAAACAAAATGTACCATACAATTAAGTCTTTTTTACTGAACCGCAAATTCTTTGTTAGTATCAACAATTACAATTCTAATATTTTAAAATTACACAATGGCATACCTCAGGGTTCCCCTCTTTCAGTAATTTTGTTCATCATAGCTTTTAATGAAATTACTTCCTTAATTTCCCCACTCCCATCTATTAGTCATTTTGTTTACGCTGATGACCTGGTAATTTTCTCTGACCTAAACGACCTTTCGCAGATAAAAACTCATTTTCTAAATATTTGAAGTCAGATCTCTGAATGGTCTAAATCATCAGGAGCCAGCATTGCTTTGAACAAGTGTGCAACATTCCACATCTGCCGTAAACATAAGTGTATCTTCCCTTCCCTTTCCATTTCTAACACTATAATCCCCCACACTAACACTCTTAAGATACTCGGCGTTGTTTTTGACAAAAAACTTACATTTAAAGACCATTGTAAATATATTAGAATAAGCTTGTTATCTCGATTAAATATTATAAAATATCTTTCGTCTAAACATTTTTTTGTACATACTTTAACCCTAATAAATATAACGAAAGCGTTAATATTATCAAAAATTGATTTCGCCCTGTCTATATACGGGCACTGTGCCAAAAATCATCTAAAACTACTGCAAGCACCATATCACACAGCTGCTAGACGGTGTATCCGGGCTTTCCCTACATCCCCAACCAAAGGTCTTAACGGAAGCAGGACTACCAGATATCGCATCCAGAGTATTGAGCAAGACGCTGATGTTAATACCAAAAATTATGCACTGCAAGAGCAAACTTCTATTCAACATAGTCGAAAGGTCGTCACACCTTACAATGCAAAGCAAAAAGCCGTCGGTCCTGTCGCGATGCATCACACTCGCCAAAGAATTGAACATCATATCGACTCCGATCCTTATGAGAACACCAACATACCCTCAGTGGGTTTCCCTCAAATCCTGTTTCTATAACAAATTATTCTGCCTTAAAAAAATTGAAACAGCATCGGTCGAATACATACAGCACTACAGCGAAGCTACTGAACCTTTTCGTGCAGAATGGGATTTTATATTCACTGACGGATCCAAATCGGACACCAGCACAACATTTGCTGTGACAAATAGCGACGGTGCCACAATTTCTGTCGGTGCACTGCCTACATACTGCTCAGCTTTCACAGCAGAAGCAGCTGCACTGCATGAAGCAGTAATGTTTGCCTCCCAAACGAGCAAAAAACATCTAATATGCAGCGACAGCAAATCCGTCATCGAAGCCTTGCAGAACCCAAAAAACGATATGTTACTCATCAATATGATTAGAAATATTATATATGAAAAGAAAGACGCAATAAAAATTATGTGGGTTCCTGGTCATGCTGGAATCAAAGGCAACGAAGTTGCTGATGAACGTGCAAATAAAGCACGGATGCAGCCATTACATTTCTTTAACCACTTCACTCCTAAAGACCTACGGAGGTATGCGTAAAATTATTTAGCCGGAAAACTCACGCATGATTGGGCCGCCTATCATCACTACTACAAATTAAATAATCCCCGTGGAACTAAACCGATTTTCCCATCTGACTCTCCTTGCAGAGGTATCAGAACTTTTGTGCGTCTACGAATCGGACATTCAATTCCAACTCATAGTCATTTACTAAATGGAGCCTTGAAGCCGCCATGCTCATACTGCAATATACCAGATTTATCAGTACAACATCTCCTGGACGAATGCCCTGGCCTAAGTCAGATCCGAACAACAGTTTTTGGCAGCAGCAAACCCTCTGACCATCTGAAAGTAGCAAATTCAGATAATATTGACGCTTTCCTTAAATTTCAAATCTTAGCTAAACTAAATATTTAAAATTATTGTTACTTTCATCCGGAATAACACAAAGTTTTTGTTTGTTTTTTAATACTTAATGTAAATTATCTCTAAATTATCTAAAATAGTCTTATAAGTATGAATCTCGAGCCGAAGGCCTTAGTAGCCAGAGTTCTTGTTAAATTTTAGTGTATTGGTTATTTATAACTATTACTCTTACATATAAATAAATAAATAAATAATTCTTTAATTCTTTTTTTTAGGGCAAAGTATATTTGTTCGACAAAGTCTTCAAGCCAAATGCATCCCAAGAGAAAGTGTACAATGAAGCCGCAAAGTCTATTGTCACAGATGTTCTGGCCGGTTACAACGGTACGATTTTTGCCTACGGTCAGACATCTTCCGGTAAGACACACACCATGGAGGGTGTTATCGGTGATCCTGTCAAGCAAGGTATCATACCGCGTATAGTCAACGATATCTTCAATCACATCTACACAATGGAGATGAACCTCGAGTTTCACATTAAGGTCTCATACTATGAAATTTATATGGATAAGATTCGTGATTTGCTTGATGTCTCGAAAGTTAATCTGAGCGTGCACGAGGACAAGAATCGTGTGCCGTACGTTAAAGGCGCTACAGAACGTTTTGTGTCGTCACCTGAAGATGTATTCGAGGTGATTGAGGAGGGAAAATCGAATCGGCACATTGCTGTGACAAGTAAGTCTAGTTTAGCGTTCTTTTTATGAGCCCAAGATTGTCAGTTTATTTCTCTATGCAATTTCTTTTGGTTTGCAGACATGAATGAACATTCTTCACGTTCGCATTCAGTATTTTTAATTAACGTAAAACAAGAGAACTTGGAGAATCAAAAGAAGCTATCCGGCAAATTGTATCTTGTGGATTTGGCTGGTTCGGAGAAAGTATCAAAAACTGGTGCCGAAGGTACTGTACTTGATGAAGCCAAAAACATCAACAAGTCATTGTCCGCCTTGGGTAATGTGATTTCCGCACTGGCGGACGGTAATAAGACGCACATACCGTATCGTGATTCGAAGTTGACGCGTATCTTGCAAGAGTCTTTGGGTGGTAATGCACGCACCACAATTGTGATTTGTTGTTCGCCAGCCAGTTTTAATGAGGCTGAAACCAAATCGACATTAGAGTTCGGTCGACGCGCCAAGACCGTGAAGAATGTGGTATGTGTCAACGAGGAACTTACTGCTGAAGAATGGAAACGACGATATGAGAAGGAGAAGGAAAAAAATGCACGCCTCAAGGGTAAGATTGAGAAGCTGGAATTGGAGTTGGCTCGCTGGCGCGCCGGTGAAACGGTTAATGCCGAAGAGCAGGTCAACGTAGATGACGTCATGGAGGCGAGTACACCCAATTTGGAAGTTGAGACTCCTGCGCCCGCTGCTGGTCCAGTACCTGCCACTCCAGCTGCCGGTCTTATGGTGGGCTCAATCAGCAGCGATGAGCGTACACGTCTGGAAGCTGAACGTGAACGCCTCTACCAGCAGTTGGATGAGAAAGATGAAGAAATTAATCAGCAGAGCCAGTATGTGGAGAATCTGAAGGATCAGATTTTAGAGCAGGAAGAACTCATTGCGAATGCACGCCGGGAATACGAGGCACTGCAGTCGGAAATGGCACGCATTCAACAGGAAAACGAATCGGCCAAGGAAGAAGTGAAAGAAGTTCTACAAGCACTCGAGGAGTTGGCTGTTAACTATGACCAAAAGTCGCAGGAAATTGACACCAAAAACAAGGATATCGATGCCCTGAACGAGGAATTGCAACAAAAGCAGACACTACTCAATACGACTACATCAGAGCTGCAGCAACTGAAGGATATGTCATCGCATCAGAAGAAACGCATCAATGAGATGTTGACCAATCTTTTGCGTGATCTAGCCGAAGTTGGACAGGCATTGGCCACAAGTGACTCTGGCGTCGATATGAAGATGAACAGTGTTACCGGTGCGGGCGATGCGACTAAGGTAGAGGAAGACTTCACCATGGCGCGCCTATACATTAGTAAAATGAAGACAGAGGCGAAGAATATGGCCCAGCGTTGTGTCAACATGGAAACGCAGCAGGTGGACTCGAATAAGAAATTGTCCGAGTACGAAAAAGACCTGGGTGAATACCGTCTATTGATCTCTCAACATGAGGCACGCATGAAGTCGCTGCAAGAATCAATGCGAGAGGCTGAAAACAAGAAGCGTACACTTGAAGAACAAATTGATTCGCTGCGCGAGGAATGCGCCAAACTGAAGGCAGCCGAGCATGTGTCCGCTGTGAACGCTGAAGAGAAACAAAAAGCGGAGGAGCTACGTTCCATGTTCGATTCGCAAATGGATGAGCTGCGTGAAGCGCACACCAGACAAGTGTCCGAATTGCGTGACGAGATACTGGCCAAGCAGCATGAGATGAGCGAGATGAAGGATGTATACCAAAAATTGATCTTGGCACACCAGCAGATGACAGCTGACTATGAGAAATTGAAGCAAGAGGAAGCCGATAAATCCAATAAGCTACAGGACATCATCTTAACCAACGAGAGACGCGAACAGGCACGCAAGGACTTAAAGGGTCTCGAAGATACCGTAGCAAAGGAACTGCAGACGCTTCATAACCTCAGGAAACTCTTCGTGCAAGATTTACAGGTAAGTGTTAATGAGAAAGAAATTCACTTAAATGACATACAAAAAAAAACTAAATCACATCCATACAGGCGCGCATCAAGAAGACCGTGATCAACGAAGACAACGAAGAGGATGGCTGCTCTTTAGCACAAAAACAGAAAATCTCTTTCCTCGAAAACAATCTCGATCAGCTGACAAAGGTGCATAAGCAATTGGTGCGTGACAATGCCGATCTGCGCTGTGAACTGCCGAAGTTAGAGAAGCGACTACGCACCACTATGGAGCGTGTTAAGGCACTGGAGTCAGCGCTCAAGGAGGCGAAAGAAGGTGCGATGCGTGACCGCAAACGCTATCAATACGAAGTGGATCGCATCAAAGAAGCAGTGCGACAAAAACATCTGGGACGACGTGGTCCACAGGCACAAATCGCCAAACCCATTCGCGCCGGACAGGGCAATATTTCCATTCGCGGTGGTGGCGGCGGCAGTGCAATGGGCGGTCAATTGCCGCAAGCAAGTGCTGTTAATTCATAAAGCGAGCAATGCTACTATATTTTAACGTAATGCGTATGCTTTTAAAAAGAATTTGCAATTTTCCAATGAATGATGCAAGCAAGAAAGTGCGGGAGAGAGGAAATGCTGAAAAGAAAAAGAAGGCGGGTTAAGAGCCCGAATCGATATAAGAGTGAAGTGGTGATGGAGGGATTAGAAGCGTTGAAATGCATTGAGGCAAGAATAGGAATGGCGAAGCAAATAACAAATGATTTAATATTTCTATTTAGAGAAAAAAATAATTATTTATTTTACATGAAAACCATAATAATTAATTGTAATACAAAAAAAGAAAAAACTAATGATATAAAATATAATTTTAAACCATACAGAATATGAAGAAAATTAAATGAAAAAAATACAAAAAAAAAATACATAGTATACAATATATACATATTTGTGAAAAATGAATATAATGTACGAACGTCACTTTTGGTTGCTACAGGAAGGGTATATTCTCCTTGTTTCCTTACTTATATTTTGTGCAATGAAAATTGTGTATTCGAAAAGGATGCTGAGCAATAAGTTTTCCAGCAAATGTGTTTCATTGCGTTTTTATTGCTTTAAATTTCAGATAATTTCAGTTCTTGTGCTCTTCTTTCAGCTCTTGGTTCGCTGTGGTGAACCATCTTCTGCGCAACAGTTATATGATTAGAATTTTTTTTTATTTTGTTTTGTATTTATAATGGAGTTCTTATTTGGACAGCAAAAGCATGATTTTGCCTGGTGCAAAATTTCGAAAAATGCATTTTGCTGATGAGTTTGCTGTGCTGATTATTCCATTTGTGCCTTTTGGAAATTTGCTCAATTACTAACATTTTTAAATTTGTATTAAAATTTTCTGTTTTAAATTCATTCAATTTTCGTTATTATTTTTATAAAATACGATATTGTAAATATGTATCTACTATGTAGTTTTGAATGACCTTTTTTACACTTAATGGCAACTAAAAGTGCTGGCGTGGTGATGTCTCTGAAAATTCAATTCAATTAAAGCGATGCTGAAAAGACTTTGAAAAGCATCTTTGGTTGCATAGACATACATACATACAAGCATAAAAGGATGGGTATGTATGATTTTAATAGTTTTTATTTAAGGGTTTCTGGTGATTAATTAGCTCAGCCAGTGAAAAAAAAAACAAAAAACGATTTCCTCAGTTTTGCATGAAAACTGGAAATAATTGCCTTTCGCTTTTTTAAAGTAACATATTTTTATTAGAACTAATTGTGAAACGCTTTAAAAAAGATGCCGCATAACTAACTACCTTCACATATGGAAAGTAAAGCTTGTGTTAAAAACTTCGGTTTTTATGACCTATGACCTGTATCAAAATAATTTTTCTCGATTTGAATGGGATCAGCTGATACTCAAATCGAATGAAAAGATATCTAAAATTAAACGGTTTTGAGCAGATTTTTATTATTTAACTTTCTCTTATTGTTAATGAAATGTAGTTGGTTCAAAAACAAAATAAAAAAACACCGCATGCTCCTATTGCATTCGTCATCTGACGACCTCCGATGATGAAATGGATTCGTTTTAAATTTTTCTTACTGTACAGTGAACTACGTAAAACAATTGTAATTAAGTAGCAAAAAAATATAATTTTTTTTCTGCTTACGTAGTTATCTCTTAAAACAATTGAAATTAAATAGAAAAAAAAATAATTTTTTTTTTACTGAGTCAACAACTTAAAACAATGGAAATTAAATACCAAAAAAATATATTTTTTTTTTACTGAGTCAACAACTTAAAAAAATGGAAATTAAATATGTACTAAAAAAAATTATTTTTTTTCTTACTGTACAGTCATCTACTTAAAACAATTGAAATTAAATAGCAAAAACATATGTAATAATTTTTTTTTTTTTTTTCAAAATACAATTTTTTTTTTTACTGCGCAACATCTTAAAACAATTAAATTTTTTAATTTATGTATATATACGTATACAACTTTTTACCTTGCTTCATTTGCTTTCTAAATTCGAAATCTCTTTCTTATGGTACATTTTTGAGAAAGGAAAAGTTGAAAACACAGCAAGCAGAAATTCAGAGTATAACAGTACTTTTTCCACTGAATTTACTAATCAAAAAGAAAACAATTCAAAATTAAATATATGAATCTAATTTTTTTATATAAAATTTTAACAAAAATGGCAAAAAAATAATACTAATACCAAAAGCATATAAAAAAAATTACTGAATTTTTTCACAAAAAAAAAACATCAAAGAAAACTTAAAAAAAATTTGAAAATAAAGTAGCGATCATAGTTTCAAAGAAAAAACTATAATTCCACAAATTGAAAAAAAAAAAATTATAATAATAATTAACAACAGTTTGCGCGTGTCCACGCTCTGCTTTAATTTTTGCGTATTCTGCATTGTATTATATTGGAAGTTCGGTAAGGAAAATTATAGTACATCACGAATTTGAATGGGTAAACAATTTTAATAAAGTAGTTTGAAAAAAAGACGAGTATTTATGCAAATTAAACTTATCTAAATTATGCCAGCAGCGTTAAGATGCAATGTGCTTTCATATAAATTTACTCAACGCCACGTTGTATTAATTCAATATTTAGTAAAATAAGTAAGTATGCGCGATGGGAGATGGGAGAGTTATGGCACAGAATCCGGAACACCCGTTGCCTTCCCATACTGGCGACGGCGTGTTTTGCACAATGTTTTTGCTATATTATAACAAAAAATAATATATAATAATAATTAACTAAAAATTACCAAGCGTTTCTCAGAAGGAATGCATAAAAAATATTACAAAAAAAAGAAAAAAAAATTAACAAAATTTGCTTATAAACACAACATTTCACAAGAACACACGCAGAAATTCAATAATGCGGCAGCAGGATTCAAAAATTGTAGAACTATAAATATGAAAATGAGAAATCATGCAATGAAAAATGAAAATAAAAAAATAATTAGTAGTTATATATGTATGTATGTATTTACGTATACATATACATATGTTCATGAAGGGATCAAGAGTAATAAAAAGGTATATGAAATTCATTCTTGTTTTTATTGGGTGGCTTTAAAAAAGCGTTCACTACGATTTTAGTATCTCAGCGGAGTGAAGTGCGCGAATCAAGCAATCAGTTTTTCAGAGTTGGGCTGTGTTCATAAATGCAACATGACGCGCAAAATACAATTGCATAACAATCAGAACGTTCAGAAATGCCAATATTGCAGCACTGCAATAATCAAGCGTTCAAAAAGACAACAATTCTATCAGTTGTCACTCATAATTTCTATCAAAAAATTGTTTACTGCATTTAACTACGATGTCTGATGAAAAGTAAGCAAAACTGTTTTATTTTAATTTTTGTATTGAAATTTAGTTAAATTATGTTAATAATAATTGTATAAATTATTATTTTTAAATTTTTAGTGAAAATCTCAGTAATGTGGAGACACAGTTATTGCTGAGAGTACGGTTGAATATGGAGGACGAGTTTAAATCGGGTAGAAGGAAAAAAAATTTATTGTGGAAGAAAGTTGTGTCCGAAGTTAAAAATGTAAATCCCAATGTAAGACTGGACAGCACCACAGCGCAGAGAAAATGCTTAAATCTCTTGGTAACGTACAAGAGCATTAAGAAAAGAAATAATTCTTCCGGTAGAGAAGCTACATCCTGGAGGTATTTTGAGGACTTCGACGAAGTTTATGGTACAAGGCACTCAATGACTCCGCCAACAGCAAATTGTTAAAGTGAAACTATAAATGGAAAAACTTTCCTTTACTACCACGATATATTTGAATGGGGGGCGGAGAGGGAGGGGGCGTGGCACCACCCACCACGCCCATTAGAAAGAGCAAGGTTACACCATTATAACTGTGAAAGTCCCAACCTCCTAGTGTCCCTATAGAACTCCCAGGAGATGTTTAAAAATTAGGTTTTTTCCGACCGCATTTGCAGTTTGTACTGAAATACAGTTGAAGAGAAGAGTATACAGCAATCGTCAACCCAGCAAGCATTTAACTTAGGTTTTATATTTCATAGCACTTATGAAAACGTTGTTTTATCGTAAAAGTTATGAGTGTCGATGGCGAAAATTTAGGGCAAAAAATGTTCGATTTTGCATTATTTCACTATTTATAAAATGTTTTTTTTATAAAAATATTTGTTTTTGTAATATAAATGTAAATTTGAAATCAAAAAAGCGGCGCAGGCGAAAATTTGGACTAAAAATCGCGCGATTTTTATTCCAAATTTTCAGTATTTGTAAAAATATTTGTTTTTGTAATATATATGTATATTTGAAATCAAAAAAGCGCCGCAGGCGAAAATTTGGACTAAAAATCGCGCGATTTTTATTCCAAATTTTCAGTATTTGTAAAAATATTTGTTTTTGTAACATATATGTATATTTGAAATAAAAAAAAAGCGCCGCAGGCGAAAATTTGGACTAAAAATCGCGCGATTTTTATTCCAAATTTTCAGTATTTGTAAAAATATTTGTTTTTGTAATATATATGTATATTTGAAATAAAAAAAAAGCGCCGCAGGCGAAAATTTGGACTAAAAATCGCGCGATTTTTATTCCAAATTTTCAGTATTTGTAAAAATATTTGTTTTTGTAATATATATGTATATTTGAAATAAAAAAAGCGCCCCTATAAATAATAAAAATAATAATGAAAGAATTGTTCCCTTTTGGTTGACTGGGTTTTTCTTATTTCCCTTTGTTCTTCTCTCTCTCATCGTTCGTTTGACAGTTCGCTCCTCAAATTTATTCTGCACGGCATTACAAACGGTTAGAAGAACATTTGTAATAATAGAATTTTAATAGAATTTGGACTATTATTTAGTAAAAATAGCTTTAAATCGAATCTTAATGTAATAAAGAATCTTTATAAGTGATTTTGTTACTTTTCTGTGTTTGTATTTAAGTGAAATAAGCCTCTGTAATGGGGCATTTTTTCAAGCTTATAAAAAAAAAGATGCATTTTTAACGTTAAATATTGCTTGTAATTCTTAATTTTAATTTATAAAAAGAATATAAATCAAAAGGCTGATATAGTGACTACATTTGCGTGCTATAATTTTTAAATTCGGTCCACGCACTTAGACATTATAACCAAATATATCGTGGTAGAAAAGGAAAGCTCAGCCCTATAAATTATTAATTTTCATAAAACTTATAAAACCTTACTTTAAAAGTGGCCCAATTCATTCGGAAATGGGAATAGAAAAGGTCCTCGGGAAACGACTTTATTGTTTTAAGAAACGATTTGTTTTTAGGTATTTTTCTTTTTAAAGACAAGCATTTGTACTAAACATTTTTCTCTTTGACTTCAATAGCCTTCTTTTTCTTAAATTTAAAGAAAATTTATCTTTTCTTTGCTCACAAATTTCGTCTAGTGTTAGATTCAGCAAAATTTCCATTTTAGTATTATACGCGTTCAAAAATGCAAACAAACGTATTTGCAAATTGTCAAAAATTGTATAAGAAGTATCAAATGTCAAACTTGCAGTGTTGCCACTGATGCTTATGCTGCAAGTCATGTTGCATTTACGAACACAGCCTTGGTTTAACTATGCTTTTGCAAGTGTTTATGTCGCGTGTACTCGTCATGAAATGATGACATTTTTTGTTTAATGGCGAGTATTTTAATATTTAAGTAAACAACTCCAAGCCTTCGCAGAAGATGTGGGCGTATTAATCTCAGGACGATCACTTGAAGCTATTTGTAATAAAATGCAGGTAGCTCTAAATAAGATTGAGCGTTGATGCGAATTGCATGGTCTTTCGGTGAGTCCTATAAAAAGTACCTTAATGCTTTTCACTAGTAGGGGACGCAATATGGAAGGCCTTTTACTACCCACTTTGAAAGGGGTAACACTGAAACTGTCTTCTGAGGTTAAATACTTAGGAGTAATCCTAGATAGTAAGCTTACCTAGAAGAAGCACATCGAGCAGAAGGTCTCTCGCACACTAAAAGTTTTCTGGTGGTGTATGAGAACTTTTGGCAAGACATGGGGTCTAAGACCGGCGATAGTACTCTGGTTGTACATCACCCTGATTAGACCAAATATTACATATGCCTCTGTAGTATGGTGGAAGGCTACAATGGTTAATTCCAGAGTAAAACCCTTAAACAGGCTACAGAGAAGTGTGTGCTTGGGTATCACAAGTGCTATGAGTACTACATCTGGCATCTGGTGGTGCTCTTAATGCCATTCTGAACTTGAAACCTCTAGGTCCTCAAATTCGAAAGGAAACGATGAGGGCGGCGTGAAGGCTCAAGTTAAACGGAGTATGGGGAAATGAAGAAAGCACTGGCCACTGTCAGATATACCACCAGTTGTCGGAGCGGGACACTGTTCTCGAGTTCTCGATGCCAGTGGAAAATCGGGTGCCTTTCGTTAGCTTCGGTTGAAAGTACGATGTTTTGATCCCAGACAGAGATCAATGGTTAAGTCCAGAGAACCTATTAACGGGATATTAGCACACTTTCTACACCGACGGATCCAAAACCAGTGATGGTAGCGGACATGGATGGTAGTTAGACGAAGACACTAAGTACTCCTATGCCACAGGACAGATGCACACGTTATTCCTTACGAAAGTCTTTGCCATCTTGAATGTGGCATACTGGCTAATTGAGAAAAAGTGGCAGAGTAGTAGTATTGGAATTTGTAGTGATAGTGAAAGCCCTTGCTAGCCCACGGTGCTCTTCGAAGTTAGTCGGTGCATGTAAGACAAAACTGAACAGTGTTGCAAAACACAACAAAGTTAGTCTTATTTGGGTGCCTGGTCATTGTGGTATTACAGGGAACGAGTTAGCTGATAAACTGGCTAATGAAGGCTCTTCAAGTATGCCACTAGGCCCTGAACCCTTTCTAGGTGTCAATTCCGCATCGATTCAACTATGGATTGACGACTTCATGACGTCGTCTACCCATCGAGGCCGTTGCTCTGGGTTGAACTCGTGCAGAGTAGCCAACTGCTTTGTGAAAGAACCAACCAGGAAAATAGCGACCTTTCTCCTAAAACTCAGCAGAAAGGACCTGAGAGTACTGGTGGGTGTAATCACATGGCACAACGCCTGTGGTCAGCATATGGCTGCCATGGGGGTCGTCAACAGCCCGATATGCCTATCCTGTCTTGAGGAAGATGACACTGCAGAGCATTTTCTCTGTAGCTGTCCGGCGTTTTCCAGAATCAGACTTAGAATATTGGGCTGCGATGTACTGAGTATGGATAAAGTTCATACTCTCCCTCTTCCGGATCTCTTAAGATTCATCAATGAATCCAAGAGATTTGTAGAAGAGCGATCAAACTAATTCTACAACACTTCATGCTCGTACATAAAAAGTTGCTATCTGCAAATTCTGATTAAAAAGTTGACATTTTTGAGGACAATTCTTTGAAATTTTTAAAATTTCGCAAAAAAGTTAAAGTTTGGAACTTTTTTTTATAACTTTTTTTCTACAATCAACTAAATCTTTACAAAAAAATGCGAAACAAATTTTGCATGAAAAATACTGCATAGACAAAGTTATTTAATTATGTGAGCACAAGTGTACTTATAGGACTATGAATAAGTTCGTGCGGTTTTACAACAGATGGCGTAACTTGATTATTATTCCATCGATCCACATTTCCAAACATTCATTGGAGAGCTACTGTCGTAAGGCACAAACCAAGAATGATAGAAAGAAGATTGCGCCCATCAGAGCGTACGTGACGTCACGTTTGCAGAGTTGTGCAGTATTGCCAACCATTTGCTCTTCTCAATAAATTTTTTATACCGAAAATGCGACAATTTTTAAGTTTGGTGTTTGTTTCTTTTTGTTTTTAATTTAAGGCTACCGAGACTTAAGTTGAAAAAAAACTGTATTATTATACAAAAGAAGTTTAAAAAAGGCCACTCTGAAAAGATTTTAGTGCTAATGAAAAGTTTTTTACTCTTATAAAATTTGATAATTTGAAAGTGCAAATTTAATTTTTGGCTCCATTTAAGGCTATGCAAAAATATTAAATGCCCCTCTCTCAACTCTTCTTAAGATTGAAAACCTTTTTACACATTTTAAAAAGCCTTTGAATTTATTGAATGCGAATTGAAACCATAGAGGTGTAATCGTTTCTTCCGGTCATCAATCCTTAGTGAGACATAGAGCATCAAGAGGTGTATTCATAGTAAAAATAACCAACAAAATACCAGAAAATACTAAAGAAACCATACTGACATTTTTACAAAAAGAGTACCTTATCTAGTTACATAGCTTCAAATATAGCAAAAAAGTCGTTTCCTTAACAAAAGAATTTCGCTTAACAAAAAAAACTCATAAATTAAATTGTACATAAGCATAACACATTTATTTAAAAAAAACGCACATTCTACAGACAATTTATCACGCATACAAAGTTCTTACTTAACACAATAAAAATTTCGTGTTTTATTTTCTTTAAATGGGCATTTAGTGCGTTTTTATATCCAAAGCTAGGCAACTCTGCAGTAGCGAGAGAGAGATTTGACTGCCGAAAGCAGAAGAACACCCACAACACCGGCAATCGCGGGCAATGCCACCAGATGTAAAAAAAAAAGTAAAGCTAAATAAAACTGAGTGAATTATTTAAATAATTATTAAAAAATGTATATTTTACAAAATTATAAACATGACATTTTAATTAGAACAGCTAGAAAAATGTCATGAAGAAAGAGCTAAACCTCCGAGACAAAAAATAATAAAAATAACAAAAAAAAATGCTAAATCAAGTTACGAAAATGGTAATCTGGCCATACTGGAGCTAAAATCACGTAACTAGTTGTCCAAGAATGATATAAACAAGATTGCGCCCATCAGAGCGTACGTGTCGTCACGTTTGCTGAGTTGTGCAGTATTGCCAACCATTTGCTCTTCGCAATAAATTTAGTGCTTTTTTATACCGAAAATGCGAAAATTTTGAAGTTTCGTGTTTGTTTCTTTTTGCGTTTAATTTAAAGCTACCGAATGCTTCAATGCTATCACTAGTAAAATGCTTCATACATATAAAGCTCGTTTTTCGATTGAAGGCATTTCCTCGCCGGCAGAAATGCATCCACTGTTTGCAGAGCGCCTCATCCTTTGGAAATATAATATAAAAAAGCTTATATCACACGCTTTATTGAGGTTCTTACTAGCACAATTTTTCACTGCACATTTCATGTTTTCTTATTTTTCACTTATACGAGTACACTTTCACGAAATATCTTATTTTTGCGTAAATATTCACTAAAACGTTTGTTACCGTTTGTTCTTATTAACGCACATTTCAAATAAGAAACGAATATTCATAAACATCAACAATAACCGCAATCATGGACAATGTGACCAGATCTCTGAGAAGATTTTAGTGCTAATGAAAATTTTTTTACTCTTATAAAATTTGATAATTTGAAATTGCAAATTTAATTTTTGGCTCCATTTAAGGTTATGCAAAAATATTATTTGCCCCGCTCCCAACTCTTCTTAAGATTGAAAACCTTTTTACACATTTTAAAAAGCCTTTGAATTTATTGAATGCGAATTAAAACCTTAGAGGTGTAATTGTTTCTTCCGGTCATAAATCTTTAGTGAGACATAGGACATTAAGAGTTGTATTCATTGTAAAAATAAGCCACAAACTACCAGAAAATACTAAAGAAACCATACTGACATTTTTACAAAAAGAGTACCTTATCTAGTTACATAACTTCAAATATAGCAAAAAAGCCGTTCCCTTAACAAAAGAGTCTCGTTTAAGAAAAACCTCATAAATTAAATTGTACATAAGCATGACATATTTATTTAAAAAAACCCACATTTTAAAGACAATTTGTCACGCATACAAAGTTCTTTAAGTGATTCAATCAAAATTTGTTGGGTTATTTTCTTTGAATGGGCATTTTAATGTGTTTTTATATCCAAAGCTAGGCAACACTGCAGTAGCGAGAGAGAGATTTGACTGCCGAAAGCAGAAGAACACCAACAACACCTGCACTCGCGGGCAATGCCACCAGATGTTAAAAAAAAGTAAAGCTAAATAAAACTGAGTGAATTATTTAAATAATTATTAAAAAATGCATATTTTACAAAATTATAAACATGACATTTTAATTAGAACAACTAGAAAAATGTCATGAAGAAAGAACTAAAACTCCGAGACACAAAATAATAAAAATAACAAAAAAAAAATCATAAATCAAGTTACGAAAATGGTAATCTGGCCATACTGGAGCTAAAATCACGTAACTAGTTGTCAAATTCGCTGAGCGCAAAGTAACGGGACCACGATGGGCGCCATCTCATTATTCTTTGCATCATGACTAGTTGTCAAATTCACTGAGCGCAAAGTAACGGGACCACGATGGGCGCCATCTCATTATTCTTTGCATCATGGGCACAAACGTCAGTATAAGTTTTTTATTTGAAGCGTAAACAACAATATTTTTACCACACTTAAAAATGTCGAATTTCGTGCCAAATAATGTGTTTTTGCGGGGAATTCTTCTTCATTATTTTAATATGAAGAAAAAAGCAGCCGAAAGTCATCGTATCTTGGTGGAAGTTTATGGTGAGCATGCTCTATCTGAGCGAACGTGCCAGAAGTGGTTTGCACGCTTTAAAAGTGGTGATTTTGGCTTGGAAGACGAAGAACGCGAGGGTGCGCCGCCAAAGTTCATGGATACCGAATTGGAGGAATTGCTCGATCAAGATCCGGCTCAAACGCAAGAAGAGGTTGCAAAAACTTTGGGAGTTGATCAATCAACCATTTCCAAACGTTTAAAAGCCATGGGAATGATCCGAAAGGTAGGCCATTGGGAGCCGTATGAATTGAAGCCAAGAGACGTTGAACGCCGTTTTATGGCATGCGAACAACTGCTTCAACGGCACAAAAGAAAGGGTTTTTTGCATCGAATTGTGACTGGCGGTGAAAAGTGGGTCCATTACGACAATCCAAAACGTCGGGCAACGTATGAATACCCTGGCCATGCTTCAACATCGACGTCGGCGCAGAATATTCATGGCCTGAAGGTTATGCTGTGTATCTGGTGGGACCAGCTGGGTGTTGTGTATTATGAGCTACTGAAACCGAATGAAACGATTACGGGGGATGTCTACCGACGACAATTGATGCGTTTGAGCCGAGCACTGCTAGAAAAACGGCCGCAATACGCCGATAGACACGACAAAGTTATTTTGCAACATGACAATGCTCGGCCACATGTTGCACAAGCGGTCAAAACATACTTAGAAACGCTCAAATGGGATGTCCTACCCCACCCGCCGTATAGTCCAGACCTTGCGCCATCCTATTACTATCTCTTCCGATCGATGCAACATGGCCTGGCTGACCAGCACTTCCGTAATTACGATGAAGTCAAAAAATGGATCGATTCGTGGATTGCGGCAAAACCGACCGAATTTTTCACAAAGGGAATCCGTGAATTGCCAGAAAGATGGGAAAAAGTAGTAGTAAGCGATGGACAATATTTTGAATATTAAATTTGTAACCATTTTACGTCAATAAAGTTTCAAATTTCGAAAAAAAACCGCACGAACTTATTTTTATTAAATTTAAATGAGGAAATTAAGCATTTGTTTTACAATGTTTGTGTCTTATTATTTCACATTTCTAGCATATGATATTGTCGAATGATGTTTTTAATAACTTTTTATTCCATTAATAGCTCTGAAAAAATCTTGGCTTTATTCATAATGCAATAGAAAAACGGGGTAAAAATGTTTAATAAAATATGCTGCATGAACTAAAGTTTGTGCTTTCTAAAAAAAGTTATAGTCAAAACAATGCAAAAAATAAAGTACATAAAATAATTCAAAAACGAAAATATATATAAATATCTGTAAATAAAAGCTTTTTTTTGCACTATAAACAGCCAAATTTGTAGAGTAACTTTTATGCTATTAAGAAAAAATCAGCCATTTCCTATTCAATGTTTTTAATATCATATAAAAATATTTGGTTTATAATACAACATACATACATTTCGGATTCTTAAAGAAATCGGTTACAAAGTGTTTCTGATTCAATTATTAAAGTCATAGCGAAATAATAGACACTTATTTATTAATCCCTTAACAGAATTTAGCAAATTATTAATCATTTTAAATTTGTCAAGTTTTTCGGTGAACGAATTTTATATTTCTAATTTTTGTATAGAATATTTATAAACGTATGCAACGTACGTCTTTATGCTTATGTACAGTAGATGGGACACGAGCGTCCACCATGATTGTGTATATGGGTGCGGAGTGGCGCAGCCAAACACCATTCATACCAAATTTTTTGTTTTGTAACGCAACGCCAAAAGTGAATTTCAATAGTTTGACCTTTTTTTACGTCCATTGGTTCCTGTAAAATTATATGATACTTAATTTGACAACACTCAAATGTATAAAGATTTCAAAAAAATATTACCGTGAACGGAAAGTACATCGGAAACCAAGAGAACATGCCTGGCGTGTGCGTTTGTGGGTTAATGCTCAGCTTAATATCCTTATAAAGCACCGTATCAAAGTAGCCCGCTATACCCGTAAGCACACAATCCAATTCCACTTCGAAGCGCAATGTTTTATAGCGACTATTATCAATTGGACTTTGAGGGTTAGGATGTACAAATTCGAACAAAGATTGTGGCAAGCCAATATTGTATATATTTTTGAGTAGCACAACAAAGCCACTCTCTGCATGTGTATGATAAGTGGCCTGCTTTTGCCGACCAAATGTCTCGTGACGCAGCACTTGACGCACACCATTAAGCAGCTTGGAAGACATTATTGGATTGATATAGGAGGTAGACTTGCAGGGAATGCTTATGCCATCGGATTTTAGTAGTTTTTGTGCACAATCCAAGCATTCTGGTGAAAGTTCATTATCACCAAATGAGCCCAATAGCTCAGAGACTAGAATATCGGCTGGTTCAGGTGGTGAGAATTCGCGCATATCCTTAGAGAATATATGCACATCTGTCGATGATTAAAGAATGTAATTTAAATTTATATAATATTAATAATGGTGTACCTTTCTTGTACCACAATTTTTTAGCAATAGCATTCAGTGTGCGTATAGCGTTGGGATTTTTCTCGATAATGTAGACGCGCACTTTACGCCCGGTGTTTTCTGCGGCATTTAGCGCTGAACGTACAAGTGGACCTCGACCTGCCCCTAACACCATTATAACGGTCTGTAGGTGATAACGTTTATTATAAGTCAACGCTTTTGATTTGATGACAGAAATAAATAAAAAATACCAATTTCTTTTCCTTGTCTTTTTCAGCAACACGGTCCAAAAGTGCTTGTTCAATGGCCTCTTGATAAAGCTTATATTTGGCAGGATCCTTTTCGAAGACCTCATAAGTGTAACAATCCAAGTTATCGTACAATGGTTGCAGCGGCTCTTCCAACACATCTTCGAAACTGTAAATAAATATAAGCTGCTTACATAAATTATTTAAATATGGCCTACTCAAAGACTTACGCCAACAGTTCGTGCATGTCACTGTTAATATCCTGGAAACGCATCATATATTCGGCATAGAGTTTCAGGCTGCCGTCATGCACATCCGAAGAGATAATTATATTTATGCGTGCACGCATAAAATAAGATAAAATCTCCTGCCAAGCTTTTGGTATTGTGTTTGTATTTAAGTGAAATAAGCCTCTGTAATGGGGCATTTTTTCAAGCTTATAAAAAAAAAGATGCATTTTTAACGTTAAATATTGCTTGTAATTCTTAATTTTAATTTATAAAAAGAATATAAATCAAAAGGCTGATATAGTGACTACATTTGCGTGTTATAATTTTTAAATTCGGTCCACGCACTTAGACATTATAACCAAATATATCGTGGTAGAAAAGGAAAGCTCAGCCCTATAAATTATTAATTTTCATAAAACTTATAAAACCTTACTTTAAAAGTGGCCCAATTCATTCGGAAATGGGAATAGAAAAGGTCCTCGGGAAACGACTTTATTGTTTTAAGAAACGATTTGTTTTTAGGTATTTTTCTTTTTAAAGACAAGCATTTGTACTAAACATTTTTCTCTTTGACTTCAATAGCCTTCTTTTTCTTAAATTTAAAGAAAATTTATCTTTTCTTTGCTCACAAATTTCGTCTAGTGTTAGATTCAGCAAAATTTCCATTTTAGTATTATACGCGTTCAAAAATGCAAACAAACGTATTTGCAAATTGTCAAAAATTGTATAAGAAGTATCAAATGTCAAACTTGCAGTGTTGCCACTGATGCTTATGCTGCAAGTCATGTTGCATTTACGAACACAGCCTTGGTTTAACTATGCTTTTGCAAGTGTTTATGTCGCGTGTACTCGTCATGAAATGATGACATTTTTTGTTTAATGGCGAGTATTTTAATATTTAAGTAAACAACTCCAAGCCTTCGCAGAAGATGTGGGCGTATTAATCTCAGGACGATCACTTGAAGCTATTTGTAATAAAATGCAGGTAGCTCTAAATAAGATTGAGCGTTGATGCGAATTGCATGGTCTTTCGGTGAGTCCTATAAAAAGTACCTTAATGCTTTTCACTAGTAGGGGACGCAATATGGAAGGCCTTTTACTACCCACTTTGAAAGGGGTAACACTGAAACTGTCTTCTGAGGTTAAATACTTAGGAGTAATCCTAGATAGTAAGCTTACCTAGAAGAAGCACATCGAGCAGAAGGTCTCTCGCACACTAAAAGTTTTCTGGTGGTGTATGAGAACTTTTGGCAAGACATGGGGTCTAAGACCGGCGATAGTACTCTGGTTGTACATCACCCTGATTAGACCAAATATTACATATGCCTCTGTAGTATGGTGGAAGGCTACAATGGTTAATTCCAGAGTAAAACCCTTAAACAGGCTACAGAGAAGTGTGTGCTTGGGTATCACAAGTGCTATGAGTACTACATCTGGCATCTGGTGGTGCTCTTAATGCCATTCTGAACTTGAAACCTCTAGGTCCTCAAATTCGAAAGGAAACGATGAGGGCGGCGTGAAGGCTCAAGTTAAACGGAGTATGGGGAAATGAAGAAAGCACTGGCCACTGTCAGATATACCACCAGTTGTCGGAGCGGGACACTGTTCTCGAGTTCTCGATGCCAGTGGAAAATCGGGTGCCTTTCGTTAGCTTCGGTTGAAAGTACGATGTTTTGATCCCAGACAGAGATCAATGGTTAAGTCCAGAGAACCTATTAACGGGATATTAGCACACTTTCTACACCGACGGATCCAAAACCAGTGATGGTAGCGGACATGGATGGTAGTTAGACGAAGACACTAAGTACTCCTATGCCACAGGACAGATGCACACGTTATTCCTTACGAAAGTCTTTGCCATCTTGAATGTGGCATACTGGCTAATTGAGAAAAAGTGGCAGAGTAGTAGTATTGGAATTTGTAGTGATAGTGAAAGCCCTTGCTAGCCCACGGTGCTCTTCGAAGTTAGTCGGTGCAAGTAAGACAAAACTGAACAGTGTTGCAAAACACAACAAAGTTAGTCTTATTTGGGTGCCTGGTCATTGTGGTATTACAGGGAACGAGTTAGCTGATAAACTGGCTAATGAAGGCTCTTCAAGTATGCCACTAGGCCCTGAACCCTTTCTAGGTGTCAATTCCGCATCGATTCAACTATGGATTGACGACTTCATGACGTCGTCTACCCATCGAGGCCGTTGCTCTGGGTTGAACTCGTGCAGAGTAGCCAACTGCTTTGTGAAAGAACCAACCAGGAAAATAGCGACCTTTCTCCTAAAACTCAGCAGAAAGGACCTGAGAGTACTGGTGGGTGTAATCACATGGCACAACGCCTGTGGTCAGCATATGGCTGCCATGGGGGTCGTCAACAGCCCGATATGCCTATCCTGTCTTGAGGAAGATGACACTGCAGAGCATTTTCTCTGTAGCTGTCCGGCGTTTTCCAGAATCAGACTTAGAATATTGGGCTGCGATGTACTGAGTATGGATAAAGTTCATACTCTCCCTCTTCCGGATCTCTTAAGATTCATCAATGAATCCAAGAGATTTGTAGAAGAGCGATCAAACTAATTCTACAACACTTCATGCTCCTACATAAAAAGTTGCTATCTGCAAATTCTGATTAAAAAGTTGACATTTTTGAGGACAATTCTTTGAAATTTTTAAAATTTCGCAAAAAAGTTAAAGTTTGGAACTTTTTTTTATAACTTTTTTTCTACAATCAACTAAATCTTTACAAAAAAATGCGAAACAAATTTTGCATGAAAAATACTGCATAGACAAAGTTAT